>NW_024543077.1:20042916-21298333 GCF_018167655.1 Microtus oregoni
TTGAACCGTTTCCCTTACCTGTTTGATTGCTTTTTTTCTTTTCTTTTTTTGTTTCTCTTGGTTTTCTTGGGTGTCTTTGAGTGATTTATTCACTTACTCTACCTTTTTGTTTGTAATCTCTAAATGTTTATGGCAATTTTTCACCTCCTGTTTAAGGTCCTCTATTAGTTTCATATAATTCATTTTGAGTCGATTTCTTCTAATTCTTCTGGAGTAGGGTGTACAATTCTTCTTTTTTCGGGATCCCTGGATTCTGGTGATGTCATGTTGCCTTTCAGGTTGTTGGAGGAATTCTTGCATTGGTGCCTTCCCATCTCTTCCTTCAAATGGAGCCAGGAGAGGCCTGGTGTCTTGGTCCAGACTTTGCTGTGATTGACTCTCTGGGTGTATCTCCTCAGTGTAGAAGCAGGAACCGTTCCCGTCCAGAAAACATGGACGCCTGGTAATCCAATGACCCGTGGACAAATGGGTGAACTTGGAGGGCAGGGCGGGGTCTAGTAGAAGACAGGAGACTCTGCCTGGCAAGCTGAAGGTGCCCGGACTCCCTTCGGGGGTCCTTGAGGCCTGCCCGGTAGGCAGGCACTCACCTCTCTGGGTGGGTAGCCTTAGTGTAGGAACAGAAAACTGTTCCTGAGCAAAGGACCTTGCAGATCATGCAGGCTTGGGTGGGGGGTCATGTGTAAGAAAGACAGCCCTGCTGAAGGAGCTGGGGAAGGGGGCTTTATGCTCTCTTCCAGGACAATCCGCCCCTGTATAGTACACACTCATCCGTCCAAATAGAGCTCCTCAGCACCCATCCAGATGGAGCTCCTCAGCACCTAAACAGGGATGGCTGGTAGCCCAATGAGCCAGGGACAAAAGGAAAAAAAAAAAGCACCGGACAGTAATCTTGAAACTTAACCATCATTTTACTTTCACAGGATCCCATAGAAAGAATATCACCTCCATGACAGCTGTAATTCTAGAAGATGACATCCCCTCTCCCAACAATGTTTGTCTTCAGGGTTAGGATTAACAATTAAGGGTTGATTATAATTGGTATAGGGTTAGGGATTGGGGGAAAATTATGTATTCCTCTCTTTGAAAAAAAGGAAATTGGATGGAATAATTAGTGTGAGCTCACTCACACTAATAATAATAGTGAGTAATAGAGTGAATACTTGTGAGCTATTATTTATAGGCAATTTATATTGGTATAAATTCTTGTATATTGATACAAACAAGTTATAATGAATATGTTCCTATTTTTCTACAATATTTGTATACCTAGGCAAAGTTATTTTGTCATATTGTATGCATGCATGCTTCTACCTCTGATTAAGATATTTTGTATTTTGATACAATTTGAAGTCATTGTCCTCATTTGTTGAACAGCTGTTTTAAGATTGTTTAATATTCTAATGTGAAGTCTTAGTCTTTAAGTTATATAGGTATTAATTATTATAGGCTGATAGTTATCCATGTTTGTCATACCTATAGTTAGACAAATCAGATTCTTTAGATACATAGAGATTACATTCTTCATTGATAGGTAATCTTCAACCACTTCAAAGAGATGTAGAATACGGCATTTAACTTACTTAGCATTCTGTTGATGTGAAACACTATTGCTCCTGGCAGCACTGATCTATTCCTGATAAAATGGTGAGCACTGAAGACAGTCCACTTGGATTCATTTTCTTCCTGGCAAACCTGGTTTTTGGGCAAGGAATCCCATGCATTGACCACTGATAAAATGCATGATGTCCATAAAGGACAAGCAGGATACAAGAAAAAAGACTGGCAAATCCTACCAAGACAAAATAAGACAGTTTTGAAAATTTTACTGCTTCTGAAAATAGTCTGTCAGTTACAATATGTCTTAGTCAAAGTTGGTTGCTCCAATGTTGCAAATGAGACTTTGGGTGATTGCCCAGGTAGCCAGGTTGTCTCTGTCATTTGTTGCACATTTTGGAAGTTGCTTGATTGTACTTCTGGCTTAATCCAGTAATATTATTTCCCTCCTTGGGTCTTTGATGGGGTTGAAGACTAGATAGTCATAGTTACTTTCCTCTCATGATTTGGCCAAGTTATTTATCATACAAGACTCTTAGGATAGCATAATTATTGAAACATTTATCACATTTCTTGTTTTATATTGTTTATGCTGGTTGTAATTCTAATTTTATACTTGATATTTGTTCTTATTGTATATAATTTTGCATTGGGTTTAGAACACTCTTATTTAAATAAAAGGAGGAGGTGCTGTACAAAATAGTAAACTGGAAGCTATAATACATATGCAGAGGACCTGGTACTTGTATGTCTGTGTTTGTTGCTTCAGTCTCTGTTAGTCCATATGAACGTTGCTTAGAGGACCTTGTCTGGTGTCCTCTATCTCTTGGGCTCTTAAACTCTTTCAGCCTCATTTTTCTTTTAGAATGTAAATTCTGGTACCATTAGGCAGAAATTCTATTTTCTATTGCCTCTGGCACTGACCACTGCCTACTGTCTCACAAACTCATGATAGTGCTTCATCAGTTTGCATAAAATACGATTTAGTTACAATCATGTGTGTAAACGATTGTACATTCTAGCTGTATCTAAAATATACCCAGGAAACCTAAGGGAACTGTATTTTCCTATTTCCTCCAAAAAAAAAAGCATCTATATTCTTTGTTTATAAAAAAAAACATATGAGAAAGACAGCCAGCATATCTGATTTTAACTCTCCTAAGCATTAGATAAAAAGCATGAAAAACTTCAAATAGCATAGTCATCTTAAAATTTGAGTTACCATCAGAAACCATAATTTAGTAATTTTGTGAGTTACCACATTTCATCAAAGAAGTTGTAGATGTTTCATGTAGTATGTTGGGCATCCTTACAGTATATGCCCATGAGTGGTATAGCTGGGTCTTGATTCCCAATTTTCTGAGAAATTGTCATATTGGTTTTCAAAGTGATTGTATAAGTTTGCACTCCCAGCAGCAATGGAAGAGGGTTAACCTTGCTTTACATCCTCTCCGGCATAAGCTGTCATTTGTGTTTTTGATCTTAGCTATTTTGATAGATATAAGATGGAATCTAAAGTCATTTTCATTTGTAGCTCCCTAATGGCTAAGGATGCTGAACAGTTTTTTAAGTGTCTCTCTGCCATTTGAGATTCTTTTGTTGAAAAATTTCTTCTTAAGTCTGTATCCCATTTTCAATTGGATGATTAGTGTTTTTGATATCTAGTTTCTCAAATTCTTTAAATACTTTGAAGATCTTCTTGTCATATGTAGAGCTGGTAAAGATCTTTTCACATTCTGTAGGCTGCTGTTTTGTCCTATTGACAGTGTCCTTTACATACAGAAGTGTTTCAGTTTTATGAGGTCCCATTTATTATTAACTGTCAGTCTTAGTGTCTGTGCTACTGGTGTTCTATTCATGAAGTTGTCTTAGAGGATCCAAAGTGGTCAAGGATATTACATGAAATTCCACAGACATAACTAATCTGGCTCATAGGAACTCACAGAATCTGAACCAACAACTAAGGAGACTACATGAGACAGACCCTAGGTCCTTTGTATATATGTGACACTTGTGTAACTTAGGCTACTTGTAGGACTACTAACACAGAGAGCAGGGTTTGGCTCGTGGAAACCTATTCCTCCTGTTAGATTGCCTAGTCAAGTGTCAGTACAAAGGGAGGTGCTTAGTCTTACCTCAACTAGATATGTCATGCTTTTTTGATACCCATTGGAGGCATAATCCTTTCTGAACAGAAACAGAGGAGGAGTGGACTCGGGGGTGGTGTATAAGAGGTGGGTATGGGAATGGGAGGAACTGAGAGAGGGAAACTGAGGTTGGAATATAAAATAATGATTAAATTAAAAAATGGCTCATAGATGATGAATGAAAACATTTTAAGCTAAAATAGAATTGCAAAAAATCTATTTTCCATGATAATATGAATATTCCAAAGACCATATCATTAAATTTTAGAAGGTTTATATATATGCTAATCAGTATCTACTAGGATAGCAAGTGTAGAGTTCAAAGTTCCCTTCAGTCTCCTCTGGGCAGTATACACCAAACTGTAAAAGACACAAAGGAAGGAATAAAATAGATGTTTATGAAAAGATGTATGTATATAAATAGAATTAAATAAGAAATATTTCTTGGAAAAGATAAATTGAAGAGAGTAACATGTAAAACAAATAGAATTCATTAGATGAATTTGTTCCCAGAAAATTGGCAGCATTACCGAAAGCAATAAAAAAAGCATTTGGAGATAATGCTTGAGTTTAAAGCTCACACACAAAAGCAATATTTATTTTATAAATCTGAATTTGACAAGAAAGCAATCATCTTTTCTCCATTGGTTTTAATATTTACTTCTACTACATTTTTGTTTCTGTTACCTATTCATAGAAATTGAGAGAGACTTATTTTTTACAGGTAGATATTTTATCATACCAAGAGAAATAAAGAAAAATGTTGTGCAGATACCAAAAGAACATTTGTGTTTCATTTTCTCCATGCTTAAAGGAGGGGTCTAAATTCAAGAATTATCTGTAAGTCTTCATCGTGCTACTTTGTGTTCTTCTGCAAGCCAACATGTGTCTGTGAAAGAGATACTCACAGGAAAGTTACAAAAGTATGGTAGAAATTCTGAATTGTAGAGATGTAACAAATTTTTTTGACCTCAAGTTTTTTATCAGACTAACAATATGTCTGTGTATGCCCTTCTCAGAAAGGTCTTCCTTGTTATCATTTGAATATTATTAGGAAATCCTTAATCCACTGCATGAAGACAAAAGTTAATTAAAAATTACATCCAAGAAATATGATGTTCTAAATTTTACATCTGACTCATTCTCTATCTATATGAAATATCAGTTCTATAATATTATGCCTCGTTAGTAAAAGTTCTCCTAATGATTTAGGTTAAGGAAAGATATTTATAACTCAAAAATGATAATAAGGAGCTGAAAGTAATAGTTGTAGAATTAAAAGTTCACATGAATTAGAAGAAATATCAGTCATTTGCACAATAATGATTTTAAACTTACAGTTTATTCACTCTTAAGGTCTGCAAAAAGTCTTGTAATTTTCTAACATTATTTTTGCCACTAGATGAATTCTATCATGATTCCTGAAAGCAGAGCATGTATAATCAAAAATAATACTGACCTGACAAATGCTTTCAAGTAAGAAATTCATGCAAATTTTAGGTCCTAGAAATAGGTTTACATTAAAGTACTTACATTTCATATAAAAACACAAAGATTGTTATATTTCTATATCTTCAAATAAAGAGGAAAAAGTCTAATCTAGGCACAATCACAGATATTTACCCACTCAGTACAAATGGCCGAGGAAGAAGGATTGCCATTTCTAGACTATGCTATATAGTGAGACCTTTTCTCAGAAAAACAGGGAATTAAAAAAAATTGGTAAAACCAAAACAAAGCATATAATTTGAGTTTCTAGTAAAGCTGTAACAATTTCTATAGCTTTCTTTTGTTGAAATAAGTATCAATCACTTGTCAAGTTTATAACCCAGGCAATTGCCAACATACTGTAGTGTATCAAAGTTTGATACACTGCCACCTTGTGATCATTTGAAGAAAGATCAAATCTTTGAAGAGCTCATAAAACACTGAAAGCTTAAGACAATATTAACTTAAATACTAGAAAGGAAGCTAACGTATGGTCATTTATCTTGATGAAATTGCATGTGGCAGTTTGAGTCACTTACGTCTTGACCTTGGGAAAGGTATGCAGTGTTCTTACCTAACCCCTGATTGTAAAGGAGAAAATAGAGATATAACTACCTCAAAGGGTAATATTAAGGAGGATATTGAGGATACATTGTTTATCATAGTACACCATATGTAATATATCTTATAAGTATTATAGTTACTTTGAAAATCCATTTTTGCCCATAGTCACTTCTATTTTGTTTAAAATACAGAGATGGTCCTTGAGCAAAAGTGAAAAGGCAGTTGGTTTACTGCAGAAGTGATATATAGCCATATTCTAAAATATGAAGAATATATAAAAATTTTGGGGGCATAACTTATTGGTAGAGTATTTGCTTAAAACCTGTATAATTCCCTATAGTACTGTCAAAATCTATTGATTGCATCTAGATAGTTTGACTTTTGAATGCTATATTATGTTGTGTTCAATTGCATCAACAGTAGTTAGGGTATTGTTTTAGAAAATAAAAGGACAGAAGACGGTAGCTCTCTTTGAAAATTTCTCAAAACCTTCAATTTTGTATTTCAATAAATACTAAAAAATAAATCTGCTGAAAGTCAGCACAATCTGAATTTAGCAAACCTGTTCTTCTATATTTATCTTTATTTTAAGTAGAATAATACATGTTTTGTGTAAATTTTTTGGATTAATTGTTTTTTGTTGGTTTTTGTTTGAGTTTTTCTTAGAAAAAGACAGAAACATGAATTTGGATATATAGGGAGTGGAAGCATCCTGGACGATGTGAGGGAGGGGAAAGAATATAATTAAAATATAATGAATGAAAAAGTTTAAATAAAAATACAGAAATAAAATACGATCTCAATGTTAATTTTTTTCTAGGTATTTTTATAGTTTTGGATTGTATCTAATATTATGACCTTATAAGGTCTTACATACTCCACAATGCAAGATTAGTCTATTTTTTATGTAATAAAATAAAAATAAACCCAAATTACTCATTTTTAAAGAGTCATAGTATATATAGTATCCTTTAAAAAGTGCAAAATTTAAAAGTGTCAAATTTTATGGAAAGAAAAATGAATATCTGATGATATATACATATACACATGTATATGCATTCATTACATATTTAGTTGGAAGGAGTGACCCAGAATTTTTTATGAATTTGTAATAAGTAGTTTTCTACAATAAAAAATTAAACATAAAAATAAAGAAAAGCAGAAACATTGGGGTTACAATACTATGTCTGATAATTGGTGACCCCCTAGTGCAGTCAATCTATTCTTCTGAGTCAGCTTCCTTTGCAGATTTTTTACTAAATTATCAGCATATTTTCTTATCTCTAAATTCTGCATACACTATAGATCTATTATAGTGCCTACTACATAGAAGGTCAGCAAATATTTGACAAGATGCTATAGTTAATTCAAACAAAAGTTCACCAGCCTTCAGCAAGTAAAGTAATCATTATTAAATGAATTCACAAAACATGAGTCCAAATCCGTGAAGTATTTATTAATGCATACAGCTAAGCAGAACATGAGCCAGACATACATGAATTTGGACATAATAGAGTAATCACTGTGAGTACATAGGAACATTGTGCACAGGAGCTAACATAGCAACATAAAATGTGAGTAGATGAACTCTATTCTTTGCTATGTCTTCCTCTATATCTACTAGTCACTTTGAAAGTTACTTTGCAAAATTGAAGAAGAATAAGAAAACAAATTTGCATAAGACCTAATGATGATTTCTTCAAATTCAACACAGGTTCACTTAAATCTGAGTACCGTGAACTCCAAAATAGTTCCCTTTAAAGAAACACTACTTGAAGAGTTTTTAAGTATAAATTTTTGCACTGGTCATCTACATCTTCTTTTGAAAGAATATTTAAATTTCATATAACCAAAAGAATATGAACTTTTATCAGAAAAATTCAAATACTTTGTGCCATCATGCCCAATAATATAAAAGAGGAAATGATAGCTTAAAATCCCCTCTTGTTCTAACATATTTTTTAAAAGACCAGTGCCCCTGGGTCAAATGACCTGATCATAAATGAGTTTTGATGGTTGGGAAAGGACAGCAAACATGGAGATAGATGAGAAGAATTTCTAAAGAGCTCAATAGAATTGTCGCTACAGCTAGAAAATATCAAGTAGCTGTCAGTGAGCTGCTTGATGGATGTTGCTAAACCCTGGTTGGGTCAATAAAAATTGTTTTGTGGTCACATGTGGCTCCCAGTCCTCCAATTTGATTCTTGACTTGATGTGCTATAAACCATATCTGAGTTGAACTCTGCTAATTCTTTTATGTCCTATCACATAGCGTGCAAAGTACACCTAGAGGACAGATACCAAGCAGTACTGTGCTCAGCATTTTCACAGCACTTGCTAGAGGGCAGAAGAGAACAGGTAGAGATGTCCTTTGTGGAATAACCTTTTGTACACTGTGAAGAAGTGTTACTCTGATTGGCTTTATAAAAAAAGCTAAATGGTTAATAGCTAGGCAGGATTTCCAGGCAAAGAGGAGGATGGGAAAAAGGGGCAGAGATGTGAGGAGGGAGGCAGCAGGACATCAGGGTGGACAGCACACAAATGAGGTAATGAGCCTTGGGGCAGCACACCGATGAAAAGAAATTTATTAATTTATATTATAAGAGCTAGCTCAAAACATGCCTAAGCTATTGGCCAAACTTTCATAACTAATAATATGTCTCCGTGTTTTTTTTTTTTTTTTTGTGAGCTGGTACCCAAATGAAAAATCTGCCTATAGAAATCCATCCCCTTGAAGACATTCTTTGTATCAACAATTCAAATTAACCTAGGTGGGAACAAAAGAGTATAATGAATTAATATTTATGTATAAAAATATAAAAATTGCTTTATGTATGTATGCTATAGAAAGAGCTAAACAAAAATGGTGTATTCCTATGCGTATACCTCTTTTTAGTTACAGAGTAATAACTATAATTCAATAGAAGGTAGTGTGAGAGAACAGGACATGAAAACCAAGGAAAAATGATATTCAAGTCTTTAGACTGGTGAGAACATTCCCATGAACAACGATGGGAACAAAAGTTTCATGCTTTACAAAAAAATGTTGAATTTGTCAATGTCCCTTTATTAGAATGAAGGGTCTATGGGTGTTTTCTAAATCTGAGACTACACAGTGAATAAATTTACTGAAAATCAAATAAACAAACAAAAGCAATGTCTACTTGAGTAAGGAAGGCATTGTTGAGACTTCCTAGAGGTGAAATTAGGTGTCTAACTCAAGAGGCAAAATTATATTGTAAAAAAAATAAACATAAAAACTAGAAAGCACACTTTTCAAAACCCAGATATACTGTAAAAACAAATGTTAAATGTGAGTTAGCATTTCTTTCAAGGCCTGAACAACAGATGTCACGAGCCCTATGAAAACCCCAGGGAAGAGAAGGGAAGTGCAGAGGTGTAAACCCATTGCAGCAACAAGTCAGTGACTTCCTGACATAGAAGCCAAAGCACATGAGATGTGAGACTGGGTTTGAGAGGCAGAAAATGGAGAATACTGAACCTTAAGGACTACATGGGGTTTTACTGTAAATGAAATGGAAAACTTTGGGAGTCTTAAAGAAGTAAGGTGAAATGATCTGAGGATACTATAGGATATCTCTATCATATCATTTAATGTTATATTGTATGGAAAGATGAAGGGATTTGGCAGTTATATCAAGGTCTCTATCAGTTGATTCTGTGTTGCTCAAAAGGGTGTACTGTTGACTATACCTAGATCAGGAGAACCCTTCTAAGAGGGTTTGTAAGTCAGAAATGGGGAAAGTAACAGAGTTGCTTTCTTGTTCCATTGGACAAATAAGCAGCGGTAGAGCTACATAGCAAAGGAGAGTGGGCAGGTGTTGAGGCTCAAAGCCCGACCTATTTCTATAAGAAATGAAGTTGTACCAGTTTAAGGGTTCAAGCATCAGTTGATAGATAGTGAAAACCAGTCTATGTATAGGTTACAGTCTGGTGAATCCCTGAGTGAATCATCCAGAAACTATGCCTATACTTCATAGAAAAGTAAGTTATTCTTTGCAGATAATTTATGTTTAGTTATTCATCCATGGAAGAGTAAGGCATTTATGGTTTTGAGTATCATAAATTTGTGACCGAACTGAATTATGTTACTGAACTCTGAAAGAAATTATTCTATCAACAGCAACAATTAGCACTCTATGTAAACTTAAAAGAAATCATGAGTTTTAGGAGTCTTTTTTTAAAATTTGCTCATGTTATAATTGCTGAAGATCAATAAAAGAGGCTTTTATTTGGGATTTCTGGATTGCCCAGTCTGAGGGCACTAGAAGTAAGTGAAGTAAGATAAAATAGATCAGGTAGGAGTTCTACTGATAAGATTAAAAAGTTCTCTGACCAGAGGGATCCTTTCTTCTCCAATGTCTCTTTTCAAAGGACAAAATGACCTGGAAAATGTAACAACTCTTTTATGTTAATGAATGTGTGTTTCCTCCTACCCAAACCTAGAATATTATGCTTCTTTTTATTAAAAAAATAAGAGATCATCTCAGGGTAAAGGGCTCATTTGCCTAAGACTAATTAGAACACAGCAAGCTTTTCACAGTGTGGATGTTCTTTGTCCAAGAATATTGGGTGCTTATGACATTTTTCTCTGGAGTTCTCTCTTTCATCCCACTGGGTAAAGGATTAAGGCTGTTTTCAATTTGTTTTCCTCTCTAATTTACAGAGGGGATTTTTCTTTCAGAAGGCATTTGATAGGGGGTAAGACTTTTCTGAGGTTTTGAATCACTTTTGTAAATTACCTTCATCTTCTCTATTACCCACGGTGAGATGTCTGCATTTTAACATGTTTTAATGGTTTCAAGCACACCAAAGCAACAGATAGTAAATCCTTGTTATGGAACCTAGACATTTATAACCTTAAGTGTGGTCTACATAGCAATCAAATCATATATATTTACACTTTGAAGATTGCCCCAATCCTGACTCTGACAAAGAAAGCTTTTCACATTTGTTATCCTGGGAGTATTATAGCATGATCCAGTTTTAATTGTACCTCTTATTATGATCCCAAGATTAGTTTCTGTTGCTCAGAGCAATAGGAGGCATCTATAAGTTTCCACTTTCTATTCATGTTCATGTCTAGTTTCTGAGACCCTTTTATCATAAATTGAGAAATAATTTCATTCAAGACTGGTGTTGTCAGCATGAGTTTCAGGTCCCATATAGATGCCTCATGCTCATACCCAGAATGGTACACTCATGATTAACTGTCTCTTTTCCACAATGGCTCAACTACCAGATATCCTGATTTCAATGCATGATTCCCTATCTGTCTTTCAATATAAATCCCAAGCGTGTCATTCTAGGTGATCCAAAAACAATGTGTCAATTTCAAGAATAGATTCCATGCATGTATTAGAAGGAATAAGTTAGGCAACACTGCAATAATATCCACACTATATTCTCGGTGCATACAAAATGTGATTATTTTCTCATTCTTATAAAATCCAATATAAGTTATAGACACAATCTTCTAGTAACTGAGCTATGTAGAAGCATAAGTAGACAGTAACAAGATCTGAGGTTTTTTTTAAGGTAAATGTAAGATATAAAAAATATAATATACCTCACATCACTGTTATCCACAACCAAACTTTTATCCTATCAGTCAAAACTCAGTCATATAACCCAATTAATTATAAGAAAGTCCAGGAGTCTAGTCTTATCCATAATCATGGGTATAATACACAGAAAGATAAGACATCCCACCCAGAAGAGGACTGACAGAAATGCAGGTTTTGAGGGTATGAATAAGGTTTTCTTTGATTAACTTACTAAGATTGGGATGTTAGGTTTGTAGCTGAGGTCACCCAAAAACACAGTACCAACTGCTCAACTGTGTCACTGCCGTACAAAAATAGCCACTAATAGACATGGTGGATTTCAATAAAATTTCATTCATAAATATAGATATTGTTTCAAAAAGGTTCCTTTTGTGTTCTTAGGGAAGAGCTTTGATCATTTGTAGACAGCCCTTAAAGACAGGAGCGAAGATTTATAAACAAGCTGATGTGGACCTGATTAAAGTCTTTTCATGAAGGGACAATTCACATAGATGTATTGCAAAGAAAAATCAAACAATTTTTTTGCTATATCCATAAAACTAAAGAAACAAGAAATTAAGTCTAGAATTATTACACCCTAAACAAGTTTGGAGATAGCAGTCTTAACCTGAAACTTAATTGAGAAGTCCTTATGTGACATTAACCTTTTTAAAAAAAGATCACAGTAATTATAATAAACTAATAAAGCAACAGTTTGTAATTTGTGATGTTTAGGAACATACTAATAAATTCCCTGTCATTGATATCAACTATTTTTTCCAAGCTTAGGAAAAACACAGTTGCCAAAGTATATATTTATAAAAGGATTTCATATCCTTTGTTAATGATTTTTTTTACTTTCCTGCTTTATACCCCATATTTATGCTATTCTCTTTGCATTTAAAATGACTTAATAGTTTCCAAGATAGTAACTCTACCAGTTACAATAAGAAAGGACATCAAATTTAGCCTTTAAAGAAAAAAGATGGGTGGGGGGTGTTGCTAGGAGATGTCCTTTTCTTTTCTTTCAGAGGAGCTGCTTAGGGAAAAGAGTGCTCCAAGGCAATGTGTTGGGCTAAAAAAATCCATAATTGCTTGAATATTGGCTTGCACTTTCTGTTAACAGGTTACCAATGTGGAAGATAATTATTTCCTGGGTCAAAGGCCGTTCACAGTTTAAAAAGAAAAAGTCATTCTTTGTCAGTTTCTGAGTGACATCAGCTCACTCTGATCATATTATGACAATGTGATCAAAATGACTTCCACCCTTTTTGGCATCACCACAAATGGAAATGTACCTAAGACTGAAGCTCGGTGTCTACTGCTTTTTTTCTCACCTATGATTATTGACTTCTCTATGCAGCTGCATAATTATACTCAACCCCTCGATGATTGAAGTTGGAATCTACCTGCTAATTACATTTGTCATGGTTCAAAAACAGATCCATGCCTGGTAGACACCTGCAGTCTTTACTTACTGGGGACATTGTGAATTGAAAACCCCCTATTCTCACATTCATTTTGCACCTTTCTTGCAAAATTTAAATAAAGGCTTTCCTGTAATTGAGCTTATAAAGAAATTTAATATAAAGCTACAAAATATCACCATTTTATATTTACTACATCTGATGTGTTATTAGAGATTTGCTGATTACCCACTATGTATGAAACTTTGTTCCAAAGACAATGATGAAGATCATGAATTTAATTACACTCTCTGATGTGATTAGAAAGAACTCTACAGTGTAGCAGGTATGATAAAGACTATAATTGAGCTTTAAGAAAATTGTGTGGCAGTGTCAAAGGGTGGTGATTATTAGATGAATTCAATTATTATTTAGAAAATTATTTAATGTCAGGACAAAGAAGAATATCTTCCCATACCCAATTCTGTGTACTTACTAACACCCTAAACACGAGTTCCAATTTCTTCCCAAGGAAAAAAAGCACAATAATATCTGTATTATCTACTCTACAAAGATATTATAAAATTAAGTGACTATTTGGAAGAACCAAGTTCCAGAAGAGTACATGAAAGAAAGGAAACACACACATAGGAGCACATGTGTGTGCACGCGCACACACACACACACATACACACACAAATATGTACCATATACTGAATTTAATTTAGAACTATAAAGACAACAAAGATACTGTGCAATTACATTCTAGGTAGCAAGTTTCCTGAAAGGAGGTGTGTGATGTGTTTGTACAGGTGTGGTAGTTGGTCATCTTCCTACTTAATACTGTTATCTATTAAGTTGCCCAAGTTGAGAGCTAGAAATTGCCCTTCATAATCCAAGTCTAAAATTTGCACTATGAGAACTTTTTTTTTCTTTTTTTCAGTCATGAATTTATTGGCACAGAAAGATTTTCTAAACAGAGCAACAACTGTGCAGGCATTAAGAACAATGATTAATGAATAGAATCTCATGAAACTGAAAAGTTTCTTTACAGAAAAGGGAACTGTCATTTGAACAAAGCAGCAGGATGCTGGATGGGAAAAGATTTTACTACAAGTTTAGTAGAAGGAAAGTAACTAAATTGTATAAAAGAACTCCAAATCTCAGCATCAAGCAAACAAATAACTAAGTTTAAAAATGGGATATAGATATAAATAAAGAATGGTTAAAAGAGGAAACTCAAATGGTAAAAAAGCTCTTAAATAAGGATTACAATGCACTTCCTGTTTACTTAGGTAATATTATATCCTTCTGGAGTCTTTGATGGAGTTGAAGAATATATAGTAATAGTTATAGTTTTCCTTAGTTATGATAAGAGATAAAGCAAATAAATATTGTAACTATAATTCTTGCTTGGTAACTGTTTGGTTATATGTAATTTTACTATGTTAAAGTTAAAACCTTCTTTTTTATTTAAACGGAAAAGGAGACATGATGTAGAATTCCTTTTTGTATGCTGTGAATACAATTGGTAAATAAAGAAACTGTCTTAGGCCTGCACAGGGCAGAAAATAGGTAGGAAGGGGGAGGGGGAGGAATAAACTGAATGCTGGGAAAAAGAAGCCGGATTCAGAGAGAAGCCATGTAGCCCCACCTGAGACAGACGCTGGAATTTTACCTGGAAAGCCACAGCCACATGGTGATACACAGATTAATAGAAATGGGTTAAATTAACATGTAAGAGCTAGCCAATAAGAAGCTAGAGCTAATGGGCCAAGTGTGGTTATTTCAGGGCTGAGCAGCCAGAAACAAACAAGTTATTACAGCTGTAGAACTTTGCACTTCTATCAGCAATGGATGGGTTTTCCTTTTATCCCAAATCTTCATCAGAATGAACTGTCATTTATTTTATTGTTCTTGGCCATTTTGATGGCTGTAATATAATATCTTGAATACTTTGAAGTTGCATTTCCCTAGAGAACTTTTCTTAAATCACACTATCCCAGCTTACCTTAGGCAAGATGCTCAATATTTCTGAATCAAAATTTTCTCTCTTACTGACTTATGATAAGGAGTAAATGAGATAAAACAAATAGATTATATTGACATACCTATTTACAAATACAAGATTTTGTTCTTTCATTCCTCCACCACTTAAACTACCAAAAAAAGGTAAAAAATCTGCATTATATTAATTAACTTAGTACATTTTACATATAATGACGATAAAGAATAAAAGTGGTTGAACACATTTACAATTACTGTGTCATCCATGAAGAAAACAGTCAAAGCAAAGGAAATTTTTTCTTTCAGCAAACATTATATATAATCACAGAAGGAGAAATGATACTGTTAGACTGCAGAGATGTGTGGATGTTAAACAAAGTTTAACCAACACTAAGATGAAGTGGTAGACCATAAAGTATGAGAAGATAAAAATAAAAATTATAGTTATCGTCAATTTAGGCCCTGCTCTGCAAGGGTCAGCAGATGCTAAAAATTAGGAAATAAAGAAGGGACACTCTTCTTAAAAATTTCAGAAATTCCAATGAAGATCCTTTTTTTTAAAGTCCCTAGGAAATGAGATTATGGGTGCAACCATATGGCATTTTACTTGGGAACTAGATTATGTCAATTGTACCAATATTATTTTCATAGTATAATTTATCCTACTTACAAGCAATCTGTATAAGATCATTCAATGCATTTATCTAGTTGGACTTATTGTTTCATTTTAATGTGGACTTATTTCTTAGTTTTTATCTTTTATGATGCTGAAATATTAAAGAAGACAGGAATCTACTTGGAGAATAACCCTTAGAGAGTCTCTGATGTTTCTCAGTTAGACTCAGCAAGTCCATTTTCTTGCATTTCTTCCCTCTATGGATCTCCATCTGAGATTTTGAGATGGGATCTTTCACTAAAGCTGGCACTCACAGATTTTCTAGCGAGACTGGCAGGCCAGAAAGTCGGCAGTCTTCTTGACCCTATTCGCCTTCCCCAGTGCTGGGGTTACAAGCACATATGGGCATATTTGCAAGATATACTAGTGAATAGTGGGACAAATTTTTGAGACAAACCAACAGCTCTCTGATAAGATTTAAGGCTCAGTCCATGAGGTGGAACCCATATCTCACACTGCTTGGGTGACTACAAACTTAAGAAAGTATATCTCTTTTATTTTTTATTTTATGTGTGCTGGTGTTTTGCCTGCATATATATCTGTGCCCTGCATGTTTGTCCCTGAATTCCAGAACAGGGACTCAGAACTTTTAGAACTGGAGTTACAAGCTTTATACCCAGCTTTTTATGTGGATTCTGGAGAGCCAGCCTCAAGTCCTCCAGCTTTTACAGCAAGCTCTCCTACTCATTGAGTAATTCCCTTTCCAGCCAGACATGGCATATACACTTTTAACTGGAATGGTACATGAGTACATGCTATATCTTTCTAGTACACTATGTCAGGCAACAGGTTATTTGATTTTTCTCATTGTTTTTACGATAACTTTGACTAACATGTAAATATTCCTCTTATCTAAAGTTCTTCTTTGTTTCTTTTATGGTTAATTATGTATTTCGATGAAGTATTTGAAACTACATAAACATTCATACTCTTATCAGCAATTTCTTCCTTGTTAGCCTCTAGTGATCATTTTTTTTACTGAACCAAGTATTATTGTGAAGGCTATAAAAGCATAATTTCCTAATTTTGCAATTGCCACTTTTTTATTAAATGCTCATTTTCCTTTCAAAAAGCATATTTCTTTTGCTTTTTGTCTTTTTTATTAGTAGGCACTCACACATTATTATGGCATCTAACAGATCATAATTTATGAGTAATGCAGTTTAATTTTGTCTGTTGTCCACTGGGAATCTTCTTTTCTGGTTCCTCAGCCCTCTGAACATCATTCTTTTTCTTTTTATTATTAGGTCTTTTAAAACTCAATCATGAAATGAATTGTGTTTAAGGGTCCTCTTATGTTTTGCATAGAAAAGTAAGGAGATAGGTGTGCTTACAGTTTCAATGGAAAAAAATTCAAGGCTAGATTATGGATAAATACAAAATTAATTTGGTAAACCATGGTGGCAAAAATATGGGAGATGGCAAAATGTTCTTTATTTTTTTTCTAAGTAATTCTCTGAAAAAAAAAAAGAAAAAAACATTTTGCCCACCTAGTCTTTGGAATTAGCATTTTCCCTGAAACTTCATTGCATTCTGGGGAGGGATTTAGGATAGTACCTTGCTAGAAAAACACACATGTTTGAGAATTCCTTAAATGTCGGATTATTTCATGCCGCAAATTCAACTGTAAAAAAGTTTTCAAAGAAACAGAATTTCTCCAAGTGCCACTTTGTAAGCTCTATAGGATGCATTATTCCCAGATGATTTTTTTTTTGTCACAATCCTCAGGCTGAAGAATGACAAATTTTGTAAGAAGAGCCTCTTCTGTATCTATTCACATTTCCTTGTTGGCACAGTGTGTGTGTTTGTGTGTGTGTGCATGTACATGTGTGCACACAGGCATGTGTGTATATGCATATGTATGTACATGTTGGTGTTTGTGTGTATGCAAAGTTTCATTGAGGTGTGTTTATAATTTTCAAATTCAGATAATGAGTTTCTCTTGATGTTGTGTTATCCAAAATTTAACTCCTTGAATTTACATGAATCATAAACTTATGTTTTAAATATTCTTTCTTTATATTTATTTTTTCCCTAGTTCTCCAGCATTTAGCTCCTTACCTACCCACATCATAGTTTGCTGATACGTGTACTTCCTATATTAGTCAGTTATAATAGAAAGAAATTTCATGATCTCGCTACCTCCCATGTGTTGGGATTACAGGCATATTCCTTCAACAAGACCAAGTTTGTCGTTTGTCTTTGTCTTAGTCATTTATCTACTACTGAAGAAAGACAAATGACTAAGGCAACACTAAGGAAAGAAAGCATTTTATTGTGGGTTGCTTACAGTTTCAGGAGAGGTTTAGTCTATTATAAGCATTTCAGGGAGCATGGCAGGGAGCAGGCAGGTACTGGAGTAGTAACTGAGGTAGAGAGAAAGCTGAGGCCTGGCATGTGCTTTCGAAATCTCAGCCCCCTCCAAGTGATGCATTTTGTCCAAGAAAGCCGCACCTCCAATAAGGCCATACTATACGAGACTGTGGGGTCATTCTTATACAAACCACTGCAATCTTCTTCAATTTCTGCTTATCTATGGCCCGAAAAATCACATTACCTTCGAAAGCACCAAGTATTTGTTTAATGACTGACTCAACAGCTTGCCACGTTTCAATCTTAAAATAAGAATGGATTCTCTGAAGTAATTGCAAACTACTTTATAATACAGTTACTATTATATCAGAAAGGAAGTTAAAATAATTGTATAGAATGCAAGAAATAGCTAAAAAGTAGGTGTGACCCTACAAGTAATCATGGATACTGAATGAAAGAAAGGCTAAAATATTCCTTGTTTTGCAAATGATTAGGTAGGTGCATGGGCCATATGAGAGAATTGGTGCAAACTGACCAACCAAGCCTAGGCAATGACTAACCAGTTTTGTGTTTCCATTGTTACTAATGTGAAACTTGGTGGGAAATGAGAAAGTGTCAAGAGAGAAATAACATAGATTGAAAACATAGAAGGCAAATTCAATTTGGCCACCGCAATATTGAAAGTTAAGAAATGTTTCTGGAGGAGAGAAGGAGAACAAGAGAGAGATTGGAGACAGAGTAGTTCTATAGAATTGTTACATTTCAAATGTATAACTTTTAAGTTATTCTTATTGTAGTTTCCTTTCTGTATTCTACTTGTGATGCTTTCACGATGAATGTAAAAACAGAAAAAACAGCAGCAGTGTCAGAGAAAATGTTCAACTATACCAAATTAACCATTATGGAAACCAGACTGTGATTTGAAAGATGAATTCTCTGTAAATATTTCAAGAAAAATTAGGAAATTAAAAAGTGAGTGAAATTAGTGTGGAGAATTCTCTGAAAGCTAAAAATAAATCTACGGGATGAGTCGGCTATACCACTGCTTGGCATTTAATCAAAGGATTTGACATCCTATCGACAGTTGCTCAGTCAGGTTCATTGATGTTCTATTTACAATAGCTAGAAAATGGAAAAAGCCTTAATGTCCTTCATCTGATGAATTGATAATGAAAATTTGGTACAAATACACTGATAGATGCTATAAAGAAAAATCATGAATATTGCAGGTAAATGGATGAAACTGAATAACAGAATCACAACAAGTGTGGTAATCCAGGTCCAGAAAGACAGAATCCACATGTTCTTTCTCATTGGAGACTCCTAGCTCCAAATCTTGAGATGTGAATGCATAGCCAATAGTAACCATAGAATCTATGATCCCTATACATCACATCAGCAAACAGCATGACACAAGTAAGATATGATGATTGCCAGGAAAGGAGATCTGGGAAGCAATAGAGAGGGGGAAGAGCAGGATATAAGTAATCTGATCATGGAAATGGAAAAAACAGATGGTTCTTTAAAGAGGAGAGGAGATAAATACAGACGAAGGTAAAAGGAGGCCAAATGGGAATAACAAGATGCCAAAAGAGGAAATGAGAAATGGGTCTCCATGGCGGAGGGGCAGGGAGGTAAATACATAAGAAAGTTGAAGGATGGTAAAGGAGAATATCAAGATACAAGTGTTCTGGTAGGGGCCCTTTAGAGATGGGGGAAGAAGGTAAATGCCTGAGGAAGGAGTGAAGTGGGTACAATGATAAGAATGTCTGAATAAGTCACACGGAATTGTACTAGGTATCTACTAAAAATAAAACAACCTATAATGCATGTTAATTCTGTGTATAAGTATAAATGTGTGGTTTTAATAAATTTTCTCATCTGGGCTGATAGCGCTTCTTCCAAGAACCAGAGATCACTTAATAAAAGTCCCAATACAAGACATGAGAAGCCCCCTTTGAGTTGTTGGCTAGAATTGCCCAAGAGATGCTCAAAACAAACCTCTCATTACTGTTGTACTTGGTTATCCCTCAGAGGTTGAAGGTTACTCTATTATTGAAGACAATGTGTACTTCAGAAGCAGGGCTCAGAGACCCATGAGCTGGAAGTGACCTGAATGCTTCTCCCAACATCAAGCACTATCTTTCATGGTGCTAAAAGATACCAGACAATCTTCCAAAGGATGAAGACAACCAATAGCCCTATCTGGCTATGATGCTATGAACCATATCAACAAACAGAATGGCACAACAGCACAAAGGGCTCAGTAGTGACACACTAACCTAGGTGGCAACCAGCAGATCTGTAATTATACTTAAGATGAATTCAACAAGAAAGATAGCATGCCTAGTACTGGAAACCTAGATTACTACTCAGTGTTAGTGAAGTCATGTTTATTGGAGGAGAATCTACTACCACAACTTTACTAAATGAGCATAATCCCTAATAATATTCTATAAGCATTGTCCTTATACCCATAAGCTTAGTCTTCATCCTTTATCAACGAAACTTCTCTTTGCAACACTTGGAGACGGCTACAGAACACCACAACAAAGCAATATGCAGAGTTTTACTATAAAATTCAATCCACCTATAAAATTTCCCTATTATTAAGGGTCAGAGAGCATTGAGGCAGAGGAGGGTTACAGATTGTAAAAACCTTGGGATCAGGGAGTTTGTTTGTGTGATTGTGTTTTCTAGTAACATCAGAAGCTAAACCCATAAAATCTCATCAGCCTGACTTCCCAAATATGAAATGTATAAGGATGACATCAAAGGACATGCCAAAGTGGATGGGGGAAATTCTACAAGGCCTCAATCCTACACTAAGTACTATAGACAACTGAGGAAATCTGGGGATGCAAGAAGAATTCTTTCCTAGGAAAGAGTACACCAATTTGTTGCCCAATGCTAAATGGGCAGCCCTGAAAAGATACATACATACATGATATGGACTGAAGAGCTGAACAAGTATGTCTAGGAATGGATATATAAATGCAATAAGAGTGATAAAAGAAGGCATGTATCTGAAGGAGAATGAAGAGAATACTTGGAAGGGTTCAGAGGAGGAAAGGGAAAGGAGAAATATGGTAATTATGCTACACTATTAAAAATAAAGTAAAATAAATATATTGCTTTTTAAAAGTAAACACTACCTTGTAAGGCCATTTCTGTTTCTTTCAGTTATAAATTAAAACTAAATACTCTTAGTGTATATATAACAAGTGTATATTCAACGTTACTGATAAAATTCTTTGTTGTTTCATTCATTTCAAATCCTAGGCAGAGAACATTAGTAGTTAATTCTTACTATTTTAACATTGTTTTAGGGATTATCTCATGCACAGACACTTAAACATAATATCCCAACTTTACAGCTTCTTGATTTTCAAGAACTGGATATCCCCGTGTAACCATCAGGCAAGATTCCGAATCAGAATCTAAAATATTGAAATGGACCTGTCACTCTGTGTTCTTCTCGCCCATTGTCTAACCGTCTTGACCTCAAATACATTTCCTCCATATTAGATGCTCCAGCTTTTATCATAAATATGTACTGAAAGACAATGTTTTAAAGTTTGTTCTCCATTGTGGGACTACTGGGAACTGTAAGAACTATAGGGAAGTGATCGCTAGAGGAATGTCTTCAGGTTGCTGGAGCATGACTTTAAAGGAGCTCTGGTTCCTTGTTATCTTTAATGTTCTTAACACTGAGGTCAATAGGTATGTTTGTGTGTGTGTGTGCACGTGTGTTTGCAGTGAACTACTGATGAAGCTATAACATGCTTACATATCCTATGAAAACCAGACTTCTGTTGGAAAGAAGTATTTTTCATACGTATTTCAAGGGCAAGCCAAGCTAACAAAGAATACATGAAAAGTAGTCAACCTGGCTGCTAAGAAAGAAAGGCCCCCAAGGAACTTTGTGAGAAGCTTAGAAGAAATCATGTACTTTCATACATATTGATGTTTGTTAATTATAATTGGCATGCACTAATATGTAGTATCTACATATCTATGTAGTATCTACATGCGTATAATTTTTGGTAACTTATTGTGTAGATGCCTTTGGACAATTGGGAAATAGTGCTTAATCATTACAGTAAGGAAAAAAATCAGAAATCAGTGTAACCAACTGTGTTTGCTTTTGTGTCTTTAAAGTTCTTCTACCACAATTGGTCCTTATATGTGGCTCCCCATCATTTTTTTAACATTTGTTAAATGAACACATACACACAAAAGTTTACTCTATTTATTAGTAAGGACAGAGTAGCAAGCATTTGCCTAAGAAGATATTGTATATAATACTATTTATGGAAAATTCCTAAATTGCCCTTGATTTTCCTAACTTGCTTATGTGTTTTTTGGTAAATCTCTTTCCTTATTCCTCCTCCATGTACAAATATGCCTAACATTTACAAATCAGTATAATTCACTGTAAATAAGTTTATTTTTATTGAAGTGTTAAACCCATATGCAATGTATGGTTGCATATGATTGATTAATGTACATCCAATTTAAATGTAGTTGAACCTTGAATTTCACTAATATGGTGAAAGTAAAACAAAAACTCTCCAACTGTGAAAAGAGACTTTTCTATTCAAAAACAGCATCTAGAAACATAACATATATTTTAATTTTATCATAATTTACTAGCACTAAATTATGTTATATAAACTCCCAAGTTTATATAACAAAGTTAGGTATAATATAACAATATTAGGACATATATTTCATAATCCAGGTGAAAAAAATCAAGCATTTATTTGTAGTGTTGTTATCATCAGTGCTGGTAGCCTTTTCAGAGAGGCAACAGATGGCAGTTGAAGTTCAGGAAGTTAACCAGCCAGGAAGCAAAGCAAGGTCCGTCAGAGCCTCAGCCCCAGAATGCCTCACTGCTGTGTCTTTGCATGTTTGCCACTGCCATTTTTCTCTGGTATCTGGCCTGGTGAGAATGGGAATGGGGAGATCCCCACGGCCCTTAATATCATATGATTATCTCTTAGAAATATCCTGTTCTACTAGGCATTTTTACCTGTGGATTATTATGAAGATGGTTTCCTTATAACCTGCACTGTTTAACTAAGGCAATGATTTTATATAATAGCAGTTTCAATTTAAACAGAACTTTGATGATTGAAGGTTATATAAGAGATTACAGTAAGGAAAAATCAGAAATCAGTATATATATATATATATATATATATATATATATATATATATATATATACCAAACCATATATATATATATATGAGGTTAGTTTGGTAGAAAAATTATCATAGGTAAAGGTAGGATACATTGTTGCCCCTGTCTGATAAAGCAGATGCAGCGGAGGATAAAAAATAAGAACAAGGAAATTTCACGAAGCTAGTTTCTTTTGAGGAACTGCATAGACTATTGCTTAGGTTAAAGATTAAGAAAAGCATTGGAGTCCCAAAAGCCCAGCTAGCTTAAATTCTTTTAATCGTGATGTTGTGAGATGTGTCCACAGGGTTTAGAGTGCATCATAGCTGAAACAAAGCTTTGAAAATGACTTAAAGTTAAATAAGATATATTTTGTTTTGAGGTGAAAAACGCAAAGAAAAAATCCAAAGTTTTATAAAGGCACATACTTGAGTGAGCAGCTTGCTAAGATCAGCAAACAAGAACAAAGCTGACATGCTAGGATTGGTTGATGGGCAAAGATGATGATTAATTCTTTGTGCCCATTTCTGCCCTCATTTTCCTGATTTTAAAAAAGAAGAAGAAGAAGACAAAATCCCTGTTGGCTCATGAGTATGCACCCTGAAGATTTAAAGTAGAGCTGACTGATTATTTTTCATATATAAAAGTTTAGGTTTGTGATTCTTTAAGATTCCTTATAAGATAATTCTTTAATATCCCTTCTTAAGATAAGTAATAAAGCTGTGGTGATATTTTGTTTGTACTTTAACAAATACAGCTTGCCTGAAGATCAGAGAAACAGAGGAGTCAGCCACTAGTGTTTTTTTTATTATTATTATTATTATTTATTTATTAAAGATTTCTGTCTCTTCCCCGCCACCGCCTCCCATTTCCCTCCTCCTCCCCCAATCAAGTCCCCCTCCCTCGAAAGCCCAATGAGCAATCAGGGTTCCCTGCCCTGTGGGAAGTCCAAGGACCTCCCACCTCCATCCAGGTCTAGTAAGGTGAGCATCTAAACTGCCTAGGCTCCCACAAAGCCAGTACGTGCAGTAGGATCAAAAACCCATTGCAGAGCACCGGACAGAAATCTCAAGGTCCAAATCAGGAGCAGAAGAAGAGAGAGCATGAGCAAGGAACTCAGGACCGCGAGGGGTGCACCCACACACTGAGACAATGGATATGTTCTATTGGGAACTCACCAAGACCAGCTGGCCTGGGTATGAAAAAGCCTGGGATAAAACCGGACTCGCTGAATATAGCTGACAATGAGGACTACTGAGAACTCAGCCACTAGTTTTAACCTCTATGAAATTCTCAGTCTGAATGGGGTATCCTGTCTCTACAAGTCCTCAGACTGAATGCCATCTCTATGAAACCTCAGACTGAATCCTGAGCTCCTTTTTCCTCCCACCTTATATTCATCTCTCTGCCCAGCCATATCATTTCCACTTCTCTAGTGCCCACTTCCCTAGTGCCCCTAGAGCTGGGATTAAAGGTGTGAACCACCACCTCTTGGCTCTGTTTCTCTTTAAGACTGATTCAATCTTGTGTAGCCCAGAGTAGCCTTGAATTCACAGAAATCCATCTGCCTCTGTCTCCTGAGTGCTGGGATTAAAGGTGTGTGCCACCACTGCCTTTCCTCTATAGCTAACTAGTGTGGCTAGCTGTGCACTCTGATCTTCAGGCAAGCTTTATTTGTTAAAGCACAAGCAAAATATCACCACATAAAGGAACTGATTCTTTCTTTGTAACCGTAATATGCAGCATGCCAGTAAAACTGAGAAAAATACCTTGCTTGGTTACACTCTATTAAGTAACCTACAACTAGTTACTTAGATGTGAATACATGTGGGTTCTTAGGATAACTTTGTTTAATCATGTAAGGGAAATGAGAACATGTTTTCTACCTGCATACCTTATAATCATTTGTTGCGGAAGGTCCTTCGCGTGGTCTCTCTCCCTTTAAAAAAGCGGCCACCTCCCTCTGCTCTCTCTCTGGCTTCCGGCTCCTCTTCTGGCAACTAGGCTCCCTTCCTGATTGAGCAGAGGGCTGTTGTCTGGGATGGTTATCTGTAAGTTTTTCCCCTTTAAATAAATATCGTCTCTATTGGTCATAATTCCAAACTGGTGTGGGATTGTTTGTGATTTATGCTTTCAATCATTCACTTGAAAAATAAAAGGTAACCATACTGTAATTTTTATATTGCATGAAAAGATTTTGTTTGGCTATATAAACTATAGAAGAAAAATAGGAGACAAACCGAGACAGAAGGTGATAGAAAGACCCTAAGAGAGTATGTGTGTTTTTTTCCCTTTTTCACGTTCTTCTGATAGTTAAGTTTAGGCCCCCTTGCCAACCCCAACGAATTAAGTTTTACTCCCATGGACAGAACAGTCAAGTTGACTGATAGTCCACTGACTCTGTAGGTGCCCCCTCAAACTCTGAGTTTCCTGGAGACTGATCCTTTCAGCAGCGATGTCTGGTGCCTGAACATCTGTGGGCTAGCATTTATCCCTCACCATACTTAATTTTTGTGCATTGTGGCATCAAGGAACATGGAGCTGAGACAGAGTGTGCTCATGCCACACTGTCAGTGACATTTTAGCGTACATGGGTGCAAAGACTGCACATGACCTCAAGAGCACATGGAACCATAAAATGTCAAATTATTTATTAATGATGAGAGGCAAGAAACACTATTATTTATATCTAAATTTTTGAGTAAATTTATGTATTTTAATTTTTATAATGACTGTGTTCAGAGGCTGCTTAACAAAATTCCTAAACCCTGGAAAAGCAACTCTTGAAAGCTAACTTGTGATGCTTGCAATCACCAGTGTTCAGGGTTCAAATACCAGAGCAAGATTTTGCTTAAAGCTGTGATAGCATGAGCAAAGTAATTTATGGAAAAAAAGAGTTCATTTGGGCCTACCATTTCAGAAGGAGGTGTCCATTACAGTTGGAAATGAAACATAGCATCAGGAGGCAGGCATGGCAGCAAGAACTAGATGTCTAGAGCTCACATCCTTTCCCCCAAGCACTAAACAGAGACAGCAAACCAGAGGAAGGGTGTGCATAGCTTTAAACCAGTGGTTCTCAACCTATAGGTTGGGACCCCTTTAGGGAATCAAAGGACCGTTTCACAGGGGTTGCCTAAGACAATCAGAAAACACAGAGATTTACATTGGAATTCATAATAGTAGCAAAATTACAGTTATTAATAAGCAACAAAAATAATTTTGTGGTTGGGGCTGAGCACAACACAAGGACCTTATTAAACTGTTGTAGCATTAGGAAGCTGAGAACCACTGATCTAAACTCTCAAGACCTACCTCCAGTAATGCACTCCCTCTAGCAAAACCACAGCTCTTTAAAGCTTTCAAAGAGCACCATCAATGAGGGATCAAGAAATAAAATGCCAGAGCTCAGGGGGGACATTTCTCACATAAACCATCGCAGTGTGAATCCACGTCCTCAACAGTTCTCTGTAAGGAGTTATTTCACTCTTTGTGTGATTTAATGTTGCTTAAAAGCACTTACATGGTGGAATATGCCTTCTCCTTCACTCCTCTGTGAGCTCCTTGAAGCTATTTATGTACTTCAGATGCCTCTGTGTTCTCAGAACACAGAAG
The DNA here is from genome assembly GCF_018167655.1 of Microtus oregoni. NCBI lineage: Eukaryota > Metazoa > Chordata > Mammalia > Rodentia > Cricetidae > Microtus > Microtus oregoni. The sequence goes on from NW_024543077.1 coordinate 20,069,436, forward strand.
ATTAATGGGCAAAAGTCACCAATCAATAAATACAGGAAGGTATTTCCTCTAACCACATTAATGTTCTTCTCTTAAGTGACTTGTTTGGCCAATATCAAAATTATTCGTCATGATTATTATCATATAAAAGAAAAATTTCTTGGACAAACATAACTGGAAAGGACACGAAGTGTCTCTATTTAGATTTGAAGAAAAGAACGTCAGAATGCTGGCATTTTCAAACTCGCCTTGCTGCTTTTGTCTCTGTCTCATTACTGCCAATGCTTTTCAGAAAAACAACGTTTAGCATCACATGTGATGGGCCTATTCGTTCCTTCAGCTACTATTTCCTGAACATCTGACTTCATAGCTGGTAGTGTGTTTAAGGTGCTGAGGTTGCTGAGACTATTCTCACAGTTAACTTCCTAGTGATGATGAGAGCAACGATTTCCACACTAGAAAGAAAGGGCTATGAAAACAGAAACTCAATGGCATGTAAGTAGGAGCACCAAAGTTTAATGCCTTTGCTACTTCTGACTTCATCACTTCAGAGTGAGCTCTTCCATATTGCTACCCTGAAACCTCAGAGACTCACATATATTGTGCAATTAATTTATAAACTTACTCAGGGTGAAGGGGTGGGGTAGACACCTATAAGTACACAAAAAGTGTTACTCTGATGTGGACATTCACACACATTTTTAAATTATTCATAGACTTGTTGTGGCTGGGAAACAGGAGGTGTTACCTAGAAGTAGACTGGCTGCTTATAGGTATGTGGCTGTGTAGCTGGTCCTACCACTGTAATGAATTTTCCAGTATTAGATCATTTTGATTTCTACCAGCAATGGATGAAAATTCTAGCTGCTTTACTTTTTTTCCTATAATATTATTTTTCACACTTCCCAGTTATTAATTACAACTATCTGACCATAGTTTTAAAATTCCAAAATTAAGTTTGAGCTTGCTTTCATTGCTGTCCAAATGGATGTGTTTGTATTTGGAACTTATTCTTCATGTCCCTCCCTGCATTTTTGTATTTGGTGGTGCTGTTGGCATTCATTTTATAGCATTTATATGCTTGCTAAATAAAGATACTGATAAGTTGATTTTTCACTGTTAACGTTTAAGTTTTATATATTCTCAGTGCACTTTCTTTTTGGCTTGTGTTCCTTGCTTAAGAATCCTTGCCATTTCAACATCTATATTTTTCTCTAAATCATGAAGATATCATGAAAAAATATTCTACCTTATACATTTTGATCTAAAATCTATTTTTTTTTCTTTTTATCCCTGCATAATGAAGTCAACAGGGTTCCTTTGGGGGGCAGGCACAGCAAGTCTCTGTACTTGTCACAGTTTTATAGGGCTAGCTTTTCTATATAACCAACCGTTTATATATGCTTGAATCTTTTCTGTTATTTTATATTTTGTTTCATCTTTCTTTTTTGATACTTGGGTAGATGCCACATGGCTTCATTCTTGTAGCTATGTGATATAACTCATGAGTGATGGCACATGTCTGATGTTATTGTACTTGAAGGTGTTCCAAATTTCTCTTAGAATTTTCCACATAAGGGGCTGGCGAGATGGCTCAGCAGTTAAGAGCATCGCCTGCTCTTCCAAAGGTCCTAAGTTCAATTCCCAGCAACCACATGGTGGCTCACAACCATCTGTAATGAGGTCTGGTGCCTCTTCTAGCCTGCAGGCATATATGCAGACAGAATATTGTATACTTAATAAATAAATATTTTAAAAAAAGAATTTTCCACATATATTTTAGAATTAGATTGACATTCCACCAAAGTATCCTGCTGGTATTATAATTGTGATCCATTAGAACTTTTCATTGAATAAAATACAGTTGATTGTGCTTTCCGTACTAGAAAAATGGTAGTCATCATTTATTCATGTTATTACTAATTTTTCAGTAACAATGTATAATCTTTTGTGTAGGAAAACATGTATTTAAATAGATTTGGCCATATGTATCCACCTGTGTTAACCTATTGGTTTTTTGTCTTGTTAATTGTGTTTGCTATTTAGAAATATAGTTAACTTGTATACATTGATGTATATAGATTTTTCTCTAGGTTCTAATAGTTATAAATTTATTTGGATCTGCTAAAGAGATTGAGGTGGAAGGGTTCTTGAGTAAAATTAGAATTAAATTAATTAAAATCAGAATAAAATTGATACTACAGGGAACATCCTAATGATTCAAGAATGAAACAGCCTTATTTGTGAGATAGCAAGCATGTATGGTCATGATGGAAGATCAGACCAGACCAACACTCCCTTAAGCCAAGGCCTTCTCTTCAGCACTGTGAAGACCAAGGCAAGTGAGGAAACTGTAGGGAAAATAGTTGGAAGCAAAGAGAGATCAGTCTATGATATTTAATGAAAGCACTTATTTCTGTAACATAAAATTGTGAGGTGAAGCAGGCAGTGTTCATATAGAAGCTGCAACAACTGCTTCTTTGTGTGTGCATGTGCATGTGTGTGTAGCAGTATTTATTTATTTAAAAGATAATTCTTTATTGATTCTTTGCAAATTTCACATCATGCACCCAATCCTGCTCACCTCCCAGTCCCTCCATATGCCCCTCAACCGAAGAATGGCTAAAGAAAATGTGGTACATTTACACAATGGAGGACTACTCCATGGTAACAGATGAAGTGCTTCATATGGATAAGCAATAAAAGCAGCTTTTTGAAATGAAATCTATACCCAGTGAAGATGCTACAAAGATTGTTGGCATGACAACAAAATATTCAAAGTATTGCATAAACTTAATTGGCAAAGCAGTAGCAGAAAATCTCATATGAAAGGAAAACTCCATTGATGTAGCACATTGAGTTGTCTTATCTTAATAGTCACAACCACGTCATCTACCCTGGTAAGTCTGTTGTCATTCACATCGAGTGAAGATACTCCAACAGCAAACAATTTCCAACTTCTTAGACTCATTTTCAATCATTAGCAAATGCATTTTTAATTAAGTATGCAAGTTTCTTTCTTAGACATCATACACTTGTAGACTGTATTATTGTGTAAACATGTTCATGTGACTTGCTTTAGTTTGATGGTGTAGAATCAAATCAAGAATATCTACTAGAAATCCTTAGGGAGACAACTATAACTATGAGCAATGATAAAAAAAGTGGAATAATAAAATATTAAACACATTTTATATATTTAAAATTATACATGCTGAATATAATGTGTATTTTCTAATTGCTGTTAAATGTTAAAAAAGAACTAAAAATTTTTCTAATGTTAATCACAGTCTGCTTTTTTGATGGCTTTGCTATTTGGGCTTATCTGAAAAATCTTAAACTGAATCCACAGTAAAGTAAAATGCTTTGAATTCTATTTTATTTAATAATAACTTTCAAACTGAGTCAGTCTAGGACAGTCATGTTTTTAAAGAAATTTCATAAAGCAAACTCTTAGCTTTTCTCGGCCTGATGATATTAATATTTTGTAATAAAGTAGCATTTCCAATACTGAGAGAAATCATATTGCCTAGTTAATCCTCAGAGCGCTCGCCGGAACAGATTTCTATGAGCTTTTTGGTTCCAAATGGAAAGAATGGAGAATTTAAGCTATTTATCTTGGACAGTGACTAATCTGAGTGCTGATCTATGTTACCAAGTGTGCTATTCCAGCGGTTAAGAAAAGGAACTTTCAGATTGCTTTAGGTACCAAGTCAGGTTCAATAGTTTTGACTGTCTATTTAGAATATCCTGTAGGCAATCTGAAATGGAAACACTCAAAAACCTATGTAAGAACACTGCCCCACAAAGTTTGAGTATTTTAGAAGGGAAGAATATTCCTGGAGAAAGGGGATAATTTGGTTTATGAACATTTTGACTGTTGATAGTCTTGGCTAAAATAAGCTTCTTCTCATTTATCAATCAATTCCTTTCAAAATTTAACACTTAAACAGTTTTGTTTTTCAGTCCCTCCATGCGAAGTCTTCAGTTTCTAATACAAGTCACTAACTAGCCAAGATGTAAAGCCTGTAAACATAAAACCCCCTACTGCTCAGCATCCTCCTCTTTCTGAGTTCTCGCAATGTGTTGTAATCTTCTCATTGATTTTCTTCAGTATATTAGCCAAGTTCCTGAAATGACAGATGACCGCAGGTCATCTTTGTTGTGTGCTCTCCCATCTACCCAGTCACACAGACTGTGCAGTCAGCCATCTCTTGCTTCCTAGACCCTGCCAAATTCTTGTATTAACTGTTAAAGAAGAATTGAGCTAGGAGATTGCAAACGGAAACACACACACACACCGTGTTCATGCAAAGCAGTGTAGGGAACAATAAATCAGACCCTCTTTCATGTTGTACTAAAAGGTACACAGGCTTTTGGATTTAGATTCTGTCTTAGCTACTTTTCTGTTATGGTAATTTAAAAAAAAATATGCTAGGCAAAAGCAATTTAAGGGAACTAAAGGGCTTACTTTTGCCTCATAGTTTGAGCATTAATAGAAAGGAAATTCTTAAACAGAATTAGAAGCGCTGCTTTCATAATGACAATACATAGGAAAATGGGTGATTAGAGGTAGGGAAATTCCAGTGGCAACAGTGTGAGGCGGCTAGTCACATTTCATCTCTAGTCAGAAAGTCACATGAGAGATTACAGGGACTCAACCGACTGCCTCCTTTTTATTCAATCCAGGACCCTAGACCAGGGAATGGTTACTGACACTTCTTAGATGGGTTCTTCTCACCTTAGTCAACATAATCAAGATAATCCCTTACAGGCTCTCCCAGGGGAGAATTTACTTCATATAATCTCTCACCAATGTGCCTGAAGACTTGTCCCTTGCTGATTCTAGATCCTGTCAAGTTGATAATCATTGTTAACTATCACATGATTTTTTTTTGTTCATTTATTCTGAAAAACAAAACAAACAAACAAAAACCCAAGATACCAAACTGGCCTCTGCCTCACTCACCTTTAGGTTCTGGAAGAGACAAGACAAGGACAGGAACTTCTGGCCAGTGTTTACAGTGGTGACTTTAGTATGTGTGTTGTGGGCTCTAGGATGAGGAAAGAAAATAAGGCTTAAAAAGAAGGAAAACAAGAAGGAAGGAAGAAAGGAAGGAAGAAAAAAGAGAGGAGAGAAAAAGAGAGGGGAGAGGGAGGGAGAGAAAGGCAGAAGATTGGAATTAGAGAGGTGCCTCAGTGATTAAGAACAATTTCTGTTTTTCAAGAGGACCAAGGACAATTCTTAGCACCCATATTGGATGGTTCACAACTGCTTACAACTCCAGCTCCCAGAAGTTCTGATAACCTCTTTGGGCCTTAGCATGTACCACATGCATGTGATATACATTCACACACACACACACACACACACACACACACACACACACACAGAGAGAGAGAGAGAGAGAGAGAGAGAGAGAGAGAGAGAGAGAGAGATACATAATGGAAAGAATATATCCTTTTAAAAAATAGAAAATCTCCTGAATATTAACCTTCAGCAGGAGATGAAAGGAGACAGAGACAGAGACCCACATTGGAGCACCAGACATAAACCTCAAGGTCCAAATCAGGAGCAGAAGGAGAGAGAGCACTAGCAAGGAACTCAGGACCACAAGGGGTGCACCCACACACTGAGACAATGGGGATGTTCTACTGGGAACTCACCAAGGCCAGCTGGTCTGGGTCTGGAAAAGCCTGGGATAAAACTGGACTCTCTGAACATAGCGGACAATGAGGACTACTGAGAACTCAAGAACAATGGCAATGGGTTTCTGATCCTACTGCACGCACTGGCTTTGTGGGAGCCTAGGCAGTTTGGATGCTCAGCTTACTAGACCTGGATGGAGGTGGGGGTTCCTTGGACTTCCCACAGGACAGGGAACCCTGATTGCTTTTCGGGCTGAGGGGGGGGGGGCTTAAGTGGGAGAGGGGGAGGGAAATGGGAGGCGGTGGCTGGGAAGAGACAGAAATCTTTAATAAATAAATAAATTAAAAAAAAATAGAAAATCTCCACTTAAGGGACGTAAAGAGAAAATCTACTGAGGGCGAGATCAGGCTGATCACTTTGAATCAAAAACTTTGCCATTACAACAAACCTAAAAAAGTGGTTTTCCTGTCTTTTTCTCCTTTACACACATCTGTCAGTTAAATGTTGAGGATCTGCCCTTAGAACTTAATTTATCACCACAACCCTGGAGGTGGAAGACCCACAGCATGCACTCGGAGACAGTAGGGTTCAACTGGGCAGACAGTTCCATTTGGATGTTCCAAATAAAACCAGACCATACTATGTCTCATAGCTTGTTGTAATACGAAGCAGCGGGCTGTGTCCCGCCACCAGGCTAGCTTTACCCGAAATAATTACACGGAAACTGTATTCTTTTAAACACTGCCTGACCCATTAGTTTCAGTTTCTTATTGGCTAGCTTTTACATATGGATCTAACCCATTTCTTTAATCTGTGTAGCCCACGAGCTGGCTTATCAGGAATGATCTTAACCTGTGTCTGTCTGGAGTGGGAGAACCATGGCGACTCCCTGACTCAGCTTCTTTCTCCCAGCATTCCGTTCTGTTTACTCCGCCTACCTAAGGGTTGGCCTATCAAATGGGTCTAGGCAGTTTCTTTATTAATAAGAAATCACTCCCACATCAATAGCTATTTTCAGACATCTGTGTTCTGCATTTTTTTGCAATGGGGGAGGGGGTTCTAACGTTTCCAAAGTTATGGCAACACAATTTTGATGAACACAGCCGCTTTCTTCGAAGTTGAGAATACATCACTAATGATGCAGAATATGTTTCCCCAAGACAAGACCTGAGGAAAAGTGAACACTTCCTTTGTATATGTTAGAGGACTCTTCAATAACTATTCATCATCTGCTTTGCTGTGTAGGTGTTCTTTTTGATTAGAATGGGTCTGCCAGAAACTCTGAAATTTCTTTAGACTCCATGTTCACTCCTACGTAGAATGAGAAATCAAAAGTGGATTGTAAACACAGATTGCTTTTGTTTCTCGGTCACCCAGACCCAAATATCACACAAAAACTGTATTAATCACAACATTTTTTTGCCTATTTGCTCAGGCTGCTTACTAACTAAATCTACATCTTAAATTAACCCATTCTATTAATCTATGTATCACTATGAGATTTTGGCCTACTGGTAAGTTTCTGGTGTCTGTCTCCATATACAGCTACATGATATCTCCTCCACTCTCTCTAGTCTCTTTCAGCATGACTATATTCTGCCCTGGTATAGGCCAAAGCAGCTTTACTCATTAACCAATAAAAGCAACACATGCAGAAGGACTTCCCACATCTATTGATTTCATTCAATGTCTCCCAACGACTGAAAATAATATGACATGGTGAGAATTTCATAGAAGACTGAGTCTGTTACTGTTTATTACTTTGATTCCATTTTTATTGGGGAACTGGAAGTGTGATACATCTTCCTCATTATGAATATATGTGTACACACAGGTATGTCTGAATGGGTGTTCATGTATATATGTGCATGTACAAATACAAACTTACGTACAAACACATGTGTGCATGTGTGTGTTTGCATGCAAGAATGTGCCTGTTTGTATATGTTTGTGTGCATACATGTATGTTTGAAGATGTGTGTATTTGCATATAAGGCAGACACATCCATCTTTGTATATCTGCCTACATCCTGTACACACATCTCCTTCTAACAAACTGTATTCCCAGCCAAGTGAGTAGATTCATTTATCTAGAACAGGAATTTGCACTCCAAAATAAAGAGACTAGCAAGACTGTAGGCAAGAAAGAGGAGAAGAGGGTACAATATATGCATTGTGAACCTTAAAATGTTATATACTTAAAAAAAACAATGTTCATTTTGCATTATCAGGTAGACTTAACTATATTAGTTCCCCTACTATATATGTATCAAGTCTTTCCAGAACACAAAAAATACATGTTTACATAAAATTTATTTTCAAGAAAATATAGTAAATATATTGCTGTTGCTGTTAAGATTCTTGACCTGATTTTTCTAAGATACTGACTGTTTGTGTTAAGGTAGTAGTCAAGTACTTTCTAAGATGAACACCATTCCCTGCTAAATTATTTTTTTCTCCTCACTCAGTGGGGACCCTTCTTGCTTTGCTATAATATATAGGCTATAAATCTAGTAAATTTAGAATTACAAATAAGCTTATTTATTTCACTTAGAAAAAATTAGTCGCCCTCTTACACACAAAGGATATGGAAGCAGAGAGGGAAATCAGAGAAGCTTCACCTTTCACAATAGCCACAAACAGCATAATATATCTTGGGGTAACTCTAACCAAGGAAGTGAAAGATCTATTTGACAAGAACTTTAAGGCATTGAAGAAAGAAATTGAGGAGGATACCAGAAAATGGAAGGACCTCCCTTGCTCTTGGATTGGGAGGATCAACATAGTAAAAATGGCAATTCTACCAAAGGCAATTTATAGATTCAATGCAATCCCCATCAAGGTCCCATCAAAATTCTTCACAGATCTTGAGGGAAAATCAAAAGGTAAAACACAGAGTTTTATTTTTCACACTTCAACTAACACTACCTTTGCTTCCCTTTTGCTTGTTGACAATATTTTTTTTATTGTGTATATATTTCCTTACAAGGTTATTTGACTTTTTCCTTTCCATTTCAGTAGACAGTCTGATTTTTATTTCTCTGTGAATTGGACTTGGTTACTCCCATTCAGATGCCCATGATTTATTGCTTACCAAAGCAACTGAGTTTAGTGAACTCACAGCTGGGTGTCTTTAGTAGCCTATTGTGAATACCATCTGGGCCTGCTGTTTCCAGCTCATTCCACTTTTCAAATATTCCTTCACCTTTAAAAAAATATGTAGTTGTTTTGGTATGATCTTTCATAAACCTCTGATGGCTATTTCTTCTTATTTTAATTCTTATAAGGTATATAGTGGAAAAATATCTAACTCAAAGTCAGTGCTTATTTCCAAACACTAGCATCTGATTATGGCTAGGAATTACTTTACTCACTTCCATAAAGCTACATTATGTACATATTTTAATAGCACATATCAAAGTCACCTTTCTTCCTTCTCATTCTTACACAAAGGTAACAAATGGCCATTCCTAGTCTCTTAGTCTCATGCAAATACCCTTTTGTTTCTAGACATAAATACGCAGTGCTCAGATCACACAAATCAAAAAATAACACTCCGTTTTCCACCTATTCTTCACTGGTAACAGTGGATGTTCTGTACCACATCAAAGTTGAAATTATTTTTATTCTGATTATGTATTAGTTCCATTTCCAGGAAACATTTCTATTACTTCCATTGCTACCTATATGATTTCCTCTGAAGTCAGTATCAAACTTTAAGTGCTGAAAAAACTATACAAACTGTTATTCTTTACCTTCATCTTACCATGAAGCTGTTCTTTAGCAACTAATACAGAAAATTTCTGATAATCTAAACTCTTGCAGTCTCGGAGCAGCTCAATCTGATTACTACTCTGTTTCTATCATCTTTCATCCCTGATCTCTCTCCTCTGTGGGCTGTGCCTTCTTGCCTAATAGTACCAACAAAACACAAGGTCATTCCCACTTGCATGTGTATATCCTGAAGACATTCTAGTTAATAATGGACTCTTTTTAAAAAAAAAAAATAGAACTCAATTCCTTCCACCCTTGGCTTCTTCCTAAACTGTATGAAGTATTAATGCCACAAAATTATAGAAGAGAAATTTCTAGCACTTCTCCTTATAAAGCACATAAATACAGGAAAGTTTTCCTCCTTGAAAATACTTTCACAAGAGCTAAGCTCCTGTGAGGTGAAACATGAATACCTAGATCAAATAGAGGATAAGAGGCACTTTGTCTCTTTTAGTTCAGCCCTTACACAACCCAGACAGAAGACATTGGGAGATTTTTCCTGGTTGGGAAAGCAATGAGCCCTTCACACACTATGGATGATAGTGCCATGCCTACTCTCTTTATAAACCAGAGTAGATACCTAAGGCAAAATATAGCAAGTGTTGGTGAGGATTTAAAAGAAAGAGGTCCCTTGTACAGTTTGGTGGGAATTAGAAAAAACAAATGTTATAAAAGTATTAGTATTTTTTTACATTCATAAGCAAAATCTAAAGCTTATTTCATGAAAGATGAACAGTAGAATGGTTGGGACCAGAGGCTGTGGACAATGAGGAGTGAGAGAAGGTTTAGTATTAAACAGTATCTCTATTATGCTTAGTAGTTGTGAATTTCCACTGTGCTGTTGTATAGAAGAGGGCCTGTGAATAGCAGTGGTATCCTATGCATTTCTAAATGCTGGAGGAGAGGATTAGGATTTTTTTCCATACAGAAGAGTGATGAATGTTTGAAGATTATAAATATGCTCAAGTACTAATAAGAATTTTATAAGGAAAATATCAGAGCCTCACTCAAACCCCAGCTCTGGGAGACACCTGAGGTCACAAAAGTAAGTGTAGAAAATGCCCAGTGGTACATGGTAGTATTTATGATGTTCCATCTTCCTTAGAAGTTTTGACAAGTGTAATATGGAGTCTCAAAATTGTTTTGATTTGCAAGTCTCTGATAACCAGGAATGTTGAACATTTATTTAGATAGTTCTATCAATTAAAATTAATTGAGAATTCTCTGTTTAGACCTGTACCCATTTTTAATTGGATTATTTGATTTGTTCCTATTTAGTTTTTTAAGTTCTTTTTATTATTTAGATATTATCCTTCAATAAGATATGTAGTTGATGAAAATCTTTTCCCATTCTGTACTCTGTTGTTCTGTCCTATTGATGGTGTCCCTTTCCTTACATAAGCTTCTGAGTTTCATGAGGTTCCATTTATTAATTGTTGTTCTTACTGCCTGTGTTGTGTTCAAGACGTTGTCTCCTGTGTCAATGGGTTCAAGGCTATTCCCCACATTCTCTTCTATGAGGTTTAGTGTATCTGGTTTTCTGTTGAGGTCTTTAATCCACTTGAACTTGAGTTTTGTACAGTTATCTCAGTTTGCATGCTACTACTTGTAGACATCCAGGTAGACTTGCACTATTTGTTGAAGATGCTTTTACCCCCTACGGTGTTGTTTCTGGCTTCTTTATAAAATCAGGTGTCTATGGGTATATGGGTTTATATATGGGTCTTCAATTCAAGTCTATTGATCAGCCTTTCTGTTTTTATGCCAGTACTACAAGGTTTCTATTACTACAGCTCTATAGTACAGATTAGACTCAGGGATAGTGTTCTTTTATTTACAGGAGTGTTTTAGCTACTCTGGGTTTTTTGTTTTTCCATATAAAGTTAAAAATTATACTTTCAAGTTCTGTAAAAAAATTGTTGGAATTTTGATGGGACTTATGTTGAATCTGTGGATTTTGGTGGGATGGATATTTCTCTGTGTTAGTCCTACCAATCTATGAACAAAGGAGAGCTTTTCATCTTCTGATATCTTCTTTAATTTCTTCCTTCAAAACCTAAAATTTTTGTTGTATGAGTCTTTTTCTTGCTCTGATACAGTTACCGTAAGATATTTTATGTTACTTGTGGTAGTTTTGAAGGGTGCTGTTTCCTTAAGTTTATTCTCAGCTTGTTTGATATTTGTTTATACAAAGCCTACTTAGCATTCTTAATTGCCCTCTAACACAGTGATTTTCAATCTGTGGATCACAAACTTTTTGGCAAACCTCTGTCCCCAAAAATATTTGCATTATAATTCAAACAGTAACAAAATAACAGTTGTGAAATAGCAATGAAAATAATTTTATGATTAGGTGTCACCACAAAAGAAGAACTATATTAAAATTAGAAATGTTGAGAACTACTGCTTTATTACAATGCCATATCTCACATTTACTCAATAAATTTTTGGAGGGCTGAAAATGTGGCTAGATTGAATTTTCGTAGGATGGTAAGGCCCTGGATTTGATCTCCTGAACCAAAAGGAGGAAGGGTAATGGTGTCTTAAATATATAAACAATCTTACTAATTCTCACCACTATCAGTGATAGTGAATTTAACTTCTGAAATTCCTCCCAAATTTCTCTAGTTACCACCCTATAACAATCCATAATAGACTCTCAACACAGCAGGCATAATGAGTCTGTAAACACTAAGAATATAGCACCAAGATCATATGATTCTGCTGTGACACACCTCTACTCGCTTTGGATTTCGTCCGCTGGAACAGAGACTGTGGTTCACAAGCTCTATGCAACCTACACAGTTATTCTTTTTAATTCTTCAAAAATTGCATACATATATACAATATATCATGATCGTATCTACCTCCTATAAATTGCCCTACTGTGTAACAGTTTTCATCCCAACTTAATGTCAATATATATATATATATATGTGTGTGTGTGTGTGTGTGTGTGTATATATATATATATATATATATATATATATATATGCCACTGAATCTAATTGGTGCTTCCCTTATGTGGATAGGTGAGGGATCATCCACTGTGACTTAAGCAACCTATCAATGTCCATCCCACAAAGAAAAGTGACAGTCTGTCCCTCAGCTGTTATTACTGCTAAAATCTCTCCATATAATGGTGGGTGACCAGAGGCCCCTTCCATGTCGAATTTTTAACTGGTTTGGTTATATGCATGTAACCATAGCTTCTCTGCATTCAATTGTTTAAGTCCCATGCATGTCCAGAGACAGGCACTTCACTGTTCTCCTCTGCCTTTCAGATCTTACAATCTTTCTTCTCCTTGTTACAGGGAAAGATGTGAGCTAGAAGGTATTCCCTGAACCTTACAGGGTGGCGGGGGTTAAAATAGATGCTCCATCTACTTCTGAACACTCACATTTCCTCGTTTTTTTTTTCCAGTTGAAGAGGAAGGTTTCTTTTGTTTGTTTGTCTTGTACTTTACAGTCCATCATTAGGGGAATCCAAGGCAGGAACCTGTATGCAGGAACTGAAAGAGAGAACATAGCAGAATACTAGTCACTGGTTCACTCTCCATGACTTGCTCACCTAGTTTATAAAAAAATATTTATATCATTTTCCCTCTTCCCTTTCCTGCATCCAACTGCCCTCTTTTGAAATCATGACCTCTTTGTACTGAATATTACCTATATGTATATGATATACCAAGTAAAACTTTCAATCACCATCAATAGAGAAAACAAGATATTCTGTAACAAAACCAGATTTAAACAATACCTATCCACAAATCCAACCCTATAGAATGTACTAGAAGGAAATCTCCCACCCAAGGAAGCCAACTTTACTTGAGAAAACACAGATAACCTCATACCAGCAAATCCTAAAGTAGAAAGACATATAAACACAACCACCGAAAAATAACAGGAATTTATTCATCATGCTTTATATGAACACCTGATTCTTGACAAAGAATCTAAAATTACACAGCGGCAAAACAGAAGCATCTTCAACAAATGGTGCTGGCATTAATTGGATGTCAACATGTAGAAGGATGAAAATAGATTATCTACCCCTATCCACAAAATTCAAGTCTATATAAATTAAAGACTTCAATATAAATCCAACCACACTGAACTTGATAGAAGAGAAAGTGGAAAGTAGACTTCAGTGCATATGCTCAGGTGAACACTTCTTAAATATAACACCAATAGCACAGACACTGAGAGCAACAATAAATAATGGGACCTCCTGAAATTGAGAAGCTTCTGTAAAGCAAAAAGACACAGTCAATAAGAATAAAAGCCAGTCTACAGAATGGGAAAAGATTTTCACCAACCCCACATCAGAGAGAGGACTGATCTGCAAAATATATAAAGAACTCAAGAAATTAGCCACCAAGGAAATGCAAATCAAAACAACTCTGAGATACCTTCTTACACCAGTCAGAATGGCTCATAAAAAAAAAAAATCAATGATAGCCTATGCTGGAGAGGATGTGGAATCAGTGGAGTACTCCTCCATTGCTGGTGGAAATGCAAACTTGTACAACCTCTCTGGAAATCAATAGGGCTGTTTCTCAGAAAAAATGGGAATCAACCTAAATCAGGACCCAGCAATACCACTCTTGGGCATATACCCAAAGGATGTTCAATCATGCTTCAAGGTCATCTGTTCAACTATGTTCATAGCAGCATTATTTGTAATAGTCAGAACCTGTAAACAACCTAGATGCCCCTCAACCAAAGAATAAATAAAGAAATGTGGTATATTTACACAATAGAGTACTACTCAGTGGTAAAAAAAAAAAAATGACATCTTGAAATTTGCATGTAAATGAATGGAATAAGGAAAAAACATCCTGAGTGTGGCAACCCAGACCCAACAAGATGAACATGGTATGTACTCACTCATAAGTGGATACTAGCTTAAAGCAAAGTATACCGAACCTATAGCCCATGACCTCAGAGAAGCTAAGTAACAAGGAGAACCCCAAGAAAATCATATATAGATCCCCCTGAGAAGGGGAAATAGACAAGTTCTCCTGACAAAATTGAGACATGGGGGTCAGGGAAGAAGGGAGGGCAGAAGAGGAGGAGGTGGGAGAAGGGGAGGGGAGAACTGAGGGAATGGGATAGTCAAGATGAGGGAAGGACAGAGACAGACAACAAGGAAAGAAATATCCTAATTGAGGAAACCATTATGGGGCTAGCACTAAAGAAATTCCCAGGAGTCTACAAGGATGACCCCAACTAAGACCCGAAGCAATAGTAGAGAGCCATAGCAAAGCACTGGGCTGAGCTCCCAATGTCCATTCCAAGAGCAGGAAAAATGTGAATATGAGCAAAGAGGTGCAGACTATGATGGGGACACCCACAGAAACAGCTTAACTGAGCTAATAGGAGTTTATCAACTCCAGCTGGATGGTGAAGGATCCAGCATAAGTTCAAATCAGACCCTCTGAATGTGGCTGACAGTTGTATGTATGGTTGGGGCAAACTCTGAGGCCTTATCCCTATTGCTTGTATTGGTTATTTGGAACTCATTCCCCATTAGATAGATATTTTTCTCAGCCTAGATATAGGAGGGAGGTCCTTGGTCCTTCTTCAAAGCAAGAGTGGGTTGGGAGGTAGGGTGGGGGGAAATTGGACGGAATGTGAGAAGGGGAGGGAGTGGGAAAGTGAAAAGAGATAGTTTGTTTTTGTTAACAAAGATTTGTTTTTGTTTTGTATTTTTTAGATAAAATAAAGAAAAATATTTCATAATTCAGACTTTACAGAGATATGTTTTAAATCATCCTTAAAATGAGTAAACTAAAATCACATGTAAATGATGACAGTAACTACCAGATAATAAAATCCTCATAGGCTCATGAGGACGAGGTGCTTCACCCATCAGGATTTATTATTATTCATACAGCCTTGACAGCAACTGTTGTTCTTGGAATCTCTCAAAGGTCAGAAGATAAAACCAAAACAATGATTTTTCATCTTTCTGAGTTGTCAGGAAGACATTAAGGAGGCATGACCTGCTAATTTTAAGTTTCTTCTTACTAAGAAATTTGTCAGAGGAAGTAGGAAAAGCTTTTAAATATTTGTGCTTACAGTTTTGTCATCTATTGCTAATGATGCTCAAAACTGTTGTCTCATTTTCTTTTCATAGCACAAATCAGTGCTGCTCTTTCTGATTCTGTGAAATTAATTAAGCGAGCTCAACTCCAAGGCATGCAAATAATGTTTATAGATATTATTAAATACATTAACCACTTAAAATGGTCAATGGCCATATATAATCATGTGTGTTACTATGTGCAAGAAATTATAACCCTAGTCCAGGTATGAAAATAATGCATCAGTAAGAAGTTTCAATGTATATAACTCCTACTTTTCTATTCACTCAATCCCTTTCCAATATTGAACCATTGAATCTGTGTACCAAAAATATTTTCTAGATACGATGAGATGAGGAAGAAGGATTAAGAGCTACCTATCTGATGTGGGGTAAGAAATGATCTTTTCCCATTCTGTAGGCCATTGTTCTGTCTTGTTGACCATATTCTTTGCTTTACAGAAGCTTTTCAGTTTCAGGAGGTCCCAGTTATTAATTGTTTCTCTCAGTGTCTCTGCTACTGGGGTTATATTTAGGAAGTGGTCTCCTGTGCCAATGTGTTCAAGTGTACTTCCAACTTTCTCTTCTATAAGGTTCAGTGTGGCTGGCTTTATGTTGAGGTCTTTGATCTATTTAGACTGGAGTTTTGTTCATGGTGATAGAAAGGGGTCTATTTTCATTCATCTACATGTTGATAGTCAGTTATGCTAGCACCAATTGTTAAATATGCTTTCTTTCTTTCATTTGATATTTTTGGCTTCTTTGTCAAAAATCAGGTATTTAGAATTGTGTGGATTAATATCTGAGTCTTCGATTTGGTTCCATTTGTCCTCCTGTCTGTTTTAATACCAATACCAGGCTGTTTTCAGTACTGTAGCTCTGTATTAAAGTTTGAAGTTAGGGATTGTGATCTCCAAAATGTACAAAGAACTCAAGAAACTGGTCATAAAAAAAAATAATCCAATTAAAAACAGTGGAGTACAAACCTAAACAGAGAACTCTCAACAGAGAAATCTAAAATGGCTGAAAGACACTAAAGAAAATGTTTAACATCCATAGTCATCAGAGAAATGCAACTCAAAACAACTCTGAGATTTCATCTTACACCTGTAAATATAGCCAAAATAAAAAACTCTAATGACAACTTATGCTGGAGAGGTTGTGAGGTAAAGGGAACACTCCTGCATTTCTGGTGAGAATGCAAGCTAGTACAGCCCCATTTGGATGTCAGTGTGGCAATTTCTCATAAAACTAAGAAACAACCTTCCTCAAGACCCAATAATACCACTTTTGGGTATATTTTCAAAGGATGCTCAATCATACCACAAGGACACATGTTCAACTATGTTCATAACAGCATTGTTTGTCACAGCCAGAACCTGAAAACAACTTAAATATCCCTCGACCAAAGAATGGATAAGAGAAATGTGGTACATTTACACAATTGAGTACTACACAGCAGAAAAAAATAACTTCTTGAATTTGCAGGCAAATGGATGGAGCTAGAAAACATTATTTTGAGTGAGGTAACCCAGACCCAGAAAGACAATTATCATATGTACTCTCTCATAAGCAGTTTTTAAACATAAAGCAAAGAAAACCAGCCCACAAATCACAATCCCAGAGAACCTAGACACCAATGATGACCTTAAGAGTGACTTACATAGATCTAATCTACATGGGAAGTAGAAAAAGACAAGATCTTCTGAGTAAATTGGGAGCATGGGGACCTTGGGAGAGAGTTGGGAGGGGAGGGGCAGGAAGGGCAGCAGAAAAAATGTCAGCGCAATGAAAATCATAAAAAAACGAACTACCTATATTTGGTTCTTGATTTGTTTTTCTCATGTTGAAGCCAAAATGTAATCTTGGCCATCATCAGTCATGCTACCTCTTCCTTCCTTCCATCCTTCCTTCCTTCCTTCCTTCCTTCCTTCCTTCCTTTGTTTCTTCATTCCTTCCTTTTTTCCTCCCCCCCTCCCTCCATTTTCCCTTCCTTCCTTCCTCCTTCCTTTCTTCCCTCCCTCCCTTCTTTCTATTCTTCTTTTCTCTCTTTGCTATCATATTACTATATTGTTTATGTTTAGAATTAAAGGCATCCTGCATGGTGAGTCAGAAGTGAACAGGAAGAGTTGTAGAAATAGAACAAAATATTGATAAGACTAAGGGAAATTCTTGAAGTTATAAGTCATTGAATCCTCTGGCTAGGAAGGGGATATAACTCTACAACTTCATCTTGGTCTTTAGATACCACATTGGAAACTCATAATAGACAATTTTTTCACTCTTTTGCTCACATCTAATCAGTGAACAAGCTATTGTTTTGTGATCTGTGGAGATGGCTTAGAATGCAAGAGCATCTGTCATACAAACATGAGGAACTAAGTTCAGAACTCTAGAATCTGCACAAAAAGTTGGGCATAGTCATGAACGTTAATAACACTAATTCTTTTGGGAGAGGCTGAAGGACAGAGAGAGGATGGTTGGTCCCTTCTGGATACCACACTAGCTCCAGGTTCAATGAGAAATCCTGTGTCAAAGGATGAAGCTAGAAAATGACAGAGCAGTTCATTCAACTTCTGCAGTGCCTATACACGTACTTATACAGAATACACACATACAACATACACATACACATAACAGCACAAATACAATTTTAAAAAAACATTTTGCATCAACCAGTTGACAGAGCATAGAGAAGAACCAGCATAGCTCCTGTTCTTACATCACAATTCACTGGAAACTGTCAGCACCGAGATAAGAGAAACACTATTCCAGAACTTTATGTTCACTAAGGGGAACAAGCTATACCACTCAGCAACAGACATTATGAACCAGGGATAAAACAAGCAGCAGATAAAAAGGCACTAAAACTAGAGAGAATATGTGGCATTCAAACAAGGCAAGCAGGTCATCCAGGCTGGAGCTCAGGGTATACAGAAAATGTTTAAAGATGAAATAGGGACTAGATCTGGAAGTCAGAGGAGAATATGCCAATATTCAGTGAATATCAGCTATGAAGTGACTCCTCACAATAAGGACTAAGGTTATCCTGAAACCTTGAAAATCAAGGTTTTATATTTTCATTTATTTTCCTCCCTTAGGAAAGCAAAGTAACAATAATCTGAACTTGAAATAAAGACTTATTACTTCTCAACTACCACAAAGTGGGCATTATTATAATATTTCAAAGAGAGAGAAACCCAGGGAGAAAGAAAATTCATGATGTAGATGGGAGTCATCCATGTGGTATTTAAGTACAGGAAAACGTTTGTTTATTTCAGTTTGTCACACTGTAGGATATTAGAGAGCATAGTGAGAAGAGAGGAAATAGAAAATGGAAAGGAATGAATCATGAAGGAGGAGATTCAGAATAATATAAAAAAAAGATAATAAGAGGCTTGGTAGAGAGGCTATGTCCAGAGACACCCACAGAGTTGGCCCTGTGTTTCTTACTGCCTGGGGTAATATGGTGCCAGATAGTCAGAGAGAAAAATCTATATAGCAACTTCAAAGAGCTGATACAACCTGGAGTATAAAACCCATTCTTCTGCTGAAAATCATAAAGTATCATGTTTGTCCCAGGATTCAAGGTCAACAGTTTACCACCAAAATTTCCCCATCCTTCCTCCAACTCATTTGCATGTGACTATGTGGCTGCTGGGAATTAAACATGGTCCTCTGCAAGAAATTCCAGTGCTCTAACCATGGAGATAGCTCTCCAACCCTGAGCTTTTTTTTTTATTCTTTACCTCCCTTTTTGTTTTCTCAGTAAAAGTTATTTTGCACAAAGAAGATCCACAATAGAGCAAAATAGCTTCTTATGGGTACTAAGAATTCTGCAGACATTTTCAGTTAAACATACCAGTGAATGGATGCTACCTAGTACTGTCCTTTCAAGCCAATTCATTTGCTGCTTAAAAATAGTAAAAGGACTTTAATAAATAAATAAATTAAAAAATTAAAAAAAATAGTAAAAGGAAATAACCGTGTCAAATAAGATGAAAATTAGCTTTCTTACAGCTCCAACCACATCATATCTTTATCTGTGATTAGTCTGTAGTCATAACATGTAGTTAATACTAAGTGGAAAAGATTGTCTGGACAGGGCTTCTTTAGATAAGAGTTTTTTTATTATAATGGGAGATCTCAGAGTCCATACCATGTCTAACTTTGGGAAATGGTGGCAAAATACCCAATCAGCTGTTGAAAATGAATGAGAAATGGGAAGAAACAAATGGCAGTGAAAAGTTAAATGTCCCTGCTGTACTCATTCTTTTGTAGATATTTTGTCTTTATATACTATGTGCTGCAAAGCCAAAATAAAAATAATGGATCTCTACCATGGGGCATAACTCATTAAAACTTTCTAAAGCAATTTAATACTAAGTTTGTATGCTCATATTTCAGGGTCTTCACAAATAATCCACATGCTAACTTGTTAATCTAAATTATTAAAGAAATTTTTCATTTTATTTTATTTTATTAAAGCTCTAAAAACTTCTCGTGGGATTTTGCAGCTGAGTATTTGTCAAATAGATATTGGAGCCAATTGCACTGACAAACTCACATGCATGTAAGTCATTTATAACAGTTATGTGTGCACTTAAGGCTACGTTCATTGCTTCTTTCCTCGAGATTGAGCACATATAACTCTGCAATAAAACAAAACTGAACCGGAACAGCAGAAAGCAAAACATTTTCATGGTAAATAGGATAATGATTTTTTTTAAAGCAAAGCATCTATCGTTGCTGGCAACAGCAACATTGACAACAACATGTATCATGTATCCCATTAGTTTCCTGAAGTCTTTTGCTCTGTGCCAGTGAGAAGACTAGGCAGTGACAACCCAGACTGTCTGTAATGACTTCATGGTGCTATATCATTTCAGAAAACTTTCATAATTTTTTGAGAAACTAATAGGAGAACAAGTTCAAGGACTGCCTGAGAAACTTTGTGAGACCTTATTTCAAATTAAAATTAATTTATATTAAATTAAATACTGTTCTGGGGATATAACTGTATGATAATGTGCTTGTCCAATATGCATGAAGCGCTAAGGTCAATCCTAAATACTGTCAACAAAAAAAAAAATCAAGATGAGAGAAAGAAGAAGAAGAAGAAGAGAGAGAAAGATCGAATGATTGTCAACCCAGTTCTGGAGTGACTCCAGAACACACTGGACTCTGTAAGACATTGTTAGAAGTAAGAGGAGTCTATCTTCCAGTTAAGAATCTTCTGATGCCCATTTTTCCAGCGAACATAATTTCACAATAACCCACACCTTAAGTGGCTTGCTTATGCAGACCTCTCAGGGGACAGAAAAAGAGGAATTGTGTCTGTCCTCTCTTTTCCATGCTTATGTTTTCATGGAACAGGAAAGAGCATCCAACTGGTAAACTTAATGCTTCTGTTGTATTAGAGACTTGCATGTGACTTACATAGAGACTTACCACTATGTGGTAATTAGTCACCATTGTCAAACGTGTCTGATTTAGAGTAATCTAGGAGATACCTCTTTGGGTGTTTCTTTACTGAGGTCCCAGGGAGGCTTGGCTAAGGAAGTCTTCTTTGGATGTGAGTGAACCCCATGGGTAGGATTTCCAGGATGCATAAAAAGAGATAAAGGATGAAGCATCACCATCCAGCTCTCTGCTTCCTTAGTATGGATTCAAGGTGACCAGCTTACTGCCATATTTTCCACCACGAGAGTGCGTCATTTCTACCCTTCTTTTTTGTTTTGTTTGCTTGTTTTTTGGTTTTTTTGTTTTGTTTTGTTTTTTGACACAAGGTTTCTCTGTCCTGGAACTCACTCTGTAGATCAGGCTGGCCTTGAACTCACAGAGATTGCCTCCCTCCATCTGCCTCCTGAGTATGGGATTAAAGGTGTGTGCCACTACTGTCCAGCAAAGGAGAGTGTATTGTTTCTTAAACACAGAACCAAAATAAATTCTTCTTTCTTAGCTTGTTTCTGTGGGTGTTATAGCTTAGGAAGAAAAATTTTTTAATTAAGGGATGAAATAGGGAACACACACTTATGGATACAGTGGAAAGTGATGCCATTGTCTCTTTGTCTACCATCAAAGGATGGAGAAAGCTCCCAGCAGGTCACTGAATGTCTCATCAAAAGTCTTCCACATCCAGGGGAGAGAGCAACCCCAGACTTCTCTTCCTATCCTGTCACATATTGGAGAAGACCACGCTCATGGCAGGTCACCTCCAAATGTCATTGGCTAAATGGATCAAGCTTCCACAACCAAAGGTTTTGTCAGAGCATTGAGAAAAGCAGTTAACACAATCTGGATGTATCATTGGGCAGAGAAGTAGAAATGTGCATATGCAAGGCTTTGTCCTGCCTATCCTCTCCCCCAATTTCAGGAGGGAAAGAGGGACTGAGGGATAGAAGAAGGGAGGGAAGGAAGAAGGAATAAAAGCAAGCTGAAGAATGATGAAAATAATATGTTAAGGGGTAGATAAGAATAAGGAAAACAGAAATTTTAGAAGGAGTTCTTTGCCTTTTCATGTATTTAAAATTAGGATGGTAACTTACATTTAGAAAAGAAAATTTATTTAAAAAGGATGAATAAATAGTAATTTGTATATATGTAGGAATAAATGAAACAAATTGATAATATTTAAAGTAAGAATAAAGTAGATATAATAATATTTAAATAATTTGTTTAATGTACTATTCTAAAGAAAAATAAAAAGTCTTAAAATTTGTTACATATGAGTAGTATAAA
Organism: Microtus oregoni; assembly: GCF_018167655.1. Classification (NCBI taxonomy): domain Eukaryota; kingdom Metazoa; phylum Chordata; class Mammalia; order Rodentia; family Cricetidae; genus Microtus; species Microtus oregoni. Next base: position 20,091,668 of record NW_024543077.1, read on the forward strand.
TTTAAAAAATGACTATGTGTGTGCATTTTGCTAAACTGATATTGCAAATATAATATCATTAGCACCAAAAATATTCATTGTGAATAAGAAAAGATTCAACTATCAAAATGGCAAGGAAATGCTGTTATACCATGTTTTCTTCAAAATACCTGAATAACCTCATGGTATTTTATAAAGTGAACATTTAATTCTGTGCATTGGAAAAGCCTAGAAGAAATGTGACTACAGGGACAGTTGTACTTAGCGATTGTTCCCTAAGTGTCATATTTTGCTGGAAATGCCATGGCTCCTCGGTGGCACAACTGGTTCCAGAGATGGAGCAGAAAAGTCTAGCAATTGTGGGAGACCTGGGAATTTCAGAGCGCTCAGTGGTTAAGGACCTTGAGGAGGAGGAGCATTCCTTTAAGGATTCAGTGTTTAAGAACCTACAACAGACAATACGAGTAAAGAAGACAGTGAAGCAAAACAAATAAAACAGAATGTGGTAGTTTTGTAAGAGGAACAAAGAAAAGACCAAGACATGGGCTAACTTATAAATAAAAAAAGAATTAGGAAAGTATCATTCTTTTATATAATTTCTAGTCTAAGCAAGGATTTAGTCCTGAACTCATAGATAATGAGTCTCAAGTTATTCACTCAGCATGGTGCCATAGTAACAATTATTAATTTTCAACAAGACAAAAGTTGTTTACCATTAAAGGTCTGATTGGTACCCTCTTCAACCAATTGAACAAACATAGCATCACTAATCATAGTATGATCTAATATTCATGTGCTTCCTGATATAAGGCATTAACCAATAACACTGTTGTTAGAAATGGTTCTCTAGTATTTAATCACCTGAAAACTATCAGATGAGTATAGAATATATACCATTTCTTTTTACATACTCAAGGGTCATTAATTAGGCAAACACTAAAAATAGATAAAATAAAAATTCAATTCAATTGTAAATCATATTTGGATTTAGAATATTTTAAAAATAGCTAAATAAAAAAGGAAACTAAATTTGTAAAGTTACATAATTTGTCTGACAGTGCTATTTGGATCTATAGAGGATTATCCATATTGCTAAATAGTTGCATACTGAATGCACATTTAAGAATGAAGTACCAAGTTGCCTATGTGGATCTATGTAGAGTGAAGCTTTGGAGGAAGAATCACATTACTAACCCTTAGAATTTTCTACAAAATTTAAATTTTAAACAAATTAGAAATTTTTCTGAAGAGCCTTTGATCCAGCAATCTCACTTTTAGAAATTTATATCAAACACACACTACATGAGTAGACAAAGATATATTATCTATGATACTGCATGGAAAAATAGTAGATGAGAATCTATCTCTCATCAAAGATGAAAAAGAGATATCTCTTCTGCTCTAGTCGTGAACTGTACTCTACTTTGACCTTCAGTTCATGATCCTCTTGCTTTATGCTCCTGAGTACATGACTACATATGCATGCTTCTACAACCAGATGAAGGAGTATTTTCACCCCCCCCCCAATTCTCTAAAAACTATGGCTACAGCTTGAAAAAATTGAGTCCAATATTCAAGATAATGCTTTGTTTTTAATAAAGGTATATATGTCTGAAATTTTGTATAGAGACCTGGACCAGAATGCTGTATATCCTCATTAGCGATTGCTTGCCTGTTTATTAATTACTTCTTTGAGAATGTCAAATAATGTGTTTTGATCTACCACCTCCCTTCCTACTCAACTTTGTACTCTCTATTTTCTCTTTAATCCATCAAGTTCAGTTTGTACTACTCATATATTCTTGCATATGTGGCTTCCCACTGTCTCTAGCAGTCTACTAGGGGCTATAATCTTATGTTTTGTTTTTGACACAGAGTTTTTCTTTATTGCTTTGGTTCTGTCCTGGAACTTGCTCTGTAGACCTGGCTGGCCTTGAATTCACAGAGATCCACCTACCCCTGCCTTCTGAGCGCTAGTATTATAGCACCATCATAGCCTGGCTAGGGTCTATATTCAAACACACACACACACACACACACACACACACACACACACACACACACACACATAATCTGGCTCATGCTTTCCCAGCAGCTATTAGTTGCCAATAGTTCCTTAGGTAGCGATGGGCATTCATGCCCACCTATCTCCATAGTGTAGTATTGTTTTCTGCCTTCAGCTTGAATAGAACTTGTGCATGTTACCACACCTTTGTAAACTTAAATGTGCAGTTGCCTTGTTGTATCCAGAAAACAGTTCTTTGGCATCATTTGTCATTGCTGGGTCTTAACTAATTATAAACATCTACCATTTACTTCAATTTCATTTTTATTGTTTGATAACAAAAATCCACCTATTTTGAGTGCCCAGTTTGCTGAGTCTGGACATTTCTATACAGCCTTTGTGAGCACTGCTATCATAACTGTGATTGTTTCTACAACCTCAAATGGCCCTGATGTATTCAGCTTCCCTGCTGATCATATTGTACGATTTATACCTGAAATTTGCCTGGGTCTTGGGCCCTGGAAACCACTGACTTGTATATCCCTGAAATGTATCCTTTTCTAGGATTTCTTTTCATGTTTTCATGGTGATGAAAATAGTTAACATGAAATCAACCTTTGGTAAAGTTTAAGTATATAGTACACTTTGTTAATTGTCCAGCAGACCTCTAAATCTTGTTAAACAAAAACTTTCTAACCTTATCCTCCTTCCCTATCTCATTCTTTACATCTGGAAGTTTAACCATTTTGGATTCCTTCAATAACTGGAATCATGCAGAAATTGCCCTTCTTTGGCTGTCTCAGATACCTCAGTGGAGTGTTCTCAAAGTTCATCTCTGTTTTGGAAAATGACATTGCTTACTACTTTTAAGGCTAAGAAACAATATTAACACACACACACACACACACACACACACACACACACCATATTTTCTTATCTATTCTTCCACTGCTAACCATTTCCACTATCTCTGTCTTGTCTATTTAGAGGGATACTACAATGCACTTTAGAGGAAAGATATCTCTTTAAGATCCTGATTCATTTATGTTGGGCCAATTCTTGGGAGGGAGATTGATGGACCCTATGGTCATTTTAGCTTTGCTCTTTAGAGAACTTTTATGCTATTTTCCATAGTGGACTTGTGATTTTACATTTCTAAAATAGTATACCATGCTGCTAATTTTCATGCACCCTTACCAATATTTTCTTATTTTAAATAATAGAAATTTAATCTTACATTGTATTATAAATAAAATTTAATATATTATAAAATATACAACATAGATAATAAACTATTTAACATATCATAGAGGAGATATTTAATAATAACTCTATGGATATTACAAAAATTTTTAATCTGTTTTTCCTTGAGACGTTGTTACTTCTGCACCTGGTTTATGCTTGGAAAGGAACAACATCAGTTCCATAGAAGGTAATATAATGCAGAACCAGAAACTTAAAGAGCAAGCTCTTTACATTATTTTATTTTTTTAATTCTGAGAAATTTTAGAAAGCCACAACTTTCATCATGAAGTTTATAATTATTTATAAATAAAAGTGGAAATAGACCTTTATGGCAAAATTGATCACTGTATCAGCACCCATGTACCTACTTTTCATGATCTAATTTTCAGACTCGAATGAAAGATGCAGAGAATCCTGATAATAAACACTTGTGTGACTCAAACAATTCCTGGTTTTTAAAGGCAAGGAATTATGAAAATGCAATTATATTTAGAGACAGTTTTATCCACAGAATCACATATGCCAGAAACAAGTTCTGCTGAGACAGACGGAAGTGACAGGAAATGGTGCACTCAGTTTACTGGATGGGAAGCTGTCCAAATGTCTCTCGGTTTTCAAAAAAAAATTCTGTTATTACCAAAGAAGCTTGAAGCATCAATTTGAAATCATGTTTTGTTTCTCTCTTACTGTTGTGGCAAGAAGAGGAAAGGAGGAGTCACCAGAGGCACTCAAAAAAAAATCTCAAATTTTGACTTCAACAATTTATTTTTCCCTAGAGTTGTACTGGGGTCCTTTCCCCCTAAAGCTAGAGGACCATAATGCATCTCAAAAGAAAGTACCATTCCCTGGTGATATTCTTCGTCTTCTGGGTCTAACTACTGATGGATTTCCAGAAGTAACTCGTCACATACATTAGCCTGGAGCAGATGAACCGTTTGTTTCAAGTGGAACCTGATGAGTATTACTTTCTAAGACGTTTGTTAATTCGCTTACAGTAGTTTTGGGTTTCAAAATGCTTTGACACTGTCTAGACATAATAGCAACAGGGAGAAATTTGTCATCTTTGTACGTATTAATCATCACTGTTTGGATGGCACCCAGGTCACAGTTTGAATTCTGCCATTTTTACAGCACACTATCATATACTGCGGAAAAGAATTTTGTAAATATTAATAAAGTCTTTTTCTCATTCTGACCAGTTGGTGCTGCTATGTTAAAAACTATTGTGGACTGCCTGGAATATAATACCATTAGAATTTACTACTGCTGAGAAATGACCACTTAAATTTTGAGGTGGAGGCTTCTGATAAGACTCTACCTTATTTTTTTATGAAAACGTTGCTTCTGTATATTATTTATTAATTAAAGTTGAGCCTAACCACAACATCTTTAATAGTTAATTCCTCTTTGGAATCTGTGTGCATTTGTGTGATTAAATGTCTGCACTTTTGCTTATAGAACCCACAATCCACTGTTCTGCATTGATTGTGAAGAACGCACAGAGGCCTCTTCCCATTATGAAATTCCCATAAGACCTTCACAGTAATCTTCTTCTGAGTGTATCTGACCTCTGATCCTCCATTATATGGGAAGGGAAAAAAGAAACCCTTTACCCACACTTTGTGGCATTTGAAACAGCACATTTGTAGTTGGGTAGAGGTTTCTGTGTGCACTTTCACCATTATTTTTATATTTCTTTTCCTCCCTGAACCACAGAGATGAGGGAGTAGAAGGGCTGAGCAGTATGGAGGAAAAGAAAATGACTTTACTCAAGCCATTGAGTTCATTTTGATGAGCTAGAGCCTTCAAAATGTCACTCCCTTTGTGACCCAGGTACTTCACAAAACAATTTATTTCTTCTTACTTAGGTTTGTGCCCATGCAGTTAGCAGAGTGTTTTGCTTCCTTCAGCATCTTCCCCCATCCCTTGGATTAAAGGAGTCTTGGTAGCTGTCTGTCTTAGAAGTGGGAGGTGTGCTAGAGAGGCTGCTAATCACATTCAGACTTAGCTTTGAAGTTACCAGCTAGAAGAACATTATTGTCTGTGTCTCAGATGACATTTGAGCAAACAGTATGCCCCCCAATATTCCAATAAATAAACCTTGTTTTAAAACACTACACATCAAAATTCCACCCAATCATTGACTCATCTTGAAGGCTAAGGTATGTGAATGTAGTAAGTCATCACTAGAGCATAAATTCTGCTGTGATTCCTCTAGGTCCAGACATATGAACTAAAATGATATTTCTCTATGCTTTGTAATGGGAGAATGATAGAGGACTCTAATTTGGGAGAAAAGTGGGTAGGAAAGCAGTAGTGTCATTTTTGTAGCAAGTTCATATCCCACTGAACACATTATCAAGGACACTGTCAGCTGGAATGGGAAAAGACCTTCATTTTTTAAGTTTGCTTCTCTCAGCAAATTTGAATATAGCACTGAAGAGTATAACACATTTCCATATGCACCTTTCTCAGTTTTGTGTGGCTATAGGCCAAATCAGCCTTATTATCAACCAATGAGAGTAATACATATTCACAGCATACAAAATTATCTCACAGCATTTCTCTTTTTCTGTCTAATCAAAAGGAAGGTTTTAACTTTTACATATATGACAAAACAGTTATTAAGTAAAATTATAGTTACAATATCTAGTCTAGCTGGGTGATGGTGGCACATGCCTTTAACCCCAGCACTCGGGAGGGCAGGGGCAGGTGCATCTCTGTTAGTATGATGCCAGCCTGGTCTATAAGAGCTAGTTCCAGAACAGGCTCCGAAGCTAGAAAGAAACACTGTCTCAAAAACTAAAAAAAAATCTAGTTTATTTATATTTGACAAAATAGAGAAAATATTTAATTATCTATCCTATCTTTATGAGTTCAAAGTTTTATATCTAATTTATCTTTTATCAAAATTAAGAAAACTATGGCTCTCTAGTCTTCAATTCCATAAACTACCTGGGAAGAAAATAACCTTACTGGAGTAAGAACAAAAAATGGGCAAGTGACTTCCTAAAAATATGAGAAATGACAGAAATACCTGGCTGCCTCAACAATTACCCAAGGTTTTTTTTTGTAACATTGGCATATTCATCTATGGTCTACAGGCCTCGTATAAGGAATTTTGAAGAACTGTCCTACCTTGCCTTGGAAAGGCTCAGCAGTTGCTTTTCTTGTGGCCTGCTGGTTCAGTTTGGACAGCAACTGAGGCAAAGGGTGATTTCTTTGCACGTATGGCTAGCTTTTTACATAAAGAAAATAAACTCCTTATAGAGTATCTTTGATGCCCTTCATCTTTACTGGATTACATTGGTGCTGTCAGGAGCAGACAGGTCTCATTTTCATAAAAATTCTAAGTTATTAAATTATTTTAAATGCTATATTCTGTAGGTCTTTGAAATGTTTGAAGAATACTTATCTGAAATATATTTTTGTATAACCTCAAAATCTAGTTAACATGACTATAAGTTTGACTATTAGAGATAACTAACTATATTTTTATAATTCTATATTTCTTAATTATACTTATATCTTAAAGGAGTTGTATAAACACAATACTTTAAACAAGAGTAGAAATATACATATAGTATAAAATTAACCTTAAATTTTTATCAATAAACTAAAATCTACACCATTGTAAAATATTTTGAGATTAACAGTTGTTTTGTAGATTGAAGAAAATTCAATAATCTTTCCTTTTTCCTAACATTTCTATATCATATCTGCCTTTTTATTTTGGAAAGAGATTTACTATGATGAATAACAATTTGTAACTACACCCTTTAAATGTAAACAAACATTCATGAGTAATATTTGGGGAATTTGGGCATAGTTATCTAGATTACTTCCTGCTATTGCTGAGTGTTATTGATCTTTGAGGGACACTGAAAAAAAATAGAATCATGGTCAAGTCCTGACTGGAATATTTCATGAGGCTGGATCATCTCAGCCAGCAGTCTTGAAGCTGTTCTGGATATAGAACTCAGAGGAGATTGCAACAGAGGCACTTTGAAATGCTGGATCATCTGGGCCATCTGTATTGGAGTCTGGTCCCCTTGTTCTAAAAATACATAAACTTTTAAAGGTAACATAGATATCTGTATTAACAAAAATATAAACAGTGCACTGTATGCAAGCCAGCCAAAGATATTATTTGTTTTATGTTTGATCAATAAAATATTTGTTACATGTCTTGTAGTTACTTTAGGTTTATTTTCCAATGTAGGATATAGTTAGGATTTCAGGGGGTCTTTCTTGATCAAACCTGATGATCTTTAACTTTGAATAAACCCATAGTCTTTTATTTCCGTAAAAGGAAAATGTCTCCCAGAGAGACATACCATTTGACTTATATTTTGGACTCAAGATATTTTAAAATATATATGCTGGTTTGCAATTAAATGTCTCTCAGCAGTTATCATTTGCCCATTAATGGTCAAAAAAGACACAATAAAATATTGAATTCAGACTGTGTATTTCCCATCTTTATATGTATTATCATAGTTTTTTAATACTCTATTTCCTTTTTAAGGACTTTATTATTTTTAAATCATTTTTATCTATGACCGTTTCTTTCCTTCTCTTCTCTCCCCCAAGCCTATATACACATTTTAAACATACTGTGACCTGTTTAGAGGCCTTTTGTGCAAATCTCTCCTTAATGTACAACTCTAACCCTTTTGTCTGTATGAACAAAAAATCCTAAATCCACCATGTAATACACAGCTGGGAGACACCCTCCCCCCGCTCTCTGTACTGTGTCCTGTGTGAAGCAACAGGAATCTACCATCTGTAGCTCAAGCCCATCACAACTAGAGAATATAGTTCTGTACTGTGGCCTACATTAGAGACATAAACTATGAAGCTGTTCTTGGCTCTGTTTTTTTTTTTTTCTGTGTTTAGAGTCATTCTTTTAAGCTTTGTTAGGTCCTATGTGGAAATTCTGGCCAAACATTGGGACCATATATAAATGGAAGTAGAGCTTTTCTGGATGAACTACTCAATCCCAGATAAACACATAAAAGCGTATATCAATTACAAAATGTTCAGACGATAGCTCAGGCTTATTACTTACTAGCTTGTATAATGTAAATTAACCCATTTCTATTTATCTACATTTCGCCATATAGCTCATGGCTTTCCCTGCCCTCTAGCACATCTTGTTTTTCTGTTGGCTGGCTTGCTTTTTTTCTCTGTCCTTCGCTGTGCTTTCAGTTTGGCTTATCTGCCTAGACTTATTCTGCATTGCTATAACCCAAATCAGCTTAATCATTAACCAATGAGAGTATACATATTCACAGTATACAGAAGAATTATTCTCCTAGCCAGTTGTAAGCCAAACTGGCCTTATATAGAAAGTTGCTAAGTCTTAACCTATCTCAAAACCAAACTAATCCCTAGGGTAATTTACATTTTTATACCTCAGTCCAGTGACTTTTTGGCAATATAACTTCTGTGACAGCGAAAGACAATACAAAGGCTCTTCCATCTTTTACTATTGCTGAGGTCATTTCAGGTTTTACAAGAACTTGATTTCCAGGATGGAGAATCCCATGGACAATTGCCCAACTCCATTCTAGGAACCTGAGATCAAGATGACCCAGCTAGCTTATTTTAGCTTCTGTTAAGCTGCTTTCTTGTGTAAACCTTCCCCTTGCTGCTGCTGAGTAAGGTAACAAGATGTAGATTTTTGGCTTTAAAGTTCCTTGGCCTAAATGCTTGGGGGTACACTTAGGTTCTGAAAACTTGAGTATAGTCCCAGCCAGCTGGAATAAAGACTTTCAGTTGGTTATGAACTGTATCTGAGTGGTCACCTCTGCTGGGCTCTGTAACACTGCTTCAAAGCTCTTATAGACTTTAATTTATTCTATCCTAGTTAGCTTGATGTACTAAGATATTCACATAACTTTTTCATTCTCATCAGAGAAATTCTTATTTTCTTTCTTATTCCTGTAATCTCTCTCTCCAAGATTGATGCCAGTGCCTTGAGTCCCTTCTAGTTTCAGTGAAAATATTTTGATATTATTTTACTCCATTTAGTTTACTTTTGTCCTAAGTATTTTAATGTGTTAAAATAATTGTTCTTAAAAGGGCTTTTTAAGGTCTAATACTTTTGGTGCCAATGCCATTGACTCTTCTGATAGTTCAACTTCTAACTTCCCTATTTCCATTTAATTCACTGCTTCATTGTTGAAAATATTTTCCGTATAATAATTTGTAAAGATCAAGAAGCATCCAGAATAACTTAAATGCAGTCTCAAGTTCCAGTCTCATATCAAGGTTTTTTACTGGGTGTTTTGGAGGCCCTATTTCTCACATTGTCAAAACTGTCAGTGTTACAAGATCTTTAATTTGTCCAAATACTGGTTGATAATGGAAATTAAAAAAATTAATTTTTAGATTTATTAAAAATAGTCATCTTCCTCCATTCATAACCATTTCCTTAGTTCTCATAAAATCATTTTATGAATCTTTAAGTTCGTGCCTACATTAGCATATCTTTCCCAGTACCAATGTCTTAGCATATTTTTTTTGTTATAACTAAATACTATATGTTGAATCATTTGGGAAGAATAGATGTTTGTTTATGTTAGGTATTAATTGATGGAGGATTCCTGACAATAACGGAAAGAGCAGATCCACCTCAACAGAAGCAGATTGTTTTGTAAGTAGAACTTGAAGAGTAGCAATCTCCCCAGGGGAGTGGAGACCGCATACTGAGATGCAGAGGGCTTGGGGCTTTGAATGCCAATAAAGAGAATATCAGGGCCAACAGATCTTTTTGCCATACGTTCACCATTTTTTCAGGTGCCTCCCTGTTTCTGTCTCTAGATGTTCTTACCGTACTGGCTTTTATATTGGGCAGGTGTTCTTCATGGTATACTGAGTCCGATGCTTATCAGCTCCTTTGAGGACCTTTGCTTTAGGTCGTTACTCTTTTATTCCAGACCCTGAAAGCACAAAAGAGAAAAGGGGCATTAGATTCATCTGGCTGTTTCCAGTTGAGTGGGTGTGTAGCTGAGCTTTCAGTGTCTGTCTTCAGGATTTAAGGAGGCATAGTAGGGTTGACTTACTGCAGCAAGAGAAAAATTTTGACTTGTGTAGTAATAAGGAGCAGCAGGGCTGCATCCCCAGCACCCTGGCTGCCTGGCTAGCTCATGCCCGAAATAACAACACACAAACTGTATTCATTTAATCACTGCTTGGCCCATTTCTATCTAGCCTCTTCTAGGCTAATTCTCACATATTAATTTAGCCCATTTCTAATCATCTGTGTAGCGCCCCTAGGTGCACTTACCGGGAAGATTCTAGCCTATGTCCGTCCTGGGTCGGAGCTTCATCGCATGCGTCTGCCCAGGAGCTGGGAGCATGGCGTCTCTCTGAGGCATCTGCTCCCGAGAGGAGAGCTGTGGAGTCTGAGCTCACTTCCTCTTCCTCCCAGTTTTCTGTTCTGTTTACTCCTCCCACCTATCTTCTAACCAATGAGGGCCAAGCAGTTTCTTTTTATTTAACCAATGACCTTCCTCCATCATTTCCCCTTTTTTGGTTTAAACAAAAAAAAAAAAAAGGCTTTAACTTTAACATAGCAAAATTACATATAACGAAACAGTTATCAAGTAAAAGTTACAATAATCTTTATCATAACTAAGGAAAACTATAACTATAACTAACTATTCTTAACTCCATCAAAGACTCCAGAAAGATACAATACTACCTAAGCAAACAAGAAAAAAGCAACTTTTAAAACTCGAGAAATGACAGAGACATCTCACTGCCTGGACAGTCAACCAAAGTTTCTCTGTACCGTTGGGGCATCCATCTTTGGCCTACAGGCCCATAGTTTCCAGCAGACATTTCCACAAAGCAGGAAATTTCAAAGGCAGTCACTATCTGCTTGTCCTGAAGAATGTCTTGCAGACTCTTTCATGAATCAGGAGCCCCAAAAGATCATCTCACCTTTAGGCAAATTCAGTAGTCCTCTCTCTGTGGGTTCTCTGTGTCCAGTTTATGCAATAGTCCAGGCAAGAGCAGTTTCTTGCCCAAATGGCTTTCAAACTCCATAACGAGCCTCTTCGATGCCCATCTTCCTCTTGAAGTAGATTGGTGCTGCCAGGAGCAGAGTGTCTCATTGTCATGAAAAGTTCTAAGTTATTAAAACATTTAAAATGCCATATTCTATAATCTTTGAAAAATATGAAGAATGCCTATCTAAAATATATCTACGCACATCTAGAAAATATTAACTAACATGACTACAAACTTGACTATTATTTATGAATATCCATCAACAACCTATATTTCCTAATTATACATTACATTTTAATAATGAACTACACAATCAAAATACCTTAATCAATATCAGAAATACATATACATATAACAAAATTTACCATAAATCTCTATCAATAAAGCAAAATGTATACTAATGCAAATTATTCATACCTATATCAGACTTGATCCTTTGAGTTGCATTATGCTAATGAAGTCATAAGTCTAGGATAAACCTTTGCAAACAATAATTAAACAGCGCGTTATAGATTGAGTCTGATGAGGTTGGAAATTAGGGGACCCAGTAAGGAACCTAGCCAGGGTAGCCATTGCCCTGATGTGGATCTAATAATTTGCAGTGAATTACTCCAAGAGAAAACTATGTAAAAGCTTAAAAGATGGGGTAAAAAGTTAAATACAGGAAATTTAATACAGTAAAAATGTAAATATAGGAACTTTCATATAGTTTGTCATGTGGTAGCCCCCATCCATAAAAGTATTTCATTGCTACTTCATAACTGTAATTTTTTTAATGTTATGAGTTATAATGAAATATCTAATATGTGACCCCAAATGGGCCATGGTCCACATGTTAAGAACCATTGGAATAAGGTGGAGAGTGGGAGAAAACCAAAACTCCATCCATAAGAAGAGGCTTGTTGTTGATTATTTTATCATAGGCTTACCTAAGGCAAAGATCTCAAAAAGTGAATTTGTTCATTTATTTGTTTATAAAATGCAGTAGTGATCAAAATTAAGAGCACAGACATAAGTTATTCTTATTTGAAAGGAGAGCAGTAGTCCAATACAAAAAGGCCTATCTTGGAATAGGAGCAATCATCTCTTAAAGTGAATTTATATCCTCAAGAAATAGGTACCATGATGTAGAAACAGAGCTAGGATAAGTATCAGCCTCTGGGTCCTTGCACTCCAGGTCATTTCAGGAGTGGACTTACTCTCATGGTATGGGTCTGGTCATTCCCAGACTCTCCATACCATCCTTACCTTCCCTTGAAATCCTATAAGCAGGACAGACTGTAGGTCAAAGGTTTCTTTTAGCTGGGCCAGCATTCTAATCTCTCCACTGGAAGTCCCACTAGGTCACAGGATGTGGCCAGTTCATCCACCATTGCTAGACATCTTAGCTTGAGTCATCACTGTAGATTTGTGGGAGTTTTCCTTGTGTCAGGTTTCTACTTGATCCTGAAATGGCCCTTTCCAGTCATCACTTTCAGTATTCTTCTCCTCCATCCATTCCTCAGACCGATCACTTGTATTCCCATTTCCATCTGCCAGCAGTCTACCCACAAGATCTCATCTGTTTATTTTCCCAGAATCACCTCTTGGGTCGCCTTTGTCACCTAGCCTTTCTAGGCATGTGGATTATAGCATGGTTATCCTCTACTTTACAGTTAATATCAACTTATGAGTGAGTTCAAACTTGTTTGTCTTCCTAGGTCTGGGTTAACTAACTCAGGATGGTTTTTTTTCCCTAGTTTCATCCATTTGGCTTCAAGTTTTATATTGTTATTGTTATTAACAGTTGAGGAATTACACAATTCCATCGTATAAATGTACCACATTTTTTTTTAATCCATTATTCAGTTGAGGGGCATCTAGGCTGTTTCCAGGTTCTGGTAATTAAAAATAAAGCTGCTATGGACACAGTTGATATAGTGTCCTTGTGCTAGGATTAAGCATCCTTTGTATATATGCCCAAGAGTGCTAAAGCTGGGTTTTGTGATTGATTTATTGATTGATTCCCAATTTTCTGAGAAACAGCCATATTGATTTCCAAAGTAGCTGTAAAATTTCTCACTTCCATCAGCAAAGGAGGAATATTCTCTTTGCTCCACATCCTCTGCAGCCTAAGCTGTCATTTGGGATTTTTATCTTAGCCATATGACAGCTATAAAATGGAAACATAGAGACACAGATTGTAGGAAACAGAGGGGTCAATGACCTCTCAAGAAAACCCACAGAAACAGCTAATCGGTCTCATAGGAATTCACAGAGTCTGAACCAAAAACCAGGGAGCCTGCATGGATCAACGTAGGTCATATACATATACACATACACATACATACACATATGCAAAAGTGTATGTGTATATATATGTATATATATATATATATATATGTATACACACACATATATATGTGTGTGTATACATATATATATATGCTGTTGTGTAGCTTGGTCTACTTGTGGGAGGGACTCCTAACAATGGGAGCAGGAGCTGTCCCTAATGCTATTGGGTAGCTCTTGCTAACCTATTCCTCATACTGGATTGCTCCTTGCCCAACCTTAATACAAGGGAAAGTGCTTAGTCTTATCACAACTTGATATGTCATGCTTTGTTGATACCCATGGAAGACCTGCCCCTTTATGAAAAGAATCAGAGAAGGAGTACATTGAAGGGAAAGGGGACGGAATGAGAGAAGAGGAGGTGGGAACTGCATTTGGGTTATAAAATAATTAATTATTTTTTTTAAAATCTGTAGTTAGGTCTGAGGTCAGGGAGATCTGAAGTTCTGAAGTTGGACTTTAGACAATGCAAAGCAGTTTCCTTTGAGAAGTAGCGTGAAGGGAGGTTACTATCTTTTCCCATGTCCTCGCCTGGGATCAGAGAGTAGTTACAGGGAAAATAGCCTGATTTGAAGAAGAGGGAATCCCCTAAGTTGTGGAAATCAAGTGGCAAAAGCCAAAGAACTTCCAGAGTTCCTGAGAATATCTAAATCTTGGTGGGCACCTCCAGACACTCGCCAATCCTTACCTTCCTGGTGAGTTTGTGGTGGGAATGGTCTGGGAGACACACAGAGAAGAGCCTCTGTTCTGGAGGTTGGTAGATTGATAGATAGATAGATAGATAGATAGATAGATAGATAGATAGATAGATAGATAGATAGATAACATACAGAGTCAGAATTAGAAGGATTCAAATTGAATTTAAATGACATACCAATAAAAGCCCAGAATGGTGGGCCTTGCTTCCCTTATAGACAAAGGCAGAAAAATTCCTAAGATTTTAGGTCTTCACTTGTAGCTCTTCAATTCATAATAAGGATAATAACCAGCCTCCTACGAATGTTTGTATATCCTCTGATGTACAGCATAAGCATTTCCATTTTTTCCTGTATTCTCCAAAGTCATAATTAAATTAAACATACTATGGCAGTTGCTCTATACTACTGCCAGTCTTTTGGGAAGAATAGTAAATGTTATAAAAATGAAAACAGAGAAATTACCAGAAATTCAGAAGCAACAGTGCACTTTATTCTTTGAAAAATTTCATAAGTATATATTTTTATCTTCATCATATCTACTCTATACTACCTCTCTCTAGTTGTCCCAGAACTTCTCCCAAACATTTCCCTCCCAGATTCCTGTTCTATTTTTTTTAAAGCTTACAGTGGCCTGGTTCCCCCCACATTAATCACTAATCAAGTAAATGTTCCACGGATAATCTTGGGGCAATATGAAAGAAACAGTTCTTCAACTGAGATTCTGTCTACCCAAATATGTCTAGGTTTATGACAAATTGACAAACCTTACAAGCATCAAAGGTACCATAGCTGCTATGATGTGAGTTCTTGTGTGTGACAGCCTTGTCATATTCAGAGGACAGCATTACACACACACACACACACACACACACACACACACACACACACGCACATACACACACATACATAATCATCATCATCTTCTGGCTCATAAATTCTTTCTGCCCCTTTTCTGTGTTGATCCCTGAACCTTGAAGGTAGTTGGCACAGAAGTCCCATCTAAGGCTGGCCACTCACAGCTGCTTCTTCTCAGTGCTTTGAACATCATGTGTCTCTGCAATAGACACTGCAGGAAGGAGAGTCTCTGATAAATGCTGACATAAGTTTATGGCTATAAAAATGAATATTTAGAAGTTAGTTTGACAACATGGCCATTGGCACTATGGCCTGCGGGTGTTTTGTTTTGTTTTATGTAGCTTTTGAAGAACAGAAAAATACTTGTTAATTCCATGCTGAACGACAGGCATTTATTTTGCAGCAATTTATCAAACCACTCCGCATAGTACACATAACCATGAAAGGGACCAGCAAGGGAGGCAAAGGGGTCAGGAGAACAAATGAAAAGAGAAATAATCTAAGATTCAGAGCAGCATAGAGCACATAGCAATAAAAGGGACCAACAAGGGAGGCAAAGGGGTCAGGACAACGACTGAAAACAGAAATAATCTAAGATTCATAGCAGCAAATTCAGTCTCTGCACAGCATGGCTCCTCAGCTATGTGGAGAAAGATTGGGCCATGTTCTTTTGTTTCAAGTCAATAGACTATGTAACTTCAATGCACAATAGTACCATGCTGGAGAAGACAGTCTAGAAATAAAATAGCTTTTGACCATTTTTATGACTTTTCCAAAAAATTTAAAAAACATTACATTTATCCAATTGTTGACCACCAGTGTACTAAACAAGGCTTTCCGTAATGTACTCCTTATTGATGGGTGTGGATTACATGAAGGTCATTTAATAATTAACAGGATCATTTGTAAGGATCATTTGCAACTATCCACATTCTGATTTAAATTTCAATTTGATTTTTGAATTGACACCCAACATTTAATATTCCTTAAGAACAGATTACTGCCTGAGTTAACTAATTTATATACTTTTTTGCTGTGGGAAATCATTTCAAATGACCCGTGAATTGTCAAAAGTCCATCTACATTGTGTTAGTATTTAATTCAGATAATGATTACCATCCATTTAATCATTAATGGGAAGCTAAATTCCCTAAATATAACTTAAGTATTTGTCATCCCACATGTATACAGTACTATTATCAAAAATAAATTGATAATATGTGAAATTAAGCTATAAAGATTGTGTAGTAAAATGGCATAAAGGTAAATATTTTGAATTCACAAGAAGGCTTTTGACAGGCAGCTGTGTCATCTAGTTCAAAGATCTAGCTCTTAAGCACTGTAGATATTCCTTTCAAATGAAACCACAAATGAGCTAATGTCTGGTGTGTGTGCATGCATGTGTGTGTTGCTTAGAAATGAACTCAAGAGTTTATGGATGCTTATCAAATTCTCTGTCACTTCCCCTTATCACCACATCATCAACCAAGGTCTGATCTTTTGTATGGTTGTAATATAAGCATCATATGACCCAACATTGCTAGTTAAACTTATGCATTATTTCAGAAATATTTAATTATTCATTTATTTATTGAGTCTTGGTTTACTTAAACTTCTAAAAACAATTTGAGTATTTTCTGTGCTTTGAAGATAATTTTGATGCTTCTTTCGTGCAATATAGCCTTCTTTCTCCTTTACAAGCCAGAGAACATTTAGGCAGATCTATTATCATTGGTGGATGAATTTCATCTTGAAAGTTGGTAGATGTTAATACTTATTTCCTCAGTACTTGGGAGGCCCTACAGCTGAGACAGGAAGATTATGAGTTAGACACCAGCCTAAGTACATAGTGAGGTGTAGGCCTTCCTAGACTGTATATCAAAACACCGTGGAAGAGGAGGAATACTGAGCAGAGAAAGAGGGAGAAGAGAGTGAGGCACAGAGAAAATATGAATGACTGAGAATGGCCATAAATGTCTATATTCCCAACAAACCTAGGTACCGAAACCTGGACTTATCCACCAACTTATTTTTGTTTTAATGAGTAACAGAAGAAGAAAAAAACACTTAGACCCATCTTAAGACCTTCAAACCAAAGGATTTTTCTGCTTTGAGAAAGCATGAGTTCTGGTACACAAAACCAACCAAATAGGAACAGTTGGAAGACTGCTGGATGTATACTCTTTGCAGATCTAAAAACAGCTTTGTGACCTTTATCTTCTCCCAGCCTGGTAGATGTGTATCAGATGGATTTCACTCTCTCTGTTTTGCTCCAGAGCAAGGTGTTTGCATGTTCTATTATCTTTTCTAAAATATTTTTATGTGTGTTTATGTGTGTGCATGTATGTGAACCACATAAGCAACTGGTGCTCACGAAGGCTGGAAAAGGGCCCTAGATCTCTTGTAACTGCAGCAATAGTGGTTGTGAGACCCCATGTGGGTACTGGCGACAAAACACTGGGAACCGGAAAGAGCAACACAGGTTCCTACTAGCTGAGATATTTCTCTAGCCCCATGTTGTTGTATGATTTTAGTTGAAACTTATTTCTCCTTAAATACTTTTAATTTTAAAGCATGAAACAAAAGTAAGTCAAATATTTGTTTCCCTCATGTTTTGAGAGATTAATTTATGTGTCCAAAGTAATATGTCCTTATTAAACCCATTTCCTTCAATTCTATTTC
Source organism: Microtus oregoni (assembly GCF_018167655.1). Classification (NCBI taxonomy): domain Eukaryota; kingdom Metazoa; phylum Chordata; class Mammalia; order Rodentia; family Cricetidae; genus Microtus; species Microtus oregoni. The sequence continues at coordinate 20,109,485 of NW_024543077.1, forward strand.
TAATTAAGTTGATTCTTTTTGGTGTTGTTCTCAAAGAGACTTGCTAATAACAAATGTGATGCTAGATAAATGCACTTTTATTTGTCCTAAACCTGAAGGTAATGAAATATAGGAATGCTGGAGTTATCTGGACAGAATAATGGGACACCGCTTTACTGAGCCTCTACAGCCAGCATTAGAGTAAGGAATACCAACAGTATACCTTACTAACTTACTAAACTATTTGCTAACATGCTGTGTGGTGGACTGTAGGTACTTACCCATAGAAAACAAAGATAGTGTGTGCAATAAAGTTCACAGTGAACTTTTATTTGCTGCAAAAGCTATGGGAGAAATCAACCAGCAAATGTGTGAGAAAAATAGCTGGGGACTTACAGTACCCTGCACAGAATGTCAGTGGCAAGCTGTAACACTCCAGTTGCCACAGGTCCATCAGTGTCTTCAATTTTTTTTTTTTTTTTTATGACGGAAGGTATAAGATTTCTAGGTACAGACCTAAGAGCGACTTAGATGCTTGTAGGGAACAAAGGGCAAATGGAAGGCATAATGAAAGAAGGTAACAAGTACTGAAGTTGCGCAGTTAGAACTAAGTGTTATGAATAGTTCCTTTTGTCATATGTTTGCATCTGCATACAAGTGCAAATGTATTTTGTTCCCTTATGGGTCTTTCATGTAAAAAGGTGAATTAACTTGCTATAGCAATATTGTGACCTTTACATAACAGTATTTGATTCACAAGATTTAGAGGAGAGGACCAGACAGCATCCATGGACTTTATTACCTGATCTTGGACAAAAATGCTAAGTTCAGTTTCTGTGCTCTGAAAAACACTTGTGTCACATTTAGTAGGACATTGGTTTGTCATTGTCTCTACTTGGATATTGTGGCTTATGGAGAGGTACAGAGCAGGAAAAAAAAGTGTTACATTGAAAAGCAATGGATTTTGCTGATAAATTTTATGTACCAACTGGGTTGAGTTACAGTAGCCAGTACCAATGTCAGAATAATAAACTCGATGGTGTTGTGAAGGCATTTTTTAGATGTCAGCATCTTGTCCCTTCAGATGACTTTATCTAAAGCAGATCATTGTGTGACATGGCTTAGCCTCATCCAGTGTGTCAAAGTTTCCTAAAGGAAAATTATTGTCTTCATCAAGACTATGACATGAATATTCTACGGAAGTTTCGAACATGCTAGCCTGTGTTAAAGACTTGGAATTCTACATTTAACCAACCAAATTTCCAGCCCATAGTAGGAAATATTTTCATTTTGAGGAAACCAATACACAAAAATAATAGATCATCAGAAATACCATTACATTTGTTCTAGAAAATACTCTAATAGTAAAGTCAGGCTACTTTCTATATTCAATCACTTCTAGAAATGTTACAATAGAAGTAGGAGACATAACTATACGGCTACCCTCCCATTCATAATGTATTTTAAATTAAACAAAAAGAGAGGGTTAAGGGTTAGTTACATCGCCCATTTATAGTTAAATCAAAACACTGATGCCTTTTGAACTTTCTAGATGTTGTAGGTTGCAGCCCTTTACTCTACCGCTGATTTCTTTTTTTATATGCATTTCAGCATGCAGATTACTGCTCAATGCTTTTCCTTAAACTTCTAGTTTTCTTCTTCTATCTCTTCCTTGATCACACCTATAGTTTTTTTTTTTCCATCAAGTAAGTTTTAGATAATAGCTAAAGTTGAGTGAACTGTTCCAGTAAAAGCAGGTGTGGAAAGGGTCTCTTCTGTTCAGGAAACCAGTAAATCATGTGCAACATATGATAATAATAGATTAAAAGATTTGTGGTTATTTGTTCTATTCTGTGATTGGTCACTTTACTTATGAATTATTTCTTCTGTGGTACAGAAGCTTTTCAGTATGTTATAACCTACTTATCTTCTTATGCTTTTGTTACTGGGCTTTCATATAATAATTTTGTCCAGCTCTGAATCATACAACTGCCACAGTGCAATGAGTGGTGACATTGTTTTAGCTCTTTAGACCTTCCATGCATTTGCCTTGATTTGTACACAGAACAAAGAATATGGCTATAATTACACTACTGTACATGGAGATGCCACAGTTTCCCCATCGCCTTTTATTAAAGATTGCCTCTCTCCTGAGACTTTTCTGCAAAGCACCTCACACTACAGATACATGCATTTGTTTTCATGTTCTCTATTTTGTATCTGTATTTATATCATTTTGTAGTGTATTTATCATTTTATAGTCTATTTTAACTCTATCATTTTGTAGTGTATTTTGAACTGAAATAAGTGAAATATAAATAGACAAATATAATACCATCTTATTGGTTTGTGAGACCTGAAATGTTTGAACCCGAGGAGCACACTGGTAATTTCAGATATCCAATAGACTGAGGCAGGAAGACTGCAACTTCTAGGCTTGCTTGAGCTACAAAATGAATTAAAGTCCAGTTTAGGTAACTTAGTTTAAAAACAAACATACAAACAAAAAGTGGATGTGGCCCATTGAGAAGAGCCTATCTAGCATGAGTCTGAATTCACTCTCCAGGAAATTTCCCCCAAAATGAAACAGAAGACATCTTAAAAGTTTGAGCCAATGAATATGCTAAATGTATTATGTCATCGCACTGTGCCTTAAAAATATAAACAATTATGTATTGATTAAAACAAAACAATGCAAAAGTAAACAAATAGAAGAATGGGCCAAATGATTAATGACATGAGCCTCACCTGAAATCTCAGCTTTGCCACCAAAATCCCAGTCTTGTAAAGTCAGCTGTATCTGCTCACCCAAGAATGTTATAATCTCAAGTGAAGGTCTACCTGAGACACAAGAAAGAATCAGTGGGAGCCAGCAGCAAGGTAAGAGGCCAGGATTCTCATCCCAGAAAATGTCAATTTGACTGATACAGGGAGGAAAATCCAGCTAGACCGTGGTAGCAAACAACAGTGTAGCAAACTACAATGAATCCTGGGTCATAACAACAAAGTCTAGGTAGAGAGAAATGGTCATACTCAAAGTTAGCCACAAAAGTATAAGCATAATACTGGGTTCCAGTCAATGAGAAAACATTCAAGGAAGGTTGAAAACTGAAGGGTGCATTTTCAGAGTCTGTATGGTTATTTACAAAGCACATGGCTTTAGCTCAGTGATTTTGCAGGACACGGTATGTACTTTGTAAGATTACAAGTTAGCCACACCAAAAAGGATATATTTGTAATCATATTTATTGCTTACATATTCCTGTATCAGTCCTCCATTGATGCTGTATCAAATTATCTAACCATTGTAGCTTACCTGGCACTATTTTACCTTACAGAAAGTCTACATTGGTGTGTTGTTGGAGGCTACTCTTTAGTTTCCCTGTTACCCAGACCACGAAATAATCACTCAGGAACTTTATTATTTGCAATACTGTTTGGCCAATAGCTTAAGTGTATTGCTAGATAGCTCTTACATATAGAATTAAGCCATTTCCATTGTTTTATAGTTTACAACAAGGCTTGTGGTCTACCAGCAAGGTTTCAACTGGCAGCTTGCATGTTTCCCCTCTGGTGGCTATAAGGCAGCTATGTGGCGTCTAGCGACTGCCTTCTTTCTCCCAGCATTAAGTTTAGTTTTCCCCACCTAACTCTACTCTGCCCTATCACAGGCCAAGGCAACTACTTTATTCATCATCCAATAAAAGTAACACATATACAGAAGGACCTCCTATACTATTGATGGTTTCTCTGATCCAAGTTAATAAGGTTTATCCCAAGGGATTTTCTGTAAAAGTTTGGTTCTAACAGAGAGAACAAACAGAAACACATTGACTTTGAAGGACAGTAGGAGGCTGGGTAACCAGTGGGCAAGAAGACAGGGGAAGGAGCGAGGTCCTAATGTTTAAAAGGCCTCTCAGAGCTCTCTCACTAATAATTGTTCTAAGATGTGTTAAAAAAAATAATTTTGGTTCTAAATCTCATTTGGATTTCTGTTATTTTCTTGGAATTATGATGTCTTGAGGAAATCAGTAGTTGGTGAAATAACCTTTGTTCTAGAAAGTTTTCTACAAACTCTACTGAGTCCTAAAAGCAGTTGGATTTTTTTTTTGTGCATGTTTTGCATAGCAAAGGGAGACATACTGAAGGGTGAGAGTCAGGCAGAGTGCTCTGAGCCCTGGGAAACCAGAGAAGGCAATCTCTCACAAATGCACTACGTTCTTCAGAAGTATTGTATGACTATTGAACATATCCATATCCCTAATTTTTCTTTTCCTTGATCTTTGGCACACATTCCTTTTTTCTTTCTCCCATTCATTCAGATATTTTCTTCTTCAGTTCACTAAGCACTTATAAAATCTACCAGTTCCACAAAGTATAACGTTTTCTCTCATTGATAAGATTCTTTGATGGATTTTTCATGATGCCATCTAAGTGGTCACTGTAACTTTATCAGTAACATTTGCTCAGACCACATTTTAGGGAAGATGGTTTCTGGGAACAGGGAAAGAGAGTTAATTTCCTCTGTTCTGTGAGAATTCCAGTAAAGCTCTGGAAAGAAGGGCTGTTGGTTGCCAAAGTACTATGATTTTCTGAATTCTTTTGCTAGTGGATGCCTCAATCTAGTTTAATCTTCACAACCATATATTATTAACAAAAATTTCAGTGTCCTAGAGTTTATTCACATAATTCAGATATTTTTGGAAACATTAGATTTGCGTGAATTGCATATTAGGACATATGATTCTCTTTTCAGCATGGCTATGCTATTTTTTTATCTTGCTAATTTTAATGAAAAAGAATAGTATTGTTTAATGTTTTATTGGATTTTTAAATATATTAATGTTTTATGTTTTAGCAAGAAGAAAAGCTGGCATAATTTTGTGTAATCATTTTGAGACCTATTACTGATAAACCAGTGATAGGTTATTGTAACAAATATTCCAGACAACTCATTTTAAGGAAAACTTTGTTACGTGCACAGTTTTGTAGGCTCAAAGCAACTGCATGCTTTTGGTCCTAGTAGAAACACAGTGAATGGTAGAAATGTTCAGAAGAGCATAATCATCAAATATGAACTAAAGCTGAGAGTATGAGACAAACAAACAGACAGACAGGCACACCGAGAGAGAGAGAGAGAGAGAGAGAGAGAGAGAGAGAGAGAGACAGGCATATGGAAAGACTCAAGTCCCAGTCTTTTTTTCAGGGTCTATTCCTGATAAACAAAGGACCTCTCATTAGACTCTACCTCCTAACAGTTCTCCAAACTCCAAGTAGCATCACCTTATAAATCAAACCTTCAATTCTGGACCATTGAGGGACTATTATCCAAACCATGGTAACGTCTTTGAGACTGGCCTTTTAAGAGGCAATAGAGTATATTTTCAATAGCTAAGCTGGTCTTTCCCCTACCTGAAAAGTTTCCCTGTCTGTACCCTTGTTGACACATTCCTCCATTCTAAAGCATATAGTCTCTGTCCATCAGCTTCCCATACCACATCTACTATCTACTTTTAGATATTGGCATTGAAAATATTCTCCAATACCTAGCTCCACTCCACCTCTCCCTGAGCATTTTCTCCACTTCACCTGCAAGTGAGCATACACTCCTGTATTACCCCTGAACTCATTTCTTTCATTTTTATAATATTGATTGTAGAACTTGTTCCTCATATTTTTTCTGATCATTTTTATATGTGTGTCTCTAGATAGTGGATAGAAATATCATTTTATGGTTTAAACCTGTTATTGACAGACCAATGTGAATACATAGATTGTCACTGACAAATCTGAGTGTAACTCTTGGAAGTTTTATGTTACATTGTAGTTCCTGAAATACTACAACTAAATCTTGTTGATCTATACAATTTTAAAACAGCTGTGATTTACTTCAAGGTCATGAATTAATATAAATTGCCTCAATAGAAATTTTCTGAAGGAAAAATTTAAAGTTCCTCTAGGATTTTGCTATTCATAGGACAAAATTAGAATTTTATTCTATTTTCCCTACTTGTCATGGGTTATGGCATATTATTGTACAATTGAAATTAATTATAACGCTAGCAACTACTTCTATCAGTGTACAATGTGTACAGTGTTCTGAATGATATTTATATATTAAATGATTAATAATGTATAACAACCCCGGAACATTGTAATATGTGTTATCTTTATAATAAAAATTGAGGAAAAATCAATTATGTCAGTTTTAAAGATCACATAGACATAAAAGGTAGGTATACTATGTTTTTAATCATGAGAGTATACACTAACCAGAAATAGTTTTGTTTAATTTATTTTATTGGTCTAGTTCATGATAAATTTCCAATAGTTTAGAACTGCTGACTGGGCTATCATTTAACCATGACTGTCAGTACAGAAAATGAAGACTGAATAGCTGACAAGTTTTGCTAATATTGAGCAGTCCTGTGTTTAACTGCTTTCAAAAAATGATACATTAAAAAAACTTTCTTTCATTCATTATGTGATGAACAGATACATTGATATATGATATAGTTCTGTCACTCACCAAACTGGCTGTACTTGAGAATACACACACACACGCGCACGCGCACACACACACACACACACACACACACACACACACACACCATCCAGTCAAGAATAATTGCATGGTCTTGCACCCTGGTTTTAGCGATATATTGGATCCTCAATCAATAAGCTTACCTATCATAATATATTTCAGATTTATAACTAGTAAAATTGCAAAGCTTAGAAAAAATGAAGTCAGGTTTCTCCTCTCACTGTAACTTTATCTTTTACATCCTGAATGTAGCTTTTATAGTGAGGAAGAAAGGGGGGTATCATTTCCCAGTGTCAGCCCATTAGTTTCAATTATTTCAAAATCTAGTCACTTTCCACACTATCATTAGTCCATTAAATGGTGGCAATTTCTAATTAGAGGCTATTATTCTAAGTACAAAAATGCTTAGCCCATGGCTGTTTTTACTGAAACAATGATACTGCTTTTTACTAGCATTAATGTTTCAGTCTATGCATATAGGCCACTAACTAATGAATGACATTGTACTTGTATCATATGTCTGTTCCATGACTTTAGGAACAATGCATCTCTTAACCAATTTCCTCTCTGGATTTTGGAAATAGTAAGCCTGAAAATCATTCTTCCCCCAAAAGCACACAATATTTTGTAAGCAACAGAATCAGCACATTGAAACGAACCAGCAACCTTTCTGTTTTAAGGAAATTGAAAAGTTTATTAGCAAAAAGTATTTGAAATACTATTATGATTCCTCTTGTGTATCCATTTGGCTCACACACTTGTGGCTGGATTTCTTCACTCAAGACAGTATATCTATGCTCGGAGAAAGAAGCTGAGTCGGAGTCGCCATGATTCTCCCACTCCAGACAGACGCAGGTTAAGATCTTTCCCGGGTAAGCCAACTCGTGGAGCTACACAGAATATCAGAAATGGGTTAGATCAATATGTAAGAGCTAGCTAATAAGAGATTAAAACTAATGGGCCAAGCAGTGTTTAAAAGAGAAAAAAAAAAGACAGTAGATCTATTTTTTCAGTGTTTCCCATAGCTTCACAAGAATTTTGAAGATATTTTATTAGCATTATCTATACCATTCCACATGCATATTTCTAGACTTGCATTTGAATTAGTAAATGACTCAGTTTAGGATCCTAAAGGCTTGTTATGTTTGAAAAACAGACATAATAAACCATTAATGTGGAAAGGGCTATAGATGTTATTAAATATACCCTTTATTTTTATAAAAGAAAAATATTCACTTCTAGAAAGTGACTGCACTGGGACAGTTTTTCACAGCTTTTAAAAATGTTTTTAGCAGGCCATGGTGCACATGCCTTTAATCCCAGCACTCGAGAGGCAGAGGCAGGTAGATCTCTGTGAGTTCGAGGCCAACCTGGTCTACAAGAGCTAGTTCCAGGACAGGCTCCAAAGCTACAAAGAAACAGTTTTTTGAAAAACCAAAGAAAAAAAAAAGTTTTTAAATTATTATGGTCCATAGCTTCTACTTTCTGTGGAAGGTTTTTCAAATAAAGATATAGGTAACCATTAAATATTTTTTTTCTTTTAAATCTTTCAAAACTGTGAATTGAGCATTGTTGAGCATTGTTTTCTACCTCCATTGCTCCCTTGCTCTCTCTCTCTCTCTCTCTCTCTCTCTCTCCCTCCCTCCCTCTCTCTGTCTGTGTGTGTGTGTGTGTGAGAGAGTGTGTGTGTGTGCATGCGTGTGTATGTGGACATACATATAAAAGTAGCAAATTTGATAAGTGTGACAGTTGCAAAAAGAGGGGAAAGAACTTCAAAAGACATGCTGGAATTCAGCGTCTAGAAAAACTGGAGTGGTTCAGAATTTGTTATTTTTTTAATTATTTTTTTATTTATTTATTAAAGATTTCTGCCTCCTCCCTGCCACTGCCTCCCATTTCCCTCCCTCTCTCCCGATCAAGTCCCCCTCCCTCATCAGCTCGAAGAGCAATCAGGGTTCCCTGGCGTGTGGGAAGTCCAAGGACCACCCACCTCCATCCAGGTCTTGTAAGGTGAGCATCCAAACTGCCTAGGCTCCCCCAAAGCCAGTATGTGCAGTAAGATCAAATACCCATTGCCATTGTTCTTGAGTTCTCAGTAGCCCTCATTGTCCGCCATGTTCAGCGAGTCCGGTTTTATCCCAGGCTTTTTCAGACCCAGGCCAGCTGGCCTTAGTGGATTCCCGATAGAACATCCCCATTGTCTCAGTGTGTGGGTGCACCCCTCGCGGTCCTGAGTTCCTTGCTCGTGCTCTCTCTCCTTCTGAGAGATTAGGCATACAAGGGTCATACCTAAATATAATAAAAGCTATTTTCAGCAAGCCGACAGCTAACATTAAATTAAACGGAGAAAAACTCAAAGCCATCCCACTAAAATCAGGAACACAACAAGGATGTCCACTCTCTCCATACCTCTTCAATATAGTGCTTGAAGTTCTAGCAATAGCAATAAGACAACATAAGGGGATCAACGAGATTCGTATTGGAAAGGAAGAAGTTAAGCTTTCGTTATTTGCAGATGATATGATAGTATACTTAAGCGACCCCAAAAACTCTACCAAAAAACTCCTACAGCTGATAAACACCTTTAGTAATGTGGCAGGATTTGTTATTGAATCTGGTATTTGCTGTAGGCTTAATAAAACCTTTAAGTCTATCATGAAACAGACAACACCATTAAGAAAAGCTCCTAGGAATTACATATAAAGCCTACCACCTAACAGACTCTCTGCAAAAACTGAATTGTTATCTCATAATTATGTCTCTTATCAAAGGCACATAACACAGAAAACTGGTTATTGAGTTTGAGAAATGCAGGGAAAAATACACTGATCCTTCACCTTTTCTTCCCACTCTCTTAGCCTTAGCACATAACAAACACCGAATGTCTGTTATGTGCCCCTTCTCAGCAATGAGTAAGACCTAGAACCAGACCTTGGGCATTTTAATGTCTTATATGACAGACATGTGTGTCTTGGGCTTCCTAGTATACTGTTAGTTACTTAAGCACAAGAAGCAGGGCTTCGTGAGCCTTAACAGAAACTTCATGTGCTGTGTGCTACCCCATATACAGACTATGACCAGTAGTACATTGTCTTCCTGTTTGATGACATCCCCAACCACCCATTTGTGAAACCTAGAAACTTCATTGAACTAAATTCACATTTTCTTATGTCCTTTCACATTCAATTAATAAATTGATCCCATCAGTCTTACCTTTTAATTAGGACTCAGCTATCTCTCACATTCTATGTTGGCTCTGTTATTTCCCCCGGTTCAAGTCAAGTAATTTATCTTATAGACTAATTAACATCGTTAAGGCCTTGTTTGTGTCTAATCAATCTCCCTCACTGTGAGATGAGTCCTTCATCACAATTACAGAAAAATATTAAGTTTTGCTTGAAAGTTTTGGATAGGGTTTCACTATAAAAGTTGGACTGACTGCAAATTAACAATCCTGCTTCAGCATCCTGACGGCTAGGATTATGGCCATATACAATCATATCCCATGTGCTTTTCACTTTTGATAAGTTTAATCCTTTTTCTCTTCTTGAGGCTTCTCTTTATCTAACCCTAGAAGACGTATCTCAATTACCTGTAAATATTCAGATCTAACTGAACCCCTCAAATCGTTCTAGAAGCACAGGTATTGAATCCCTGTCAATGGTTAGAATGAACTTCAACTTGACAGAAACAGTAGTAACCTGGAAGTGAGACCTCTGGATATGTCTGTGAGGGATTATTTTAATAATAGTTCTATATAATTAATAATTTTTAATAATTATCTTAATAATAATTATCTTAATAACTGAGGCGGGATACCTTCCCACGGCAGGAGGCACCACTCCCTATGGAAGGAATCCTGAGCTGAATAAGAATGGAGAAAGGGAGCTGAGCACTAGCATGCACGCTCTCTTCTAGCCACACATGTAGCATGGTCATTTGTTTCAAATTCCTGTTGCCTTGATTTCCCTGCCATGGGAACTGTAACCTTACATTTTGATGCAATGAGACCCTTTCTCCCCTGCTGCTTTTATTGGGGGTATTTTTATCATGTCAACAAGAAATGAAACTGAAAGGGACCACAGCAGGTACTGTCTCCTCTTCTTGAAATAATCCTTTCTCATACCTAATACTGTCTTAGGAGTACATTTTTTCTTTTGATTGAAATATTTTAGTTTTAGATATTTTAGACATGTGGTAAGAAATATAATACATATTATTGATTGCAAAAGATTATGAACAGGAATATTGTGTCTTCAGAAAACAATTTTCTTCTAAAAATCTCCTTAACTCCTATTTAGTAAATGTAATAAATCTATCTATGAGTAAAACAATTAAATGTATATAGGTGTTATTTTTATTTCTTAATTTATGTATCCACTTTCTTTGAGTAGACAACTGTAGTAACATGATTCACACTAATTACACCAATAGATGGCATCAAGAAGTGTCATTATGATGTTAAAAATAAGAGCATGTTACTTTAAAACAAAAAGTAATATGCACAACTAGTTGAATGGAGAATAACTGTTTCTTTTACTTGGGTTACAATATTAGAGAACTTGATTTTTATCAAGCAGTTTGACACAAGCAGACATTTTACAATAAATGGCATTTTCATTCACTGTATGTAACAGCCTTCATTTTCAAAATAATATGTCAAGGACAGTAAAGATCACTGGGACATAACATATGAAGGGTATGTTGCAGATAAGAAAACTCTTGTGGAAGAAGACAATGGAAGATCTTGAGTATCTCTAGGCAAGCCTGAAATATACCCTCTAAAATTATTTTAAAATGTTTAAATTAGCATGAAAAGTAATGAGCTAGTTGTAGATGGATGAGACCAGACTCCAAAACTTTTTATCAGAAGTGATTTTCCTTAATGGTCTCTATTGCAAATAGGTATCACCTTGATAAGAGGATACGAACTGTACTTATTTGTGGTATAAATACTATACAGCCAGGGATTATGCTGGTTTACATCTATAATACAACTTTACCTAAGGCTCAGATCATTGTGAAAGAGGAGATGGAATTAAAAAAAAATTAGTCTTCCCCAGATAAGAGCACATCAATTAGTCCAAATAGTCAGTCTTGAAAACACATATTCAAGTAACATTATACAGACTGATTAGATTGTATTTATGTATTAGCAACACGAACACACACAGAAGCACACACACATACATACACACAGAGAAAGAGAGAGATATGTAACAACAATTTTTAAAAAGCTGCCGTGAATTCAAAAGAAAGTATGAGAGGATACATGGGATGGTTTGGACTGAGGAAAGGGAGAGGTTAAAGAATACAATTATATCATAATCTCAAAATCAAAGTGAAGCTGATTTATGACATTCTCATGCATGCCTTTTTTATTTATTTATTTTTTTTTTTGGTCTTTTCCCTCCTGTCTCTTTTATCCCCTTTCATGTCTCTTTATACACAATATTCTCCTCTTTTAGACCACTGAGAACTCGCAATCTTCTGTCATGGTCCCCTGTTGGAACATGGTCCAAGGAATGAGGTGATGCATGGTGAACAGTGCCTTGAGGAGCTGTGAGAGAGGCTCCAGGGAAGAGGCAGAGGAGCATTTGGTTGCCTGGATTGTTTTAGATGTGGTCTCATACCTCTTGTATAAACATTGACATTCATTTGAGACATGTTTTGTTGAATGTCAGAGCACAGCTCTAGAACCCAGACAGGTCAGTGTGGAATCTGGATGTGGCCTTCTGCCTTTCTTTCTTTTTCTTTTTTTTTATTTTTCCACTCAAATATTTACACTTCCTCCCCTCCTCCCAATCCCCTCCCGCTCCCCCACTCCCTCTTCCCTCCCCCTCCCTCCTTAAGAGAGGGCAGGGGTCCCTGCCCTGTGGGAAGTCCAAGTTCCCCCCATACCCCATCCAGGCCTAGGAAGTTTTGCATCCAAATAGACTAGGGTCCCAAAAAGCCAGTACATGCAGTAGAAAAAAGACTCAGTGCCTTTATCAATGGCTTCTCAGTCAGCCCCCATTTTCAGCCACATTCAGAGAGTTAGGTCTGATCACATGCTCATTCAGTACTGGTCCAGCTGGATTTGGTGAGCTCCCTTTAGAACAGAAACATTGTCTCAGTGGGTGGACCAACCCCTCGCAGTTCAGACTTCCTTACTAATCTCCCTCCTTCTGCTCTTCAACTGGACCTTGGGGGCCCAGTCCGTTGCTCTCATGAGGGACTTTGTCTCTATCTCCATCCATCGCCGGATGAAGATTCTATGGTGATATTCGAGATAATCATCAGTGTGATAGTGGGGCAAGGCCAGTTCAGGCACCCTCTACTCTGCTGCCGAAGGACCCAGCTGGGGACATCCCCGTGGACACCTGGAATCCCCTCTAGAGCTAAGTCTCTTGCCAACCCTAAAATGGCTCCCTTAATGTAGATATCTTCTTCCCTGTCTGGAAGGATGTCCCTGGAAGGATATCCACCCTTCCTCTATCTCCATCCTCTCCCAAGCACTCTCCAGTCTTTCCCTTTTCCCTTCTCTCCCCCTCTCCCATTCCTCCACCCCCCATGATCCCAACTTTTGCCTGGCAAACTTGTTTGCTTCCAATTTCCAAGAGGATCTATATATCTTTTTCTTTGTGTTCACCTTGTTATTTGGCTTCTCTAGGCTTGTGAACTATAGGCTTAATGTCCTTTGTTTATGGCTAGAGTCCACTAATGAATGAGTACATACCATATTCATCTTTTTCGGTCTGGGTTATCTCACTCGGGATAGTGTTTTCTATTTTTACTGATTTGCATGCAAAATTCAAAATGTCATTATTTTTTATTGCTGAGTAGTACTCTAATGTGTATATATATTCCACACCTTCTTTATCCATTCCTTCATTGAGGGGCATCTAGGTTGTTCCCAGGATCTGGCAATTACAAATAATGCTGCTATGAACATAGTTGAACAAATGCTTTTCTGTCATGCATCCCAAGATATAATCTATAGCACATATCAGGCAATTTGTGTTTAAATTGGTATGTCCTGAGAAAATTCTGGGAAAGGGCTGTTCTGTTGATATTTAGTATGTACTTACTGGCATTTCTTGACATGATTTTTGATCATATTTCTCTAACCTCAAACAACCTTCCAAGGATCATTGCTTTCTTTGATACATTCATGTATAAAGTACACTGAAACTGAAGAGTGTGTGTAGCATTAGACTGTAGTCTGCCCCATTCTCTTGGGTCCTCAGGCCTTAGGTCGCACAGACAGATCTGCATTGGTCAGTGGCCAGTAGAAGTCAACAGTACCTTGTCTAATTTCCTCTCTCTCTCTCTCTCTCTCTCTCTCTCTCTCTCTCTCTCTCTGTCTCTCTCTGTCTCTCTCTCTCTCTCTCTTTCTCTCTGCCCCCCTCTCTCTCACACACACTCACATTCACACACACACAAACACACACACAAAATAAATAAATAAATAAATAAAATCTAGAATCCAAAATGAGGAAAAACACTTTTTGTTTGTTTTTTGGGGGGTGTGGTTTGGGTTTTTTTTTCTTTTGTCTTTAGGACTCTCATTTATTTTGCTTAACATAGTGGTTTGGAGTTCCATTATTTTCCTGCAAATATCGGATTTTATTTTTACTTATTGCTGAATAAAAACTCATTGCATATATGTAGCATACTTTATCATCTCAGTGGATATCTGAGCTGTACAATTTACTTGCTTTTGTGATGAGTGCAAGTATCCCATGATGGGACTTAGTTCTTTAGACATGTATCCAACCAACCAACATGTTGGTTGGGTAGTTCCACTTCTAGTTTGTTTGAGAGTTTTGAAGGGGGGTTATATGGGAGGGTCAAGTGAGATGGAGGGAGAGAATATAGGGGTGGGAGAAATACAGGGAGCAATAAAGGCAATCTATGGGATAATATTGAAACAAAAAAGTCAAAATCTTCTAACATAGTTACATGTATGAAGGCAATCTAAATGAATGCACCGAAAAGCAGGTGATACGAAGATCTACTGGATAGATGTCTCTTGTGACCAAATTAGGATTCCAGTACCAAGAAGGGGTTATTGAGTTGTTGGTCAAATGTACCTGTGTGACCCTCCAAACAACCCAAACTTGTGTCAAGGTTCTTGTTCAGGCCATACTGCTGAAGACACCTACCCACCACACAAGTTGTCAAGTAATTGCTTATCTAGAGAACTTTCACCCATGTGGACTAGTCTTCATGCTACTGGAAGTTACTCTGCATGCTACTAAAGGGGAAATGTCAACACCAACCCAGCTACAAACTGACCTGCCTGGAAGGTACACTCCTGCAATAATGGCACAAAGCTTGTAGGAATAGTAAACCAATATCTGGTTTGACTTAAGACCCACTCCATGAGATGGAACCCATCCCAGATACTGTTCAGATGGCCAAGAAGCTGATATTAGATAGGCCACGGACACAGCATAAAAATTGTACCGGCTGAATGCTGATCATCTTTAAATGGAATCATGTTCATGTAAAACTTTCTTTTTCCTTCTACTGAAAAATAAAATGGCACTGTATCGAGTACTCAAGGGTTAAAAACAGGGATACATGTGGTCAAGGTCAAGCCTAAAACTAAAAAAAGAAATGTTTTACACTGGATATCTCATGGAAAATGAGAAATGTTTTCTGGAATCGAAGTTTACATGCCCATTGCTGGTCACCTCTTTCTTGTAAATACTTTAATATTGGAAGATCACATCTGAGCTAGTGTGCAAGCTGTGAAGGTACCCTCATCTACAGTATGCATTTTGGTTTTGATGTTTTCTGCTTTTATTTTCTTAGAAATAAATTGATATATTGTTTTCTAACTTCAAAAAATTCTTACTGTTATGCTAAAGGAACATAGCCATAAAATAACACCTAATGAAAATCTGCTATATGTATAAATCAGCACCTTACTCAGCCACTGTCAAAGAAGCTTCATCCTGAAGAATGTAGAAAGAAATATAGAGACTCACAGCCTGACCATGTGCCCAGAGGGAAAGACCTTGGAGCAGTCAATACTAAATATGTTATCTCTATCAAATCCTTTCCCCTCAGGGCTCAGAAAATCCTGTGGGAAGAATCAGAAAGATTGTAACAGCCAGTGGGGATGGAAGACACCAAGGGAATAAAGCCCTCTGAACACAGCAGAACTCACGCACAAATAAACTCACAGATTGTGGTAAATGCACAGGGACTACTCAGGTCGCACTAGTGCTAAGAGAGGTATTGAACATAAGGCTACATCTCTAGCTCAGAAACTTTCTCCAACAGAGTCTCAGTGGGGATATGAACCCCTCTTAAGGCTAAGTCCCATGCCCAGCAATAGATGATCAACACAAAACAAACTTCATGGCATCTTCAAAGGTCCTTTGTCTCATAGTGTTTTGTCAGGACACTTTGTGTTAAACCTTGTGGGTACTTATGTCTTCTTGTTTTGTATTTTTGGGGGATTCCTGTGTCTAAGAATGTGCATGTCACTGTGTCAATTGTGTCTCTCATGCTTTCTCTTTTTCTTTTTTCTTCTATATGTTTGTTCTGTATTATTAGGTTTGTTTGTTTATTTCTTATTTAGATATCTTATTATTATTTAGATGTCTGTTGTTGTTTTGGTTTTTTGAGATAGGGTTTCTCTTGAAGCTTTGGAGCTTGTCCTGGAACAACTCTTGTAGACCAGGCTGGCCACAAACTCACAGAAATCCACCTCCTTCAACCTCCTAAGTGCTGGGATTAAGTGTGTGCCACCACTGCCTGGCTTTAGATGAGAGACAGAAAGTGTGTTATTGTAGAATAGTATTTTAAGATGTATTATATTTTCTTATGCTGTGGAAAATTTATTTAATGATACAAATATAGGTTGCATTCTTTTATGTTGCATTTGTTTAACTCTGTGAAGCTGTGTTACCTTTCCTGCCTACAATACCTAATAAAGAGTGAATAGTCAATAACAAGGCAGGAGAAAGACTAGGTGGGGTCTGGCAGGCAGAGAGAATAATAGAAGAAGAAATCTGGGAAGAAAAAGATTGAGAAGCAAGAGAAGGAGAAGAGGAGGACTCTAGGGGCCAACCACCCAGCTACACAGCAAGCCATAGAATAAGGGGTAAAGAAAGGTATATAGTATAGAGAAAGGTAAAAGTCCAATCAACAACAGGGTATAGATCTGAAAGGAAGAGAAAATGGAGAGTAACTGAAGGAGGTGAAGCAGTAATCAGAGTATATGGCATGAGAAAAAAATCCATTTTCTATAGGAGGAGAAAGAGAAAAGAAAACTCTGAAAGAACCTCTATGGTAACTTTACCAGTTTACACTTTTCACCAACAGTGAGTCAGGGTTCCTTTTTTACCACATCCATTACCGAATCTTAAGAATGGGAAAGAATGTTTTTAATTGGAGAGAAGAGGTGGCAGGAAAAAAAAATGAGAACCTTGAAATATGAAAATGTGGTCAATAATAATAAAGAATATTATTGACTGTAATTAAAATTAAGTTAGCCATTACTTACTGGCTAGATTGTCTTAATAAAGATGTAGACAGAAAAATTGAAAAGCAAGTCAGGATCCCAAGAAAAGTAGAGTGATGCAGACATTTATGTCTGCTATGTTGGCTTCAGATCAAATACTATATGTTGGGCTGTCACATTTTTTGTTGTTCACTCCTCCCTGAGGAGTGTGTAACAGTGTGGTCTGATCTGATGGTCTCCATTGTTTAATCTCTAAAGTCTCCTATCTCCTCAAGGAAATATTTCATT
This sequence comes from Microtus oregoni, assembly GCF_018167655.1. Lineage (NCBI taxonomy): Eukaryota > Metazoa > Chordata > Mammalia > Rodentia > Cricetidae > Microtus > Microtus oregoni. Next base: position 20,126,758 of record NW_024543077.1, read on the forward strand.
TTATTTATGGCACGGGGACTGTCACATCAATCTTAAATTCAAAGAATTATCCTTTGTGATGCAGCTTTTACTTACTTTCAAGGCAATTAGATACAGTCATTACTGGTGGTTTTCTGCCTGCATGTGAAGGTCAGTAGTAAATTTCTACCTTCCTAACAGCCATTCAAGATAGAAATAATTGGATTTACTCAGGTTCTATAAATCTTGTCACATGATGTGCATTAGCACACATAGGTTAGCATGACCTAATAGCTGAAAATGGCTTATTTATTAGCTCTTTCAGTGTGAAAAAAACGGGATGGCTTAATTTTAAGATTTGTATTATATTTAGAATGTATATGTATTAGTTTCTCTTCCAGCAGATGTGATAACACAGCACAAGCATCCTAAGAGAGATTTGGCTCACACTTCAAGGTTTCAACGCATCATTGTGAGGAGAAGGCAGCACAGTGGAAACTGGAAGCAGAATAGAGAACAATGAATTAATGATGCATACAAGTGATCAGCCCCTTCTCAACTTGTTCTAGTTTGCTTTCTAGCACTGAGATAAAACTCTAACTGAAAGCAATTTGGAGAGGAAACCATTTATTTCACCTTACAAGATATATTCCATTCATGAAGGAAAGTTAGGCAGAAACTCAAGGCAGAACCCCGAAGGAAAGAACTGAAGCAGAGATAGTGGGGGAAAGATGCTTAATAGCTTGCTCCTCCAGCTCACGTTCAGCTACCTTTCTTATCCCATCAAGACCACTGTCCGGCACTGCACCACGAATGGGCCTTACTACATTTATCATTAATCAAGAAAAGGTCCCAAAGACTTGTCAACAGGACAATCTGTTGGAAGAATTTTCTCAATTGAGATATTCTCTCCACAGATAGTTTGTGTCAAGTTGACCAAAAAACATGGCACACCACACTTAGAGAGTCCAGTGTTCTCTGCTTAGGGAAAGGGGCCACACATATTGGGTGAGTCTTCTCACCCCAATTATATAACCAAGATATAATTACAGAGCTTCTTAGAGGCCCTGTCCCAGGTATTTCAAAATCTTGTCAAGGTGATATTTAACACTAACCATCATAATAATTCATAAGAAAAAATAATGGATGCCATTCTGCTCACAAAAGTTATCTATTTATAACATCTTTGAAAATACATAAAATTAAGACAAATTGAGGTTCACAAAGCAAAAAAAAATCTATATAAAACTGTATCTTTCCTAGCTTCATATTTGCTACATAGCGGTCATTCTTAAAAGAATGATCAGGGCCGGGCGGTGGTGGTGCACGCCTTTAATCCCAGCACTCGGGAGGCAGAGGCAGGCGGATCTCTGTGAGTTCAAGACCAGCCTGGTCTATAAGAGCTAGTTCCAGGACAGGCTCCAAAACCATAGAGAAATCCTGTCTCAAAAAACCAAAAAAAAAAAAAAAAGAGTGATCAGATAAACGTATGAGTCTAGTGAACGTACAAGCAAGAAATGTAATAGGTATAAATTGAATATGCTTGCTAGTTCAATTAGTAATAATTATTATTGGTAAAAACAATTTTCAGCAATTTCCTTTTAATATTGGAAAGAAAAACCCAATAGTTCTCCATGCATCTGATCCTTGGACAGATGGCCTGTGATTAAGTTCTCTCCAATTTTGAAGGGGGTCAAAATTTTCATGCCATAGTGAATTGTTCTAGAGAAGAATATCTTCCAAAGAGGTAGTCCATATTGAAATTAAGTTTGTAAAGGTTATATAGCTGTGACAATAAGTTGATAAAAGTTGATAAAGATAGAAGACAACCTCTCTGCTCAATTTTTGTAGGTGTGCGTATACTCAAGACATTTGAAGATTATCGAAAACAACAGTGGATTTAAGGAAAGAAGTTTATTGACAGGTACAACAATGTGATTCTAGATTAATATAGCATATTGAAGTGGAAAACAGCACAAATATATGCAAATTATAATGAATAGCAAGAAGAGAGATGTTTCTTTTATAGACAGACATATAACTTAGCAGAGAAAGTTGACTGGGGTTTGACTGAGACATGAACTACAAACTAGGTGGTCAGCGCTGGGGGATATTCAGCATGGCTGATTTTCTCCTCTCACTGATCTTCCAAATACAAGGGAGAGAAAACTCATGAAAAGTGTCTTGCATGAACTGTATAAGAATAAATATCTGATTCTGATGTTTTTGAAATATAATTCTTGAGGTCTAACAGATGCCCACAAATGTTAGCAAATTTACAACGAATATAACTCACTTTAATATTAAGAAAACCAGAAGAACAATGATGTGAGAAACAAAAGATCATTTTGTGAGTCAGAATTATTAATGGGAGTAAATACTTGAAGTCATTCAGTTTATTATAAGTAGCTGGGCAGAAATTATTGAGGAAATGAGAAAGTATTTTTAAATGATCTATAACAATATCTGGCATATTATTGGCTCAATTCTCCATTATGAATTAGTCTATCTTCAAAGAATCTCACAATATATTCTACCTGATTCAAGGCAGGCTAAGCATTTCTAACATTTCAATTTCCAAAATTTGAACATGGAATTTGGAAGTTTGCAAAGACTCTTACATAAAATGAATTTACAATTCTAAATAAAACTTCAATAGATAAAGCACAGTTAAACCCAAACTAGTATTAGACACAAATGTGCTTGAGATAGATGGTACTGGCCATGATAAAATGTGGATATCAGGGGCTGTTGTTGTTATTTCCCAATTGAAGATGACCTGTATTTCATGAATGTTTGTTTGCAACCAGGCAACCTGTCTGCCAGAAGCCTGTAATCTTGAAGATACCTGGCAATCTATAGTACCTAGTAAGTGCTTCCTCCTCTACTCCATTTTCTTATTTCCCTCTCTCCTAGTAACTGCACCCTGAAACAAGTAGTGGTACCAAGGGTCTGTCTCTAAAGTGTGTATGAGGTTTTCCCTTTAGTTCTCTAGACACCAAATGCTGTTGTCCAATTCAAATTAGCTCTAACACTAACAACACAGAGCTAGTGCTGAACAGAGGTTGTCAATCAGACAAGACTTCTCCCATTTCAGGTGTCTTTCATGAGTCCAGGCATCTACTGTGCTTACCAATGACAAGTTTATCTATTGGGAATATCTACAAACCCTTCCTCGGGATGACAATTTTCTAGAAGGATTAATGGGGGAAAATAATATTTTTCACTTCCTACTTTTTCCTTCTGACAAAGGGTGCCTCGGAGAGAAACTAAATGAAAGACATCAAAGATATTTTACTTTATGATCACCCCAGAATTCTTATTTGTCTTTTATTTTATTACTATTAATATTTTTTAAAAGAAAATGGAAACAAGTTTTACAAAGATAAAGTTTCACCAGATAGTTTTCTTTCTAGATATTGTGAAATGAATTTCCAGTAGAATGAAATACATACATATGCATTCATATATATGAATATATAGAGATCCATATATTGTCAAATCTCATATATATATATATATATAGTTCCACATACTATTCTTACATAATATTAAATCAGTATATGTCATAAAGAGAGACTTGTAACTTTTACCTGATGCTCAGAACTGTTACCAATTAAAAGTGCATTAGAGAGCACAGTTCTATATTTCCAATGTTAAAGAATTTTAGAAAGAATTCCTCTGAGAGACATTATTAAGTCAAAAAAGCTAAGTGAAAACCGATTCTCACTGTTTTGTATACATATTTTGAAACTATGTAACATAACTGTCGATATTTATTTCTTTACTTGTTTATTGACTTAGGGAGTAGTTATCTGTTTTCTGTGATGCTTAGAATTAAGCTTAGGACTTTGTGTGCTAGGCAAAGTCTTACCACTAAGCTACACTTGCAGCAACCAATTTCCCAATTTTAAATCTTCTCCATAGAATTCTTAGTCATGAATGACAGAGTATAGTAGCATGATTTAAAGTGCTTTTTATAAAACATGCTGCTTTATGATTAAAAAATGTTGCACTCCTCTTTCAGTCTGAAGTACGTGGAAAGTTGCCAGATTTTAAACCTCCATTTTGAGTATTTTATGAAGAACACAGAGAATTAAGTGCTTTCCTTCAGGAATTCTCATTATTACGGTGTCCAAAGTTGCGGCTGATCGTCTGTATAGAGATCACTGCCTGATTCTCCCTCAATTTTACTGTCACTACACTTGGTTTTATATTTCTTTCATCAGTGCTACTTTAATTAACTGTTTTATTAAAATGAAATCCAATTGCCAGCACCAAACTCTTCTTAATCCTCTTAGAAATTGGTACTAAGCATCTCTTCCCCATCAATAACAAAAAAGTCCTTTTTTATTAAAATAGCCTTTGGTGCATGCTGAAGTTATCTTACATAAATTTCATGACTAACTGTCCCATTATTAGGATGAGGAGACATGGTCACAATCTCCAAATTTGTTCCATCAGATCCTAGTTACTCCAGTGTGATTAATTTTTGATATTCAAGGCAGGGTTTCTCTGTAGCTTTGAAACCTGTCCTGGAACTAGCTCTTGTAAACCATGCTGGCCTCGAACTCACAGAGATACAACTGCCTCTGCCTCTCGAAAGCTGAGATTAAAGGCATGTGCCACCATCACCAGCTCTGTTTGCCATTCTTAAAGTTTGTTATTTTAAAGACAGCCATAAGTAAAAGACTTTAACTTCTGGAAAGTTGGGGAACATCCTAAATCATCCCACCATCTTGATTCTGTCTAATTATTGTGGCTACATGTATAAGAACTATAGTAGACCAGGTCATTAAAAACTCCAGTGTGCATGGGAAAGAGACTTGCAAAGCAGCTAATAATGGCTATTGAGTGAAGTCACTCAGTTTTCTTTAAGGATGTGAATAGTGATAGGTCACCCACATTCCAGCAGATGGTCCAACATGTATGTAGGTGCTGAGAGCATTAAATGAGTTGAATGGGTTAAGAAAAGAGGCCATAGAGTTGGGAGAAAATTGTGGGAGAGTTTCTGTGAAGAGTTGGAAGTAGAGAGTGAGTGCAGATATGATCAAAGTACATTGTATACATATATGGAATTTTCAAAGATGAAATAAGAGATATTTTGAAGACCTAATTGTACAGTAAGCCATTATCTCTTTTCTTGCTTTTCCACCTGTGAGACAGGTACCTGCTTCACTCTCCTCCCTTACATTATAGATTATATCAGCTATGTGAATTCAGGGTTTTTTCTTTATTTGTATCTGTATACTCCAGATTAACCCTCTTGGGATGATTCTTTCTCTTATCACTTTTAAGTTATTCTCATTAACAAAAATATTTTTTGGGTAATGTCAACCTGCACATCACAGGAGACTAAATGTTTCAAAAGTAATCAGATGAATAAAAGCAAAGAGATGAAATATGATAAGCATTGAGACATAGATGAAAATGTACTATAAAAGAAATTCTTGAGTATTAAAATAATAAACACATTACAATTTCCCCTGCTACTGAAGAGGCCATTTCCCAGTAGACATGGGATACATTGTCTCTGAGTGGCATAACTCTTAGATTGTGCTAGAACAATTACCCTGGGCCTAGAGTCAAATTTAGGTATTCAGGATCTCCACCCAAGGAATGAATTATTCACACAGACGCAGAAAACTTCATGACAGTAGTCTGATATACCTTTATCAATTTTTGCATAAACAGTACAAACAACCTAAAATTGCCTAAGTCTCTCACCTGCAGTCATGGTAACATGCAACATTAAGAGAAAATGCAACACTTTTTAAAGATGACAGTCAAAGACAGATGTGCTACATGCATTCTCTAAGTGCTACTGTCTCTATGTTCTTTTCTCTTCCCACTACTGGGGTTCTAGAGTCATTCATCCTGCAATGATCACTTTCTCACAAAGGAAAGCACCTAGAGAAGTTTGGAAATGACACAGATTTATCAAAAACAAGCCCAACAAGAAAATGGGAATTTGCCATGTCAACAAGAATTAAATGGAAAGACTGACTTCTTGAAGTCCTTTGTGTACTGCTCCAATCTTTTAAGTCAACAACTTAACAAAACAGTTGGAAATCCTTTGGACTAATCAAGTAAATAAAGCTATGCAAAACTGATAATGTAAGTCTCAAAACAATTCCACGCCAGTTCAGAATTATGAATAATAAAAGGGTTATTTATTTAAGAGGAAAACTTAAAGATCACTGTGCTAGACAACAGTCCTCTGCACAAAATAAATAAATATTTAAAAAAAAAGATACCTTTAAGATACACATTCCTTTAAGACACCAGCCCACTGGGGTGTGGTATCTTAACTTGTTAAAGCAGTGGTAAATGTGTGCCTGCTTTCTTGCTTCCAGCTCCCGCTTTATTTATATATTTATTTATTATGTATACAATATTCTGTCTGTGTGTATGACCGCAGGCCAGAAGAGGGCACCAGACCCCATTACAGATGGTTGTGAGCCACCATGTGGTTGCTGGGAATTGAACTCAGGACCTTTGGAAGAGCAGGCAATGCTCTTAACCTCTGAGCCATCTCTCCAGCCCTCTTAAAGGTATCTTAAAGCAGAATGTGCTCCCATAGCACAAAATACCAGCCTTCTCTTATTTATTCTAACATTCATTGAAGAGAAGTCTGTTCAAGGCTCTCTAATACCTGTAGAAAAGGTCATCTCTCTTGGGAGACTATAAGCTCATTGAGACAAACACTATTTAATTCCCATATTCCATTGATAACTTGGATTATAGCAGATGATTTAAAAACAACAAAATCCTCATCATTCTTTGCCTCTCAAAATGAGCTTTACAGTCTAGGAGGTATGCACTAGAGGAATGCACTGTTCCTGCACACAGATAAGAATTCTGTTATATACCGAATCTTATAAGAGAACCCCCCTCCCGTGTGTGTGTGTGTGTGTGTGTGTGTGTGTGTGCGTGTGTGTGCACGCGCGTGTGCACACATGTGTGTATCTGTACTTTTGGATTAGTCACTTTGGCTGCTTTTAACTTGGATATTCTAGAAACAGTAAAAATCTTCTTGGGGTTCTGGAGTCTAAGTGAGAAGTCCTACATTAAGGCATTAACAGATTTGGGCTGTAATGATAGGCTGACCTTATGGTTCACAGATAGTTGTCTGCTCAGTGTGTGTTGGCATGATAGACAACCTGGGAGTTATCACAGATTTATTATAAAGACACCACCAATCTCATTCATGAAGATTCTGTACTCATGGCAGTTCTGTCTTCCAAAGTTCTTGACAATCTTGCTGTGTTATGGTTAGGACATGACACAAACCTTCACTCTATAGCATTGTTACTTTCCAATGTTATGGTGTCCATACATATTTCAAAGTAATGTTAACTAAGATAAGGTGCAAACAAAAATGAAGGTTATGTTACATAGGGTTACCTATTCTTTATAAAGATTAGTATTGAATGAGAACAAATACTTAGATTGTCTACCAACCTGTGGATTTTACTCATACTTACTACTGTAGGGAGATGAAATATCATGCAAGTGAATAATAAACTGGCCAAATAAATATTTGGGGGGGAAATCTATACAAAAATACTTTCTACGTGAGTTAATGGCACAAATTTAATGTTTAAGATTTGCCTCTAAAATTTTAAATTAAAAAACATTCAATTACAACAAAATCTTTTTCCTATATGATTTATGTATGAAAATGTTCTTGAAACTGACTCAGGGCATTGGACAGTTTCCTCCCCGGACAGGGAGACACAATGCTGGTAAAGGCATGTTTAAATGAAAAAAATATGACTGGCTCCATTTCTGCCCCTCTATAATTGACTGAACTATGTTGTGCCATTGTCTGAAACCATTACAATCACTGCACCATTGTTCTGTGCATTGAAAACCTGCCTGGAGGCTGATGGCTGTGTCCAGTAAAAGTCATTGTCAGTTCATATTGGGAACACCACTCTCAGTGCTCATGCCAGTTCACAAAAGATTTGTTAGTCTCTTGCTATGTGTCTCTTCGTTACACCATATGCTCTACGAAAATAAAACAAACTAAATGTCATGATCCTTGCTCTTAAGAGGGCCTTGTCCGTTTCTGTTCCCATATATATATGTGCCATTAAACCTCTCTTAGAAGGCAACATATCCTCATTCGTTCTCAGCAAAGCCACTGCAATATTTTTATTAAGTAACACAAGTAATAAAAAAGGTCAGTTCTCATAAACGTTTGGTCTGAGCAAACAAGGGACTACAAAGAAATGAGAGCTGTCTGAGCGGCAGACAAACTGCAGACGGAAACAAGCTTCATGCTCAGTAGCTCTGCCATGAAAATAATAGCTGTGCATGAAGACACTGGAAAGAGCATCCAGCAATGAAAAGAAAGGTACACTGAGGGGAACTTCCTCTGGATTTATGGGGAAGGGACTATTTCTTATCTTTTTTCTTGATCTTCTAATGTTAATTTAGAAGACAACAGATTAAAAACTGTTGGGGAAATATTGGGAAAAAATGACATTTTGCAAAAGTCAAATAAAAATAGCAGAGGGCCAGGATTTTCTATTCCAATCCCAATTTTGGTAAGTGGTTTGACTAAAAATGATTTTTATCTACAGCAATATCTAGTGTTTGAATGCTAATGAAAATTTTTAGAAGGTGGAGTTATCAAAATACCTGCTCTATTTCTTCAGGGAGGGAAGCTCAAAGCTCAGTTCCTTTCAGAATTTCAATGGCAATAAAAATCCTAATCCCATATATTCAAACAAAGCCAATCTTATGCATGCCTTTGAACTAACCAATTCAAAGTAAATCAAATATTTTAAATGAAAGATTTATTTCTTCGCACCTTTAGTTACTTCACCAGCGAGAGGAAATAACTGGGCCTAGTTTCATAGACAAATCATACATTTTGAGTATCTTCCACCAAAATACAACTGTATCCTAAATAGAAGCTGTTTGGTGGACTTCAGTTTCTGTCCTCTAATTTGCACCCAGGGCTGCTGGGTCTGCTGAGTGTATCTGACTTGTACTAAGTTGATTGTGACCTGAAGCTGCCTGTTCAACTCTTCTTTTACTCTGTTTTGTGTCTGCACGACTCTGCTTGTACCTACTCGGAGAGGGATGGGGCTTTAGTGAAGTACACTATTTTCAGATCCCTTGTGGCTCAGTAAATGGATAGTTAGCACTAGAGTTTCCTGCTAAGTAGCAATTTTTGTAGAATAAAATAAATTTTAAAAGAAGTTAAATAGTTTGAAATATAGTGTCATGCAATCTTATTGTATTTTTTAACATAAAACGTTAGGGACAAAAGGAAGAAATGCATCTACATCTTTTCCATTAGTTAGGCAAACAATGCACACAGAAGTCAGGTAACCCTTCACAGATGCTGCAGTGAGTCAACTCCTGCAAAATGAGATAAACCACGCTATAATAAAGCTTATTACATCAGGGTGAATATATTTTTAATACTTATAATCATATAATCTGTACTTTTAAGTATGTGAATGTTTCATTTCATGCCATTCTTCACATTTAAGAATAATCTGGCAGAATCTGTAGAAAATGGTTTCACCATCAGTCCATCATGAATAGCAGCGAGAATTAACAGACCTCACTCTTCAGGGCAAGCTACTGGTAGTTAAAGGTTTCTGGGGGCGGTAGAATAATTTTCCTTGGTGTAAGGTCACCAGTATATTACCCATCTTCCAGGAAATAAACATACACCCATGTTCATTTAAGCAATCCTAATTAAATTCAGTTTGTTGCACAAGAAATAAACTAAACTACTTGAGAGTGGCTGAGAGACTTGTTAGGAAAAAATAGGATTCAGCAGAAATTGGGGGGAGGAGAGAGAGGTTAATGAGGGGTCTTAAATGACCCTGGTAAAATATATATGTGCATTAGATTGTCAATAATAATAAAAATAAACAATTGTAAATAGTAGTCTAGAATAAGAAATATGTTAATTCATAAGAATATATTATCAGACTAAGTTAAAACTATATCAAGTAAATAATAATTTTTCATCTAATCCAAATTTCAATTGCATGAAAAGTTTGCTCTCAAAATAAAATCTATGGCTATCTGCTGAGATAGTTAGGACCCAATACGCTACTGCGCAATGCCATTTCTAACCGAAAAATTCTATACGGATCAAAAAAGCCAATGATGAAGATGTTATTAAATTCATCTGAATAAAGAATCTAGAAAATCTGTATTTCTGCTGATAGTACCCACCTAGCTAATATTTTAACCCTCTTAAAATTTTAATGCTAATTCAAAGTATTCCAGAGGTTGTGGGGAAGGATCTGTCTTGGTTGATATGGAAGCTTGGGGTCATAGATTTATTATTTATAAAGGCTAAGTGCTGGAAAGCGAATTGGCCTCTCCATTTGCAGATGAGAAAAGTGCCAATGATTGTTTTGACAAAAGAGCTTCCACCCACAGAAGAAGTAAAGAGAAACCCTTGAGTTGGGCAACTAACTGGGTAGCGCAAGTAGTGCTCTTAGACACCAGAGCCCCTGAACTTCAATGCCATGGCTTTTTGCAAGTTTGAGACCCATAGAATCCAATCTAAATTGATCCTTGTCATTTTGGCCTTAAGTGAAGGAGAAGAGGCACTGTTATAAGAAGCCTAAAAGAAATGAGTCTCAAAGAAGCTGTGAATTAAAAGTTTTTATTTGGAGATTTTTGGGGGTTTTCTTTTTTGTTTGTTTTTCCTTTGCTTTGTTCTTTTGGAGTTTAGTTTTTGAAATTCTTTTTTTTTGGAAACAAAGTATTAAGATGTCCCTTGCTTTCTAAGAGATTGCAAACTGCAGTACAGTAGCAAAGGCATCTTATTTGTGTGTCGAAGCTTTGCCATTGTGTCTCTGGATGAGTCCAATAATAGTCACTGAAAAGCTCAAGACAGGAGGAGGTAAATAGTAGAAAAACAAGACTCTAAAAATAAAGCAAACCATGAAAGATTGTCACCGCATATCTTGTAATGCTCCGTTGGAGACATGGTGCACACAGTGTTCTATAACCAAAATATGAGGAAACAGTGTTTGGAATTGAAGAAGAATAAAAGTGCCACCTACTACTGACAAATTTAATCAAGATATTGGTGAAGCAATTAAAAATTCTAAAAATCCTGGAGGCAATTTAAGTGTTACTCCCAGAGTTCTCAAACAGGAAGCACCAGCATGCTATTTTGAAATGACAGAGTATCTGCCACCTAACCAAGTAGCTGTGTTGGTCCATACCCCCCTGCAGGGTATGCCTGCAAAGGAAGAACTGCTGGCTCTGTGATAACTCAGGAGAAACAAACTGTGCCTACCACTGACTTAAGGCACTTAATGTCTTGGCTAGAAAAATAACAAGAAGATGAGCTTCCATTGATTATCTTTACAGCGCTCAACATCACAGCACATATGCTCATTAGTCTAATGACCACCACTCAATGTCTTGAGGACATGAGGTGGCTGGCAATATATCAAGGCTGTATACACCCAGTCGTGAAGCTACAGAAAAAAAAAATGCAGGCAGAGGAAGATCAAAAAGGCAGCACACATTCAAGATGAACAGGTCATAGAAAATGATGCTAAGTATCTAGTATCAGGCTGGTGATATGGCTCAACAGTTAAAAGTTCTTGTTACCCAAGCCTGGTATCTTAGAGTTTCTACTGCTGCAATGAAACACCATAATAAAAAAGTAAATTCTGGAGGAGAGGGTTTATTAGACTTAGACCACATTGCTTTTCATCACTGAAGAAAGTCAGGACAGGAACTCAAACAGGGCAGGATCCTGGAGGCAGAAGGTGATGTACAGGCCACGGTACAGTAGTCCTGTTTACTGGGTTTCTTCCCGTGACTTGATCAGCCTGATTTCTTATAGAACCCAGGACTAGCAACTCAAAGATGGTACTAACCATCCTTGCCCAGTGATCATTAGAAGAGAAAATATTTTACAGTTGCATTTCATTGAGGCATTTCTGCAGCTGAGGCTCCTTCCTCTGTTGACTCTAGCTTATATCAAGATTACACACAAAGTAAGCCAGTACACTGGGCTACTTGAGTTCCATGACTGGATGGATCCATGGATCCTATTGTTGAAGGAGAAAACTGACTAGTGAAGGTTATCCTCTATACACATACTGTGATATTAAGCCATGTTTGTACCCACACTTAGACAGACAGATAGACACACACACACACACACACACAAACACAATGAACATGAAATGATTGGTGATTGACAATCCAGAGACATCCCTGAAATGTATTTTAAAATACAAGTCCAAACATATGTATGTTCATGTAGCAACAATTAATGAAAAAAAAGAGGCCATTAAATTGAAAGGGAGCAAGGAAGGTTATATGGTAGTCTTAGGATGAAAGAACAGGGAAGGGGAAATGTTGTAATTATATTATAATCTCAAAAATAAAATAATAAATATTTAGAAGGCAGCTTGATGTTATGTCCATTTTGGGATAATAATAGTACCAGACTCTCTCTTGGTACAGGTTTTTGGCCTATTCGATATGAACTTTGTTTTGTGGAGTGAATTTTAAATTTAGTCACAAAGTGGTTGTTTACCCCCATAATATTCATGCCATTATTGTACCCATGAGTTATTGTAAATCAAACAGCAATAAACATGGGTGAATAATTAGGATATATAATCCTTTTGGTATATGCCCAGAAGTGATGTAGCTGGTTCAAATGGTATTCCCAGCCTTTTGAGGAACTCTGCAATGATTCCAACAGTGGCTGCATCAGTTTGCATTCCTCCCAACAGTGAAAAAGTGTTTCCCTTCCACTACATCAGCACCAGCATTATCGCTATTTGTTTTCTTGATCTTATCTCTTTTGATATAGCTGAAATGAAATCTCAAAGTTGTTTTCATTTGCACTTCACTAATGGCTGACACTGTTGAACATTAAATATCATTTCATAGTTTTGTCTTTTTCTTTTGAGAACTATCTGTTTAGTTCCACTGCCCATTTTAAGTGAGTTTCTTGATTTGCTGATGTTTAGTGCTTTTAGTTCTTTGTACATTCTAGAACAGTCCTTTTCCCATTCTGTAGGCTGCCTCTTCAATCAACTGATTATATCCTTTGCTGTACAGAATTTTAGCTTCATGAGGTCCAATTTGTCAATTTTTTTATTTAAAAATAATAATCCTTTTTCAGAAATTGAATGACTTGTTCAATTTTTTTTCTTATGTCTAAAAGTTGAAGCCAATTTTTACTTTTTTTTCCTAGCTGATTAATTATATCGGGTTTTATGTTGAGGTAACTGGTCCACTTGAGTTTGTATGGGAGGATAGATAAATTTCCTTCTTCTACATGTAATTATCTAATTTGGCCAGGACCATTTATTGAAGATACTGTCTTTTTTGAATGTTTATTTTTTGGTTATTATCAAAAATCAAGTTTTTATGGCCTAAAATTTAGGCCTTCTATTCAGCTCCACTAAGCAGTGTGTCTTTTTTTTATGCCAGTACATACTGTTTTTATCACCACAGTTATGCAATACAGTTTAAAAGTCAGGAATGGCAATCAGGGTTCCCTGACCTGTGGGAAGCCCAAGGACCGCCCACCTCTATCCAGGTCTCCTAAGGTGAGCATCCAAACTGCCTAAGGAGGGGGGGGGATGGGAAGCGGTTGCGGGGAGGAGGCAGAAATCCTTAATAAATAAATAAATTTAAAAAAATAAATAAAAAAAATAAAATAAAGGTGTGTGCCACCAATAAAAAAAAAAGTCAGGAATGATGGTATCTTCAGCAGTGTTTTTCTTAATTAGTATTGGTCTTGCTATCCAGGATATTTTATATTTTCACATGAGTTTTAATACTGTTTTTCATTTTCTGAGAAAATTGTTTTAGGATTTTGATGAGGGTTGTGATGAATTTATAGATTGCTTTTGGTAGGATGACAATTTTCACAATATTAATCCTACCAATTTATTAGCATTGGAGCTCTGTCCATTTTTTCTGGCATGGGAGAACATTGCTTTCTTCATAGGTTCAAATTTTTTGTTGTATATGTCTTTCACTTGTCAGGTCTATACCAAAAAATAAAAATATTCAGACTATTGTGAATGAGATTGTTTCCCTGATTTCTTTCTTTATATACTTGACACTGGAACATAGGAAAGGCAGTGATTTACCTAATCTTCTAATGCTGTCTTCAAATGTTTTCATGATTTATTTCATGGAGATTTTATATATCCTGGACATTCTTAAGTTCAAAATGGGGAGGGAGCATATGAACTCCATAAAGAAAAGCAAAAATTAGATGAATATTTTTTACTTTAAATTTGGAATCTGAAAACACCATCCTGAGTGAAGTAAGCCAGACCCAAAAAGAGGAACATGGGATGTACTCACTCATATTTGGTTTCTAGCCATAAACAAAAGACATTGAGCCTATAATTAGTGATCCTAGAGAAGCTAAATAAAAAGAACCCAAAGAAAAACATATAGGCATCCTCCTGAATATTAACCTTCATCAGGCGATGAAAGGAGACAGATACCCACATTGGAGCACCTGACATAAATCTCAAGGTCCAAATCAGGAGCAGAAGGAGAGAGAGCACGAGCAAGGAACTCAGGCCCACGAGGGGAGCACCCACACACTGAGACAATGGGGTTGTTCTATCAGGAACTCACCAAGGCCAGCTGGCCTGGATCTGAAAAAGCCTGGGATAAAACCGGACTCGCTGAACATAGCGGACAATGAGGGCTACTGAGAACTCAAGAACAATGGCAATGGGTTTTTGATCCTACTGCACGTACTGGCTTTGTGGGAGCCGAGGCAGTTTGGATGATCACCTTACTAGACCTGGATGGAGGTGGGTGGTCCTTGGACTTCCCACAGGACAGGAACCCCGATTGCTCTTTGGGCTTACGAGGGAGGGGGACTTGATTGGGGGAGGGGGAGGGAAATGGGAGGCGGTGGCAGGGAAGAGACAGAAATATTTAATAAATAAATAAATTGCCGGGCGGTGGTGGCACACGCCTTTAATCCCAGCACTCGGGAGGCAGAGGCAGGCGGATCTCTGTGAGTTCGAGGCTAGCCTGGTCTACAAGAGCTAGTTCCAGGACAGGAACCAAAAAGCTACGGAGAAACCCTGTCTCGAAAAATCAAAATAAATAAATAAATAAATAAATAAATTATAAAAAATAAAATGAAAAAAAATTGGAATCTGAGATTTCCATATACATTCCAGAAGCTCTCCAGTGAGGTACATATAAAATTCTTAACATTTCAATTTCTAATTTCCCCTCATTTTCAGCACATAAAAATCTTAAACTGTTCTAGGATCAAACATACCATACTTATTACTGTGGGGCAGTTATGATTCACAACATATTTGCCATGGAATAAATGGTAGATATGTAAGGCAACAGAATTTTGTGTTTAAATGACTTAGGAAATATTTAAACACACATAAAGAATCACAATTACTGACTTGCTCAAACATAGGCCATGCCTGCCAGAAGACCAGGTAGGCTGGCCTTGGACCTTCTGGCTCTGT
The DNA here is from genome assembly GCF_018167655.1 of Microtus oregoni. Classification (NCBI taxonomy): domain Eukaryota; kingdom Metazoa; phylum Chordata; class Mammalia; order Rodentia; family Cricetidae; genus Microtus; species Microtus oregoni. Next base: position 20,142,216 of record NW_024543077.1, read on the forward strand.
TACCCTACACCCAGTTCTGGGGTTCTTACCTAGTACTGCAACAAAACAGCAGTGGCAGCTTTACCTTCCCCTGTCCATGCCACCTACGGATCCCACAAACCACCCTTGGCCCTTCCTCCCCTCCTTGTCACTGTGTCCCAGTTCCCAACAGATGTGGACACCAACACCCCAAGCTCAATCACAGGCCACCCCTACAAGAAGACCAGGTAGGTTGGCTCTCCGAGATTCTCCATTCTCTCTGTTACCCAAGAGTCAATTCTCAGAGTTGGTCCTAGTGCTACAACAAACCATTTCCCATAGCCTCCCTCATTTAGCCTCAAAAAACAGCAAAAATTCCTGTGATCACATTAACCAAGTAGGTAAGTAAAACAGGTAATACATAGTTGAAACAGTCTCTGAAAATCCAGAGAGAAAATAGGAAGCAAAGTACAAAACATCTACCCAATAAAGACAAATTCAGAGAGCAGAACCTAGACCTATAATGACCACAAACCCAGATGCATAGATGCCAGCATAAGAACACAATCAATAAGAGCCTGGGAAATATGACTCCATCAGAGCCTAGTTATCCTAGCATATTAGGCCCTTAATATTGCAACATAGCTGAAACATAAGAAGAAGACCTTAAAATCAAGGTGATAGAGCTGCTTAAAGAGAAAATGAGTAAAGTCCCTAGTGAAATACCAGAAAGCACAAACAATTAGAGGAAAAAATCCCTCAAAGAAAGCCAGGAAAACACAAATAATCCTAAGAAATGAATAAATCCCTTTAAGAAATCCAAGAAAAACAGTTGAGGGAAACAAATAAAACTGTTCAAGATCTGAAAATAGAAATAAAATAAATAAAGAAGACACAAACTGATGTAATTCTGGAAATGATAATCTTAGGAATGCAATTAGGAACTACAAAGGTAATCTTTACCAGCTTATACAAGAGATGGAACAGGCAATCTCAGGCACTGAAGATATGATAGAAAAAATAGATACATCGGTTAAAGAAAATGTCAAATCTACAAAATTCCTGACACAAACATCCAGGAAATCTTGGGCACTATGAAAAGACCAAACCTACTAATAATAGGAATAAAGGAAGAAGAAGAATCCCAGCTCAAAAGCCCAGAAAATACTTTCAACAAAATCATAGAACAAAACTTTTCCTAACATAAAGAAGGAGATGCCTGTGAAGGTACAAGAAGCACAGAGGACACCAAATGAACTGGACCAGAAAAGAAAGTCCGTCATAATATAACATTCAAAACACTAAGCATGCACGGTAAAAAAAAAAAAAATAAAAATGAATATTAAAAGTTACAAGAGAAAAATACCAAAAATCATATTCTGGCAGACCTTTTAGAATTATACCTGATTTCTCCATCAAGACCCTAAAAGATAGAAAAACTTGAATAGATGTGCTAAAAACTGTAAGAAACCAGTGATACCAACCCAGATTATTGTATGCAACAAAAATTTCAGTCACTAGAGATAGAGAAAATAAGATATTCCATTATAAAGTCAAATTTGAACAATACCTATATGCAAATCAAACCATACAGAAGGTGCTAGAAGGAAAAATCCAAACCAAGCAATTTACCTGTACCCAGGAAAACAAGGGAAATAAATAACTTCATACCAGTAGAACTGAAAGAAGAGAAACACACACACACAAACACACACACACACACACACACACACACACACACACACCAACACCAAGGCCTCTACCAACAAACCACAAAATAACAAAAATTATCAATCATTGATATCTCTCAATACCACTGGCCTCAACTCCCAAATAAAACAACACAGATTATAGATTGTATATGAAAATAGGATCCATTCTTCTGCTGCATCAAAGAAATACACCACAACATCAAGAATAGGCATTTCCTCAGGGCAAAGGGTTAGAAGATACTCCAAGCAAATCAATGAAAGAAGCAAGCTGGTGTATCCATTTTAATTCCTACATATACTTCAAACCAAAATTAATCAAAAGAAATGGGGAAGGATATCACATATTCATCAAAAGAAAAATCTACCAAGTTGACATTTCAATTTTTAACATCTATACCTCAAACACAAGGGCACACACCTTTGTTAAAGAAACACTGCTAACAGCTTAAATCACATATTGACCTTTACACTCTACTAGCAGAAGATGTCAATACTCCACTCTCACTAACTGACAGGTCATCAAGAGAAAAGTTAAACAGATAAATGTTATATATAACTCACATTATAAACCAAGTAAGCCTAACAGATATTTACAGAACATTTCATCCAAACACAAAAGAAAATACCTTCTTCTCAGTGCCCAAAGTTTGGGGTACAAATTCATGAAAAAAAACTGTTTACTTGAATCTTTTTAGCCACCAGAACAGGCCAGAGCTAAACCCAAACCTAGATATCTGGGTTTGGGAGGAAAACTAATGCTACCAGCTTCCATCCACCCCAGCTTAGCTTCCATGTAAAGATGCAAATACACAGAGAATCTGGATACTGTATGTTATTGTGTTGTCTCTGAATTGAGTTCTGAGGAAAGGAGCATGAGCTCTTAAAAGACATTTGATTATAAATGCTGCTGGATTAATCCAACCTATATATTTTGAAGATACCTTGATTTCAAAATTTAAGTGAAAAATATGTTACTTTGGAAAAAAAGGTTTTGCTTTTGTTTCCACAGGAAATGAGAGTCTGTGGGTTCATTCTTGGTTAAGAAAAAATATAGTTTGATCTAGGAAGACACCATGAAGTATCTCTAATGGGAATGATGGCATAGATGAACCAAAATTTTAGAGCACCTTTGTTGCACTTTTGTCTGAGTTTTACATCCAAAACAGCTTCAAGACTGCTGGCTGATGATCCAGCCTCACAGAATACTCCAGTCAGGACTTGACCATAATCCTAAATTTTCTTTGAGTACCATAAGGTTATCAGTGTCCCCTAGATTATCAGCAGCCTAGAAACCTATACCCATGTTCCCAAAAAAATAGATTGTCTTTGTTTAGTGTTTTTCTATTAGTTGTTATGGATAACAGTCAGGAATAAAAGCTAAACAAAAAAATTAGATTCACGGTTCTTATTTTGAAAAGAAAAATGAGGGATATAGCTACAATAAAAGGGTAGATTATTGAATCTATTTTGAAAAGAGAAAAGGGAAGATATAGATATGATAAGATAAAGTGGTAGATTATTGAATCTACTTTTAAAAAACAACTACTAGTTTTAAATGTTTTACATTGGGTTGGACCTTTGTATACTGTATACATATTTTGTATATTGATACAAATTTGGTATTTAATTTTGTTAAAACATACTATACATATGTTTTTAATCCTGTTAAAGCTATTGTACCTATACAGCTCATTTAATAGTGTAATGCAAATCTCTAGTCCTTGAAAATTATTACTACCAACTCTTTAAGATAATAAGGAAATTCAGGTTGTAATTAGTCACTTATTATACTAGAATTTGTAGTTATATTAGGTAAGCTTTTTTATATTTTAGATAGACAGGTCATTTTAAACTTCAGAAAGTTGCAGAATGTGGTATTTAAAATGTGTTAATAACATAAGCTTTTTTATGACAATGAGACATGTATGCTCCTGGCGGCACCAATCTACTTTAGAGAAGATAATGGACATTGACGAAACTCCACATGGAGTTTACTTTCTTTGTGGCAAAAGTAAGCCTCTGGGCAAGAAAATGCTCCTGCCTCAACTACTGACAGTACCGCTGTCCCAATTAGACAACAAGTACACAAAAGAAAGTGACTGCCAAACATGTTAACTCTTAAGGACAGACAATTCTTAAGAATATCCTGCTTCACAGAAAAGTCTATCTGATATTCTGGGCCTGTCAGCTGAAGATGGATGCCCCAACACCACAGAGGAACTTTGGGTGACTATCAAGGAATCCATCTGTTTCTTTCATTTCTCCCATTTTTGAAAGTTGCTTGCTTGCATTTCCTGCTTACTCCATTAATTTTATTTCTTTCTTGGGTCTCTGAGAAAGTTGAAGACTAGATAGCTATAGTTTTTCTTGTTTATCTGATACAGATACCAGGTTTTGATAGTAAATTAGGTACATGTTGTAAGAGACCACTTGTTTATTCCTGACTGCTCAACCCCAAAATAACCACACAGAAACTGTATTAATTAAATCACTGCTTAGCCCATTTTCTCTAGCTTCTTATTGGCTAATTCTTAAATCTTAATCTAGCCCATCTCCATTAATCTGTGTACTACCAGGTGGCTGTGGCTTACAGGGTAATGTTATGTACCCAGCATCTGTCTCCTGTGGAGCTACATGGTTTCTCATAACTCTGCCTTCTTTCTCCCAGCATTCAGTATAGTTTTCTCTGCCTAATTATGCTCTGCCCTATCGACAGGCCAAGGTAGTTTCTTTATTCATTAACCAACAAAAGTAACAGAAGGACTTCCCACATCAAGTACAAGACTTTGGATTCACCAAGATAGGATATATATGGAGTATTTTATCTGAATTTGTCAAATACAAATGGACTAGACATTGTTGATATATTAATTGCCTACATATATTATATATAGTTATTGTACTTACTGTATATAGGTTTTTCTTATATTAGTTATAGCCTTGTTTTTATTTTAGGCAAAAAGTAGAAATATAGTGGCATTTCATTTGTATTTTAATAAATAAAACTTGCCTGAGGGTCAGGAAAGTAGAATAGCCACACTTGCCAGCCTTATACATGTAAAAGAATGTAAATAGGGCCATATTTGTCACATAAAACTCTACATAACACTCATGTACAAGTAGATCAAAAACCTCAACATTAAACCAGATACACTGAAAGTGAGGAACAGCCTTGAACATATTGGCTCAGGAGACGACTTTCTGAACAATAGTGCAGGCACTAAGATTGACAATCAATAAATGATACCTACTCAAACTGAAAAAGTTGTTTAAGGCAAAGACAACTGTCATTCAGACATTTGACAGAGGGCTAATAAGTCAAAAATAATAAAGAACTCAAGAAATTATATATCAAAAAATAAATATCCCAATTAAATATTATATGCAGATATAAACAGAGAATTCTAAATCGAAAAATCTCAAATACCTAAAGAAATGTTCAATAGCCTTAACCATCAGGAAAATGCAAATCAAAACGACTTTGAGATTCCATCTTACACCAGTCAGAAAGGCTAAGATAAGTATACAGTGATAGCTCATGCTGGTGAGGTATGAATATGGGGAACACTCCCTTATTACTGGTGGGAATGCAAACTGGTACAACCCACTTGGAAGTCAATATTATGGCTCCTCAGAAAATTAGGAATTGCTCCATTTTAAGACCCAGCTATACCACTCTAGGGCATATGCCCAAAGGATGCTTTATCCTACCATAAGGACACTTGCTCAGCTCTGTTCATTGTGACTTTATTTATCATCTCCAGGAACTGGAAACAACCTAGATTTTCCTCAATAGGAGGATGAATAAAGAAAAGATGATGCATTTACGCAATAGAGTATTACTCAGTTGTTAAAAAACAATAAAATCATAAAATATGCCAGCAAATGAATGGAAGTAGAAAAGAACATCTTGGATGAGGTAACCTAGACTCAAAAAGATATTAGTGTATATTAGCTGTTAAGTAAATGATAATCAAGCTTCAAAAGTAAATGATAATCAAGCTTCAACCACAGACCCAGAAAGTTAAGAAGGAGTTCCTAAGGAGAATTCCTGGATCTCCTGGAAAAAAGAGAAAAGAATAAATTTTGAGGGTAGAGTTGGAACAGATGAGGACTGCAGTGGAAGAGGGGAGGTATGAGAGAGAGAGAGAGAGAGAGAGAGAGAGAGAGAGAGAGAGAGAGAGATGACAGTGATGAGCACTGGGGAAGTGGTGTGGAAACCTAGTTTAGTGGAAATTTGCAGGAATCTATGAGAATGACCCTAGTGAGGAATCCTAGAAATGAAGAATATTTAGTCTAAACTGGTCAACTTTTGTAGCCAGGGAAGGCTTCGAGTGGTGAGACTGGGTTGCATTCTGTCCAATTTTTGGCCAAGGGGGTTCAATGAGCTCCCTAAAGAATCTAGTCAGATTGTAGGATAGAAAGTTGGTCTCTGAAAACTGATAGCAGGGGCTGTATTGCTGAAGACATCAGCCACACATCTCAATGAATGTGGAGAGGTTGAGCTGGTGCCTGCACAAAGCCTTTGCTCCTGCATTCTAGTCTCTTTGGTGTAAGAAGATACTCTCCAGGTTATGGAAAGGGAAACTCAGACACCAGCCAACCCAGGCACAAAACCTACAATCATTCCTCCCTATAAGATTTGCAGAGCCAATGGTGGCCAAGAACTAGTGGGAGAAGCCAAGTAATGTTTAGTTTAACTTCAGGCCCATTCAATGAGACGGAGAACATGCCATACATTGCCTTGCTGGCCAGAAACCAGAAATTGATAGCCCAGAGATTTAAGGTAGAAAAAATAACTACTGACCAAAAAAATCAATGAAATGATTCTATAGTCATAGATCTGCGCCTTAGCCAATTGTCATCATATAGGCTTGTTCTTGCCTCAGACATGGAGCGAGTGCAGAGACCCACTGGCAGATATTATATGGAAAGAGAGTCTAAATTAGAGGTTTCCACTGCCTCCTACCACCTCAGGAAATAGGAAATTTTGTGGGAAAAAAAATGGAGGAAACAATTTAGGATCCAGAGGGATGAAGGGCTCCAGGAAAACATGGCCCACCAAATCAAGACCTGTCATGTCTGAATTCCAGAAACCATTACCACTGACTTAAGGAATAGTTTCTAATTATGTAATATCAATTCTTTTCTATGTATAAGGCAAAAAGAATAATGTGTTTTAGATAATTATTAAAGAAGAAGTCCTAGATGAAACATTGGCATCCAATTATTTTGGCTTAATATGTAGCATTGAGAGCATTTCTTAATTGTCTGGTTGATTCTCCATCTGTAACAAGGATAATAAGAGAACTTAAACAGGGAGGTTTTATTAATGAGCACATGAATAAATTTTGCCATCATTAATTGTCATCAAATAAATAAATAAAATTCTCACTCCTATATCATTTTTGCTTCAATCTCGGTATCTAATTGCAAGATTCACACTTCAGTGTCAGGAGTTCCCTTCCACCATAGTTCATTGTGGTTTTTTGTTTTCTTTTCTTTTGTTCTTTTCTTTCACTAATATCTACTTCCTTAGCTCTGCTTGACCCCGGTTTCTATATTCCAAGCTCTAATAAACCAGCATCTCCACTTTTTCAGGTTTCCATGTGTTTACTCTTTCTCATCCTTCAATTTTCACAAAGAAGTGAGGTGACAGTCGCAAGACTGCTATCATTCTACCTTCAACAATGCCTTTACTAACTTACCCAAAAGCTTCGCTCGAATTTAAAAATAATAGCTTTATATACAATAATTCTAATTATTGGTTTCCTTGGCTATCTGATTTTTACTTCAGATTCATTCATGTATTTGGGTACTTGAGCTTGCAAACTTATTTTACATGAAGGGTTTGTATGTTTCTCTAACAGTTTTGAGTTTCTTCTACCACACTTTTCCCAACTCCAGAAGGAAATCTTTTAATAAAATTCTCAGCTTCACTGATCTAGAATAGCCTGAATTGTTTTATGGTTCCAAGGACTGCTCTTACCACCTCACTGTTTTCACAGTTTGCTGAAAGCTGTGTTCCAGACAGTGGGCAACACAAAATTCAAGTTCTTTTTCTTCCCATTTTTTGCTATTGTCTAATGTCAAATGCATCTCTTGTTTCATTCATGAGCTGAGCTTTGGATTTATGTACAACATTTTCATTCTCCTTTGACTGTAGAAGAAATTGACTCTGTCTGCCCTCAAATACTTGAAGACCCATAGCCTCCAACAGCTGTGACTTCTCTGCTACACACTTCTCTGTGTTTCTAGTTCTCAGAGTATTTACCTGGCTTTCAAGTTTAGCATAAGATCTTTTCAGTTTTGTTTGTTATGTTTTTACTTCTATCGATCATTGGAACATGTCTGGAGCAAGTTTAAACACTAAAGCATCAAATGATTCTGTGAAGGAATTCTGGCCATACATTATCAGATTCAGGTAGGAGAAATTGGAGAACAGTGTGTGTGTGTGTGTGTGTGTGTGTGTGTGTGTGTGTGTGTGAGAGAGAGAGAGAGAGAGAGAGAGAGAGAGAGAGAGAGAGAGAGAGAGATGAATGTATGTGTACTGATGTTTTTCATCATGCAGTCAACTGTGGAGGCAAGATGTTGGTATTGGGATGATTTCCTCAATAGTTTTACATCTTACACTAGAGACCAGAACCTGAGATCGCCATTTCATGTAGACAGACAAGCAAGGCCCATAGATCTGCCACATGTTAGTGCTAGGGATATAAGGATATGCTACCTCACCTGTGAGGTTTTTTTTTTTTTTTTTCAGAGGGGGTAAGGTTTGAGACAGGGTTTCTCTCTGTAACAACGCTGGCTGTCCTGAAACTCACTCTGTAGAACAGGCTGGCCTTAAACTCACAGAGATCTGTCTGCCTCTGCCTCCCGGAGTGCTGAAATTAAAGGCATATGGCACCACCACCCGGCTCAAGAGGAGAAAATTTTATGGCAGTTTTAGGTTAACCCAAATCCCATGTTTTAACATGGAAGCAGTAACATGAAATTTTAGAATTTAGAGAAGAAAGAAAATTACAAATCAATGTAAATTTAAAACATACTTATGGATTACATCAGAGATGTCTTCATAATAAGATAGAAAAAAACCATTATATAAATATCGGATGTTATCTGATTACACTCTTAGCTTTTATATTGGTGTAATCTAAGTCAATAGATTTCAAAATGCTTTTATCTATTAGCCAAAAAATATTAGTTCTAGCAAAGAGGTAATTTGGGAATGGTAATGCCATAGACTAAAGCTAGCCCAAGATTATGAGTTTATAGATCGGCAGCATTCTGACCTCTCACATTGCTGTAGCCTCAGTCTTTGCAGGCACAGATTCTTTCCAAGAATTCTTGTTCACATTCACAAGTTTGTTTTTGATACCCACTGCTTTGCTCTATACTTTCTTCCTTGTTCTCATGGAGTCAGGTACTCCTCCTTTTCACATTGATCAGATTCATGGATTCAGATAGTCCATCGGCAGGTGGCTTGGGGATCTTCTGCTAACCTTTAATTCTCATTCAGAATAATTTATTTATGTTCTTGAGAATTATAACAAGCCTTCGATCCTATTTTACCCTGCCTCAAACAAACAAAAACAAAAGCCAAATGAAAATAGCTTTCTACTCTTCTTCCATCCCTTATTACATACCAGTCATCAAAAGTTGCCTTTATTTACCAGTGATAAAATCATCAGGCACCATCTGTTTGGTTTTTTCTTATTTTAAACTCTCTTTCATTTTCTATTCTCTTCGCACTAATGTAATACTACTTAAAATCTTATCACACACACAAAAATATTATCCCCACAGGCTTTTCACTTCTTTTCTGCTTCTAGTCTTTCAGGAACAAAATGAACTGTGCTCTAATAATACACAGTGGCTTTATGCAGCACCGCTGCTTTCTTTGGCATTTCTAGAAACTGTCATTGGAATGTTGCCACCATTCTGTCTCCACTCCCAAATAGATGGAAGAGGCTTTGATCAATTGATAAAGACCCAGTCCTAACTTTGCAAGCACTCATTCATTCAACAACCCTATTCTGGGCACTTCTACGGGTGACTAAGATAAATCAGAAGAAAAAGAAAAGAAAATCTCATTTTCCTTTGTGGGGTTTTCTTCCTAGTAAGGGTGATATGCATACACATTTTCCACTGTTGTCATCAAGTGAATGCTTAAAACCTTAAGGTCTTTGAAACACTTTGGGTTTCAGGATCTCATGTTGGGGATGATTGGCTTAGATCAACTGACTTAATTCTACACCTTCTCTGTGTCTCCACTTTCCCCCAGGTTCATGCATTCCCCCATTTTCAACATAGTTTTCAAACTGCAGGAATGGCTTTAGATGCAAGCATATTTAGTTCAATCATTTCACCAAATACTTACTATTGTTGATAAGTACCAAGCCCTGTGCAGGAAATTAGGCCTCCAATATCTTGTGAGGGAGTCAGGCCTTTTGCCCATAGGCAACATGTCAAATGAGAAGAAATGTCAACAGAGCAGGTGCCTTGAACATGTATGGTCCCTCCATCCTCCTCATTTTACATTGCTATCAGCTTTATGATCTCAGAGAAATGCTGTCAGGTTTCAGTTTCCTTAGCTGACACCAGCATTTCTTTCCCAACTCTTGGTATTTGAAATACCTAGAACATTCTCTTACTTCCTCATCTTATCTCTACACATCATCGCCTCCTTGTGATTTTATTAACCCCACGTGTTTAAATGCTGTTTCTAAGCACATCAAGCTCTATTAAACAAGATGACTTTGATAGTACTGATGGGGTAGCTCAGACTTTCTATACCACAAACTAAGCACCTCCCCCTGCCCCTTCAGACTTTCTCTTCCAAGCTACCTTCTCTATTTCTACTAATAGGTGAAATATCTTCACTCAGGTTTTTGAGTCTTTCTTTGCTTCTTTGTCTCACACACCTACTCCAACCTGTTGGGACACCTGTCAGTTTACACTGTCACAGTATAGCTAGACTTTCTCATTGTCTTCTTTTAGCAAGCTCCAGATCATTCACACATCAACAGTACTCACCTTGTTCTTTAATGCTGCCCTTCTTTCTCTCTTGTTTTTAAAAAACAGATTTTCCATAGTCCTAATATTATATAACTTACTAACCACCTATATTCCCACAAGGAACTTAAATTTCATCAGAATATCTGTCTTTTACAACCATAATATAATATGTGAATAATACATAATTGTTCAATGGGTGAGCATTGTATCAATGGCCTCAACATCCTCCTAAATGAGTTTTCTTTGTTTTCTAGAACACTACAATCTTCTCATCAACTCTGCAAAGTAATCCTCCTACACTGACAGTCAATCAAGCTCAAGAAACCTTCAATGGCTATCCCTTTTTTCTAAATAAAAGTCAGCCTATCAGACACCCCAAAATTTCCCCCATTCTTGTGAACAACCTCTAATTAATACTAATCTCTTGTCTGTTGTTCTCCCTCTCACATTGCTCCAGTGTGGTGGCCTCTATGCCCTTCATCTAACTTATCAAGCATTCTTCTGCACAAGAATTTTTGCTTTGGCCTTTTCTTCTTCTTAGAATGCTTTTCTGGAGAGCTTAGAAGTGGATAGAAAACCTCTTGCCTCTGTCAAGTTTGTCTTCAAACTTTCCCTCACTGTATTCTTTAATTCATTGCTCTTTTTCCTTTTTCTGTAAAAATTAGATAATACAACATTTGAAATTAATATGTTATTATAATTTACCTTGGGGAATTTTAACCAAGTATCTTTCTTTAAGGAACTTATATTTCATCAGGATTTTTGTCTTTTGCACCAGTATAATGTATAATACAATAGATGTGCTATAAATATTTTGTTAAGTGGATGAGCATGGAGCCAATATAAATATATAAATTTGAATTGCATGTTTGTTTTTAAGTAAGGGAATTACTATTTAACTATGGCTATCCTAGAACTTGTTTTGTAGGCCAGTTTTGCCTCCTAAGTGTTGAGATTAAAGGCGTGTGTCATTCTCCTGCCTCAGAATTCCATGTTTTGACCCACGATTTGGGGAAACAAAGAATGAACATGATTATGAGGCATATTGTAAATAGTGTTTTACAGAGTGTACAGGTATAAGACAAGATGGGAAAGATGGGGTCTAGAAATTCTGGTGATAGAGACAGATAAATTGCAGGTTTCTTTCTCTTTCTATCATTCATCATTACCCTTTGTCACCTTATTTGTTCTGGCCAATTTAACTCATTGATTTTCATTATAAAAGCTACAACATATCCTTCTAACCATAGCTTTTATTTAATACAAAAAATTCATTTCTGTTTTGCCTGATTTATGAAAATGAGAAAAAGCTAGTTTGTCTTGAAGCTAACCTTGCCTGCACTTTTTAGAAATTATAGTAGAAAATAATATTAAACAAAATTAAAGAAAATATTGATTATATGGATTATTCATTTAAATATTTGTTTTAGATATACAATGGAATCTATTATTTAAATTTATCTATTTAGAAAACACAAATGGAAAAACTTCATAATTTGGAGAATGCACTTTTGCTTTTCAAAATTTTAGATTTCAATATGTTTTTGTGAATTTGGATAACAGAAATTCTGCTGTGCCACAGGGTGGTTGTCATGTGGCTCTGCCATATCTGTAACTCTTGAGGTGAGCAAAAAGTTGCTCAGAATAGTTGAAAGGTAAGCCCAAGTTTTAACAGGATGCTAATAATCTGTTCATTTAATCACCAGTATATCTCTTGAAAATAACTATCTTGACACTGTCAATAATCACCAATTATAATGATGTCAGTAAACTGTTTGGATGACATCTTTTCATCATAATGCCAGTTATAATACTAAACATATAATTGTCACTCAAATAATTAATGAACCATACTGCTCTAAATGTATGAAACTCCCTTTGGAGAAAATGCTCACCTTTTATATGAAAATCTGGGGACCAATAATGTGGTAAAATTTATTTTATGTACACTTATGAAATGATTGTTTCTTTCATCCTGGTAGAGTTTTTAGTACAGAAGACACAAATGAATAAATCATATAAAAAACATGTCACAAAGCTTACATTCTAATTGGGAAGACAAAATGGAAGTGTCTGCTGACATTTTATTTCTGCATAATTAGGAAAATTATGGTTCCTGAGACTGTCTTATTCAATAATTACCCATTTAGGCATGTGTTTATTGTTCCTACTTCTATGTCCTAAATACATTTAACTGAAAAGACATAGCTCTTTCCCTTAGGAAGCTTCCAGGCTATTAAGAGAGCAGTCATTACACACAAGTACAAAAATGACTGCAGCAAAGTATTTTATCTGTCAATAATGAAGCTTTACAGGTACTATAGAAGTAATCAGGAGAAATTGGGGGAGGTTTAAAAGAATTTGGGATAAGGCATACAGAGTTATGGAAGAGAGAGTAAAGGGGTCTCTCAATAAAAGAACTCTCTTGACAGTGTAAAGCCAAGTCATAAGATAAATTGATGGCCTATGGCCACAAATGGAGTATAAAAGAGTCAAGAGGAAATAGACAGCCAAGAAGGCTCAAACCCGATCTACTTTCAATCTAGGGTGATCCAAGGCAAATTACTTTACTTTTCTAAAACTCAGCTCCATCAGCTATAAAATGCAATATTCTATCTGCTCACAGGATGATTATGATTAAATAAAACAAAATTATCCCCAGTTCTAGCATAGTGATATGCTAAATATGGTAATTTTTCAAAAATACCCATTAAATTATCTTTCCTTCACAATGGGAAGAAAATCATTGATGTCATAATGATATCCAACTTTAAGGTAAGAAAATTTAGAAGAAAGAAATTCTTAGGAGATAGTTAACATAAAAGAAAATGAATGCTTAATGTGAAAGTTAAAATGGAGAGGAAAAAATTAGAGGTGACAGATACGCAAATGGCAAAATGGCAAGATGCACTGATAACTAAACTGGGAAAATGAGAGCTCTAAAGAGACCTCAAAGTTGGCTGAGTACAATTTTAAATTGAAGGTATAACGTACCCATTGTAAGTAGACATGTGTTATGAGATCAGTCTAGAGAAGATTTCTTGAGGTATCTTTGGGACACATACATGATACCAGAAAAGCCAGGAGATCATAATGAAATGTGTTTTTAGATACATATAAAATGTATTCATAATCATTAGGTGAAATTAAGAGTCATGGATACTATCATCTAGGGAAAAAGAAATTCAGTGTTTCATCTATTTTCAGATTCTTAGACTAGTGAGGTTATTACTTTCAATCACAGATAATTATGTTGTACTTACTCTGTGAACCTTATTGGGTACATTAGACACTGAAAGCATTTCACGAGTTGGCATTACATTCCGAATCTCTGTGTTTCCCCAAAACTCTTATAATGAATTCTAAACCCCAAAGTTATTGTAATAGGAAGTGATTAGATCATAAGGGCAGAGTCCTCATAAAAGAGGCATTCCAGTTCTCTCTTAATTTTTCCATCTCACGAGAACACAGCAAGCACATCTATTAGAAAGCAAGCCCTCACCAGACACCATATCTGCCAATGCCTCAATGTTCTATTCCTAGAACTATCAGACCTAAAATGCTGACCTCTAGAGAGACAATTGCATTTGATTTGGACAACTCTCTTGCCTCCAGGATGCTGCCATCACTATACCACAGAGTAGATCATATTCCCCATGGCTTCTTTTTATGTGAAAGGAACAACTCTCTTTCCTGATCCTGCTGGTTAATGGCAGTCCCTGGAGAAAAGTGTACAGAGTAAGATGGCCTAGATTGGTAGTCAAGGCTACTTCTTAACTCAGATCTGAGTTACTATTCCCCATAAATTGTATTAAAACAAAATTTCTATTTGTGCACATACTGAAATTGGGTCAAGTAAATACTTTTACTGACTTTCATTCTGATACTGATACTTAAGCAAAGGACAACTCCGTGGGTGACACCAAACTCTGTCTGGGGGGTGGCACTAAGCAACAATAATACATTCTTAGAATTACATGTTAAGAAAAATTTGAGACTGACCTGATAAAACAGAAAGCCATTCCTTCGGTTATAGCCAGATTCCAAGCAACACTCTATTCCCCATTTGAATTATGAGTTCTCTGAACATGATAGCAATCCAAATGATCCACTCAGATCTTCACTAGTAAAATGTCAGTAGTAGGCTGGAGAGCTGGCTCAGCAGTTAAGAGCACTGTCTTCTCTTCAAAAGGTCCTGATTACAATTGCCATCATCAATATGGTGGCTCACAACCGTATCTAGTGGAATTTGAGGCTCTCTTCTGTCATAAAGACATATATGCAGATAGACCGTTCATACAGAAAATAAATAAATCTTTTTTTAAAATGTTGATGACTACTACTTCCTCTTTGTGTACATGGAAGATATATACAGTGAGACATCATGAGAACATTTTCAGAGGTCAAGGTGGAATTAGTTTAAGGGAAAGCAGTAACTGCAAGTGCTATAATCAAATTGTTACTTTGGACTATGTCAATTATAGCTTCTTCAGGCTTATGTTACAAATCATTAGCCTCATCAAACTAGATCTGACAAAAACAGAAAGCCATTTGCCTGCATTCTTAGTTCTTTTAACACCACCCCCAGAAATGTAAAAAAAAAAAAAAAAAAAAAAAAAAAAAAAAAAAAAAGCAAAGTTCAGAATTTGGAAGCATATTTTGATATCAATAACTAACAATTAGAGATGATTAAGCAAACACTTCAATGTCTACCTGCTTTGAGAGTTAAATTGAACCACCCAACAATAAATAACCAAGGTCAAATTGTCCATCCAAATCCTTAGGAGAATCCAAATCTTTATTTTTCTTAGCCCAGGTCTTTCAAAGCTTGTTGCTAATCTATTATCTTCTATTTAACTAATATAATCAAATAACTGAAAAAATCACAAGACCCACAGTTTTACTTTAATCATTTAATGAATAAATACAATTTTCAAGTTGGGATGCAAGGAAAAAAAGTGTGTGTGTATGTATGTGTGTGTGTGTGTGTGTGTGTGTGTGTGCGCACACGCGCTCGCCCGCGCGTATGCCTTTAATCCCAGCACTTGGGAGGCAGAGGAAGAGGGATCTCAATGAGGGCCAGCTTGGTGTACAAAGTGAGTTCCTGGGCAGTCCGTACTGTAACACAGAGAAACCATGTCTCATAAAACCAAAAATTAGAGTGAGAGTATGAGCAAGGAATTCAAAACCATGAAGGAGTCATCCACTGAGATAGTTTGCTTGAGCAGATGGTAGCTCACCAACTCCAACTGGACTGGGAGTGAATGAGCATGGGAACAACCAAGTCCCTCTGAAGGGGTTTGACAGCTGGGGCAGACTGAGGGGCCACTGATAGTGACACTAGCATGTGTTTCTACTCCATATACCAGCTTCATGGGATCCTATTCTCTTTGGATGTAAACCTTGTTCTACCTAAAAGTAGTAGGGAGGGCCTTGGACTTTCTACAGGGTGATGTGCATGGCACTCCCTTAGGGTTAAAGGGGTTTGGGCCGGGGGGGGGGGGGGGGGGGTCTGTGAAGGGAGAGGGAGGGAACTGGGAGGAGGGAAGGGAATGGAAAATCGGATTGGTGTTTTTTTTAAGTAATTAAAAAAGGAAAAAACAAAAATTAAAAAAAACAAACAAAAGAAAACAAAGAAGAAAATTCTAACATTTGCAACACCATGGGTATACTATAGAAGAGATTTTAATCCCATTTTGAATTTAATTTCTCATGACCTTTCAAATAAAATGGAGGGAAATAGCAGTCAGAACTAATTGTTAACATTTTTTAATGTGAGTCTATATTAACCAGTGGCCTGCATGCCTTAATTATGTTATCTTATTAACTATAGATTATGATTGAGGTTATATTCATTTACCAAAGCAGGATCTTGGAACATAGGATGGAGCTACAACTGAGAGATCCTGTCTTGAAAAACAAAAACGAGAACAACAAAAGACAAAAAAATATTAAAATTACATTAAGATGAATATAAATTATATATTTTTATGGAAAGCCATAGAATTTATCTAGCTTTATCTTACTGAAAATTCTTATTGTTTACTTTAGGAACAATCAGTAGGACAGCTTTTCATGGATTTCAGTACTGCTCAGAATTTAGGAGGTCGAAATAATAGGGAATAATTTCCCCGTGGAATCTAATAATACCACTGAGAAGCACTTTGCAGCTGTATGACAAAAGGTTGTAAGCATTTCTTTCAGGATTCTTTTATTTTTAAAAAATGAAGATTCTGAAATATAGTCAGTTCTCTAGTTTATATCTATAGCTATGTAACACATTGTCTATTAAAATTGAAAAATATTAAAACACAAAAATATGAAAACACAAATCTCATTAGCTATCAGAACCATTGCATGATCATGGATCATGCATCTCTGAAAAATTCTACTGAAGACATACAAAAGAGAAGAAAGGGAAAAGGAAACATAAAACTTGAGAATCGTGATGATGTTACTTTACAATGAGGAGACTTTGAGGGCTCTGGTTGAAAAGTTATGGCTACCCTTTGGCCATGTAGCATGTTTTACTTACAGAGGCTAGAGGGGCATAGTATGAAAATCTCCAAATTTGAAAAACTACTTGTAAGTGACCAGATAAAATTGACCCTGTTATTTTCATTTTATTATTAATTAAATGTATTCATTTATTTTACATCCCAACCACAATACACTCTGGAATACCTTGGAGATTCCAAAATGGAGATGCCAGAGCTGTGAGATATGTATTAAGGAAAGCCAATAACAAGGAATGGAAACAGCCCAAGAGAAAGAAGTGTGTTCCAGTCAACAAAGATGAGTTGGAAATCTGAAGAACATTCTGACATCAGATATGGAGATGCAGAGTTTAGCATTTGCCCAGTTGGTTTTCAGTTTTGTTTTGACCTAGTATTTCCTCACTATGCTCTCTTTTGGTAATATATATTTTGTGCAATTATATGTTGGAAGTATGTGATCTGTTTTTATTTTTATTTTATAGGAGATTATAATTAAGAGATTGCATGAATCTCAGAAGAGACTTTGAACTTTTAAACATTGTTGAGACTGTAATAGAATATGGGGACTTTTGTAGTTGGGCTGAGTGCATTTCTGAATTATGATATGGCTACCAGACTTTGGGAGCCAGGGAGTGGAATGTGGTGATTTGAAAATGACCCCCAAACAGAATGGCACTCTTAGCAGTTGTGGCCTTGTTAAAGTATGTGTGACCTTGTCAGAGGGAGTATGTCACTGTGAGGGCAAGCTTGATGATCTCATATGTTGATTGCCTTTGGGTGGGCTACTCAGTCTAGGGTTAGTAACCCACCTGGCAGTCAGTTATTCCAGGGTCCCGGAGAGGCACTACCTGTAAGATATGAGCTAGGAGACAGGAAGGAGGCCATGCTAAGTTTGTCAGAGCCTCCGTTTATTAGAGACAGGGTACAACTTTTATAGTGTAAAGAGTTGGGGGATGGGCACAGGGGCCTGGGCTCTTGCCTCGTGGTTCATGTTGGTCACATGGTCCAAGTTGGTCACGTAGGCAGGAGGTTATCTTCAGTCAGGTCACTGTAGGCCAAGAAGTCACGAGTTGACACACCTAGATCCCTAGATAGTTTGGAATGTGGGGTGGGTTCCGCTAACAGATAGCTCCCATTAACAGCCAATTTGGGTGTGGGGTAGGCTCTGTCAATAGAACTATTCCTAACACAACTAAGGGTGTGGGGGTCTCTGCAGACTCCCCAGGGTGATGGTTCCTGTAATGATTTTAGGAGGAAATTGGCTCCTAACAGATCCCCCTTTCTTTTATAAAGACAGGCAGCTATTAAGTGAAGGGCATCAGGTCAGAGTCCAACCAAGGTGTCAGATCTAAAGGAGGAGGGACTGGGACAAGGAGAGACCCTTCTCTTGAATGGTGAAGCAATTTACCTCTCCTGGGAACAGAGGGGTGCCTTATGATTCTTAGGTCGAGTGGGGACCAGGTCTTTATCCCCCTTACCCGTCCTAGGATTCCCAGTATCCTGTCTTAGGTTGGGGGATTTCTTGCCACAAGTCACCCATCCTTGGAGCTCTTCAAATGAAAGGTATCTAGCGAGATTTAAAGTAAGCAGATCACAGGGCACCCTGTCTTAGGCTATGTGGAGGGCACTCCTCATGCCTGGCACCATGACATTTTGAGCCGGTTTCTACAACCTCTGTATGGTGTGCTGTTCAGGCGAGGGTCCACACTAACTCCCGTCATTGGGCCCCTGTGTCTATCATTAATGAAAAAACTGTGAGGAGCTACTCAAACAAAATATAATGATATAATTTTGGGTACCAATAACTCCGTCTTCCAGACAAGAAAAAAGGGCGTTTTCCAAACCCAGTATTTACCTTTTAATCTGGCCTTAGGTATCCTCCTTCCTAAATGCCTATTCTACATAAAATTACGTGTGCTGCCTGCCAACAATTAGGGCAGTGTAAAAGGGATCTAAATCTAAAATTTTTAACATATGCATTAAACCCAAACACTTTACAGCGTGTGTCAATCCTTTCCCAACATCTATATATGGTCAAGTCATGCTCAGTGAGTCAGTCTGCTTCCTGTTGCCTGTATATTAACATGTAGAAGCTCCTTCTTCAGCACCATGTCTGCCTGTGTGATGCCATGTTCTCTGCCATGATGATAATGGATTAACCCTCTGAAACTGTAAGCTATTATCTCAATTAAATGTTTTCCTTTATAAGAGTTGCTGTGGTCATGGTGTTTCTTCACAGCAATAGAAATGTGCTTAGGTGTAGTACTATTCACTTATATATGGAAAAGTTAAGTGATATACATATCTTGACCCTTGGAGCTAGCTCAGAATGACATTTATTAAGTTCATCACCAAACTATAGCAACTGCATAGACCCCAGAAATGCTTTGATCTATCACACTGCAGTTCTGAGGAGACATTGCATATCTATTTGTAAATGAATTCTCTGATAGTCCCTTCTGCTTATACCAGTGTGATACTTTAATCAGGAGTTGAATAGTAAAATCCTGCCCAGTCTGACCTGAGTTTCCATTGGCCAAGTAAAGATGAGAACCAGAAGTTCTGGAAAGAGAAAGTTAACAATCCCTAATCTAAAGGAGAATGTAAAAACAGCATTTGTTAAAGCTAAGTATTAAATTATTCAGAAATACAATTAAGAATGCAAGTCTAGGAAAAGCAAGACAGACCTACAGTAGCTCCTCTTCCATTCCATATTATAAACTACTGAGGGTAATCATAATAAAGACTTTGTAAGAGTTTTTATGTTGTCTGAAAAGTGAGAATGATTTTGGTAAAAAGTGAGAAAGACTTTGATATGTTTTCTGGAAAGCAAGGGAGAAAGCAGCAAACTAAAAGAATGAAGAGAGGAAAAATGGATTGAAGGTATATAAAAAGTTATATACCTATAAAAAGGTTAGAAGGGGATGTGAACTGTTTGCTGTGGTTTCTCATACCTGCAAATACTGAATATACTTGTTTTGTTGAAAAATTTGTCTATGAAAGTTCTCTTGCAATCATAGAGCTGAGACAGAAATGGTTTGGATATTTTTATTGTCTCTGCCATCACTGCTGTGTTCACATTTATGGGCCTGACCTAAGAATTTATCACTGAGCTCTGGTTCCTAGATTTGGGTTAGCAGAAATCAGATGACTTTTTGATATAGATAATGTTAAAACTATTTTGTGCTGTTCTTTATTGAAAAGCTAGCTCTGGCGTTGTGTTATGACTCTTCCTTAACTAGACTCAAGCTTATTTAAGTTTCCTCTGTCACTCTGTCAATCTGAGCTCGTGACACAATGACAAGGACAAGAAAACAAAGCAAACAAAGCAGAACAGTCACATTCTGTAGCTTTAGATTTACAAGTTTATTTTGTTAGATACAGTCAAAATTCTGTCAAAATTAAAATAAATTAGTTAAAAGTTAGTAACACTGGGAATTGATAACTTAAAATCCATGCATAGGTAATTTTAAAGAAACCATAAGGCATGACTCCATTTTAAATTTTGGATTGCCATTTTGCTCGAGTTAAAAAAAATGGATGTCACATGATTTCACTGCCATCTTGATTAAAGGTTACCACATGGAATGGGCCTAAATAGGAGGCAACAACAAATCTCTAAGATAGTTTGGATTGGTATAGACTTTTGTATGATGACTCATGTCTCATTCTGGAAACAAGGTTTAAATAAATAAATAAATTATATATAATATAAATATATAAAAACCTATATTATATAATATATATATATATATAATTTAAAGTAATAAAGCTCCACCTCAGTGTTTTTATATTCAAAAATGTACCTTGCTCTGCCAGCTAGATTTTATTAATTTAAGAGTCTCAAGTGATAATAGTTATAACAACATAAAGGGATCATTTGTTGTTATAACTATTATCACCTGAGGAAACAGATGAGGTTTACAAGTGTATGGCTAGACTAGAGTCCCAAAGAATGTGCAGTTGCAAGAATGGACCTTAAATGTTTCAGAAATGACAATGCCAGATGATAGTCCCCTGAAGTACCAGCTACAGTGAAAGAGAGCAGGCTGAGATCTAAAAGACAGGCTATGTATTTGCCATCAAAGATGGAAAACAAAAAAAAGAGGTACTTTATTTTTGATATTGCAGGAAGACATTTAAGAGATTTTAATTTTTTTAAAAACTATAGAACATTTATGCTCATAAAATGTTTTATATTGTTAATGTTTGGACTTAATAAAAGGCCAAATGATAACCAGAAACTGGGACGTTCATTTCTTGTAATGCAGCAAGACAATGACCTAAGCAGTCTGGTAAAAGGCTTGAAACAATTTCTCAGCCCATTGAGTCTTGACCCTTAACCAAAAAGAAAAAAAAAAAAAATTACAGGGGTAGCCTAGGACCACCTGCATGTCAAATATTTATGTTAAGATTCATAACAATGACAAAACTGCAGTTGTAAAATAACAATGGGAAAAATTTGTATTAGAATATTACCACAACATAGAAAAATATATTAAAAGGTCAAACCATTAAAAAGTTGAGAATCAGTGGCTTTAAAATGTATCTCCTTGCTCAAGGTTTATTCAGGCTTAAAAATGTATGTTTTGCTTCCTTATCTTTGCTACCTTTGTTGGAATTAAGCTATTTGAATAAACTGAGTCATAATTTTTTTTGTATGGATACGAAGGGGAACTTCAGTGGAATAATTGTTGTTTTCTAAGGTCACACTTAACAGAGATAAAACTACAAAGTCCTTTTCCCAAGGTCAGGCATTCAGATAAAGCCACCATTCCCTCAGACTGCTTGGGGAAACTTCTTACTCCCTAAAAAGGGAATTGCCCTCCTTATCTCAGGCAATAGGGAAATTGTGGAGCTTCCCTAACAGATAGCAGTAGTGCCTTAGAACTTGTCAAGGGCAATGCTAGCCCCTAGGCTCCCACCTGCTCCCCATTTTGCCCTGGGACCTTTTCCTGACTTTTGCAGGAGACAGCATATTGATCTAACCCATTTCTAATAATCTGTGTAGCCCACAAGGTGGCTTACCAGAGAAGATCTTAACTTGCGGCTGTATCGGGTGGGAGAATCATGGTGACTGCCTGACTCGGCTTCTTTCTCCAAGCATTCTGTTCTGTCTCCTCCGCCTACCTAATTTTCTGTCCTATCAGGCCAAGCAATTTTCTTGGCCAATGAAAGCAACAGATAAGATACGAGACCCACCTCCATCACCTTTCCTTCAAAATGGGGTTCATTCCCAAAACATGTCAGCAGTATAACTTCTGCACAGGCAGCAGAATGACCTTGCTCAATTCCCCCACACCATGAGGCCTTACTCTTTGTTTTTTTTTTTTAAATATTTATTTTATTTATTTATCATGTATACAATATTCTGTCTGTGTGTTTGCTTGCAGTCCGGAAGAGGGCACCAGAACTCTTTACAGATGGTTGTGAGCCACCATGTGGTTGCCGGGAACTGAACTCAGGACCTTTGGAAGAGCAGGCAGTGCTCTTAACCACTGAGCCATCTCTCCAGCCCCTTACTCTTTGTTTTAACAGTCAAATTTACATAGAATTAATTCCACAAATTACCTGCTAATAGACCGCATAAACATTTCTATAGAAGACAGGCACTGAGCAAGAAGGCAGCATGACCCACCTTTGTTATCAAGCAAATCTAGGCATCCCCAAAGCTGGTCATAAAAGAGATTAAATGAGGAGATTGGGTGAATCCTAGATTTTTAGTAACTTTATCTAATGGTTTGGAATGTCAGGTATTTATTTCCCCTTGAATGCTGGCTCTTTCCTGGGTCAAGCCACCTCTTCTGGGGTACTGCTTTGTCTGGTTCTACCTGCCCTATTTGTGATTTTGATGTGCATATTATCTATGAAATTTTCCAACTACGTTTGTAAAAACTTGAAACCTCCTGGAGATCAACCCTTATTCTTCTTCTCTTTGCTACTTCCACTTCTTCTTCTTACTCTTCTTCTTCACCTCACTCTCCTTCTTCTGTCTTCCCCTTATTCTTCTCTATGCCTTTTGACTTCACTTTCTCCCCTTGCACAAAAAATAAAGAACATGCAAAGGTAAAGTATTTGAGTTAATTTTTTACCTTCAGATCCTTGCCTGACATAGACATCTAATGCTGAAGCCTGAGGGGGTACTGAGGCTGGAACTCAAGGCCCCCCTAATAAAACATCCCAGTAAATATGGTACTGCTTGTTTATTAAATTTTAGTTTTATACATTATCCACTCTTGAGTATTACATTATAGTATCACAAAGCTTATCAAATGAATTGATTTGGAAATGTTAATAGTGGATTATTGACTCAGATGAATGCTTAAGGTCTCTTTATTAACAGCAAAGAGTAACAATAACAGAACAGAACAACTCTGCTACGAACATTCCTAACTTTGACCAAACTATCTTACTGTTTAAAAAAAAAAACAGCAACAAACTGTATGGTTATTTCTTCAGAGCCATATATATGAAGTAATACTATGGGACTAAATAAGAGTTTCCATTTCTAAATTGCATTTTCTTTTCAATTTAGAGTTGCACATAGAAAACAATGATGACTAACATTCTCATAATGTGAGATTTTGCATTACAGAAGATACAATACATAAAAAGCCAACATTTCTGAATTAGACCCCCTAATTAAAATAATTTATTTTCTATTTCAATTAGCTATTTATGAATTGGGACTTCACAGAAGAAAACTAGAGTATAGGTGTTTCCCAATTGTTTTCCCAGTTCTGTACTAATGTACACATATCTGTGCCTCTGCCTGGACTGTCATAATGCCTTGTTCTTTCTCAATTCCCCTTTCAGTGACTGTGACTATGCAGACAAGAACTATATGACAGCATGACCTTTATCAAGAAGCAAAGGCACTCCTGTGTTAACAATCAGTAAATTCTAAAAGAGTGGCACACATGTTGATTCAATGACTGTCATTTTTAAATGCTCCATTTGATAGTCCTATGCAGTTAGGTGACAAATAATCAGCCATGTGCTATAATTTTACACTGAAAATTCTCTGGTAACCACACAGAAGTATCACTATAAAATCCAGTCAGCAAGATGGATGACCAGAGCTATCTATCAATAGTATATCAGTTATCCTAGCATTTAAGTTTCATGTATTCTTTTTTTTTTCATTGACTCAATCCTAACCAACCACCCACAATTCTAAACTAAGCATAAGAAGGAATAAAAAGAGGAGGAAGAGATACAATGCCATCCACTTTGAAATTCCAGCCTTGCCAAATCATACAGCAAACACCTTAACACAATGACAATGTATTTCCAAACCAAAGAAAAAGACTAAAAACAAAGACACAAGTAAAAACTCATTTATTATCATTGGAATGATTTTAATCCCAGCACTCGGGAGGCAGAGGCAGGCGAATCTCTGGGAGTTTGAGGCCAACCTGGTCTACAAGAGCTAGTTCCAGGACAGGCACCAAAGCTACAGAGAAACTCTGTCTAAAAAACCAAAAAAAAAAAAAAAAATTAAATCAATGGCTGACATTGAAATATCCAAGAAAAAAAATTTCAAATTAAATGAATGTTGTTTCTTATGATCGCTTAGAAAAGTTACATTTTAGAAGATAACAATAACTAGCTAACTCTAATTTGTCAGGGGATAACTGTAACAGCCACTTGACAATTCTGTTGCTGTTATTGTTGTTTTCCCAACAAAATGAGGATGGAGGGTAACTCTTCTCACCGAGATTTGCTGATTGTTAAAGTGGCAGCCGCTGGTAAATAGCCCTTGTTTCACTAAAAACAAATAAACAAAAAGCAAAACAAACAAACAAAAAACCTTCTCACCTATGCTTAGGCAAGAAACCCTAATTAAACCAATTGGGCCACACACAAAAAAACTGCCATCAAAGTAGGAGGGGACCTGTTGAGGAAAATTGTCTCAGCTGGAAAGAGAGAAGCATAAGAGAGGGAAAATGCAAGGTGAAAACAACTAAGATTCATTATATAAATGTATGATACTGTCATAAATAAAAAGAATTCATAAATAAGAAGAATAACTTTTAAATCAATGAAGAAATAAATATCTCAATGAGAAATCAAGGAGAAATCAATATCTCAGGACAATATTACATCTTTGTATGGATTGGGACAGATTTTGATTTTCTAACATTCAAGATAACATTTCTGTGTACTCAGTAATTGAAAATTTTCAGATATCTTTCTCTTTACTGCTTTTAAGTCAACAAGGATTGAACTCAGACCATGGTACTGTGCCAAGTGACAGTTCCAAACATGAAAGGTTTAGATCCTTCCTGAAGACACTCACAGATTAGCCTCCCTTCATCTCTTAAAAAAAAGCAGCAATTATTTTATCTAAATAAATGATCTTACTCACACCCCAAATTTATTACTAAACCCTTCTTACACAGCTATTTTCAAATAATCTTTATATATGTATCTCAACTACTAGAAGTAAGCTCCCATTCAGGAATTCCTAATAAACACCTTTTAGATGACTAGGCATGTTGCTCAGGGCAAAGAACTTGCTTAACATGTGGGAAACCCTAAATTGCTACCATAAATAAGAAAGTCTGACAGGGCACTGTCTTTAACATATCTACAGTTATAGCATACACCGGAGGAAAATACTACATTTAACAAAGATGAGCATAGTTCTAACTGAACAAATTTTTAAAGCTTTAGATAAGAAGCTATTTAATTGGTTCAGAGAGGAGGCAACAAGCAACCATATCTAATTTAGTCTCTTCACCTACATTTGCTAAATAGCTTAGCATTTTCTTCACAAATTTTGGCTGCATTTATATTAAAAATGAACCTTTTCACATAACTAGTATCTGCAAAGGAATCCTTTTCAGTTAGAATAGATGTCTCTTTTTCATGCTTCAGTCTCCTACCAGTAGAGATTATAAAAAATGCAAATGATAAAAACAAGGTATGTCAGTGAGTGGAAAGATGACTCCGGTGATAGCAATATTTATGCAGTGCTAAATTCAGTGGGAAAAGGAGGATCAGGGCCCACCAAAGACTCAATTAAAGGAATCTACTTGCCTTTCTCAGTAAATAGTTTATTAAAATCTTATTTGTGAATATAAATCGTGTATAGAGACTGGTGTTTTGCAAAGCATCAGATAAAGATCCCAAGGCTCTTGTTTCACTCTGGTACCTTCTTCTTATGATCTTAGAAGGGTCACTTCTGGTTTCAACAACTCTGCTTTCAAGAAGGGGGCTAATGAAAAGAAAAAAATCAAGGCAAACAGTGATCCTTATTTTAATTTATTAAGTAAAAACCAGATTTTAACATATGTGCAATTTTACTTCTCAAAAACAGATAAACAAACAACAACAAAACCTTAAGAGATAAACCAAATCTATTTTTTCAGAAATTCAACTTTGAGTGTAAAATGTGAGTATCCAATTAATTGGGGATTTCATTGTAAATTTAGAAACAGCCCACTTAATAGGCATGGTAGCACACACCTACAATCCAAGTATTTCAGGGTAAAAACAGATGTGGTATCAGGAGTTCAAGGTCATCTGTAACGATATACAAAGTCTTAGGCCAATATTGGGTACATGAGACTCTGCCTACCTTCATTCAAAACTAATAGTCCACCTGTACATACAAATAAATGTCCAAGTGGATTTTATCCTTATCTAATATGATCAGTTTCCAAGGCAAAGGATGATGTAATGGAGGGAGGGCATGACAATGACATCACACAACTGCATTCTGTTTTTATTCAAACTCTTGACAATTCCCTTATCACTTCAAGCTTTAAATTTAAGCTGCGGGAGAAAATGGCTGCTGCTGAGACATAATTAGACAAAAAGCAGATGGAAAACAGACAAAGCGCAGATCATGACAGCACATTCTTTTTACGGGCACAATTACAAAGACATCTGTTTGGAAAGCACAGGCTTTCCTTCCACATATCTTTATCTTACCTGATGGATGGAAAGAGCAGAGGCACTTTTAATTGTGAGGATGACAAGGCTATAATATGTTCCTTATATGCAGCTGTTAATGATGTCATGAATAAGGCTGATTAATAGTACTCTGTCACAGAGGGCAATTCTATGGTTAAAAAAGTCATCCTGCAATGACTTGCTGCTCTAGTTCCAAGGCGGAAGGGCAGATCTGAAAGCACCACCATGTCCCAGACCTCAGAAGGATGGGGGGAGCTGGTTCACAGACCATGATTTTTCTTGGGCCCTGGCATATTTCTGCTAGTGGCAGAGTAATTTTACTGGCATGAATCAGAAAGCCTGTGAGTCATCTATATAAGAAATGAGACAACTTTATTTCATTCAGCTTCTGCTCACTTCATTATAGCAAGAGAAAGTAAGGAAAATTTCTGTTTTCTGTCAGGTTTTCCCCCAAATGATCAGTCACTGATGGCTCACATGTCCCCAGCAGAACTGTATGAGATGATGAAACCACAGTTTGTATTGCCAGCAACCTAGGCAGAGACACAGTTGCCAAGCACACTGGCTCCTGCAATGATTTACCACTTCCAAATGTTACATCTGACAACAAATCAAAGATGTGAAGCCTTCTCAGCTAGAAGCTTCACAGTTAGCGTTTCCATTGCTGTTATCCGGCTTTGGTCTCTGCAGGAAGGTCTGGACTTTGGAAGATCTATTCACGTATGCTAAATCTCAGGACTTGGACATTGCACTCCATGGTGCCTAAATCTTCCTGTTCCTCTAAAAGATCCAGCCAGTCAAAGAAAAAAAAAAATGTTTGATTGAATGAACTGATTGAGTTAACTGGCAGTTCAATTCAGTCTGGAGCACACACGACAGAGCAAACTATAGACAAACAGGGAAAAGTGAAGAACAGTTGTTGAATGTGAATGAGACTTGAGATTTCTTTTTGGAGGGTCTATCATATGACACAAAGAAAAATACACAGGAGGTATGTCACCTACCCCAAACTGAAACCAATGTGCAGCTTTCACACTGAGTGGTAATGTAAACTCCACTGCTTGAGTGTTAGAAAGGAGCTTGGCAACATCTACTCCTCTCAACTATGTGGTATAGAAAGAGGCACAGCAATGGCTTCACAACATGAGTGCAGTCTTGTTAGGGTCATTTCAAACCCTATGAATTTACACATAGGGCAGCCCATTTGTGGCCAACTAGTTCTGATAGCTACAAAGGATTCACAGGGACATTTGCTTCTCTGAACGTTCCATATGCAGATTCTTATTTTGGGTTTATAATAGACTTGACTGAATGCACAGCTGGGGCATACACTCCCTAGGCTTCCCCCCAGTTCACCTTTCTTCTTGCCCATTAAATCACGTGGGTTTATTGTGGGCCCATATTTCGATATGGCACAAAAGCCATTAGCCCAGTCCAAGCTGACCCCATAGCTCTGCAGACAAGCTGTCTCTGCCCTTAACAAAGGCCAGGATGCCTGCTCCTAGCTTCTTTTGTTAAGATGTGGATTACCTGAGAAAAGATGTTTGACTGAAGCTGATGACTTAAGAGTTCAGATATTTGGTGCTTCCTTTCTTTTGTAATTTGGAAGGATGTCTTATAGAGATGCTAATTCAGGGCCTACCTGACTGCTAGATGCGGAGGTGACTTGAGCCCAGGCACTTAGTTGCCTAGGTGATGGCTTAATGTGTTTTCCCCCTTTCTTGCTCAATTTGGTGTGGGTATATAAAATGTTTGGAGAATAAATGGCGATCTGGCCATTTCCATGATGACGGTGTAAGCTGTGTCAGTTCTTTTCCTCGCGACTCCGTTCCAGCCGGTTTGAGGAATTAGGGAATTTATGTTGGACCCTCACGGGCCACGACAGTTTATTTCAAGCAAAACTTCAGTGCTGTGTCTTATTCAGGGTATTAATTTTCTTATCACTGTGACAAAATACTTGACACACACAATTTACAGAAGGACAGATTTATTTTGACTCATGATTTCATTCCACAGTCCTTGGATTTGTTTTTTTTTTTTTTTTTAATTTGGGGTCCATGTTAACACAGAATAGCATGGTATTCTAAAGAAGGAAGCTGCTCACTTCATGGTAGACAGAAACAGAGAAACAGAAGGTGGGCCTCAGGAAAATATAGGAAAAGGTAACTATCACTCATTGAACTACTTCTTCCAGTGAGGCTCCACCTCCTAAAGTTTCAATCACTTACCAAACCATGTCAAAATCTAGGATCCAAGAATTCAAACTATTAGGTTGTGAGGTACATTTCTTGTTCAAACCATGATATTCAGTCTGTTAGTGTATCTTGTTGACCAACATCCGTGATCAGAGAGTGAGTCTAATGCTTTTATCTTCTAGTCCTTGCTCTGCTTGGGTCTGTCCCCCTGTAGGTCTATAGGCTGAAGATGGATACCCCAATGTTACAAAGAACTTTGGGTGACTGGCCAGGCAGTGAGATGTCTCTGACATTTTTTCGAACTTTGGAAGTTGCTTACAATACACTTCCTGTTTACTTAGGTAATAGTATATCTTTCTGATATCTTTGATAGAGTTGAAGACAGATACTTATAGTTTTCCTTAGTTATTATAAATGATAAATTAGATATAGAACTTTAGACTCACATAAGGATAGATGATATTTTCCTTAATTTGCCAAATGCAAATAGACTCAACTATAATTCTTGTTTGATAACTGTTTTGTAGATGTAATTTCAATATATCAAAGTTTAAGCTTTTCTTTTTAATTAGACAGAAAGGGGGACATTATGGAGGATGTCATTCTGTGTATGTATTGCTTTTATTGGTTGATGAATAAAGCCAGGAAGAAAATCTGAACAGAGGTAACTGGTAGTTGCAGTCAAGCAGATGCCAGATAGCCACCAAGGAAACAAGACATGTAGGAAAATGAGGTAATGCCATGCCCACATGGTAATACATAAACAGAAATTGGTTAATTTAAGATTTAAGAGCTAGCTAGAAATATGCCCTAGTCATTGGTCAAACAGTGCTCTAATTAATAATGGTTTTGTGTGGTTATTTGGGTCTGGGTGGCTGGGAAACAAAAGTGTAGTCTCAGTTTTTAACTGGTATCCAGTGTATCTCAGTTGGTTAGCATGAGACTCTTAATCTCTGGGTTGTAGCTTCAAGCCCCACATTGAGTGCTATTATGTAAACAGAAGTTTCTGTCTCCCTAGTCCTGCAGCAGAGAATTACACAGAAATTATATTAATTACAACACTATTTGGCCAATGGCTCAAGCCCATTTCTAGCTAGCTCTTATATTTAAAATTAACCCAATTCTATTAATCTGTTTATCACCATGAGTCTGTGGCTTACCAGTAAATTCTGCTGTCTTTTTCCTTTGGCAACTACATGGCAACTGCCTGATTCTGCCTTCTCTCTCTCTCTCTCTCTCTCTCTCTCTCTCTCTCTCTCTCTCTGTTCAGATTTTCCCCATAGATTTACTCTACTAAGCCATTGGCTGAAATACTTTTACTCATCAACCAATAAAAGCAACACATATATAGAAGGACATCCCACTAAGATTCTTGCATTTGTTGAGGAGTTGCCAACTTTTAGTCTTCTTGCCAAAGTACATCAATACTCCTTATTGCTTACACATCCAAGTTTAGGTCTGTCTTTCTGCACAATCTATCCCACTTTTTTCTGATTCTATTTGTATGAATAAATTGGAAGCAAACAATATGTGGTAGGCAAGCTGTAAACAAAGATTTAAAGTCCAGATAAATAAACTGATAAAATCTTAAACTCTAGCAAGAAAAAAGAAGATTAATATTAGTAAGTAGAAGCTGTAGAAGGAAGTGACTGAATGGTGTGTAAAAGACAAAAAGGAATGTGAAATTGTTAAATTACAAGTCAAAGAATCTCACCATTCACCACAATGGATGACACAGATATAGTCAAGAGAAAGTAATGATTCATTTTTCAATATGATAGATTTGAGGTGCCTCTGAGCCATTTAATTGTTAGACCATTGGACCTGTGGTTCTAGAATTCAGTGAAATTATAGGGATTGTATTTAGAGCAAAACATGGAACCTTTTGGAATTAGGACTTAGATTTATGAGCAGACAAAGAACAGTCTCTGAAAAGGATCTGAAGTAAGCATACAATGAGAGCAAAAGAGCAGGAGATTAAAAATAAAGTTAGTCACGATAGATGATGATTTCAAAAACAAAAAACAGGGAGACTGGCAAGATGGCTCAGTGGATAACAGTATATGCCACTAATTCTGATGATCTGATTTCCATCTCCCAGACCCACATGGTAGGAGATCCAACTCCCACAGTTGTCCTCTTTTCCATATACATGCCTAGCACTTATGTGTCTATACACACATAAATTAATACATATATAAGTGGGAAAAAGGTTTTTAAAAAAAAATAAGAAAAGTACTTAGCATTAATAAATGTGTGTCAGAGTATTCAATGTCATAAAAAAATTAAAGATTTAATTGTTCTGGTAATATAATGACAACATCAGTGTGGTATAGTCTGTGAACACCAGCAAATCTTTCTCATCTTTTTACTGAATTTGTAGACAACCTAGACTTTAACATCACTTATGGTTAGTCATTGCTGTGTGAGTAAGCTCAGCTCATGTGGGCAGGAATGGTGAAGGTAAGGAATGGTTAAACTAGTTTGTCCACACTTCAGCTGCAGACTTCACAGTCTTGAGGGAAACAGACAGTCAGGAAGCCAGCACTACGTCACTGGAAGTAGAATGACAGTATTCCAGTTTTACTGAGTGTATAATATGTACTAATCTTAGAAATGGTCATATACTCTCTTCTATCTCCTTCCTGATTACTGTAGCCTGTTTAAGAAACTGAACTTCAATCCAATGTATAGCTACTGACTTACATCTGGCTTTGTAAAATATAATTAAGTTACAACTACATTCTCTTAAAAAAACTCACTGAGAACAAGGAAGTGAGGGAATTAGTAAATGCTTAGTAATAACAAATGCTTATCAAAGCTTTCCATGCAATAAAAAATGAAAAACTCATTTTAGTAGAGGTGAAAGAAAGAGAGTAGTCACAGGTGGAACTCTAACTTTCTATAAATGACCTTCAAAAACACCAGTTCTTGACTTTCCCTAATATATATATGCCCGTGTGAGTGCTAAGAAGTTCCTATTTCAGTTGAAAGCGTATGATCTGATAACTATTTTATCAGCTCTTAGCAGGCATCAACTACTGTTAATGAGTTTCTAAAAGATGAGGGAATAGGCCATTTTACACAAACCATCAAATGCATTTATGTCTAGCATAGACATATCAGGGATACTGTAATAGTACATCAGGTTGTCCTTAAGAATTGATTTCAATGTTTTTATATTAAAAATTCAGACCTACAAATTAAAGTGCCATAGCATATAATCCCAGAAAACCACGAATATTAATTCTCTAATAGAGATGAAGCACATGGATCCATAGCAGAGTATAGATGACAGACAGTTGAAACATAGATTTATATATTTCAATATGCATACTTATCTGGGCAAAGACTATATATTCTATACTTCCACCTGTCAAATTGTTCTAAAATATTCTCATTCAGTTACAAGTAAGTCTTTATGCCTTAAGGAAATAGAATTAAAAAATAAGTCAGTAAGTGTCTCATTGACAAAACTAATTTGCTCCCAAAGGCCATAGCTTTAGCCAAGGAGCCCTGGAATGCAATGCTTTACTGTCTTTGACTGCTGGCTTGGTCCCTGTTTGTTTTTGACTTCCATGGTGATCTGTAAATGATTGCCTCCTTGGATCAGCTCCAACAAGTTTCAAAATCCACTCACATAAACCTCTCAGTTCCAGTATAAGCATGATTCTTGACATAAACTCATCTGCTTATTTTCTTAGGGAAGACAAATGTAAAGTTTTCCTATTAAATTATTTTAAAAAGATTAATAAAATGCATTTCCCCATTGGGAATTATAGCTTGAAATTTTCTGGTGAGGTCTATTTTAAAATAATTATACAAAAGGGTGATATAAAAGCAAGTAGATACAGGCTATTAAACTGAGATGCAAGATGAAATAAGAACATGATATTCCCCAGTTTGAGAAAATAAACCAAAAGGCAAAATGAGGAGGAACACACAAGTGTGCTATTCTAACACTAAGTTTATCAAAACATCTCCGAAGTTTGAACTGTCATATTTCAGATTCAATACTATCCTATTACCCTTCCTGGGCCAGTCTTGTCATTAATTATTCTGTCTTTTTCGTCCTGCCCCACAAGAAGCCTACTCAAGGTCAATAGAGCCTGACCATCACCTCAGGAAGCTTCTATCTGTAATAGTTCTCCAAAGGTGGTCAACATTCTGCCTTTTGACATTATAGTTCAATTTTTCTTTATATTGAACTATTAGAAAATGATGTTAAATTTAAACTATAAAAGACCACAGGATATTTTCTCTGAACTTAAGCAGTTTTTTGAGCCATTGCTATTACTGGCCAGGAAAAGAATACAACAGGCCCCATGAGAAGTTTCCTGAACTCCCAGCAGCAGCATTGCCCCAGACAGGGAGCAGTATTTGTCATAAACTATGGGGGATGCAGTCTATACTGGCTACAGAAGAGAGGACAGAACAATAAAATGTAGAGACAGCTTTAGGTTTACATTGCAGCAATAACTGAAGGAATAATTGTTGCTTTTGGACTGCTTGGAGCAAACAGTGAGAAGTTTGAATGAATATAGAACTCGGTGTCATTCAAAAGCAGCTGAGATGGGAATTAAGGTTTTAATACAAATAGTATTTTTGTTGTTCTCCAACTATTAACTGAGTTCTTTTCCTTTACTTTCATCTCTCCACCTTCTGACCTTTGTAATATTAGAACATCTGGGATAACCATTTGCATATATACTTCAACAATGGAAAATGCTAAAGGGCAATTTAATATGGACTACCCCTGAGATGGAGTTCATATTTAAAAACTCAGCACTCTTTATTTATGGCTGGTTACTACGGAAATAAATGAATCCCTGACCTTCAACACTAGGTTAGGGTAGTAATTGTTCAGTCTTAAAAGTGAATTTGATTGGTATACAATAGTCTTCATGTCAGGAGAGAAACAAAGAAAGGTATACAGAGTTTTAAATTTGTCCTTCTGTCATCTATCTTTAAAATAAAGATTAAGTCTGACATTTTAAAATGTTCATGTATTAATTTGTTTTTGAAAATTAGGATTGGTAAGCAAAGAGAATGAAGGAGAAGGAAGGGGGCAAGTAAACAAACAGAGAGGAGGAGAAGATGATCCTGAGTTAGCTCAATTGATAATCTCAGAAACAGTTTAGGCCTGGCCATACTAAGTAAAGTGGCAGCAGAGAGTTTAGAAGCCTTACATTTCATCACATCTATAAACATGCATGTTTGACTGATAGCGCATATGATGCTGAAGGAAAGAGGAGAAACAAAACAAAACTCTCAGATGCTACATAAGGATTTAGAGGCTATATGGGGTGAACAGAGGACATTCAGACATAGCCAGCAGTTAAAATAATAAGAGACAGGAATACCTGAGACACCATATCAGAAGAAGAGGAAGAAGACAAAGAGAAGGGGAGGAGGAGAAAAGGAAAACTGAGGAAGAAGAGGACTAGGTGGAGAATGATGATCATGATGATGGCAATGATAATCATGATGGTAATGATATAGGACTTCCCAGATAATGACAATGATGATTATGATAGCAATGATAATCATGATGGCAATCATATAAGACTTCCCAGATGATGACAATGATGATCATGATGATGACAATGATAGTTATGATGACAATGACATAGGACTTCCCAGATGATGACAATGATGATCATGATGATAATGACATAGGACTTCCCAGATGATGACAATGATGATCATGATGATAATGACATAGGACTGCCTGGATGATGACAATGATGATGATGATGATGACATAAGACTGCCTGGATGATGACAATGATCATCATGATGACAATGACATAGGACTGCCTGGATGATGACTATGATGATTATGATGACAATGACATAAGACTGCCTGGATGATGACAATGATCATCATGATGACAATGACATAGGACTGCCAGGATGATGACAATAATGATCATGATGACAATGACATAGGACTGCCAGGATGATGACAATGATGTTTATGATGATGACAATGATATAGGACTCCCCGGACTTTTGTTCCTATTCAGCATTGTCCAGAAACTCTCATTTTGTGAGAGATTTAAATGATTGGCAGAAAAGGTTCTGTTGTACTGGGTTGCTTCACTTACTATAGGTAAACTGGAAAGTAGTTTCTTTAAAGTTGTAATCAAAAAACAGATGTTTAAACAAGTGAATATACTTGCTGTAAATAATTACAAATTGCTATATCATCAATTATATTTTAAAAATAAGCACTATTAGAAAATGGTTTTATAAAACACCATTAAAATTAATTATATGGGATAAAATCCCTCAAATCCCTCAAATCTTTTACTTTTCAAGAAATTCCTCATATAGATATATGGGATAGGTTGTTGTTTAGTGCTGGGAGATAGATTAACTAATACATTCATAAAATTTCAGATTTGCTAAAGAAATATAGAAACATTGAATAAACACAAATTTAGGCAAATGTGTGAATGCTAGAGGACCAACTAGCCATAGCAAATTATGTGTTTAATTTTATGTTACATAAAATGCTTCTCTGAATCTCTTCATGCACATATATCTTCATGTTTTCTGGGCAGTATGACATCCTGCACAGTCACACAAAGTCAGCACAGCAGCTTTTCTGCCAAGCCCTGTCACATGCAATTGCTTTTGTGCAAATTTTAATCTCATTAAAATGTTTAGTTCTTACAATCCCTTTTTAAAACTTAGATCTTTTTTTTTTGTTTTCTTTAATACAAACTTTTAGCATTCATAATTTACATAAGAAAGGTTTTTTAAAAAAAGATTTACTGATTTTATTTTGTCTATGAATGTTTTTGCATGTATGTGTGTAAGTAGACTACATGAATGAAGTGCCCATGTACTTCAAAATAGAGCATTGGATGTCCTGGAACTAGAGTTAGGGATGGTTGTGAGACATCCTATGGGTGCTAGAAAACAGACTCAGGTCTTCTGCAAGAGCAGCAAGTGCTGTTCACTACTGAATAATCTCTTAGTCCAAAATGAACAAATATTTAAACTAATCACATTCTCTAACCATTTTAGTGTATATTTTCATTCACGGCTTCAAAATTATCTATAAATTTATCCACATTTGTCTTCCAATTTGATTTAATCTTTATGCATTTGTATTATTGAGTTTGTTTTCCTTTTGACAACAGCTCCAAGTTGCCTTTACAGTGACAATAGATTATTAAGTCAGTGAGTGACACTGGAATGAACCTTGTCATTTAAGAAAAAACTACCAAATCCATTCCAAGTCAAATGGATTTCCTTTTCTGAAGTAATAGTTCTAAGGCCACTTGAGGAGTTACAGAGGACCCCATTTCTCTTAGCAACTCCCTAGTGACTATATGACTTTAGCTTTAATTTCACGTCTATATTTAAAAATTTTTTCTAATATACACATTAAAAAAGTGATACTGTATATTACTTTATTAATTGGCCAATTAATAGTTGTTTTATTTTTAAACTGACAAGGAAAATGCACAAAAATAAAAGAATAATGTGGAATTAAAAGGCTCACCAATTTTTATAATATAGGGACCAAACAATGACATATGAGAAAGCATGTCTTTTGGTTTCTACTTTGTAACTTGAAGAGATTTTTGTAATGGCTTCATTTAAGCATAAATTTATTACTAATATTCTTTCTCTCTTTTTTTCCCTGCATCTCTTTTTTTTCTTCTTTTGCCTTTCCAGGGCTTAGGATAGAGCTCAGGGTCACACATACTAGTTCAGCAAGTGCAACATGGGATACTGAGTGATATCCCAAGTCCTAAATTCCTTTTAAATCATGAATGTTACCTACTCTGGTATGTATGCATGGGTATTTGGGTGTGTTTTCTTTGGACAAAAAATACTGCTTTTAAGCAGGTAGTAGACCTAATATTATTAATCCTACTACAGTCCTTTTCAATCCTATTTTAAATTAGTAAATGTATTAGTAAACTTAAATTACTTTATATACCCATCTAAATGTGTGGGCTTTGATATCTTTTGTCTCAATGGGATAAACACATGTGGAGGCATATTATGTAGGGCTAGAAAGAAGCAGTATAATTCAGAGAAGGGGATGTTAATGGCTATGAGCCTCCATACACTATAGCAGAGGTTTCTACCCAGTTACCTTGTGAACAGACATATTTTTTTCTTCCTATTTAGAATAGAAGGTGAGAGAAAGAGATATGGAAAAGGGGAAAATCAGTGTGGGAAGTCCTTCTGTCTATGTGTTGCCTTATTGCTTAATGAATAAAGCTGTTTCGGCCAGTACCTTAACAGAATAGAGCTATGTGGGAAAACTAAACTGAATGCTGGGAGAAAGAAGGCAGAATCAGTGACAAGCCATGTAGCTGCTGCCAGAGGAGACAGATGTCCTGGAACTTTACCTAGTAAGCCACTGCCATGTGGTGACATACAGATTAATAGAAATGGTTTAATTCAAGATATAAGAGCTAGCTACAGATACACTAGAACTATTTGCCAAACAGTATTGCAAATAATATGGTTTCTGTGTGATTATTTCTGGGATGGACAGCCAAGAACAAATGAGCAGCCTCTAGAAACATAAAATAATCTGAAGAAAGAGCTCTTGTGATTAGATAGGCAATGAAATAAAATATAAAACAAAATTAAGAAGAATGATTTTTAAGACTAGAAAAAAAAAGTGATGAAATGTAGAAATATCAAGAATACACCATGGTAAAAACCAAGAGGAATGACAAGAGAAAGGGAAATGAAATAGTGATGCGGGATTCCCCTCTGTATGCTATAAATATGTTTTATTGCCATTGGTTAATAAAGAAGCTGCTTTTGACCAATTGCTTAACAGAATATAGCCAGGCTGGAAAAGATATATAGAGAGAGTAGGCAGAGTCAGAGAGAAGCCATGTAGCCACCAGAGGAGAAAGATGTGAGTTACCAATTGGAACCATGTCAG
The DNA here is from genome assembly GCF_018167655.1 of Microtus oregoni. Lineage (NCBI taxonomy): Eukaryota > Metazoa > Chordata > Mammalia > Rodentia > Cricetidae > Microtus > Microtus oregoni. The sequence goes on from NW_024543077.1 coordinate 20,180,452, forward strand.
TAGGCCATGAGCCTCATGGTAAAATAGAAGATAATATGAATGCGTTAATTTAAAATAGGAGAGCTTGCTAGGAATACACTAGAGTCATTGGCCAAGCAGTGCTATAATTAATACAGTTTCTATGTGAATATTTCAGGTCAGGATAGCCAGAAATGAATGAATGGCCTCTCTCTATAGAATGGCACCCAACTTGGGGCTGACTACATCCATGTAAAACCTGAGAAAGTTTAAAAAGGAATTCTATTTTTATTTATTTATTTATTTATTTATTTATTTATTTATTTATTTTGGTTTTTCGAGACAGGGTTTCTCTGTGGCTTTGGAGCCTGTCCTGGAACTAGCTTTGTAGACCAGGCTGGTCTCGAACTCACAGAGATCCACCTGCCTCTGCCTTCTGAGTGCTGGGATTAAAGGCATGCGCCACCATCACCCAGCTTAAAAAGGAATTCTAGACAGAAAGGAACAGTATAAAGCTAGGCAGGAAAACTAAACTGAATGCTGGGAAAAGGAAGGCAGAGTCAGTAAGAAGCCATGTTGCCACTGTCAGAGACAAACATCCAGAACTTTGCCAGTAAACAATGAGCCTCATGGTAAAATGGGTTAATTTAGAATATAAGAGCTAGCTAGCTAGCAATATGTTTAGGTGATTGGCTAATCAGTGACTAAAATAATATAGTTTATTTTATGTAAATCACTCTAGTGATTGTTTTGAGTCAGGGCTGTTGGGAAGTGAACTAGCAGCCTCTGCCAACAGAATAGGTGCAGAAAACTGCACACACCATGTTGTAAATGTCCAAATATCAGTTCATGCCTCATCTATTTCATTGTATCTGTTCTGTTTTCTTTTTCTTTTTTATTTTTATTTTCTTCTTTCTTTCTTTTTTCTCGTCCTTCCTTTCCTTCCTCTTTTTTCTTTCTTTTTTCTCTCCTCTTTCTTTTTTCCTTTCTTTTTCTTTGTTCCTTCCTTCCTTTCTCTTTCTTTCTTCCATTCTTTCTTTTCACACCAACCAGTTTCTCCTCCTCCCTCTTCTCCCATTTCTTCCCACACCTCCCTTCTAACCCCATCCTCTCTTCTTCTGTCTCCAGTCAGAAAGGGTAAGGCTACTCATGGGGCTCAACAAAGCATGGCATATCAAGTTAAGGCAGGACCAAGCTCCTCCCCACCTTGAATCAATGTTGGATGAGACATCCCACCAGAGGGAGTAGAGCCCCTCCCCACCTTGAATCAATGTTAGATGAGACATCCCACCAGAGGGAGTAGGTTCCAAAGGGCCAGCTCATGAGTCCTGTGAACAGAATTTTTTCTTTCTATTTAGACTAGAAGGAGAGAGAGAGAGAGAGAGAGAGAGAGAGAGAGAGAGAGATTGAGAGGGAGAAAAATAAACTGAAAAAAAGAGTTGTTGTGGGACAGGCCCTGGTTCCACTGTTAGGGGTCCCACAAAAGACCCAACTATCACACAGATGCAGATGTCAGTCCCATACTGGCTCCCTAGCTGTCTTTGGTCACAAATAAATATAATGATAAATGTTTAATTTCATAGAGCAAACCACCATAGCAACAACTGCTAGTAAAATTATTACATACCCATTATGAGGTTTCTTCTTAATTATAGCAAATAGATAATAGTTCCTTTTGGTCTTGCTTAACCATAAAATAATTACTCTGTACTATTTTTTTTTTGCTCACTGTCACATCTGAACATCCCAGAACAATTCCTTATTTAAAAATATTTTAAACATTTTAATATTAGTTTTAAAAGATTTTAATATTTGTCAGGCTCATATGTTTATACAATGAATTTTACTCATTTTCACCCCCAATTTCCTCACTTACCCGATCTTCTCTGGCTGTAACCCATCTCAAAAAGTTTCCCCTCCACTTTCCATTTTTTCTTTAGTATGTGACCTACTGAGTTTAATTAGAGTTTCTCATCATTTGCAAGTTTTATCTAAAGTAAAAGACAAAAGATAGAAAAAGATTTATATATTTTTATTTAACATGTATATATGTTTTGCCTGCATGTATACATGTGAAACTTGTGAGTACCTGGTACCCAGAAAGCTCAAAAGAGACCATCAGATCCCCTGGAACCCAGTCACAAATGGTTGTGAGCCACCACATGGATGTTGAGAATCAAACCCTAGTTCTCTAGAAGAGCATACAGTGCTCATAAGCACTGAACCAGCCCCAGAAGTCTTTTGTTTAACCATATGAAAATTGTTGTTAAAATGATTCATTAAAAATAACATTTTTATTATATATTATGGTAAAAGACTTGTAAGCAATTATTTTGGGAGAAGGAGCAATAAAGACGTGCATATCCCCGTTGCCTCAGAACTGCAGAGGTGTACTTCTTTAGTAAAGCAGGTAGAGATGAGCAAAGCTGGCTAGAAACTAAAAATAAGCCCTGCTTTCTCAACCATCTCATAAGAGAAATCAAAAATATGTTCTTTTCCAGGAGGGATATAAAATCGGCCCTCAAATTTGGGGTAGCTCATGGATAGAGGGATATTTCGCCACATTGTCTGCCTTATTGAGTTTCAAGCCATATGTTCCTACTTTTGGTAGACAGAATTAACACCACTGGTAAGCACAGTGTGTCCCATTCAGATTTCATCTAGTAGCTCATTTTTATTTCCAAAAAAAGTCGTCACACTAAATCATGACTTGAGGGAAGTTTTTTTTAAAAAACCAAGCAGAAATACCACTCTGAGCTAAGATTACAGAAATGAAAGTCACTCTTCTGCTCTTGTGAAAATGAATTAAAATGAAAGTATCAAGAATAGAATCAGCATTTGTGCATTAATGTATTTTTATCTTCCCTAGAGTGTAGGATTTGAATGTTTCCTATTCTGGGTTTTGGCATCTGAATTATTTCTTAATATTTCTTCTCCCACACACATCCTCTTGCACTCATATACCACTTAATTAAAAGGAAGATTCCATGAACACCTAATGATTTTCTTCTATCTGCAGCCCCCTCTGCTACAAAGTGCAGGAAGATGTAAATATCCTGACAGCACTTGATTCTGTATCACATATTCACTACTCACAGTGTGGTGCACGGACAGTTGTAATTATGTTCTAATTTTTCATGCACTCTCTAATCTGAAAACCTTTAAGGAAATAAACCTGTAGATAAAGTTCATCATAACATGACAACTATAATCTCAAGGTCTCTATAGTAATTTGCCTATCAAAATCAGAATTTATATTTTACAAACTAACAATAACCCTTTGCTTATTCAAATCTTTGTCAGGTTCCTCGCCCTTCCTCTAATTCCTTCTGTGCATTTCCTTATAAAGTCTACTTTATAATGTGGGAATGTGGCTAATGTAACTGAACAGGAACTTGTTCTTTTCCCAGACATAATTGCCTACACCTTTCATTTTCTACTTACTATCCCTGGATGATAGCTGATTACTTGGCTTGTCTTCAGAAAGATTATGTTAGGTTGGTTTAACCATAATCCCCTTTCCACCCATGTTTCCTCCTGGTCATTTCTTAACAAACAATTTCTATTCTGCACTTAGACGTAATTGCCTACTTGCCCATTTTAATATTCAAAGCTGAATGAAATGCTCCTGAATAAATTATTTTTCATTGTGCCTTAACAAGTGCCATCAAATAATCTTAAAAAGTTTATAATTGGTTTTTAATAGCATCAAAGACTGTATATGGAAACACAGTGATCTCCCTAGAAAGTTCTAGATGAGCTAATAGTGATCTCAAGTAAAAAAAAAAATGAGCTTGGAAATGGAAGTGACCTCACAGACTTTGAAAACTAGATATAAAAATAAAGAACACTGATCAGGCTAAACTGGAAGGTGAAATAATTCAAATCTAAGACTGCTGGTCCTTAATCTCTTATTCTTTTCCTTCTATCATGTTGGGAACCAGTAAAAATACTCCTTACCATGGTAGGGGTGTGGGGATTAGAAATGTAAGTAAAGAGAATGAAGATGCAAAAATAATAAAACAAAAGCACATAGAATAGTACTAGGAGGGAGTTCCAGTGAATACTGAAATTGCCCACATTTAATTTCCCATTTCTTAAAATGCCCTGAACCCAAGAGGTAGAAGATAAAAAACAAAACAAAACAAAAACAAAAACTGCACTAACATGATACAAGGAAATGAACAGACAGTTGAAAATAGCAAGCTGCATCCAAAGTTAAACATTCTATTGGTAGGACAAAACAAGTCATGCTCACACCCTAGACCAAAACATTCCGTAGACAAACCACTCCCTGGGTGGAATCCAGTGTTATCTCTTTTGAGGAAATGGACCCTTAGTTGGATCCTTAAACTTTTGTTTGAGGTAGAAACATATCTACTTCTCTATTTCTGAAATACAAAGTCTGGGTGGCTGCTGGCAATAACCTTGAGAGAACAGAAGTCTCAGAGATGAATCTAGGTGGGACCTGTCGTTAGCAGTAGAAACACAATAACCTTGAAAGAATAGAGGTAAGTTCCAACCTTTGGTCAAGGTGGAAATAGGCTCACATTTTGGGGCCTCCTCACTACTACATATCTTTTTTTGAAATCACCAAGAAGGCAAACCGTTGGAATATGAATCACTGTCACCTATTGATTTTATTTGAAATGATGTTAATCGGCTATATCTAGAATTTTTAATGTTTTATTAAATCATAATTGTATTACTGCATAGTAATTTAAGATGATCTGTGATTATTAGAGATGGTGTTTGCCTTAAAAAGGGCTAAAGTTGTTCTCAGATCTTATACTTAGTATTGGTGATTACATGAAATCACCAAAAAAAAAAAAAAAAACCAACTAAGAAGATAATAGAACATGCAACATAGAGTTGTCTATCAAAATCACAAATTGGAGAGACTAATCAAACCTTTGTTCTCATCCTAGCTTTACAGCTTGTTTAAGGTACATATGTCAGTAGTCTTGTTCTTCACCATCCCTAATCTATGGCTTCCTCATATGTGATTTGGGGGCAAAATTAATTGTCAATGGGGTACTAAATGAGACACTATATTCAGTATTTATCATAATATATAAAATGTAATATATTCACCGGGCGGTGGTGGTGCACACTTTTAATCCCAGCACTCAGGAGGCAGAGGCAGGTGGATCTCTGTGAGTTCGAAGCCAGCCTGGTCTACAAGAGTTAATTCCAGGACAGGCTTCAAAGTTCAAAGCCACAGAGAAACCTTGTCTTGAAAAACAAAAAACAAAAAAAAACGTAATATATTCAAGAAGCATTAGCAAAGTCTAATGTCTGTCTTAATACATGGCTTTCAGGCGGGCACCAAGAGCTAGTATACAATCCCCTTCCCAAAGTATATCTAAAATGCACATAGAAAGCCAAACAGATGGGATAAACATATGTCCTCACACACACATTTTCACATATAAGGTGTGAACTTTTCTTAATGACAATAGAGAATATCTAGCCACTCCTAGAAAAAGGAAGGTGAAGTCTTCTTTACTCTTTGGATTTCATTTTCAGATTCAGAAAGATTTACTTTCCAGATTGTGTTTTGCTCTACCAAATATTATCTTTGTTCAAGAACAATATGCTAACACTACAGTAAAACCAAGTTGGACTGCAGGAAAAAAATTGGCTTGAACATTAAAGGTGGTTATGAACTCAAGGACAGCAATTATAATAAATGCCATCCTTGGCCTTCACTGAGCAGTGACAAGCACATCACAAGCTATCAGTTCATGTTAGTTCAATGCACTGATGAAGAAATATCACCACAAAAAACTAGGTATTATTAATTTTTACAAGAAAAACTGCAATTTCTATTACTCTGAGTTAAGGCTAAAATATATTTTCCTCTTTACTCAATAAAACTAATGACAGTGGAGATAGGAAGATGACTTTTTGGGTAAAAGCACTTGCAAGTCTGAGGACTCGATCCAAATACCCATAACCCACATAAAAGCTGGAAGCTTCTGTAATTCCATTATTCCTCCAGAGAATTGGAAGGACTGTGTAACAGTTCCCCCCCCCCCCCCCCCCCGGCTTGATCTTCATTTCTAAGATTCATTCAAAAGGTGCTTGTGGGAGGTCAAAGGGCAGGAAGACAGTCTGGGTCCTTTTTTGTCTACTTACCTCTCTGAAGGTCACTGTTCCTAGTTATGGTCCTCTACTCAGCTATCGTCTCTATGTTTCTAATTCTCACCCCTTCAGACATAAAAATGTCATCAACCTGCCCTCACATATGTAAAGAGAACTTTATGAACTCTCATCTAATTACCAAGTTGAAGCATACAATCTAATACTTTTCAGGGACCCAGAGAGAGAATATTTTCAGTGTCTCTACAAAATTAGGGGATATTTGATGAGCTCTCTGTTTCATCTCAAAAATCCCACATACCTGAAACTTTACTTAAATTTAAAATACCTTCCAATGACCAAAATATTTGTGGGCTGTGATTCTTTCTGGAATGTAGAAAACACCATGGGTATTTCATGGTGGGGTTTGATATTGGAGATTAGACCCTGTCTTGGTTAGGGTTTCTATTTCTGCAACAAAACACCATGACCAAAAAGTGAGTTGGAAAGAAAGGGTTTACTTGGCTTACACTTCAGTACTGTTGTTCATCACTGAAGGAAGTCAGGTTAGGAACTGAAACAAGGCAGGATCCCAGAGGCAAGAGTTGTTTCAGAGGCTGTGGAGGGAAACTGCTTACTGACTTGCTTCCCATGGCTTCCTCACCCCACCTTCTTATAGAACCCAGGATCAGCTGCCCAGTGCTGGCACCACCCTCCATGGGCTGGGCCCTCCTCCATCTATCACTGATTAATAAAATGTCTTAGAGATGATCTCAAGGAGGCATTGCTCAGCTGAGGCTCCTTCCTCTGATGACTCTAACTTGTGCCAAGTTGACACACAAAACCATGTAGTGAAGATCTTTAACACACTTACTGAAGAAGTTGAGGGAAATGAAGGCAGGGAAGAACTTTAGGCAGAATTCAGAAAATAAGGAAGCACAGAAATAACAGTAAAACAGAATCCCAGCCACCCACAGCACTAAAAAAATGAATGGTTTATTTGATGATGTCCTAAACATACCAGGAAAAAAACCAACCATATGCTTTCTGCAGCCTGTGTTTGCATTTGAAAGAATGGTGATGGCTACTAATCTTTCCTCATTTCAAGTTTCTCTTCTTGTTGAAATCTAATTCATACTATTTGACAGTATTTATTAAAGTATATATCCCAAGCAGCCAGTGTCTGCACGCGAAAACAAAAGTGCTTAGAAGAGAAAAAAAAACTTTTAGTTTCTAACAAAAAAGCACAACAAATTAAGTTATTTACCCTGAATTTCAGATCCAGTTAAGACCATTCCATTATTAATACGACAAGAGTTCTCTTCTCATTGCACTCATGACTAGACCCTACTGTTTCTCCTTTATTGTCCTTTCTACTGCTATATTCTCTCATCATTTCATCACAACACACATTTAAGCCCTTTCTAAGGAATACAGAAAATTTCCTTAGAGGAAAATTTCTGGGTTATATAGTATGCAGTAATATCCAAATATTATATTTAGATATTTATTATCCATAGTTCATTAACATTCAACTTTACACTTCTTAGATTTGCAGTTTCAAATCTTTTCCCCATTTTACAGGTATTGCTTCAAGCCTTCTAACCACTAGCTTTATAAGCATATTTGAAGTCGATCAAGTCCTCTCTTTTTCAGGGGTATAGAGGAATACAGCAATAGTCACCCTGGGTTCATATGTGGTGTACTGGGTATTTTTGTAGGCCAACTTGACAAAAACTAGAGTCATTAAAGGAAAGAACCTCAGATGAGGAAATGCCTTCTTGAGATCCAGCTGTAAGGCATTTTATTGATCAGTGATAACTAAGGCATTTTATTAATCAGTGATAACTGGGGGAGGGTCCAGTCCATGGTGGGTGGTGCCATCCCTGGGCTGCTGGTCCTGGGTTGTAGTAATAAGGGTGGCGGGGCTGCGTCCCCAACACCCCAGCCACCTGCTCGGCTAGCTTATGCCCCGAAATAACAACACACAAACTGTATTCATTTAAACACTGCTTGGCCCATTCTCTTCTAGGCTAATTCTCACATATTAATTTAGCCCATTTCTAATCATCTGTATGTAGCACCCCAAGGTGCGCTTACCGGGGAGATTCTAGCCTATGTCCATCCTGGGTCAGAGCTTCATGCTGGGAGCGGGGCATGGCGTCTCTCTCAGGCGTCTGCTCCCGAGAGAGCTGTGGAGTCTCTGAGCTCACTTCCTCTTCCTCCCAGCGTTCTGTTCTGTTTACTCCTCCCACCTATCCTCTAACCAATAAAATGGGCCAGGGCAGTTCCTTTATTAGCCAATGACCTTCCTCCATCACTGGGTCTATAAGAAGCGAGGCTGAGCAAGCCATGGGAAGCAAGTCACTAGGAAGCACCCCTCTGTGGCCTCAGTTCCTGCCTCCAGGATCCTGCCCTTTTTTGTTTCTGTCCTCACTTCCTTCAGTAATAAACAGCAATGTTGAAGTATAAAACAAATAAACCCTATCCCCGCCAATATGCTTTTTGGTCATGGTGTTTTACTGAAGCAATAGAAGCCCTAACTAAGAGATATGGCATAAACTCTAGTCAGTAACTTTGAGGCTGGTATTAATGCATTCCATGACTTAATAATGTTGCTTTTATACTCCTGCATAAAACACTGGCATTTGTTTTATATTGGTCTGACATTAAACTCATGCTCCTAGCCTTTGCCTTTAACAGCTTCTATACACTGACTACAACTTTATTCTGTCTTGTCTCCATTCTACTGCAATGACGCTGTCAGAATTCTCAGTGATGAAATTTTCTTCACTTTACTTCTTCTTTTCTTGTGGCTATATCCTTATCCTAGGATATTAGCTTACCATCACTGTTTATTAGACAAATGCATCTCTCTCATCTACGAAACCCATCATTTTTACCTTATCCACATCCAATTCATTTGGAGTTCATTGCTACCTTCCTGGCATAGCCCTTAAAGAACATTTGGACTTTTATTACAGCACATCCTTTGTTCTGACTTATGCTACTTCTTTTTTCCAATATTTATTTATCTATATTTTGAAAATTATATATATATATATGACACTATATTTCTATAATATGCCACCCTTTCTCTTTTCTGTCCATTCCTTTTGTGTATTCCTTATTCCTAAAATTCATTAATGTTTGTAGATAAACAAACATAGACATACACTTAGAATCTGTGTATTTCATTTAGAGTTGCTTATATATGACTATGTTTAGGACTGACCACTTGAAACTATATAACATATTGGAAGTCTTCTACCTGGAGAAGACTGGTTTTCCCTCTCTTGGAAACTATTATTTTTATGTAATTCTATCTAGGGTCTGGACCTGGTGAGATTTCCTAAATCCATGTGGGCATGTCAATTGATGTTATTATTTTTCAGGACTCATTTAGCTAACTATCTTGGTGATGTTTACTAAATGCCACTTTTCTTTTTTTTTTTTTTTTTTTTTTCTACCACTTTTTAATGTTTATTTTAATTATAGTTAAAAACACAGAAAACCCACAATAGATGGTAAGAAGTTGGGCCTGGAGGGTTATCACCATGATCATACCCTCTTGTGTGTTCTTGTTGCATAATACATGCTAACATCACATTTGTTTGGTTCCCCACGTATCTTGGTTTGGGTTAGAAGGTATCTGAGTTTTCCATCTACTGCTGATACCAAAAGCATCCCCCCCACCACCCAGGATGGTAAGAAGAGCATGATCCCAGAAAAGAAATCCCAGCACATATTCAGGAAGCTGCGACTTACTGTGTTTATAAAGTAAGAGAAAGTGACAAGATTGCGTTCTCTCTGGGGAAATAAAGCTATGATGTAATTCAGTTTTCCCAATCACTATTCTTTTTCCAGAGTAACTGAAGGTAAAAGGTCTCAGACAACACTTTGAACTTGAACTGAGGTTATCCTTCCAGATAACACATGCGACGCCTCTAGCTAAGTGGGGAAACTAGACATTTCAGCGGAGCCTGCCAGGGTTTTAACCTGTGGTTCCAGGGAGTCTGCCTATCACACAGCTGATGTTTGTGCCGCTAAGCCAGTCCCTCCAGAGTTACTCGTCTGACTGTGGTATATTCGGCAGTTGGCATATTGGCTTGATTTCCTGTCTGCTTCCTGCTGGCGGGTGTGTAACATGAGGAACCCTTCATCTCTCCTTTGCCTGCCTACTTTCTCCATCACCACTACGTGAACCCATGACACTAGTGGATGAACATGAGAACATTTCAATGTTTTGTGTGCTTTTGAGACATCCTGTGGATATCTGGCTTTCTCAGGACTTAAAGGTCTTTATTGTGCTTGGAATTTGTGGTGATCTGGGGGGAGTAGCTAAGTCATATACAGAAGATAGTATCTCACAAAAGGCATGCTCCCTCTCTGGCTCTTAACAATCTATCAAACTCATCTTCTGTCATGCTTCCCAAGTCATAGTGGTTGTGTTGTAGATAAGTAGTTTCGTGTTTGCAATCTATGTTCAGTTCTCTGCCTTTTGACCGACTGTGGCTTTCTGTAATGCTACACTAAATTAGAAACTTCTTGATAAAATAAAAATACATTACCTTGTATGTGCTTTTTACCTACCACAGAAAAGGGGCATAGTAAAGAGTATATTCTGCTAATTCATTTTTAAATGAACTGAGTGATATATAATTATCAAGCAAATTCATACTGGGTTCAAAATTCATGACATTTTTCTGATAAGTTTCTCTATTAAATTGAACAGAATATTTCTATTCCCTTGGATTATATCCCCCTATTTAAAGTTATTACTATAGAAATAACATTGCATTCAATTCCATTGTAATTGTTATTTTATTCAAAATTATGATGCTTAAGGATTTTTTGAGTCTACAAAATACAATGGCAATGCTCATTAATGGTACGAGAAATCAACCTCCCATTCACTTATTACTATAGATTAGGTGCAGACGAGAGCATCAGGTACAGGCAGTGGAACTTCTAATTTAATTCTTCAAATGCTATACTGCATTCCAGGAGTACTGCTGTTTTTGAGACACCCTAGAGATTATGAATCAAATCTGGTAATCTTGTTTTTGCATGTACAGGCACGTTTTTGGCCACAGAGGAAGAATCAATGTAAATGAATCTATTGATCCTTTTCAAAATTCGACTACAAACCAATTTAGAATCAGATTTATTAGATGTCAAGTGCAAAAATCTGTCAAGATCTGTGACATAACAAAGACACTGGCAAGCATTAGAAAGAAACAATGAGGCTTTTGTTTTTCTCTTTAAACTGTAAGTTGAATCACAATAATTTGTTGCCCATGAAAATACAACTAACATTAATACTTAAGTCTCTCTAAATTATTCCCATTTGACATTATCTGAGAAGCATATTATAAAGGAATCCCAAGAAGGCCTTTCTTTAAACCTTTGTTTTGGGGAACTCCTCACATTCTCTGCTGTCATATGTCCCACCGATTTCTCTACCTTTCAAAATAAAGCCTCATGGCAACCATTTACTCTTAGAAAATATAACAGCAGGAAGAAAACAAAACCTTTCCACTTCCTTAGGTTTTTTAAAAAGGTGGTTAAAGATGAATTTAGATATGCTGAAATGGCCTTCCTTTGCTGTGGACGTCCATCTTGTGGCCAGCTTTATATAGCATAACAGATGAGTCTTAATTACTTGTATCTTAAGCATTTCAATATAAGAAGCATTGTCCCTCCTTTACATTCACTGCATAAAAATCAGAATGAGTAAGTAATGATTTCATCATTGCTGGCTTACCCCAAGCTGATATGTCAAAGATTTTTATAATTCTACATCCAAGCAGTGTCTTCCCAACACATACACCAGGACTGATCTCACAGATGCTGTGGCAGCATACACAGTCCTGTACAGGTTCAAGCCAGACAGGGAGCTAGAACTGAGAAGAAGTGGACACAAGTTTCCATTATCAACCATGATGCCTTCTGTAATTGCTACCCTCTTGCAAGAGAAAAATTAGTATTTTCTAACAGAGTCTAACTGTGTATATTAATCACACTTCAGGGCAGACCCCACACTTGGGAATAATTGTCTAACACAAAATTAATTCAATGGAGTTTTGTAGACTTTTTGACTAATATTGCTTTAGTTATTTTTGTTTGTTGGTCTTTTGCTTATATATTTTGGTTTCCATTTGTGTGTGTGTATATGTATGTATGTGTGTGTATTTTTATTTTTTAAACAAAGAAAACAAACTATCTTTTTTTATTTTACATATTAATCCCAGTTCCCATTCTGTCTCCTCCTTCAACTCCCTCTACCTTCTTCCCTACCCCACCTCCCATCCCCTCTCAGAGAGCACATTGCCTTGAGGAAGGACCAAGGCTCTGCTTACTATATCTAGGCTGAGCAAGGTGTCAATCCCAAGAGAATGGGTTTCAAAAAGCCAATACAAGCAGTAGGGTTAATCCCGGTGTCACTGCCAGTGGCCCTACCTTCTGCCCAAGCCATACAACTGTTACCCACATTCAGAGGGTCTAGTTTGTCCTATGCTGGTTCCTTCTCTGTCCAGCCAGAGTTGGTGAGCTCCCATTGGCTCATTTAAGCTGTTTCAGTGGGTGTTCCCATGATGATCTTGACCTCTTTGCAAATATTCTTACTCCCCCCACTTTTCAACTGGACTTTGGGAGCTCAGCCCAGCGCTCCACTGTAGATCTCCACCTCTGTTACCATTACTTGCTGGATGAAGTTTCTATGGTGACATTTAAGATAGTCATCGATCTGAATACAGGACTAGGCCAGTTCAGGCACCCACTCCTCTATTGCTCAGGTTTTTAACTGGGGTCATCCTTGTAGATTCCTGGGAGTTTCTCTCGTGCCAGGTTCCTTGCTAGCCACATAATGGCTCTGTCAATCAAGATATCTCTTTCCTTGTCCTCCATCTCTGTCTTTCCCTCATCTCAACTATCCCTTTTTCCTCAGGTTCTCCTTTCCCATCCCCTTCTTTCCTCCTCCTCCCTTCCCACCCTAACATAGCTGAACAAATGTCCCTGTAGTATGGTTGACATCCTCTTGGTATATGCCCAAGAGTGGCATTGCTTGGTCCTGAGATAGGCTGATTCTTAATTTTCTGAGAAACCACCATACTGATTTCCAGAGTGGTTGTACAAATTTGCATTACCACAGCAATGGAGGAGTGTTCCCTTTATTCCTCTCTAGGACAAGCTATAATTGGTGTTTTTGATCTTAATGATTTTGACTGGTGTAAGATGGTATCTCAGAGTCATTTTGATTTGCATGATTTGCATTCCCCAATGGTTAAGATGTTGAACATTTCCTTAAGGGTCTTTCAGCCATTTAAGATTTTTCTGTTGAGAATTCTCTGTTTAGATCTGTACCCCATTTTTTAATTGGATTTTTGGAATTTTGATGTCAAATTTCTTTAGTTCTTTATATATTTTGGAGATCAATCCTATGTGATGTGTTGCCTTTTTGTCTTATTGACTATGTCCTTTGCTTTACAGAAGCTCCTCAGGTTTAGGAGGTTCAATTATTTAGTGTTGTTCTCTGTTGGCAGAGCTTTTTGTTTGTTCCTGACTGCCCAGACTCACAAAATAATCACTCAGAAACTTTATTATTTAAATCACTACTTGGCCAATCATTTATGCTTATATCTTTAGTTAACTCATTTCTGTTACTTTATATTTACCATGAGGTTCATGGCCTACCAGCAAGGCTCTCGTTGTCTTTCTCCTCTGGCAGCTCCATGGCTACTCCCTGACTCCACCTTTTTCCTCCCAGCATTCAGTTCAGTCTTCACTGCTTAGCTCTATTCTGCCTTATCACTGGTCAAAGCAGCTTCTTTATTCATTAACCAATAAAATCAAAACAGAGACATTTCCCCTTTTCTGTTTAAATAGAAAAAAAGGATTTAACTTTAACATCATAAAACTACATATAACAAAACGGGTATCAAGCAAAATTTATAGTTACAATATTTATATCTACTTTATCTTTTATCATAATCAAAGAGAACTATAACTATTATTCAACTCCATCAAAGAACCCAGAAGGATATAATATTATCTAAGTAAACAGGAAGTACATTGTAAGCAGCTTTCAAAACTTTAGTATTGACAGAGATATCTTGCTGCCTGAACAGTCACCCAAAGTTCTTCTGTACTGTTGGAGCATCCATCTTTAGCCTATAGGCACATAGTATCTAGCAGACTTTTCCATGAAGCATGAAGTTTCAAAGACAGTTCTTCCTATATTGAGAGTTTGTCAATCACTTTCTTCCGTGTCCTGCAGAATATCTGGCAGTCTCTTTCATGAATCAGGAACCCCGAAGGACTGTCTCACCTTTTGGCATGTTCAGCAGTCATTTTTTTTTTTTTGGATCCTGCATGTCCAGTTTATATAGCATACTATCAGCAGTCTAGATAAGAGCAGTTTCTTGCCCAAATGGCTAACTCCATAATGAGCCTCTTTGATGCCCATCTTCATTTTGAAGTAGATTGGTATTAGGCAGGAGCAGATGTGCACTATACATCTGAAATATATCTCTGTACCTCTCGAAAACCTAACATGAGTATAAGTTGACTATTATAGATGGTTATCTATTAACATATATTTCTTACTTACACATCATTTTTAAATGAGCTGCACAAACACAATCAAAAGCAGAAATATATGTGTGTATACATATATATTATACATATATAAAAAATTGATCTTAAATTTGTGTCAATAAACCAAGGTCCATACCAATGCAAATTTCTATAGCATATCCCCCTTTAAATGTAAACAAACATTTATAAACAATATTTGGGAATGTGTGTGTAGTTCTCTTCAAACTGTTTTCTGCTTTTTGTTGGGCAAGGTAATTTTGGGGGTGTTCATAGCCTCCTTTTGGGGGAATCTTGATTCATTAAAACACATTAGTCTGGAAGCAATCCACTGTTTCTTATCCTCTGTGGAAACAAAAGAAGAACCTCTTTTCCAAAGCAACAAATCCTTAGTCCCAAATTTTGAAGTCAAAAATACCTTTAAAATATATATGTTGGTTTAGCTGAGTAGCCCATACAGTAAAATGTCTCTCTGTACTTACCTCCTTCACAGTTAAAATTTGAAACTTTAAAAAAAATTAAAGAAAATACAATAATATATATAATCCAGACTCTTTGTATATATTCTATCTTCATGTGGCTTATTTTCTTACTCTATTAATTTTTCTACAAGTTTAATGTTTATTTTATTATCTTTATTTCTTTAATCTATGACTGTCTGTACTGTTTTACAATTCTCTATACTCTTTTTCCTCCCTCTCTCCCAAGCCTATGTGCATTTATCTAACACTGTGACCCATTGAGATATCTTTTTCATCTGAATCTGTTTTTATTGTGTATCTGTAATTAGTTTTTGACCACAAGAGTCTTTTTTTAATGTTAAGCAGGCATCGTTAAGGCCAACATGGCCCTGCCTGCTTTCTCTGCTCAGTCCAAATTGGCAGAGGCATGTTCACTGCCTCTGAGAGCCATGTACATTGCCCCACTTTCAAACAAGATGTAAGACTCTGTTCACAGACCCCATTTAAATGCTTCATATCTTGATCTCCTGAAAAAGTCAGAGCCCTTCATGCTGGTGAACCAGGAAGCCTTCTTAAAGGAGTCACACAGTTTTTGCTGCTACCGCTGAGTCGGGAATCTTAAAATCTTATAAGAATCATGCCTCTGCTTGCTTCTAACCAACAGAGGCTACCCAAGAAAATTCTGCTACCAAAAAGCCATGCTTATCTCTGTTCTATAATTACTTTTTATCAGGTTTTATGTGGATATAGTTGACCACAGCAGCTTACCAATTTGTTGACAGAAGCTGTTTGTTCATTCCCAGCTGCCCACTCCCAAAAAATTTCTCAGAAAATATATTATTTACATCTGCTTGGCCAATTACTTAAGCATATTGCTATCTACTTCTTATAACTTTGGTTAACACATTTCTATTATTTTATATTTTACTATGAGACTTGTGGCCTACTGGCAAAATTCTGGCTGGCAGCTCGCATCTTTCTCCTCTGGTGATTCCATGGCTTCTCGTTGACTCCACCTTCTTCCACCCAGCATTTAGTTCAGTCTTCCTTGCATAACTCTATTCTGCCCTATCACCAGCAAAAGCAGCCTCTTTATTCATTAACCAATAAAAGCAACACATAGACAGAAGTACTTCTCACACCAGTTCTAAGTGTCTGTGCTACTGGTGTTATATTTAAGTAGTCTCTGGTGCCCATGCATTTAAGGCCACTTCCCACTTTCTCTTCTATCAAGTTCAGTGTTACCACAGTGATTTGCATTTAGGTCTTTAATACATTTGGACTTGAGTTTTCTGCATGGGGATAGGTATGGATCTATTTTTGTCCTTCTACATGTTGACATCCAGTTATGCCAGCACCATTTGCTGCAGATACTTTCTTTTTTTCCATTGTATGATTTTAGCTTCTTTGTCAAAAATTAGGTGTTCATAGGTCTGTGGAATAATATCCAGTACTTTGATTTGATTCCATTGGTCAACTTGTCTGTGTTTATGCCAATACCAAGCTGTTTACATAGCTTTATAATAGAGCTTGATGTCAGGGAGGATGATGCCTCCAGAAGTTCCTTTATTGTGCAGAATTGTTTTGGCTATCCTGGGATTTTTTTTGTTTTTCCACATAAAGTTGATTATTTTTCTTTAAAGGTTTGTAAAGAATCCTGTTGGGATTTTGATGGGGATTTCATTGAATCTGTAGATTGCTTTTGGTAGTATTGCCATTTTTATTATGTTGATCCTACCTATCCAAGAGCATGGGAGATCTTTCCATTTTCTGGTATCTTCTTCAATTTCTTTCTTCAAAGACTTAAAGTTCTTGTCAAACAGGTCTTTCACTTCTTCAGTTAGTGTTACCCCAAGATATTTTATGTTATTTGTATCTATTGTGAAGGGTGATGCTTCTTTCTCAGCTTCTTTATCATATATATGTATATATACATACATATATATGAGCTATTGCTTTTTTTTTTAGTTGATCTGCTATATTATTGAAGGTATTCATCAGCTATGGAGTTCCCTGGTAGAGTTTTTGGGGTCATTTATGTATACTAGCATACCATCTGCAAATAACAAAAATTTAACATCATTCGTGCCAAGTCATTTCTCCTTGATCTCCTTTTGTTGTCTTATCATTCTAGCCAGGACTTTAAGAATTATATTGAACATATGGAAACAATGGTCAGTCTTGTCTTGTTACTGATTTTAGTGGAATCACTTTGAGTTTCTCTCCATTTAATTTGATGTTGACTGTCAGCTTGCTGTATATTGCTTTTATTATGTTTCTATACATTCCTTGTATCCCTGACCTCTCCAAGACTATTATCATGAAGGAGTGTTGGATTTTGTCAAATGCTTTTTCAGCATCTAATGAAATGATCATATGGTTTTTTTCTTTCAGTTTATTTATATGCTGGTTTACATTGATAGATTTTTGTATGTTGAGCCATCCCTGCATCTCTGGTATGAAGCCAACTTGGTTATGGTGGATGATTTTTTATGTATTCCTGGATTTGGTTTGCCAGTATTTTATTGAGTATTTTTGTGTTAATGTTCATGAGGGAGATTGTTCTATAATTCTCTTAATTGGATGAGACTTTGTGTGGTTTCAATATCAGGGTAATTATACCCTCATAAAAGAAGTTTGACAATGTTCCTTCTGTTTCTAATATGTGGAACGCTTTGAAGAGTATAGGTATAAGCTATTCTTTGAAGTTCTGGTAGAATTCTTCATTGATACCATTTGTCCTTGGCTTTTTTTTGGTTGGGAGGCTTTTGATGATTGCTTCTATTTCCTTCCAAGTTATAAATCTGTTTAAATTGGTCACCTGGTTTTGATTTAATTCTGGTAGGTGGTCCCTATACAGAAAATTGTTCATTTCTTTTACATTTTCCAATTTTTGGAGTACATGTTTGTGTAGTAGACTTAATGATTCTTAATGATTCTCTGGATTTCCTCAGTGTCTGTTGTTGTGTTCCCCTTTTTATTTCTTATTTTGTTGATTTGGATGTTCTCTCTCTGCCTTTTGATTAATTTTTATAAGGGTTTGTCTATCTTGTTGATTTTCTCAAAGGACCAACTCTTTATTTTATTGATTGTTAGTATTGTTTTCTTTGATTCTTTTTATTGATTTCAGCCCTCAATTTGATTATTTCCTGACATCCACTTTTTCTGGGTGAGTTTTCTTCTTTTTATTTTATAGCTTTCAGGTGTGTTACTAGTGTGAGATTTCTCCACTTTCTTTACATAAACACTTAGTGCTATGAACTTTCCTCTTAGCACTGCTTTCATAGTGTTCCATGTTTGGGTATGTTGTGCCTTCATTTTCATTAATTTTTTTCTTTATTTCTTCCTTAACCCAGGGGTGATTTAAATAAGCACTGTTCAATTTCCATGAGTCTGTTGGCTTTCTGCAATTAGTACTGGTGTTAAATTCTAACTTTAAATCATGATGATCCAATAAGATACAGGTGATTATTCTAATTTTTTTATATCTGTTGAGGTTTGCTTTGTTACCAAGAATGTGGTCAATTTTAGAGAAGTTTCCATGAGGTGTTGAGAAGAAGGTATATTCTTTTGTGTTTGGGTGAAATGTTCTATAGATATCTGTTAAGTCCATTTGAGCTATGACATCTGTTAGTTCTTTTATTTATCTGTTATTTTCTGTCTGCTTAACCTGTCAGTTGGGGAGAGTAAAGTGTTGAAGTCTGCTACTATTAGTGTGGGGGGCTTTATGTGTAATTTAAGCTTTAATAATGTTTCTTTTACATATGTGGGTACTCTTGTGTTTGGGGCATAGATGTTCAGGATTGAGACTTCATTTTGATGGATTTTTCCTATAACGAGTATAAAGGGTCCTTCTCCATCTCTTCTGATTGATTTTAGTTTAAAGTCTATTTTGTTAGATATTAGCATAGCTAAACCAGCTTGTTTCTTAAGTTCAGTTGATTGAAAAAATATTTTCCCAATTCTTTACTCTGAGGTAATGTCTGAGGCTGAGATATGTTTCTTATATACAGCAGAAGGATGGATCCTATTTTCATATCCCATTCTTTTAGCCTGTGACTCTTTATAGGTGAATTGAGTTTACTGATATTAAAAGATATTACTGACCAGTGATTCTTAAGTTCCTGTCATTTTTTTGGTGGTAGTGTTTGTGGGTTTCCCTTCTTTAGGGTTTGCTGGTATAAGTTATCTGTTTTTTCTCAGGTGCAGTTAGCTTCCTTGGGTGAGAATTTTTCCTCTAGTATTTTCTGTAGGGCTGGATTTGTAGATAAATATTGTTTAAATCTGTTTTTTTAATCAAATATCTTGTTTTCTCCATTGATGATAATTGAAAGCTTTGTTGGGTATAGTAGTCTGGGCTTATATCCATGTTCCCTTAATGTCAGCAGCACATCTGTACAGGACATTCTGGCTTTCATGGTTTTCGTTGAGAAGTTGAATGTAATTCTGATAGGTCTGTTTTTATATTTTACTTGGCCTTTTTCCTATGCAGGTCTTAATATTCTTTCTTTATTCTGTATGTTTTGCATTTTGATTATTGTATGGTGAGGGGACTTTCTCTCTTTCTCTCTCTCTCTTTCTTTCTTTTTGTTTTGTCCAGTCTATTTAGTGTTTTGTAAGCTTCTTTTACCTTCATAACGATATCCTTCTTTAGGTTGAGCTTTCTTCATTGCTTTTGTTGAATATTTTGTCTGTGCCTTTGAGTTGAAGTTCTTTTCCTTCTTCTATCCCTATTATTTTTAGGTTTGGTCTTTTCATGGTGTCCCAAGTTTCCTGGATGTTTTGTGTTAAGATTTTGTTGGAGTTAATGTTTTCATTGACTGATGAATCTATTTTCTCTGTAGTATCTTCAACATCTGAGATTCGCTCTTCCATATTTTGTATATTGTTGATTATGCTTGATTGTGTCATTTCTATTTGTTTAGTTAGATTTTCCATTTCCATAATCCTCAATTTGTGTTTTCTTTATTGCCTCTATTTCAGTTTTCAAGTCTTGAACTACTTGAACTGTTACCTGTCTGATTGGTTTTTTTTATCTTGTTTTTCTTGGATTCCTTTAAGAGATTTATTGATTTCTTCCTATTTTTTATTTGTCTTTTTCTTTATTTCTTTAAGAGAAATTTTCATTTCCTCTTTAAAGTCTCCACATCATCTTCATAAAGTTACATTTAAAATTTTTTTCTTCTGCTTTTTCTGGGTAAGGATGATCAAGTCTTCTTATTGTATGACCACTGAGTTTTGGTGTTACTGTGTTGCTTTTTAGGTTGTTGAATGAATTCTTGCATTGGTGCCTATCCATCTCTTCTTTCAATTGATGCCATCAGCATCCTTGTCTTGTGGTCCAATCCTTGCAGTTGCTGTCTGTGTCTTGGAGAATTGTTCTTAGTCTGCTCTGCACGGTTGCTGTCTTTTTCTCAGTAAGCCATTGAGGTTTCTCTTGGCCTTTTTTTCTTGGCCCACTCTCTGCATCTGCTCTCTTGGTCTGCTCTGTGACGTTCCTGCCTGTGCTTCAGAGTTTCTCTCTTGGTCCTCTTTGTTAGTTGCAGCCTGTGTTTCAGAGTTCCTCTGAGGTCACAGGGGGATTGAAGGGTTTAGAGACAGAGTGTGACTTGTAGCTTACAGGCTCTGATTGATGGAGGTGGGGATGTTGGAGTAGCCTACCTGCAGGAGGCTTTCCTGCTGGCTGACTAGGGAAGTTGGGGCAGGTAGGGGAGGGGTCTAGAGTTTTTCTCTAATAAGGAAAGCTGAGAGAGTGGTACCCTGCTTGGTGGGTTATCACTAACCTCTTCTACCTCTCTGTGCAGTCACAGTTCCTCTGAGGTTGCAGCCGGGGGGGGGGGGGGGGGGGGTGGGTAGGAGGGTTTGAGGATAGAGTAGGACTTGTAGCTTTCAGGGTTCCATTGACGAGGTGGGGGTTTTGGAGCAGTTGATCTTCAGGAAGCTGGGTTGCTGGCTAGCTAAGGAAGCTGAGGAAGCTTGGGGAATTTGGTTTCCATTTTTTATGGTGTGTAAGTGGGTGTATGTGTGTGTATGTGTGTGTGTGTGTGTGTGTGTGCGTGCATCCTTTTTTCTTGTTAATATTTTTATATTTGTTTCTTAAAGAGAGAGAAAGAAGAGGTGTAGAATGGGATGGGTGCAAAAGTGGGAAGAATGTAAGAGGAGTTAGAGGAGGGAAAAATGTGATCAGAATATGTAGTATATATGTTTTCAATTAAAAATAGAGATAAAAAATGGATAAATGCATCTAAATAGGAGAAAATAAAAGTTTAAAAAGAACCACATACACTTAGTATTTGAATTTCTTTTCTTCATTGTTGTACTTAGATTGCCATTCCCCAGCTCACAGTCTCAACTCTCCAGATCAGGTCTTGCTTCCTTTTACAATTCTGAGTAATCACCAATATAATATAGGAAATCTAGATTATGAGACAATGCCAAGAATTTTCCTAAAGGAAGGTGCTGTGCTTCCACTAGAGAGAAAATGAGGTGATATATAGAGGCCACTATGGAGATATGATGGCAATTGACCCATTGGTTGAACATGGGTAATGAAAACAATAAAGACCATTTTCATAAAGATGTTGTGCTACAAGCCCTATTTTAAACATATTTTTATTTTATGCTTTGAAATATTATGGAGAGGTTCTTGATGGCCATGCTCATGAGTAGCTAATTCTTGGAGATACAAACAAGTTACCTGCTAGTGTGCCTTTCATATACAAATCAATTAATTCACGTCCATCTACTCGCATGCACAGAAAGAAATTTACTACAGAAAATTGACCCAAGGCCGTACAACTATGGATAATCCTCATGCCTATAGAGCCCTAGGTATTGTTCAAGTGTGTCAGTCTTGCACCATTTAAGCTGCCAGTTTTGCCTTTCCTATATCTAGTGCAGTATAGACTGATGACTCATTCCTATTTCTGCCTCTTCAGCAGACTTAGTGCTTCCTTTCCTCTCTGAAGTATTCATATCGATTGTAACTATAAACATTGTAGTTACAATGGAACTGCCATTGTAACTATAAACCTTCATTCCAATGACTTTGGCCTCATAGATCACTATGTTGAGACCCAAGTGCTGGGATTCAAGCCATGCACTACCACAGCCATCAAAGGCTCTTCCTTCTTTAAATCTGAGTAAATGTCAATTCCTCAAGGAGGCTTTCTCTGGACAGCCTATCTAAACAGTCCAACACACACAACAATCTACATACACCACGACTCTCCATCATATTCTTAGGAGTCTTTTCTGGATAGCAATAAACTTATCTGGAAACAATTTATGGACATATTTTTCAGTTGTTTGCTGTGCTCCCTCATGAAATGCTAGGCAGGTCTAAAATGGACTTAATCTGTCTCCATTACTTCAAATCTGCTTTTACTAAACACTTATGAGGTTATTAAATGGTTTTTGGATAAATGAATGAATGTTCCCTGTTTCTATTATCCTCACTATTATAGTTTTATTGCTCACTGAACTTGAATGAACTACATACAATTTAACTATTGATAGGACCCTCATACTGTGGGGTGTTCCTCTAGATCTTCAATTAGACACAAACACATCCAAATACCAATTTCCATCACAAAGAGATCCTTTATTAAGCAAGACAAGATGACTGAATCTGAAATAAGCGGAAATGATAGAAAATAGCTTTACAGATGAAATTTTAAGAAAAAAAAAGGAAGGGATATCTGTGTTAGAAAGCTAGCATAATTTGGTAAGTTTTAATTGGGCATGTTAATTAGGGTAAGCAAAATGGGTATTTTTGATTACTGGACCTTGGTGTTTTGATAGTTAAACCTCGGTAATCAGCCTCAGGAATGAGGGCAGCATAAGAAAATGGCCAGCTTATGGAATAGACATTGGTGGCTAGCTTTAGGAATGTGGAGTGCCTAAATAAGGGATCTAATCATTAACAAGGGAGAGGTAAGGGGGAGGGCAAAACCTGCCAGTTCCATGTTCGCCTTGCTCAGACCTGTTTGAGCACTAAAACTGTAAAACAAAACAATGTAAAAATCCTGCGAGAATCTACCAAGGCTTTCCAAATTTTAGTGCTGGGACATGATCAAGGTGTACAAAACAGATTTCCCAACCTATCTTCAATGTTCAAGAGCTTGATTTGATACATCTGTTTTCAAGTCTGGGAAAATAGGTTAAAAGATTCCCCCAACAATAACAAATTTTCTGGCCCACCAAGCCCTCATTTTCAGTTTCTTCTATAGGGAGAGATGAAATCTGTGCTAGTTTTAGCTCTGTGTGTCAATGCAGAAAACTATAAGCCTGGAGGCCTACCCTTTAGGAAAAATCTCTCTGAGAAATAAGTATTTCACGACCCCTTTCCAACATATGATTTATTCTAGTCTTATTCCTCCCCCACAATTCTGCATGTCCATTCACCTTTCAGAATCATCACATTATTTTGTTCTGGGTTCCTGTTTTCCATCAGTAGATAAGGTGGGTTCAAGTCTGCTTTGTTGAAAGGAAAATTCCTTAGGCCCATTAAGTTAATCTTTCTTCTTTCCTTTCTCTCTCTCTCTTCATGTGTGTGAGTATGTGTGTGTGTGTGTGTGTGTGTGTGTGTGTAGGAGCGCGCACACACGCAAGCACAAATATGTCTACAGGTATATGAGATGCTTCTTTAGGCAACAGGACAACTCTGGATATTATTTCTCAGGCACCGTGAACTCTAGTTTTTTGTTTGTTTTTGTTTTTGTTTTAGCAGGGCCTCTCACTGACCTGGAAGTTTGTCGAGTTAGCTGGCTAGCCAGTAAACTCCATGGATCCTCCTGTCTCTAACTTCCCATCACTAGATGATTTTTTTTCTTTGTTTTAATTAAACAATGCTTAGAACTCAGGTCCTCATGTATGGAAGGCAAGCATTTTAAATATTGCACTATCTCTCCAGCCCCTAGTAGAGTTTTTAGCAAAGCAAAACAAAGCAGAATTAGTTTCTGAAGCAGGAGGCTCTCAGAAACCAGGGAAGAATCTGAAAACTTCAACCTACAATGTGAGCTAATATGACCTCCAGAGAAGGAGAACTGAGACACTCACAGCAAAACCTAAAAGGAGTTTAGTCACTCAACCACTTACCTATTTACTGTTGAACTAGTTATTTATAATCTAATTAGTTAACAGGTGGCATAACCCTCTTACCACCAAAGCGAGTCCAGTTATTTCAACTGAACTCTAGTTTAATTGCCTGGGCTATTGGGCCCAGTACAGATACTTGAATCCAAAGTCAAGGACCTCTTCCCATAGCAAATAACATAACTGAATCAGGATGCACAGCCTATCTTTCAGTTTGTTTGCTTGCTAGGTGAAGCCCAGCCTGGAAATGAAAGTACCAGTTACAGTTTTGCTTAAAGACAGGTCAAATACAAGTGAATTAATTTCCCTGATAACAGAAGGACTAAATAGATGTCAAATCAACCCAGAATGACCACAGTTGGAGGAAGAGACTGTTAAAGGAGCTCCAAGGTGACGTCAGGATTGCCTGGCAGGAGTTAGGGCATATGCCAATGTTGATTGGAGAAACTAAGTTAGCCTCAGAACCAGAGAACATGGGTGGTCTGGAGCAGGATCCTTTCTGCATTCTAATCTCTCAGTAGTGCTTCTCATTTGGCAGAGCTACCTGGAAACCAGAGTGCAATACAGTGAAAAGAATGGAGTTTTCTAGAACACAGAGAAAGGGTATAGTGTAGGTATCTGCACTTGGAAATTCAGTTGTTAACACTGTGATGGTACTAAAGGCGGGGCCTTTAAGGAGCAATAAAGCCAGTTTCCTTGTGGTTGGAATTAAGATCCATGCACAAGAAGTTTCTTGGAGAATTTTGCCTTTATTTCTACCATACAAACCCTTTCTGAGTACAGAGCAACAAGGAACTGGTCTTTAAGTGTTGTAGGCTTTAGGGTTCTACCAGAGAAGACTGCTCAAAAATAGGTTTAAGTCAGTGGAAATTCTTTATTAGCTAGCCCCAACTATACTAGGTATTGGGGATTCTAGGGCAGCACTGAACCTTTCTCAGGGTGAGCTTTCAAGCACACACACACACAAAGTTCTGGGTTGACATACTTTAGTTGACAAGAGCAGTTTAGCCAGAAGCACAACTACAAAAGCTAAAAGCAAGGAAAGTACATTTAGGGACTTTCCTAGAACTATGGACTTGGATGGATTAAGTCTTTGTTTTCTTTTGGGCTAGTGTGCTATTTAGATGCTGAGTTTTACAGCATGAATGGCACTTCCATCATGGAGTTATTTGTGCCTGAAGTCTTGTTATGGAGAGTAAAGGGTGCCTCCCACAATGCCCTCTGACTCCTTGGTCTTGGACTTCCCAACCTCCAGAGTGATGATAAATGAATTTCTGTTCTTGTTATTTTGTAATAGGAATACACAAATAGACTAAGACATTGGGAAATGAAATGAAACAATCACTTGACAGACACTGGTAAATCACGAAATAATTCCTAAACAGACAAACCCAGCACTGTACATTTGTAGTGCATCTAAAAGAATCAAAATGTAAATAAAACAAATAAAAGTGTTTTCTAGAAGCTTCATGTCCTTGAAATTTAGAGTTAGCTAGCATTTGAAACCTCTCTCAAGATAGAGTTGTGTCATGTGATGGCAGTTCTTGGTAATAGATGGCAGTCTTTCCTTCAGCATTGTTTTCTCCAATAGAGTGAAAAGGACAAACAAAAGGAAGGACCCAGGGAACCCATTCTCAAACACATGAATAGCCTGCTGAGCAAGAGAGAGAAAGGGGTTTCTTTTACTACTGGAAAACCCAAAAACCTCTGACGTTGAAGGAGGTAGTTCACAAGAAAATGAGTGATTAGTCCACTAACACTGTAAAAATAAACTTTGAGACAGTAAATTTTATTTATTTATTTATTTATTTATTTATTTATTTTTCATCAAAAATTTAATTTAATAAGGTATTTGTCTTTTGGGGTGGGTATATTTAGTCAAAGCTTTGTCCTTTCTGTTTTGATGTCTTTCTTTGAAAAGTATGTCTTCATTTGTCCCTTATTGGCAGTTTTCTTTAGTTACTGCCTCTATTTTGTCATCACTGTTGCCTCTTTCCTTCTGTTAACTTTGACTGTAATTTGTTATTTTCTAATTCTTATTGATTTATTTGTAGGCCAATTTTTAGAAATATTTCATCTTATCCATATGTTATGTGTGTGGTATACATACATATATGCATGCATATTTGAACATATATGGATAGGCAGAGATGTATTTGGGTGTCTGAAACTGGTGTCTTCCTCAGTCACTCTCAGTTCAATCCATTGAGGCAGTGTTTCTCCCTTAGCTTGTCTAGCTAGCAAGCTTGCTCCAGGGGTCACTAGTAAAGACAAGTCTACTCATTATTGGGATTATATAGGTGGCTACAATTTCTGTATAACTTTTACATGGGTTCAGAGATTTGAATTGCTTTATCCACTGAGCCACCACACCTTTAATTTATGTTTTTGATGTATTCTGCTGGATCCTATTGATTTTAAGACATTTTTTCATTTTTATTTGTTTCAAGAAATTTAGTTTCCCATTTGAGTTCCATAGTGACCATTAATTTGTATATTTTCCATAATATACTTCATAGTTGCTTTTTATTTTTATTCATGTGGCCAAAACATAACAAAATGTAAACTTCTGTTAGTTTGTTTAGACTTGTTTTATAGACTAATACATAGTGTTTCTTAGTGTTTTTATTTTTGTTCAGGATGGTCCACTGATGCAAATGAGATGTTGAAGGTCTCATACCTCATTATTGTATTAGGTCCTATCTTTCCCTTCAGACCCAATATTTTAGCAAAATTGAGTGTTCTTTAAAGCTGAGACTATTATATAAATTCTTTGCCCATGTTTAATATTAATTAGAATAATACTAGTAAATTTTTCATCAGAAAATTCTCTTAGAAAACACTGAACATTCCAGTGTAGAGTTTATAGGTGTTAAGTATCATTATATATCTGTGTTGGACTGAACCCATAATCATTTTATAGTGATCTTCATTGTCTCTTTGCATTCTTCATCTCTAAAGTATATTTTGGCTAATATAATAACTTGTGCTGAATCTTTTTTCTACTTCCTTAGGATATATTCTTCTATTCTTTCAGCTTTACTCTGTTTGCATTCATTTATTTAGTAAATTTCTTGCAGCCAGCAACAACATTAGTTCTTGCTTATTATCCATTCATCCAGTCCATAGCTTTTTCTTGGAGAATTTAATCTTCTTAAATTCAAGGTGAATATTTTTACATAAAACTTATTCTAGTCATTGTCATTTTGTTAGGGTTTTTATCATTGAGTTGAATACCATGTACTGTTTTTCTATTTTCTTGACTATCTTTGTGGCTTGATGTTTTTCTATGTCAGTAAGGTTTAATTGTTTCCTATTTGTATTTTTCATGGTGGTAACTTTTTCTTTTACTTCTTTTTTATTGTATATTAAATTTTTTTAAAAAAATATTAATCCAAATTCCCATTCTCTTCCTCCCACTCCTTCCACATACCCTCCTATCTCACCCCCCTCTAATCATAAGAGAGGGTAAGGCACTTCACCCTATGGAAAGTCCAAGGTCCTACCTATTACATCTAGGCTGGGCAAAGTATCAATACAAAGAGAACACAATCCAAAGAAGCCAGTACATGCAGTAGAGAAATATCCCAGTGGCACCCCAGTCTGCCCTGTCATACAACTGTCAGTCACATTCAGAGGTACTAGTCCATGCTTGTTCCTTCCCAGCCCAGCTAGAGTCTGTGAGCTCCCACTAGCTCAGGTAAACTGTTTCAGTAAATGAACCCCTCACAGTCCTGACCTCCCTGCTCATACTCTCATTCCTTTCAAGCATCCTTTATAAGATCTGTCTGTTAATGACAAAGATTTCTTAGTATTGTTTCTCTTGAAAATTATTATTTCTCCTTAGTATCTAAAAATAGTTTTGCTGAACATGGTGATCTTGGTTGGAAGTCTTTTTTTTTCTTCAAAACATAAAAAATGTCTTCCTGTTTCCCTCTGACATTGGAAATATCTGATGAATATCTTACTTTAAGTCAAATGGAGGTACACTAAACTTAATATGGTAGTTTTAACTTGCTGATTCAAGAATTCCCCTTGTTTTGTACTTTTGAATGTTTGACTAACTATGGTGCAGTGAGGACTTAATCAATCTGCTTGATATTATTTAGGCTGAGTACAACTGGATGTCCATATAAATCCCAACATTAGGGTAATTTTCAGAATTTTCAGGTCATGCTTCATCGTGTGGATTGAATACGTGTTTTTCTCATTGTATTTAAGTAATTACTAAAATTCATTTACTAATAGTATATAAGTCTCATTCTTTCTTTATTCCTTTTAATTATTTTTCTTTTTTAAAAAATTAGTTTCACAAAGATACTTCAAAAGAAAAATAATCAAATGTTTTTTCTTCTCTATGACTGAACTCACATGAGATTCTCCTGTTGATAGTCAACTATTGAAAGACCCTCGACGAGGACCTCTTTTAGGGAGGAGACCTCCCCAACGCCAAGCAACAGGCCGAGACCACAGGGATGCAAATCGCAAGAGGTTTATTGAGTAGACACAGGTACCTGTGGGCAGCAAGATCTCTCGGAAGATTTGCGCACCTGCCAACTGGAGGGCGGGCTTTTTATAGGGAAGAGCAAAAAGCAAGTTTACAGAAGCAAAAGCGTGGTTATCGGAATGCGGCGGGGGGGGGGGGGGGGGGGGGGGCATGAATGGTTTCCTCTCTCAGCATGGATGCCTGGCAACAATCATCCTGTTCCTATCTTATAGCTAACCTACTTTGTTGACATCCTATCTTATTGACATCTTGCCTTGCAGTCTTCCTATCTCTATCTCCTGCTCTCTCAGGCACATGGGATGTTCTTACAGGAGCAGGCTGGCTGCTGATCCAGAGAATTTTTTAAAGCAAACAGGACGTTCCCCCGGGAGCATGCTAGCTACGGGTTTTGAGGAGGGGGTCTGTAGGGTCTTTCACTATGTCTTCAATTTTATTTATTTATTGTATGTTATTACATACAATACCAATCTAAAATTGTAATAATAATATAATAATAAAAAATACCAATAAAATAATAAAATAAATAATATTTTATTATTATAAAATAATAAAATAATAAAAAATACCAATCTAAATTCCCACTTCCTCTCCTTTTCCCACTCCCTCCACACATCTTTCTCTCCCACCTCCTCCAAACTTAAGAGAGGGCAAGGCACCCTGCCCTGTGGAAAGTCCATGGCCCTCCCCACTACATCCAGGTTGAGTAAGGTATATATCCATAGAGAATAGGATCCCAAAAAGCCAGTAAATGCAGTAGAGACAAATCCCAGTGCCATTGACATTGGCCCCTCAGTCTGCCCCAACTGTCAAACACATTCAGAGGGACTAGTTTGATCCCATGCTCATTCATTCCCTGTCCAATTGGAGTTGGAAAGTTCCCATTAGCTCAGGTACATTGTCTTAGTGTGTGAACCTCTCATGGTCTTGACTTCCTTGCTCATATACTCCCTCCTTCCACTCTCCAACTGGATCTTGGGAGCTCAGTACAGTGCTCCAAGGTGGGTCTCTGCCTCTATTTTCATCTGTTGTTGGACAAAGATTCTATGGTGATGTTTAAGATCATCATCAGTCTGACTACCGGGCAAGGGCAGTTCAGGCACCCTCTTCTCTATTGCGGAGGGTCTTAGCTGTGGTCATTTTTGTGAATTCCTGGGAATTTTTCTAGAGCCAGGTTTCTTGCTAATGCCAAAATGGCTCCCTCAATCAAGATATCTCTTTCCTTGCTCTCATATCTGTCCTTCCTCCATCTCAACTATCTCATTCCCTCAAGCTCTCCCCAACCCTCCCCTTCTCCCCTTCCTTCTAACCCTACCCCCATGTTCCCAAATTTTGTCAGGTGATCTTGTCTGCTTCCTATTTCCAGGAGGATTTATACATGTTTTTCTTTGGGTTTGCTTTATTACTTAGCTTCTCTGGATCAATGTTCTTTGTTTATGGCTAGTATCCACTAATGAGTGAGTACATACCATATTCATATTTTGGGGTCTGGGTTATCTCACTCAGGATAGTGTTTTCTAATTCCATACATTTGTACGCAAAATTCAAAAAGTCATTGCGTTTTACTGCTGAGTAGTACTCTAATGTGTAGATGTGCCACACTTTCTTTATTCATTCTTCCATTGAGGGACATCTAGGTTGTTTCCAGGTTCTGAATATTACAAATAATACTAGGAATGTAGCTGAACAAATGCTTTTGAAGTATGATTGAGCATCTTTTGGGTATATTCCCCAGAGTGGAATTTTTGGATACTGAGGTAGGTTGACTCCAAATTTTCTGAGAAACCACCACACTGATTTCCAAAGTGATTGTAAAAGTTTGTTTTCCTACCAGCAAAGGATGAGTGTTCCTCTTACTCCACATCCTTTCCAGCATAACCTATCATTGGTGTTTTTTATTTTAGCCATTCTGAAACAGGTGTAAGATGGCATGTCAAGGTTGTTTTGATTTCTGTTTCTCTGATAGCTAAGGAAGTTGAACATGTCCTTAAGTATGTTTTTGCTATTTGAAATTCTTCTGTTGAGAATTCTGTTTAGTTCAGTACACCGTTTTTTTTATTGGGTTCTTTAGATTTTTAATGTCTAGTTTCTTGGTTCTTATATATTTTGGAGATCAGTCCTTTGTCGTATGTGGGGTTGGTGAAGATCTCCCATTCAGTAGGTTGCCTTTTTGTTCTATTGACTGTATACTTTGCTTTGCAGAAGCTTATCAGTTTCAGGAGGTCCCATATATTCATTGTTGCTCTTATTGTCTGTGCTACTGGGGTTATACTTCAGAAGTGGTCTCCTGCACCCATGCATTGAAGGCTACTTCCCACTTTCTCCTCTATCAAGTTCAGTGTGGTCGAATTTGTATCCATTTGGACTTGAGTCTTGAAGAAGATACCAGAAAATGTAAGGATATCCAAGAGGATAGGAAGGATCAACATAGTAAAAATGACGATCCTACCAAAAGCAGTCTATAGATTCAATGCAATTCCCATCAAAATCCCAACACAATTCTTCACAGAACTTGAAAGAACAATAATTAACTCCATATGGAAAAATAAAAAACCCAGGATAGCCAAAACAATCCTATACAATAAAGGAACTTCCGTAGTCATTACCATCCCTGACATCAAACTCTATTACAGAGCTACAATAATGAAGACTGATGGAGGAGGGTCATCTTTCTATCTGTTGTTTCATTGGTTAATTAATAAAGAAAACTTCTTGGTCTTTGATAGGATAGAAAATTAGGTAGGCGGAGGAAACAGAACAGAATGCTGGGAGAAAGAAGCTGAGTCAGGCAGTCACCATGATTCTCCCACTCTAGACAGACACATGTTAAGATCTTTCCTGGTAAGCCAGCTTGTGGTGTTACACAGATTATTTAAATATGTGCTAAAGCAAGATGTGAGAGTTAGCCAATAAGAGGCTGGAACTAATGGGCCAGGCAGTGTTTAAAAGAATGCAGTTTCTGTGTAATTATTTTGGGTAAAGCTAGCCATGTGTTGCTGGGCGGAAACGCAGTCCACAGCTCCTACAACAGAAAACAGGTTGGTATTGGCATAAAAACAAAGACGTTGACCAATGGAATTGAATTGAAGACCTGAATATTAATCCACACACCTATGAACACCTAATTTTTGACAAAGAAGCTAAAATTATACAATGGAAAAAAGAAAGCATCTTCAACAAATGGTCCTGTCATAATTGGATGCAAACCTGTAGAAGAATGAAAATAGATCCATATCTATCACCATGTACAAAACTCAAGTCCAAATGGATTAAAGACTTCAATTTAATTTTATTTAATGTGTAATTCATTTGCAAAATTTCTGTTGAGTTATTTTCAGTGATTTCTATTTTTGATTCAAATCATGAATCATTTTCTAATTTTCATTGAATTTTCACATTAACATTTTTAGTATCATTGTTTTTAATTTTTATCAGGTATTTAATCAATAGCATTTTCTTTCTGGTTTATCACTAGGCCGTTATTTTGTTCATTGAAGTCATTATGCTACTTGGTTTTCTTATTTCTTGTGTCTTTAATCTCATCTTGTGAATCAGTTGACTCTAACAATTTTATAAGTAAATTTTTATAGTATAAGGCAGGCTCCCAGAGAAGTTTCTTATATTATCAGCTTTGTAGGTTATTTTGCTTATAGTTGGCCATAGCAAATGTCTTAGGCATTCTGATACTCTGAAGAGATTCCATGTCCATGTTAACTCTTATAAAGGGAAACATTTAATTGGGTCTGGCTTACAGTTCAGAGGTTTAGTTCATTACCATCATGGTAGACAGCATGGCAGAGTACAGACAGACATGGTGCTGGAAATGTAGCTGAGTGTTCTATGCTTGGATCCACAGGCACCAGAGACAGTGAGCTATTGGGCTGGGGTTGAGCTTCTGAAATTTCAAAGCCTACCCCTAGTGAAACACTTCCTCAAACAAGGCCATACTTCCAATATCACCACTCTCTGAGTCTGTGAGGGGCATTTTCATTTAAACCACCACAGCATGTCATTCTTTTATAGCATCTTCATCTATGTGTAAGGGGTTTTGGTGTAGTATTATTTTACAATGGGCAAAAAGGGCCCATTTACTGAGGCTTGTACAAAAGTGGGGACATTCTAGTAGCCAGGCAGATGTGGATCACATAACATGGGATGTGGGATACATATTCTATGAGTATTCTACAAATAAAAATTATATCGCTGGTAACATAATGCTTGGTGGATGTCTTTCCATGAACTGCTTGGATAATCTCTGATACTGAAAGGACATTTGGAACTGAAAGTTCCAGTAGCAGCAGAAGGAATGCAGCACCCATGGCATTCTAGGGTGGGTGTACAATATAAGTTTAGTGTTGAGTGTTTGGGCCACAGTTGTTCTGTGGTTTTGGTAGGTAGGTACCTTTTTTTACAGTGCTGGTATATCAGAATGCCAGCTCCATATATAAAAATATTCAGAAGCTTCTGGCCTCTGACAATGGTCACTTTATGAAGTTGAGTCAAGGACAGTAGCCTGATCTCTGAGAATAAAAGAAAAATATGGGGATTCCTTCTCCACAGGAATGTAATGTGTGGACTACAGGCAACCCTCCAACCCCAGACTGAACTCCAAGTTTTAGAGTATTGTTGAATTCTCCATAGCTATGTTTTCTAGAACTCGTGATGATGGGTTCTACTGAAAACTTCGATTCACCCTTTCCATATATTAGTCAAGAAACAAAAGCCGAGATGTTGCTTTGTTTTTCCTTCTCTACTTTCAGCTCAAGGCTCCACACTATGCTAAGTGTCAGTACTCTACCACAGTGGGTACTAAGTACAGTACTCTAGCTCAGTAAGTACTGAGCACAAGTCAGTACTTTTCCTCAACCATTCACCTCAGATGTTTCCATATTCCTCTGATATTGGTGCTTCATTGTGAAATAATAAGCACACGCCAGGCTTCTGTTTCTCCATAGTGGGATCTACTCCTTGTTTTTCACAGTAACACAACCAGCTAGTCTGGAATTAATAAACAAGCTTGCTTTTTAGGAAATCAGTTACTATGCAGGTAATTTCAACCAGCATCATAGGTTCTCAAATAAAATAAGTTAAAAAGAAAAATGTCATGTAAGTTTGTGAATTTTCACTAGATCTTGTTCATATCATCTGTAAATGCAAATGTTAAAATTGAGCTGTCAGAGAAGAATCTATTCTTAAACTAACATGTTATTTCTTAGAGCTAAAATCAAATAAATTGACCATATGCAAATACTGTATATATAAAAAGAAAACAAACACATGAATATAATTTGCTCTATCTTGTTACACAAGACGATGTAGGTATTGATTTAGTCGAGTTTACATTTCTTATAACATGTTGCTAATTTTTGTAGTTTTCAGACCAGTTAACTGTTATGCAATTAAAGTTTCTAAGTCTGCCACATCCTCCATAGTCAGTGGATGTGACATAGGTTCACATGAAGAGCAGTGCTGCAGAGCTGTACCATAATGACACATAGTTCTTCTTTAATTAGGTGTACATACCTTCACACTTTATCAAAACTGAGGCAGCCATGGCCTGAATAACAATCTGGGTAAAAAGCAGGTGATATTTTCTCTCTATAAAGAATATATTTTTCTTCTGTCACAAAAATATTATAATAGTTAAACTGAAAACAATGCATGAGACTATTCTGACAATTTTTTATGACATTGATACACCTGGGTAAGCATAAATAGTGTCTATAGCACTCAGGGGCTAATGTTAACATTCCCAGAAAATACATAAAGTTGCCTTAGTGCCTACACAGAAATAGTATGTCCAATATATCACTACACACAGGTGTCATTTGTCAGTTTTATCACCCACAGGCAGTGGTGTCTGAAGGAAAAAAATATCTAGGGAATAAACCCACCAAAATTTGTGTTAACTACAGTTGAGAAAATTCAAAAGGCCAATAGATAAATTACAGTCTTTCCAATAGATTTTTTAACATGTTTTATTTGGAAAGCAATTCAGTGAAGGGAGAAAATGCAAAAAAAAAAAAAAAAGAAGGGAACTAGCTGCAGAGCTGATACTCAAGAGAAAGGGAAGAGATTTAAACAAGGCATTCCCCCATTCTCTCAGTCTTAGTTCTGTTTTATTCCTGCTGTCTATGGAACATGGTATTGCTTTTATCTCAAATAGCTCTCATGTATGAAATGTCAAAGAGTTCAAAAGACAATAGAGTAACAAGGGAAACTTTATATTGATGGGGGAGAGTCTTCTGTTTTGTGTTAATTTCATTGGTTAAATAAAAAGACTGCCTTGGCCCTTCAATAGGACATAAAATTAGGTAGGCGGAGTAAACAGAACAGAATGCTGGGAGAAAGAAGCTAAGTCAAGGAGTCGCCATGATTCTCCTACTAGACACAGACACAGGTTAAGATCTTCCCTGGTAAGACACCTCATGGTCTTACAGGGATATTAGAAATGGGTTAGATGGATATGTAAGAGCTAGCCAATAAGAGGCTGGAACTAATGGGCCAGGCAGTGTTTAAAAGAATACAGTTTCCGTGTAATTATTTCGGGGCATAAACTAGCCATGTGGGTGGCCGGATGCCAGGGACATAGCCCCGCTGCTCCTATTACTACATTATATAGTCACCCCTTGGTGTCTGGAAGGGATTTTGTGAAGGAGTCCCTGCAAATACCGAAGTTTCTGTACATACTCCTATCCTTTACACAGTAGTGTTTGTCTGTAACCTGCCCGTATCCTCTCCTACACTCCACACTGTCACCTGATGACCTGTTTTACCCAACATGATGCAAACATTACCAAGAGAGTTGTTATACTGTGTTTCTTAGAGACTAGTGTAAACTCTTGTACATACTCAGTGTAGCCATGTCTTTTCTGAGTATTTATAATCTATTGTTGATTGTGTCTATGAGTGCAGAACTCAGGAATATAAACTGACTACATTTTCGGTGGTTTTGGTACTCAGATAAGATATAAAATAATCTGTGTCTAACTTTCCCAAACAATAATTAATTTAAATTTCTCCAGCATCGTTATTATCAGTGGTAAAAATTTTATTTTTCTTGTAGATTGGGAATTGAACCTAGAGCATCCCTCATAGCAGACTAATGTTACATCACTAAGCTACATCCAACCCGTCTTTTTGCCTTTCATTTTAAGACAAGCTCTTACTCATTACCAGGGCTTATTCTCTCAGTTACTCTATAAGTGAATCTTGAACTTGCAAGCTTTTTTCCTCAGCCTCCTTTGTGTGGACTGCCGAATTGAAGCACTTGTGAAAGTGTTGCAGGAAAAAAATTGGGAAATTCCTAATTAAATGACCATCCTTAAATTTATCTTGGATCCATTTCACTCTTGTTGGAATTTATCACCACCATGTAAGAACAGAAGAAACTCTACTTAATGGGCAAATGAAGCTGCAAACCCAGTCAAATCCAGCCAACAATCCAAGGTTACATGCTATGAGACCTGCACAAAACATTTGAATGGATAATTGACAGAAGATGATACATGAATGAAATATGAATGTCAGATAAGGATATAAAAATATATTCAGCACAAGTAGGCATCAGGGATAAAAAAGGTGGAATCATAAGGGAGTATTATTTCACACTCACCAGAAGAGTTAAGAGAAAGAAAATTGATCACTGGTCGGATGAGAAGAAAACATACACACCAATGGCAGGGGTAAAGTCACTAGAAAAAAATGGTTCCACCATGCCTGTAGAAGGGAAACATTTAGCACTTTATCCAGACATTTTACTCTTTGACTTTTTCCCAAAGAAAAGGAAAAAAGATATAATAATAATGATGATAATAGTAATAATAATGATGATGATGATAATGATGATGATGATGATGAGAAGAAGAAGAAGAAGAAGAAGAAGAAGAAGAAGAAGAAGAAGAAGAAGAAGAAGAAGAAATTCCACTAAAATGTTTACAAGCATGATATTAAAGGGGGAAGTGTTATATTTATAAAGGGAGTACTAACAAAAATGATAACACATGCTTATAATGTCACAACCAAGGAGGGTAAAATGGAAGAACTGTTAATCCAAATGCATCTTTGCTGGTGTTCTAAGACTTCCTTAAAACCAAATAACACAACAACATGCACATCAAAACATTATCTAGTGAAAGAAGCCACATGCAAAAAGACTACATAGTAATATCCCATTTATAAACAACTTTAAATAGTATCACAAATAAATCAGCACTTTACTAAGACAGGATATGAGGGAATCCCAAGAGTATAATAAAAAAAATGGGAGTGGATGGGTAATGGGAATATTTTTCTTGGTGGGGCTGTTGGTAAGTACTTGTCAAAATTATATCAAAACTGTGTTCTTATCTTACATAGAACTGCATATCATCTATAACCTTTCCAGAGAGTACCATTTCTAAAACATTATTGTATATGTTTTGTAATGTTTTTAGGTATTTCTTGCCATTTCTTTTTTTTTAAAGATTTATTTATTTATTATGTATACAACATTCTGCCTTGATGTATGCCCACATGCCAGAGGAGGGTGCCAGATCTCAGTACAGATGGTTGTGAGCCACCATGTGGTTGCTGGGAATTGAACTCAGGACCCCTGGAAGAGCAGCCCCTGCTCTTAACCTCTGAGCCATCCCTCCAGCCCCAAATTTGCCATTTCTTATGAACCAATTTTGAGTAGTTTACAATATAACACTAATAAAATA
This sequence comes from Microtus oregoni, assembly GCF_018167655.1. NCBI lineage: Eukaryota > Metazoa > Chordata > Mammalia > Rodentia > Cricetidae > Microtus > Microtus oregoni. The sequence continues at coordinate 20,217,852 of NW_024543077.1, forward strand.
AATCTAGATAAGTGATACTATTGCTGTTTTCTCAAAGGTGAAGAAATGAGCTCAAAAAGCCAAACAGCATAATTAGACTAAAAAAAAAAAAAAAAAAACACAGCCAGCACATTGCTACACTATAATTATACTATGTTGTCTCAGGACCACCCTTTGGCATTTTTCTACATTCCTTGGGCCTCATTTTAGCCAGGATCACAACACTTAGTTATTTCTCTTCTCTACTTCTGTTTTATTTTAGGGAGTGAACCTTTGAAGTCAAATAAATTAATACAATTATCTTCTCATTGACTTTCTCATTCCCTCTATATTAATCCTGCTCATTTGTTTGTATATCAAACAGTTTTAACTTACAAAGTAATGGTAAAGGAAATCACTCAATTTTCCATCAAGTGAAACTAAAATGCTTTTTGGTTTTAACACACTTTAATATCTATGCTTTCCTAATAATTATTCTTCTTGGAATTTCTTTCTGTGTGTTTTTAGAGTTATCTTCTGGTCATTGAGCAATGAACACTTTTGTATATTAAACTCATAATATTAAGTATGTCCTCCCATATACTTGAGGAAAGACTTCTTTGACTAGTGTCAGCTTCCAAGTGCACCTTGTATGTAGCACCCATTCAGTCTTCTGTTACGATTTAATTTAGTTCATTTGAAATTTTCTAGTTAGCCATAATAACTGGTGGATATTGGATAATACCTACTACTTTTTATAGGAATTAAAATTTTACATTTTATTAACTTCAATTTTTAAAAAAATTCAAGTGTCAATTTTATGTGTATTTTCTTTTTGTGGAAAGAAGTGCCATTAAATCCAAAACCATGCTCACAAGTTATGCAAATTAGGTTGTACAATCTTCAGTGCAGCATATAGTCATGAACCATGTATCATTTGCCAACTACTGTGCAACAGAGATCCTCACAGGATTATGATGGAATTGGAACACTAATTCTTAGTTAAAGAAGAGACAAAATCAGACTGCAGGAGAAGAAGAAAAAAAATAATAGCTCCTAATAAGACCCAGAGTGAAGGGTTTATCAGAAGCCTTTGTGTACTGTAATAATCTTCCTACTCATTTAAAAATGTGAACCTAACACCAAAAGTTTTTACTAGTAGAGGGGAATGCTTATGGCATATTATCTAGTTTCGAATAAATCTATAATTTGAAAATAAAATCAAACCACCAATAACACATTTCTGAAAACAGCTACATCTCATTTTCATCATAGGTGACTTCACTGTGTATATCATTGTCCCTCACAAACTTCAAGTGGAGTAAGATGTAGAGGTTGAAGGTTATTGTCTGAATCTTACACATCTCCAGGTCTATGTGCTAATGGCTTCATCCCTAATGTAAATCTGTAGTGAGGTTCCACATTATCAGGAGGTGCAATGGTCTGCCATTGAAGAGATCATGTTGTCCCAGACTCAGCCCTTTCTCTCTACCTTTGGCTTCATGACTTTAAGGCAAGAAGTTTGCTTTTCTGTCTGCTGTTCATCATTTTCATAAAGCATGCCCACTAAATCCCACAGCAGTGGATTGACAGATCTTAAACTGGAAACTCAAAACTGTGAACTGAAAAAAAAAATTTCTACTTTTTAAGTTATGTGAAGTGATTTGTCACAGTTACAGAAAGTCAGCATTACATTAATATTAATGATCTCATGAAATCCTAGGATAATGGATATGTGTATATCTTTGTCTTTAACAAAAAAAAAGGAAATAAAAATAAAAACTAAATCTGAGTGTTTGGTGAGACAGCCCTGGCTTTGGAGTACTTGCAATGCAGACAAAAGGAACTGAATTCAAATCCCTAGCATAAATATAAAAGGCATGCAAAGATAAATCCTCACATCTTACTGGCTAGCCAGTCTAGCCAACATAGAAAAATTGAGGTTCATTGAGAGAGCCTGTCTTTAAAAGTAGTGTAAAAATCTACAGAAGAAAATGCCTGACAGCCACTTCAGACCTGCACATGTGTGTGTATATACGAGCACATACACTCTCATACAGATATATAAAACACACAAATTCTACTAAAGAAGTTCATAAAATAAAGGTATTGAGGGTAAAATACTTGTGTACCTAAAAGCATGCTTTTTTTTTAAAAAAAAACTAAGTGTTGCAAAAAGGCAAAAGGATGATAAGTTTATAAAGTAAAATATTAGGCAAGGCATTTTTACTTAAAGCTCAAAGTCTGGTACTGTCTGTGTCATGCTGATGAAGTCTAGGAACAGTTATGCAATGGGCCTTTACACCGATACTATCATCATGGCTTCCATCCTCAATATCCACTCAGTCAACACTGCAAGTTCCTTGTGGTCAATGCTCACCACATACCCGTGTGATTCTTTTGGATTCTGTTTTACATACATACTGTGTAGAGATAGTTAGATACACAAATGCCACCATGTTATAACTATGCTCAGCACAGTTATCAGAGTCAGCATAGTTTATCTCCCTCTTCTGCCTCTGGGTCTTCCTGCTAAGTCCATTTCACTCCTGGGTAAAAATACTTTAGAAACTCATGGTTAAACAGTGTCCCTAACAAATATATCCAGCCCTTCATAACGCTGTCTGTAGAGCTACCTCTTCCCCACTGGTGTGAAATTTTTGTCTCTCTTTGGAGTGTGGCAAGTCAAATCACCTCTGATACTGTACATTAGAAAGGTGTTCATACACAGGAAATTCACCCATAGTCATGACATTATACCAGTAATCCCATGATTCTGAGGGTAGCTGATAGGAAATGTATTTGAGGAAGGCAAAGAGTCTATGAGGGAGCAAGAAAGTACAAATTATGGCACAATGAAGAAAGCTATTGAGAATGAGATAAGGCAGATGAGACTGTCCATATTTGCAGGATTGATTCAAATATTTTTCAATATATTCCCAAGTGAATTAAATTTTAGCCCCTTTGTTAGTTCTATGATCTAATTATAAATATATTCAGCTACCTCTTGTGTCCTCTGCTCATAAAACTAGTACCTTTCACACAGTTCCTAATTATCCCTAAATATTGGCTATTTTAAGGAGAAGTTTAGTCATACTAATAGCATAGTTTCCAAAGTTAATGGTTTCCTCAAGCAAGGGAATCATTATAAATGAGTCCATATTGCTTTCTTCTAATAAGTTTCCTAAGTTTTAATGAGTTTGCATACTAATGGGTATTCAAAATAAAATTTTAGAAGTGTTTCAAGAACTAGTTTCTGACTCAGAAGTTTATATTCCATTCAGGAAGGGGAACTGTGAAGAAGAAAAATAAACTCTTTGCAGTTAGGTCCCAGTGAGGAGGTACATTAAACAGGAGTATTGGCAAAGAATCTGCACAACCTCATATATACAGCTTAGAGCACAAATAAAGCCAGTCACATTTCTCTAGCCTGTTACTTTTATGCTAACTTTAACATGGAAGCAGAATCAAGGGAAGATTCTTAACTTGTATGAACAGGCAACAGTAAATATAAGAGGACAGAACCTTTAGAGTGAAATGAGGTCCACATATCCCACATAGACTTACAAAATGGAGTCATCTTGAATGGAAGAAGTGTGGCTTGGTGAGAGTAGAAATTGTTGGGAAAATTACCTGTTTAATTAAGGTAATAGAAGAAACCAGAGAATTTTGGTGCAAAATTGTTCATAGCATTTCATTTTACTTTTTGGCAGAGATGGGGGAAATATACCAAATCTCTTTTTCTTCAGGTTTTAAAATAAATGCATAATAAGATAATCCCTATATAATCATCTGAGCCTTTATTAAAGCCCCGTGGACAATTTTACTAATTGATTTTGATTGTCTATAGCTACTCTGGTAAGTTGAAACTGAAAAGATAAAAATCAAGGTATTTTAAGGAAATCAACTCCATCAAGGATGCAAATAAATTGGTGTGTACATAAGATACACAGTCCTGTTTTACAGGGGCAGCAGAGTGAGGAAGTTGCCAGTGCTAAAATGTAATACTGGTCACCACTTGTAAGGTGCACAGCTCATTGAAACTTGTTTACATGGAGGGTCCACAAGGAACATGTAAGAAGAGAGGGCCAGTGGTGTCAGCTTGATTTGTCTTCACCATACTGTTCCCACATAATGCTATGCTTAGTAAAGTAGGAATGGGTACTTACTTATAGGTCAGACTAACTATAAACTTATGATAGTGATCTCATAAGTTTTCTAGCTGGCATTGCTCTTGAATGGCCAGCATCTCAAGTAATAGCTTGGTAGAGCACAGAAGGAAGCAATCCCCTCTGCCAATAATGCTCCTGTGTCTAATAAAGAATTAGTGTATGTACGGTGCATTCCCATCTTAGCCCTTGTGACTCACTCCCATTGTTCCCTTGGTCTGGTCAGAGCCTTAGTTTCTGAAGCTGAGATATGTTGGTGAATGCCAGTATCCTGGATTGCCCAGGAATCATGTGGTGACATTTCCCCACATTGCCTTCAAACCTAAAGCTCTCAGAGCATTGCAGGATTCACAGCAAATTTTTACACTAAAATAGAATCTGTTCTCTTTGTTGCTTAAACATTGCCAAATCTTCTTTTTATTACTGAGTGATAATAATTGTTGCTCTCTATGGGCTACAAAGTCCAGGTTTTGGTAAAACTGTACATAGCATATTGACCAAGTGAGGATATTTAGAGTTTTCACTCATCTCCAACATTTATCATTTATTTGAGATGATAATATTCAAAATCCCTTTTTATCTATTTTAAACTATATTGCACTGTGCAATGCAAGAAGAGTTGTGGCTTTGCAACCATTATCCCGGCATACATCCCTCCCTCTCCATGAGCCTATGATCATCACTGTTCTGCTTTCTGTTTTTACCAGTTCAGCATTCTTAGGTTACACGTGTCAGTGAAATATGTGATACCTGGCTTTAAAGTTGTGTCTTGTTTGATTATATATTATGATCATCAAGTCTATGTGTATTGCTACAAATAATATGGCTATTCTTTTAATGACCAGATGTAGACTCACAATATTTACTATATTTTCTTTATTCATCCATTAGTGAGCCCTTCTACTGATTCCATATCTTGACTGCTAAGCTGCTAAAACAAACATGAGAATTTGTATATTTCTTTATGAGATTGCTAATTTGTAAAGCAGTTTTACTGTTTTTTTGTTGTTGTGGTTGTTGTTTGAGGAACCTCTGTACTGTTTTTCCATAGTGGTCATATTAATTTGCACTTCTACAAATAGGGCATAAGGATTCTCCTTTCTCCAGGTCTTCACCAACATTTGTTATTGTTTGTATTTTTAACTGAAATTATTCTGATTTGAAATATGTTTTTGATGTATTGATGTGTTCTTCCCTGAATATATTTTAAGTACTCCCTGCTCATTGGTAACTAGAGCTTATTTTCAAAGGACACACAGATCAAAACAACATGACAAAAAAAAAATAAAACCAGCAGTCAACCTGTGAACTTAGAGCTATGTGGCTTGTAACAAAGAAAACCAAGGACACACAAGCTGATCTTTCCTTCCTACTGTAACAGTGTTGACACCTATAGCAAGAATCCTAAATTATATCTTTCTTCTCTTCTTAACATGTATCAGTAACAACACACAGAGAGAAACATAAATACACATGTGTTAAAGATTTTAACAGGACCTGAAAAGTTCAATGGGAAACCTTAACAACACAAACTGACACAAAGGAATCTGAAGATGGATTGTAAATGGGCATAATCGCTTATTCTGTTGAAGAGAGTGTGTTTACACATCTATCAGTACCTAAAGTTTGCAGGGAACTGCAAAAGAACTCAGAGGTAATGAACAGACCCACACAATAATCTACAATAAAAGATGATATGAGCACTGTCCTTGTTTGAATGAAGAAATTTTTTTTTGTCTAGTGTACACCCATGCCCATGTACATGAGGCAACACTAAGTAGAATCCATGGGTAGATTTATTCTGGGCCTGCTGTGCTATTAGTGATAAGTATGTGCTTGCCTAGTACTGTGATGCTTGTGTTCTAAGGTTCATAGTGCAGCTGGAAATCAAGTATGTTGCCTGTCACACTGTTATGTTGTTTGAGATTCCAATCAAGGTCTTAATGTTTTCTTTGGAGCTTTAGAATCTGGTTTTGGGTTTTATTTAGTTTTAATTTTTCTTTTTCTGTTAAGAATGTCATTGAAAGCTGAGTATGAAGGCATATGCTTTTAACCCCAGTGCTTAGGAGGCAGAGGCAAGTGGATATCTGTGAGTTTGAAGCCTACTATAATCTGCATAGATAGTTGCTTCTAGGCCAATCAGGGATACACAGAGAGACTCTGCTTTAAAAAGAAAAGAATGAATGAAAGACATGGAAGTTTTGAACAAAATTGTGATCATTCTAAAAATCACTTTTAACAATATTAATTCTGGCAAATAATGATCAGAATTTCTTTCTTTAGTAACATCTTTAATTTTTTCATTCAGTGTTTTAAAATTTGCATTGTAAAGATTTTTCACTTCTCTGGTAGACTTATTCTCTCTCATTCTGTCTCTCTGTCTCTGTCTCTTTCTGTCTTTTTGTCTCTCTCTGTCTCTCTGACTCTCTCTCTCTCTCTCTCTCTCTCTGTGTGTGTGTGTGTGTGTGTGTGTGTGTGTGTGTATGTGTATGTATGTATGTGTAATTGTTCCCCTGGCTTCCTTCTAGTCAAATTAATTATTGGTATAAATAAGAACCATGCGTTATTATTTGCTCATTCCATGTCCTCACAGTGTGATGAAAGTGTTATCAGTTTTAGGACTTCTGATGATGTTTGAGGGTAGTGGACATGTAGTATCACTCCATTGGGAAATTAGGACTTTTTCTAAGTGTAACTCCTTTGATTTTTTTCTTGTTTCACTTGTGTAGCTAAGACTTCAGGTACTGTATTTAATAAAGTTCAAACCCTTGTCTCATTGCTTATTTTAGTAAAATGTTTTGGAAAGATTTATTTTAAATATATTATTGACTATAGGTTGGCTATATACTGTCTTTCTTATGCTGAGATATCTCCCTTCGATTTCCAATTGCTTCAGTGTTTATATTATGAAGATATTGGACTATGTCAAAAGACTTTTCTTAATTCATTAAGTTGATCATAGGATTTCTATCCAACACTATTTATGCAATGTATTAAATTTACTGAATTGTTTATATTGACCCACCCTGGAAACTCTAGAAGGAAGCCAATGTGATCATAGTGGATGATCTTTTGAATGGGCTCAGAAGAGTTTGAAAGTATTTTATTAGGGATTGGAAAGATTAGCCTATAATATTCTTTTGTTGTGGTTTATTGAGTTTGGGAATCAGAGTACTACTGTCCTCATCAGATGTTTGGCAGCATTCCTTTGAATTGATGGAACAGTATGAGAGAAGTTAGTGTTACTTCTGCCTTAAATGTCTCGTAGAATTTAGCAGATACCAATCCAACTGGGCTTGGGTATGATTTTATTTGAGAAACATTTTACTACAGCTTCAATCTCCTTGCTTTTTATAATTCTACTTATATTGGTCACTTCATATGAATTTAATTTTAGATGGTCACATGTGTCAAGATATCTAGATATTTACCCATTTCTTTTAAAAGTGTCAGACTTATTGGCATATAGGTTTTCAAAGTATGTCCTAACATTAACCGAATTTCATAGTGTCTGTTCAAAAGGTTCCATTTTTATCTATCGTCTTTTTAATTTGTATCTTTTCACTTCTATTAGTTTGGCTATACACTGCTTGAAGTATATCACTACATAGCCTCCTGACTTTTAAAGATTAATTTAATGCACTGTTACTCTAAATTTGCGTCAAAATAACTGAGAATCATTGGATGCAAACCATTCTATGAAGCAAACTGAAGCTTCAACATACTGTTATAGCTATTTATATGTCTGATAAAGTAAATTAAACCAAAACTTGTTAGAAGAGTTAAGGCTAGCCACTACATATTAGTAAAGGATAAGCTAATTAGATATAAAATTATAAATATTCATAAACCCATTTGAGGGCTCCTAACTTGGTAAAAGAAACAATACATGCATTAAATATTAGACAGGTCATTTAATCTCAGTTTTGTATTTGTTTCTTTGTTGTTTTTATAGTAAGAAGGGCAGGCTGTGTCCCTCTGCCCAACTAGCTTAACGCCTTAAATAACCACACCAACTCCCAGCTGCCCTGATATCTTAACCCCGAAATAATTACACAGAAACTGTATTCATTTAAACACTGTCTGGCCTATTATTTCTATCCTCTTATTGGCTAACTCTCACATCTTTAACTCATTTCTATTAATGTGTATCACCACTTGACTGTGGCTTACCGGCATGAGTCTAACCAGCGTCCATCTTGGGCAGGAGAATCATGGCATCTGCCACACTTCCCTTCTTCCCAGCATTCTGTTCTAACTACTCTGCCAACCTAAAAGCTGCCCAAGGCAGTTTCATTATTCAAGCAATGAAAGCAACACACAAACAGAAGAACCTCCTTTATTAACAGAATATGCTTTATTTTTTTCTTTTCTTTTTTTAAAAAAGAAAACAAACTATCTTTTTTGATTTCACATTCCAATTTCAGTTTTCACTCCCTCCCCTCTTTCCATTTCCTCCACCATACCTCCCTCACCTCACCCTCATCCACTCCTCAGAGAGAGTAAGACACATTGCTTTGGGGAAGGTCCAAGGCCCTCTCTGCTATATTTAGGCTGATCAAGGTATCCATCCAAAGAGAATGAGCTCCCAAAAAGCCAGTACAAGCAGTAGGAAAAAAATCTTTCTGCCACTGCCAGTGGCCCCACCATCTGCCCCAGTCATACAATTGTCACCCACATTCATAGAATCTAGCAAAGTAGTATGCTGGTTCCTTCCCTCCAGCTGGAGTTGGTGAGCTCCCATTAGTTCAGGTAAACTGTTTCAGTGGATGTCTCCATCATGGTTTTGACCTCTTTGCTCATATTCTCACTCTTCAACTGGACTTTGAGAGCTCAGCCCAGTGCTCTATTGTGGGTCTCTGTCTCTGTATCAGTCAGTTGCTGGATGAAGTTTCTATGGTGATACATAAGATAATCATCAATGTGACTACAGGGCAAGGCCAGTTTGGGCACCCTCTCCTCTACTGCTTAGAGTTTTAGCTGGGGTCATCCTTGTGGATTCCTGGGAATTTCTCTAGTGCCAGGTTTCTTATTAGGTCATAATGGTTCCCTCAATCAAGGTATCTCTTTCTTTGCTCTCATCTCTGTTCTTTATCTTTACTATCCCTTTCCCTCATGTTTTCCACCTCCTTCCCCCTCTTTCTTCCTTTTCTCTTTCTACCCTCCCTTCTTTCCCCACCACTATGCTCCTAATTTTGTCAGGTGATCTTGTCTATTTCCTCTTCCCAGGGACATCTAAATATGTTTCTGTTAGGGTTCACCTTGTTATTAGCTTCTCTAGGGTCATGGAATATAGTCTCATTATCCTTTGCTTTACAGCTAGTATCTACTTATGAATGAGTACATACCATGTTATTTTTCTGTGTCTTGGTTACCTCATTCAAGATGGTATTTTCTAGTTCTATCCACTTGCATGCAAATTTCAAGATTTCATTGTTTTTTAACCTCTTAGTAGTACTCCATTGTATAAATGTGTCTGGGCAACTGGGAAATGAATGAATAGTCTCTCCTCACAAAAAATATAGAAATAAACCAAATAGAAAATGGAGCTGTAAACAGAATAAAGTCCCATATCCCCTTAAATAATCAACTTCTATTCCCTTTCATACCAGTTTCATCTGACTCAACATCAAGAATGTATTTGGAATAACTGTAAGATAAATAAGATTTGAAATAGATATGTTGTCAGCCCCTATTTTTAAGATATTTGCATATTATGTTAAATACTAACCAAGAATGAAGTAAACATAGTTTCTATAAAATATTTTTGTTGTTTTAGCTGAGAATTGAAAAATTTCTGCAAAAACTGTGAGATAGAATCTGAAGGCAAGCAACATTGTCTATGTCCCCACACATCCCTAGTCCTGAGTTTCTTGATTTCTCTTCATTCACTGACCACAAATCATTAACGTGTCATGTTAGGCTGAAGAGGAGACTCTGTAGTAGCTGACCTTTCTCAAGATAATCCAACCAGCTAAGCTCCCACAAAGCCAGCACATTACGTAGGTTCAAAACCCCGTGCCATTGTCCTTGGCTTCTCATCAGCCCTCATTGTTCGCCATGCTCAGAGAGCCCAGTTTTATCCCATGCTTTTTCAGTCCTGACTGCTCTTTGGACTGGAGAGGGAGGAGGAGAGGAGTGGGGGGAGGGGGAGAAGGGTGGGAGGAGGGAGAGAAGGTGGGAGGAGGGGGAGGGAAGTGGGAGGCTGGGAGGAGGTGGAAACTTGTTTTTTTTTCTCCTTTTCTCAATAAAAAAATGGAAAAAAAAAGATAACCCAATCAGTTCCTACAGTTCTAATCAGAAAGAAAGTAGATGTATATACCAAAAACTTCATGCTTCAAAGAACCCACAGTAGCCATAAGACAGTTTATTTTATTTTCAAAATTTCCAGATAACTCTTGAAAACCATCCTAACAAACAGTTCTGAATCTGGCTGTTTGAATAGGATTTTGGTTTTGTCTTCCATGAACTTATTCCTTTGCACCAAGATCAACTAGAAATTTCATATTAAGGTGTAAAATTAATTCACAATAAGAAAATTACAATGAGGAGAATGGTGCATTGAATAAAGCATAATGAATAAAGTTTTCAGTTTTTAAGAATAAAAAACAAAAATGAATAACTTTATATATTAATTCATATTTCTGAAAATACTGAAGAAAAATAAAGTTTCTGACCTCTAAAAATCAAGAACTTATATAAATGCCTGTAAATGTCTCCTAATGCTCATCTCCATGGAGATAGTTCATGCTGGAGGCAATACAAATAGTTATAGATTCTAAAAGATTGTCTTAGAAATAATCACAGACTAAAATCTAAGCAAACATTAAGTAAGAAATGAATGAATACCCGCTAAAACAAAAAGTATTTATACGTAATTTTGATGTGGGAAAACTCATGTTCATCCATAATTGTTAAGCTATACAATTGTGTCTCTCTTACTGTTCCCAAATAAAAGATAATTTTTGTAAGTGGTTAAATACTTTTTAAATAATTCAGTAATAATAATGACTTTTCATATAAAGATAGCCATTATATATTATCAGAAATGTGTCATAAATATCTGTAATAGTTAAAGGGAGATGTAAACTTATTCACAATAAGACATCTAACCCAAAAGTATGCATTTGGTGGCATTTAATTGTGAAATTATAAAAATTACTTAATATACAATGTTAAGGACAAGTAAGACAAAATTACAGCCATTTAAATATGTTCATAAGCCAAAGACTAAAAGGGAAACTTTTTCAAACTTATATCAAGCTATTAGAACCTTTTCTTTGAGAGATGACCTTTTGTGAATAGAATTCCATGGTAACTAGGGAAGAACCAGACTAGTGGTGAAATAAAAGTGAAAACACTAAAATTATGACCAAACTTTGGACAGAGGTGTTTCCTTATGATAAGTTCAGTTAAAAGCCATTAATTTTAAAACAATAATGAAATAATGCATGACATTTTATATTGTCTTGAAGAACTTTAAACTCAAAATTTAAACTAGGAAAGTACTTAGTATTCAGGCCCAAGTACCTGAATCTAGAAACCTAAGTAAATGCCAAGTTTGTGCTCTGGGGAGGCAGAGACAAGAGGATCTTTGGGGCTTGCTAAGCTGCTAGTCTAGTCAAATCAGCATAACCTAGGGTCAGTGAAGGATCCTAACTCAAAAATTAAAGTCAGGAGTGACTGAGGAAGAGTGCCAGTGCTGATCCCTGGCCACCACTTACAGGCACACCTACAATCATATATACATACATGTAAACATGGACAGGATACAGAGGAAGACTCAATATTCACCAGGAAATGGCAAGTTTCAGTGCCTTTCAAATATTTGGCATCATTCTTCTCACAAAGAAGATGTAACAAAGAATGTTATCATTCTCTATCAGGAGCACCTAAAGGAAGACAGAGAAAGAGATGGGGACATATCAGATGTAAAATGGTTGCTTGCTTTTTCACAAGCAGTTCAGCTATAACAGTGGTTCTCAACCTCTGGGTCATGACCCCTTTGGAGGTCACATATCAGATATTTTGCAAATTTGATATTTGCATTATGATTCCCAACAGTATCAAAATCATAGTTATAAAGTAGCCATGAAAATAATTTTATGGTTAGGGATCACCACAACATGGAAAACTGTATTAAAGTGTCACAACATTAAGAAGGTTGAGGACCACTGATGTACAAACTGTCCAATTACAGATGGAAAATTGATCTCACTGAGATCTTTCTTAACTAAACTGTAAATAATTTACCCAAGAATGTGTTATAGGCTGGATGATAGTACAAGGCAGGTTGCTATACATTTTGAACACCCCAGTGGATGGCCCATCTTCCTGTAGTTTTATTTTTTACTAAAACAAAATTCTTTGCATCTCATAAATAAAAAAAGATTAGATAGGAAAATGGCAGAAGAAGTAATAGATACATCCTATTTTTCTACATTTTAAATGCAGTTGCAATGATTAATAGCAAGTGAAAATCTACTATCCAAAAGGGAAAAAGTCTGTTCTTTCTCATAGGTCATAGACTAAGATCTGGAACACGCAGATCAGGTCAGTAACTAATGCAATTAGAATTTCAGTATAAACACCAGTATGCTGACTGATCTTTCAAGAGCTGTCAGTGTCACAGTTCCCTCCAAGTTCATGAAAGGTGCACAGCTGTATAGTGTAATGATCCAGGAAAACAAAAACAGTGTTCTTAAAAATTCTGGGTTTACCCTGACTGCTCTTAAAACTGGAGAGGGAGAGGGAGTAGAGGGAGTGGGAGGGAAATGGGAGGAGGAGAGGAGGTGGAAATTTTTAATAAATAATAAAAAAGAAAAAAGAAAATAATGAAATAAATAATTTAATACAGCATAATGAAATGCCCTATGTTCTATCGGGAGTCCATGCACTAATATAAAAAAAAAGGATTTTCTAAAGCAGTCGGTAGTTTTACACATGAACAAATGGTACAATATGTTTCCATACAGTGATAACAACATTTATGCCTCCTTCAATTATAAAAGCATTTTATTCTTTACTATGAAAAAAGTGACCACATTCCATATGTGTTGTGTTCAAAGCCGTTAAATTCTCATTGTTTTGTGCTCACTTGATGTTCACTAAGTCATCTAAGCTAAAAATAAGTTGTGTATGTATTTTAAAGACATTCTTTTTAAAAATAAATTTCATACATGTTATAAAAAATTCTGGGTTTATATTTTGTTCACTGTTGGAATATTGTATTCATTAGAGCATAGTATTATTCATTAGAATAATTATTTAAAATGTATATCAAACTTAAATGCTAAGATTTATTACCTAAAAATAGAAAGTTTAATTATAGCATTAAGTTAGGTGTGATGGCACATCCCTTTAATCCCAGTACTTGAGAGGCAGAGACAGATCTCTGTGAGATAAAGGTAAACATAGTTTATATAGTGAGTCCCAGGTCATCCAGGGCTACACAGTAAGACAGACATCCATACACTGTGATTATATGCAGCATTAAACAAAACCAAAAAGCAATTAAATTATCTCATGTTAATGATTTCATATAGTACTCTTACATAGGTTATTTTGTGTAAGTACCAAAAATTTAGACAAGCATAAGAACCTGATGTTTTTCCCATTGACTAGTCAGGAATTAGCACCAACAGTTGATGGAAATGTTCAGGATCCCAGGAACTGGACTAAATATAAGTTTTCATGATTCCAGAATCCTTCCATATGCCTAATTGTTTGGTCTATTTATTAAATTTACTATTAACATGCAGTAATTATAATATTAGTAAGATTCTTTGTATATATGATTTATAATGCATGGAGATGGAATGCACCAGATCAGCCCAAGCCATGTTTTCACACTCCATTCCATTCTAGGCTACATCCTCCCTAGTAATCAGTACTGTACTTTCAGTTCAACATATTGTAGATTTTATGTTAGATATGTAGTACTCACCATTCTGTGTCTGGTGTATCTCACATAATACAACATCTTCCAGTTCTATACATTTTGCAATAAATGGTAGAGTTTCATTCTTTATGACTGAATATTTCATTGCATATACACAACACATTCTCCTTATCTGTTTATGTACTGATGGCATCTAGTCTGAATCCAAATCTCAGATTTGTGAATATAACCGAAACGTTTTCGTACCTCTCTGCAATGCATGTTTCATTTCTTTTACATATGTAACCAGAGGTGAAAGAGTTGGATTATAAGTACATCTAATTTTCATTGTTTGAGCAATTTATATGTCTTTTGAGTTTAATAATATTCACATGAATAGAGTTCCCTTTCTCTGCATCCTCACTAGGCTTTGAAATGTTTCACTGTAGTGATTCTAAGTTGGGTAGAATGGTATACTACTTAGAGTTCTCTAAAGAGACAGAAGTGGAAAAAAGGGAAACAAAAGTGGCAGAATGAATTGGTGTGTGTGAAAAATACATATTTAATATAAGTATATTTCCCATATGTATATACATATATGTGTGTGATGAGTATATATCCCCTCTCTATATACATACATGTGTTCTGTGTGTGATGAATATATATGATATATATCTCATATACATGTGTGTGCATGCATTTGTGTGTATGTGATTTATTAGATGACACACAAGATATGGTCTGACTAGTGCAGCAGTATGTTTGAAGATTGGAGGATCAAGAATATGTTAGTTAGTTGTTCAGTCTGCTAGGCTGGATGTCACAGCAGTCCCAGGTCTTAGAAGAGTCCTGGAAAGTTGCTGTTCTTCAGTTTATACTGGAATCCTGAATAAGGTGAGTTTAATATCAGCTTCAGAAGGAGGATAGAAAAACTTGCTAGCAAGAGTAAGACTGACCTGGCAAAAAGGAAAGTTTCCTTCTTCCATGTCCTTCTACATTGGCTTCCACCAGGTGTGGCCCAGATTTAGGATAATTCCTCCTGTTTCAAATATCTAATGAAGAGATTTTTTTACATGAATGCCCAGCAATGTGGATTTTATTTGATTCCAGATATAGTCAACTCAAGAAACAAGATTATTCATATTAAGTGATATCATATTATATTTTTATTTCTGTTTACCTGATGTGTGATGATACTGAAGACCTCAAGTTATTGGATGTTCATATTCTTTTTTTTTTAAATATTTATTTATTATGTATACAATATTCGGTCTGTGTGTATGTCTGCAGGCCAGAAGAGGGCACCAGACCTCATTACAGATGGTTGTGAGCCACCATGTGGTTGCTGGGAATTGAACTCAGGACCTTTGGAAGAGCAGGCAATGCTCTTAACCACTGAGCCATCTCTCCAGCCCCGGATGTTCATATTCTTTAGTTTGAAAAAAAGTCAGGGGCTAGAGAGATGACTCAGCTATGAAAGGCTAGGCTCACAGCCAAACATATGAAGAGGTCAGTTCAGATATTTTGCCTATTTTCAATTAAATCTCTTGGTGCATTTGTTGTCTTGTGGGTTTTTAATTATTTACGTTTCTTACTCTTTTTATTTTAAGCTTTACCTCTATTGCAATTAGTGTTATAAGAACATTAAATGCTTTATTTTAAAAAATCATACCGTATATTTTGATCAGATCATATTTCATTGAATAAATATGATTTTCTCTTTACCAGGGGATATCAGTTGCAAATAGCTTCTTGGTTGAAAGTGGAACTTGACATCTATCTCCCCCTCTTGGTGCCAGGACCTTTTCTGGCTTAACCTATAACAGGTCCTGTGCATGCAGCAATAGTCCCTTTGTGTGTTTTTGTGTATAACAATCCCGTTGTGCTTGAAAAGCACTGTTTCCTTGGAGTCACCCGTGACCTCTGACTCTTAGAATTCTTCTTCTTCCTTTTCTGGGCCTTAAAAATGAGGCTATGATGAAGACCTTCAATTTAGAACTGAGTACTTTCATCTCCCTGACTCTACAGATGTTGTATAGATCTGTGTAAATCTATCTCTACTTCAAAGAGTTTCTCTGATGAGTGTTAAGAAAAGCACAGATTTATGGGTATATCCATATGTCATTAAGAGTCCTTTTAAAGGTATATTACTTCACAAGAATACTAGTAGTAAGTTTTCTCTTAGGCCCATGACATATATAGTCTCAGATTCTTGGCTACTTTAGGAGTATCAGGTATGGGTTTCATCACATGGATTGGACCTTAAATCCAATTATAAAAAAAGTTTGTTGGTTTTACCTATAACATTTGTGCCATATTGCACCATTATATATTATAGACAGGTGTCTGTTATATAGGTTACAAAGTTGGTGATTGGACAATATTGATAATTAGCTTTCTCTTCCTGTAACATGCAGAATAACTTTCAGTACCATAAAAGTAGCCAAGAGGCGTAAAGCTTCTAGTTGGACATCAGCTCATGCTGTTTATGTCTCGTGATACAAATATGTGTTGTGTTTAGCAATATGGCCTTACTTTAATGTTATAGGCAGTAACCAATAACCTTGGATGAAATACAATGTGATGTTTGAGGGGGAGTCCATGAGATCCTTTTGGTCAAGGACTCAACTATATTTAAACCATACTGTCAGTGGATTTTGTTATTTGGTGACTTAACATGTCTAGTAAGGACACTGTCTTTGGCATTACATGGTGATTCCAATTAAATTCCTTTCATACATGTATATAATTTAGGCAAATTCTACAGTGTTGCATTTCCATATGGTTTTTTAAACATTCTTTAGTATTTGTTGTCCTTATTTTACTCTACTTTCCTATCCTCCTCTATTCATTTAATTTAAATATTCTAGTTTCCCCTATTATTGCTCCATAACACTATATTTTGTTTTTCAATTCCACAGGAGATTCCATCCTCCTACTAGGTACCTAGCTTCTGTAGTTATTTGTATTATAGGATTTCCTATAATACAAATGTGTGTGTGTGTGTGTGTGTATGTGTGTGTGTGTGTCACTTAAAAGCTAGTATCCACATTCAAGAGAAAACATGAAATGTTTGCCCTTTTGTAACTGGGTTACTCATTCAGGAAGGGTTTTACTAAATCCATCCATTTGCATGAAAATTTCATTATTTAATTTTTTATAATAGCTGAATAACATCTCATTCTGTAAATACACTACATTTTCATTAACCATTTATCAGTTTATAGACAATCTAGGCTGTTTTCAATTTCTAGCTATTATGAAAATGCAGGAATCAACATGAATGAGCAAGTATATCTATAGTAGGATATAGAGTCATTTAGATATATGTCCATAAGCAGCACAACTGCATATGAGGTAAACTCATCCTCAGTTTCCTGTGGAATTCCCTCCAGACAAATTTCCAAAGATGTTGTACTAGTTTGCCCTCCAAGCAGCAATGAGTAAGTGTTCCACCATTGAAACTATCATGTGCTGTCATATATTTCATTGATCTGGATGATTCTAAGTGGAGTAAGATTAAATCCCAAAGTAGGTTTAATCTATATTTCCCTGATGCCTAAGAATTTTAAACACTTTTTTTTGTAGTTTCGCTGTCTTAGGTTTTATTCTGTTTTTATTATTATTTTATTACTTTAAAAAATCCCAATCCAAATTATAACTCCCTCCCTACCTCCCACACTGTCCCCACACCTCCCACCTCTCTCCCCTCCAATTTTAAGAGAGGACTAGGCACCCTGCCCCGTGGCAAGTCCAAGGCTCTCCCTACTACATCTGGGTTGAACAAGGTATACTTTCAAAAAGAATAGGAACCCAAAAAGCCGGTACATGCAGTAGAGACAAATCCCAGTGCCACTGTCAGTGGTCCCTCAGTCTGCTCCAACTGTCAACCATATTCAGAGAGACTAATTTGATCCCATGCTTGTTCATTCCCAGTCCAGTTGGAGGTGGGAAGCTCCCATTACCTCAGGAAAACTGTCTCAGTGGGTGAACCCCTCATGGTCTTGACCTCTTTGCTCATATTTTCACTCCTTCCACTCTTCAACCTTAGTCCAGTGCTCCGATGTGGTTCTCTGCTTCTGGTTTCATCTGTTGTTGGACAAAGATTCTATGATGATATTTAAGATAATCACCAGTCTGACTACAGGGCAAGGCCAGTTCAGGCACCCTCTCCTCTATTGCTTAGGATCTTAGCTGGGATCATTCTAATAGATTCCTGGGAATTTTTCTAGAGCCAGGTTTCTCGCTAACCCCATAATGGCTCCCTCAACTGAGATATCTCTTTCCTTGCTCTCATATCTGTCCTTCCTCCATTTAGACTATCCCATTCCCTCAAGTTCTCCTCAACCCTCCCCTTCTCCCCTTCTTCTACCCCCATGCTCCCAATTTTGACAGGTGATCTTGTCTTTTTCCAATTCCCAGGAGGATCTATATATGTTTTTCTTTGGGTTCACCTTATTACTTAAATTCTCTTGGATCTTGAACTATAGGCTCAATGTCCTTTGTTTATGACTAGTTTATAAGTTTATAAGTGAGTACATACCATATTAATTTTGGGGGGGTCTGGGTTACCTCACTCAAAATAATGTTTTCTAATTCTATCCATTTGCATGCAAAATTCAAGATGTCATTGTTTTTTAGTGCTGAATAGTACTCTAATGGCTATTATTGTGCTATATTGTAGTATGACTGAGTATCTTTTGCGTATATTCCCGATAGTGGTATTGCTGGATTCTGAGGTAGGTTGATTTCCAATTTTCTGAGAAACCACCACACTGATTTCCAAAGTGTATGCACAAGTTTGCATTCCCACCAGCAATGGATGAGTGTTCCCCTTACTCCACATCTTCTCCAGCATAAGCAATCATTGGTGTTTTTTATCTTAGCCATTCTGACAGGTGTAAAATGGTATCTCAGAGTTGCTTTGATTTGCGTTTCCCTGACAGCTAAGGAACTTGAACATGTCTTTAAGTATCTTTTGGCAATATGAAATTCTTCTGTTGAGAATTCTCTGTTTAGTTCAGTACACTATTTTTTAAATTGGGTTATTTAAATTTTTAATGTATAATTTCTTTTATATTTTATCTTTTGAGAACTTTGTATAGAATGTACATAATTATTATTTTTCTTAATGTTCAGGTTTTATCACAAATGGATGTTAGATTTTGTCAAGGACTTTTCTGTATCTAATAGGATGATCATGTGGCTTTTGTCCTTCAGGACATGTATGTAGTTTCACATTTATTGATTTACTTATGCTGGACCATCCCTTCATTCTAGGATGAAGTCAAATTTATCAAGTCAATAATCTTTTTGACTGTTCTTGAGTTGTGTCTGAAAGTAATTTATTGAGAATTTTTACCTCTATATTCATAAGGGATATTGGTCTATACTTTTTTGTTGAGCCTTTCTATGGTTTTAATATCAGGGAAATAGTGACTTCATAAAAAGAATTATTAAATTTTACTTCGGTTTCTATTTTATGTAAAAATCTGAAAAACACTGGCATTTGTTCTTTAAAATATCCAGTAGAATTCTTCATTGAATTGGACCTGGGCTATTTTCGGTTGGAAGATATTTAATTACTACTTCTATTTCACTAAGGACTATGGATTTTTATAAAATATTTGCTTCTTCACAATTTAAGTTTGGTAAGTCATATATGTCAAGAAATTTATCCGTTTTGTTTAATCTTTTCCAATTTGCTGGAATACAGATTTGCTTTAAAGTATGTCCTTAGGAGTCTCTGAATTTCCTTGGTGTCTCTTATAAAGCCACCCTCTTCATTTCTTTTTTATTTTTAATTTATTTTTCCTTTCAAAAATGTACACTTCCTCCCCTCCTCCCATTCCCCCTCTCCCTATTCACCTTAAGAGAGGGCAGGGAACCCTGCCCTGTGGGAAGTCCAAGCCCTCCCCTCCCCCACATCCAGGCCTAGGAAGCTTTGCATCCAAATAGACTGGGGTCCCAAAAAGCAGTGCAGTAGAAACAAATCCCAGTGCCTTTATCAATGGCTTCTCAGTCAGCTCCCATTGTCAGCCACAATCAGAGAGTCCTGTTTGATCTCGTGCTCATTCAGTCCCAGTCCAGCTGGATTTGGTGAGCTCCCATTAGAACAGGCACACCGTCTAAGTGGTGGACGAACCCCTCAGGTCCAGACTTCCTTGCTCATCTTCTCCTTCCTTCTTCTCTTAACCTGGACCTTGGGGGCTCAGTCCTTGTTCTGATGAGGGACTTTGTCTCTGTCTCCATCCATCGCCAGATGAAGACTCTATGGTGATATTCGAGATAATCATCAGTGTGATAGTGGGGCAAGGCCAGTTCAGGCACCCTCTACTCTGCTGCCCAAGGACCTATCTGGGGATATCCCTGTGTAAACCTGGGATCCCTCTAGAGCCAAGTCTCTTACCAACCCTAAAATAGCTCCCTTAATGTAGATATCTTCTTCTCTGCTCCTATATCTGCCCTTCCTCCATCTCCACCCTCCCACTCCCCCAAGCACTCTCCAGTCTTTCCCTTTTCTCTTTCCTCTCCCTGCCTCCCCTTCCCCCAACCCCACCTCCACCCCTATGCTCCCAACTTTTCCCCTGGCAATCTTATTTGCTTCCAATTTCCAAGAGGATCTATATATGTTTTTCTTTGGGTTGCAGCACGCTCGCAAATTACCCACTTTCGACCCCGGGAGGTAGTGACGAAAAATAACAATACAAAACTCTTTTGAGGCCCTGTAATTGGAATGAGTCACCCTCTTCATTTTTAATTTTATTAATTTGGATATTTATACTGTTCTTTTTGGTAAATTTGGCTAAGGTTTGTCAATCTTATTGATTTTCTCAAAGAGGCAATTCTTCATTTCATTCATCTTTGAATTTTTGTTTGTTTCTGTTTCATTGAGTTCAGTACTGAACTTGGTTATTTCTTCTGGTTTGCTCTTTTTGAATATTATTTGTTCTTGTTTCTTTAGAATTTACATGTCATTAAGTCATGAATATGAGATATCTCCAATTATTTAATATAGGCATTTATTTTTATAAACTTATTTCTTAGGTCTATATTTATTGTATCCCATAGTTTGTTATGTTGAACTTTTATTTTTATTCAATTATAAAAGTTTTTTATTTAATTCTTTTTATTCCAATGTAATAGTTTTATTGATTATTTGATAATTTTACATAATACTGATCATACCGACTTTCCAGTCCTCCCAGATCTGCCCCTCTACTCTTGTGACTTCCACCAAAAAAAGAAGGAATAAAAACACAAGTCCAATTTGTGTTACCCATATACTCACTGAAGCATAGTCAAATTTCTAGTGGACAGCCTCTTAAAGAAAACTGAGTCTTTCTTCACCTGAATCCCTAACATAAGCCATCAGTTATGGAGAGCTACACTTTAGCATACTTATTACAATTTTTAAAAGTTCTCTTTCATGGTTTTCTGTCTAAACTGTTATTCTGGGGGGAAAGATGGGTAGGGGAGAGGGGTTGTCACAGAATCCCTAACGTCCTCTTTCTCAGCTGAGTCTGCAATAATTGATACCACCCCAAAAGTAGCTTCCTTCCTTTTTACAGTCAGTGGGAGCACAGATCGTGGACTTCTTCTTAGTTTCTGATGACCATGCGGATCCATATCAAGTTATTCAATTTCTATGAGTTTGTATACTTTCTTTCATTTTATTGCTGTTGATATGCAGTTTTAATCCATGATGATTTTTCTATATTTCTATATTTCAATTTTTCTATATATGTTGAAATTTTCTTTGTATCCTAATATGTTATCAGTTTTAGAGAAAGTTCAATAATATGCTGAGAAAAAAAGTATATTCCTTATCATGTTTAGGTAGAATGTTCTATAAATACCTATGCGATCCATTTGATTTGTGACTGTATCTCCAGAATTTCTGTTTAGATTTTGTGTAGTTGATCTGTTTATTGGTCACAGAGGGTTATTGAAGCTACTCATGAGTTAGGGTCAATATGTGATTTTAATTGTTGTGTTTCTTTTATGAACTTGGTGCTCTTGTGTTGATGTATAAAAATTGTGATATTTGCTCATCCATGTCCATTGCTGCTCTATTAACAATAGGTAGGAAATGAAAACAACCTAAATGTCCTTCAACTGATGAATGGATTGTGAAACTGTGGTACATATACAATACTCCATATAGTCAACTATAAAGAAAATTAAATCATGAATGTTACAGGTAAATGAATGGGACTAGAAAAGATCATATTTAGTGAGACAACCAAGTGCCACAATGACAAAAGTCATATGTTCTCTATCATCTGAGGTTCTGGCTCCAAATATTCAGATACATTTATATATAGAGAGGGGAATAAATGATCTGCCCAGGGAAATGGGAAAGTGATGGCTGTAATTGGGGAGGGAAGAGGAAGATGAATAAACAAGTGGGGAAAAAGGTAAAATAACAATAAAAATGTCTGAAAAGGGAATAAATAATCATATTATTTGCTATCTACATAAAAAGAAATTATAATGCACATAAATCTGTGTAGAAATAGCCATAAATAGTTTAAATGCAATTTTCTCATCTGGGTTGATGGTGCTCCTCTAAAAACTGAAGACTACCTAACAAAAATCCAACACAAGGCATAAAAAGCCTTCTACTGAGTTGTTGCCCAGCATTGTCCTAGACAGTCCCTAAACATAAAGGCCTTTGTTATTGCCTTTGGTTGCTCCTCAGATATGAAAAGCAAGCCCCTATTGTTGAAGACATGATGTACTTCAAAAACAGGGCCCAGAGGCTTCTAAGATGAAACTGAACTAACTGAAAGCCTTCTCCTTCCTGGTGAATAGCTTTCACGGTACCAGAAATCACATTGCAAACTTCCAAAGAAGGGAAGGAACCAACAGTCCTACACAGCAATGAAGCCTATGAACTACATCTATGACTACTATCATGGAACAATAACCCTAATGATGCAATAATGGTATGTAGACTTTGGTGGTAACGAGCAGCTCTCTAATCAACTTACATACTCAATTAGTAAGAACTAAATGATGCCTGGTACTGGAAACCTAGCAAACAACCCAGGGCTGGTAAAGTCATGGTTATTGGAGGAGAACCTAAAATTACCACGTTGTAATCACGACCATTCTAAATACTTGTCTTTATACCCAGAGGTAAGTATAGTCCTCACCCCTCATTTAGAAAGTGTCTCTTTGCAATAGATGAATATCTTTGCTGAAAAACACAACAAATCAATGAAGAAGGTGGATCCCAGTACAAACTGATCCAACTACAAAACAAAACAAAATTCTCCTGCACCTATGTCTGAGGGGAACATTGCAGAATATGTGGTAGAAAGATTGTAATAACCAAAGTATCAGGGAGTTTGCTACAAGATTAGGTCTCCTGGTAATGTCAGAAGCTAAGCTCATAAAATCTCAGGAAAATGACTGTCTCAACATGAGCTGAACAAGGACAATAGGAAGAAGCATGCCAAAGTGAGTAGGTACAGCCTATGAGGCTTCAACCATACACAAACAGTTACAGGTAATGCAGGAGAAACTGTCTTTCCAAAGGATGAGCACACCAACTGGTTATTCAATACCAAATGGTTAGCCCTGAAAACACGCATACTGGTAATATTATACAGACTGAGCAGGTTGTATTTATGAATATATAAGCATACACCTAGTATATAACAACAATAATGAAAGATGAGGCCAGGAGTTTGAAAGAGTACAAGGAGTGGTATATGGAAGGGCTTGGAGGGAGGAATTAGAATGGAGAAGTGATATAATTATATTAAATAAACTCAATAAATAATTAAATAAGTAAAATAAATCCTCCTCTTCAAAAAACAGAAAAAAAAATAGATGTTATTCTAGTGGGGCTGCCTTTATATGTAACATGGTATTTTTCTCTTGCAACTTTAATTTCCTTTCCTTGTTTTTTGTATATTTAGTGCTTTGGTTTTTATGTGTCATAGGTAATTTTTTTCTACTCTTGCATATTAGGTGTTTTGTATGCTTCTTGTACCATAATATGTATCTCTTTCTTTGGGAAATTTTTCTTCAATGACTTTGTTAAAAAATATTTTTCTGTACCTTTGACCTGTGTTTCTTCTCCTTATTCTATTGTTATTATTGATAGATTTGGTCTTTTCATAGTATCCCCAATTTCTTAAATTTTTTGTTACTTAACATTTTTGGTATAAATATCCATTTCTTCTTCTTGTTTTCAATGCCTGACATTCTCTCTCCCATGTGTTTTAAATTTGTTGGTGAGGATTATCTATGAGGTTTTTATTTGACATTCTACATTTTTCATTTCCAGTTTTATTTCAGTTTGAGGTTGGTGTGTGTGTGTGTGTGTGTGTTTATGTATGTATGTGTGTGTATCATTCTATTTCTTTGTTAAATTCTTCTTTTCTGTTATGAAATTCATTATTTCATTGAACTGTTTATTTGTTTTTTCATAGTCCTTATTGAGGAATTTATTCAGGTCTCCTTTTGAAATCCATATCTTCATATCCATATACTTCAACAAAAATACTTTTGTCAGGACCTATTGCAATTGCATTGCTGGAAACAGTGTATTTGCTATTTCTCTTTGTGTTTTTGCATTGGGATCAATGCAACTGGAGTTAGATATTTGGGATGTTTCTTGGTGTAGATATCTGGTCTTATCTTTTTGGGGTAGATATTCTGGTTTTTGGGTTGCTTTTGTCCACGTTGGATCCTAAGTGCAGTGGTTGTATAGGGTACCCATTAGAAAGTGTTTCTGTGGGTTGTTGATCATCAGAATAAAATGCAGGTGAGCTGAGTCCCAGTAGCCTAGTATTGCTACTGGGGGACCCTGCTTGCTGTGGAATAATCCTCTTATACACTGTGATGTGAGAATGCCCTCTGTATGCTATGAATATGTTTTATTGCCATTGGTTAATAAAGAAACTGCTAAAATCTATGGCAGAGTAGAATATAGAAAAGCAGGAAATCCAAGCAGAGATAGAGGAGGAAAGAAGGCGGAGTCAGAGGTGCCATGTAGCTGCTGAAGGTGCCGAAAGATGCCACAGCTTACAGGTAAACCACGAGCCTCATGATAAAATATAAAATAATAGATCTGGGTTAATTTAAGATGTAAGAGCTAGGTAGAAATATGCTTAAGCTATTGTCCAAGCAGTGTCTTAAATAATAGGAGTACACCTAAGCCATAGGCCAAACAGTGTTGTGATTAATATAGTTTCTGTGAGGTTATTTGGGTCTGGGCAATCAGGAAATGAAAGTACAGTCTCTGTTTCCAACACTGTAAATTTTTTTTACTCAAATTAGTTTAATAAAAGGCAGGAAGTATTGGTGGAACAATAAAACTAAGAATGAGGTGATGAATAAAATGAAGTGAGGGGGGTCTTGTGAAGTTGCAGAGAAGCAAGATCTGCATGCCATACTGAGAAAAGGTACAAAGCCACATGGCAAAGCATATCGAGAACATATATGTTAATTTAAGTCTAAGAGTTAGCTAGTAACAAGCCTAAGCCATCGGCTGAGGATTTACAGTTAATATAATCCTCCGTGTTGGTTATTTGGAAACTGGTGGATGGAAAAAAAGTGATTCTACAGGTGAGCAGTTATCACAAAGGAACAGTGATGGGTGAGAAGGAACAATCAAAAGAGGCAGTGAAGAACTAGAGGGACCCCAGTTCTCTACCAAGAGTGAGTTCCTCATTCAAAATCCCCAGTAGAGTAATACTTAGCAAAGTTTTTCTTCCATTTTGTAGGCTTTTTGTTCTTGACTGTTTTCTTTGGAATGTAGAAATATTTGTTTGATATAAGTCCACTTGTCAATGTTTGCTTTTGTTTTCTATACTTTTGTGCTTCTCTCCAGAAGAAAATTTTATCTGATCCAATGTTTGTAGTGTTCTTCTATGTTTTTACCTAATAGTTTCAGAATTCCAGATCTTATGTATAGTCTTTAATTCATTCTGAGTTGGTGTGGTTAAAAATGATGAGATCTGGGAGCCAGTATTCAGTCTTGCACTTGTGGATAGTCAGAATTTTCTAGTAACATTTATTACAGGTTGTCATTTCTCCAATATATTAACACATGTACTTGTGAGCATCATATTTCTGTAAATTTGTTACATGTCTCTGCTAACACAAATACATACTACAAATAAGTGGTAACATAGAAAAAAGGACTCATATACTTTAGTTTTACTTGACTCTTTTATTAAATATGCTGTCTCAGTTTATTACAGACCACAAAGGGAGAAGCCATTTAGTCAATACCAGATATGAAAAGGCATGCTATCATTTCAAATTAGTTTTGACCCAAACCAGACTAATTTAGATACATAAAAAGTTGACTATACAAATAATTATCACAAATTTTAATTGACAATGACTTATCCAGCAGTCATGAACAAGTACTTTCCAGCATTAGTGGCAGCCAGACTTTTATTAACTGCATAAGTATACACAACTGCCTGCGGAATTCAAAAGGCTCTTGTAACTAAGAGCCAAAAATCTCCCAATCTCACTAGGCATAAGAATTTTTACAGAGGCCAAATAAAAGCAAATAGAACATTCCAATTCATTTATGGCCTGACAGTCAGAGAGGTGTCCTGGTAATGCTGTATTTAAGAGGCATTGAGAATACTAGTTTTGAGTCTCACATGCAATTATAGGTCTTGTGAATGGAATTGTTACAGAACTCATACAAGCCATTGGCCTCTTTCATTGTGTAAATTATATCCAAGTTTTGATCTGAGTAAGCTTAACTATGAGAAGTGGCTCATCTCCAATCTTTCAATAAAAGTTAAAGGAAGCGTTCACAGCAATCCTCTTGGTCGTTTACACTAATGCCATTCTCACCTGGTACCAAAACACAAAAATAAAAGATGTAGGAAACAGTGCTAAGAGATAATAAAATTGGAAACAAATACAATCTTAGTAGCACATTACAGGTTTCCAAGTGTTTCATATTCATTGTCTTCCTCCTCCTGAACACAGATCCAAGCTCTGTAATAATGAGAAACCACATCTTGCAGATGAACCAGGGTGAACAATGGCCAAGCGACTTAATATGACACAGATGATATCAGAAGTTCCCCTCAGATATCTGAGGGTACAGTCTATCCTCAAGACAGTACTATTTCTTAATGCTTATGTACTTTATATAAAAATGGTCATTTTATTTATATTATGGCAATAGCATGTACCTGAAGTAGAAGAATCTGAAAAAAAAAAAAACAGGACAAAAGATTGTCAAAATAATTTAAAATTCCATCACCTGAAGCTGGGCAGTAGTAGCACATGCATTTAGCCTCAGCAATTAGGAAGCAGAGGTGAGTGGATCTCTGAGAGATGAGATCAGTGTGATCTACAAAGTGAGTTCCAGGACAGGCTTCTAAAAGCTACAGAGAATCCCTGTCTTGAAAAAAAAATCCATCACCTGAATCAAGAATCAGTAAAATTTTGTATATTTCTATAAACATGTAACAACTTACATGTCTGCTATCTCATGAGTCATCCCTCCAACCCTTTGTCTATAAAAGAAACTGAGATGAAGAATTGAGTAAATTTAGTTAATGGCTTTTTCCTAGAACTATACCTATAAGAAAGAGAACATGGACGTAAGACTGTCCAGAGAAATGCTAATGAGGAAGCAGCTGCACAAGGCCTTAATCACAACAAAGATCTAGATCTTAGATGGATCATCTAAAGGTACCAAGTTGAGATTAATAAAATTGATCAGTCAGATATAAGCTGCCTCTTGATAGTAACTGAACAAAGAGCAAGGAAGCTTCCTTGGGATAAGAAAATTCAACGAGTGATTCAGATGTGGACTGCTAACACCTAGGCAGCTATTGGAGTAAGCATCTCTCATGAAGAGTAAATCATAGTCTTCATTACAGCCCCAGATCTATCTGCATTTCAAAATATGTCCATTCATGGTAAGGTGATTTTTTTTTTGTTTTTTGGATTCTGAGTAGACACTCTCCCTGAGGAATTGTTAGAGAGCTTAGTGAGACAAACTATTTCCACCACTGCTGCAGTCAGCAGGAGCTCACAGTCACAGTTGTGGTTTAGATCTGAAAAAAAAGGCTCCTGTGTCGATAAAACTTTAGAATGTAGAGTCTATTAGTTGGAAGGTACACAGGAAAGTGGACCTTCAAAGGGGATATTTTGTCCTTGTTCTTTTCTGCTTCTCCCTCCTCCTCATAACGGTTGCTGTCCTCCTCCCTCCTACATCCCCCATTTCTTGTCTTGCTTCCTTCTTCTCTTCCTCCCCCTCACCCTTTTTTCTCAACTGTCATGAGATGAGCAGCTTTACCATGCTCTTATCTTGATGTTCCCCTTCACCATGGATCCAGAACTGAAAAAGCCAAGTAACCATGAAATCTCTAGAATAATATGTACAAATAAATATTTTCCTTTTTCATTTTTCTTAGATATTTGCTACAGAGACAGAAATCTGGTTAGCATAGTCTCAATGTCATAATTAACAAGCATTATCTTACACAAGCTTCTCAGTTTCACGAAGTCCCATTTGCTGTTGATCTTAGTGCCTGTGCTATCAGTATTCTGTTCAGGAAGCTGTCTCCTGTGCCAGTTTGTTCAAGGCTGTCCCCTACTTTCTCTATCAGATTCAGTGCATTTATATTGAGGTCGTTGATCCACCTGGACTTGAGTTTTGAGTAGGGTGGTAGATATAGATCTGTTTTTATTTTTCTGCATGCCAACATCCAGTTAGAACATCACTAATTGTTGGAGATATTTTATTTTGTCCATTTTGCATTTTTTGGATTATTTATCAAAAATCATATGGTCATAAATATGTGGATTTACTTCTGGGTCTTTGAATTGATTCCATTGATCAACTTGTCTGTTTTTATGCTAATACCATGTGGTTTTATTATGATAGCTCTGTAGTACAACTTAAAATCAGGGATTTTGATATCTCTGAAAGCTCTTTCATTGTACAGGATTATTTAACTACCCTGGAAGTTTTGTTTTGTTTTTTTTTTCCATAGGAAGTTAACTATTGTCCTTTCAAGATCTGTAAAGAATTGTTTTCAAATTTGGATGGGGATTGTATTGAATCTGTAGCTTGCTTTTGGTAAAATGGCAAATTGTTTTGCTGTTAATCCATGAGCTTGAGAGTTCACAGAAATTGTGGAGTGTCCCATCAATGGCTGGTCCAACTTGAGGCAGATGCCTGACACTAGATGGCTGGATAGTCCAGAGTCCTTGGATAGAACTAAATATGACCGACAAAACAAAAAAAAAAATAGTTAGTGACATTATTGCAGTACTATTCTGCTATACCATAAATTGGTACATAGCCCATTCATCATGAGAAAGGCTTCGTCCAGCAACTAATGGGAATATATACAAAGACCACAGCCAAACATTAGGCAGAGCTTGGGGATTCTATGGAAGGATGGGGGAAGAGCTGTAGCAAGCAGAAGAGTAAAAGACATTATGAAACAGGGGTCACAGAATTAACTAAGCAAGATTAATGGGGGCTCACAGAAACCAAGGCAACAATCGTGGAGCCTATACAAGTCTGAGCTAGGTCCTCTGCATATGTTATGGTTGTGTAGCTTGGTGTTCTTGTGAGATTCTTAACAGTGGGAGTAAGGGGTATCTTTGACTCTTTTGCCTACACTTGGAACCATTTTCCTTCTCCAGCCTTAATATGAGGGTTTGTGCCTAGTCTTTTTTTCTTTTGAAAATTTTATTTATCCTTTGAAAATTGTATATGTATATATAATGTAATATGTTATGTCCACCCTGGTTCTCCACTCTATCTTCATTTTTATTGATTTTTATTGAGTTCTACTTTTGTTCTGCTCTTCTTTCTGCCTCTCCCCTTCTCTTCAACCCTCTCCCAAGGTCCCTATGCTCCCAATTTACTCAGGAGAGCATGTCTTTTTCTATTTCCCATGTAGATTATATCTGTGTATGTATCTCATAGGGTCCTCATTGTGGTCTAGGTTTTCTGGGATAAATAACGGCATCTTGAATTTTGCAGACAAATGGATGGAGCTATAAAACATCATTTTGAGTGGGGTAACCCAGAGCAAGAAAGACAATTATCACATGTACTCATTCATAAGTGGTTTTTAAACGAAAAGCAAAGAAAACCAACCCACAAATCGCAATCCGAGAGAGTCTAGTCTTATTGTAGCTTGTTATGAAATGCTCAGTTGATATCTTTGGGAATCCTGCTCTTTTCTGAAGGGAAACAGAGGAGGAGTAGATTTGGGAGATAGTAGAAGTGTGGGGGGCTGCTGGAAGGAATAGGGGGAAAGGAAACTGTAGTTGGAATGTAACATATAGGAGAAGAATAAATTTTTAAAAAAACAAAAAGAAAGAAAGAAGAAACAACCTATGAAAAGCAAAAATGTATTTATAAACAACAATATAAGAGGCTAATATATAAATTCATAACCAGTCTACTCAATAGCAAAATAACAATAATCTGATTTCAAATGAGGATCAATAGAGCTGAATAGTGGCAAAAGTTTTATATGTATATGGAAAGGTGTTCAATGCTATTAACAAAGAAAAAATATAACCAAACAACCCATCAAAGAAATAGTCAAAACCACAGTAAAACATCACCTCATACCTGTCAGTACGACCACCACCAAATAAATACATGTAAACCTAGATATGTAAATAAATAAAACATACAATCTTTGGCAAGGTGTGAGTAAAGAAGAACCATCACACACCCAATTGGAGTGGATTGCTCTTGAAATTTTCCAGTCTTCATAATGATGACAAATGATCTATGGTATTCTATGATAATGGATTCTATACCTTAGATTAGTATTTCTCAATCTTCTGAAGTGTGACTGGCATACAGAAAAATGCAAGTAAACCTAAACGTCTACGTTTAGAACAGTCATCTAACATGCTACTCGTCAGGGTTCAAGCCCACAATGTTTCAGAAGCCCTGTCAGTTCTCACATCTTTGAAGCCTCTCTTCCAGGAAAATTAAACTCTTGATTGCCCCAAAAATTAGAATACTAAATTAGGATTAGTGTTGCTTGTTCAAGGATATAAATCCCTCAAACAGCTGCAGAAACCTTATTCTCTTTTTAAAAGCTCCCCAAGAAAGTCAACATTATATATTTGAGTTTAGTTTTCCTCTGAACAACTAACTATGTTTTAGAAGAATTTTGGGAAAATTGACAATAGGTTGTTTTAGATTCTCAAGCACTGGTCAGTATTTCTAAGTGCTAGAGAGCTTTCCTAATCAACTCTCAGAGCGGAGATCTAACAAAGCGTTCTGCTGTCAACTGGGAATCCTAAGGCTGTGCTCTGACTCCAAAGATCTCTCGGGGTGCTCCACATCATGCTGGTGGAATAGGATAGTCAACACATCGGTGCATATAGAATTCAGAACTAGGGTAGGAAACTCTCTGCTCTAGACAGTAAAGCAATGGCATAAATATTGAGGGAAATATAAAAGATAAAAAGTTCATCTTAGTTTTCCTAGCTTATTTTCACCTATCTAGTCTTAATAGTTTTAAGAATCTGTTGTCAGAATACAGAAATACCTGAAAAGGAAAGGCAGAAAAGGCTTGTTTTACATGATTGGTTTCCAAATACATTAGAATTTAGACAATTCAACATAAAGCTGACAAAAAAAGTCACCTTCAATAGGTTTTGTTCACAAACAACCCTGTAGACCTATATATATATATATATATATAAATTTTAATTTGATTAAACAGATCTACTATATCTGATTATTTTGAGCGTAAATGACCTCATCTTGGTCACTTTGACAGGTCTGCAAGAGTGAGTACTTCATTGATGGACAGTGAAACAGCTGAGTACATAACTCAAAGATGAGCCGGAATCCAAGAATGGAAGAATTTTTTCTGTTTATTCCTCTCCTGTCATTACATGTACTTCAAATTTAATTATATGTCACCATTGCTAGTCTTTCTACCTGTCTGGTACACCCCACCAGATTGTCTCATCTGAACTTCAGTCTCCCATCCTGTCCTCTTTCTCCCCATCATCCCTATCACCATAACTCCTCTAACCTGCATCTTAGTTTGGTTTGACATCCACAGAACAACCAGAATGATCCTTCTATGATTAAAAATATAGCTCAAACTACTCCCTCCTGAAAATCCTTTGATGAGTTCCCAATAAATTCAGAGTCATTTACTATAAACAACAAGACTCCTCTACTTCTGTAACTGTGTGTTCTTGTGCTTCCTAACTGTTTTTTGAATGTTTTATTCATTCTATCATACACATTTTGCCTAAAAGAATGCAAACTATGAAAACAAGACAGTATCTGTTTATTATTCCATCTTCAGTATCTAGAAAGTCCTGGAATATAATAGGCAATTGATGACTACTGACTGGACACGTGCATATTTTTCATCCATTAAAATCATAAGCTTCTACCAAAAGTAAAGTCATTGGGAAAATAACTTCAATTATAACTTAGTTTTCACTGACAGAGTCAAAAGAATGCCTACAGACAACACGTTTTAATTTTGTGCTGTTGCACACCATTTTAGCACATACTCTGAAGCTTAAAATAGCACACATTTTGTCACCTCAAACTCTGTCCTTCCAGCCAGGTTAGACTAGATTGCTCTGCTTGGAATCTTCCAAGGTTAAAATCAAATTTTTCACATAGAGCTCAAATCTAGAAGCTCTGGGCAGATTCACTGCTTAGAATTTATGTTTGTTTGTTTCATTTTGTTTAGGAGATGGTTCTCCCTATGTCAGCCAGGTTAGCTCCTAACTCAGAGTTCTTTCTGTCCTCATGTCCCTAGTGTTGGAGATGACAGCTGTGCACCAACATGCTCAGTGGGAAGATTCACTTCTGAGTTTATTCAGATTGTGTGAAGAAGCTGATTTCTTAAAGTTTTTTTTTGAGGGGGGGGGTATTGTTGTTTGTTTCTTATTGTGTATATGTGTTCATGATAGCAAAGAAGATGGTTACACCATTATATAGGTTTTGAGGATTAAACTCAGGTCACCAGACTTGTAGACATGTGTCTTCACTCACTGAACCATTTTACCAGCCCATATTCTAGTTTTAAGAATGTGGAAGTTTACTCATGAGGTCAAGTCTTTTTCTACTTCCCATGTAGGTTAGATCCATGTATGTCTCTCTTAGAGTTCTCTTTGTTGTCTTGGTTCTCTGGGGTTGTGGACTTTAGGTTTGTTATTCTTTACTTTATGTCTAAATGCCACTTATGAGTGGGTACATATGTTATTTGTCTTTCTAAGTCTGTATTACCTCACTCAATATGATATTTTGTAGGAGTGTTGGAATTGTGGGAGAGGGTAGACGGTGATGGGGAGGAGAGGAAGGGGGTGGAGAAAAATATATAGCTCAATAAAGACAATAAAAAAAGAAAGTATATTTCTACTTTAAAAAAAGAAAGAAAAAAAAAAACAAACTGAGCAAATCTTGGGAAGCAGGCCAGTTTGCAGTATTTCTCTATAGCCTCTGCCTCCAGGTTCCTGCCCTCAGTTCCTACCATGATTTCCCTCAATGACTGACTGGTTATAAGCCTAAAAGACCTTTCCTCCCCAAGTTGCTCTAGGCCATTTGATTTAACACAGTGACAGAATGCCAACTGAAACACAGTCAATCTGGTATCCTTTTTTAAATTACATCATTTTCTCCCTTCCTTTTCCTCCCCATCCCCTCTCCTTCTCAAATTGATAGCTTCCTTTTCTTATATTATTATTGTTATATGTATGCATACTTACAAATATATAAATACAACCTGCTGAGTCAAAAAGAAAAAGAATGTAGGAGTAATTCTGTTGATGACTGTTCAGAGTAGGGCAGAAACAGCAATCCCAACTTCCAGGGGTGGGGTCAGGGCATGCATTCTTTTCCAAGGCTTTGTTCTTTGTTCCAACTTATCTAGGTCATGTTTGACCACCTTTGCTACTACTAAGCATAGAAATCCATCTAAATTTAAAAGGTGATAGGTGATTAAATGAGGCTTGCCTTGATAGTCTTCTATTTGTTCACCTTGAAATCAACTAATTAGCAATATTAAGCATTCATACAACCATAGGCATGCTAGATCATAATATCCTGAAACTGGGAAACTTCTGTAAAGCAAAGGACACTGTCACTAAGACAAAAAGGCAACCCACTTACTGGGAGAAGATTTTCACCAACCCTGCAACTGAAAAAGGTCTGATCTCCAAAATATATAAAGAACTCAAGAAACTAGACATTAAAATTCTAATTAACCCAATTAAAAAATGAGGTACTGAACTGAAAAGAGAATTCTCAACAGAAGAAGTTGAAATGGCCAAAAGACACTTAAGGTCATGTTCAACCTCCTTGACGATTAAGGAAATGCAAATCAAAACAACTTTGAGATACCATCTTACACCTGTCAGAATGGCGAAAATCAAAAACACCAATGATAGCCTATGCTGAAGAGGATGTGGAGTAAGGCGAACACTCATCCATTGTTGGTGGGAATGCAAACTTGTGCAACCACTTTGGAAATCAGTGTGGCAGTTTATCAGGAAATTGGGAATAAATCTACCTCAGGATCCAGCAATACCACTCTTGGAAATATACCCAAAAGATGCCCAATCATACTACAAAAGCATTTGTTCAACTATGTTCATAGCAGCATTATTTGTAATAGCCAGAACTGGGAAACAACCTAGATGCCCCTCAATGGAAGAATGGATAAAGAAAGTGGGGAATATATACACATTAGAGTACTACTCAGCGGTCAAAAACTAATGACATCTTGAATTTTGCATGCAAATGGATGGAAAACACTATCATGAGTGAGATAACCCAAACCCAAAAAGATGAATATGGTATATACTCACTCATTAGTGGACTCTAGCCATAAACAAAGGACATTAAACCTATAGTTCACAAGCCTAGAGAAGCCAAATAACAAGGTGAACCCAAAGAAAAAAGATATATAGATCCTCCTGGAAATTGGAAGCAAATAAGATTTTCGGGAAAAAGTTGGGAGCATGGGGGTGGAGGTAGAAGTGGGGGTGGGGTTGAGGGAAGGGGAGGGTGGGAGAGAAGGGAGAAAGAAAAGACTGGAGAGAGCTTGGGGGAGTGGGAGGGTGGAGATAGAGGAAGGCAGATACAGAAGCAGGGAAGAAGATATCTACATTAAGGGAGCCATTTTAGGGTTGGCAAGAGACTTGGCTATAGAGGGGATCCCAGGTGTCCACGGGGATGTCCACAGATAGGTCCTTGGGCAGCAGAGAAGAGGGTGCCTGAACTGGCCTTGCCCCACTATCACACTGAAGATTATCTCAAATATCAACATAGAATCTTCATCTGGTGATGGATGGAGATAGAGACAGAGATCCTCTTCAGAGCAAGGACTGAGCTCCCAAGGTCCAGATGAAAAGCAGAAGGAGGGAGAAGATGAGCAAGGAAGTCAGGACCATGAGGGGTTGGTCCACCCTCTGAGGCAGTGTGCCTGTTCTAATGGGAGCTTTCCAAATACGGCTAGACTGGGACTTCATGATCATGTGATTAAACCAGACTCTCTGAATGTGGCTGAAAATGGGGGCTGACTGTGTAGCCATTGATAAAGGCACTGGGGCTAGTTTCTACTGCATGTACTGGATTTTTGGGATCCTAGTCTATTTGGACACACAGCTTCCTAGGCTTGGATGTGTTGAAGGAGCTGCAGGCAGCGTTTCTGCCGCCTGGCTCCCAGCCACCTGGCTAGCTTATGCCCCGAAATAATTATACGGTAACTGTATTCTTTTAAACACTGCTTGGCCCATTAGCTCTAGCCTCTTAATGGTTAATTCTCACATCTTGCCTAACCCACATTTAGTAATCTGTGTAGCTCCAGTCTTACTGGGAAAGATTCAGCATGCCTGACCTGGCGGCTTGCTTCATCACGACTGCTCTGGAGAGGAGCAGCATAGCGTCTGCCTCACTTCCTCTTCCTCTCAGCATTCTGTTCTGTTTACTCCACCCACCCATGTTCTAACCTATCAGGCCAAGCAGTTTCTTTATTGATTAACCAATGAAATCAACAGATTGATATATGATACTCCCACATCATGGATGTAGTGGGGAGGGCTTTGGACTTCCCAAAGGGCAGGATTCCCTGCACTCTCTCAAGCAGGGAGGATAAGGGAAAAGGGGGAGTGGGGGAGCAGGAGAGGAATGGGAGGAGGGGAGGAAGTGTAAGCTTTTGAATGGAAAAATTAAAAAAAAATGCTATGGAGGAAAAAAAGAAAATTTTAGAGTTTGAGAGTAGGGAGACAATCTAAAATTTTTCTGTAAACAACCTGTCTTACACTAGAGGTACCCAGTGAGGCTTTTAATAGTCTTGCTTTGGGGGACATTTTTTTTGCCTATTACCTTTCGTTTGTTCATATGCTTCCCACTTCAAAGTGCAGTTAGCTTTCGATAGCATATTCGTTCAAAGACTCTCTATCAATACTAAATCTCCATGCACACACCAGTCTCTTGTATAGAATGGCAATATAATAGCAGTTCCCTGGCACATCTTTCTTCATTTGAATCATCTCTGGATAAAGAAAGTACCTAATGAGTTATAGAACTATATAAGCAGTTGGTGCACTTCATTGTTCTAGGGATAATGGCAGGAAAACATCTGTGTACAACCAGTACAAGCAAAATTATTGAACAAATGTGTTTGACTGAGATTGGTTGAATCCACAGATACTGAATCTGTGCAACAGATGGAGTAGCAAGTACTGTTTGCTTAGGCTTTAGACCTTCAAAAAGAAG
Source organism: Microtus oregoni (assembly GCF_018167655.1). Lineage (NCBI taxonomy): Eukaryota > Metazoa > Chordata > Mammalia > Rodentia > Cricetidae > Microtus > Microtus oregoni. Next base: position 20,254,609 of record NW_024543077.1, read on the forward strand.
CATGCAAGTAAATGAGGCTCAACCCAAACCTGTAAACAAGATGTTACACTGAAGGTAAAAAAGAAAAAGCCACACTTTGCTGCAATCCTCCTGGCGGAAGACCTTCCTGCACACCTAAAGTGGAAGTATGCCACTCCTGTACACTGATTCAGCTTGGTTCAAGCCTCTTTTCACTGTGCTTGTATCATGTGTTGTACAGACATGGGCTTGTGTCATATGTTGTATAGACATGTATCAAATGTTGTATTGACATATGTTCCAACACTTTCTGTCATGCCTTCTGTTTGACATAAAAACCTTACAAAGTAAACTTGGGAAATGTCTGTGTCTTTGTTTTACAAATGAGTTCTCTTAGTGCCAGGAGTGATTATACACAGATGTTGTAGTCCTACAAGAATGCCCATGGTTCCCTATGCAGAGCTGTGTTTTTCTATTGTTTTAGACTAGAGCAGTACTCCTCGTGCATATAGGTGTGAAGACAATTCCCTTCTTGACTGGTTCTACCAGTTTTATGGGCCCATCTTACCTTGTTTAATCAAAGCATAATTTTTAAAGGTTCTCCAATGAATTATTAGGTTAAGGATCCAATTGCAGTGCCAGTTTTCCCGAAAACACAGTAAAGTGAAAATCTCAATACAAAGGATGAAACATAGTGGAAATTGCTTCATAATAAGAGGCGTTAATCCTAAATCTCTCAGTCAGGCCTTGAACCCAGTCCTTCTGAGTCCTCAAATTACAGCCATGTACCACTATGCCAAGTAAGGACGCTCTCAGCATACACTTCAACTAAAAGGGGCAGGGAAAGGGGTAACTGAGGTCTTAGACACTGATGTAACTGTGGCCCACCTGGTGCTTCCGCTTGGAACACACAGCGTAGTGCTTTTACAGCAACAGAGTAACAGAAAATGACCTGCCGTCATTACTAGTCAGGACAGTGAGAGCAGTGGCCTTCAAAACTCCACATTCACCTGCAATAGATACTGGATTTTATTATGACATTTTCAATGTACCTCTCTCCAGATGATATTCACCCCAAATAACCCCATTCTCCTCCCCAGTCTGTATGTGTTAACACATCTATACACATATTTAGATGTAGATTTTTTGTTTAAGAGTAGATGTGAGATTTGTCTTTCTGACTCCGACTATTTTCACCCATCAGTTGCCTCCACTAATTCTGTCCATTTATACTTTTGATCTAATTTTGGTTGAGTAAAACTCCTCTTTCTTTCTGTTTCTGTCTCTGTCTGTCTGTCTGTCTTATGTGTATGTTTGTGTGTATAATTTGACCATTCAGGTTTTGGAAAACTCAACAGGCACTGTGATGGAGGAAGGTCATTGGTTAAATAAAAAGAAACTGCTTGGCCCTCATTGGTTAGAAGATAGGTGAGAGGAGTAAACAGAACAGAATGCTGGGAGGAAGAGGAAGTGAGCTCAGACTCCTCTCAGGAGCAGACGCCTCAGAGAGACACCATGCTCCCAGCTCCCAGGCAGACGCACGGGATGAAGCTCCGACCCAGGATGGACATAGGCTAGAATCTTCCCAGTAAGCACACCTAGGGGCGCTACACAGATGATTAGAAATAGGCTAAATTAATATGTGAGAATTAGCCTAGAAGAGGCTAGATAGAAATGGGCCAAGCAGTGATTAAATGAATACAGTTTGTGTGTTGTTATTTCGGGCATAAGCGAGCCAGGCAGCTGGGGTGTTGGGGACGCAGCCCCACTGCCCATATTACTACAGGCACTGTGTGTGTCTGTGTGTGTTTATTCATCTATAAGGCACTGTATAACTAGCTAAATCTAACCCTTATCTAATCCTTATACATATATGTTTGTGTGGCTTTGCCTATGGAGGGAAACATTCAGGGACTGACAACATACGCTCACACATCACTGTAGTTATACCTAAAATGGAATGCGCCCAACATTCAGTGCTAGGTAAAAGAGCATACTATACACACAAACTTACCTATTCACAGACAACTACACAGGCTCACAAAGTCAGACACTCATGTAATCATGAACATAACACAGTAGGTGCCAGGTATTGCTAGTTCGTGTTTCCTTTACATCAAAAGCTTCTCACACATGGTTAGGGCTCATGTCCTTCTAGGTACTAACTATTCCATTGCAACAGATACACATACATGCATCACAGACACACACATGTCTAGGCAACATGTGCAAAGGACCCACGTTACTCCAACTGATTGTCAGAAAATCAAGGAATAACCCCCTATTTTTAAAGGCCCCATGCATGTCTATATGTCAATTCATCTTCAGTAACACATTCACTAGTGCAAAGGTCCACACACAAATGCATGACTATGTGTTATACTAGATAGACCCTCTGCTACAGCAAATGCCACACTTACACCCACAGATAGTGTTCGGTCATGGTAGGTGTCCACAGTCTGTCAGCCAAAACCCATGTAAACACACACACACACACACACACACACTCACACACACACACACACACACACACACACACACACACACAGACACACACACAGTCATGCGTATATGCTATATCATTTCCTGACTTTTTCCCCATCAGAGGCAACATCTCACACATACATATATGGAAAGGATCACATTCAGCTATTTCTAGCCTTGTCTTCAGCCAAATTCACAAACAGACACATACACAAATAGATATCAGGGCCTGCTGAGTTCCTAACCCTGAATCGTTTAATAACACACACAAATGCACACAAGAGAAAGAAGAGGGAGAGGAGAGAGAAGAGAGAGAAAGAGAGAGAGAGAGAGAGAGAGAGAGAGAGAGAGAAGGTGTAACAAAAGTGCACAAAACCAAGAAAGAGAGAGGTTGGTGTCGGGTCCAGTAGATATCCTCTAACCCACAACCAAAGGCCCCTAGACACACACCATAAACACACACACATACCTGCATGCATGCACATGGACTACATGCATGAAAGCTCTAGTATGCACCAGATTTGGCCTATTATCCCCTTACAGACAAAGCTTACGCACACATAAATTGGTAGGTGGCAAGACCTTCGATGTGTTTTGCCCCTTACAGTGAAAGTCACCCATGACTAAGTATCTCTTCCTGATAAGTATCTTTGAATACACTACCAAAACTATGGTATATAGTCTGAAAATACGCACAGGGCTAGGTGTCAGGGCCTCTCTGTTTTTCCCTGTCCTACATTCTAAGGCCCAAATGTATGCATTTCTCTCTCTCTCTCTCTCTCTCTCTCTCTCTCTCTCTCTCTCTCTGATTCTCTCAGATACACACACACAGTCAAACACACAGGGGCACACACACACACACACACACACACAAATACACACACACATTTAGGTATCATCTCCTGGCACAAAAATGAAGGTAGTTGGAAGGAGAGAATTAGATACATTATTTATGAGTGAGATTCTAAAAAAAAAAAAAAAAAAAAAAAACCAGATCTTTTAAAAACTAGTTGCAGATTGGGCAGTAATACTGAGGAAATGTAAAAAAAAATGTATAATGACAGGTTTAAAGACAAGTTCACTGAGGAATTGACTGTGTTTCTTCTGTGTACTAGAAAATATACACATGGACTAAATTTTGGAAGTTGCTACAACTGAAAAATAGAAATACTGTACTTAAAATGTCCCATCACAAAAGGAGTGCAAGAAATGAGGAAAGTAAGTGCGGAAAACAGAGGTTATGGTTAGCATTGCTTTCATTTTAAGCTATTTATGACCAATGTAGGTATAAAAAGCCATGACTAGTGATGATGTAACTTTCAAGTTTACAAAGTAAAGGTTTTTACATAGACCTAAACACTGGTTTTAAGAAAGGCAGGGGGCTCTTAAGGAAAGATCTGCATGCACTCAAGACATGGATGCTGGGTTTTTAAGAGAGCCTGAATTTTCATTATAGATTATTATTTCTTTGAAGACAGGACTTCCTGGGGTCCTGTTGATGTTGTATTTATGCGTGATCACAAGACAACGGTGCACAAATATAGCCTGATGACCCCTTCACTAAGGACAGGCAAGAAAAAGACTAAACACAAATTCCACCTTAAGAAACCAAGTTCATTTTCACAAGTGAAAGGAGATCCTGGAAAGGAAGAAGTGTGGGGGTCATGCCGACTAGTTGTGATGTCCCTACACAAAAGACACAAAGAAACAAAACCTCCTCCGCTCATCCTGTTCTCACAGGGACCCCCACCTGCAGTTGAAGAGTGTTACAAAGTATTTCAGCACAGACAGGAGTCACATGATTTCAACCTGACCAATGATGGAGTCCTGATCATCTACCCAATCTGATCAACTCAGTTCTGTACATGTCACCAATCAGATCACAGATCAGGATTCACAGCACGAGTTGGGTGGAAGGCAGAGATTTCACTTCAAGAGCACCAGTGGCAGAGGCAGTACCTACAGAGAGTATGAAGCTGAGAATTCGGAGGCGTTTCTGATCTACTCAAACAGTTCCGGGTACAGCCTGATTGACTGCTGTCTTCCAAGCCTATTTTGCTTTCATGGGACCCACACTGTTCTCTTTGATTGTCACAAGACTTTTGAAGTGGGTATTTGGCCACTGGCCCCTGTTCCTAGTTGACTAATGAGGAGCGCAAGCCTGGATTCTGAGCTACCCTGATTCTGGATTCTGAGCTACCCTGGATTCTGAGCTACTCTGTTGATCACTCTTTTGTCTAAAGAATCTATGCTAGCTGAGACACCAAGGTCCCAAGATTGTGGACTCCTCCATGTTGACCACTGTCCTCTTCTGTGTCTTCAGTGGCATGTTTTAGGTTCCCTCAAAATTTACATTTTGAGTCTGTCATGTCACAAATAGCACAGTCATCTCCATTTGCAGATGTTTTCTGGAATATGATTAAATTTGATGATTGGAGCTATGGGCATTTTAAACTGCATCCTCCTCATATGTTTTATTTGTCACCTTTTATAGTACAATAGTCATTCTGTTCTTTAGTAATGAACTGAGGTTGTACATGAACATACCCGTTATTATGTGCTGTTGAACTTGTAAGAAAATTTTGAGTATTTCTTTAATGTTTTTTAATTTTGAGTACTTTTAATAAGGATTCTCATATCTAAGTACATACACTGTTGGTTTATAATTTCTTTTTATTTTACATTTAGCTTAATTTTCTTCTATTTATTTAGTTAGCTACATGTGTATTTACCTGTCTGTGCCACAACACATACTTTGGAAGGAAAACTTGTGAATGAATCAGTGTATTATTTCCACATGGGAGATCAAGGGAGGAAAGCTCAAATCACCAGGTCTTGTAGGACACTCCTGTAGGCTACGTAGAACATGTTGGAAAGTGTCTCTTGCCTTCTTTCTTATAGCTGGACAAATATTAGTGTCAAATCTTTTTGAAAGTGAGGTAGAATCCGTACCTGAATGCATTCATACCAGTCTTTTATTTTCTTGACATTTCATCCTTGAAAGTCTTCTATGCAATGTATTTTTTATCATTTCCCCCTTCCCAATTTCCTCCAAGATATTCCTATCTTCTCATACCATCTAGGGCTACGGTCTTACACTCTTTCTGTTATATTGTCTCTTTATTTTCATTAATTTCAAGGAAGACTTTAATTGCTTTCTTAATTTCTTTCTTGACCCAGGTGTGCTCAAGAAGCTGACTGTTCAGTTTCCATGAGTTTGTCAGCTTTCTAGGGGTAGCATTGTTGTTGCCTTCTAACTTTAATCTGTAGTGATTTGATAAGACACGGATGGACACTGATTTTTTATTTTTTGTATTTGTGGAGGTTTCCTTTGTTACCGAGTATGTGGTCAATTTTTGAGAAGGTTCCATGAGCTGCAGAGAAGAAGGTATTTGGGTGGAGTGTTCTATAGATGTCTGTTAAGTCCATTTGCTTCATTACCTCCAATAATTCTCTTAGTTCTCTATTAGGTTTCTGTCTGATTGACCTGTCCATTGGTGAGAGAGGTGTGTTGAAGTCTCCTACTACTAGTGTGTGCGGTTTGATGTCTGCCTTGAGTTCTAGCAATATTTCTTTTACATAAGTGGGTGCTTTTATATTAGGGGCATAGATATTCAGGATTGAGACTTCATCCTGATGAATTGTTCCTGTTATGTGTATAAAATGTCCATCTCGATCTCTTCTGATTGATTTTAGTTTGAAGTCAGTTTTGTTAGAAATTAGTATGGCCATGCCTGCTTGTTTCTTAAGCCCATTTGCTTGAAAAACCTTTTCCCAACCCTTTACTCTGAGTAAATGCCTGTCTTTGTGGTTGAGATGTGTTTCTTGTAAACAGCAGAATGTTGGATCCTGTTTTAGTATCCAATCTCTTAGCCTGTGCCTTTTTATAGGTGAATTGAGTCCATTGATATTAAGTGATATTAATGACCAGTGATTGTTTACTCCGGTTATTCTTATTGTTTTTCGTAGTAGAGTTTGTGTGTCTCCCTTCTTTGAGTTGTGCTGGTGAAGAGACGCTAGATGCCTGAGTTATTGTAGGCAGTGTTGGCAATGTTGGATTCCTTGGGTTGTGATTTTCTTTCTATTACTTTCTGTAAGGCTGGATTTGTGGCTACGTATTGTTTGAATTTGTTCTTATCCTGGAATGTTTTGTTTTCTCCATTGATAGTGAATGATAGCTTGGCTGGGTATAGTAGTTTGGGCTTGCATCCATGGTCTCTTAGCTTCTGCAGTACCTCTATCCAGGAACTTCTGGCACTCTTTCTGTTATAAAAACAGAAAAATTAAAATAAGGATTAAGAGTTGTAAAGTGTTCTCATAAAAGGTCAAAGAGTCCAAAAGTCTACCATGTTTCTATTGAGTTCATTTTGTGTTTGCCAAATGATTCCAGGGCATGTGTCCTACCAAGAGGAGTGGTTAACTTACTCAACGAGAATCCATAGAACGAAAGTGGTTCTTCTCTGCCACCAGGAAACAAATGCTGATGTATTCCTGGTTGGGATTTGGAACCCTGTTTCCACTTCCCCTTTTCAATGACAGAACCCCTATCTGACTTGAACCTTTGTATGTTTGTGTGTACTGCTGCAGTCTCTGTGAGTTCATGTGGTCATCAGTTTCCTTGTTTCCTTGGAATCATCCATTACAGCTGGCCTTTAGTATCTTTCTGCCTCCACTTCTGACTAGCTCCCTGAAACTTGAGGGAAGGTTTTCATGAAGCCTTCCAATTAGGACTTAGTATTCTGAAAGCTCACACTCCCTCTACATTGCTATGAATCTTGCTGTTAGCTCCACCTCCCACAAGTAAGGGCTTCACTGCTGTGGGCTGTTTGAGACACTGATCTCTTTGTGTAGCAGTATATCATCAAATGTCATTTTGTTCACTGTGTTACTGTAGCAAAATAGTAGTAGCAGGTTTTCCCAGAATTCATGACCTATTCACTCAGTTCCCTGTCCACGTGAGCAGTGTCAGTAATGGTGTCCATCTCCTGGAGGGGCCTTAAATCCAATCAAAAAGTGACTGTTTACTGCCGTTTTACTTATCATGGCAATAGTCTTGGCAGTAGATGTGAGCATTGTGGTTTTCATGGGGCCGATTTTCTGCTATGATAAAGAACACAATCATATCACTGGACCCAAATGTTATCCTTGTGGTTTTTGTCAATGAATATTGAACTATGATTCTCATTACTAATCAGCATAGGTTTTTATATGCTATCTTTTGAATTCAGAGGTTACACAAGTTTAGGAATTTGCCATTTGCTCTGGTTTCACAATTCATGGGAGCATAGGTTTCCAAAAATACTTCCAAATGAAGGATCAGAGCACCAGGGTATTCAGGAACACCATAAACACCCAGCCTACAAAATCATTGACTGGTACTCAGAGGGGCTCAAAGAGATCAAGCAGCCTGTGGAAGGGGTCTCACCTAGATCCCATGCATGTATGCTGTTTTTGATAAGCTTGATGTTGCTGTGGGATTCCTAACAGTGAGAGAAGGTGTTTACTAATTCCTTTGCCTACTTATGGGAACTTTTCCTCTTTCCAGGTTTCTGAGTTTAGCCTTGATATGATAGTATGTGCACAGTTTTATAGAACCATATTATGTCATGTTTGGTTGATGTCCTTCAGAAGTCTGCCTTTTTCTGAGGGGAGATGGAGGGAGGGTAAATCTGGGGGAAGAGGCAGGACAGCATGGAGCATGAGAGAGTGTGAAAACTCAAATAAGGGTATAACATATGAGAAAAGCATAAAAAATTCAGTTGACTATTGAAAAATAGAAAGATATTGGTACTAGAAAACTTGAGGAACTTGAGTGAGAAATGTGTTGACATTATTGACTCCTAAATAGCCTTTTTGTTATATCACTATCTAGAGATTAGAGAAACCTTGGGACATTGGCTTCATTATTATGTTATCAGGAAACATCCTACTTGTTACACAAGCCCTCGAAGTAACATTGTCAGATCTTAAGAAAAGAGTAGAAGAATATAACAATGTAAATTGAATAAACATGTATAAAATCATCAAAATTAGAGAAAGATAAAGAAATTAAAACTTCAAAACCAGTTATAAATGTACAGATACTTTAAAATATATGATTGACACCATAGATTTCTGAAAAATGTTTTATCAGTTGAGTTTGTATGAAAGCAAGTGACTAACACAGAATGATATTCCACATTATTTAAAGACCACTTTTCATTACGATGTTGACAAGTGTGATATCAGTATATTCACCAAACTATTTAAGAGTTAAATATACAATTTGGGAAAAGAAAAGTTAGGTAAATTGGATGGCATAGATGATTTAAGGATTACAGTAGAATCTGGTAATGTAAATCTTTTTTCATAGAAATGGCATTCCTTTCCCTCAGCATAGGACAGCATCTGCAAATTGTGCCTCATTCTTCTTTCTATTCTCTCGAATTTGTTATTTCTGCAGGAAAGTTGATTCTCCTTTATTGTTTGTACTCTATACTTTCACTAAGAGGGTTTCCCAAGTGTTTGTGATTCCAAGACTTCCATTGTTTGGGTTTTGAGAACTTAACAGTTATCAAAGAATCAACATTTCTTCTGAAGGGTGATTAAGAAATGGTTTGGTTTGCATAGAATTTTTAATTCCTTTAATCTTCAGAAATGTTTACAGAATAGAAATGATATCATCCCGTACCAACATGACATGTTGTATGTTGTTAGTTGCCAAAAATTGTCTTCCAAATGATTCTTTAGAAGAAGCCATATAGACTGTAACAACACTGTAACTCGGCTATAGATTTAAACTGAATTTTCTCCTATTTGATCACTTTTGGTAAGGTTATATCTGTTTTGATTGTTCTTTTCAATAATCAAGCATTTATATCATTGTAGTGTGTTCACTCTTGTCTCTTTCCTTAGATTTGGTTCTAATCTTCAGTACTTTCTCAGGATTTCTTTGGAGTTTAGTTTATTCTTATTTTCTGTGACCCACAAGTTCACTGTAAGGTTATTACATATGTCACACTTGTCCATGTAAAAATGGAAAACTAAAAACGTTCCCCCTTGCCTTACTTCTTATTGTTGTTAATCTGATTTTTCTCAGTTGGTGTTGGCATGGAAGTTATCAAGACCCTTACAAGTAAGATGAGAGAGGAGGTGACAAGGCAATTGGACCTGAAGGCCAGCACCGATGAAAAGGAGACGCTTACGGATCACTACATCATACTCAATACCCTCGGCAAAGCGTCATGTGCTGAGGTAAAGATTGCCTGCCACTTCCACACGAACGTGAAAGTTGCATTTAAAATCCTGGTGAATGGTGAGCAGAGTGACTGCAAAAATATCAACAGAAACAGACACTGTCAAAGAGCTGGACCACCCCTACGTAATAAAGCTCTTCCATGTCATCAGCAACAAAGACCACACCTATATGGTGATGGAGTTTGCTGCATCTGGAGATCTAATCACGCATATCGAAAAGAGTGGCCCTTTGCAGGAGGAGCAGGCCCAGCACATCTTTAGCCTGATTGTGTGTGCAGTTCACTACTGCCATGACAGTGGCATTGCACACGGGAACATCAAACTAGATAACATCCTGCTTGATAGCACAGGAAGGATCAAATTGTGTGACTTTGGCCAGGCGTTCAGAGTCAGCTCTGGTCATAGGTCCAAGGGATTCTGTGGCATGATTGAATACTGTGCTCCAGAGCTATTTACCGACACAGAGTACGATGCAAAGGCAGTTGACATCTGGAGCATGGGCGTGGTTTTATATGCAATGGTGACAGCGAGGTTCCCATTCAAAGAAAAGGCCTATCCAGACATGAAGGAGGAGATGCTGAATCCCAAGTACTACATTCCTTACACACTTTCAGAAAACACTGTGCACCTCATTGTTCACTTGTTCACTGTGAACCCTGAGCAGATGCCCAAGAGAGGTGAAATTTAGGCAGCACCAGTGGCTCAAGAACTGGGAAGAATTTTGCAAATTCCCATCGTCCTCAAAGACATTGTGTAGCGAACTAAATCCCAGCATTTTGCTGGCTATGTGGGGTATGGGCTACCATCCCAAGGCTATTAGTGAGAAAAAATTCAATAACACCATGGCTACATATCTAATTTTAAACCACGAGTCACTCCGGGACCACACTAAATATGTTCCTAAGTACTTGCAGGCAGTATTGCTGTGTCGTCAGCACATGCTCTCATTCCCCTTCCTCCTAAGAGAAGAATGAGTGAGCCTGCCCTTCCCACCTTTGCCTTGCTGGCTGAACATTAGGAGCATGATGAGAAGTGTTCAAAGAACCAGGGGGGCAGAAGCCTGAGCATGCCTGCCACCCTGTGCTACCAGCTGAAAGGTGACAATCCTCACCACCCAGTGTTCCTGAGATTACTATTCTCATGAGCAGAACTTTGGTAGGAGGTATCACAGTCTGCAATGAGTTGTCCTCAAGATGCCCATTATCTGAGTGAATGTCTTCTGCACAGCATTTGTCCTGCAAGGCACCCCAGGAAGTGAGCACACCCCAGAATAGCTCATACACTCAGAGTACACCCTCTGTAAGGAAGGATAGTGAGATGCCTCAGGGTATGGCTCCTACTGACACCCATGAAGCTCAGAGGTCTTCCCTTCAGGCACCATCCAAAAACAACTTTAAAGGTGTCCTTTCCAAAGATGTAAATGAAGCCTCTGCCAGCAATCTGTCCAAAGGCTGGAAGAGGGTTGAGAGTTGGAAATTGTTTGAGACTTCTATGCTGCTGCCTTCCACCCTCATGAAAAAGCCATGTTTCTCAGATTGAAGTAGCAGCACTGGAAGGAAAGAGCAGTGCAGTTACACACAGCTAGATGGGGTGCCCAGGATACACGTCTGTGTTATTAATCTATATGTTTTCTAATGTCCTCTGCAAGCAAGCATGACATGATAGTTGGGGGTATGTAAATTAGGAAATCTTATTTCCGAAGGAGCTCTCCACAGCACCATCACCAGCATTGACCTGAAATGTTTAAGCTAAAGGTAGACTGTAGAGGATGGGAAGCAGGCTGCAGAGGCAGCCAAAAGTAGTGTTGGCTAAAGAAAGAAAGAATTATAGATGGTCAAAGGCTTTGAGGGATGAAAATTCCAAAAACCAGGAAAGTATAAGAAGAAGAAACAGCAGAAAATGGATGGTCCAGAAACTACACATTTCAAAGTTTTGAAGACTGTACTTCCATATGTCATTATTGCTATGCGTATTGAGACACTGTAGAGAATGAGACATGGGGTAGCAATTTTCCTGGTGTGACTGAGAGAGCCAAATTGGGAGCCGTGCAGGAAGTCCACATGACAGAGTGTCCAGTAACCAACAGAAAAGTCCAGCACAGGAAGTGGTAAGCCTTCATCTAGCACATCTTATCCAGAGAAAACCATAGTTAACAGGAGGTATGTGCAATAGCTGCCTTCAATAGCATCCTTCTCAGAGTGAAGCCTTGTGCCAAAATTCACCCCAAAGATGCCCATGAATTAGAAGCCCAAATGGGCCAAGCTTCAGGGTCATACCACATGTATCTGTCTTTCCCTTCAAGATCAGGTCTAAGGGATGATGTTGTCTCCCACTGGACAGAGGTGAATCTCCTCATCCCTTGCCTCCCCTCCCTGCTGATGTGTTTGCAGGCTGCCTGGATCCATTTCCCTCTCTTCACAGGAGACACTCCTTCTGCCTGCCTGTTCCTTCTAGCTGTTGGTGAAGAGGCCCTTCCTGTGGGATGCCTGTCAGATCCATATTTGTCTCCTAACAGGAAAGTAACAGCAAGCAGGAAGAAAATGGACATCACTGTGGATGGAATGCTGGGCTGTTGCTCCAGTTTTCAAGGTGGGTATTGCTTGATTGTCCTGGTGTACAGTTCACACATGACTTGGTCTGCTGTCTGGCAACTACTTTTTGGTTAGATCCCACATAAGGTGTCAGACCTAGGCAGAACATCGTGACTATATTTGAAGCATTCAGCTAGGATCCTCCTGGGAAATTTGCATTGGTGTTGTCATGGCCACCCTTCAAGCAGATCCAGTGATGTAATGAAAAGTGGCCACTCAGAAAGGACTGAATTCCAGGCATTATCTCTGGGTCTTATGGCTTAAGGCAACACTGAGACCATTAATTTTCAGCCTGTTGTATTGGAGATGTTTCTGTGATCTGTTTTATTAAGAAAGATAAGCTTGAGACCACGGAAGTCAGCCTTTTCAACTCCAAGGAATGTCATCAATGAGCTCATGATGTAGAGAAAACAGGTAAGTAGAGAGACAAGAGAGGCATGGATTCAGAGAAATCTTGAGATAAAATTTTGTAAGTAGCACATCTTTTTCCTCTTTCCCTCAGTCTCCTAGCTGTTATGGAAGAACAGTTTGTGTATAACGGGTGAACATCTTCATACACCTGGATGGAAGGGCATTCACTCTGCAAGTGGCAAAATACTCCATCTGTACTGGGTTGAAGAACCATGAGAACAACGGTGCACACAGGCTTGCGAGGAAAACCAGACGAGAGTCACAGGCCTTCTTGTTTATGTGGCCACACCTGTTCTACATCAGTGGGTGATTACAAAGGCAACTATAATTCATGAGAAATTTTACTGAAGGCAGTGCTGGGAAAGGGACATTTGGGTGCTGTAGCCATGTCTGTAAAACCCAGGAGAGACACCCATGAGAATCATGGGCTCCAGACTAAGAGGTTGGACTCTACAAAGGCAAATCTCAGTATTAACAGATGTGATATTTACGTTGACATTTGCCTTGGGACTAATGGGGACTTTGGTGTCCCTGTTACAAAAAGCATGTTGCTGTCTTTAGGGTTTTACCTGAAAGAACAGAAATCAGCTGGGTTTCAGACCCCCACATCCATCACTTCCCTCCTTCACTGCTTGTGCGTTGGATGGAGAAGTGGCAGGGGCAGCGAGTACCAGATACTTGTAGCAGGAACTTCAAAAACGTCATCCCAAAGCAGTCCACAGGCATCCTCCTCACAGAGCACAAGGCTGAGTCCTTGATATGCTCTTTTCGATATAACATATTTGGTTGGCACACTGCTGAAATTACCCCCACTTGACTCTTGACAGATCTACAATGACCAGTTTAGTAGAGATGGGTCACATGGAGTTCCCCAAGTCAAATCTAGAGCTCTTACTGGCCACCTTTTCTCTCCTCTTTTCTGCAGGTTCTTTGGGACATGATCTTTCATGGAAGCTCATTTTCACCAAGTATGTATCCTGTCTACTCTAGACAAGAGGAAATGAGATGAAGTTCAGGACACAGAGTGCCTGTGTTTATATATGTTGGTGGGAAAATACTTTTCCTTCTTTGTTCCCAGAGCCTGCTGCCTGAAAAGTTGCAGGGTTGCCATGAGAAATCACTCTTTGCTTTCAGATGTCCCTAATGAGACCCTAGTGATGTTGCCCTATGGAAGGTCACATTGGACGGCAATGAACATCTCCTGCCTCTTTGGATTTCAATAGTAAACCTGCCATTATCTGCCAAGACCACAGATCTCATTCTTGTGGGTGTAGAACTCCCAGTCAGTTTCTTCACTGATCTACAGTGTTTCTTCTCTTGTAGGTGCTGAAAACATCCTGAAAGATGTCCACAGGGGATTCCTGACCAGAGGACATGCACCAATAGTACTAAAGTAGCTTGTCCACATGGTAGCTTTAAGAGTTTGGCTGTCCATCCAAGGGGGATACATATGTCCCCTCCCACCTGCTGTGCAAAACAGCCTTGCTAGTAATTGGCACTGCTTGATAGTGCATGCCCTCACAGCATCTTAAATGTGTTGGGTGGTATCAGAACCAGCTGATTACCAGATCCCAAACAGCTCTAATTTCCTCCATATCAAGGTCTGATTGGAGGAAATTACAGCTTCCAGACTATGATGAGAAATTCTCTCCCAGTTAGACCTTGCACAGTTGCTAGAATTAGCATTGCTGGACCCAGTTCCTCTGCAGAAGATACAACTACACCACTAGGCATCAGGTTAGCTGTACTCCTTCCTATGCTACACATTATTCTGGGTCTCAGGCTCTAGTGCTAACAACTGGGCCATACTGGACATTAACCCCTTCCTAAACCACAGTGGCATATACCGTGCAGTGGGTCAGATTCTCTTGGACACCAGCCTCCATCCTTCATGACATGCCACGGAAGAGACGAACCTTGACACACACCCTTACCCCCAATAGAAACTACTAGATTAAACAAGCACTGCTATTAACATGGCTCTGCTCCACATGTCACAGACATCGGCAAATTTCTTCCTATCAGGCACGTTACCACTCTGTGCAGATTTCAGTCATGCATATTGCATGTATAGACATCAAAGCCTTACACAAAAGAGTACCATTCTGTTGACAACAATCACTAATAGACAGTGGCAAGAGTGTTAGCATGACTGAGAATTAGCAATGATTTTGATGCAGTACAGGTGTAGGAAGAAAAACTTATTTTCATAGCCTATTTCCATGCACAATATGCGGATTAGGACTTGGGAGTCCCGAGGATGTGACAAACAGTAGAGCATGCACACCTTAGGCCACTGTACAAAAAGTTTGAAGACAACAGTGTGTTTCAGGATATAGTGTGTTTCAGGTTATAATATCCAGCTGAGCATGATAACTAAAGGTTCATGGGTGGGTCTGACAGCTGGATTGAGGGAGGCGGTATCTAGAAGGCCTATAGTGGGGGCAGCCCTGTGACTGAGGTGATTCTCTGTGGGAGCAGCGGGGAGATGCTCTGCAGTGTCTTGTGAACACAGCAGTGTATGTTGCGAGGCAGCTGTCTAGATCTAGTAGAACCCAACTCATAGCATCTATGGAGGACACCTGCAGTTGTCCAGGAAGGCCCAATCAAGAGCAGTATCTGTGCACCGTGGTGATGATGATGACGCTGTAAGCAACAGTGTGTGTTCTTGTGCTGATTTGTCAGAGAGTCTTCTGCATAGTTTTCATGGATCATGCATTGATGATAACTGCACTGCATTGTGGATTACTATGTAGTTTAGTTTGCAGCAGTGAATGCGGGGTGAATGATTAGGTGTTCTCCAGCGACTGACATCAAGCAGTTGAGGGAAAGGAAATGGAGACAGTCTTGATATATAACAGTGTTTGCGGGAAATATAGACCAACAGGGCCTGATACCTAGAATCTCATGTGTATTCCATTCTCCCTTGCAAAATCCATATACAATTCTAGGTTTGTGTCAGCTGTATGCATCCACTAACTGCAATGCCACATAAACTAAGTTGTAAATCCCTGCTGCACGCCACCATGCTTCCCAACATACACTGCTCAGCTTCAGCCTAAAGCAATCATGTCCCACACCTGGCACCAGTCTGTACATACAGTGAGAAATCAGGTTTAGCTCTGTCTCTCTTGTTCTCGGGCTCTTTTGTTCCTACCTCCTCCTCTCTGTCTTGTCTCTGTCTCTGTCTCCATTTCTGTCTCTGTCTCCGTCTCTGTCTCTGTCTCTGTTTCTGTGTCTGTCTCTCTCCCGCCTGTGTATATGTGTGTAATTTGGATATTCAGGACCTGGGACCCAGCAGGCCCTTACATCTATTTGTGTGTGTGTGTGTGTGTGTGTGTCTGTGTGTGTGTGTGGATTTGGCTATAGTGGAGGCTATAACTAGCTGAATCTGATATCTATCCATGTATATAAGGCTTTGCATGTGGAGGAGAATATGTCAGGAACTGACAGCATGTCCCTCCACATCAGTGCATTTACACATACATTTTAATGTATTAAGATTCTCCTGTGCCCAACATTCATTACTAGTTAAAAGAACATACTACACACAAAAAAACTTATACACTCATGCAAAAGATGATATGCTATACATCAGTTCCTGATTCTTTTTTCTCCACTGGCAAAGCTTCACAAACACATGCATGGATACAGATCAGATTAAGTTAGTTATATCCTCCACTACATCCAAATACACACACACACACACACACACACACACACACACACAAATAGATGTCAGGATCTGTTGTGTTCCCAATTCTGAAGAGCCAAGTTACACACACAAACACATATTGGAGAGAGAGAGAGAGAGAGAGAGAGAGAGAGAGAGAGAGAGAGAGAGAACAAGAGAAGAGGAGAGGAGGGGAGGGGAGGGAAGTGGAGGAGAAAAGAGAAATGAAAGAAGCTGAGAGCAAGAGAAAGATGTCTTGATGTCAGGTCTGGTAGGAGTCCCCTTATCCATAGTCAAAGCCCCCCAGTCACACATGCCAGATCCTGATGCCAGGTTCTGCTACATTTCCCATTTCCTTACAACCAAAGTCTTCCACAAAGGGCTAAGAACCATGCTGTGCAAGATCTGCCAACTATTATGGCAACAACCACCCAATGCATGTTGTGGTACAAGGTACTTCTTAAAATCCCCTTCTATAATCACTAACACATGTAGACACATGGGTGGTGATATGTAAAGTAAGATATTCCCTACCTAACAACTAAAGCACTGATTAACACAATACATGCACATGAACTTCACACACACAGAGGCACTTACATGCATGCATGCACATATGCATGCATGAATACAACATTACATGTCAGGTTCTTCATGTTATACCCTCACAGAGATCATACATACACATACACATAAATTGGTAAGCTCACTCAGTGCGCTCCCTCTCTCTCTCTTCTCTCTATCTCTGTCTCTCTGTCTCTGTCTCTCTCTCTCACACACACATAGACAGAAACACAGACTCTTGTATGCATGCACATATGCTTACATGAATAAACCAGTTTATATCATGTTTTCCCCTCACAGAGAAATTTTACATACACATAAATCTTACATAAATTGCGAAGTGACTACTTCTAAGTATTTCCTGGCCTACACTAAAAGTCAGCTATAGCTGAATATAAGTTTCTGATAAGTACCCTCGAATACACAACCAAACTGAGTGTATAACACTGTGAAAATAAATGCAGGACTAGGTGTCATCTACTCTGATTCTCCCTGCTGTACATCCAAAGCCCCACATATGTGAACTCGCTCTCTCTCTCTCTCTCTCTCTCTCTCTCTCTCTCTCTCTCTCTCTCCCTCTCACACACACACACACACACACACACACACACACACAGAAACACACAGAAACACACAGACATACACATACACACATACATAGACACAGATCTTGCTATCCCCTTCTGTTAGGTGCCACTTCTCCTAATTACAAATCACACACATAACCTGGAGTCAAGACCAGCTAGGTTTTCCCTGCCTGCCTTATATAGAAGTGTCTTACACACTTCAGTTCTCTGATCCTATTAGGTACCCTTTTCCTATAGTGAAAGATCAATATATATATACATACAAGTCTACATATCCAGTCCTAGGACATAACCCTTCCCTACAACCAAAATCTCACACAATCACAACTTGGTGCTCCATTCTGCTCTGTACCCCCATATTCATACAAGGCATGTATCAGGTTCTGCTATTTATCTTTTATCTTACATGTAAATCTTCACCCCCACACACGTGCTTACATGTCAGGTGCTGCATGGTACTCCCTCCCCTACAGCCAGATGACAGGTTCCACTGTGCATCTTTTTGCCTATAAATAGAGATATGTTTCATGTTCTGCTAGAGTCCAGTTCACTACAGTACAATCTACATACATGAGCGCACACTCATACACATGCACACACACACACACACACACACACACAATCACATCACGTCATAAGTCTAGGCTTCGTAGGCACAGCATCACAAATATTTGCATGTCTATGTGTCTGGCTCTTCATGTCTGTTACACCCTGCATGTAAAACTGCCCCAAACGTGGCTGCTTGTATGTTCTACTAGGTTCAAAATCACCCTCAACTCCTACCTCACTGCACAGCTTTCTATACATTGCCACCACTCTAACCTAAGACCCACACTGAATCCAGATGCTGGTCTTCCTTATGTCCCCTCTCCTGTAGTCAAAGCCTCATACACAAGCATGGCTGTGTTAGTATCTACCACATATGTCCTCCCATACATCCAAAGCCCACAAATACATAGTTTTGTTTCAGTTCCAACTAAATATCCCCAATGCTATAGCAACTTATCCAGCTATCCCAGGTAGTTTCTCCCCTATCTCTTCCTCCATGTTTTATACTCACATCTGAAGAATAGAAGCTAAGAACAGCATATGTAAAGAACTTTCAGCATTTGTCTTTCTGGATCTAGACTCACCCAACATAATCTATTCCTAATCCATGCATTTTCCTAAGAAGATGGCTCACTAACAAAAAAACGTTAATAGGCTGAGCATCTAAAAGTAGGCTTGCAACTTTGCTATTGGTGACCAGTTGCAGGACTCATTTTCTTGTTTTATCATGTGGGAAACCCCAACCCAATGTGGGTGACTTTATCCCTTCAAATTGGTCTTAAGTTGTATAAGTAAACTGAGAAAGCCATAAGGAGCAAGGCAGTAGCCAAATTTGCTCTAAGTTTTCTGTCTCAGCTCCTGCTTGAGTTCCTGCCCAAATTTCCCTAAGTGACAGACTTTGATCAGAACATGTAAGCCAAATAAACACTTTCTTCCCCACATTGTTTTTTTTTTCATGGTGTCTATTACAATAGAAAATATAATAGATCAGTTCCCAGGACTGGCCCCAATCTCAGGATCTTACTGCTGCTACCTCCTGAGTGCTGGGATAAAGGTATGTACTACAAGACTAACTAGATGAATAGAACATTAAAGATGAGATGTCATAGAGAAAATAAATCAGTCTCTAGACAAATAGAATTTAAGGATCATGGTATTATTAAGGAAGCTGATGTGAGAGATTTTGGAGAATAGGGGTAGAAAACAAGAAATATGGCCCTTTAAGAATAGAGGCCATGGGGAGGAATTGGACATTATTTTTCATATATCACAAAGACATGTTTTCTCTTTGCCAACAAGGCTAGGTGTCAATTCCTACTAAGAGAGGGACAACCAGTCTCTTCCAGAGACAAGTTCCCACATAAGTCATTCATTCCCCAGTGGTAAATAATCAAAGCTAAACGGACTCAGTAGTTTAGAAATAAATGTGTTCGTATGTGTGCACAAAATCATACATATGCAAGCATAGGACTCATGTAACATTTTATATTTTGTGCCAGGATACAGGGGAGAAGTTGAGGTACAAGAAGGAAAAGAAGTGGTGGAGAAATTTTTATGCCATCTCTATTTGTGTCCTTCTCAAAAAACACATGAAGTCTAATAGGTCTTTAAAGAACTGGTTGCAGTTTGGGCAGGAATACTGAAGAAATGGAAAAATTACATCCAGAAATTTGAGGACTATTCTCAAGTGATTGACAGTGTTTCCCAAAGGTCGAGAAAATAAACAAATAGAATAAATTTTTGAATTTTCTCTAACTGAAATAAAGAGATTTTTGGATTAAAATGACCCATCACAAAAGGAGTGCAAGGAATGAGGAAAGTCAGTGAGGAAAATAGTGGTTTTGATAGATTATGTTTTGTACTGTTTTAATTTAAGGCTATTGGTGACCAGTGTAGGTATATCAAGCCATGACTAGTTGATGGTGTACCTTTCAAGTTTACGAAGTAAAGGTTTTTATATAGACCTAAGTACTGGCAATAAGGAAGAAAGGGGGCTTTCAGGGAAAGGTCAACACACATTCAAGGAGAGGATGCTGGAATTGAATAGAACATTGCTTTTCATTTCAGGATATTAGTTCTTCAAAGATAGGGATCCTTGTGTCATCTTGATGCTCTATTTATGGGTGATCACAAGTCAACAGTGTACAGACATTGCCGGATGACCCATTCACTCAGGACAGACAAGAAACAGATCAAGCACAAATCCTACCTTCAGAAACCAAGTCAATTATCAGGACAGAAAGGAGATCCTGGTAGGGAAGAAATGTAGTTATGATATGGCCTAGGTGAGATATTCCTTGTCAAAATGGAACAAAGAAACAAAGCCTTCTGCAGTAGCCCTGCTCTCACAGGACCCCTCATGCAGTCCAGGTGAGTGCCATAGCATTATAGAGTAGATACAAGTCACCTGTACTTAACCTGAATAATGAGGGCATCCAGATTGGTTACCCAATGTGCGTGGCTAAGTCACCAGTCAGGCCACAAGACCAGGATGCACAGTGCACGTTGGGTGGTAAGAGACAGTTGGTGTCAGTCCTGACACACATAAATTGGTGGATGTCAAGTTCTTCTATGTATCTCCTCCCCTACACTGAAAGTCACTTATGGCTAAGTATCAGTTCCTGAAGAGTACCTTTGAATACAAATCCAAACTCACGGTATAAAGTCCTGAACATACACACAGGGCTAGGTGTTAGAGCCGCTTTGTTTCTACCTGTCATACAAACAAAGCCCCACATATATATGGGCTGAATCTCTGAGTATGTATCTATTTCTCTCTCTCTCTCTCTCTCTCTCTCTCTCTCTCTCTCTCTCTCTCACACACACACACACACACACACACACACCTTCACATCACATTTTCTTTGTCCATTAATCTTTTGATGTACACTTATACAAATCCATAATTGGCTATTATTCATAGTACAACAGCAAGCATGTATGTGCAGGTATCTCTAGTGTAGTCCCCAAAGTGGATTAAGGAACTTCTAGGATATCTTTTTTCCTAGTCCCATATCTTCACTAGCATTATATTTCTTGATGATAGCCACTTTACCTGACGTCTGAAACAGAATCTCACTGTAGTTTTGATTCATATTGCCTCAAGTATACTGAACATATAGTTAATATATTTGTTAGCCCATAATTAATTTGTTAACATGTAATTTATGGAAGTCTGAAACATTAAACAAATACTATCTACATACCTAATTACTAACTTCATGATGAGCTGAGAGAATAAGGATTCAGACACCAGTTTCATGTCTACATATCAGGCAATTTTTATTTATAAATTCGGAATGATAATGTTACTACCTCTGAGTATCATAAGGGTTAATTATAGGTTAATAAAATACTTTCATGATAAGCTCTTCCAGATGCTTGCTATTGCTGCCGTCATTTAGTATTAAGTAATGTTTAAATTATGTACAGGCTGACATAAATATTGTAATGATCTCACACATTCATTTTGGGAAAATTCATAATAGTTAAGTCAAAGAAGGAGATTCAGTTCAATCATTTTCCTTGTACTGTGACACAATACCTCACAAATGTGACGTAAGGAAGGAGGGGTCTGTTTCAGCTCATGGTTTGAGGCTACTATGGGCCATCATGGCAAATGGTCATAGCAGCAGGAATGTGCGTCCATAAAGAAGAAGCAGAGAATGCTTGTGCCCAATTCCCTTCTCCCTTGATATTCAGTCTAAAGCTCAGCTCACCACATTCAGGGAAAATCTGCCATCTTCAGTTTAACACTGAAGGAAATGACCTCATTGATAAAGAAGTGTGTCTTCCCTTTAAGTCCAGTCAAGTTGATGATGGGAACTATGAGAGTGATGAATATGAAAACATTTCATCTTAGAAATCACAAGCCATATCACTAGGCAATCATGTGTTAGTAAACATAACAGCAGGAAAACACATGAGCACATATAGCTAACGTGTGTCGCCCCAAACAGTCTCTGCAAGAAAGACAAAGTGGGTAGAAGGTGTGGCAGAAGGCACTCATTTTATGATTAACTGTGAAGTGTAATATAAATCACCATGGAGATGCCATAAATAATCAGACTTCCTCCAAAGCAAGCAAAAATTTGGCCCTAGAACTAGTTAGGATTTTATATAGAGAGGTAATTAGAGCCTGAAAACTTCAATTACTAGTAATATTTTAGGAATAACTCTCCCTTCTCTCGTTGCATTATTATGCAGCAAAATTGTTAATTTGCTCAAAAAAAGTATGCTGTTACTTTTATAGTATAGTATAGTATAGTTATATAGACAACTATAGCTATCTATCTATTCTTCAACTCCATCAAAGACTCCAGAAGGATATAATATTACCTACGTAAAAAAGAAATAAGCAACTTCCAAACGCTAGAAATGACAGAGACATCTCGCTTCAACAATATTTCTTCAACAATAAAATAATTTATTATACAAATACAAAACACCTAATAATCATAGCCTTTGGCAAATATTTTTACCCATGAGAATCATAATTTTCAATCACCTCAACTCACTAAAATTCTGGTGGTACACAAAAAAGCAAAACAAACAGAGAGTAGAGGGAAGTTACTTCAAATGTAGAAAGAAGAAAACAGACCAGAAGTAATTGCTTTATTTCTCTCAACAATAATTGAAATATGAATTTTTTAAAAGATTGCACTTTTACTTTCAGTTATATATATATATATATATATATATATATATATGTGTGTGTGTGTGTGTGTGTGTGTGTGTGTGTGTGTGTGTCTGTGTGTGGGTTTGTACATGTGACAATGCCTATGAGGTTCAGAAAAGGGCATTGGATCTCCTGAAGCTGGAGATATGGGAGGTTGTGAGCTTCCTGATATAGATGCTGGGAACTGAATTCAAGTCCTTTGCAATAGCAATATGCGCTCTTACCTGTTGAGCCATCTCTCCATCACTCCAAGACTAATTTTTATAATGCTATACAATACATTGTCAATACAGAGTTTGACACTAAAGTCACTTCTAATGTACAGACACCCTTGTTAGTCATTCCTGAAATGCCTTTCTGAGTCACTGGTACATGTTGAGAGTACATCCCCCTTCTCTATGACATAATTACCTTTCAAATCAGACTGGTTCTGATGGTCAATTCCAAATGAAAATTCTAGGATCATTCCTCCTTAGGCTCCAACATACATTCATATCTTTACATGAACACAGCTTCTCACATATACTTGAAGTCTACCTACCCTGTGGAGAATGTCACCAGCCTTAATCTATCTTTCTTTCAAGACATACTCAAGATTGCTTCCTTCATCTTCTGAAATTGCAGTTTTGTATTTTATAATTATTTTATCCCTGCTTTCATTTCCTTCCTCCAAACGTTTTATGTTGAAGCAATTTGAAGTCAGAGATCTGAAGTCAATTGCATTGATGTGTAAAGACATTCAACATTGTTACCATTCTGGGGCTGGAAAGATGGCTCAAAATTTAAGATCATGTAGTACTCTGCTAGAAGACTTGAGTTCTGCTTCTCATGTGCACAATGAGTGGCTCATAACCATTTGCAACTCTAGTTCCAGGGAATTCAGTATTTCTGGCCTCCATGGACATCAGCATGCACATATCCTTCCACATAAATATATAATTAATTAAAAATCAAATTACTCTTGAAACACATTTTTAATATTTATTTTAATTATGTGTCTTTGTGTGTGTCAGCACATATGTACATGTGAATACAGTTCCATCAGAGGCCAGGGGAGGATTCAGATCCCCTGGAGCTGGAGTTAAAGGCAGATAGAGATGTCCCACATGGGTGCGTGGGACAAAACTCAGGTCTTCTGCAAGAGCAATACTTTTATTTTAACTGCTGAGCCATTTCCCCACACTCCATTGCTGCCATTTGAAAGGACAATTAATAACTCTGACCATTGCTGTTGCCATGTGCCGATCAGACTTTACACTGATTAGAGTTTCCAGAAATAGACTGTCTGAGAAAAAAATTCAATCACAAACAACTTATTCATTTATACTAAAGCAGTTGCTGGGCTCACTTGAATTGTGACAATGAATGTTTTAGTGGATTATGGAAAGCTAATCACTGAATGAAGCCAAACTTAAAATTCATGCCATTATTTCATAAAAAGGTAGACAAAGGAAGTTCTGGAATTGTTCTTGTACAGAAAATTCCACTTACAAATGTATCTCCTGAAAAATAATCTAAATTTCTAATGAGAAATAAAAATGGCAAGCACAAGTTTACAATGAGTGCTTTTAAATTGACTCTTGGCATAAAGCTACTGCTTTTCATTTCATAGTAAATGCATTTAAATATTCCAAGCTTCTGAGTAACTGTTGTTAAATGTAGTGAGCTGCAGGCAGGTCTGTTTTTCGTCCTGCCCAGCTTCGCGTGGTTAACTTTACACCCGAAAGAAGGACACACAAGCTGTATTCATATAAACACTGCCTGGCCCATTATATCTAGCCTCTTGTTGGCTAACTCTCGTATCTTGCTTAACCCATTTCTAATAATCTGTGTAGCACCACAAGGTGATATCTTACCAGGAAAGATTCAGCATGTCTGACCTGGCGGCTGGCTCCATTGCTTCGTGCATCACTTCCCTTCTTCCCAGCTTTCTGTTTTGTCTACTCCACCCACCTATGTTCTGACCTATCAGGCCAAGCAGTTTTTTTATTAACCAATGAAATCAATGCAAAACAAAAGACCCTCCCACATCATTTCCCCTTTTTCTGTTTAAACAAAAAATAGAAGACTTTAACTTTAACATAGCAAATTACATATAACAAAACAGTTATCAAGTAAGAATTACAGTTACAATATTTATATCTATTTTATCTTTTATCATAACTAAGGCGAACACCTATAGCTATCTATCTATTCTTCAACTCCATCAAAGACTCCAGAAGGATATAATATTACCTACATAAAAAAGAAATAAGCAACTTCCAAACTCTAGAAATGACAGAGAAATCTCGCTGCCTGGACAGTCACCTAAAGATCCTCTGTACCATTGGGGCATTCATCTTTGGCCTACAGGCCCATAGTATCCAGAGACATTTTCATGAATCAGGAAATTTCAAAGGCAGTTCAGTCACTATCTGCTGTGTCCTGCAGAATGTCTCGCCGACTCTTTCATGAGTCAGGAACCCCAAAAAATCATCTCATCTTTAGGCAAGTTGAACAGTCCTCTCTCTGTGGGTTCTCTGTGTCCAGTTTATGCAACATTCCAGGCAAGAGCAATTTCTTGCCAAAATGGCTATCAAACTCCATAAGGAGCCTCTTTGATGCCCATCTTCTTCTTCAAGTAGATTGGTGCTGCCAGGAGCAGACGTGTCTCATTGTAATGAAAAACCCTAAATTATTAAAACATTAAATGTCATATTCTGTAGTCTCTGAAAGATATGAAAAATGCCTACTTAACTGAAATATATCTCTATATATCTAGAAAATCTAACTAACATGACTACAATCTATTTTTATTTATTTATTTTTATTTATTTATTAAGGATTTCTGCCTCCTCCCCGCAACCGCTTCCCATTTCCCTCCCCCTCCCCCGATCAAGTCCCCCTCCCTTGTCTGCTCGAAGAGCAATCAGGGTTCCCTGACCTGTGGGAAGCCCAAGGACCACCCACCTCTATCCAGGTCTCCTAAGGTGAGCCTCCAAACTGCCTAGGCTCCCCCAAAGCCAGTATGTGCAGTAGGATCAAAAACCCACTGCGATTGTTCTTGAGTTCTCAGTATTCCTCATTGTCTGCTATGTTCAGCTAGTCCGGATTTATTGATGATTATCCATTAACAACCTATATACACTACATTTTTAAATGAACTATACAATCAAATATAGTTCATTAATCAATATCCGAAATATATATATATATAGTTCTTAATCAATATCAGAAATATATATACATATAACAAAATTGACCTTAAAATACATACCAATGCAAATTATTCATATCTATATCATATCCCCTTTAAATGTAAAAGAACATTTATAAACAATATTTGGGAACATGGGCGCAGTTTTTTCTCTCCAAACTGCTTCATGCTGAATGGGGGCACTCTTAATTAGTTTTTTCATGGTATAACCTGTCTGCTAGGTTCATCTCAGTCAGCAGTTGAGGAAAGTAATTTTTTTTTATTGCTTTAGGTTGAAGGTTCATTTTTTTTTATTGAGAAAAAAATTTCCACCTCCTCCCAGCCTCCCACTCCTCCCCCACTCCCCCCACTCCTCTCTCCCTCCCCCCACTCCTCTCCCCCTCCCTCTCAAGTCTGAAGAGCAGTCAGGGTTCCCTGCCCTGTGGAAAGTCCAAGGTCCTCCCCCCTCCATCCTGGTCTAGGAAGGTGAACATCCAAGCTGGCTAGGCTCCCACAGAGCCAGAACATGAAGTAGGATCAAAACCCAGTGCCATTGTCCTTGGCTTCTCAGCAGCCCTCATTGTCCGCCATATTCAGAGAGTCCGGTTTTATCCCCTGCTTTTTCAGTCACAGTCCAGCTGGCCTTGGTGAGCTCCCAATCCTATAGCCATACTGATGAATATTTTGCATATCACCATAGAACCTTCATCTGGCAATGGATGGAGATAGAGACAGAGACCCACACTGGAGCACTGGACTGAACTCCTAAAGTCGCAATGAGGAACAGAAGGAGGGAGAAGATGAGCAAGGAAGTCAGGACCAAGAGGGGTGCACCCACCCACAGAGACAGTGGGGCTGATCTATTGGGAGCAAAGTAAATTTTTGAAGGTGTTCACAGCAACCTTTCAGGAGGGCGTGGTCTATCATACCATATTGGGATAGAAGCAATCCACAGGGTCTCATCCTCTGTGAAAACAAAAGAAGAAACTCCTTTCCAAAGCATCATGTCCTTAAATCCAAATTTTAAAGTCAAAGTATTTTCAAAATATCTACCTTGGATTAGTTCAGCAGCATTTATAAACAAATACTTTTTAGCAGCTGTTGCTCCTTCCTCAGCATTCAAACAATTCAAAGAGAGCATAATAGCATACAGTATCAAGATTCTCTTGTGTATTTTCCATCTTTGTGCAGATTTACTGTAACCTCTATTTCTTTTATTTTTACTTTTATTTTTTGAGACAAGTTCTCTGTATATCTTTGTCCTAGAATATCTCTGTAGACCAGACTGTCCTTGAACTCACAGTGATCCTTCTTTCTCTGCCTCCCAGGCATTGGGATTAAAGGTGTGTCCTGCCACACCTTGAGGTCACAGTGGTCAATCTACCTCTACCTCCCAAGTGTTGGGATTAAAGGTGTGTACCACCTCACCCAACTACTCTCCCTCTTTTTTAAAGAACTTTTTTTTCTTTTCTCTCCCAAGCTAGCATATATTTTTAACACACAAATCTCTCTTTACTGTATATCTCTCTCTTTCTGACTACATGAGTCTTTTAGGAGAGGGTTAAAGCTGTAGCTTTGATGGCTGGATCCAGCCCATTCCTTAGCTTTCCAGCATCATGGCAGAGGTCCTGCTAGAGCCATTTTTATTGCCACAACTCTGTGGCGTTTCAAGGTCCCGGCAGCTAGCAAGCTGCAGCATTCTGCTCACAGACCACACTCAGTTGGACTGCCTGCCTGAAAGAGTCAGAGTTTGCCCAGGCAGGACAGCCCAGAAAGCAGGCATTTTAAATCAGTGCAGCTTTTTTTCCTGCTACTGCTGAAAACTGAAAAGCATATGTTCAGCTTTTCACCGACACCCTTTAAGGGTTTCGTGGCAGGACCTCTTAAAAGAGCTGCAGGATTTTACAGTGAAAGCTGAGTCAGGAAGCCTCTCTTAGATGAGAGCCTTGCTTGCCTCTAGCAAGCAGAGCAGACCCGAGAAATTTCTGCTACCAAGAAAACATGGCTTTACTGTATTATTTTCCAAGCTTTTTCAGGCTTTCTGTGGATTCAGTTCTCCATGTCTGGGCGCCATTTGTAGTGGGAGCTGTGAGCCAGCCTGCCTTTCATCCCACCTGGCTCCTGCACAGCTAGCTTATCACTCGAAATATCAGCATACAAATTTTAAACACTGCTTGGCCCATTAGTTCTAGCCTTTTACTGGCTAACTCTCCAATCTTGATTAACCCATTTCTAATAATCTGTGTAGCACCATGAGGTGGTGGCTTACTGGGAAAGATTCTGCATGTCTGACCTGGCAGCTGGCTCCATCTCATCACACCTCACTTCCTTTCTTCCCAGCATTCTGTTCTGTTTACTCTGCCTACCTAATTTTCTGTCCTATCAAAGGGCCAAGGCAGTTTCTTTATTAACCAATGAAAAATCACCTCAAAACAGAAGACCCTCCCACATCAGTTAAACACATACAAGTGGATAATAACTGACAAATTTACTGGTTAATATGTGAACTGTACTGTACTTTTGTGTGTATATGTGTGTGCAGTGCACATGTTTACATGTGGAGTTCACTTTGACTTTTCAGATATAGGCTCTCTAACTTATTGACCTGCAGACTTTTAAATACTGGTTAGTAAAAGGTCTTTATATTTCAGATCCAAGTCCCTTGTCAAGAATTAGTTACAAATATTTTTCTCTCTTGGACTTGCATTTAAATTTTTATAGCATTTCAGGTTCTCACTGCTGTGGTAGATTAAGTGCAGAGAGTTGTGTGCATATATATGCACATATATTCAAATTATGAAAAATACGAATATATTTTTTTCAAAAGCTTATTGGGAACAAAGATTTTGTCTTATTATAGGCTTTTTAGTATTTTCCAACTCAATCAAATAAGATGGCCAAATAATTAGTACATTCCCTAGAAGTATTCCTTGGATTGACTAGTATTATCTCATTTTTCTATAATGTACTATTTTCACAGTGTTGACTGTCTTCACTTGTATGAGAATTGGGTCTTTAGTGTGAACATTCACAGGCAATAGCTACCTATGGTTTTCTTTTCTTTTATAAATTTAACAAATTTAGTTATGACTATTACATGCTTTGTAAGACAAAAATGCATTTTTTCTTTATTTATATAGCATTGGCACTAATTGGCCCCCGGTGTTTATAGATTGATACAATAAAACCATCCGTCACTGCTGCTTTTTAGGGATGCTTCTTTATATATGAGTTTTTATAAATTTCCTATTTTGGCTGACACTATTTTTGATGAATTGTTCCTCCTTAATATCTTTAAGTTATTATTATCTTATATAGAAATATATAGAGTGATAGGTATTATCATTTTCCACTTGTCATTTACTCTTTAACATATTTCTGTCCCCTTTCTTCTTTTTTTTTTTAAATTTATTTATTTATTAAGGATTTCTGCCTCGTCCCCACAACCACTTCCCATTTCCCTCCCCCTCCCTCGCTCAAGTCCCCCCCCCCTCATCTGCTCGAAGAGCAATCAGGGTTCCCTGACCTGTGGGAAGCCCAAGGACTGCCCACCTCTATCCAGGTCTCGTAAGGTGAGCATTCAAACTGCCTAGGCTCCCACAAAGCCAGTACGTGCAGTAGGATCAAAAACCCACTGCAATTGTTCTTGAATTCTCAGTATTCCTCATTGTCCGCTATGTTCA
This sequence comes from Microtus oregoni, assembly GCF_018167655.1. Taxonomy (NCBI): domain Eukaryota; kingdom Metazoa; phylum Chordata; class Mammalia; order Rodentia; family Cricetidae; genus Microtus; species Microtus oregoni. The sequence continues at coordinate 20,284,198 of NW_024543077.1, forward strand.
GCTAGTCCAGATTTATCCCATGCTTTTTCAGACCTAGGCCAGCTGGCCTTGGTGAGATCCCAATAGAACATCCCCATTGTCTTAGTGTGTGGGTGCACCCCTCGTGGTCCTGAGTTCCTTGCTTGTGCTCAGTCTCCTTCTGCTCCTGATTTAGACCTTGAGATTTCTGTCCTGTGCTCCCGTGTGGGTCTCTGTCTCTGTCTCCTTTCATCGCCTGATGAAGGTTAATATTCCTGAGGATGCCCTTTCTTCTTGACAGATCTTCCTAGTCACTTGTTCTCTTGTTAATCACCTTCTTTAGGTCCCAGGATTTTGGTTTACTTAATCTGCATTTTCATTGTCTATAACATTAACCTCTATTTTATACTTGTTTGCAGTTCCTTGTGTGTGTGTTTCTTTTCTCTTTACAGAAACTTCCTGTGCTTTTGTGTCCATAGACACAACTCTCTTCATAGCCAACTGGAGCTTCCAGGGTCATAGAGGGTCTTTATCTCATTTAATATTTATTGGTTTGAGTTCTTTTTGTCTGTTATGAGTGCAGCACACCACAGTATCAGTTTCACCTCTGATATCTCTTCATGCTCTTTTTGGTGTTTAGCTATTGTGTTGGATGTAGGTTAGTATGTGTCAATGAATGGGCTAGCATGTTACAAGAAAATTTTGAAACTTTTTAAATAGCCACACTAAACCCTAAGTCCTTTCACCAATATGGATGTTACTGATAACAATTTTTTATCTTAATCATATTTATAGGTTCCATATGTGTCATGTAGTGTTGTGATTCTACTTTTTGTGAATTCAAATTAGTTTCATAAAAGGATTGTTTATGGTTTGAGGAAGTTTGTATTTTAATCTGTATATTACCTCTTATTATGCTTATAGGTCCTGATTTGGTTTTCTCCTTCCTTCCTTCCTTCCTTCCTTCCTTCCTTCCTTGATGTAGGTGGGTCTTCTATCTATGTGTTTCTTTCATTGGTTAATTAATAAAGAAACTGCTTGGCCTGATAGGTCAGAACATAGGTGGGTGGAGTAGACAGAACAGAATGCTGGGAGGAAGAAGGCAATGAGGCAGACGCCATGCTTCTCTGACCCGAGAAAGATGTAGGCTAGCATCTTTCCCAGTAAGCCACCAGTTTGTGGTGCTACACAGATTATTAGAAATGGGTTAATCAAGATGTGAGAGTTAGCCAGTAAGAGGCTAGAGATAATGGGTCAAGCAGTGTTTAAATGAATACAGTTTCGTGCAATTATTTTGGGTAAAGCTAGCCAGTGGCAGGGAGCCAGGTGGTGGGGAGTGGTCAGCTGCTTCTTCTACACTTCCTTTCTTCTTCCTTTCTTTCTTTTCCAATGCTGGGTATCAATCCTATTACCTTGTACATGATAGGCAAACCTTGAGCCATACTTTTATCCTGCAATAAGTTCCTTTTTTTTGTACCTTTCTTCTATGGAATACTAAATTAATCAGTATCCTTGAGGTCCCCCCATTATCTATTAAGTAAGCAGCCAGTGGTAATCTTTTATTTTCTATCTTACCTACCTTGTCTTCTTTCTACATCTTTGCATTTTTTCTACTTTGTCAACAAAACATATTGGATTTCTTAACCCTGTACTGACCCTTAGTTTTAGTCTTAGTTCTACAGTTAAATGTCTGTACTGTCATTTTGATGAACTTTCTCTTGTTATCTATCTAAGCTGGAGAAAATGCACCTAGTAGATTTCTCAAGAAGGATTTATGAAGACAAAAGTCATCTTAATTTGCACTCTCAGTTTTTTCTTACTTCTCTCTGTAACTAAGTCAAAGAAAACTCTATTTTGTCTCTTCTGCATCTCCAGTTTTTTGAAGAAGCAGGGTTTTCAAGGTTGCAATTTGTTGTGACTGTCAAACTCCTTTCTTGGAACCAGTGCTGTGAAGCATTAAGTTCTACATCTCCCTTGAGTATTCAGTTGCTCACAATGTGACATTATTTGTGTCTATATCTCATATGTGTGTTCTGTGAATCTCTCCTGCTGTATTCAAGATTCCTCAGACTTTTTTCCACACTCCAATTGCTCACAGGTTGACTGCAAACATGTGCCCACTGTTTGAATGTCTTTATTTCTCTATGTGCAAGAAACAAACAGTTTGTGATAGTCTCTGCCTGAATTAGTGATGGTGAAAGTGTCTTTCTTGTGAGGTTTGATTTTGTTGATTTGTGGAAAAAACAGATGGAGTGAGTTGTATTCTGGTATCTATCATTATCTCCTATGTATTTTTAAAAATATTATTAATGTAGATGCTTCCACCATTGATTTTTCTTTTCTAACATGCATCCTTATAGTCACTGTTTGGTTCCAGCCACAAGACTGGAGTTCCTGATTTTACAGTGGCTTTGATTTGAATTTCCCTGATGATAGATAATGTGCATTTGTGTACCCAATGATTGCTCATAGGGTGTCACTGACAAATACCTATTTAGACCTAGATGAATTTTGCAGGGATTTTTTTTTCTGTTGGGTTGTATGAACTTCTTATATAATCTGAATATTAATCTCTTGTCACAAGTTCAATTTGCACATATTTTCTTTTATTTTATTTATTAGAATAAAGAACTTCTCTTTATTGCTTTGATTGTGTCCTTTGTTGTGCAGAAGATTGTGGGATTGATGAGATATCATTTGTCTGCATTTGCTTTTAATTGCCATGATTTGAGAGTATGTCTTTAAAAAAAATACTCTTACCAATTCTGATATACCAAAATGTTTCATGTTTTCTTCTGGAAACTTAAAAGTCTCATGTCTTATATTTAGGGCTTTGGTGAATTTTAAATAGATTGCTACCAGTAAGACATAAGACATGATAATCTTTCTTCTACCTGTGTGGTAAGGCCTCTTAGAGTAAAGACAATTCTGTCACCAATGTTTGTTCTTAGGATTTTTGTACATAATCGTTGAATTGGAGATGTGTGCGTTTACTTCTAGGGTCACTCTTTTCTTTTATTCTTCTAGAAGTCCTTTAATCAGTCTGTTCTTCCTGCTCCACAAAACTGGAATATGGTTATTGTTTTAAATAAATAATAAAGTAAATAAATATAAATATAATGAACTCCCATTTCCACATGCAAGACCTTCCAATATCATCTGACTTGACTGGTTTGCCTGGATAAGGTCTTCATTCATGTGTTTTTCTGTTCCCACTTTTATTCCCTCTTACCTACCATGTTTTCTATCTATTTCTCTGCTTCAGACACATTGACCTCTACTTTATCTACACTACACAGTTGCACATGAACCCTAAAGTATTTCTACTTGTCGTTCGTGCTGTCAGAAGCATCTCCTTGACCTGTATGATATTTTCTTTTCACTTTACATGGATTTTTGTTCAAAGGACAAGTTGTTGCAAACAAGTTTCACAGAAGACTTTATTCTAAATAGATAATGTTCTGGTTTTGCCTGATTTCCAGGCTCTGTGTTTATTCTTAGTATAATTACTTCCCCGTATCATGCATTTATTTTTTATCTCCATAAACTGACTAATATCTATATTAGAATATTAAAGTGGTCTATTTTTATTCAATTGTATCCCAAGCACTTAGAAATGGACTCAGTATGTGCACAACTGATACAAGATTGATTGAATAAATGAGAACAGATGAAATAACTTGAACTAACTGTAATGACCTTGATAGAAAATTTGCTTATTTGTAATATTAGTCAAATTCTGTTTTACAAAGAAGAATAAAGCAATGAAAAATTATAGTGATTAGCTATCTATTTCAACTAAATCTGAAAAATAAGTTTCAGGCTAAGCTGTGTTGGGAAATTAGAACAGCAAAGACAATCCCTACTTCAGGTCGAAGAGTCCATATCAGAAAGACTGCAGCATACCTGCACTTCTGAAAGTGTTGGCTGCTGTAGGAAAATTTAGCTTGTAATTACCTGCCTGCTGGGGCATGGCCTCTCATACTATATATGTGGGCACTGAACCTGAACCCATCCCCTTTTCTCCTTTCCCTTGTTCCTGTTCACTGATTGCTCCTTCAGATTGTTTGGATTCGATCTCCATCCATCTTTCAAGCAGAGAATCCTGATTTGTGAGTTTACCCCTAATCTCTCTTTCAGTTCTGAGCTAGTGTGGGATTTCTTTTAAGTATCCATTCACTGCTTCACCTGGTGGGTTTACCACGACACTTGGCGCCCACGTGGATTTAAACACCATGCCTCCCACATGGACTGCCAAGCCCCATCACAGCAGAGATGGCAATGCTCATGCAGTGAGCCAGAGCACAAGTAGACACATGGTTTACCAACCATTACAACCCCCGGGGATGTTTTTTGTCTCGTGGCAGCATGTACATCTTCCAGGTTCTGTTCTGTGCCCCTGGATCTGGGTTTCTTGCTCCATGTATGGAGTTGAATTAATTAGATTTAATTTGTCAAACAATGCATATTTCTCAGTCTTTAACAAGTATTGAGGCAGAAACTAAAATAGTCCAGGACCATTCCTGTCACTGTTGTATTGCTTCTAGTCACAACTCTGCAACCATACCATCTACTGGATAACAGGTAATATGGCAGATTTCATTACCAACTCAACATTTAGTACTTTTTTGCTAATACTATGGATTATATTATGCAAGGCTTATATGACTATGGGGATGCCTCAATTTATTGGTTACTAGGTTTCAGTTTTCTTCTCCATATTTTATCATTAAGGAAGAATATGGCACTCTTAGGAATGATACAGTCTTTATGAACTAATAATGAACATCTAGTTGACAGGATTAATATCATCGAAAATCAGAGGTTATCTGAACAAGTTAATACTATGACAAACAGAATTGTCTCCATATCTAAGGGTACTAGGAAGTTATCTGAAAGAATTCATACTGTTGAATTTGACATTCAAAAGTTATCAAGAAGTTATGAAAAATTAACAGAAAGAATGTATCTCCAGGGTGGCAATCAACACAATATTCAAGTAGAGTCCAAGGAGGAGATGCTATCTTTAAAGGAAAACATTCAAACCTTGGAATCACAGGTGAGGAATGAGGACCAAAGAACTGATGCCTCAATGAAATCACTAGAAATATACACAGGCCATGAGATTCAGGCTTTACAAAAGACAATGATAAAAAGATCTCCTGGAATTGTTGGATAAGTATTTAATAGCCAGTGCAACTAATCCAGAGAGTAAGGTCTTCTATCTGAAAATGAAGGGAGATTATTTCTGGTATCTTGCTGAAGTAGCATGTGGCGATGATCCAAAACAAACAATAGATAATTCCCAAGGAGCCTACCAAGAGGCATTTGATATAAACAAGAAAGAAATGCAGCCTACACATCCAATCCCCCTGGGTCTGGCCCTTAACTTTTCTGTATTTTACTATAAGATACTTAATAATCCAGAGTTTGCCTGCACACTGGCTATAACGGCTTTTGATGAGGCCATCGCAGAGCTTGACACACTGAATGAAGACTCCTACAAAGACAGCACCCTCATCATGCAGTTGCTTAGAGATAACTTAACATTATGGACATCGGACGTTCAGGAGAAGAATGTGATACAGTGGAGGGGGCTGAAAACTAAAGGCATCCAGGGTGCTATCCTTCGTCCCCACAAGAAAACCTTTTTACATCTCCATTCCTTACTTCACTGTAATTTCCTCTAGCAAGGAAGCCTATTCATGTGTATGGGATCAACTGTTTATAGTATTTTCACACTGTAGTTTTGGGAAAACTCTATCCCCTGATTTGTGTTGTCTTGGCCTTCCTGGTGTGCAGTTACTGCTGTAGAAAAGTATCAATAGCTTCATTTCATATAAACACGAATAACTGCAGACACTTGTATAGAGGACTGACAGTACATTGGGTATTTAAGTAATCTGAACCAGTTCTGCAAGTGGCTGTGTTTTGTATTACTGTGAAGATATGGAAATGTAGTGCATTACAATTTAAAGTAATTGTAATAATAACTCCCCAATTTCTACATTCTCCTCTGACCCTTCTTTGGGGTAATCTTTTCAGAAGCGACTTTTCCATACTCTTACTGTATATTCCTTTTTAGTAGGAATCCAGAAGTGTTGGGTTGAATGGGGAAGCTCTTAATGCATCCAGTCTTGGGGGGTCACAGATTGAAATGTCTCCTATGTCACATATTCTGGAGGTTACGTCTGTCTGTGACAAGGAGTTTCATTTATGCATTCTTTATTTGCTGCTGTTTGAGTTGACAACTTCCTTCCCAATAAAAATTCACTTACACCTCCTGCCTTCATAGCTCTGGTATTCACTTTACCTTGTAATAGAAGTAGCATATTGCTGCCAGAATACAAGCATTGCTTTGGGCAAATTAAAATGCTTGTCCTTTCTTAATTCACTAGACAGGGGAAATAAAGTACACAAGTCCAAGTCTAAATGTCAGTGCTTTCCCCTGCAGATCTGTGCACATGTGAGAGGGTGTCCAGTTTGTCCAGTGATTATTCTTTAGAGGGTCGGACCCACAATATTGTGTTTGCTAATCATTGACTATAGTCCCAAAAAAGCCTTGTGAAATGTTATGCCCTATGTAACAGCAGAGTAACATAAAATAAAACTACATTTTATAAAACAAACAAACAAGAAGAAGAATTGAATCTTATACCAGGGTTACACAAAAACAGAGAGAACCCTTACTGAGTTTTTACAAAGATTAAGTAAGGCTGTACAAATAAGAGTAACAGACCCAGAAGATAGATGAATAATGCTTGAATCTCTTCCTTTTGAAAACACAAATTTAGAATGCAAAAAGATAATTGGGCCTTTAAGGTCTAGATCAGCACATATAGATGAATGGATTCTGCATACAATGAATGTTGAGACATTTGACTATAATGCTGAATCTTGGGTAAAAGAAGCAATTTCCAAAATAATCAGGAGACATAAACTGCCAAATGCTTTAATTGTGCTAAATTAAACATCTGAGAAGGGATTGTAGGCAAGGAATTTCTAGGAATAATATCTAATCTGGGAATGGCAAAAATAGGAAACCTCAGCCTTCAGGTATATGTAGAAGGTGTGGTAAAGGCCGGCATTGGATCAATTAATGCAGATCAACATCATACAGACAAGGCAACCTGATACCATTGGGAAACTCTTGTGGGGCCTCTCACAGGCCCCAAAGCCAAAAGTGGCCCAGTCGTTTCCAGTAACTGTGGAGGACATGTCACACCAGAAAAATTAAAAAATCCAGAACCTTCTGTGCAAGACCATACCATTCTAAATGATGGCAAAAATTTGAAGGATAAGTCAAAAATTCAAATAGGAAATACGAAACATATATTCTGGCAAACTTCTACAAATGATCAGAGACCAATGCTAAGGCTGCATGTAAATGGAATTGTGATTGTTGGCTTGATAGACACAGGTGCAAATGTGAGTATCATCACTCCAGAATCTTGGCATCCAAATTGACCTCTTCAAGAGGCAGATGTTCAATTACTAGGAATTAGAACCATATCTCAATTAAACAAAGCACGAGATGGGTTGGCTGTATTAGGCCAGAAGGTCAAAGAGGGAAGCTGAGGCTATATGTAGCTGATATTGCAATAAATTTATGGGGCCATGACCTGCTACAGCAAAGGAATACCCAGATTAACATTCCTGCAGTTCCAAGAACTTATAATTCAGGGAAGGATAAAATAAGGTACTATGAACAAAGGTCACCAGCCATTCAGGCTGTAGAAGAACATAAAACAATTAGCAAAACTATAGAGGTACCAACATACCTACCTTTGAAATGATTAACTAAGAAGCCTATATGGATTAAGCAGTGGCCTCTAGCTGAAGATAACAGCTGGAAAAAGAGCAACTAGGTGCTCACCATATTGAAGAATCAACCAGCCCTTGGAATTCTCCTGTATTTGTTGTACAAAAAGGAATCTAGTAAAGGGAGAATGGTGACAGATATAAGAGCTGTCAATAAGGTTATTTAACCTATGGGCCCTCTACAAACTGGAATCCCATTACCCTCTCTATTACCAAAATGATGGCCTCTTATAATTATTGATTTGAAAGATTGTTTTTTCACTATACTTTTACAAGAAAAGTATAGAGAAATTTGCCTTCACAGTGCCTACTTATAATAATTCTCAGCCTACTAGGAGATACAAATGAACTGTCCTCCCACAGGGGATACTCCATAGTCCCACATTGTGCCAATACTTTCTAAATCAGCCATTGGAAATAATACGTAAGCAATTTCCTAAGTCTATAATTTACTAATACATGGATAACATTTTTGAATCTAATTTAAACATGGAAAGAATGTTTGAAGAAGTAAAGAAAGTTTTGCCTAAATGGGGATTACAGATTGCTCGTGAAAATATAGAGAGAGGAGATTCTGTCAATTACCTACGTTATAAAATAGATTTGCAGAAAATTAGGACACAAACGGCACAAATTAGAAGAGACTGGTTACAGACTCTTAATGATTTTAAAAGATTGCTAGGAGACATTTCTAGTCTACGACTGGCTGTTGGGATAAAACTTTATCTAATAATTCATTTAAACAAAAACTTAGATGGTGATAAAAATTTGAATAGTCCCAGAGAATTAACAGCTGAAGCAGAAAAAAAAATTGACAATGGTTGACAAAAAATTACAGGAGGCACATGTGGATAGGGTGAATGTCAATCTTAGTTGTATTCTAGTCATATTGCCTTCCAGAATTTCTCCTACAGGAATTTTAGTGCAGAGGGAAGATATTATTTTGGAATGGATCTTTTTTGCCACATAAACCAAGTAATTTGGTTTAGTCTATTTGGATGCAAAGGCCTGAATGTGGGGGGAAGGGGGCTTGGACTACCCACAGGGCAGGATTCCCTGCCCTCTCTTAGAGAGGGAGAGGGAGGGAGGAGGGTGAGTGGGGGAGCAGGAGGGGAATGGGAGGAGGGGAAGAAGTATAAATTTTTGAATGGAAAAAAATTAAAAATTGAAAAAGAAAGGAAAGGGAGGTCGCAATAAAATAAAACATAAAAAAGAAGGTAGCTACTAAATCTGGAGTGTTCCTTAACAATTTTAATGAATTTGGATAACACTCCTGTGGGACCAGGAATTGAATCAGAATGATGTATTAGTGAATATAATAAAGGAATAAATAAATCTCTGAAAAACAAAGAATTATAGATCAGTAGTCATCTATGTTTGTCATACTTACAGTTAAACTAATCAGGTACTTTAGATACATAGATATTATATTCTGCATAGATAGATAATCTTCAACCACTTCAAAGAGCTGTAGAAAATGGCATTTAAATAACTTAGAGTTCTGTTGACGTGAGACACGTTTGCTCCTGGCAGCACTGATTTATTCCCAAGAGAATGTTGAGCACTGAAGACACTCCAGTTGGAGCTTGTTTTCTTCTTGGCAAAACTGGCCTTTGGGCAAAGAAATGCCCATGCCTCAACCATCAACAAAATACATAGTATCAGAAATGGATAAGCAGGATTGTCAAATCTTGCCAAGACAGGGTAAGACGGTTTTGAACATTTTCTTGTTTTTGAAAATGGCCTGTCAGTTATTCTAGGCCTTAGCCAAAGTTGGTTGTTTCAACATTGCAAATGAGACTTTGGGTGATCGCCCAGGTAGCCAGATGTCTCTGTCATTTCTTGCACATTTTGGAAGTTGCTTTATTGTACTTCCTGCTTACTCAAGTAATATTATTTCCCTTCACGGATCTTTGATGGGGTTGAAGACTAGATAATTGTAGTTACTTTCCTTTCATGACTTGGCCAAGTTATTTACAAGACTTAAGATAGATATTTAGAAGTTTGAATAGGATATTTGTTCTTTTCATATATAATTTTGTATTAGGCTTAGAACTCTCTTATGTAAACAAAAGGGGGAGGTGCTGTAAGAAGATTTACAGCTTGTAATTACCTTCCTACTGGGGAGTGGCCTCTTATACTATGTATGCAGATGCCGAACCTGCGTCTGTCCCCTTTTCTCCTTCCCCTTCCTCCCTTTCAGTGATTGCTACTTCAGATTGTTTGGATTCAATCTCCATCCACTGTTCAAGCAGTGAATCCTGATTTGTGAGTTTACCCCTAAACGAATAACTATCTATCTCTCAGTTCTGAGCTAGTGTGGGATTCTTTTTAAGTGTCCTTTCACCACTTCACCTGGCAGGTTCACCACAATAGTTGGCTGTTATGTTGCCCACCTAGTGCAGATATTACCTTGCTGTCCACCTTGAACCCTCAAAGTATACCCCACAAATAAACCACAGAAATGAAGACTGAGAGCAGACAACATCACACTTATCACCAATCATTCAATGAAAGTGATTTCCCTCAAGCATGAAAGATGATTTTTATTGCATGCCATGGTAAGAAAAGAAAATAATAGGTTATTGGCACAATTCTTATTTTCCTTTTCTGTCTATAGAACCCAAATTAAGACATAGTTATTTGAAGGGTGAAGCCCTTTAGCTTCTACAGTTTTTGCCATTGTAGGTCCAACTTTTATCACCACTTCCAGGGCTTTCATTGTTGCAATCCACAGGCCCTTGTAGCAACTAGGGTTACAATTCATGGACCTTGGGTGTCAGGACCTACTGCCCTTGTGGTTGACATGCCCTTCAGAACTATTACAGTGACCAGGGCCTGTAGTTCCATATCTTTCAGTCTTCACAATCCTCTACTTTTCCTGACTTCCACCATCCTTCACCATTCCTACCACTGAGCCCTGTTGTCTCCAGTCCAGTCATTCTTTGGAGGAGCTCCTCAGCTACCTTTTCTCTGACTATACTGTTGCTGATGTCACCTTCTGTCACTGCCTCTATTTCCTCTTTGTGTTAACAGTTCAAATTATCCTGTTAACAATAAAAAAAAAGTCAAAGACTCACCAGAAAAGAAAATCTAGCAGGTGATATTTAAGGCCTAGTTGTACTTCCATAATGGAAACATAGAGTTGGAATTTGTACCAATTACATCACAGCTTCCAGTTCCTTGACTCTTGGGCCTCACATAAAGAACTTTGACAGTTTCCATAAGGCACCAATCACTAGCTTTCTGCTGGGACTCCATGGAGATGGATTCTACCCCTGGCTTGAATGAAAGTGTCTAGGGATTGAACAGAGTTATCTCAATTTCACCATAGCTCATCTTAGAGTCACTTCTTCTTGGAAAATTACAAATCATTTGATGTGGCTATAGCTGAGTCAAGTGCCCGTAGAGCTTGAGCTATGGGTTTGGTTGTTCTCGTCCTTATAACTGAAGCTAAGGGTGTTTCAAAGTGATAATGGCAAAAATCAATTAATATTTTAATGTTTAAATCTTATTTTACTACTGCTGTTGGGATATATGAGACATAGAAAAAGTATGGGTGAACACATGAAGATCAGAGGACAACATTCACAAGTGAGTTCTTGTCTTCCACCATGGGTTTTAGGGATCAAACTTAGATCATCAAACATGTGTAGTAAGTGCTTATACCCATAGATACAGTTCACTGGCAAGGTAGTAGTGTATTCTAAATTATCCATTGCTTTGAAGGTATTCTCTTGTTTGGTTGATGGGTTTCTCACTTGAGGCTGTTTAACTTGGGAGGGATCTGACAATTGATGCTCAAGCAACTTTTTCCCAATAGTTAAAGTTATTCAAAGAAAAGTCAACTAACCATATACATATCAAAGAAAAAGTATGAAACAACAATTCATAAAATAATGCTTAACAGATTTTGAGCCTTAGATGCTGGACTGTGTTTATCTCCTGCCAAGTATCCCTAGGAAAATTAAGGTCCCACTGTTTACTTCCATCATGCTTAAGTACTATCTAGGCTTTCTTACTATGGAGAACAAATAAGTGACACTCAGCAAAGACATTGGAGAAAGAAGGAGGCTGAAAAGAATATAACAATTAAATAAATTCTGTCATCTAAATATGTTTTAAGGGTACTTGAATAATTTAAATCTAATCGTAATGATGCATACGATTCATTGCAGAGTGTTAAAAATGTGGCTAAGCTAGAACTTCAAACCCAGCAAATATTTAGATTTCAGGTGCCTCCTCTGTCCTGTAAATATGACACTCACCTAGGATGAGAAAGAGAATACACATCCATATCAGCATAATCTCCGACTCAAAGTAAGAGATAAACTCCCAGGCTTATAATTATTTCCTCTGAATATCAGCAGACCAATACAAGTTAGTCCAAGAATGTTTTCCTGAGTCTTATTGACTCCAAAAAAAAAAAAAAAAAAACCAGACAGCATTTCTCTTAGTATACCCATAAAACCTCTAATAACCTAAATGATATTTTAACTCAGAGTTAACATGGCTTTTAAGACAAATTTTCATTTTGTATGTGTTCTTGATAAAGTCAAAGAAACATCTAACCTTTGTGGAGAGAGACAGGGAGAGATCTGTGAGATCCCAGGAGAAACTCTCCAAACAGGGGAAAATAGAGGGATGGGTGTTATAAATATTTCTGAAACTTGGAGGAAAATAGATCAGTTTCTTAAACATCAATGACCTAGCAATACTAAAGATATTGTTTCTCTCCACTGAGTTATGACACTAGGGCAGCTTTAGAATGAAATTCTTGAGCTACATGCAGAAACATCCTACAGATACTAAAATACGAACTATGAAATTTCAGAATACTTTGTTATTTCTTCAACCAAATTTCTTATCTGGAAATTCAAAGATGGCTTTCCTGGTACAAGACAAAAGCTGTTTCTGAGTTCCTTGGAAGGGATTTTGCTGTAGTATTCATGTTAAAGCAAATGTCCTTGCACAGAACAGTGTACTCTTTGTAGCGTTCCAGTCTGACAGCCGTAGTTTGAATACAGACACAGAGGCTTAGATTTTCCCATTAGTGCTGGAAGATTTCATCTCAATTCAGCACAACCCAATTGATTAGAATTTAGGGAAAATTATGATTGGAGGATATAAGTTTATGTGATATATATATATATATATATATATATATATATATATATATATATATATACATGTGTGTGTGTGTTGCCTTTATTGGTTGATGAATAAAGCTGTTTTGGCCAATGCCTTAGCACAGTAAAGCCAGGCAGAAAATCTGAACAGAGATATATAAAGAGTATGTGGAGTCAAACAGATGCAAGCCAGCCACCAAGGAAATGAGACATGAAGAAAATGAGGTAGTGCCGAAGCCACATGGAAATACATAGACTGATAGAGATGTGTTAATTTAAAATGTAAGAGCTAGATAGGAATATGCCTATGCCATTGACCAAACAGTGTTGTAATTAATGTAATTTCTGTGTGATTATTCCGGTCTGGGTGACTGGGAAATTAAACTGCAGTCCCTGTCCACAGAAATCTGTGGGAAGGTTAATGTGATAGGCATTTGTGTTTTGAGGTAACTGTCTTCCAGTTTTCTTCAGATCTCCTATGTACTTTATACCACCCTGTGGGTAGGTGGGGCAACATTACTTCTGTGTGATTTGTGAGTAGAGTCAAAAATGCTATTTCTGGCTTGAGCATTGAATTATTGATGAGTGACCTGTCAGAGCATGTGTACTTCCTCCCATCACTCTGAACAACAACAGTTAAAGGATTGTCTCTATGTACCTGGGACTATGATGAGCATAGCTCTCCTCTGACTCATAATGGACAGGGGTATGCACACGCAATATGCTAGTGTTGAAGGAGCAGAGGGTTACATTCCTGCTGCCCTGCTCCCAGCCGCCTGGCTAGCTTATGCCCCAAAATAACAACACACAAATTGTATTCATTTAAACACTGCCTGGCCCATTCCTATTAATGTGTGCAGCACCCCAAGGTGCACTTACCGGGAAGATTCTAGCCTACATCCATCCTGGGTTGGAGCTTCATCGCGTCTGCCCTGGAGAAAAGCGGCATCGCGTCTGAGCTCACTTCCTCTTCCTCCCAGCATTCTGTTCTGTTTACACCACCTATCTAAATTCTACCCTATCAGATGGGCCAAGGCAGTTTCTTTATTGACCAATGAAATTCCACATCAATGCTAGTATTATTTAAACATTGGTTATTTGAACAGGGTACTCTTTGACACTACCAAATAATATGAACCATCTTAATAGGCTCAGAAACACGCCTGAACCTAAAGTAGAGTCCAAATCTAAGACCATCAGTTTCCACCTCTGCTTTTCTGCTAATGCAACTGTTTTCTCCCATCCTTTTATTTAGCAGCAATGCAATTTCTGGCAGCTCCAGGACTCCCACATCCTACAGACTCCATCTACCAAAAAACATTTTCATCCAGGTTTTTAGGTCAGAATCATTCATGAATAAATGTGTGAGTCACTATGAGGAGTCATGAATCAGAACCAGGAAATGACAAATCAGAGGCTTTATAACTCATGTGACCACCAGCTAGCTGAAGTGCTTTCACTCAACCTGGAGAGAAATCTTGAGAAGGCCAGCAGCTTTTCAGGCATTGCTGTCTGGCATTTTTTTAAAATCACCACACATTAGACAATTTTGATCAGCAATGGAAAGCAAGTGGGAACAGTCACAGTAGGTGTTCTACTCTCCTGCAGACCTTGATCATCAAGGTCTTTAGTTCTACAGATGTTAAAAGCTTAGAAAGTCAACATTTCCTTGGCTGCAGCTACCAATGCAGTTTCTAAAAAGGCCTGGACATTAGAATCTCTCAGCCCTTGACAACTGCCAGTGTTAAAGCTTATAGAACAATGGTGCCTGAGCTCCTTGGCCCTAAAGACTTGACAGTTCTCTGTAACTCTTGCAGTGACCAAGGCCTAGACTTTCCCTTTTCTTTTTCCAGCCATCTATCCCTCTTCACCTTAAGTTCACCCTCTGCTCTGTCTTTCTACCTACAGTACTCTTCTTCCTGCTCAGCTATTGCTTCTTCTTCAGCAGTTGCTTGGCTAGTTGTTTTTGGCTTACCAACAGCTTACCATTGAAGCCAATGCTACTTGCCTACCATTATGGCCACCCTGCCATCTCAGAAGCTTCTTTATTCATATTACCAGCTCAGCTGACATTTAAAAAAAGTAGAAAAGAAAACCAAAACCCAAAACACTTGATAGAAGTCCTTTATTGACCAGAATATTAAAATACCAAAAAGTATTATAGAAAATTAGAACCCTACCAACTAACAGAGTCTGGACAGTCTATATACATAGACAGAGAAGGTATGTTTAGACCAACTACAGCACCCCTCAAGTAAAAATTTGTGTTTCCAGCAATCATCACAGTGTTTCTATTAGGCTACTTTGACCCATGTGGAATGTTTGTGGAGTCATCTAGAGTTCATCAAGGTTTGTGACAGCAAAAAATCTGGTGCAGACTGTTTCAAACAGCCCTGGCTGGGGTTATTCCTTCGGGAAATGGGGAAACCAGTTAATCAAACATCATTGTATGGTTGCTCAAGCTGACCCTGTTTCGTGGTACTGAACTGACTTTGATTGGCAGTACTTTGTTCAAAGTGGGAAGAGCAGCAAGAGAGTATCCAACTGTTTCTATTTAGGGATCAGCACCCCGTGCTCCAGTATTTACAGGAAAAAAAACATCAGAGTAGTTACAGTAAGAACTGCTTAACATCTGCCCAGGGTCCTAGGAAGCAGTAGGCTCCCCTCATCTGTCTGAGCTCCTTGAAAATTTCGACTACACTTTACACGTTTGTTGAGCAGAGCAGTACTTAACACTTAGAATCACTTGATTTTAAATAATACTGATCTTAATTTATTTGAATGCAGCTAACTTATTTCTTCCGTTTGTTCAAATTTTCCTTGACGACATTAATATGTACCCAGAGTTGAGACTCAATGTTCTTTTTTCCTCGGAGATGGAAAGGAAACACGAGACACGGTGATCCCACGTGGCTGAACTTTAATGGGGGGGGGGCGACGTAATGACAGTGAGGAACGGGGGGGGGGGGTGAAGAAGAGAGTGGGTTGTGGCGTTCTCGGCTTTTTAGGGGGGGGGTCTAGTAAGCCTGGGAAATGTGTGGCCTGCGCACGTGTGGCCTTTTCATCAAAAGCTGAATGCTTCTGGAAAATGTGGTCCTGCGGGACGCTGTACTCTGTGCATGCGCGGTCTTCTCTTCAAACACTGCGTGCTTCTGGGAAATGTGGTCTTCCCGGGTTAGACGCGAAGCTATAGCTTCTACAGCAGGGTCCTTTTGGAAGATGGGGGACCCTCCCAAAAGAACAACACTCAATGTTGCAAGTGCTTAAATATTCAATGAATGGATATTCTACCAAGAATTAAATGGCTTTACTAAATGTCTTGTTCATACACAGCTCCAAGCTTTAATGAAAGCAGGTAACTTTGGTGACTATGGCTATGTAAGAACATGTGTTATTCTCTTGTACCTTGACAGAAACTTCATGGTGAAGAAGGTTTCACACAATTGATTATTCATCTTTTCTTATGACTACTCTCTCAAATATTAAAAAAAAAAAAGTTTGTCTTGCAAACTTGTGGAGGAAGGATACTAAAGGTATCTTATTTTTTTTTCCACATGTTCCTACTCAGAGCCTTTAAATTTACCTCACGCTTACTGATCATATGTTACAATGAAAGCATGCTGGACAGTGGATATTCACTTTGTTTAAACAGCAGGTCATATTTGTCTCTGATTGTAGACTTTTGAAACATGTGTGTGGCTGAAGGAAGAATAACAATATGTTGTCCCAACCAGCGGGACAAGCATTGGGAGCCCCGGTCCTGGAGGGGAGAAATGAAGGGACAAGAGACATGAGAAACAAATCTGTATTCTGATCAAGTTGCAAATTTTATTTTTTTTCTCAGGAGCATTACATAGCAAAAAGGCAGGGGAGAGGGTAGGTTGCTATGTTATTGTTCTAACTGGAATATCAGGTCTGGAGATATCCCTAGCTGATAAAAAGAGATAAGGAAATGCTGAGGGTCTATAAATGTTTACCAACAGGGGGAATGCTAATTACTTCTGAGGCCTGGGGCCTGCAAGTCTGCTGGCATTCTTAACTCACAGGGAGAGATAGAATACTGGGTTCCTGGGCCAGGAACTTGCCATACAGAGCTTCTGGGGAATAGCTTACTTAACTTGTGAACTAAGATGGCTTGACTATAACCAAATACAGATCTTTGCTCCTGGCAATAAGTCAGTTGTTTCCAATACGGACGAGCGGCACACTGGCTTTGCATTTCTTTTAAAAATGTGTTAGAATCTATAGAATCTATGTTGTTTCTTGGTTAGTGATCAAAGCATACAGTATTGGTGACTATTAGCAGCATTCCTGAGTGTTGCCCAGTAAATATTTGCCAAATGGCTATTTATAGCATAATTGGTAAATAAAATGGACTCGGGAAGTTATAAACTTATTATTGGTTTACTAGCTCTGTCCTTCATTTCCTTTTTGCCATTCATGATCTTGAAGCACATGACTCATTCCACAGTGTCACCATGGCTTCAAGGGATTTGAAATTGCAAATAAAATCTAAGAACCTCCTTACTAATTCTAAATCTTATGTCCCACGTCTAAGCAGTAATATGATCTAACAGAAAAGTAAGGTTACTTCAGAATGAATATTTGATGGAATCCGGATGCTAACTTTCATAGTGAATTCTGAACCTATAGAACTAAATACACTTTTTAAAATGCATCTAAACTTAGTAGATTTCCCTTTTCTGTTTTGACACCTGTACCAACTTCTTAGCATCTCCGAGACAATAGATGATCACTTCTTTCAGCTTTCAGGGTTAAGCTGAAATAATAAAGAATAAAGATTAGGAATTATTCCTTAAATTGCCCCCAGTTCTATGTATTTACTGTAAATACATTAAAACTGAAAAGAAAGCAAATTATCAGTTGGCACAATTTAAATGAAACAACCAGCTGGCCAATTTTTTTTACCTTTGCAACAGCGAGTGCTACCAGGGTAGCCAATAGTCCCTTTTATTAACTGTTGCTAAAAACAGTCATTGTGAAACTATCTCAGCAGGGTCCCAAGTGGGTATGAACGACCCTATCACAGTTACTTTTGTAATAATGCTCATTCCTTCCCAGTGTCACAGTTTTCTGGAGTCTGTGACAGGTGTGGTTGCTGTAGATTAAGTGCAGAAGAGGAGAAAAGAGCTCAGCTCAGGAATTGAGTAAAAAGCTTTCTGATGGAGCTGATCTACGTGGAGCTCACCAAGGCCAGCTGGACTGTGACCGAAAAAGCATGGGATAAAACCGGACTCTCTAAACATGGCGAACAATGAGGGCTGATGAGACACCAAGGACAATGGCACGGGGTTTTGATCCTACTTAATGTGCTGGCTTTGTGGGAGCCTAGCCAGTGTGGATGTTCACCTTCCTAGATATGGACGGAGGGGGGGAGGACCTAGGACTTACCACAGGCAGGGAACCCGGACTGCTCTGTGAACTGGAGAGGGAGGGGGAGAGGAGTGGGGGGAGGGGGAGAAGGGTGGGAGGAGGGAGAGAAGGGCGGGAGGAGGGGGAGGGAAATGGGAGGCTGGGAGGAGGTGGAAACTTGCTTTTTTGTTTATGTTTTTTTTTCTTCTTTTCTCAAGAAAAAAAAAGCTTTCTGATGTTGCTCTTGTTTCTGAGCATTTTTGTTTGTTTATTTAAGAAGTAGTTATAATTCATGAGAAGCATTGTTTCTGTAGTAAATAATATGTAAGAGGTTTATTGTTTAATGAAATAGCTTTCTTACTGATTTTAATTTTTAATATGAAAACATGAAGAGACATATCACACAAACAAATATTTAATAGGATCCTCAGAAATATTTTAGGAGTTAAAAGGAACATTGAGAATAAAAGTTAAAGCCTTCTTCTCTAAAATAATAGAAATAATTGACCCATAAAATTCCTTTGTACCTATGCATATTTTTTTTAAAAAAAGCTCATTTTTCATTCTAAGCCAACAACCCCTGGCTTTCAGCTTGCCAGTCCAGTACCACTTAATCTTGGCACCTTCCTACCACACATTGATTTTATTCACTGAGTGGGGGACAAGTTGCTGGAATGGGTTCCCATCTTCTACCATGTAGGACCTGGACACTGAGCTGAGGTGCCCAGGCTTGGCTGGAAGTGCCCTTACCCACTGAGTCACTGCTCTGGCCCAACACACACACACACACACACACACACACACACACACACACATTAAACATGAGTCATCTGTAAACTCCCTTAGGACAAGAAACATCTTTTTTTTCCCCCAATGAATCTGATACTACCAAAGTGTGAGGTATATCTCTTTTGGATGTCTCAAAGTTAACAACCCTAGATGTCAAACAATTTATTATGAGTAAAAGCTCTTCTAGGCAGTGGCCAGGGCTAATCTGAGTAGACAGGCATTCAGTTTCTAACTTCTACTTTAAATTTATGAGGATTAATTTAAATAATGTCTACAAGAGAACTTATCAGTCACACACACTTCCAAGGTAATTATGTCATACCTAATTTGTCCTCAAATATGAGACTCTTTGATGATGATTGACTTCCTGCCTTCACCAAAACTGTTACCTACAAGTTCCCTTCTCTTATACTTTATACAGTGGGTAAACTTACTGCAGAGCACAAAAGCTAACAAGAGAGCCCATTTACTCTAATTAAAGAACATCCTCCTATAAGAATGCCCAGATTTCTCTCATCTGTAATTTTCTCGCGGCTCCATTTCACTGCCCAGCTGTATATAACTCTATCTTCATGTCTATGGTATAATATAACTTCCCTCAATTTTGTGATTTACTGCTTCTAATTGCCTTCTCTCAATCCCACTCGAGTGAGAATTTCCCCCTATTTTTGGTCAATGTCACTGATGACCTATGAGCAATCTACTGGTTAATCCTCAGATTGTCACGCATCTTTCAGATGCTTTTTCCATAGGTGACCCTTTACTTCTTCCCCGAAGACCTTCAATATTTGACTACTAAGACACATTTTGGGGATTTGCTTCTGTATCATTTGTCAATCTTCATTTCTCTAACTTCCTTAAAGTTGAATGCTTTAGATTTCAAACCTTGGATGACTTTCTCTCCCATATTACACTTACTTATTTAGCCTGTGCTTCTTATCTAAAACCTTTATTAGTGTATATTTATTATGTAAAGTCATTTTCTTAGTAATAATCATTCTGACTGAGATCAGAATTCAACAGTTTCATACAGCTATAGAAGGTAAGTTTGACCATATCAGCCCTGGCTCCTCCCAAACAGACCACATTCTGCTTTCACATATATGCATACAAAGCTTTCTCATGACGTTTGTTCTTCTTAGTCTTGTTTATTTCGTTTAACATGATGGTCCATTTTCATGCTAATGTATATCACTTGCTTTGTGGCTGAAATAAATCCTGTTGTCTAATAAACAACATTTCAACTTATTGCTCATTTGACAGACACTGAGGCTGATTCAACATTGTACCTTTTGTGAAGAATATAGCAAAAAACATAGACATGTAAGTATCTGTATAATATGCTGGCTTAGATTCATTCAGAATGATTTTCTGAAATGGAGACTTGGATAAAATAGTTCTAATTTGAGGCTTTGGAAAATTTCTTTTCTATTGTGACTATACTAAAGACTTGTAGGCATTCATAGGTCCTTGCATCCTCATAAGGATTTGGTTGTTATTGTTATTTGGTTGTTATTGTTGTTGTTTTAATGATGGCAGTTCCAAGGTAAGATGCATCTAGATATAGGTAAATAACTGTAGATTTTGGTGTTATTTGGGGCCAGTAGGGTACAGTAAGGTAAATCCTTCCCTTTAAGACTCTGCTTTTAAAAAATGATTAAATGATTTATTACCCTTTTCCATGCCATGTTTTCTATGTTGAATAAATACAGAGAAAAACCCTTTGTAAAAGAGCAGCAACAGAAAAAGATGGAAGATACCAGGAGTGAAGAGAATTCCTATTTGGGCTTAGTTTTGGTCTAAGGTACTCCAAAAGGAAGAGTCACTTTTATTCTTTAATATAGCACTGATATGATATTCTGATTCCGTATGAGTTTTTAAAAACTACTTTTCTAGTTCTTTGAAGATTGTCATTGAAATTTTATGAGGTTTACATTGAATATTTAGATGATTTTTGTCTATACGGTGATTTTTTACAATAATAATTACGATGATCATCCAACATGGGAGATCTATCCATTTTTCCATTCTTTTTTTATTTTTCCTTTTCTTTTTTTTTCATTTTTCTCTGACTGCAGCATCCCCCACACCTACCGTCTCCCTCAGATCTATTGCTCCTCCATTTCCTTTCAGAAAAGCACAGATTTTCATTACAAAGGCCTTTTATAAAATTTATTACATTTTTAAAAAATACCAATCCAAGACCCATTCCCTCCCCTCCTCCCATTCCCTCCACTCACCCTCCCATCCCACCCCCATCCAATCCTCAGAGAGTGTAAGGCACATTGCATGGTGGAAGGTTCAAGGCCCAACCTACTATATCTAGGCTGAGCAAGGTGTCCATCCAAAGAGACTGAAGGGCCACTGGTGGTGGCACCAGGATTTATCCCTACTACAAATGCCTTTTACTGCATTGGTTCAATTTACTTTTTTGGTGAATTCTGTGAAAAGGATTGTCTGATTTCTTTCTCACCATGTTATTCTTGACATTGTGTATGTTATGTTATATTTGGCTACTCTACTGAAAATATCCATCATATCTCAGTTTTCTGTCAGACTTTAGTGTCTTTTAAATATTAAATCATATCATATAAGGTCCATTTGACTTCTTTCTTTCCACTTATATTTCTTTCTTTTGCCTTATCTTCATAGTTAAAACTTCAAATATTGTATCAAATAAGATTACAAAGTAGACACCTTTGGGTCCTGTTCTGATTTTAGAGGAATTCTTTCAGTTTTCCTCATTTAATGCAATGTTGGCTATTCATTATGTTGAATCTGTTTCTCAACATGATGTTTCCAATTTCTTCATAGCCATTAGCATGAAAACTGTTAAACTTTGTCATGGGCCTTTTAAGTACTTATGGAGCTGATCATGTAATTGCTGCTACTTATTCTATTTATGTTGTACTGGTATGTGTATGTTGAGTCACCCTTGCATCTTTAAATAAAGCCAACTTTTACAGCAATTTGTCTTTTAAATATGTTACTGAATTCAATTTTAATAACAAGTTTGTGTGCATGTTAATTAATAAAGTGGTCTGTGGTTTGTTTTCTTGTTTTCATTTTGTTTTATTATGTACTTACCTTTTTTTCTTGTTGGGCCAATATCAGATTCATAAAATGAATCTGTTAGCATTCTTTTTCTTTTTATGTTATATAATAATGTAAGAATCATTGATGCTAATTCTATATTCAGTGTCTGCTAGAATTCATAGGCCTTTAACCTTTTACACCTTGGTGACTTTGACAAGGAATATGGGTAAAATGCTGGTTACACAATCATGAGTACTTGTGTTTTAATCCACACATAAAAATCAGACGTAGCAGTGTACCTGTAATCACAGCTATGGGAGGCAAACCTAGGATGATCCCAGGGCCTCAGTAGCAGCTACTCTAGACAGAATGTGAGGTCTAAGTTCAGTGACTCCATCTCAGAATGTGTAGTGGGAAACAGTAGAAGGCATCCATTTTTACTCTGCCTTCTGGTAGTATACTGAAAGACCCTACAGACCCCCTCCTCAAAACCCGCAGCTAGCATGCTCCCGGGGGAACGTCCTGTTTGTTTTAAACAAATCTCCGGATCAGCAGCCAGCCTGCTCCTGTTAGAACATCCCAGGTGCCTGAGAGAACAGAAGATAGAGATAGGAAGACTACAAGGCAAGATGTCAATAAGATAGGATGTCAACAAAGCAGGTTAGCTATAAGATAGGAACAGGATGATTGTTGCCAGGCATCCATACTGAGAGAGGAAACCTTTCATGCCCCCTGCCGCATTCCGATAACCACGCTTTTGCTTCTGTAAACTTGCTTCTTGCTGACACCCATGCTGAGAGTGGAAACCATTCATGCCCCCGCCTCATTCTGGTCGATCGATAACCACGCTTTTGCTTCTGTAAACTTGCTTTTTGCTCTTCCCTATAAAAAGCCCGCCCTCCAGTTGGCAGGTGCGCAAATCTTCCGAGAGATCTTGTTGCCCACAGGTACCTGTGTCTACTCAATAAACCTCTTGCGATTTGCATCCGTGCGGTCTCGGCCTGTTCCTTGGCGTTTGGGAGGTCTCCTCCCGAAAAGAGGTCCTCGTCAAGGGTCTTTCAATACAATGACTGTGCAGTTGTAAGAGACTTTATTACTGCTTCACCCTGATTGCTCAGCTGATTTTTTCTAATGTTCTCTTGATCTAATTTTGGTGTGTTATATTCTAGAAACTTACCAGCTTCCTATATACTTTTAAGTAATTGCAATATAGATTTTCAAAGTGAACATTTGGATTAAATTGTTATCTATTGTAATATAAGGTCACTAACTTTAGTAATTTGGGTCTTCTCTGTTTTAGTTAAATTAAGAGTTTGTCAGTCTTGTTAGTGTCTTCAAAGAACCACCACCATTTTGTTGATTTTTTTTTCATTTTTTTATACAATTTTGTTTACTTCAACTATGATCTTCCTTACTTATTTACTTCTACTGCTTTTAGTCGACATTTTTTTTGTCTAAACTTGTGATACAATAATAATTTATTCCCTGAAGATGTCTGATCTTTGATTCAGAAACTGACAGCTATGAACAGCTCTCTTTGAAATGCCTTCCCTATATTTCAAAGACTCTAGTAAGCTACATTTTCACCTTGATACTTGAATTTTTAATTTTTTTCCATGATAATTTGAGTGTATTGTTCAATGTCCAGGTCTTTATATTGTTTATGTAGCTTCCCTTGCTTCTGGTTTTGTTCCATTGTAATGTTATGAGTTTCAAGAAATTGATTCTTTTGTATTTGTTACTACCATTATTATGAATTCTATTGTGGAGAAAGTTATATGGTTGCTGAGTTGAATATTTATTCATTATCTGTTGATAATTTCCATTTAATCTAAGATGTAGTTTAATTCAAGCATATGTTGGTTGATTATTCTCTGATGTGTTGATGTAAGTATGATACTGAAGCCACCCACTTTTATGGTATCTAGTCCTGTCTATTTCTTTGTAAGTAGTGTTGGGATTTGTTTTGTTTTGTTATGGTTGGGGTGGTGTGAATTTTTCATAACAGAGTTGCTCATTGCAACAGTCCTGGCTGTCCTAGATTTCACTTTGTAGAACAGGCTGACCTTTAACTCACAGAGATCTGCTTTCCTTTGCCTCCTGAGTTCTGAGATTAAAAGGGTGCACCATGCCTGGTAGTGGTGGGTTTTTTATGGTATTAAATAAACTATAATGTTCAGCACATATTTATAATTGTGTTGAAAGTTGGTTAATATACACTACTAACTTTGCCTTGACGTCTTTGTTTATATGCAGATAGCTACTATTGCTTGTTTACAGCTTTCATTTACTTAGTATAGCTTTTCCCATCCTAAGACTTTCAGCCTCTGTGCTCCTGAAAACAGAAAGTATACCTTACAGACTAATTTATTGGATCTTACACTTTAATATAATAGCTAGTTTGAATTTTTTACTGAAGAGTTCAAAGAAATAATATTTGGGGATATTAAGGTATAGTCATTAACTCAATTGATTTTGATGGTTTTCTTCCTGGCTAATTCAAGACTGGTTTTTTCTCTTAATCATATATCTTAATAAAAAGGTTAATAATTCACTAAGTTGAACATATTTGATTCTTTCTTAAGTTTTATTTGTTTACTCATTCCTCACATAATAGTTATTCTTTTCTGACCCCCAGGTCATGCCTTTAAGAATCTCCTATAATAACCATTTACTGTTATTAGTTCTTTTATTTTAATTGTTTTTCACCTGAAGGCCTTCATCCATCAATTTTAAAAGATTATTTTGTTGAATAATAATCTTTGTTGGCAGTTATTTACTCTTAGGACTTGAAATATTACTCCATATTTTTTCACCTTTAGTATTTCTCCTGAAAAGTTTCTGATGAGTTTCCTTTGTAAGCAGCTGGAGTTCTCTTGCAACTTTTAGTTATGCTTGTTTGCTTTGTAGTTTCTTACCCTTTGACTACAGTATATCTTAGAGAGGTTCTTTTCTGGTTTAGTCTACTTTGGGTTCTAAGTGTCTTTTATACTTTTATGACTGTCTTAGTTAGGATTTCTATTGCTGTGAAGAGACAATCTGATCATGAAAATTTTTTAAATTGATTTTTATTGAGCTCTACATTTCTCTCTGCTCTCCTCCCTACCTCTCCCCTCCCCCTTCAGTCCTTCCCCCAAGGTCTCCAAGCTCTCAATTTACTCAGGAGTTTTTGTCTTTTTCTACTTCCCACGTAGATTAGAGCTATGTAAGTCTCTCTTAGTGTCCTCATTGTTGTCTAAGTTCTCTGGGATTATAGTTTGTAGGCTGGTTTTCTTTGATTTATGTTTAAAAACCATCTATGAGTGAGTACCTGTGACAATTCTTATAAAAGAAAGCATTTAATTGAGGTAATGGCTTAAAGTTTCAGAGGTACCATCCATTATTATCATGGTGGGGAGCATGGTAGCATAGAGGCAAATAAGATACTGGAGGAGTAGCTGAGAATCCTACATCTTTCAAGCAACAGAAAGTCAACTGAGACACTAGAAAACCTCAAAGACCACCCCCCAACAGTAACACACACCTTTAATCCCAAAACATGAGAAGGAGAGGTAGATGGATCTCTATGAGTTCAAAGCCTCCCTGGGCTATACAAAATTGCTCCAGTTTAAAAGAGAAACAGAGACAGGCAGTGATGGCTTACACCTTTAATTCCAGTACTTGGGAGTCACATGCCTTTAATCCCAGCAGTTTCTGGAAAGAGAAAGGGATATGGCTGGGTGGAGAGAGGAACATAAGGTGGGAGGGGACAGGAGCTCAGCTCATTCAGTCTGAGGATCCATGGAAACAGGATCTTGCCCCCTTGGATTTAGGGATTTGGTAGAAGTAAAAGTTCGCTCTAGTGGCTGGCTCCTTTACTTCTCTGATATTTCAGCATTTACCCTGATATCTAACTATTGGTTTTTATTATTAAAACCAATTAGATTCATGCTACAGAGGGGCATAGAGTCTGGGGAAAGAGTTGGACTGACAATTGCTTCTCTCTTAGGACTTGCTCACTGCTCTGCCCTACTGGGAGTACAGCAGACTGTTCCCAGTAACTGTTTCCCATGTAATGTACATGTTTTTTCTCAGTGCATTCTTCACTTATTGCTTATTCCTGATACTATATACATACAGGTGCAGAGTTTCCAACTCTCACAAAACATTCTTCTCTAAGGAATAAAATTTCTTCCAAATTTCCATGCTTGTCTATTTTGATGATCTTATGATATTGTAAAGTGTTTGCTTCTGGGTGATTTCCTGTTCCCTCGGGTTTGTCATTCCACTGGCATGTGGTTGTTTTCCCCATCCTCTAATATTTGGGGCAGCATTAGGTGTTAGTGTTTATTGTGTCTTTTATTGAAATATGTTATCATTTTCATCCCCAGTACCACCAGTACACTTAAAAATTTATTCTATTACCCCTACTCAGAAAGATCCATGTCCCCTCTTCCCACTGACTTCTCCTCTTTGTCTAACTTCTTTGAGTCTATAGATTATAGTGTGATTATTCTTTACTTCATGTCTAATATCCACTTATAAGTGAAACATATGTTTGTCTGTCTGGGTCTTGTTTGCCTCACTCAAGATTATTTCTTTTCTAGTTCCATCCATTTTCATGCAAATTTCATGATGCCTTTTTTTTTCCCTAACAACTGAATAATAATCCATTTTTTCTTTATCCATTCTTTGGTTGAGAGATATCTATGTTATTTCCAGTTTTTAGCTATTATAAATAAAGCTGCTATGAACATAGTTAAGCAAGTGTCCTTGAAGTAGGATGGGTGTCTTTTGGAAGTAATATAGCTGGGTTTTAAAGTATACTAATTTAATTTTTTTTGAGGAACTCCCTTATTGCTTTCCATACTGGCTGTATAAGTTTTCACTCTCACCAGCAATGGAAGAGAGTTCCTCTTGCTCCACAACATTACCTTCATGAGCTGCCACTTTTTTTTGATCTTAGCTCTCTGACAGGTGTAAGTTGTAATCTCAAAGCAGTTTTGATTTGCATTTCCTTGATGGCTAAGGATGTCAAAGATTTCTTAATGTTTCTCAGCCATTTGCAATTCTTCTAGTGAGAATTCTCTGTTTAGATCTGTACCCCACTTTTAATTAAATTTTTTGGTTTGTTAATATCTATTTCTTTCATTCTTTATTCATTTTGAATAGTAGCCCTCTATCAGATGTCAAGTTGGTTGAAATCTTTTTCATTCTGAAGGCTGCCATTTTGTCCTATTGATGGCGTCCTTTGTCTCATAGAATCTTTTCAGTTTCATAAGGTCCCCTATATCGTTTATTTTAGTGGCTGCACTATTAATGTTCTGTTTAGAAAATTGTCTCCTGTGCCAATGTGTTCAAGGCTATTTGCTACTTTCTATTCTGTCAGTTTCAGTGTTTCTGGTTTTATCTTGAGGGATCATGTGGCAAGGGGATTGAGGGAGGGGCAACTGCAATAGCTTCGCATTTAGGGAATGAAGTAGGAAATTCCGAACACCTATGAGAGTGATTCTAGCAAGGACTCCAAGGAAGGGAGGGTAAGGACCCTAAACTGACCCTCTTATGTAACCAGACTAGGCTCCCAATGATAGGGTAAGGACATCGAACCTGCCAAAAAAAACCTATGGCCCACATCCTGTCCTGCCTTAAAGTTGCATTAAGACAATGGTGGCTCATAGCTTCTGGGAGCAGCCAACAAATGACTGGTCTAATGAGATCCATCTCATAAGAGGGAACCCATTTCTAACCCTGCCCAAATGGCCAGAATCCAATATCCAGATGGCTCAGAGACCTAGGGTACAGCTGAACATGACAGACAAAACAAAGTCAACGAAATAATTTCTAATGATATTCTGCTACACTGATAGATCAATGCCTAGCCCAATCATTATCAGAGAGGCTTTATTCAACAGCTGATGGGAACAGACACAGAGAACCACAACCAAATATTAGGTAGAGCTTAGGGAAGCCTGCAGAGGAGTGGGAGGAAGGATTTTAGGAACCAGGGGAGGACAACAGGAGAACATATCCCACAGAATCAACTAAGCAGGGCTCATAGGGGCTCGCAGAAACTGAGCTTCCATAGGTCTGTGCTAGGTCCTCTTCATACATGCTGTGGTTGTTTAGCTTGGGGTTTTTTGTTGGACTCCTAACAGTAGGAATGGGAGTATCTTTGACTCTTTTGCCTGCTCCTGGGCCTCTTTCCCTTCTACTGAATTGCCGCATCCTGCCTTGATACGAGGGTTTATTCTTAGTCTTATTGCATCTTGTTATGCTGTGTACAGCAGTTCTTTTATTGTTAAGGATTGTTTTAGCTATCTTGAGTTTTTGTTTTCCATATGAAGTTGAGAATTGTCCTTTCAAGTTTGTGAAGAATTGTGTTATGATTTTGATGGAGATTGCTTTGAATGTGTAGATTGCTTTTGTTTGGTAGGATGGCCATTTTTACCATATTAATCCTCCTGATTCATGAGCATGGGAGATATTTCCATCTTCTGATATCTTCTTTAATTTCTTAATTTAGTGACTTGAAGTTTTTATCATATAAGTCTTTCACATGCTTGGTTAGAGTTACCCCGAGATATTTTATGTTATTTGTGCTACTGTGAAAGGTGTTTCCCTGATTTTTTTCTTAGTCCATTGTCATTTGTATATAGGAGTGTTACTGATTTTGGTTTTTTTGTTTGTTTGTTTGTTTTTTGCCTGACAGGGGCCTTTAAAACAAAAATACTGACATATTGTTCAATAAAGTGAAAGAGAAATTATAATAAATATACATGAGGATTCTGGTTGTGCTATTCCACATCAACCAAGACCAGTCTTGATTAAGAGCAATAGTTATTGTCATTAATTTGGACTAAACAGCAAGAAAGTATTGGTGTATATTAGTTATGTTTTAGTAGCTATGGTGAAATATCACCCAAAATAGCAACTGGTAGAAGAGTTCATCTTGGCTTACAGAGGGCTAGTATTTAGAGTGCCAGGGAAGGCATGGCATATGAGCAGTGGCAGAAAGGTGGTAGGCCACATGTTTATTCACACACAGAAGCAGAGAGAGAGAGAGAGAGAGAGAGAGAGAGAGAGAGAGAGGAAAGTTGAGCAATGCTATAAATCTTTAAAGCTAGCCCTCAGGGATACAATTCCTCCAGCAAGGTTCCATAGCCTCCCTCAAATAGAATCAACAACTGGACACCAAATGTTCAAACACATGAGCACCTTACAAATTGCAACATACAATTAGACATGACTTTCCATTCTGTATCCTGTTTCCTTTTTCTTAAGAAATACACCTATTCTTCATCAGGTAAGCTACCCTAAAAGATAATCTGAAGGGAAACTCCTTTCCTACATGCATTTATTACTTACAGCTGGTGACTTAGGTGACTAATTTGTTCCATTTTTTGCATAATTATTGTATGTGATTTCCAGTCAACTCATGTGTTTTCTCGGGGTTCATGGGCATGTGAGTTGTCCTACAGCACCTAGAGGAAAAAAATGAGGGGTGCCAGCTGCCAGTCACATCTAATGATAAGAAAAAATGATTTATATCAGAAGCTAAAGATAGACTTAATTTCTCCATGTCAAGTACCTCATTCTTCAAGCCAAATGTTGCTAAGCTAAAGATTTTCAACATTTAGGCCCAGTATCCTGCATTAATGAACATGATTCTGGGGTATGATGGAAAACAAGGTACAACAATTAATCATCTTTGAAAATACAATACTTGCAGACTCTACTTTCTAATGCTTCATAATGAAACAAAGCAGAGTTATATCTCTCTTAAAATATACACAAATAGTATCAACATCAGAAGGCATATTCCTATATGTTAAATGCTTCAGAAATTAGATAAGATTTATCTCTGAAAATGTCCTATTTGAGACTTATGACTGACATATTTTATCCATTGTATTTAAATCATGAGGACACATGAGAAATTTCATAGAAATAATTGACTGTGTTTGATTTTGTTTTTCCTTGCAGGAAATATTAAAAAGTAAAAGCACTGAGTCATGCTGATGAAGCCCACAACCGAGTCATTGTAAGAAGTAAAGCCATCTCTCAAGCAGCAGCCAGTAAAGGATTAAACATATTAGTGTGAATTCAAAGTCTCATGACTAAGTGATAAAAATAATTCAAAGGATCAAATCTAATAAATGCATAAGAGAGTTAAATGATTACTGTATCTACTATGCTCCAATTTAATTCACTATTGCACCCACAGTCAACCTCTTAGCTCCACACTTAGCAAAATAATTACCTCATTAAAAGAAGACATAAATGTAGGTAAGGAATCTTTGTAGACTCAGATTTGTCCAAAGAAAACACAAGGTTTATATTAAATAAAACAAATATAGCCCACTTAATAACAGAACAGGGAAGCTTTAAAATGTCATCAGATTTGAAGAAGATGAAAATATAATATTGTTAAATAAATGCATAAATAATTTCTTTTCAAAAATATGACAATCTGAATATGTTATAGTCTCTTGTATGTAACAATATAAGATTCAGTTAAGTTCACACAAGAAGGAAGGATTCCCTCAGGTGAGGGATTCTCAATCCCTGTTGAATATGTGAGTCATTTGGAAAGTTTTTAAAATCATTGATACCTCCATCTAACCATGAACATTCTAGTTTTAGAGGGTGAGGGCATCAGTAGCTTGTAAAAGCTTTCTGAGTCACTGTACTATTTAGACAGAGGTAAAAAAAAATCACTGTTCTAAGTAAGTGATTATGTGTGTATTATGTGTGCATCTGTACTATGTATGGGGTATTTTAAAAAGCAACAGAGTTCTTCTGCTGGGGGAAAATCGCGTAACCACTCTACTGCATTTCCAGAGCTAAAATCATCAACAGTATTCTTGTCAAGAGATCACTCATTCCATGCTTTATTCCCTGCAAAAAATGAAACTCCCCATCGCTCATAACAAACTCCATCTTTCAATAGCTAATTCTCCTCATTATTTCTTATGTTCATTACAAAGATGACCTTTTCTTCTATGGATGATCTTCTCTCTTCAACCTTCAGTTTTCCAGGACTTGTCTCAAATCATGATCTGACTTTTTTGTTCTTCATTATTTACTTTTTAAATTTTTTCAAATCTTATAAAGCCAATGTAGGAATTTCCTCGTGTTTATTATTTGATACTGGAAGCACTTGAACTTATTAACTAGAAAAAAAAAAAACTATAGGCATCCTAGTATATATAACATAGATTAGAGGAAGAAGACAATTTCTCAGTATCATCTATTCATCCTCAGATGTGTGTTTAAAGCAATTAATCCTAAATGGAAATTCTTGAAAATACCAGCTGATGGGATTAACTAGCTAACTAGAGGATAAATGGAAGGTCTGATGAGTACTTTGTAATAATGTCTCATCTAGGACTGATTTTAACTGGATATATCCTGGCTCATCTAAATTATTTCTTATAAAAGCTCAAGAGCACCCACCAAAATGTACATGTACCAGCTACTTAGTAAGGCCCTACACCACACACGTAGTTGCAGAATACAGAGAAACCACACTGAAACTCATCTGAAATGTCTTCCTGGTAGTTATCCTTAATCATGGTACAATGAAAGCAAGTACGGTAGAAAAGGCAGCAATGGTCTTTTTTAGCTTTGGAGTTTGATTCCTACAATACCAAGGTTTTCCTACGGGTACAGTAAAGGCTGGTATAGAAGTAACCCACTGATTTCTGCATAGATCTGAGGTCCAATATTGGGGACTTTGTCAAATACCCATGGTTGTGGATACCATAGGCACTGAGGATGATCTTGCTGCTTTTTTTTTTTTTTTTTAGTGAATGAATATATTGTCAAATGGTTCTATAAATCATCACATTTATATTTTTATACTCAGTGTTGTTTTCTGCCTTCATCAAAGAATTTTTTCTTTTCAGCAAACAGTCATTAACACAAGCACTCATAGATAGCCAAGGTATTGAAACCAAATGACGGTTGAATGTTCCACCTTAGCTGGGGCACCATATCCCATCCCTTCAAGGTTCAGGGATTGTTATAAAAGTCAGAAATACATAAGAGCTGAGTGAAGAGAAAAAGACTATGACATGCTTTTAGGAGCATGACAAAGATGTGGTACTTGTGAATTCACAGCACTGGTTGCTTGCATAGGATTGATTACATTGACAAGACTGAGCCCATTAACATTCAACCATAGTTTGGGAGAAGGAGCAGGCTCAAGGGATAAAGGCCCTCCTAAGATCTGTTGAAGTAAAGAAAGGAATTGTGTTCATTGATATAGTCACCAATTATAGGATCCAATAGCCAGCTCTGCACTTTATGCTCACTTGGGTAATCTTTGTTAAACCTAGTGCATCACAAAGCAAAAAAAAAAAAAAAAAAAAAAAAGGACATGGAAGTATAATGAGGACGTGGTAGGATTAAGGAGAATAAAAGAAGATAGGGAATTAAACATGACCAGAATTCACTGCATAGATTTGAGAAACTGTTCAAGATAAATTAATTTTTAAAACATCTAAATTAATGCATATAATGCAGGTAGTATAATAAGTTATAAATGTGTGACATTTGTGGTTCTTTTATTAGAAATGAGAACATTTCAGTTTTAATATCCAAATTGCCAGTAATACCAAAAAGTTGTTTTGGTAAGCTTTATGGTAACTATAAATCAAAACAGAAATTAGTGAAAGACAAAACCAAAAGATATGACAGATATGGCCATGCAGAAATGCTTTAAAATTTTCCATGGAAAGACAGTGATTGAATGAATGAATTTTAAGACTCAAGTATAGGTAGGTTATAAGAAATTCAGTTTACCTCTAAGGGCATACAGAGAATTAAAATGAAAGGATAGGATAAGATTTTCAATACAAATGAAACCCTTAAGAAAGCAGAAATAGCTGGACTTGTGTCAAAAAACATAATTTCCTGAAAAAGCAACAAAAGATTTCAAGTGTGTGGCAGATGATTTGAAAATCTAGAAGGGATAAAGTCTTATACATATAAACATAGCCAAGGCCGTATCATGAAGAAATGAAAAACCCCAAGTAAATCAGTTACAAGGCACATGTATAAACATATAATGGAGTTTTCCATCAATGACCACACCAAGATCAGAGAGTGTCACTATTAAATTCTGCTAAACATTTAAAGAAGAAATACTACATACCCTGTTTAAGTTAGCACAAAAGAGTAACAGAATGAATTTTTCAGCATTCAAAGATGTCAGCATAGCTCTGGTAAATAAATAGATAACAAAAAATAAAACTACCAGTTAATAACCTTAATAAACATACATGGTAAAATACTCAATATAAGCTCACAAACTCCATCCATTAAAAACTTCATCCATTAAAAAGTGTCACCATATCAGGTATGTAAGCAGATCTTCCTCAAAATAATGCAAACAAATTAGTATATGAAAAATTTTACTTACATCAACTTATATCTTACCTATATATTACTCAACATCTCCAATCATCAGGGGGAATGAAACAATAACATAATTAGATATTAACTTACTGTAATAGGTAGGGCTATTATCAAAAAGCAGACAAAGTCAAAGATCGTATGATCTCAGTCACACATAGGATCTAAAGAAGCTGATCTCATTGACATCAAGAAAAATTATAGTTTAGAAGCTAAGGAAAATGGAAAGGAAGATGAATAAAAAGTGATCACTGATCAACTAAGTTACAGATAGAAATAGGTTCTGGTGCATTTTACACAGAAAAGTGACCATAGATAATAATAATGTGGTGGA
The DNA here is from genome assembly GCF_018167655.1 of Microtus oregoni. Classification (NCBI taxonomy): domain Eukaryota; kingdom Metazoa; phylum Chordata; class Mammalia; order Rodentia; family Cricetidae; genus Microtus; species Microtus oregoni. The sequence goes on from NW_024543077.1 coordinate 20,318,035, forward strand.
CACATTTTTACAAACTAGAATATATTTTAAAACTTTTACCATAAAGATATAATAAATATATGAGGAGTTAAATATGTTTACCTTGATGCAAAATTTATGCAGTATTCTGCTTATTCAAGTAAAAAAATGAATTATTTAAGTAAAACAAATAAAAAAATACAGAGCATCAAAAATTGACTAGGATATGGATAGGCCCTATTCCCTTCTTTCTTTTAGGTTAAGGTGCATTATCAATTCTGGTAATTGTATCAGTTCAAATTACCAATACATCACTCTCTCAGTTGTATCAGAAATAGTTTCTTTGCAAATATATATGGAATCTGTGTAATTTCAGGGGAATCATTATCATTCAAGGTAGAGACTATTTGGAGCATTGTAGAGATCAGAATTGTCGGTAGAGGCTATTTGGATCATTTCAGATCCGCACTTAGAACTTTGTGAAATGTTGCATATTCAACTTGGAATTCAATGCATGTTGTTATATACCATCTTATAAATGATTCTCTAAATTGATTGTCACCTTTTCCTCTTTTGGGGGTATTTTATATTTCCAAGTGAAATTCTGGCATTCCTATTAATTTTTCTTCTTCAAATCTGGATGCCCAACTGTCAAACTTCTAAAATTTACTTCTTACAGCAGGAGGAACACATTTTTAGATACACTTTTAAAATTCTGAATTCTTATTTTACCAAAGCACTGGAGTCTTCATGACAGAAGAGAGATGTCTGCAACAAACAGAGGAAAGCAGGGACTCTGCCAACACTGCAACTTTGCAAATTATTAACACATGGGAGGAGTTGCTGTAGATGCCTGCATAGAGATCACAGATTCTCTCAAGCTTTCTCCTGTTTTATGTTTGGAATTCCATGGCTGTGAGTTATGATTAGAGTCACATTATTAAAATGAACTCACATTTTTGTGTAAAATTCAAATCTATAGATTTTTTAGATCACAAAGAGCTTCAGTAGTAGTTTGTAGTTGAAAGACTACAAAGTCTGGCACGTGTAGACTTTTAAAATGGGTCTTCCATTTCCTAACTGTGTTTTAGAGTAAGTCACTTCTCATCCTGGAGTATGTCCTTCCATCTGTAAAATGGTGACCATGTGGTTGGTAGGGGTCCCATTCAATGTAGTGTAACATGAATGGGAACTGTAACGATTTTGTTAATGTACCTATTGTCCTTTCATTTGAGAAACAAACTGGTACCCATTTAGAGTGTATAGGAAAATGGAAGTATAAATACATTGAGAAAGTATGAACATAAAATTTGAAGATAAACAGGATAGGTTGAGTCATAAAGGTATATATAGCAAATAACTAAATAGTTAAGTTCTCTGAGTGTGTTTTACAAATATAAATACATGTTTTTCACTATGAAAATAAGAGATTTCATTTTCTCTTGATGGGTCTTGTTGAGGCAGTTGTCATCAGAAAAGAATCTTATCAGAGTACAGTAACAGAAACAAGTTTGAGAATCACGTTTGACATTAAGAAAATGAGTCCACCATTCAAAGTCTGTGTTTCTTACTGAACACATACTGATCTTACTATGGTTACACTGATCCTTTCATCAAAAACTTGTATGGCCGGAGGCTAAATAGTATCCATCTAAAGGACAGACATGTTCTAATTCTTAAAATTTATAACACAATTCTATTATATGAACAAAAATGACTATATGGACATAAATAATACATTGATGACCTTGATGTGGAATATATACTAGGCTATCTAGTGGACCTACTGCAATTGCACTGTAAGAGAAGGCAAAGAAAAAATAATAGAAAAGTGACCACGTAAGACAAGCAGATGAATGTAGAATCAGACCAGCTGCAATACCAGCCTCTCCAAGAAAAGGTTCTAGCTTTAACTATGACAAACACTGTCACTAGAAAAGACTAGGAAATGAATTTGCACCTTTTTTCTCAGGAGAAAGCATGGCCTTTTGGTGTCCTGATTTTAAATGCCTGTCATTTGTGTCTTTAAAAAAATAAATTTATGTTGCTTTAATCCACTATTGTTTTGGCAATTTTTATAGAAGCCATAGACAGTTAATACAATAGAAGGTTTTTATTTTTTAAGTAAAACATGTTTGTATCTTTTTACTCCTAAATTCCTATTAAATATATTTTTAAGTTTGTACTTGTAAATAGTTATCCAAACAGAAGGCATATCTGTCGAGGAACAAGAGCTATCCATGTGTTTCTGGCACATATTAAGGTACAGAGAAACTTATGTTCTGAACCACACTGAACCAGAAAAAGTGGTGATGGATAGAATGAGGTGGTACATGGGAGGGAAGACTGTTTCCCTGTGTCCTCTGTTCCTTTCCTTTCCAAAGCCCCTCTCAAACTTGCCATTCTAGAGTTTCAGCCAGCTCTTCATGTCCAATTTCCAGCGAAACCACTGCTGTTTTTAGAAATATGAAACTGAAAAATCTTTCTAGAGAGAACCTAGGCAACTGATTTGGATACAGGTATTGAGCTTTATCATTCCAGGGTCTTGAAGATATCGTGTGTGACACTTCCTGCTCTTCTCAGTTAACATGATACAGCTGTCAGTGCTAAAGTCCAAACATGGGGTCTTATGCCTGGCTCTGCAATGGGCTCCACTTAGAGCCTTCAGAAAGTCATGTATCAGAATACTTGGCATGTTTTGGGCAGTACAACTCAGTATTTTCTATGTTCTTTTGCTGTGACTGCAATATACACTGAAAAGCCATACCAGTACTGTGTGATAATTCTAAGTGAACATCTTCAGCCCATAGAAATCACAATTAAGACTTCCCCATTGCTAAGGAAGGAAAATGTTGCACTGACAGTGTTGTCAAGATAACTCATTTATCAACTAGCTCTTTGGGGTGATTTGTGTTACAGTATCACTAAATCATGCTCTGTGCTGGTTGGTCACTAGCAATGGCATAGGTAACCTGACTACTAGCATTGTTGTGAATGTCACAGTCAATTGACAAATGAAAATAGCTCTGGAAAATATACAACTCTTGGGGAGAAGCTGTTCCTAGTTACATACAGTTGCTAAATATTCACTGGCGGCCCAGACCAGGCTCTCTTTCTCTCTTGCCTTCTCTCAGAATAGAGATGATACCTTTTTTTTACATTTCTTGAGAACCTTTCTTTTTCTCCTGGAGCTATATGTAAAATATAAAATCATCAGAACAGCCTTTCAAATTTACATGAGGACAAATGGCCTCTTTTTCATGTATAAAGTCCAAGGTCAGAAGTACAGCAAAGGACCTGTTACTCTTTAAATGGCAAGAGAACGTGAGCAAGGAAGTCAGGACTGCAAGGGGTGCGCCCACCCACTGTGAGGGTGGGGCTGATCTAATGCTAGCTCACCAAGGACAGCTGGACTGGGACTGATGAACCACGTGATCAAACTAGACTCTCTGAACATGGCTGACTGAGAAACCAAGGACAATGGCACTGGGTTTTGATCCTACTGCATGTACTGGCTTTGTGGGAGCCTAGTCTGTTTGGATGCTCATCTTCCTAGACCTGGATGGAGTGGGGAGGTCCTTGGACTTCCCAAAAGGCAGGGAACCCTGACAGCTCTATGGACTGGAGAGGGAGGGGAAGGGGAAGTGGGGGGAGGGGGGGACATGGGAGGAGGGGAGGAGGTGGAAATTTTTAATAAAAACAAATAAAAAAAGCAGACTAAATTGTGTCTCTCACTAGACACTGAAGAGCCCCACACTGCCACTACTCACCCACAGGTTATTTATGATTATCCTTTACCTGACCAACACAGCTTATGAGACATCAAATATTATTGTTCTATTCTTTCCCATTTTATACAATCTAGTGTTGGCTATCAATGTACAAAATCTGAAATCATCTATACATATCAATAAATATTAATCAGTTTATATTGACCAATATTTTATTAGTGCTTATATCAAGAAATAATCTCTCTGAATACATACTGAATTCTGTATTACAAAATCATATTTTCTGGGTTCCGCTGCTATGGTTGGAACATAAACAGAAAAGTACACCAGGCATTTTGTCTTAGTTAGGATTTCTGTTGCTGTGATAAGACAACATGGCAATTCTGGTAAAAATATTTAATTGAGGCTGAGTCCATTGTCATTAGAATAACATGCAGGCAGACATGGTGCTGGCGAGTAGCTGAAAGTTCTACATCCAAATTCTCCATAGGCAGCAGGAGAGAGAGTGACACTGGGCATTTGAAACCTCAAAACACATTCTCCAACAAGGCCATACTTCTCAGACTCAGTCTATGAGTCATATGAGTTCACAGTAGCCATTTTATTCAGATACCGCACATTGTATGATGATCCCTAAAGGAACATCTTGAGCTTTCCCGTCAGAATCATGCAAAGGTATCTACCACTAGGAATGGAAAAATGTCCTTGATCTGTGGTTGGCCTTGCTCTAGCTAGCCATGAATGCTGATGCTATGAAGAAAAAAGGCCAGATCTTACAAACATGGAACATTAAAAGTCACTCTTTTGGAGCTCTTCAGAGACATGCCTTCCAAATCCAGAAGTGGGCTGACCTCTCTATAGAAAATATCATCATCATAAGCCCGTAGAGTTACATATAATTTCATATTCTTGTTCCTAGGCAACCATAAAGAACTATGGCAACAATATCCAGGATCCTGTTGTCTTCAAGATCATTTGTTGTAGGGCCCTGGTCTCCCTTATTCCTGGGGTGCATTCGCAGGGACAGTTTATGATCAGCTAACTAAGCTTCCTGTGTGTTTCTGTGCTCTCCCTGCCTGGTGGTTAGCTGCAGGGCATTTACTCCATTGTTAATATGGTAATTTCCCACCTGCCTGGGCGGAGATCCGTGTGCAGCAGTTAGCAACTTAAGGTTTTCCCCAAGTCTAAATAAACTAGCATTCAGCTGATCTCCTTTCCAATGACCCTGGTCTCTCTGTGTGTTCTTTTCAATCTCCAGGCCCTCGCTCAACTTGCATTAGGTACTGTACCAAGGGTGTAACACAAAATCGGGTGTTACAATTTGTTGCAACTTTATACAGTCTAAAGGTTTAAATGTGGCCATTGTTGATTAATAAAGAAGTAAAAGAAACTATGGGTATGCCAGTCAATCACTGACCATTTGTAGCATTTGAACCCCATATACCAGGATTAAAGAAAAACTTTATCCACAACTCCAATACATCTGTAACTAAACAAGATGAAGAGTTATAAACTAGAAAATAGAGATTTTTTTCAATAAAATGAAGATGTTAGGAAGTATAAGGAAGTGCCTATAATACGCCTGAATCTATACTAGGTATAATGGCCCAAGTATGAATGAACTGTTATTTCTACCCTCCAAACTGACAATCTTATAAAGATAGCAGACAATGATGGGTTTTTATATAGTCATAGGATGCATACTCATTGGATAGTAAGATCTGACATATAGCAGTGCACAGGCAGAACTTCTGGTCCTGTCCTGGGTGACTGCTTCTCCTGTTGCTCTGCCCTGCCTCCACCTTTGTTACTCTCTCCTCTGATGCTCTAGTCATCGGCTCTTCTTAAAGAATGAACCTTAATGTTAACTTTTAAAGCTACCTTTGCCATTTACCTCACACATGCTATGCACAATATTATTTCTGGAAAATTCCTCAAAGAAATGACCCAGAAGTAAGAAAGCTGACAGTTTATTATTATGTCTTCCTGTACTCTCCTAAAGGAGCAAGAAACACTATTAATTATGTGTTCACTGACACTGAGTAATTATTAAATATAATTATTTAGATTTAATAAATAAAAATACATAATTAAAATCTGACACAAGCATTCTAGTAGTGTATTTGGAAACCAGACCTAGACCTCCAAATTACTATATTCTACTAAAGAATTACCTAATAAGCTGTCCTGGTTAGTTTTATGTAAAATTGACAGTTCGCAGTCACACAGGAGGAAGGAACCTCAATTGAGAAAAATGCCTTCATAATATCAAACTGTTGGCAAACCTAGAAGGCATTTTCTTAATCAGTTATTGATGTGAGAGCATGCAGCTCATTGTGACTGGGGTCACTCCAGGCTGACGGTCCTGGGTTCCATAAGCAGGCTGAGCAATCTATGGAAAACAAGTCAGTAAGCAGTATCCTTCCTGGTCTCTGTAACAGCTTCTGCCTCAAGGTTCCTGCCATGGTTTTAAGTTCCTGCCTTGGCTTCCCTCAGTGGACCATGTCTTGAGATACGTAAGTAAACCAGATAAATCCTTTCCTCCCCAAGTTGCTTTGATCATGGTGTTTCACCACAGCCAAGGAAACACTAAGACACAAGACCTGGTGAAGTATTTATGAGATTAACACTAAAAGTGTGGCTTCTTCAGTTCTGTGAACTTTAGAGAGAAAACCCTTCTTACACTATCATGCCACACATCTGTGAGGCTCATTATCACATAAGAATCTTCTATTCTCCCCGTAAACTGAATTAACAGCATGAAAAAGGCATCCATTTTCAGAGTATTTATTAACCCTGAAGCAACAGCCTGTACCAACCTTGTCCTTTATAAACCAGTTTTTCATTGAGTTTCTTGAGTTTTCTTTTTCACTCTTTGAAGACCTGGCTTTATTCCCTTGGCTATTTGGTATACACAAGCCTCAAAATTTTATTATGTATTTGACATCTGTTATTGTAAATCAAATATTTACTTAAAATGTTGATAATCATTGCTCCCTCTCAAAATAGTCTCCTTATTCAAGATCAGTTCTATGCATGAAATACACACATATACTTCTTCATTCATATTTTCTGAGAATTGATGTATATAAACATCAAGAATTCATAAAATTTAAAATGTAAAATACATTTGGAAGTCTGAGAATGGGAGTCTAGAGGAAAATTAGATCTGAGTTTAATACCCAAAACTAGCATTAAAAGAAAGAAACACAGGTATAATGACATGTACTTGTTTTACCACCAGTGCTGAGGCTGATCATTGGGGCTTGCTAGTTAAAAGAAAAGGAGAGAGAGAGAGAGAGAGAGAGAGAGAGAGAGAGAGAGAGAGAGAAGTGTATTATTATATACCTATGCTTAGGCTACGTATTGCTCTGGAAAAAAACAACCCCAATTCATTCAGTGGCTTAACATATATGTTATAAATACAGGATGGTGTTCACTTAGGTTTTCTCAGTGGTGACCTGATAGTTTAATTGACCTATAGATTTATAACAGCATCTTCATTTTTCAATTTACCACAGGCATCTCTTACTTCCACATGACCTCACTGCTTGGCTGTCTTGGGTATTCACTCACATCTTGATGACAGTTGGTTCCCTTCAAAGTGCTTGTGTGGTGAGATTTAGGAAAAAACTCCAAGTTATTTATGACTTTGTTTCATAGCTCATGCAGTGCTGGAAGTGAGTTTTGGGACCATCTCTGAGTCAATGCAAAAAGGAACTGACTGTGTATAACCACTGAGAAGCTAGCTAGCTTCTCTATGTGGCCATCTAATGAAAACATCCATTTTGACCACTAATAGTATTTGTTTAAAAATACTCAAGACTTCAATGTAATTCTAAACTACATGTCCAGATATCTAAACTGGTGTTCAAAGGTTCAGCAGAGATTATACACAGATTGTACTTCCCAATGATAATTAACATCAACAAGTGAAACTGTATTTTAACTTTTCAATATTTATTTCACTAATAGTTCAAATGAATAAAATGTATTCATTTTTATATCTGCCCTTACCTATCACTAAAAGAGCTTTATAAGAAAACACTTAAGAAAAAGTGTTTGCAAATCTCCCTAAAAAAAAAAAAAAAAAAACTTAAGATAGGAGGAGAGTGGAAAAAAAGCTATAGCTCAATAAAAACAATTAAAAAAAAAAACTTAAAGAACTTTGCCTTTTTTTCCAGATTCCTAACAAGCAGCAAAAAGGCAAAAACCATTAAGGGTAACATGAACAAAATGTACATAAAAATGAAAAGAGCTGTTTCCTGTGACTACAAGAAATATAACAAAACGAGCTGAGGCTTGAGGGAGACAGTGTGTTGAAGGAAAACCGTCCGTCTGCCACAGCATAAAAAGAAGCTCCTCAGTACTATACATTTCCATCTCACTGCCAGAAAGTCAGGCCTGCTCACATTTGAGATCATTGTGACTCTGCATACCGATCGTATGATTTATTCCAGCACTCACTATTTAGTCAGACTTTATAACTCGATTTGGACCTGTCTAGAGATATGATTCTGTTGACTTCTTCACTTCTGTCTTAAAGCAAGCAGATTATATTTGTCAGTTTTTGAATGTTATTAGGTTAATTTAATTTAGAAAAGCTAATTGGTTTAGTGTGTTATTTTTAAGAGGGAAAAATATTGCAATCTTAGCATAGATGTGTGCTACCCAACACCACTAAGCATATCTTCTAGTGTTTAGGAAAAAGACAAAGGTTTCTCCTGGAAGTGGATATATCATAGCCCTAGGCATGTTTGGGAATCCCCCTAGAGTCTGAAGTTTTGCAAATCTGATACAAGAACTGAATTTGTTGATTTCCCGAGACCAAAGATCTTTGTTTCTGTTATTGTGTTAGAAAAAAAATCACTTCTCAGACAGCTAGATCAGATGACACATTGCAAGCTGCTCTTGGTCTTGTATCCTCATTCAAGCTTGCTCATCATGCTGAGAGTTTGAATTGATCTTTACAAAACTTTTCAATATGTCAGTTTAAATATACACATCTGCAATATTCCAAAAATGGGGGTTTAATAGGCTCTATTGATTCCTCAGGACTTTCATTCTGTCTATAATTATTAATACCTCAACAACTAATTCACAACTAGGCTATATCAATAATGTTCAGTTTTGCTAAGTAACCACTTATGATAGCCCATTGTCTCACATGGATTGTGATAATTCAACAGAAGAGATAAGCCACAACCACCACCTCAAATTAGTACAATACAGTTTTAGTTTATAAATTTTCAGGGACAATAAATTATGTTTCCTCTGTATGTATGACAAATATATCTGTTTTTAATTTAATTATCATTTTTCAACCTGCGACGTTTTTAGTACTGGCTATTTGAGGTGTACAATGTTAGTTAATATTGATCAGAAATTAAGTACTATGTATTAAAAGAGACAATGTTTCAGAATTTGTCTGTGAAAATAGAACACACGAAGCTACTGAATTCCAGGGAATATTTATATAGCACTATGTCTCTCTAGAGAAATAAACAGAAGTAAGAAGACTGCAGATACTTCTTTGTTTGTAACTCTGTATGAAGTAGGAAAAGAAGGAAGCTGGAAATTGACAATGGAGCAGAGAATTCAACTGACAATACACTGTGGATGCTTGATTCCTGGTTGTCCTGGAAACAGAAGCACTTCCTCCTGATAAGTACTTTTGAATGAGGAAAACTTAAGCAATTGAAGTAACAAAATTCAAAAATGCATTCTCTAGATAGGGGTGGGGGCAGTTGGCAAATGACTTACCTTGGTTTCTTTTGTGTGACCCTTAAATTAAGAAAAGTTTTTATATTTTTAAAGAATTACGGAAGCAAAATGAAAAACAGGATAAGGAAGGGGAGAAAAAGGCTGTGTGCAGCTTATTAAAGGCAAAACATTTACAGGCCTTTCACAGGATTCACAGACGCTTGATTCAATGACTTTATGCTTGGGAAAGCTCTCAGAGGATCTGAGGAGAGGTTTGGAAGACATTTGTAAAAGCAACCAAGGAGACAAGTGAAAAAGTATGGGCTTAAATTTTCAAAAGGTCATTCAATTCCTCTTTCTTTGGAAAGGTTATCCACCTATAGCTTACCTGGACCAATCTGAAGGCAATCAATCTAATTGTGCATTCAGTGACCTAGGAATAAAGTTACGATAAATTCCGTGAGGGATTTTCTTTTTCTTGTTTGTTTGGTTTGGTTTTTGCTTTTAATTCTTCCTTCATTTTCTTTTGGGAAAGCAGGTGATACGCAAACTGTAATTCTCAGGTGCCCTTGTAACTAGATTCTAAATATTAGGTGCTACTGTTTGTATACACTTAGATAAGATTTAAAACTAGAAACTCCTAATCCCTACCAGAGTGTTCCATAGTAGAAAGCACCAGTAAGGACTAGAATACCATCCTGTCACCTGTTTGATCAGTGCAAAAGGCAATTAGACAACAGTAGTCATGGAAGCACAGTGGTAAAAATCTATCCATTGGTTCACATGGTCTATCCTTGAATTCCTGCATACACCCATCAATACCTTTATTGAATGGCATTTGTGATGAAATTATAGCCTTGTATAGTCATTGCACTAACCCTGACTGTTGAAGTTAAGAGTCAGTTGTTACTGCCTTCTCCATAAATGAATGACGAGAACACAAATACTCATCAACTCCAATGACTCAAGAAAAAAAAAAATACACCTTTATGAAGCTGTGATTTTTACTCTGTGCCACAGTTCTCCTTCCAGAAAAAAAAAAAAAGTAATGTTTGCCTTGGTCAGTAATACCTAGGAGTTTACCCCATGGTAGATGATAGACACGATTTTTAATTTCATAGAATAATATTTCTACTACAAATTCTTCTTATAGATTTTAGAAATAGTCTACATGCAGTGATATATGTAATTCAGTCAGTAGAAACAAACAAAATACAAGCAATACCAAGTGTAAGAGACACACACAAATCATAAAGATTTGATGTGAGGGTCCCATTCTTCCCCAAAGAAAATATAGGCAATGAAGTTTAGCAAGTTTCTCCATCAAAAAGTTGAAAGCAAATAGACAGACAGTCCCTGATTTAAAAAAAAAAAAGCAGTGAGGTTTATGGTAACAGTACTAATCAAATAATGAAGCTCTTGGTGAGTCTAAGGAGATAAAAGAATCAACGCAAACCCTTACCTAATACTAACTACGACCAATATCTTGTGAACAGTCTGATTAGACAAAAAATACATAAACTGTTGTGGTTCAGGCTCTGTGCTACACTGATATTCTTGTGATCCTTTGTTGTCTCAATGGATCATAAACACCAACATTTTGTAAGATGTGTGTGTGCTCTAAATTGTAACTTTTGGTAGGATAAGACATAATGCTACATATCTGCATAAACATATTCCTGATGTTCTCTGTAAGAACTTTTGGATAAAGATATATAAGTATTATTTTAACAATGATTTATTTAAAACTAAACTGTAGTTGGATACCTCTACATATTCATTCCAGTTTGCTTTGTGATGACATAATAAACACCATGACCAAAAACAACTTGGGGAGGGAAGAGTTTACTTGGCTAATAGGTCGCAGTCCACAATTAAGGAAAGCAGGGCAGGAACTAAAAACTTAGAGCAAAGACCACAGAGGAAAACTACTTGCTCAACTTACTGGCTTTCTACCAGAGTCACATTCAGCTACCTTTCTTATGCAGCCTAGGCCTACCTTCTCAGAAATGGTACCACCAACAGAGAGCTGGGACCTTCTACATCTTTTCTCTCAAGAAATGGGATTGAAAACGCACAAATGCAACAATGGAATGACAGTCTCCAAACACCAACTTGTAAGAAAATATCTTCGAATAGTGTACTCCCCAACACTAGACCACCACTTCTGCATCATACTCACACTTTTAGTTCTGTCAATAACAACACGATTTATTTTATTAATTTACTCAATACATATGTACCAAGCATCTACCTATGCCAAAAACTATGCAAAAATGTGTCAATATAATAGAAAGAAAACAGGAAACAGATAGTATGTGGTTTGAACATAAAATGTCCCTTAAAGGCTTGTGTGTTCGGTCCTCAGCTGGTACTACTGTTTGAGAGGGTTGTGGAACCTTTAGAAGTTGGTGACTTGTTTCAACAACCAGGGAAATAGCTAATACACACAGTATCCCTGCCTTGGTGCCTGGCTAAGTAGTCTTGACATATTATCAAGGAGAGAAAGAGAAAATGATCCTACCACTACCATCAGACAAAGTTAAAGAAAACAGAACCACTTCCCAATAATTAAATGTTTGTTAACATAAAAAGAACTTCTAATAATTTATTGTTCTATGAGACTTATTTGAAAATGGCATCATCTGTGAGTGTGATAAAGATAAAAAAAAGACTGCATTATCTTTTGTCTTATTTATTAAACATGAAAGCTGTAATGATTCCAAAGTTTTTCAGACCTTGCCTCACAAAATGGAACTCCAGTTGTTTTCCTGGTTGCAAGAGTCCTTCCACCTACCATGACTCAGAGACTATAGCACCTGACAAACCTGTAGGAATGTGTTCCGTGATGGCCAAGTGTCACACAAGAAATTTCTAGAGTTTGGAAACTTCCACTTTTAGTAGAATGGCAGAGATTCATGATTGTCATCATCACTGTAAGGGCAACTGAAAAGCTTTTAAAAACTCCAAAGCATTTTTATAAGTAAACTACCAATCACCTAAGGATGTTGATCAGTTATGAGAGTATGCTGAGGATCATGCTTGCCCACAGTGAAATCTCTGTGAGATAAAGGGTGGGAGTGAAAAATACAAACAAGGAACTAGACTTATAAATTGCATGTCTGAAGGAGTTCTATTTCGTTTTTCTTCCTAAAGGCATTTTCTGAGTGTTGGAACAGTGTTGAAGGCTAAATGTAGGAAGAAGACTAACAGATACAGTAAATTACTAATAAGTTCCCCGATAGAGAAGTCAGATGTGTTCGAGAAAGAGAGCTTTCCCCAATCATATACTAGGAGTCTCCTCAGATTGTACTTTTAAGTGCTTGGGTACTTGGGTGTGGGATCCCGCAGAAGTAGGTCTATTCCACCTTCACTAAAGGTCAGAGAGTTTAGGCCTATTCTTGCTCCTTCAAGGTTATTGGCAAGAGGTTTGACTTAAGATGTGGCTACTAACAAGATATCTTGACTTAGGGTTTTGTTATTTGGTGTTCTGGGCATGGACCTGTTCCACCTTGACCAAAGGTCAGAGTTCAGGCCTCTTCCTGCTCCTTCAAGAATGTGACAGGTTTGACCCAGGGAGTAGCTGCTTACAAGATGCTTGGCTTAAGGTGTGGTCACTGTATGTCCTGCCTATACAACAGAATACTTAATTAAGGGTATAGTAGTTGTTTGATGTTTCAAGTATTGAAAAAGTAATTGTTCTGTTTGTTCCTTGTATCATGCTAAAGCAGTCTTTTGACTTCTTCCCCTCTTTTTTAGGTTGGGGTACATAAAGTAAATAGAAAATAAATGCGGGAAAATTCAGTATTCACTAGAGTGCCCTCCCAACTCTATTCTGTGTTTCTGTTTCTTTTGTATCTCTGTTCTGCCTGTTTGGTGTTTCCAATCTACACACTCCTACCCTGGAACATGCAAACCCAGTTCAGGCTTGGACCCTGACAGATATCAATCACCCCAATGTCAGACCCCAACTCTTGGGACTTGGAGGTTAGAGTCTGGAGCTTTGGTCTGGACAGATAATAATCTTCTAAAAACTTGTAATAATAAAGGCACAGATATTTTTTAAGGCACTTAATTAAAAACCTGGAAAAGCCCATGAAGAAAAGGAAGTCAGTTCATCCTTACTAAAACTATAATCCTCCCCTGGCCCCTTCAGTTTCTGATGGGAATAAAATGAAAAAATTTTGTTTTAATTCTGTGTTAAAGTTTAATACTGTGAAGAAATTTTTATACCTATTTGTGGTTTTAGAGGTTTCAATCGATGAATTGAAATGTTAGGGAGGGCAATGAAGCCAGGAAAGAGTGAATTTCTAGGCAACCAGGTCTAATCTCTTTTCCCATTAGTTCATAAAGAGCCCAACTTATGGGACAGCATTGCCAACATCGAGGGCAGGTCTTCCCCATTTAGCAGTTTCCCTCTTGGTTAGTAAAGCATGCTTACTAATCTTCTAGATAACCTTCAGTCCAGTCAAGTTGATAACATTAACTGCCATACTTCTTTTCTGTTCCTATGCTAAAATTGGAGAAATTTGAACTGAAAGACAATGGAAATGTTCAAACCATGGAAACAAATGTAGGATGAAGCCAAAGAAAGGAGTATTTGGAGGGAAATTTATAGCAATAAATGAATTTACTAGAAAGAAAATCTAAAATCAATAATCCAAGCTTTTATGTTAAGATTCTAAAAAGGAGGAAGCAGTAAGAACATAGAGAATGTTGAAGAAAAATATTTTTTAATTCTATGACATTTAAAACATGAAACCAAAATAGAGAAAAATCAAGAAACACAAAACCAGGTGATTCAGACATACCAAAAAGTTTAAAATATATAAAGTAACAAACTACACATATTGTATATACACAGTAACAAATACAGGGGGAAATATAACTCGTTTCACTTTCAATATTTCAATATGTCTACATATTTTTAAGTTTAGGCCAAGTAAAACCTTTTAATCTTTCTAAAATAAGAAAAGCTATTTTTTTTCCAAATTTTCTTGTAATCCTTTATTTTAATTCTAAATTACTTTATATCAATGATTTTTATTTCCTCTTTCATCAGACAATACAGCTATTGTTAAACCTTCCTCAGAACTAGGAAGAGTCAATGAATAATTAGGTAATGCCATTTTTTCTACCAGTCATTACCCTTACTATGGTAGTTTGAATAATAATGTTCCCTATCAGCTCATATGTTTGAATGCTTAGTCACCATGGAGTGGCACTACTTAAAAAGATTATAAGGATGAAGGTGTGGCCTTGTAGGAGGAAGTGTGTCTTTAGGCATTGGTTTTGAGCTTTCACAAGCCCATGCCAGGCCAGTCTTTCTTTCTGCCTATGAATCAAGATGTAGCTCTTAGCTACTGCTTCAGTGTCTGCCTGCTTTCTGTCATCCTCCCTGCCCTGATTAGAATGAACTAAGCCTAGGAAATTGTAAGCAAGTTTCCAATTAAATGTTTTCTTTTAAAAGAGTTGCCTTGGTCATCATGTCTCTTCACAGCAATAGAACAGTGACTAAGTAACCAACTAATTTATTTTTTAAACATGGGTTTTTACATGTGGGATTTATTAAACAATCACCTTTGTTGTTGAAATGTTTTCCTTGAGCTTTCTTATAAGCATTAAATCAGCTGTCAGTTTGCAAACTCTAAAGTCACCATTCATAAGGAAGATGCATCTATTTCAAAAGAAAAGGTCAGTATAGAAAATAGTCATAGTTCTGACTAAATAAAGATTTGAAAAGGCATTACACATTTTGTTTACTGCAATCATGTTTCTCCTCAAAAATAAACACAAGAGACATCCTTCACCAGAATAGCCTCAAGTTTTGTCAAGAAATAACTGTGTTCCAAAATGCCAGTACAAGCAGTAGGGATAAATCCTGATCTCACTGCCAGTGGCCCCACAGTCTGCCCTAGGCATACAACTGTCACCCACATTCAGAGCATCTAGTTTGGTCCTATGCTGGTTCCCCCACAGTCAGACCAGTGTAGGTGAGCTCCATTAGCTCAGGTAAGCTGTATAAGTGGGTATCCCCATCATGATCTTGACTCCTTTGCTCATATTATCACTTCTGCCTCTTTCAGCTGAACTTTTGGAGCTCAGCCCAGTGTTCTACTGTGAATCTCTGCATCTAGATGAAAGTTCTGTGGCGACATTTAAGATAGTCATTAATTTAAATACTAGGCAAGGCAGTTCAGGCACTTTCTCTGTAAATGCCAAGGATCTTAGCTGAGGTCATCTATGTGCATTCCTAGGAATTTGTCTAGTGCCAGGTTTTTTTCTTACTGGCATTTTAATGGCTCCTTCAATAAAGATATCTCTTTTCTTGCTCTCCCTTTCTGTCTGTCTTTCCCCCATCTTGACTATCCCATTCCCTCAATATCATCTCATTCCCTTCTCCCCTTCCTTCTCCACTTACTCTTTGCTCCCAATTTTCTCAGTTCTTGTTTATTTCCCCTTCCCCGAGGGATCCATTTATGTTTCTCTTAGAGTTCTTCTTCCCTAGCTTCTCTGAGGTCATATAGACTACAGGCTCATTATCCTTCGCTTTATTTCTAATATCCACTTATGGGTGAGGACATACTATCCTTATCTTTCTGGGTCTGGGTTGCCTCACTCAGGATGGCTTTTTTCTTATACCATCTATTTCCTTGCAAAATTCAAGATGTGATTATTTTTTTCTGCTGTGTAGTATTCCATTGTGTAAATGTACCACATTTTCCTTATCCATTCTTTGGTCAAGGGGCATTTAGGTTGTTTCCAGGTTCTGGCTATGACAAATAATGTTGCTATGAACATAGTTGAGCACATGTCTTTGTGGCTCAACAGTTGAGCATCCTTTGGGTATACACCCAAAAGTGTTCTTGAGGAAAGTTCTTTCCTAATTTTCTGAGAAATTGCCACACTGACATCCAAAGGGGCTGTACCAGCTTGCATTCCCACCAGCAGTGCATAGTGTTCCCTTTACCCCACAACCTCTCCAGCATAAATTGTCACCAGTGTTTTTGATCTTGGCCATTCTTACAGCTGTAAGATGGAATCTCAGAGTTTTGCATTTCTCTGATGACTAAGGATGTTGACCATTTCCTTCAGTGTCTTTCAGCCATTTTAGATTCCTCTGTTGTGAGTTGTCTATTTAGGTCTGTACTCCGTTTTTTATTGCATTATTTGTTCTTTTGATGACCAATTTCTTAAGTTCTTTGTATATTTTGGAGATCAGCCCTCTGTCTGATATGGGGTTAGTGATGATCTTTATCCATTCTGTAGGCTGTTGTTTTGTCTTGTTGACTGTGTCCTTTGCTTTACCAAAGCTTTTCTGTTTCAGGAGGTCCCATTTATTAATTGTTTCTCTCAGTGTCTGTGCTGATGGGGTAATATTTAGGAAGTGATCTTCTGTGCCAATGTGTTCAAGTGTACTCCCCACTTTCTCTTCTATAAGGTTCAATGTGGCTGGCTTTATGTTGAGGTCTTTGGTCCATTTGGACTTGAGGTTTGTGCATGGTGATAGATATAGATCTATTTTCATTCTTCTATATGTTGATATCCAATTATGCCAGCACCAATTGTTCAAAATGCTATCTTTTTTCCATTTGATATTTTTAGCTTCTTTGTCAAAATTCAGGTGTTTTAAGGTGTGTGGATTAATATCCGGTCTTTGATTTGGTTCCATTGGTCCTCCTATCTGTTGTTATGCCAATTCCAGGCTGCTTTCAGGACTGTAATAGAGTTTGATGTCAGGGATTGTGATACCTCCAGAAGTTCTTTTATTGTACAGGATTGTTTTTGCCATCCTGTAGTAATAGGAGGCGGGGCTGTGTTCCCAGCACCCCGGCCGCCTGCCTAGCTTATGCCCTGAAATAATTACTCGGACACTGTATTCTTTTAATCACTGCTTGGCCCTTTAGCTCTAGCCCTTACTGGCTAATTCTGATATCGCGATCAACCCATCTCTAATAATCTGTGAGCACTGGTTTTACCGGGAAAGATTCAGCATGTCTAACCTGGCAGCTTGCTTCATTGCATGCGTCTGCCCAGGAGCCAGGAGCATGGCGTCTCTCTGAGGCGTCTGCTCCCGAGAGGAGAGCTGTCGAGTCTGAGCTCACTTCCTCTTCCTCCCAGCCTTCTGTTCTGTTTACTCCTCCCACCTATCTTCTAACCAATAAAATGGGCCAAGGCAGTTCCTTTATTAGCCAATGACCTTCCTCCATCACCATCCTAGGCTTTTGCTTTTCCATATGAAGTTGAGTACCATTCTTTCGAGGTCTGTGAAGAATTTCACTTGGATTTTGATGGGCATTGCATTGAATCTGTAGATTGCTTTTGGTAAGATTGCCATTTTTACTATGTTAATTCTACCTACTCAAGATCATGTGAGATCTTTCCACTTTCTGTTGTCTTCTTCAATTTATTTCTTCAAAGATTTAAAGTTCTTGTCATACGAGTCTTCCACTTGTTTGGTTAAATTTACTCTGAGATATTTTATGCTATTTGGGGCTATTGTGAAGGGTGATGTTTTTCTGATTTCTTTCCCAGACCTTTTATCATCTGTGTACAGGAGGGCTATTGATTTTTTTAGTCAATCTTGTATACTGCTACGTAACTGAAAGTGTTTATGAGTTGTAGAAGTTCCTCGGTAGAATTTTGGGGATCACTAATATCATATCATCAGCAAACAGTGAGTTTTACAATTAAGATGACTGAGGTTTAAAGATTCTTAGAATATTACCCAACATCAAAACTAGATGCCTTCCATCTCATATTCCTCCCACCATAGTGCACAATGCATCAATAGTTATATCATGTATTATTAGCAGCAAAGGTTGGTAGAATGGCTCTCTGGAATTGCATGATTCCACTGTGACCAATGGAGAAACACAATGGAGAAAGTACTTTGTTTTCCTGGTGGCCACTGGAATGCTTCTTGGGTAATACCAAAGGATAATTAAATTTTCCTCAGTATACCTACCACTTTGTTTTTATCATTTTATCCTTTTTGACCCTTACAACACTTCTATGATGTAATAATAAGGCAAAGGTTCACACGCCCATTTATTTGACAAAAAGAAGAACCAAAGCTGAAAGAACCCAGCAAACCCTCAAAGTATGTGTTATGGTTTATTTGATTTGGAAGATAATGCTGAGTGCCTACATTACATCATCTCAGTCTAAATTACAGTTAATAAAGGGGGATTCCATTTTGACTCATGCAGGAAAGCATCTCAGAATCTTATTTGTGATCACTAGCATGCTCCTCATATAACAGGGACCCACAACGTTCTCTAGAACTTGTAATATGGACTTCATGATACACCAGTAGCTATGTTTAGCATTTTCAGTTCATTGATAAAAGCCTGGTTCCATTTTGTTTGGGGTACTATTATAAAAGTGGAATGAAATTATGAAGGATTTCCTTATCAACATTATATAAAGTTTCTAAAACCCACTGATAGACCCTTATGGCTAAATACTGACCAATCAAAATATTTCTCATTTTTACTTCTAGATAATACATTTCATAAAAAGTTATTCCCCATAGTACTATTTGTCTTAATATGTGTGAGTTTAATTCAAGAAATCCTTCATTTTCACACTGGACATCAGTAATGCCTAAACTACAAGCCAGTTAGTGAGGAAAAGAACTCAGTATTTTTTTTTCAGTTTCTTTTATTTATTTTAATACCCTAAAGGATAGAAATGAAGAGTTTTCTCCTGGCAAAAGCAAGGAGTTGAGATATTTTCTGCCAAAAGAAAAGTTATTAAAAAGGTAAAATATGTGCACCAAGATTTGAAGAACCTCCCTTTGTACATGGAGATAGAATTCCCCACTCAGTAATTGTATAAATCATGTTGATGGGCCACTGCTTTCCACTAAATGAATAAATTATAATTGCTAAGCATTGAGAATACCCTTGCTCCATGTACAGGTCCTGTGGTCCCCACTGGAATCTTGTTCTCTTGAACCATGCATTCCAGCCTCTGGCTGCCAAGTGTTTTTATGTCTTCAATAAACTAAGCTGAACCAAGCTATTATTACTGAATTGCAGGCTATTAGAAGCTGTATGTAGCTGTTGGTGTATCACCAAGGGAAATAAAATCTTATTATGTTCATTTTGTATGTAACCTAGATAGTTGCATTTGCAAGCTACCAGCATATGCAAGAGCTGTTTCAGATCTGGAGGAGTAGCAGAGGAGGTCATGTCATGGTGTCCCTGACTGTTTTCGATTCCTCAGACACCTGGCACAAAATTAAGTATTCAGAAACTAGAGGGTCAAAGACTTCTTTCAGTCTGCTTCAATTGTTTCAAGCAATTAGCAGAAAATTGGTAAACACATAAAGTAAAGGAACAGAGGCAAGGCAAAAGAGATGAACTGCACATGAAATACAACTGTCTAGTCCATTACTATGGAGTTCATTGAATGCATGATAAACATTTATTTTAAAATATTTTGCTAAACAAAAAAATGTTTCCCCAATTATCTACTAAGCAAAATAGCATAATATTGGCCACTATCTCTATTGCCATTAAGTTAAAGGCAGAAGTAGACAAAAAGATTAAATCCACATTAGAGTAATTATCTATTTAATTATTGAAGTACCTCCTATCCAAAGAGACAAGAGCCATATCTACTTAACCCAATACAACACAAGGCTCCCAAGCCATGTAAAGTCTTGTGGAGAATGACTGCATAAATTTTGGTTGCTTCCTCAAAATTTATATGAATTATTGAAAGACTAAAGTTAATGTTTTTATAAGCTATTTTAAAAAGAATAGAATTTTAAATGTATTATTTAAATAGAATAAAATGTATTATCCGAATTACTTTTTTAGTGGTTATGTGGCCAAATTCTTCTTCTTCAAAATAGAGATGGACCCTATCCAATAAACATTATCACTGCATAATACAAAATGGTTTGTGCTCAAGCCTACAAACCATGGTTTAAAAAAAAAAATATGCACCTATAATTTTTATACTATTCAGGTCTCTCTAAAAATCTCAGTCAAAATGTCAAGCTAGAGCCAGTGCACCTAAAGAAATGGATGTCTATTTCTTTTATTAGAAGACAAACAGTATTCTAAAAAGAAGGCAAGCATGTAAAAAGTGGAAATCTGAGTGTTTGGTCCATTGCAAGACTACCAGTATTTTCTTTTGCAGTTTTTACAGTTACATAAAGCCCACAGAGGCACTTTCAATTGATTTAATAACAACTGCTTTTCCACCTTCAGCGATGAAACAATTCCCCCTCAAGCCAGTAAAAATCGCTTCATCTTAATCCTGAAACCTATGCAGTCTTTCATGGAAAAGCAGATCTAGGTATCAGTACAGAAGAAATTCAGATATCTAATGAACTGATTCCAGAACTGGAGGATTACCTGAAATCATGCCAGATGACTTGAGGGCAAACACAAGTGTTAATAAAAGAAAACACAGAACCATAAAAATTCACCAGAGTGGAATATGAAAAGCAACATGCCTGGCATTACTAGATTTAGAGAAAGAGGTCATAAGCCTCTGAATTGAGAGCCTACTGCCTCTAGGTCCTTGTTTGAGTTCTTATAGTTAGTTTTCATGGACAACAAAGCACTTTTCTCATGGAGTTAATTTTGCTCATTTTGTTTATCACAGTGGTAGAAAGCAAACTAGGAAAGCTACCTAACTCTGAATCTTCCCATACCATTCCACCCTATCCCATCTCAGGCCCCAAAGCAAAAAGGCTACCTCTCTTAAATTCAAGTACAGAGAGGTCACACTTCTAGCTTGCTTCTCTTCTAAAGAAACTGACACTTAGCCAAGAATCTGCTAGTATGTAGTCCCAGGTACTCAAAAGAAACACTCAAGGCTGGGTATTCAAGACAAACCAGGCAAAATACTGAGGCCCAATTTATAGACGAGAACAGGAAAAGAAAAAAAAAGAATGAAAGAAAGAAAGAAAAGAATTCAGATCAGCTAACACTACTGCCAATGACTAATTCTCGTCTTGTAAACAAGACTTCCCAGAAAGATGCTCTGTCTACAAAAACTCCTTGACTGATTTGAACTGGGTAATATGGAGAGTTAGAATGCTTCATGCCCAGAGGTTAATTACTTTGTCTTGCCCCCTGCAGAGCCATTCCTGGCAGACCTCTATGTGGGAATTAACATCCTGTGACTAACAGATTAAAAACCCCACAAACCAAAAGCTAAGCATGTCATTACATAGCATCTGGAGCCTGTCATAATTGCCTTTCTGTTGTACCCACCAATGTGCTGTGGAATAATTCTGTATGTCATGAATATGTACTACTCTCATTGGTTAATAAGGAAGCTGAATAGCCAATAACCAAACCGGATAAGGCTAGCTAAGAGAAAGAAGAGCAAAGTCTGAGGAGTCAAGAAAAGAAGCCAGAAGAGGCAAGATGGACACACCATACTGAGAAAAGGTACCAAGCCACATGGCAAAGTATAGTTTAAAAATATGGGTTAATTTAAATGTAAGAATAGTTAGTAATAAGACTGAGCTTTTGGCTGAGCATTTGTAATTAACATTAATCATCTTGTGTTTGTTTGAGAACTTCTGGAGGGACAGAAATTTTTGCCAACAAATGACATTTCAACATGAGGCTAGAATTTCAACATAATTGCTTGCAAAGCTTAAAAATGGATTCAAAACACACAAAAATGGAGTCAACCACAACTTCTTGGTAACGTACTTTTCTTGGGTAGATGGTTTGATAATGGCCTACAGAGACAAGGCTCCTGTATCAGCAAGAGAGGAAAAGATGGAAAAATGTACAGAGAAAACTAATAAAAGCTCATAGAAAATCATGAACTCTAGACCGACAGCTGTGGAGCATCCTTCATATAGGGAAGGCAGTGATGAAGCTTGAACTCTTTGAGGGGCCCCTGGAAGTAAGACCTGTTGTAATAGGAGAGGTGGGGCTGAGTTCCCAGCACCCCAGCTGCCCCAGCTCCTGGCCGCCTGGCTAGCTTATGCCCTGAAATAACAACACACAAATTGTATTCTTTTAAACACTGCTTGGCCCATTAACTCTAGCCCTTACAGGCTAATTCTCATATCCCGATCAACCCATCTCTAATAATCTGTGTAGCATCAGTCTTACCGGGAAAGATTCAGCATGTCTGACCTGGCAGCTTGCTTCATGGCATGTGCCCCTGAGAGCTGAGCTATGGCGTCTGTCTGAGGCGTCTTACCTCACTTCCTCTTCCTCCCAGCATTCTGTTCTGTTTACTCCACCCACCTATGTTTTAACCTATGAGGCCAAGCAGTTTCTTTATTACTTAACCAATGACCTTCCTCCATCATTTCCCCTTTTTCTGTTTAAACAAAAAGGAAAGGCTTTAACTTTAACATAGCAAAATTACATATAACAAAACAGTTATCAAGTAAAAGTTACTATATTTACATCTATTTTATCTTTTTTCATAACTAAGGAAAACTATAACTATCTATATATTCTTTAACTCCATCAGAGACTCCAAAAGGATATAATATTACCTAAGCAAACAAGAAATCCAAAACTCTAGAAATAACAGAGACATCTTGCTGCCTGGACAGTCACCCAAAGTTTCTCTGTATCGTTGGGGCATCCATGTTCGGCCTACAGGCCCATAGTTTCCAGCAGACATTTCCATGAAGCAGGAATTTTCAAAGACAGTTCAATCACTTTCTGCTGTATCCTGCAAAATGTCTCGCAGACTCTCATGAATCAGGAACCCCGAAAGACCATCTCACCTTTATGCAAGTTCAGTAGTACTCTCTCTGTGGGTTCTCTGTGTCCAGTTTATACATCAGTCCAGGGAAGAGTAGTTTCTTGCCCAAATGGCTATCAAGCTCCATAAGGATCCTCTTCGATACCCATCTTCCTCTTTAAGTAGATTGGTGCTGTCAGGAGCAGACGTGTCTCATTGTCATGAAAAACCCTAAGTTATTAAAATATTTTAAATGCCATATTCTGCAGTCTTTGAAAGATATGAAGAATGTCTAGCTAACAGAAATGCATCTCTATATATCTAGAAAATCTAACTAACATGACTACAAGCTTTACTATTATCGATGATTTTCCATTAACAACCTATATTTTCTAATTATACATTATACTTTTAAAATGAACTACACAATCACAATACCTTAATCAAGAGCAGAAATACATATACATATAGCAAAATTGACCTTAAAATCCACACGAATGCAAATTATTCATACCTATATCATTTCCCCCTTTCAATGTAAAAGAACATTTATAAACAATATTTTGGGAACATGGGTGTAGTTTTTTCTCTCCAAACTGCTTCCTGCTGAATGGGGGTGCTGTTATTCAGGCCTTTTATGGGATAACCTGTCTGCTAGGTTCATCTCAGTTGGCAGTTGAGCAAAGTAATTTTTTGAGGGTATTCATAGCAACCTTTCAGGAGGGCAAGGTCTATCATACCATATCGGAATAGAAGAAATGAACAGGGTCTCATCCTCTGTGAAAACAAAATAAGAAACTCCTTTCCAAAGCATCATGTCCTTAGATCCAAATTTCAAAGTCAAGGCATTTTCAAAATATCTATGTTGGATTAGTTCAGCAGCATTTATAAACAAATATCTTTTATCAGCTGTTGCTCCTTCCTCAGCATTCGAACAATTCAAACAGAGCATAATAGCATACAGTATCAAAATTCTCTGTGTATTTTCCATCTTAGTGCGTTTTATTTTAACCTCTATTTTGTTTATTTTTATTTTTTGGTTTTTGAGACAGGTTCTCTGTATCTTTGACCTGGAATAACTCTGTAGACCAGGCTGTCCTTGAACTCTCAGAGATCTGCCTGTCTCTGTCTCCCAGGCATTGGGATTAAAGGCGTGTGCTACCACACCTAGAAGTCACAGAGGTCAATCTCCCTCTGCCTCCCATGTGTTGGGATTAAAGGTGTGTACTACCACACACAACAACTCTCTTCTTCTTCTTCTTTTTTTTTTTACTTTAAGAACTTCAACTTTTAGCCTGCATATATTTTTAACACACAGTAAACCATTTAGAAATTTTCTTTGTCTTTGTATCTCTCTTTACTGTATATCTCTTTTTCTGACCACACGAGCCTTTAAATTACTGAGCAATATGGGTGGGATTAAAGCCATGGCTTTAGCAGCTAGATCCAGCCCATTCCTTAGCTTTCCAGCCTCATGGCTGAGGTACTGGCTGTAGCCATGTTTACTGCCACAACTCTATGGCATTTCAAGGTGTCTGCCAGCAAGCGAGCTACAGCAGCCTGTGCTTGCAAACTGCACGAACAGCCTGTGTAAAAGAGTCAGAGTTTTCCCTGGCAGGACAGCCCAGAAAGCCAGCATTTTTAAACAGTGCAGCTTTTTTGCTGCTACAGCTGAAAACCGAAAAGCATGAGTTCAGCTTTTCATCAACACCGTTTATGTGTTTCGTGGCAGGACCTCTTAATGTTGGACTCTAGCGTCCAAACACTGAGAAGGAGTCGCCCCCAGAGACCATCTTATACACACAGCCGATGCAAAAGCATGAGGATTTTATTAATTCTGTCATGACAGGGTCCCCCAGCATTCGGGAAGCCGAGAGACCTCGAATAGCGGGTACAGTCTACTTTTAAAGGGGCCACAGAAGCAAGGGGGGTTGTTCTTTGACTATTCTGATTGGCTTATTTGAAAGGACTATTACCAATAATTGACTGGAGAGCTGTTGCCAGATCAGATGAGGTAAGAGGTCATTTTGACCCCGTTTCCCAGGGGACTGAACCGAAACTTACGTATATGGGTAATTGTTCAGGAACTGAGTACGTGCAAGTGTAGCTGTTAGGTCCTTGGTTCCCAGGGGAGGAGGGGAAGCACTATGGCACAGAGGCTGAGAGGATTCAGAATTGTCAAAAATGGCTTCAGGATTGTCTTAAAGTCTTACATTAAGAGCTGCAGGGTTTTGCAGCTGAAGCTGAGTCAGGAAGCCTCTCTTAGACGAGAGCGCTTGCTTGCCTCTAGCAAGCAGTGTAGAACCGAGAAATTGTAGTATCTATCCCTGGTGCATCAGTTAGCTTTTTGGAACCCATTTACTACGGTGGGATACCAAGTTCAGACTTAATATAGTAGAGGGATGGATGGGGTTTCTGAGCAATGGGTGATACACTACTTGGTGGCAGTGTGGATCCAAATTTTCCTCAGAGTTGGAGAAGTAGACATGACTCTCATACTGGTACTTCCATCACAAATCTAGGCTCTCAGGGAACCAAGCAAAGAGGAAACAGCTGCCAAAGCAGAGGATTTGGTCCTAGCCATGTTGTTTAACAATTTAAAGGAACATATGGTTAGAAAACCTCTACAAATATACAATAAAGACATATCCAGACCCCCAAAGTCTCTGAACAGGTTATAGTGTATTTAAAAATATACATATAGTTCAGAGAGAAAACAGAAAGAGTATATATGGTCATAGATTTAAAAAGTATAGTTTTAAGAAGGGATAAGTAATATAAAAGAAAAAAGACATGTAAGTATGCAAAATAAACTATGGGTACTGTATGTTATTGTGTTATCTTTAATTTTTTTGACTGCAGAGGAAGGAGCTATAGGTGCTAAGACACATTGGATTATAAATATTGCTAGATTAAACCAACCTGCACATCTTAAAATTTCTTCAAAATCTAAGCCAAAAGATTTGTTACTTTGGGGGAGAGGTTATCCTTTTATTTTTTACAGGAAATGAAAGACTATGGATTCATTCAAAGTTAAAGATTTGATCAAGGAAGACCCTCTGAAAATCTTGTCTACAAACATACAGAAATAAGCCTAGAAAAACTGCAAGACATATCGTGTATATGTTGCCTGCTCAAACATAAAAAAAAACAAAAAATAATCCTTGTTTGACTAGTATAGAATACATATTCTGTACTTGTATTAATGCAGATATGTACGTTACCTTTAAAAGTTTATGTATTTTCAGAGCAAGCAAACCAGACACCAATAAAACCAGATGGACCAAGTGATCCAACATCTAGAACAGCTTCCAGGCTGCTGACTGAGATGGTCTAGCCTCACAAATTAACCCAGTTAAGACCTAACAATTATCCTTATTTTCTCAAGGTTCCCCCAAAGATACTGTTGCCGACAAACAACAGAAAGTAGTCTGAAGAATGACACCATGTTCCCAAACATTGGCTATGAATGTTTGTTATCATATAACGAAGTTGGTTATAGATTGTTATTGATCATATTTTTTAAAAAAATGCTAAACAAAAGAGTTAAATTCAGAGATCTATTTCTAAAGGAAAAAAAGGGACATGATATAGATATGATAGGAAAAAAGTTAGATTATTGAATCTACTTTAATCCAAGAAACAACTATTAATTTCAAAATACTTTACCTTGGCACGAGTTTTGGTTTACTGATACAAATTTAAAGTTAAATTTGTTATATTGTGTGTATGTTTCTGCTCTTGCTTAGGGTATTTTGTTTATGTATTTCAGTTAAAGATACAATATATAATTAAGAAATACAGATTAATAGTCATCTATATTAGTCAGACTGACAGTTATGTTAGGTATGCTTCCAAGGTCATAAACAGATATATTGAGATAGATAGATTGTCTTCAATCATTTCAAAGACTTACAGGATATGGAATTTAATAGTTTATGTTACCAAGTACTCTGTTGATGAACTGCATCCAGCTTCCTTTTTTTCTTGGTTTACAGCCTCTTCAAGTTATACTTGTATTTGTCTGAACATAGGAAGCACCTAAACAAACACTGTTGCTATAAGCACATGCCTGAGTACGAAGAGGCCCACACAGTGAGGCAGAGGTACAAGTCTAGCTCCTCCTCAGTCATCATATATCCTCAGCCCTGAGACACTGCTTTCTGCTCTGTCATGCTGTAATAATGCTTTAACAGTATCCCAGATACTTCATGGACAATGCAAAAGCTTTTGATTGAAGTTCCCACAATTTTATGAGACTTTTTGATACAATAATAATCATATGTAATAGATAAATGGCAGATTTGTTAGCAAAGGAAGCTGAAAGGCAAACCATCACACAAGACTGCCTGAGGAATACATAACTATAACAAATATGATACAAAAGAAAAAGTCCAGAAAGTTGTTTGAACATACCCTTTGTAGTGGCATTTCAAATGTATTTTAGTAAATAAAGACTGCCTGAGGATTTGAAAGTAAAATAGTCCCACTGGTCAGTCTTAAAATCAGATAAGAGTAACATCCATTTTTAGTCCCAGTAGCTACAATGACACACTCCTTTAATCCCAGTAGTTACCCTAGTTGCCATAGAAATAGGGTGGTACATGCCTTTAAGCCCAGTAGTACATGCCATTGATCCCTGCTCTAGAGAGGAATATAAAATGGGGTGAGACAGCTCTCAGACACAGTCTTCTTCTAAGATTTGGAGGCAGGATTGCCATTTTAGGACTGAAGTCAAGGTAAGAACCACTGGCTGGCTGTTTTGCTTTTCAGATCTTTTCAGGTTGAAATCCAATTTCTGACCCTGAGTTTTCATTTAATCATGCTTTAACCCTCAGCTTGGCTTTTGAAGAACACACTGAGTACATAGTTAATTTTAAGCAGGCACTCAACATGGTACCCAGAACAGATGCTACATTACCAGAAAAACAGATTGTTAACATTTTTCCCCTCCAGAAAAAATAGAGAAGACAATTTTTGATAATAACATCCATCTACATTTTAAATGTAGTTTTTAAAGACCCTATGGAAAAAAACTCTAACTTTACTTTCTAATTTTCTTGTCTTCCTAGCCCATGAAAGCAATTAAAAAGAGTAGAATCAAAGAGGGATTCTCCCTCCCAAGTAGCTACCAGCACCAACAGCTCCTCAGTTAAAAATAATAAAAAATTTATTAATATTTGAGGGGATGCATGTCACAGAAACTGTGTGGAGGTCAAACAGTGGGTTTTTCCTTTATCCTAAGAGTGTTCCAAGGATCAAACTCTGGTCACCAAGTTTGACAACAAGAGCATTTATCCACTGAGTTATTTTGGCAGTCCTGAATCAAGAATTATTGCCATTTTTTATTTTTACTCTGAAAATTCCAATTCTTTCCAAACCCAAAGAATATTCCTTAAAAATTTTACACAAATATTTAAAATAATATTCTGTACAACTATGAATCATATCTGTATAAATGATTTTAAAATATACATGTAGTTAAATCATATAATAGTGTAAAGATTATTAACTTCTCATTATTAAACTCCAGTACTCCACTATGTGATGATGACACACTTATCTGCCCCCCTCCTGAGAGAGGTTTGTATTAGCTTTCAGGGTTTCACATTTAACATGTAATTCTTTGTTTAATATCCTTATATCTTAGACCACACATTTTGCAAATTATAAGAGTGATTTCACATTAGCAAGGACTCTGTGTTTCTGTTCTGAACATTTTGTACTGACAGACATTTGAGTCTCAAGAATCCAAATCATGTAGAAAAGCTTTTCATTGCTGTGATACTATGCAGTTACCTAATTAGCCAAGTGACTTTATATGTCGATGGTCAGTTGAGCAGCCTTCTCTAAAGTGGGTAGTTCATTCTACCCACCATCACTTGTTTGTGAATTTTATCTCAGTTTGAAGTTATTTGAACTTTTTATGTTGCAATTTTTCCATGTTTCTGACTTATTTTTAAACTTCAGGTATTTGTGTTGTGGATGAATACAAGTAAGCATCAATTTATCAAGGACTTTTTTAAATGGATATTATGGCCTTATATTATGAGCAAAGGGGCCAAGACCATGATACGGAAACCTATAGAAACAGCTGACTCAAGCAAGTGGAAGCTCACTGACTTCAGACTGACAGCTGGGGAACCTGAATAAGACCGAACTAGACCCTCTGAATGTGGGTGACAGTTGTGAGGCTTGGGTAGTTTGTGGGACCAATAGCAGTGGAACCAGTATTTAGCCCTAATGCATGAACTGACTTTTTGGAGCCCATTCTCTATAGAAGGATACCTTGCTCAGTCTAGATACAGCAATGAGGTCCTTGGTCCTACCTCAAGTGTTATGATGGACTTTGTTGACTCCTCATGGGAGGCCTCACCCTCTCTGAGGAGTGTATGGGGGGTAGGGTGGGGAGAAGGTGCGGGAGTGGGAGGAAGAGGGAACCAGGATTGGTATGTAAAATAAGATTGGTTTAAAAATAAATAAAAGAAAAATGCTTCCTCATTTGAATGTATGAATACTCTCTAAGTTCTTTGACAACTTTAGTGTTGATTGTCTATACATAGCCTAGGAAATTTTATGTGAACTCAGGTGAATATGTAGGCACACTCATTTTTTCTAGTTAATGCATCTCTTTTTCTATTTCTGTACTGATTCCAGATACAAATATTTCAAAAGTATGAATTTCCATGTGCTATTATTTTAGTATAACTTTTCATCAGCTTTTACTTTCTGTAAATTTTAGAATTACTTGAACAAAGCCTGGAAATGACTATCGAGAATTTAGTTAGAAAGACATTAAATGCACACATCAGTTGGTAAAATGGCATCTTTTGCCATTTTTAAGCATTTAGGGGAAAAAACTCACTGTGTCAGCTTTCTAGTTTTAGCAGATCCTGCATATGCACATACTGGCAGCACACATTCAACTCTATGGGATTTCAAAACAGCACAGAAGTGGAAAGGGAGCTGTGGGAGGAGCTTGGG
The DNA here is from genome assembly GCF_018167655.1 of Microtus oregoni. Lineage (NCBI taxonomy): Eukaryota > Metazoa > Chordata > Mammalia > Rodentia > Cricetidae > Microtus > Microtus oregoni. Next base: position 20,348,103 of record NW_024543077.1, read on the forward strand.
AAGGACTGGGTGAGAGGGTGAGGTGAATATTATAAAAAGACATAAAAGAATAAATAAAATATATTGTTAAAAACCAACATAACATGAAAAAAATTTTGTATAATTAATACTATCTAAATTTCCCCCTTAAATCTTTGGAAATATTTCCTTTTGAACTATTTTTAGATATCTAAGTCTCATGAATAAAATACAGCTAATAAGAATTAATGAATAGAAATATACTGACGTTATGTTTTACTTGAGTGTTTTATAGTATATCATACTATGTTGCTGCAACTTTTGTGTTATAAAAATTTATACAATCGCTTTGATATTTGAAAAATTAACTAACATCTGTAAATAAGAATGACTTTTTCAGTTTCTCTCCAAATCTTAATTCTTTTTTCCAAAATCTTGGCATCCAAATTGTCCTCTTCAAGAGGCAGATGTTCAGTTACTAGGAACCCTATTTCAAGTGAAATAAAGCATGATATGGATTGAATGCATAGGGCTAGAAGGACAGAGAGAAAGGTTGAGGCCATATGTGGCTAATATTGCAGTGAATTTATGGGGTAGTGACGTGCTGCAGCAATGAGATACCCAGATTAACATTTCTGAAGTCCCAGAAACTCATAATTCTGGAAAGGACACCAGCCATTCAGACTGTAGAAGAACACAAAGCAAATAGCAAACCTTTAGAGGTACCAACATTTTTACCTTTAAAATGGTTAATTGAGAAACCAATATGGGTTAAACAGTGGCCATTAACAGAAGACAAACTGCAGAAAAATTACAGGTAACAGATGTGGATAGGGTAAATCCAAATCCTAATTGCATTTTAGTCATATTGCCTTCCAGAAACAGGAATATTAATACAAAGATAAGATATTATCTTAAAATGGATATTTTGCCTCATAAATCAAGTAAAAAATTAAAAACTTATATGGAAAAAGGCTCTGAAATAATTATAAAAGGAAAATTGAGACTTCGTCAACTAGCAGGTATAGACCCAGCAGCGATTATAGTGCCTTTTACTACTGATGAAATTAAAAAGTTATAGGAAGACAATGAACCTTGGCAAAGAGCTTGTGCTAAATTTTTAGGAGAGATTAATAGCAACTATCCCAAAGGTGACAGAATTATAAGGAGATCTACTTAGATCCTTCCTCACATTGTAAGGGACACACCAATAACTGAAGCCCATACATTTTATACTGATGCAAACAAATCAGGAAAGGCAGGTTACAAATCAGAAGATTTAAGTAAGGTGGAACAAAGCCTTTATAATTTCTGTCCAAAAGGCAGAATTACATGCTGTTCTCATGGTGCTAAGGGATTTTAAAGAACCTCTTAATATAGTTACTGATTCATAATATGCAGAAAGAGTTGTCTTGCACATTGAAACCACTGAATTTATGCCAGATGATACAGAATTGACTTCATTATTCACACAGGTTTAAGATATAATCAGGAATAGGCTTTATCCCATATACATAACACACATCTCATCCCATAAGTGTCTGCCAGGTCCTCTAGCACAAGGTAATGCAGAAATTGATCAATTACTAATAGGAAGTGTGTTGAAGGCCTCAGTTCCATAAGAAACCATCATGTCAATAGCAAAGGTTTAAAGAAAGAGTTTTCTATTATATGGCAACAAGCTAAGGAGATTATAAAGAGATGTCTTACTTGCTTTTTCTATAGCCAAAGGGACTAACCCAAAGGGTACTCAAAGGAATTAAATCTGGCAGATGGACATGTTCCACTTTGCAGAATTTGGAAAATTAAAATATGTACAACACACCATTGACACTTATTCAGGTTTTCAATGGACAACTACTTTGAGCTCAGAAAAGGCTGATTCAGTAATCACACATTTATTGGAAGTTATGGCCATCATGGGTATACCTGCACAAAAAAAGACAGATAATGGTCCAGCCTATGTCTCTTAAAAATGAAACAGTTTTTTGCTTATTATAATATAAAGCATATTACAGGTATACCACACAATCCTACAAGTCAGTTATAGAAAAATCAAATTGAACAATGAAGGATATGTTAAACAAACAGAAAGGATGGAAATACCCACAGAAATAGATTATATAATGCTTTATAAACTTTGAATTTTCTTAATGCTAATGAGAATGGAACAACGGCAGCAGAGAGACATTGGATAATAGAAAAGTCTTCTGAAATAAATCAGCTGCTGTATTTTGAGGATGTGTTTGACCTCACAATGGAAGCCAGGGGAAGGGGTTTTGCTCCTGTTTCAACAGGAGACGAAAAGTTATGAATACCATTAAAATTAATAATGATTTAGTTTGAAAAAGAGAAATCTGTTGAGAAAGAGAAATGACAGCTCATCCACAGAGGTGACAACAAATCAGGTGGTAAGAAAACCTCATAACGGTTTGGGCAGGGTTCTGTTTTTGTCTTGGCAGGAAAATACTCATCTTCAAAAAGGCAAAAGACTCGGGATACCTAGATGCCTATAGAGGAAAAGATAATTATCACCAAACAGAGAATTATCACTTGTAAGGACATGTCATCTGAGGGTAAGAATCTCTGAATACAAAATCGAATTCACTTAAAAATCAAAGCTGGCTTTGGAGATGGACAACGGCTCTGCCCTTCTCTAAATCCAAGCATGTTGTTAAAAGAAAGCACTCGGGAGGCAGAGGCAGGCAGATCTCTGGGAGTTCGAGACCAGCCTGGTCTACAGAGCTAGTTCCAGGATAGGCTCCAAGTCACAGAGAAACCCTGTCTCGAAAAACAAACAAACAAACAAACAAACAAACAAAAAAAAAAACAAAGAAAGAAGTCAAGAACAATGGCACTGGGTTTGATCCTACTGCACATACTGGCTTTGTAAGAGCCTAGGCTGTTTGGATGTTCACCTTACTAGACCTGGAAGGAGGTGGGAGGTCCTTGGACTTTTCACAGGGCAGGGAACCTGGTCTGCTCTTCAGGCTGATGAGAGATGGGGAGTTGATTGGGGGAGGGGGAGGGATATGGGAGGCGGTGGCAGGGAAGAGACAGATGTCTTTAATAAATAAATTAATTAATTAATTAATTAATTAAAAAAAAGAAAATTTCAGAGTTTCTATCTTATGTCAGGAGCCGTCTGGTATGGGACAGAAAGAAGAAGGAATTTAGGGAAAAAATTACTTTTCTTCATACCTATTTTTCTCTCTATTGTACCTTTCATTGAATATTTGTCTGTATAAATAATGTTTAAGTTTTCCACAATAAACAATGAATTTTCTGCAGTAAGCTTTGAAGTTTCCAGGAAGAAGATGGAGTCCCACAACAACAACAGCACCCGGTTGAAATGATATCATGATGCTGATAGTGACATAAGACCTGTTTTGGGTACCAGCAGCTCAAGATGGCTCCAACTTGGTTAGCTAAATTGGCACACTTTTTTACAATGTCTGGGCAGAACTCCAAATAGGAACCTCAAAAAAAACCCTGCTGAATACTCAGAGACTATTTGCAATTATACCAGACAGTAATCTTGGAACTTAACCATCATTTTACTTTAACAGGATCCCATAGAAAGAACATCACTCCCATGACAGCTTGAAGTAATTCGAGAAGACGATGCCCCCTCTCCCAAAAAAGTTTGTCTTCAGGATTAGGGACATCATTTAGGGGTTGATTATAATTGGTATAGGGTTGAGGGATGGGGAGGAAATTAGGTAAGCTCAGGGATCTCTTTGGAAAAAAAAAAAAGGCCAGAACATTAGCCTGTAAGCCACAGCCATGATTAATAGGAATGGGTTAAAATAATATGTAAGAGTTAGCCAATAAGAAGCTAGAACTAATGGGCCAAGCAGTGATTTAAATAATATAGTTTCTGTGTGATTATTTTGGGGCTGAGCAGCTGGAACCCAACAAGAGGCCTCCTCCTACAGGTATGTTTTACTAGAGTGTTTTACAGTTTATCTTACTATGTTGCAACTTTTGTGTAATAAAAATTTATACAACAGCTTTGATCTTTGAAAAGTTAACTAACATCGGTAAATAAAGATGATGTTTTCAGTTTCTCTCCAAATCTTATTTTTTTCAATACTGATTTGCCCTAATTCTTTAAATTATGTTGCTTTCATTCTATATTTTAATCAAATATATCTATTTTGTTCCGTATTACTTTTAATCATGCTTTCTCTTTCATTGATTTCTGCTTTCCATTATTTTTTCTCCACAGTCTTGTATCTTATTTTGTTTATTTGTAAATTATTATCCTTATATATTATTATCCATATAGTTTCAGTTTTTCTCAAAAGAAAAATATTGAGCCAAATGGTGGTGGTGCATACCTTTAATCCCAGCACTCAGAAGGCAGAGGTAGTCAGATCTTTGAGTTTAAGGTCAGGCTACTCTATACAGAGTTTCAGAAAGAAACTTTGTCTGAAAAAAATTAAATAAATAAAAATAGAAAAATTGGAAGAAAGACAAATATTGAAAGAATACTATATCCTTGTATTACTACCTAAATCTAAAAGTATCATCATATTTTCTTTATTTCTCTCTCCCTTTTTCTCTTAGTGTTCAGTAGTCATTGTTTTAATTAGCCATTTAAAAGTTAATTATAAACACCTTGACTTCATAATTCAGTATCATCTTCAAAATAAGTATATTCATATACCTAAATATGTGACAACAAACAATATTAATTTGTGATATCATGTAACGTGCAGTCCATTCCCCTATTCTCCACTGTCACAGCACCTCTTCTTCATACTCTTCTGTCACTCTGCACAATGAAGTTTCAAAAACTATTTTGACTGATGTTCCTTTAATCTCTTATATTTGAAATGTCTTTCATTTTCTTAACTCACTTTTATTTTTTAAATTAATCTGGATTAATTAAATAATTTCCTGTATTATCATTTAACTATTTATTTCAAATTTCCATTGTGAGGGTTTCTTTTTGCCTCTTTAAATCCTAGTTGATGTGAGACGTGGTGGTTGGCATCCTGTATGTACAGCTTCTCTTTGGACAGTTCAGTACCCACTGTTGACTTGTCAAATTTAAAGAAAGATAAAATAGTGATTTGATAGTCTTTCATTCCTTGTTCTATAAAATCAGATTTTTGCTCTCTGTTCCTTTTGTAATTTTTCTCTTTTTTTTATTTAATCGTTTAGACTATTGAAATTGATACATAGATTATTTTTGCCTAAGCAATTATGCTCACTATTATCCTGAATGCTCAATATCCCCTGACTTTTGAGCTGGCCATTCTATCCTTTGAAATGATGTTATTTGACTTTAAGCCCACCTCAGATTATACCCCAAGCTCATCCTGGATTCTTCCTGCTTCATCTGAAATCAGCCTTTTCTAATGGACCCTAGCTCCATTTATTTAAAACTATTGCTTAGAAGAGAAGTGCTCTGTGTGTTCACACCATTAAAGAAATTGTTAACTTTTATCCACTTAGTAGAAAGTGTGTGTGTGTGTGTGTGTGTGTGTGTGTGAGAGAGAGAGAGAGAGAGAGAGACAGAGAGAGAGAGAGAGGAGCGTGTAGTTGCAAAGGTTAGTTGTTATTGTTATCAAAGGGCTTTCATTCTTATTACAGCAGTCTGCTACTCTGTGCTTTATGTTAAAATAATATGACTTTAAGTTGATAATAAGTTACCGCTGTGGTAGTTTGAATGTAATCCACTTCCATAATCTCATAGAGAGCGGTACTATTAGGAGGTGTGACTTTGTTGGAGTAGGTATGGCCTTGATGGAGGAAGTGTGCTACTGTGGGGGCAGGATTTGCAGTTTTTTATGCTCAAGATACTGCATAATATGCCAGTCAATTTCCTGTTGTAAAATGTAGGACTCTCAGCTACTCCTTCAGCACCATCTCTGCCTACATGCTGCCATACTCTCTGCATGATAAAAATAGACTGAACCTCTGAAACTGTAAGACATACAATTAAATGTTTTCCTTATAAGAATTTTCATGGTTTGATTTTCACAGTTGTAGGAAGCCTTAGCTAAAACACCACTAACATTAATAAGTATGCTAAAGTTTAATGTTTTTTGATCTATTTTGTCTTTAGAGTATATATATTACTAGGAAAACACATTTTACTATCATATTACTTTCCATTTTAAATATATGAAACATTAACATTACATAAAATCTAAAATTACATTTATCAAAGTAACTTTTGTCTCCATCCTCTCTACTTTATATCTGCCCTCATATTCTATGTAAAACAACGTTGGTTGGGAGGGTTAAAACAAAATAGTTAAAGTTTTGATGCCTGAGACTCACACAGGAGGAGAGAACCAACTCCTAACTCCATACTTACCATGACATGCATATGCAATAAATAAATAGATAGATCAATAAATAAACAAACAATTTTAAAAAGTCATTAAAGACTGAGAGGAATTTCCAGTGTGTTGGGTACAAGGAAAATACTACATTCTATTGTGGTTGTGTTGGTTGCATTGTCTTTATTACACAAGAAGAGAGAATGATCCAATGAGTCTGAACCATCTTCAATTAACCTCAAACTACACTAGACTAAGGGGGAAAATACTGGACAGCCTCTCTGTTATGTCATTGGGAGTCTCACTGGTTTTAATTCATCATGGCCAATATGCACTCAAACTCACCATGGAGATGGAGTCACAACTTCTGACTGAAAGAAAACAACATAAAGACAGACCTATGTGATCATTGTAATTGATATACACAGGTGTTATAGCAATCAAACCAAGGGCTGAAGATAAAGTTCAAATTCCATCTAGAATGTGCAAAAATCCTTTAGTCCTATCTCCAGAACTATGAGGAAAACTAGTTGTGATTGGTATCTTTGATAAAATATTGAACAAAGTAAATCAAAAGTTTAAGAATTTGAATATACAGTTTGAATTTATTTATCTAAAAGCAATTAACTGAGGATGTGTCTCAGTTGTAGAATGTTGCCCAACGCCCTATGTCTAACTCCCTGGATAATAAAAACAAATAATGATTAAATGAACAATCTAAAACTTTCGAATTGCAACTTAAAATGTGCTTAACACATTTGCATTCTATCTTTCTTTTTAGTCAATACATTGAGTTCTCTAAAAACTTCTGTAGTGCTCACTAAAGAGAACTCAGAAGACTGGAACCAATATGAGTCATCTGTAGGAGAAATAGACACAGCAAGTAAGCTTGGTCTTGCCATAAACACTAAATGGCTAAGCAAGCGGCAGTTAACCTTCTAGAAATATCAGTATCTGGAGTCTTTAAAACAAACTGTCTGAAATACATTGAGCAGAAAAATGATCTTTTCAATAAAAGGTTATGAAACAATTGGATGTTAAAGTTGAAGCTTTAACATTAATGAATTTTTACTATGTAAAACAGTAACTCATAATGGATCACAGATTCAAGGAAACCCAAACAGAGATATTGGAGGAAAATGTGTAATTTTAAGTAGTAAAATAATATACTACTCAATCACAAATGAAATATAAGCCTTAAAACAATAATGTTCATTTAAACTTATTCAAAATTTCAAGCATTCTCCACTCTTCAAAATATAGTTGTAAGAAATTCAAAATACCAGACAGATCCTTGAAAAAATACCTGAAAATAGCAAGTTCAGAAAAAGGTTGAAATCCAGATCACAAAATATATGTTCAAAACTCAGTATTAAGAAAATAAACATCTTTGTTCCAGCACAATGAGCAAAAGATTTGAGCATGCAAGTCATCAGAGATGTAAATATATGAAAAGTAAATAAATACAAGATATTCAATTTCATTAGTCACAGGGAAATGCAAATTAAACCAAAATATGATACAGGTACATTCCCTATTAAAGAAAAAGGTAGGCAAAGCCAAGTCTCAAAGGGGAAAAATGAAATGTAACACCATCTTGGAAAATGGTTTGGGATTTTGTAAAACATTACAATTCACTTGTATTTATGGGAGACCAAAGATTAGTTCACATGATTACAGAAGCCCCAAAGTCAGCTGGATCAAGGTTAGGGAAAGATTAGGTTTTTGTTCTTGTCTTCATCTGAAGGTGTGGGAATCAGAAAGACTAACAGTATAAGTTGAGACCTAGCAAGAGTCAATGTATCAGTTCAAATCCAAAAGAGGGGGAAAGAAAATAAGCAATTCTCCTGATCAAAAGATATCATGCAATGGATTCTCACTCCTGGTGGGCTTCTGTCTTCCTCAGGTTTCTAATGATTACAGAAGACACTCACATTAGGAAAGGCAATCTGCTTTATTCAACTTACTGATGAGAATGCCAATCTCATTGAAAGAAACTCTCTCTAAAATACCCAGAACACTAGTTTTATTGTGTCAATATATTTGGACACATTAGCCAGCCAAGTTGACACATAAAATTAGTCCTCACTCATGTCCAAAATAAGTTCTCACTCATGCCCAGATAGTTATCCAATAAAGATAAGTATAACCAAACCAAAAACTTTGTGATTTATTGAAAACCATCAAAGTTAGAGACAAACCAAGTGTCTATCAACCAAAGAAAAAACAAGTTGTGTAATTACCCAGTGGATTTCTATTCAAACTTCCCCCCCCCAGATACAGACATATACATTATGGAGAAATCTCAAAATCATTATGAAAGTGGAAATGTCCATACTCATGAGACTACAATCATGACATATGTATAGCATGTTCTAGAAAAGGCAATCCATAGGAGAAGAAATATGTGGACCTGAGAATGTGGGGGGAGGGGAATGGAACTTAAGGGTGATGGAAAATTTGTAAGACTATAGACAATGAGTGGAACTCATGTATGGTCTGCTAGAATCAGGGAATCTAACATGGGTAATGGCCACACAGCTATCATAATGGGTTGGTGATGAAGGAAAACTACTGCATCCAGTAGCAAAGTAAAGTAGGAAACTTTGCAGATATAAAGAGAATGTTCCAAGCTCATTCAGGAAGAATTAGTCCCAGCTGGGAAGTGCTCTTCTCCCCATGAGACAACTCATCTAGAGAAGGCCAGAATCACTCTTTAAGACAAAGCACCTCAGAAAATATTCACTGAACATTCAGTAATTGACATTTTAAAGAGGAAAGAGCTAAAGAGTGAGCTGGGAAACAAAAGTGGTTGTGCATGGGAGCTACAACCATAGGAGCAGGGATGGCAAGAAAAGCCTTTCTTCAGTACACTCAGCACTGAGCAAGAATATCAAGAAGTTAAGGGCCCAGGAAGATTCATATATCCCCTCTTAAGCCCTCCCCATTATGTAGCCTCTCTCTGCATCTGTGGATCATACCATATTGTGGTATTCCCCTCTGTCTACTGTTAATATGTTTTATTGCCTTTGATTAATAAATAAACTACTATTGGTCAATGGCTTAACAGAGTAAAGCCAGGCAGAGAATCTGAAAAAAGATGTAGAGAGAGAGTAGGCAGAGTCACAGAGAGGCCATGCAGCCACCACAGGAGAAAGACACCTGCTGGAGCCTGACAGAATCTTGCTGGTAAACCATGAGCCTTGTGTTAAAATATACAAAACACTCAAGAAATTGGTCATCAAAAGAACAAATAATACAATAAAAATTGGAGTACAGACCTAAATAGAAAACCCTCAACAGAGGAATCTAAAATGGCTGAAAGACACTTAAGGAAATGCTCAACATCCTTAGTCATCAGAGAAATGCAGATCAAAACAACTCTGAGATTTCATCTTATACCTGTAAAAATGGCCAAGATTAAAACCACTGATGACAATTTATGCTGGAGAGGTTTTGAGGTAAAGGAAACTCTTCTGCACTGCTGGTGGGAATGCAAGCTGGTACAGCCCCTTTGGATGTCAGTGTGGCAATTTCTCAGAAAATTAGGAAACAACCTTCCTCAAAACCCAGTAATACCCAGTAATACTTTTGGGTATTTATATAAAGGATGCTCATTTGTTGAGCCACAAGGACATGTGCTCAACTATGTTCATAGCAGCAATGTTTGTCATAGTCAGACCTGGAAACAAACTAATTGCCCCTCGACTGAAGAATAGATAAGGAAAATGTGGTACATTCACGCAATGGAGTACTACACAGCAGAAAAAAATAATGATAGCTTGAATTTCGCAGACAAATGTATGGAGCTAGAAAACGTCATTTTGGGTGAGATAAACCCAAACCCAGACCCAGAAAGACAAGTATCATATGTACTCACTCATAAGTGGTTTTTAAACATTAAGCAAAGAAAACCAGCCCACAAATCACAATCCCAGAGAACCTAGACAACAATGAGGACCCTAAGAGAGACATAAATTGACCTAATCTACATGGGTAGTGGAAAAATACAAGATCTCCTGAGTAAATTGGGAGCATAGGGACCTTTGGGAAGGGCAGTTTCATTATTAACCAATGAAATCAACACAAAACAAAAGACTCTCCCACATCATTTCCCCTTTTTCTGTTTAAACAAAAAAGATAGGCTTTCGCTTTAACATAGTAAGATTACATATAACAAAATAGTTATCAAACAAGAATTACAGTTACAATATTTGTATTTATTTTATCCTTTATCATAACAAAGGAAAACTATAACTATAACTAACCATTCTTTAACTCCATCAAAGACTCTAGAAGGATATAATATTACCTAAGCAAACAAGAAGTCCAAAGCTCTAGAAATGACAGAGACATCTCGCTGTCTGGACAGTGACCCAAAGTTCTTTTGTACCGTTGGGGCATCCATCTTCAGCCTACAAGCCCATAGTATCCAGCAGACTCTTCCATGAAGAAGGAAATTTTAAAGACAGTTCAGTCACTATCTGCTGTGCCTCGTGAATTCTTTTATGGAGCATGAACCCCGAAAGACCATCTCACCTTTAGGCAAGTTCAGCGGTCCTCTCTCTGAGGGTTCTCTGTGTCCAGCTTATGCATCAGTCCAGGCAAGAGCAGTTTCTTGGCCAAATGACTAACCAACTCCATAAGGATCCTCTTTGATGCCCATCTTCCTCTCAAAGTAGATTGGTGCTGTCAGGAGCAAACGTGTCTCATTGTCATGAAAAGCCCTAAGTTATTAAAATATTAAATATGTTCTGTAGTCTTTGAAAGATATGAAGAATGTCTATCTAATTGAAATATATCTCTATATATCTAGAAAATCTAACTAACATGACTACAAGCTTGTCTATTATTTATGATTATCCATTAACAACCTATATTTCTTAATTATACATTACATTTTAAAAATGAACTTCACAATCACAATACCTTAATCAAGATCAGAAATACATATATATATATAACAAAATTGACCTTAAAATCCATACCAATGGAAAAAAATCCATACCAATGTAAATTATTCATATCTATATCATATCCCCCTTTAAATGTAAAAGAACATTTATAAACAATATTTGGGAATATGGGTGCAGTTAGTTCTCTCCAAACTTCTTTCTGTTGTATAGGGGCACTGTTAATTAGGTCTTTTATGGTATAACCTGTGTGCCAGGTTCATCTCAGGTGGCAGTTGAGTAAAGTAATTTTTTGAGGGTGTTTACAGCAACCTTTTAAGAGGGTGTGGTCTATCATACTATATTTGTATAGAAGCAATCCACAGGGTCTCATCCTCCATGAAAACAAAAGAAGAAACTCCTTTTTAAAGCATCATGTCCTTAGACCCAAATTTTGAAATCGTAATACCCTTATATCCATTTTGGTTTAGCTTGGCAGCCCATGTAATGAAATGTCTCTCTGTACTTAGCTCCTTCATAGTCAAAATTTTTAAAGAAAACATAATGTACATAATCCAGACTCTCTGTGAATTTTCCATTTTTACGTGGTTTATTTTTCTTTATTTTTTTCAATCTATAACTATCTGTACTCTGTCTCTTTAAAGACTTTACCCTTTTTTTAAGGGCATTAACTTTATTTTTTATATATATATATTTTTTCTCTCTCTCAAGCCTACGTATATTCATCCAACATTGTGATCCATCCAGTGGTCTGAATCTATCCTATTATGAATCTGTAATTTTTTATTATCCAGGAGCACTTCTTAAAATGCTAAGCCATTCTTAAAAACTTAAGTTGCACCATGTAGAGGTATTACAGTAGTGCCTGTTTTCTGCCAGTCTAAACCTTAGCTGAGCTGTTATTATGGTAATTACGATCATTCCTGCCTGAGGTCAGCACAGTTCAGCATGATGGAATGAAGCCAGAGCCCCTCCTGCCTTAGAGCCATTCAGTGCCCCTGAGCTGTCCACAGTTTCAGGCACACAGCAGTCCACATTGCCATCAAGCAAGCTGTAGCACTTTACTCCAAATGCTTCATTAAAAAGCTCTGTCTCACCTTAGGAGACCTGGATAGAGGTGGGCAGTCCTTGGACTTCCCACAGGTCAGGGAACCCTGATTGCTCTTCGAGCAGATGAGGGGGGGGGACTTGATCGGGGGAGGGGGAGGGAAATGGGAAGCGGTTGTGGGGACGAGGCAGAAATCCTTAATAAATAAATAAATTTAAAAAATAAAAAAAAAAAAAAAAAAAAAAAAGCTCTGTCTCCCGCAGGATCCAGGCACAGATCACAATGGCTGCACAGCCCAGAAAGCCGGCATTTTAAAACTGCAGCTTTTTTCCTGTTGTGGTGGCTGAGACAGGGAATTCTCTCTGTGGCATGCCACCCACAAACAGCAAAAAACTGTGTTAAACTCTCTCTCTTCTTTTTAAAGCCCTTTCAGGTTTTTAAGTGGATTTTGTCCAACATGTTGGGCACCACTCTGTAGTATGAGGAGCGGTGGGTTGCGTTCCTGCCCAGCTCCACATGGCTAGTGTTACCCAAAATAATTACAGGGAAACTGTATTCTTTTAAACACTGCCTGGCCTATTAGTTATAACCTCTTATTGGCTAGCTCTTACATATTGATCTAACCCATTTCTAATATCTGTATTGCCACTTGAGTGTCTAACGGGTCTAACAGGCATCCATCTCGGAAAGGAGAATCATGGTGACTGCCTGACTTGGCTGTCTTTCTCCCAGCATTCTGTCTGTCTATTCTGCCTACCTAATTTTCTGTCCTATTAAAGGGCCAAGGCAGTTTCTTTATTAACCAATAAAATCAACACAAAACAAAATACTCTCCCACATCAAATTAACACATTTTAAAATTAAATTTGAAAATTAGTTAAAACAATTTTAACAGGAGGTCAGCATGATTATTTTATATGAGGCCTCTCTTCCAACTTATAGCTGGTTGACATTTCAGGTCCTCTTCTTGTGTTCACATGCACATGGAGAGAGATCTGCTATTTCTTCCTCATCCTCCCACTGAGTTGGAGTCCCAGTCTCATGACCCTATTTTAACTTAATTACTTCCCTTTAGACTCAATTTCTAAACACAGTCACACTAGGAATGGTTTTAGACACAAATTCAGATGTGACACATTTTATCCATAACAAAGAGACTTTATATTAACAATGATGTCTTGGAACTAGAGACACAGCTCAGTAGATGAGATCACTTGCTAGGCAAGCATGGACCTGAGTGTGAATCCAACATCCACATAAAATATTGGGCAGGCCTGATGTGAACTTGTCACTCAGCAGTATGAGAGACAGGAGTTTGCTGGCTACCATCTTACCTCCAGTTACACTAAGATACCTCAAGGAATGAGGGAGAGAATGACAGAAAAAGATACCTAAGATACTATAGGATGTCCTCTTCTGATCTCCATATGTATGTGCAGACACAGACACACATACATACGCCATACACACACACACACACACAAAAAGATATCCAGTTAATACCACTTAATCCTACGCAAATAAACTATGAGCTGGCAGTGATATCACCAGTTGGTACTAGCAGACATGGAAAGTGAGATGAACTATATAATTGTAAATCTAGTAAGTGTCTAGTTAACGTCCAAGCCAAACAAATTACAATTTTATTTTGAAGTGAAAGAACATGCTATATCAGTGCTCATCACAAATTAGGCACAAATTAAATTCATGAGGAGACAAATTGTGCTTTCCTCCCAGAGAGGTCATTTCATTCACAGCAGGAGTAATTTACTATCGCACTCCAGCATCTTACTAATTAAAGAGTAGCTCTGGTGATGTATTTAGGTTCACAGAGCCTCAAATCCCTCATAAGTAAACAACACTACATAAACAACAGTGGTTTTTTTTTGTCCTGAGTTGGGCATGTTTAATAATAATTAATTTCAACACTTCAGATTACCTACTTGGTAGCACACACTTCATTCCAAGTGTCTTGAGCACGGTAAACTGAGCCAGTTAGTATAGGTTTTGTTTTTCCTTTGTTAATTCTGAATTATAATACTGCATGGTTTAACAACCATGCTAATAACTTTGACAATATCAAAACTACCTCATCAACTTTATGAACCCACTGGAGGTTTGTCAAACCATATCTCTTTAATTGGAGTCAGTTAGCTTTTCCCATTAAGAGTTGTTCACCTAGATTCTGTGCTCTTTTGCTTAGCTAATAAAAACAGTGTGTTACTACTATACTGGATATATCTGGAAATGAAAAAAAGCAGACATAAATGAGCTTTCTTTCTGAGAGTGAGTCACTTGGAAATGCAGCAAGAATTAAGTCTACTGATTAAAATGTAAGACGTTTAGTTTGCACCTCTGTATTAGTCAGTTTTTCTTACTATGACAAAAATACCACAGTGAGGTTAGCTTTATTTTTTTAAAACAAGGTTTTTTTTTTTTTCAGCTCTCCCTCTTGTAGTCATAGGAAAGGTGTCAATGCTGAGAACTGCATGACAGAGGGTGAATGGCATCACATGAAGCAAATATGACAGGAATCAATCACATCACCAGACAGGATGCCAGGAAATCACACAGTGTCAACCAAGGACTTTGCCCCTTAGTTTAGCCAAGGACCACAGTGAATTCTGTCTTTAAAAGGTTCCACTACCTTCCAACACCTTCACAATGAGGACTTCACTTCTGACATGTGAACTTTTGGAGCATGAAAAATAAGAGCCAAATCATAACAGCTAGAATTTCTAGTCTGTATATTCTTTTTTTTTAATTTATTTATTTATTAAGGATTTCTGCCTCGTCCCCACAACCGCTTCCCATTTCCCTCCCCCTCCCCCGATCAAGTCCCCCCCCCCCCTCATCTGCTCGAAGAGCAATCAGGGTTCCCTGACCTGTGGGAAGCCCAAGGACTGCCCACCTCTATCCAGGTCTCGTAAGGTGAGCATTCAAACTGCCTAGGCTCCCACAAAGCCAGAACGTGCAGTAGGATCAAAAACCCACTGCAATTGTTCTTGAATTCTCAGTATTCCTCATTGTCCGCTATGTTCAGCTAGACCGGATTTATCCCATGCTTTTTCAGACCTAGGCCAGCTGGCCTTGGTGAGATCCCAATAGAACATCCCCATTGTCTTAGTGTGTGGGTGCACCCCTTGCGGTCCTGAGTTCCTTGCTCCTGCTCCGTCTCCTTCTGCTCCTGATTTGGACCTTGAGATTTCTGTCTGGTGCTCCCGTGTGGGTCTCTGTCTCTGTCTCCTTTCATTGCCTGATGAAGGTTAATATTCCTGAGGATGCCTATGTGTTTGTCTTTGGATTCACCTTATTTAGCTTCTCTAGGAACATGAATTATAGGCTCAATGTCCTTTATTTATGGCTAGAAACCAAAAAACTAGACCGTAAAAGGCTAATCAACCCAATTATAAAATGGGGCACTGATCTGAACAGAGAATTCTCAACAGAAGAACTTCAAATGGCCAAAAGACACTTAAGGTCATGCTCAACTTCCTTAACGATCAGGGAAATGCAAATCAAGACAACTTTAAGATACCATCTTACACCTGTCAGAATGGCTAAAATAAAAAACACCAATGATAGCCTTTGCTGGAGAGGTTGTGGAGAAAGGGGTACACTCACCCATTGCTGGTGGGAATGCAAACTTGTGCAACCACTCTGGAAAGCAGTGTTTCGGTTTCTCAGGAAATTCGGGATCAACCTACCCCTGGATCCAGCAATACCACTCTTGGGAATATACCCAAGAGAGGCCCTATCATACAACAAAAGTATATGCTCATCTATGTTCATGGCAGCATTGTTTGTAATAGCCAGAACCTGGAAACAACCTAGATGCCCTTCAACGGAAGAATGGATGAAGAAAGTATGGAATATATACATATTAGAGTATTACTCAGCAGTAAAAAACAAGGACTTCTTGAATTTTGCATACAAATGGATGGAAATAGAAAACACTATCCTGAGTGAGGTAAGCCAGACCCAAAAAGAGGAACATGGGATGTACTCACTCATATTTGGTTTCTAGTCTGTATATTCTTAAGTCACATGTATAAATAACGAAGTTAAAGCACTTGGTAGCCAGAATAGAGGGGACTGCTACATAACTCCACCTATACTCTCAGGGTTTTGTGATGGCTGGAACTTGACATGTCTGAAAATGGCTACCAGATAAACCCAAGTATTAGAGCTGATGCCTGGATCTGAGGAAGGTATAGAGTAAAGTTTACTTATGAAATTGAGTGTTGCAAAGTAATAAAAAACATACAAAGTCATTTCTAAGAGGAGTCTGTTGATACTCTCTGGTGTATTTTATAAGCAAAATTCCCTAATTTACATGGGAATCAAGCTGTCCATCCGTGACCTCACAGTATTTTAGCAACCACAACAGACGCACTGATCGCTTCTTGTGCCAGGCACTGCTTTAGGTATTGGGGTTGGAATGCAATGAGGGAGATAGATAGTGAGTCAAAGTAAAATAGTAAATTATATAATTTCAGGTGGTGATTTATGTCTTGAAATTATAAAAGAGAAAGAAGTTAACAATGAAAGAGGAAAATACTACTATCCTAGAGTTCGTCCTCTTTGAGAACAAGGCATTGAAGCACAGAATTAAACAATTCTATATGTTAATATAGAAGAGTCATCTAAGCTGTTGGCAAGTCCTGAAATAGGTTCAACAGTGCTTTTGAAGAACAAGAAGGCCACTGTGATAGGAGCTAGATACCAAGGTTGGAGGTGATGGGAAAGGAGTTGAAGCTGGAGACCCTATTTGCCAACTTACATTGGCAATGAAAGTAAAAAAGTACTAAGTGAAAAGGTATTTTCTGACTTGCCCCTTGAACAAGAAAGAGAGCCATAGAATGGCCTGTCAATACGAATCATTATTTGTCCTAGAACAGGAGCAACAAGGAGATGAATGAAAGGTCATGTAGCAAATGTTTAAGGCTGGCAAGCCATCATATCTTTGTTGCAGCTATTAAGACCTGCTCTTCTGGTACAAAGTCAGCCAGAGATAGTACACATATGAATGAAGTCACTGTATTCCAACAAAGCTTTATTTACAAAGTGGACCTTAGACTAATCTTAATGGATTATTTGGATATCTTAGAGAAAGATTTAGATTTGTTTTCTCTTAGATACAAAGACTCCTAAGGTATAGTCCAAATGAGCACAACAGGGCTATATTACAGTTCTTAGAGTGTCCTCACAAAGGGGTCTTAATTCAGTTTCTGCTTCTGATGGTAATGAAGCGTTATTTTTTTCTTCCATAATCCATGTGTACACATGACACTCAACCAATCAATACACCTGCTTCTGGAAAGAACACTAACTCCTAAATGGGGCAGTGGACTTTCCAAAGTTCATTCCACATGGGTGACTTATTGAATCTGTCAGTACGTTTGCCAGAAGAAACCAGGATCTTTCAAAGCAACTAGTACCATTATATCTAACTCTTACTGAAACAACTTAGAATCTGCCATGGAGTACAGCAATTATAGTTACTTACAGTGTGTCATATGTCTAAAATTGCAAATACAGTATCTCCTAAATGATTTTATGCTAAAAATTAAGTGTATGATATGACAGATCTGTTAATTACTTCAATTTCATCATTTCACAATGTATAAACATATTAAAGCACCACATTATATGTGAAATATATATATATATATATATATATATATATATATATATATATATATGGTATTATAGTACCATAAAGTTCAAAATGTATATTTCTGTGAATTCAGTAGCAAATAACCATTATAACTTAAAAATTGCATCTATTACTTTAAAGTGAATAGAGATTTCTGAGCATAAGAATAATTTTTTTCAAGCTAGACATGTCACTCTGTGGTTAGAGCACTTACCTAGCACATACAAGCCCTAGGCTCCAGTCCTAGCATTGGAAAAAGTTATGAATTCCTGGATCTTTTATTTCATCTATGCCAATATCAGGCTAATGTTTTTACTGCTTAAAATAAGTTAGAAAAATGAGTCCCTCAAGACAAGCTCTACCTGCTTCCTATTTATAGTATCATATCTAGAAAAGATCAAAACTAAACTTCCTCTGTCCTCATAAGAGCCAAGACTCATCATTTCTATCATTCTGTCTGTATTCCCTTCTTAAACCACTCTAAAATCAAAACAAAATAAAGCAAAAATGTTGCTCTGAGGATGGCTGACCCTGGCTTGGCTACATCACCAGAACTTAAGGTTGAGATCTGTGGCAACATGAATGATTACAGCATTAGTTACAAAATTCAGAATGCTAACACTGGAAACCCCTCCACAAGCCATCTGCCCCAGATGTCTCTGAAGATGTCTGTTTCTGAGTAAAGCTAAAGTATGAGCCACTATCCTAGCTCCCACACTTCAGGTTGATGGACTTAGGGTCATAAATGGACCCTTATCTAAGATTAAGTGTAGAAAAACTCTACAAGAAGAAAATTGCTAATATCATAGAAAATACACAGAAACAAATAATTTTATATCTCACAAAGAACTACTTCATAGAGAAATTGTATGATTCCTAACTAGTTGTATGATTAAAAAACTAGGATTCATGATTAAAACTGTATTATAACCTTGCTTATTCCAAATTTGATCTGAAACCATAAATTGGCAGTGGCCTCTGCATAGCATGCACTAGGTTTGGTACCTACAATAGTACTTCTCTTATCACAACATTAGGATTTATGATACCAAAGATACTAGGCTACCCAAAACTATCTTGAATGTTACCCAATAGGGGTGTTAAAACTGAAAGGCACATCTGTTAGACTATAGTCCATTGCTACTCAATGCATTCAGTTTCACTGGGAAATTTTATCTACATGAAACTAGAGCAATTTTTTTGTCCATGTCTAGAACGGAATCTGGTGACAGAAACTCAAGGAACAAAAACTACTTGTCTGACCTATTCTGCAAAGGGTAAACTCCCTTAAATCCTGTAACATTTTCTATGCATGTGTGTGCATTTCTGCACACATGTGAGTAACCATGTACCCATGGGTATGTGCCCATGTATGTACATAGTTGTAGAGACTAATGGTTAACCACAGGTGCCAGTCTTCAGTTGCCACCCACCTTGTTTATTGAGATTTGGGTCTCTCATTGGCCTGAAGCTTTCACGTAGACTAGCTACCTTCACCTCCCTAGCAATGGGATTTCAAGCTCTCAGCTTCTTATGTGGACACTAGGGACTGAACTCAGGTCCTTCTGCTTGCACTCATAAAACTCCAGCCCTTCCTTCCTTCCTTCCTTCTTTCCTTCCTTCCTTCTTTCCTTTCTTTCTTTCTTTCTTTCTTTCTTTCTTTCTTTCTTTCTTTCTGTCTTCCTTCTTTCTTTTCTTTCTTCTTTCCTTCCTTCTTCCCTTCCTTTTCTCCCTCCCTCTCCCCCTCCCTTATAATGTGCAAACTCAAGAACTGCTGGAAAATGTGTGTTAATTTCATGTTCATTCATTTTATTGGTTTTAATTTCTATTTGTCATGTTTTTCTTCTACAATAATAGAAGCTAGAAGTCATGACAATTTGTCTTATCTTTTCACATTTTTCTGGTTTCTGCCTTTCGTCCAATTAGTTGGACTCTGAGCAATGTCAAGTAAGTACTAATTGCATGAACTATTGTCTCATTCCAGTAAATTTTAGGAAACACCATGGTTCTTGCCAATCAAGGGTGTTGTTTGAGATTTATCCAGAAATGCACTTCCAAATGTCACATATAAAAAATAATGACTTTTCTTATGACATTTTCATAGATGCATAAATAATACACTTCTAACATGTTCACCCCTTTAACTCTCTTCTGTCTCTTTCCCCTCCAGCTAGCCACACTTTGTCCAGTCTCACCAGAATTGTTTTATATTGTTCGATAATTTCAAACACATATGTGCTTTGATCAAACCACCCTCTTTGCTCTGCTCTAATCTCTCTCCTATCCTCATCACCATTATTCTTTGCCAATACTCTCTTTTATTTTTCAGCTCACAGAATCCACTTAGTGCTGCCAGGAGGGTCATGGTTACAAAACATCTATCTCCTGGAGCATGGGGAGCCTCTCAGGGGCCACAACTCTTAAAAAGACTAACTGTCCCTCTTCCACTAGCCATCATCTGATGGAAGAAGGTCATTGGCCAATAAAGAAACTGCTTGGCCCTGTGGGTGGAGTAAACAGAACAAAATGCTGGGAGGAAGAGGAAGTGAGGTCAGAGTCTCGACAGCTCTCCTCGCGGGAGCAGACGCCTGAGAGAGACGCCATGCCCTGCTCCCAGCATGAAGCTCCGACCCAGGATGGACATAGGCTAGAATCTCCCCGGTAAGCGCACCTTGGGGTGCTACACACAGATGATTAGAAATGGGCTAAATTAATATGTGAGAATTAGCCTAGAAGAGAATGGGCCAAGCAGTGATTAAATGAATACAGTTTGTGTGTTGTTATTTCGGGGCATAAGCTAGCCATGTGGGCGGCCGGGTGTGGGGGACGCAGCCATGCCGCCCCATATTACTACAATCATCAATTGTTAAGATTCCTCAGCTAGTGGTAGGGATGACCACCTTGCTACTACTCCACACTGGGGCTTTCTCTCCCTTGATTTTGTGTACACAGATGATATGGAGGGGCAATGAAGAAGAATGGAGCAAATGGAGTTCAGCTGAGGTACAAGGTGGGAGGATAGTGTTGTAGAAGAGCAAGTATGGAGAAGAATAACAAACAAGTGATCTTATTACAAAGAAAATTTAAATCAAGAATGTTTGCTGTCTATTTATAGTTTCACTAGAATATATTTTATGTACCATAGCAATTCAACAGCTAAAGGGACATACTTAAATGACTGTCAGTATAGATAAGATTACATAGCCATCACCACAGTCAAATTTCAGATGTCCTTCTCAACCTCAAGGAAACCCATTTATTGTTAGACTCTTCACCTCATTTTCCCATCCTTAACATTCGGTAACAACTAATCTACTTTCATAGCTTTTTCCAATCTTTAACTTTCATACATAATCAGACAATTTGTGGTCTTTTGTGATTATCTTACATTTCATTTTCTACTGATTTTCCAAAATATTTAAAAATGATCTTATGATTAACCTTATACAGAACTACTTTAAAACTATTAAAATGGCCACTTTTAATTATTAGATGATTCTTGTCAATGATATGTGACTTTTAAAGCACTAACATATTGCCTCTTGTTTTTTTACTGGACAGTGATAACAATGCTATGTGTATCATTTCAAAGAATAGGATAGAACAGAATTGGATGTTGTATTAGTCACAGTTTTCTTGCTGTGAAGAGACACTACAACCACAGCAATTCTTATAAAATAAAACATTTAGTTGGAGCTTGCTTATGGTTTCAGAGGTTTAATCCGTTATGGTAAAGGCAGTGAGCATTGCAACAGGGCATGGTAGGCACAGTGCTAGAGAAGTTGTGATCCAGAGACAGATAACTTGGGCTTTGCATGAGCTTTTGAATCCTCAAAGCCCACCCCAACTGGCACACTTCCTCCAACAAAGTCACACCTCCTAATACTTTTAATCCTAT
Organism: Microtus oregoni; assembly: GCF_018167655.1. NCBI lineage: Eukaryota > Metazoa > Chordata > Mammalia > Rodentia > Cricetidae > Microtus > Microtus oregoni. Next base: position 20,369,878 of record NW_024543077.1, read on the forward strand.
TAAAGAATTCCACTCCCTGGTAACTAAGCTTTCAAACATACCAGCCTATGGGGGGCATTCTTATTCAAACTGCCACTGAATCCCTCTGCCACTTCTTTATTTGGGCTTTGGAGTAATTGCAAATATATTGGATTCATTCCCGTAAAACATTTAGGGACAAACTTTTTTAGATAATTGTGGTTTCCTAACTTAATGTCTTCTCTGTTAATTCTCTTAAATTTGTACTTATAGATCTCATTGAAATATTTTAAAATTTTTATTCATTTTACATACCAACCACAGTTCCCCTTAACTCCCCTCCTACCACTCCCCCATTTTCCCCCTGTCCCCCCCCCCATCCACTCCTCAGAGAGGATAAGGCCTCCCACAGGGAGTCAACTAAGTCTGGCAGAACCTTCCCCTGTATCAAGACTGAGATAGGTATCCCACCATAGGGAATGTGTTCAAAAAACCAGTTCCTGCACCAGGGATAAATCCTGGTACCATTGCCAAGGGTCCCACAAACAGACCAAGCCACTCAACAGTCACCCACATGCAGAGGGCCCAGTTCAGTCCCATGCAGTCTCCCCAGTTCTCAGTCCAGAGTCCACAAGCTCCCACTAGTATGGGTCAGCTGTCGTTGTAGGTTTCCCCATCATGATCTTGACCCTGTTCCCCTGCTCATATAATCTATCTTCCTTCTTTTTGAATGGACTTCAGGCAATTGGTCCAGTGCTTGGCTGCTGATCTCTGCATCTGCTTCCATCAGTTTCTGGATGAAGGTTCTATGATGACAATTAGGGTAGTCACCAATTTGATTGCAGGAAAAGGCTAATTCCAGCACCCTCACCATTATTGCTAGTAGTCTTAACTAGGGTCATCCTTGTGGATTCCTGGGAATATCCTTAGCACCAGGTTTCTCTCTAACTCCATAATGGCTCCCTCTATCAATATGCTCTGCCTCTCCATGACTCCCCCAACTTGACCATCCTATTTCCTCATATTCTCATCACCCATCCCCTCCAGCCCCAGTTTACCCAGGAGATCTTTTCTATTTCTCCTTCTTAAGGTGATCCAAGCCTGTACCTCTTAGGGCCTTTCTTATTATCTAGCTTCTTTGTGCCTGTGGATAGTAGCCTGGTCTTGATTTACATCTAATACCCACATATGAGTGAGTCTTTTGGGTCTCGTCTTTATCTTTCTGGGTCTGTGTTACTTCACTCAGAATGATTTTTTTCTAGTTCCATCCATTTGCATGCAAATTTCAAGATGTCATTGTTTTTTGCCACTGAGTAGTACTCCATTGTGTACCACATTTTCTTGATCTGCTCTTGATTGGTTGAGGGGCATCTAGGTTGTTCCCAGGTTCTGGCTATTATGAATAATGCTGCTATGAACATGGTTGAGCAAATGTCCTTTTGGTATGATTGAACATCGTTTGAGTAGATGCCCAAAAATAGTATTGTCAGGTCTTCAAGTAGATCAATTTCCAGTTTTCTGAGAAACTGCCATACTGATTTCTAAAGTGGCTCTACAAGTTTATACTCCCACCAGCAGTGGAGGAGTACTCTCCATACTCCACATCCTCTCCAGCATAAGTTGTCATCAGTATTTTTGACCTTAGCCACTGAGAAGCATCATCATCCATGACTTCATGCTCTACTATAGAGATAACAATAATAAAAAACAGCAGAGTATTGGCATAAAAACAGACACATGAATTGTTGGAATTCAATCAAACACCCTAATATTAATCCACACACCTATGAACACCTGATTTTGACAAAGAAACCAAAATTGTACAATGCAAAATGAAAGTGTCTTCAACAAATAGCTGAAATGGTGCTGGCATAGCTGAATGTCGACATGTGGAAGAATGCAAATAGATCCTTATCTATCTCCATACACAAAATTCAAATCCAAGTAGATTGAAGACCTCAACATAAATCCAGTAACAATGAACCTGACAGAAGAGAAAGTGGAAAGTAGCCTTGAACACATTGACACAGAAGACCACTTCCTAAATATATTACCAGTAATACAGACACTGAGAGCTACAATCAATAAATTGGACCTCCAGAAACTGAGAAGTTTCTGTAAGGCAAAGATATGGTAAATAAGACAAGATGGCAGCCTACAGAATGGGAAAAGATCTTCACCAACCCCACATCTGACAGAGGGCTGATCTCCAAAATATATAATGACATAAGAAACTGACATAAAAATACCAAATAATCCAACCTAAACAATGGGGTGTAGATCTAAACAGAGAATTTTTAACAGAAGAATCTCAAATTACTAAAAGAAAATTAAGGAATTGTTCAACATCCTTAGTCATCAGGGAAGTGCAACTCAAAATGACTCTGAGATACCATCTTACACCTGTAGGAAAGTTTACATTTCAACAGATTTTAGATATATCTACATGGGGAGAAAAAACAGCCTCCTATGAGTCATTTAATTTCATTTCCAATTGTGGTCATTTGTTCTTGTTTCTCATTTCTTCATTGTGTGTGTATGTGTGCTTTGCCCTCCTACCTCTTCCCTGGTTAGTTTGCATCTATCTCTTAATTCTGAAGACACATTACTTGAATACACAAACAACTTTTCCATTTTCAGTTTTCAGGTCCCTTGTTTCTGCTTTTTTCTTTCTAGTTAGTTTTCCTTTTTCTATTTAGTGCTGATTTTTTTTTTTTTTGCTTTATTTGGCTGCACACTTAATTTACACTCACGCTTTTCATTCATTGCTATAAGTATATAAGGCTGTGATTTTCCCTCTGACTGTTGCCCTGACTATATTTCTATTAGGTGGGTTTTTTTTCTTTCTTTCTTTCTTTCTTTTCTTTTCTTTTTTTTTTTCTTTTTTGGTTTTTCGAGACAGAGTTTCTCTGTGGTTTTGGAGCCTGTCCTGGTACTAGCTCTTATAGACCAGGCTGGTCTCGAACTCACAGAGATCCGCCTGCCTCTGCCTCCCAAGTGCTGGGATTAAAGGCGTGCGCCACCACCGCCCGGCTATTAGGTGGTTTTTCATTACTGTTATGCTCTGATTGTTCATGCTCATAACATGTCTAAGAGACGTTTTCTCCACGTCTGTGAAGTGAAGTGCTAACTTGGGTTTTTTTTTTCCATTTATAATTTATTAACACTTGGATTCTAAAATATGTTCATACTTAATGGCAATTATTGAAGTCTGAGGAGTGGCATTAATATGGTCCTTCTTTGTGACTATATTAGTGCTAATGTAAAAAAGGGGGTACTTTTATTGTTAAGGCACAAAATTAACCATATCTCAGATAAACCTATCTTACAAATCTACTTTGTTCTTAAATCCTTTACAATAATTTTAAAGGTTTTATTTATCTATTGTTAATGTGCATGAATGCTCTATCTGCAAGTATGCCTGCAGGCACGAAGAGAACATCAGATCCCATTATAGATGGGTGCGAGCCACCATGTGATTGTTGAGAACTCAAGTCAGGACTGTTATGATTTTGCTGCGAGTCCCAAGTAGCTAGCTGCAGGGTCCTGGTGGCGGCAGGTCCACAAACCAAGGTGGCTGCAGCAGGTCCCGGAAGCTTGTTGCGGGATCCCAGCAACAACAGACAGACAGGAAGGTGCAAGTTCCCTGTGAGCAGTGTGGGCAGGTGGGAGGCACATAGACAAGCACATCGTACAAAACAGAATTAAATATTTCTTAGGTGGGTTATGGAGGGGAAGGGAAAAAGGAGAGAAGGGAATGTGAGAGAGAAAGAGGGAGAGAAAGGAGAGAGAGACAGAGAGTGGGAAGAGAAGGGAACACAGAGAGAGTCAAGATGGCAAGGGAGAGAGAGGCTGCAGAGAGTGGGTGTGGCTTGTCTCTTAAAGAGACAGAACATCATATTCCTAGCTCATTTTTTATAATAAAAAGCTGGAGATTAGACAACACAGGTTGATGGAATTGGGGCGGCAGATTCTCAAGACTGCTTCTGGCTTATTTGTGGGCATTGTCTTGGGGTGGGGGGAACCTGAGAAGGCTGGGTGCTGGCCACATCATGGCATAGCTAGTCTCTTTGCTCCTGTCTGGTGTTTGTTGCATGGAAATGTCTGGTGTCTCTTATACCTGTTTAAGGTACTGGCAGAACAAAGAACAAAGTTAAATTAAGGGGAAAAAATTAGGACCAGGGAATTGAGGGAGATGTATCTGACCTGTTTAAGGTGGATCCTTTAATTCAGCTCTTTAGAACTCACAAGAATTCCTTGGGTTTGTGAAAACAGAAGATTTAGACACATACATTCTATAATGACGGTGACATATTTTTGTACAATGAAAAGTCTTTTTAAGACTATGGAAGGCAGCATAAGAGAGAAATTTGATCTGAAATTTGTTTGGTGAGGTTGTTTTTATTTTTAAACTGGCAAAACCTTTTCACTATTAAACTGTATCTGAGATCTTTGAGAAGAATAAGATTTTACTTCAGTTACTGATTAAAAAATGACAGAGAACTTACTTGGTTGGCACCCAGAGCTACTCTTTTAGTGTCCTCCATTGTCGCTGAAAGTCACATTTGTCTTTTGCTGTTTAGCGCAGGGCCTGCCAGGCTCCAGAAGATCCTGTGGGCTAAGAAATCTGTAGGAAGACAGGCCTACCTTGACCTGAGCAGCTAGGCTGTTGATTCCAGCAATTCTGTCCACATCAGGAGATCTTGAATTTAGATGAATGGCAGTTTTGTCCAATGCAGATGGACATTGTTGTATGCCCATTTGTCTTCTGTCTTCTTTGGAGGAAGTAGAGTTTTGCTGCTAGGAGCCAACCTGTCTCTTTTTGTTATAAAATCATTTTTTGAAATAATTAATAAGTTTTTTTAATAATTAAATATTTAAATATCACATTCCCCAGATCTCTGAGCAGTTGAGGGCTGTTTATTAGGTATAGGTACAGTATAGAATCTGTCTGGAAGGTTGGATCTGAGCTTGACTGTACTGGCGCTTAACAGGTAAGATTTACACTTGTAAAAAGGCAGAAAGAAGAAAAAACTGCTTGCAATAGAAGGTTAATGACAGAACTGACAATAGTAGAAAACAGCTTAATATATTTTAAATGAGGTTGTATTAAATATAAGACATTTTTGTGAGAGAATTAAAAGTACATATCAGTTTAACGTATGAGATTTATAGTTTTTATTGTCTGAAATGAGATGTAATGAACAATTATTACACACAGAGAGAGGGAACAGGAATTGTGCAATGTGGATGCATTTGATTGGCCCTATCAAAGGCATGCCACTGTGCAAAACACATGTAACAGAGTTAACAAGAGGATTTTAGTGAAAACCAGGGGACAAGGCAGGGTATACTTAAGTAAAAATGGGAGAGCTTGGTCACCTGACCTGGCTCTCAGCCTAGAGAGTGGTGAAGTCACCTGACCCTAATCAAAATGGCAGCAATCACATGTTGTATGAAAAAAACCACAATGTTTGAGCTGTAGGGATTTTAAGCTTAATAAGAGAGGCCAACAGGTGTGATCCACCATGTGGCCGAGCTGCCCTGCCACAAGCTGCAGAGAGGAGTAGAAGGCTGGAACCGAAAAAGCCACATCATGCCACAAGCCACAGTGGGGAACAAAAGGCTGGATATTCAAAAAACTGCACCATGTCACAGCTGGAATTGAAAAAGTTTGCTGGAATTTTAAAAAATGTCAAGGGACAGACATGGATGGTTGCTATTTATAGCTGAAATTGTTAAAAACCCGCAAAATACCACTAGGCACACAGAGAAACATCTCTCAACTGTGGGTGGGGTACAAATCAGTGTGACCACGCAGGGACCCAAGGCTGAGCATCCTCTGACCTCGGGTGGGGTGTTATTGCCTGGCTGGATCTGGTCGGGTGACACAGAAACCAGAGACCAGAGCGGCCTTTTACAACGAGAGAAAAAAAAAAAAAGAAAAGAGAAGAAATGGGGAATAAAGAAAAGAATCTGAGGATCCTGGGTCCCCAGCCAAATGCACTGCAAAGAGTTTCCACTGCTAAGAGTGGGCTGACTAACCCTGGGTTAGTCCAAACACAATTTTAGTTAAGAAAAGCAACCATAACAGAATGGGATGGGGAAGACTCACCAATGAGCTGGGAAGCCGGTGGTGGGAGTATGAAAATAACTTTGGTTCAGGATCCTGACCCTGGGAGAAGAGTTCCGGGCAAGAGTGCCTATCTGAGTTACGTGGAACCAAATGTTATGGTTTTGCTGTGAGTCCCAAGCAGCTTCCCAGTGGCAGCAGGTCTAGAAATCAAGGTGGCTGCGGCTGGTCCCAGCAGCTTGTTGTGGGATCCCGGCAGCGGCAGACAGATGGGAAGGTGCAAATTCCCAGCAAGCCGTGTGGACAGGCGGCAGGTGGGAGGTACACAGACAAACACATTGTACAAAATAGAATTAAATATTTATTAAGTGGGTTATGGAGGGGAATGAAAAAGGGGGAGAATGGGGGTGAGAGAGAGAGAGAGGAGAGAGAGACAGAGAGACAGAGAGAGGGGGAAGAAGGAAGAGAACAGAGAGAGCCAAGATGGCAAGGGAGAGAGAGAAGCTGCAAGTACCTCTGGAGGAACAGCCAGTATTCTTAACTACTGAGCAATATCTCCAATCCCTTTACAACCATTTTTGAGTTTTTAGCCTTTTCATTTGTAGGATTACAAAGGTGAGATAACATCTTTTATAATATGTCATTAACATCTCCTTAATAAACGTTGACCATCTTGTATGTACTCACTAGTACTTGTAATTTCTATAAATTTATTGAATTCATGTTACAGGTGTGTTTCTTTGGTATGTTTGATCCTTGGCCATAAATTATACTTATATAAACCCAATATGTCATTGCTAATCTTTATGTCACAATTGTCACCTTAACATTTAGGGAACTGGAGATCTCATAATGTCTTCCATCATAAAACATAAAAATAATATTCCTTATTTGACACATTCTTCTTTTGTCTTCATGTTTGAATGACAATTTACTGGATCTAATAATTTTGAGTCACATTTTCTCTCCTAGGGGAATAATCATAACAATTTCATTAGCATTGAATATTTCTCTACATCAATTTTTTTTCATTTTTAAGTGTTTTGATTTCATTTACTCAATTCTCAAGTGATTTTTTCCTAATAATATGTCAAACATTATGAAGAGATACATCAATTTTTTTTTCCTGCTTTGTTAGTTGGCATATGCTGAACTGCAACTTTAACCTCAGTGAATAAACTTAATATGTTTTGGCATAAAAGAAAAGAAGCCAGAGATAAAAGAGAGCTCAGTGGGTAAAGGTACTAGTCACACAGCTGGTGACTTAAATTTGATCTCTGGAAACTACACAAAGGTAGAAGGAGAAAACTTACTTCAAAGTTTTACTCTGACATCAGTACCACCACCAGTTCCCCCACTCTACCCCCCCACATATACACACAAACAGAGAAGGTGTAAGGAGGAGTGGAAGAGGGAGAGGAAAAGAACAAGACAAGTGGGGGAGATCATTATTTAAAATAAAAGCAAAGAAAGAAAATTGAGTTCTTGCTCAGGGAATACATATAAAAGTTAAGATTCAGAGGGCTTCTAGTTCACATGACCATTCATGTTTGTGGTCAAAATAGCAACACATTAGAAGGACTGTGAACATGGAGGAAAACCCATGTGATGCTCTATGGTCCATAGATAAAATAAGGACATATTACTTCTACGCACATTCTGTTGACTAAAATATACTCATAGAAAATAATAAAAGACTTAAAATGTATTTAAGTAGCCAAGAAGATGAGTTTTTGCTGGGTACTAGTAATTTCTACATAATTTTTTGTTCTTCTTTCCACATATCATGCATACCTAGTGACCACATGTGAAAAACATTTACCTTTCTCAAAGGACAAAACACTGTATCCTCTGGTTGCTGCATCTTACTCAAGATCAGGATTTTTGTGTGATGACTCTCCTTTATATAAGGCCTATTTCTGGTTCCTTGGGGATTAATAAGCCAAATGACTATGTCAAGAATACCTGAACCCTAACACCCATGAAATAATATTAGAATATAGATGAGAATCATAATAAACATCCCCATTCATAAAAATGCACGAATGAAAAATTACACTCAAGGCAGTGGTAGAATATGGCTGGATAAACATCATGTATTTTCACAAAGCAGCAAGTTTCTCAGTGCTAACATATATTTGCTGTCTAAATGGGGTCACTGTTTTCCACAGCGCTTGCTCCACTCTCTGGGAGTTCTTCTTCCTCCTTCACTGTTTCCATGTACAAAAGCAAACACTAGAAAATAGTGCTTATGCTGTACATAGATGTGTGTTACTTCCAGGCCCAGCGTATAAGAGTTCTGATCTAGAATTCCATGTTTTTCACCCCTTTCTGTAAACTGCAATGACAACTAAGCAGAGGAGAGAGCAAATGTGACGGTGGCCTGTGATAGCACAACAGCTTTGAATGATTGTGATGCATGGCTCTCTCTTCAGAATCCTGGTAACCAAAATCCAACCAGGTGTTTTGAGCCATTATACTTTGAATTTTTGTTGTAGTCATTGAGCAATCTAGAGCATAAAGATAAAGAACTCTGCTGAAATAATGTAACTCCAACCAAGATATGTATGGTTTAGTATTTGTAGAACAAATGACAAAGAAATATATATATATATATATATATATATTACAATTCTGGCAACCACTGGGTACTGCACACCATTCAATCTAAGTGCTACATGGTCACTCACTGGCTGAGCAGTCAAAAGTGAGCTAGCTCCACACTCAGGAGTGGTAATAATTGGTGTGGAAGCCCTTCAATATCCTCTGCCATGGCTGTTCTAAGATCTGGTAGGCACATTCAATCTATAGATTAATTCTTTTCTTTATGCAAAGTGTTTTTAGAAGTGGTTCAATGTTTGGGGTTTTTCTTCAGTATTTTAGTTGTCTTCTATGGCAGCTCCATGTACACCTTGCTCTTATTTGTTTTGAGTTTGTTTCATTTTGGCAGCAACGTTTAATCATGATGTCTCATTGAGGTCTTCTAGGTGCCTGTGAGACTTTCTAGCCTATTTGCCTAATGGACTTTGAGAGGGTTTCAGCAACTTTTCCTTGCTGCTGTCCTTTCGGACCTTGTCTCCTGTCCTACAGTTTATGTAGGAACGTCCTTTATAATTCACAAAGCAAAAGTATCAGCACTTTCCTTGCCAACTTCTTTGTTTTCTGTTTTCTCCTTTTCGTGTTGTATCCTTGACTGATTTTTTTTTTTGATTGCTCGTTTTTTAATGAGCTGAGCTGTACTGGACCTGTTACTTTAAAGGGTTCTTAGCGGGAGGAGACAGGGATGTCAGATGCTAGTATTTGGGGCTTTGCCTCCTACAGTCAGGCATCATTCTTAGATTTTTCATTTCCCTTTCCTTCCTGCTTCCTTGCTACCAAAAGTCACAGGAAGCTACAACTGTGAGTCCTGTTCCCAATGTTGGGAACATGGAATTTATTTTGCAATTTAGTGACTTCTTCATCTTGAAGAAACACTCTGTTGTCCTTTTCCTAGACTTGGGGCATGTGTACACTTCCACCATTCTATCCTGAAAAATTGATTTTGTTGTTGTTATAGCTCTGAGGATTGAACTCAAGGCCTCACACACGCGAGGCCAGCTGTCCACCACGCAGCTGCAAGTTCACTCCCTCCGCTCTGCTTTGTTTTCTACCTTTGGCAGTCTTTCTATCTGTTTTATAATCCAATGTTTTAACAATTATAATTTTCTGAGGGTAAGAAAATCTCTTTCCTCTCTTTCTCCATTCCTCTCCACCTATACACCCCCACACACACGTGTCTCTCAGCTTTCTATGATGCTTTCACATATTTTCCAAAAGTCTGATGGAAAAGTTTGCTTCACCCCATTACTGTTAAAGAGCCATTCTAATTAAAAGCTTGCACTGTCAAAGGCCACTTGTTATATTTTAACATACAAAAAAAGGGAAGGATTATAAAGACAATTATTTCTAAATTCTGAATCTTTAAAATGTAACTTAGAACAGTGAGATGTAAAAGAACAGAAGATGGTTGCTGTTAGGGTGCACTGCAGGATGGTTTTGTGCAATTGTTAGTAACTATCTAACTAGTGACCAGAATATACACATTACTATAGAAATTGTGCTTAATGGGGTGCAGGAAATTCTTATTGTCAGACTCCTATATAAAAAACAAAAACATTTGTTCTTTTCCTTGTAATATATCTGTATCTATGCATGTCTACGTGTGTGTGTGTGTGTGTGTTGTTGTTGTTGTTGTTGTTATAACAACCTACAAGCCTTCATTTAAAAAGACATTGTCATTTGCCCTTCTGAAAGCAAACACAGAGCACCATGGACAATTTTGTAGAAAATGATTGTGTGCCTATTATAACCAAATATCCCACTTCCTTCCAGTAATCAGATACTAGGAATCAGCTGAGGAAAGGCCACATAGGGCCATCAGTAACAATCTTGTGTCCAACCATTTCCTTGCCTGCTGCAGATTGCACACTGCTGTAGGAAATTCTACCTCCAGTAGCCTTTAAGTTACCCTCCCACTTGGGTGTGGCTTCTTATACTATATATGTCGATGTAAAGTGAGCATCTGGCCTCTTTTCCAGCTGTGGGATTCGGTTGCTGTTCCTGTTCCAGCAGAGGATTGTGATCTGTGAGTCACAAATGTGATCTGTGAGGGCTAAATAAATAGCCCTCTATTACGCTCAATTGTGAGTGAGTGTGGGATTTCTTTTAAGCGTCCTTCTTCAGCACACTACTTGAAATGTGGCTTAGCCACAGCAATCTGAAGTAGGTGACTTGGTTGATTTTTTAGATGTTTTCTTCCTTTCATCTAAATTTCTCTCAAATTCAGCCAAACATTCTCTTCATCTTTTCCCCTGGTTCTTGGCAACAGCCCCAAAACTAAGTGTACAGAAGTTCCTCACTCCTTAGGATTATAAAACAGATACTTATTATAATCTCTGGTATGTGAAAGGAAGGCCCTTAGTAAGATGCCTAACACTACTCAAAAAAAAAGAAAAGAAAAATAATTCATATGAACTCATATGTAGGATGGTCTAGGTCCATATATGACCCCACCAGAGCTGTGACTCTGATTCTTCACTTCCCTAAAGAATCTTACTGTGCTTACAAAGGAACACAAAAGAACCCATATGGCTACAATCAAAACACTAACTACCTTTTGTTATAGTGGAATGCCAAGGAACAAGGACAAATTATAAGACAATGCACGGTGAAACAAAGCAAGAGGAACCTTGATTAAGAACCTTTAAACCACACAAGTTATACTCAGTTTTATTCTGTAGACAGTTAAAACCAAAGAATTAATTCAATAGAGCTAGTTCTTCGCATTTACACTTTAAAATTGTCCTATAGGCAACTAGATTGTGTGTGGAAGGCATAATGAAGGATGTGATTCCCCTGCTTCAGATTTCTCTCATCCAAGAAGATGACAATGACTTGATGTAGTAGAACAACAGCAGTGGCAAGTAGAGAAAAGACACCAGAGATCATAGCTGTTGAGGCTTTCAGGGTGAGTGGGAGAGTGTGCAGCTGATACACAGAATAACGTGGGATATATCTGAAGCATAGCAGTGTGACTATGGCAGGAAATAGTAACTACTTCACAGCAGCTAGCAGAGAGAAAATGTGGAGATTCCAGACACAAAGGAGTGGTGTCTGCCTGAAATGACAGACATGCCAGGTACCCTGAAGCCATCATTAAACCTTGCATACCAGTACAGAAATGCCACTTACCCTATAAATATGTACAATTACACTATGTCAATTAATTTTTAAATACATTTTAATAGACTTTCAAGGGGAGGTTTTAGACTATGAACTTGAGGAAATCATTTTGAGACAGAGCATAGAGGAAAAAGGACCACGCTACAGGACACAACACTCTGAAATAAATGTCGAAGTGACAGTTGGTTGTATGTGGGTGGTAGTTCTGTTATGTATAAAATATTGTTACCCCAAACTTCCTCTCTCTGTGTTTCTGGGTTAGAATTGGCCACAATAAACAACTGAATGAAAGATATACAATTAGAGGCCATGGAGAGCAAACAGAGGTGCCATTGAGTTCTAGTTGGTTAGTGCTTGTTCCTACTTCATTTTCTGTTATTTCTTGCTGTTTGCCAAGCTGACCAAGAGTAAGGCCAGGATCACATAGAGAAAGCAGTGAGACACCAACATTTTTCAATGACATCTGTGCTGACCTCTCTGTCACACTTAAAGAATTTCATGAGCCTTGGCTCTGCATCTCCCACTTACGTCCAGTGCCAAAGTACATAGATTTTTAAAATTGAGCCTGTTTATTTCTTATGTACTCATTCCTATGACTTGTACCTTATCATAGTCTATTATTACAACTAATCAAGAATCACTGTCATAATTCTCTACTTCTTGTTTGTTTACCCTGATTGACATGTACTTCACCCAATTGTTTTTACAAAGAATGGTTTTCTTAAGATATAAATAAGGTAACATTTATTGTCTTCAGAATTCAACTTATTTCATTGCCCCTGGGAATATACAAATATTTCTTAAAATTTCCCTAGGAATCCAATTATGAAATCTCTTCATAATCTGTCCTCCAACACCAAGAATCCTGTTGTTCCTTCACCACGCCTCAAATGACAATCATATGCCTAGGTACCCTTCTATCCTCTCCCAAAAAAACCTTATAAAAACACCCTTTCCCAAAAGACTCTTATGCAATGCTATCTTTTCTCTTCATACCAAGGCAAGTTTGCATAGATTTTCCCAATTCAGATTAACACATTATAGTTAAACTAATATGCTTACTATTTTGCATTAAAACTCAATATCTGGGAGGTGAGCAGAGAAAAATATAGAGCTCAATAAAAATCAATAAAAAACTCAGTATCTTTGCAATATTAGCAGTCTTTTCCCCCTTTAGTGTCTCAAATGACCCTTTCCTTAAACATGCTATGTAATCAAAGGTGTCCTTTTATTTACTCCTCCCAAATGCTGGGATTGCAGTAATTTCCAGCAAAAATAGCCTAAAGATCAGAACCATAAATTTCACTTCATTATCTCTTATTTTAGCATGGTACCAAGGTAGAGTATCTCTCAATTATTCCTAACTAAAACTATAAGCAAGAAATCATACAAATAAGTGTCCATTCTCTTAAGTAATTAATAGTGTGGTGTAGGAATACTACATGTAATGTTTTAATAAGCATAATGTATTATGGTTTTAAAGAGAATGGCCCTGATAGGCTCGCATATTTTGAATATTTGGACTCTAGTCGGTGGAACTATTTGAGAAGGATTTCAAGATATGGCCTTGTTGGAGCAGGTGTGTCAACTAGTGGTAGACTTTGAAGTTTCAAAAGCCCACACCATTTCCAGGTAGTTTTCTCTGTCTTGTACTTGTAGGGTAAGATGTAAGTTCTCAGATACTATTCCTCCAGTGACTTACCTGCCTGATTTCCTAAAACCATGCTCCCAGCCATGATAGTAAACTCTAAACTGCAAACATAAGCCCCAAATTAAATGTTTTCTAAGTTATCTCAGACATGGTGTCTAATCATGTCAATCAAAAAGTAACTAAGACATAAGGAATCAAATTTAAATGATAGAAAAGAGTCTCAATGACATAAAATTCATACCAGGAGAAGACCATTAGCAAATGGTATCCATTCCAAAAATAAAGGAAGACATAGTAGATTTTGTGACTAAAGGTAGTGAAATTTTAACAAGGTAGACTTTAGATAGGAAGAAAGAAAAAGGATATTGTGGGATAAATTAAGGTATGGTCATTCTCTCTGTGATTGAACAGAGTCTTCTAGATTTAAAAGTCTCATGTAGCAAGTGAGGGATATCCACTCCAGTAAAACAAGCAGCATTCAGAAAGAATGTTACTGAAGGAGAGTGGAATAATGTAAGCCTGCCACTTATAGATAAAGACTAGAGACAGCCAACCAGTAACCTTGGGAGATGTTTCCTACACAGCAATGTTTTTGGATAATTTTTTTTATGAAAAATAAAAATATTTCAAAATATATATAAAAGAGAAAAATCTTACAAGCTGACAATTCGGATCAAAATTTTGTAAAAATCTTTATTTCTTCTTATTATAAAACTTGCCAAAGCCCCTGAGACTGTGTACATTGTCAACTGGTTCTGTTGTTCTCACAGTTTTTCAAAGAGCACTGACTCTGCTCATTTCTAACAGCTGTGAGCTTGATGCTAACCACACAAATGAACCAAGGTTCTCACCCTGTGGGAGCCCATAATATGTGTTTCTCCATGTGAATTTTTGCAAAGGAGCACAAGAAATAAGATTCAGTGGTCAAGAAAAAGCTATGCAAAGTTGTATCTGCAATTTTGAAAATCAATTCCTAAAGTCAACATTCTTTTAACAATTTTTACATGACTTTCTCTTGCCCCTCACAATACTAATCCTAAAATTCTACACATCCATTAATTCCAGATATATCCCAGTAGCAAACAACATTGGTAAGTGTTATCTATCTATAGGGGAAATGAATCCTTCTTATTCATTGCACATTCTGTGAAGAGGAAGTTACTAGTCACTTACCATCTTGGCAATGAGTCAATGCACTAATAATACTCTCCCATGGTACCCGAGATTCTAACGTATTACCTCAGCATATCCTCTCAGTCTTGTTGCTAATGACAGTCTGTATTCCTTAAAAATTAACACACTCATTACGTCAGTACTGCTCTGGGGGATTCTAAATGAAACATCAACAATTATTATTCATTTTCTATTGCAAGATTTATCTGTTTTCAAGGAAAATCCCCTAAAATAACTTTTCCTCTGTTACAAAGACAGTCGACACCCAAACTGGCTAATGACTATATTGAGAAAATAATTCAAATCCCTCCTGATATATTTAATAGATAAGAGCAAACTATCTTTTAACCCCAAATAATTCAAATGTACTTAAGAGGCTAGTTTTTAATCAAGGTTAAAAATGTGTCAACATTATTCTTTACAATACGTTGTTTTCTTGATACTGAGACCAATATCATTCCTTCACAAATAATTAGATATTTTTAGCTTTCAAAATTCTGAATTGATGAGGAATTTTTGAAAAGTCTCCTATACAGAATTGTGTTTATATGCCTCACAACCTAAGGAGACTAGTAGAAAATAGATTCACTTGGGTCTTGGAGTCTTTTTGATGACAAATAAATTAAGCTCTATTAATTTTAACTCAAAATTAATAAAAAAACCAATTGTCTCTCCAGTAAAATCATACAAATTTTGGATGGCTGCAGAAGTATAAACATGAAATCTATCTTGAAAGACCAGCACACCAAAATAATTCAATCCACAGACTGCTAACCTAACCAGTGTGAATCTTATATGAGAAAAACAAACTATATATACTTGGTGTTAGTATCAGTAACAAGGTAAGATGATTATAATCAAGAGACACCTCACTAAAGACATCTAACATTAGCCCTCTGGGTCAGAACAGCAAGATTAGAGCAAGCTGTGCTTGTTCGAGATGTATTGTCATATAATTTTTTCCAACCCTGTTAGTGTGTACCCCATTTAAAGACAAACAACAATCTCCTAACCTCCCAAAATTGACTTTGTCCACTCATGTCTTCTTTTTTTTTTTAACATTTATTTATCTATTATGTATACAACTTTCCGCCTCCACACGGCAGAGGAGGGCACCAGATCTCATCACAGATGGTTTGGAGCCACCATGTGGTTACTGGGAATCGAACTCAGGATCTCTGGAAGAACAGACTGTGCTCTTAACCACTGAGCCATCTCTCCAGCCCTCACTCATGTTTTTTTTTATTTTCTCCCCATGTTCATTGTGCATTTCAGAATGCACAACTTTCAATTTGTAATTTTTTCTTCATTTTGCGAAATGTGGTACTAGTGCTTCTTGTATATTCCTGCTACAAAATAAATCATCAAGAACTTTTTAAAGCTATTCACAGTTGTTCATATGACCACAACAGTCATTGGTCATCTGCTGTGCTGCTACTGAAAGTAACATGAGACAGCAAAACAATCAAGTTTCATAGAGATGAGAACTTAAAACTCAGTGGCAGTTGTCATGTGATTTCTATATCTACACAAAGCTAGTGACAGAGCTATTTTTTTCAACACCAGCTCTATTCTTTACCATGTGAGATAATTGTAATGAATATGTACTTTATAGACAGTATATTATACACAATACCATTTCCATACTGTTTAACCAGTATAAATATATGATAAGATTTAGTAAATTTTCACCTAAGTGCGGGGGTTCTCTTCCCCTCTTGGCCTGTCAGCCATCAGTCCGAGACAAGAAAGAGGCAGAAGAGGCACCAGAAAGCTTCGTACAATGTCCATGAGTCCAGAGAGAGGGAGGCCTCCAGGAGACAAACTTAAGTGAATCAGCTCAACTTTATTCCAGAGTATAAATAATTTATAAGATTAGGAATCCTGGGGACAAACCCTAATTTGCATTAAGTAGCACACTACTACTTCAAGGCTTAGTATGTGATAGTAAGGTCCTATAGAAAACTACTAGCACAAGTCTTCTTGGCTTGTGTCAAGGTTCAAGTTAAAGATAAATCAGGCATCCTGTTTAGAGACAGCTTTTAGATAAGGTCAGTTCTCCAGGCCCAGGGACATCCTTTGGATAAAGCTAGATAGAAAGCAGGAAGCTTTACTGGGGAAGGAGGGACTTTGCATATTGCTGGGCTTAGAGAGAAGGCTGCTAGGCTATGGCAGACTGTGACCTCTAACTAGCCAGCAATGTATTCCAGCATCTCCCACTCTTTAAAAATAGAGAAGTTCCACTGTAAGCCCTG
The DNA here is from genome assembly GCF_018167655.1 of Microtus oregoni. NCBI lineage: Eukaryota > Metazoa > Chordata > Mammalia > Rodentia > Cricetidae > Microtus > Microtus oregoni. The sequence continues at coordinate 20,386,709 of NW_024543077.1, forward strand.
AGAAACGTGTTGCCTGTGTCAGAAGGGTCCAGCATCTGGTAGTGAACCATGACCTGATTGCTGGTCATGTTAGCAATGGTGGTGATATGTCACCAAGGGAACTGCAAAAGCTAGTGGCAAGTATCAAAATAAAACACAGCATAATGAGAGAACTTATAAAGGTAGAAACCAAGAAAACAAGGGGTTATGTAACCAGCTATTTTTCTCTATGAGCTGGAGTTTTGAGAGTAGGTCTTTGTGGGCTATTTTGAGGATGTTGACATTATTTTTAACAACATCTGATTTGTTTACATAGAAGCAACATTTTCTTCCCAATACTAAGCAACTCTCCCCATGTGTGCCAGTTATGTCTAGTGCTCTTTTGTTTTGGAGCGAACCCAGACTCTCTTGTCTTTGGTTCACCTGTCTTTGAAGTGGCTCAAGGCTCTCAGTTGTAGAGTTGTAGAGCATTAGGTCTGTGTCAGAAATCTCTTGCCAGGTGATGTGTCTGGGCAATGGCAGTTGTCATACCCCTGGAAGATGCAAAGGAGATGATAAGTTTTATTCCTAAAGTAAAAGAAGGAAGTTCTCTCATCTTTGGTTAGCAGCAGTGTCATGCCTTATTCCTCATATAGATAGACCTGTGGAATAATTACAACAGGGTTGCAAAGCCCTGGCCAGAGATGTCTATGTAGGAGGCTATCTTTCCATTATAGTAAAGAAGGGGAGGCCTGGAAGGAGTGATGGTAGTGAGACATGGGTTCTGGGGTACAGGAGAGTGGTATTGACCAGTACAGCTGTCAGAAGAGGTCTATTGCTGAATTCATAAAAGAAACGGCGGCATTAGGGTGGGTGGTGAAAGGGAGAAAGCTAACAACACTAAGTCTCAATGGCTTAGCATGCCTCTTTTCTAATGGATGCATTTTGTAAAGAATATACCACACACCACACTTCCCTCTTACACCAGTTAAATGGCCTCCTCACTGTTTCATTTTCTTTCCTCCTTTCTGCATGTCTCTAGGGGGCTGCAGATCTTAGTATATCTTCCCTCTCAAGCACTAAGACAGGTCAATAGTAGACACTAAGCTGACTAGATTGTCTCTACTAGGGACTTCAATAGGGAAAAAGACTGTAAAAGTTAGAAAACCAATGGGCCCCAAAGTATCCAAGGGTGGAGGCCAAGGAGAATTTTCACAAACCTGCATACTTGATAGTGGGGTCATTGATGTTTCCTGATCTTTATGAAGAAATCTGGCTCTATCTCTATTTTTTTTTCAGTTTTTTTTTTTTTTTTTTTTTTTTTTTTTTTTTTTTTTTTTGGACTTGCCAGTTTTCTTAAAGTCTCATGTCTATCAGTTCTGTTTGGGCACGTAACCAAAGAAGTTTATCTAATATACTCCCCTTCACAGTATGAGGTAGAAAGGGGTGCATATTTTTAAAGGTATCTATAAGGCAAGATAGTTATTCTAAGAAAAAAGTTCTCATAGTGAAATATCAAGCATTTTGAATGAGATAAAAGCAAACAGAAATTTGGGGTGAAGTTTCCCATGCCTTCATTGCTCAATTGATTATGTATACCTAAAATTTACCCTGTAAACTATCCAAAATATAATAATTATTTAAGGAATTAGTAACTATTTTAATTTATTTTAAATAATAAATAACCAATCAGGAATACTATTAAGCCTCAGAAATTCTTTGGACTTTGAAAATAAATTTTATACCTTCAATTCATATAACTATCTTCTTCACTTATTGTCATATATATATAAATAAATCACATTAAAAACTGGTAAAGGTTTTTGGCTTTGGTTTTGGTTTTGATTTCTTTGTACAGAGTCTCTCTGTAACAGTCCTGGTTATCCTGGAACTCAGTTTGTAGAGCAGGTTGGCTTTGAACTTATAAGAGATCTGTTTGTCTCTGCTTCCCTGATTTCCAGGATTAAAGACAGGTGCCACCATGCCTGGCTTGGTGAAGGTTTTAAAGTACATGTAATTCTGCAGTTTTCAGAACTTTACACTTGTGCATGAATAGCGTATGAATTCAGGTTCCTTCCAGATTGAGCTCTGCAGCCCCTCATTCCCATAACCATCAAAACTCTAGTTTCCTGATGGATCCTTTCCATCTTTATTTTTTTTAATTTATTTATTTATTAAAGATTTATGTCTCTTCCCCGCCACCACTTCCCATTTCCCTCCCCATCCCTCAATCAATTCCCCCTATCTGGTCAACCCAAGGAGCAATCAGGGTTCCCTAACCTGTTGGAAGTCCAAGGACCACCCACCTCCGTCCAGGTCTAGTAAAGTGAGCATCCAAACTGCCTAGGCTCCCACAAAGCCAGTATGTGCAGTAGGATCAATAACCCATTGCCATTGAACTTGGGTTCTCAGTAGTCCTCATTGTCTGCTATGTTCAGCTAGTCCGGTTTTATCCCAGGCTTTTTCAGACCCAGGCCAGCTGGCCTTGGTGAGTTCCCAATAGAACATCCCCATGTTCTCATTATGTGGGTGCACCCCTCGTGGTCCTGAGTTCCTTACTCGTGCTCTCTCTCCTTCTGCTCCTGATTTGGATCTTGAGATTTCAGTCAGGTGCTCCAATATGGGTCTCTGTCTCTGTCTCCTTTCACCGCCTGATGAAGGTTAATATCCAGGAGGATGCCTATATGTTTGTCTTTGGATTCACCTTCTTATTTAGCTTCTCTAGGAACATGAATTATAAGCTCAGTGTCCTTTATTTATGGCTAGAAACCAAATATGAGTGAGTACATCCCATGTTCCTCTTTTTGGGTCTGGCTTACCTCACTCAGGGTAGTGTTTTCTATTTCCATCCATTTGTATGCAAAATTCAAGAAGTCCTTGTTTTTTACTGCTGAGTAATACTCTAATATGTATATATTCCATACTTTCTTCATCCATTCTTCCATTGAAGGGCATCTAGGTTGTTTCCAGGTTCTGGCTATTACAAACAATTCTGCTATGAACATAGTAGAGCATATACTTTTGTTGTATGATAAGGCTTGTCTTGGGTATATTCCCAAGAGTGGTATTGCTGGGTCCAGGGGTAGGTTGATCCCGAATATCCTGAGAAACCGCAATACTGTTTTCCAAAGTGGTTGCACAAGTTTGCATTCCCACCAGCAATGGAAGAGTGTACCCCTTTCTCCACCACCTCTCCAGCAAAGGCTATCATTGGTGTTTTTGATTTTAGGCATTCTGACAGGTGTAAGGTGGTATCTTAAAGTTGTCTTGATTTGCATTTCCCTGATCGCTAAAGAAGTTGAGCATGACCTTAAGTGTCTTTTGGCCATTTGAAGTTCTTCTGTTGAGAATTCTCTGTTCAGCTCAGTGCCCCATTTTATAATTGGGTTAATTAGCCTTTTACGGTCTAGTTTCATGAGTTCTTTATATATTTTGGAGATCAGACCTTTGTCAGTTGTGGGGTTGGTAAAGATCTTCTCCCAGTCAGTGGGTTGCCTTTCTGTCTTAGTGACAGTGTCCTTTGCTTTACAGAAGCTTCTCAGTCTCAGGAGGTCCCATTTATTCAATGAGGCCCTTCATGTCTGTGCTGCTGGGGTTGTACGTAGGAAGTGGTCTCCTGTGCCCATGTGTTGTAGAGTACTTCCCACATTCTCTTCTATCAGGTTCAGTGTGTTTGGACTGATATTGAGGTCTTTAATCCATTTGGACTTGAGTTTTGTGCATGGTGATGAATATGGATCTATTTTCATTCTTCTACAAGTTGAAATCCAGGTTTGCCAACACCATTTGTTGAAGATGCTCTCTTTTTTCCATTGTATACTTTTAGCTCCTTTATCAAAAATCAGGTGTTCACAGGTTTTTGGGTTGAAGTCAGGGTCTTCTATTCGATTCCATTGGTCGACTTCTCTGTTTTTATGCCAATACCAAGCTGTTTTCAATACTGTAGCTCTATAATAGAGTTTGAAGTCAAGGATGGTAATGCCTCCAGACGATCCTTTATTGTATAAGATTGTTTTGGCTATCCTGGTTTTTTTTGTTTTTCCACATAAAGTTGATTATTATCTTCTCCAGATCTGTGAAGAATTTTGATGGGATTTTGATGGGGATTGCATTGAATCTATAGATTGCTTTTGGTAAAATTGCCATTTTTACTATGTTGATCCTCCAAATCCAAGAGCAGGGGAGATCCTTCCATTTTCTGGTGACCTCTTCAATTTCTTTCTTCAATTCCTTAAAGTTCTTGTCATATAGATCTTTAACTTCCTTGGTCAGAGTAACCCCAAGATATTTTATGCTACTTGTGGCTATCATGAAAGGTGATGCTTCTCTGATTTCTCTCTCTATTTCCTTATCCTTAGTGTATAGGGAGGCCACTGATTTTTTGGAGTTGATCTTGTATCCTGCCACATTACCAAAGGTATTTATCAGCTGTAGGAGTTCTTTGGTAGAGTTTTTGGGGTCGCTTATGTATACTATCATATCATCTGCAAATAACGAAAGCTTAACTTCTTCCTTTCCAATACGAATCCCTTTGATCCCCTTGTGTTGTCATATTGCTGTTGCCAGAACTTCAAGCACTATATTGAAGAGGTATGGAGAGAGTGGACATCCTTGTCGTGTTCCTGATTTTAGAGGGATGGCTTTGAGTTTTTCTCCATTTAATTTAATGTTAGCTGTCGGCTTGCTGTAAATAGCTTTTATTATATTTAGGTATGACCCTTGTATCCCTAATCTCTCCAAGACCTTTGTCATAAAGGGGTGTTGAATTTTGTCGAATGCTTTTTCAGCATCTAATGAAATGATCATATTTTTTTTTCATTCAGTTTATTTATATGGTGGATTACATTGATAGATTTGCGTGTGTTGAACCAGCCCCACATCTCTGGGATGAAGCCTACTTGATCATAATGGATAATTTTTCTTATGTGTTCTTGGATATGGTTTGCCAGTATTTTATTGAGAATTTTTGCGTTGATGTTGATGAGTGAGATAGGCCTGTAGTTCTCTTTCTTGGTTGGGTCTTTGTGTGGTTTTGGTATCAGGGTAACTGTAGCTTCATAAAAGGAATTTGGCAATGACTTTTCTGTTTCTATATTGTGAAATACATTAAGGAGTATAGGTATTAGCTCTTTTTGGAAGTTCTGGTAGAATTGTGCATGATAACCATCTGGTCCTGGGCTTTTTTTCGAAGGGAGATTTTTGATAACAGTTTCTAGTTCTTCGCGACTAACAGGTCTATTTAGATCGTTCACCTGGTCTTGGTTTAGCTTTGGTATATGGTACTTATCTAAGAAAATGTCCATTTCTTTTGTATTTTCCAGTTTTGTGGCATACTGGCTTTTGTAGTAAGATCTAAAAATTCTCTGAATTTCCTCTGTGTCTGTGGTTATGCCCCCCTTTTCATTTCTGATCTTTTTTATTTGCTTGTTCTCTCTTTTGTTTAATTAGTTTGGATAGGGGTTTGTCGATCTTGTTGATTTTCTCCAAGAACCAACTTTTTGTTTCATTGATTCTTTGGACTGTTTTCTGTGTTTCTATTTTGTTGATTTCCACCCTCAGTTTGATTATTTCCAGTCTTCTACTCCTCCTGGGCACGTCTGCTTCTAGCTTTCAGGTGTGCTGTTAAGTCTCTGATGTATGCTTTCTCTGTTTTCTTTAAGTGGGCACTTAGTGCTATGAACTTTCCTCTTAGCACTGCTTTCATCGTGTCCCATAGGTTTGAGTATGTTGTCTCTTTATTTTCAATAAATTCAAGGAAGACTTTAATTTCTTTCTTAATTTCTTCCTTCATCGAGGTGTGGTTCAGTAGTTGACTGTTCAGTTTCCATGAGTTTGTCAGCTTTCTGGAGGTAGCCTTCTAACTTTAATCCGTGGTGATATGATAAGACACAGGTGGACACTGATATTTTTTTGTATCTGTGGAGGTTTCCCTTGTTTCCGAGTATGTGGTCAATTTTCGAGAAGGTTCCATGAGCTGCAGAGAAGAAGGTATATTCTTTCCTTTTTGGGTGGAGAGTTCTATAGATGTCTGTTAAGTCCATTTGCTTCATTACCTCCAATAATTCTCTTAATTCTCTATTAGGTTTCTGTCTGATTGACCTGTCCTTTGAAGAGAGAGGTGCATTGAAGTCTCCTACTATTAGTGTGTGTGGTTTGATGTCTGCCTTGAGTTCTAGTAATATTTCTTTTACATAAGTGGGTGCTTTTATATTAGGGGCATAGATATTCAGGATTGAGACGTCATCCTGATGAATTGTTCCTGTTTTGAGTATAAAGTGACCATCTTGGTCTCTTCTGATTGATTTTAGTTTGAAGTCAGTTTTGTTAGAATTTAATATGGCCACACCTGCTTTTTTCTTAGGACCATTTGCTTGAAACACCTTTTCCCAAGCCTTTACTCTGAGTAGATGCCTGTCTTTCTGGTTGAGATGAGTTTCTTGTAAACAGCAGAATGTTGGATCCTGTTTTCGTATTCAATCTCTCAGCCTGTGCCTTTTTATAGGTGAATTGAGCCCATTAATATTAAGTGATATTAATGACCAGTGGTTGTTTACTCCGGTTATTCTTATTGGTTTTCGTAGTAGAGTTTATGCGTCTCCCTTCTTTGAGTTGTGCTGGTGAAGGGTCGCTAGATGCCTCAGTTATTGTAGGCAGTGTTGGCAATGTTGGATTCCTTGGGTTGTGATTTTCCTTCTATTACTTTCTATAGGGCTGGATTTGTGACTATGTATTGTTTGATTTTGTCTTATCCTGGAATGTCTTGTTTTCTCCATTGATAGTGAACAATAGCTTGGCTGGGTATAGTAGTTTGGGTTTGCATCCATGGTCTCTTAGCTTCTGCAGTACCTCTATCCAGGACCTTCTGGCTTTCATGGTTTCCATAGAGAAGTCAGGTGTAAGTCTGATCAGTTTACCTTTATAAGTTACTTGGCCTTTTTCCTTCGCAGCTCTTAATATTCTTTCTTTAACCTGTATATTTTGTGTTTTGATTATTATATGGCGAGGGGATGTTTTTCTTTGATCCAGTCTGTTTGGTGTCTGTATGCTTCTTTAATATTCAAGAGAGTATCTTTCTTTATGTTGGGAAAGTTTTCTTCCATAATTTTGTTAAAGATATTTTCCGGGCCTTTGAGCTGTGACTCTTCTCCTTCTTCTATTCATATTATTCTTAGGTTTGGTCTTCTTATTGTGTCCCACATTTCCTGGATGTTTTGTGATGAGAATTTGTTGGCTTTGCTGTTTTCTTTGACCAGTGCATTTATTTTCTCTATGGTGTCCTCAGAATCTGAGATTCTTTCTTCTATCTCTTTTATTCTATTGGTAATGCTTGTTTCTGTGGGCTCTGCTCATTGACCTAGATTTTCCATATCCAGCTGGTCCTCAGATTTGTTTTCTTCCTTGCTTCCATTTCAGTTTTCAATTCTTGAACTGTTTCCATTACCTGATTTATCATTTTTTCTTGGTTTCCCAGGGTATCATGTACGTATTTACTCATTTCTTCAAACTTTTTGTTATACTTCTCATCCATTTCTATAAGGGCGTTTTTCACATGTTGTTTAAGGGACTCTATTGCTTTCGTAAAGTCAATTTTTTCCACTTCTTCTGTGTTAGGGTGTTCAAATCCTTCTGTTGTAAGATCATTGAGTTCTGGTGTTTTCATGTTGTTTTTCAGCTTATTGGGTGAATTTTTGCCTTGGCGCCTCCCCATCTCCTCCTATCGATGCTATCTAATGGGTCTTTTAGCAACAGATCAGGTTTCCCTGCTGGCCAGGGGCTCCTCTTACCAAATGCCCTCCCTCTGTTTCCTGGCTCCTGCTGGGGGCCAAGATCCCTCTCACCCCTCAGAAGGGTCTTCAGGAACAGCTCCTCATTTACCAGGGGCCTCGCCAACCAAAGGGCTAATACTCTCCAGGCCAGCCGCCAAAACAGAGAAACTCTCGCTGCCCTCTGTCCTGAGCTCCTGACCCAGTGCCCTTACAGGCTAAACTGGGTGATCCCACAGCCCCACGTAAGGGAGGGGGAGTGAAGGAGGCTCCTGGGCACAAGCTGGGATGGGTCAGGGAGAGAGAGGTTGCCGCAGAGGAGAAGCAGCCCCGCAGAGGGTAACTGCCCTTGCAGACTAAATGGGGGGGGGGGGGGGTCAAGGGGGTCGGGGAACTGCCCTTGCAGACTAAATGGGGGGGTCAAGGGGGTCGGGGAATGCCCCTGCTCCGTTTCCTGTGTCCCGCCGTGGGTCCAGAACAGTCTCCCCACTCAGGAGGGTCTTCAGGGGCTGGACCAGGCTTCCCGTTCACCCGTGGAACTCGTCAATAAACGGTCTACCACTCTGCAGGCCAGGCCCCAAAAAACCTACTTGATTTAGTAGTAGTGGAGTGATCTGCTCTCAGTGTGGGCTTCACTGTTTCGTGCTTGGCCTATCCCGCAGCCTCCGGGGCCTGCGTGCCAGGGGTCTCCGCCACTTGGGGCCTGCGCGTCGGGGGGTCTCCACCGCTCAGGCCCTTTCCATCTTTATTATTGAGACACTGAGGACTATCAAAGTTTTAATGGACAGTATTAGGAGCAGCAAACATAATTTCTACCTATATTCTATTATCAAGAAGCAGTTAGGTGGTCCTTCCCACTTCTAGTGGATTATTTAAACATCTGAGTTATGTGCTTGGGAAAGAAAAGAAAAAGATTTTGAGCAAAGAACCAGCTATCTGTAACCAGATCACCCAACCTAGAGCCCAAAAACATAATATACCTTGCGTTAGGCTCAATGTTTCTTCATTAATTGGTAAAGTATAAGAGAAACAATTAAAATGTGGCTTTCCTCATTCTTCTAAAATTAATCAATTTTCTCTACTCTTATATTGTAGTGGTTATCTAAATTATTCTATTATTAATAAAAACTTGGGAGTCAGATATTTAGGTCAAACCTGAAAGATCCACAGGGTAATGGACAAATGAACAACTGACCCCTACTCTCCAGGCCTTCCAGCTCACAAAGGCAGAGCTACTGTATCCAGCAAAAATTTCAGTCACCATAGATGGAGAAAATAAGATTTTCCATGACAAAAGCAAATTTAAGTCATATCAGCCTACAAATATAGCCCTACACAGGATGCTAGAAAGAATACTATAATTAAAAAGGTTAACTACAACCATGAAAACACAGGTAACAAATAATCCAGACCAGCAAAGGGAAACACACACATACATACCAATACCACCACCACCACTACCACCAACAACAACAAAATAACAGAAATCAGCAATCATTGGTCACTGATATCTCTTAATATCAGTGGTCTCAACTTCCCAATAAAAAGACACAAACTAACAGAGTGGATACCAATAATGGAATCCACCCTTCTTCTGTATCCAAGAAATGCGCCTGCACATCATTGAGAGATATTCCCTCAAGGTTCAAGAATGGAAAAGATATTCCAAGCAAATGGAAATAAGAAGCAAGTTCATGCAGCCATTTTAATATCTAATAAATTAGCCTTCAAACCAAAACTAAACAGAATAAATAGGGAAAAACACTACATACTCATCAAAAGAAAAATCCATCAAGAAGACATGTCAGTTCTCAACATCTATGCCCCAAACCAAGGGCATCCAAGTTTGTAAAGAAATACTACTACAGCTTAAATCACACATAGATCCTCACATACTGATAGTAGGAGACTTCCATAACCCAGTCTTACCAATAGACAGGTAATCCAGATAAAAACCCAACAGAGAAATGCTGAAGCTAACTGATATCATAAACCAAATGGACCTAACATATTTACAGAACATTTTACTCAAACACAAAAGAATGCATTTTCTACTCAGAACCTCATAAAGCTTTTTCCAAAATTGATCACATAGTTGGACACAAGGCAAGTCTACAGATAAAAGAAAATTGAAATAACACTTGCTGAAAACAATATAATAGAAACAAACAAACAAAAAGAAACAATAAAAAGAATCAGTGGAATAAAGAGTTGGTTCCTTGACAAAGTTAACAAGATTCACAAGCCCACATCCAAATTATCACAAAAGGCAAAGAGAGAATATACAAATGAAGAAAAATCAGAAAATAAAAGAGAAGCATAACAGACACCAGGGAAATCCAGAAAACCAGAAGGACATACGTAAAACCCCTGTGCTCCACCAGATTGGAAAATCTAAATAAAATGGACAATTTTCTTCAAACATATAATTTACCTAGTTAAATCAAAATTAGATAAGCAATTTAAACATATCTATAGCCCCTAGTAAAAGAACATTAGTTATTCAGAGTCTCCCAACCAAAGGAGGGGGGGGGGCAAGAACCACACAGTTTTAGAATAAACTTTCAAAGAAGAGTTATACTCCTTCAATTAGTCCATAAGGTAAAAACAGAAAGACTTTGCCAAATTTGTTTTATGAGGCCACAGTTACCCTGATACATAAAGACCCAACAAAGAAAATTACAGAACAATTTTTCTTATGAATATAGATGTAAAATTACTCAATAAAATACTTGCAAATGGAATCCAAGAACACATTAAAAATATCATTCACCTTTATCAAATGGTCTTCATCCCAGAGACACAGGGATAGTTCAATATGCAAAAATTAATGAATGCAGCTCACCATATAAATAAACTGAAAGACAAAACCACATGATTATCTCATTAGATGTAGGAAATACCTTTGACAAAAAAATCAAACACACCTTTGTGATAAAAGTCCTGAAGAAATAAAAGAGAAATACCCCAACATAACAAAGGTAATATACAATAACCTCATAGTCATCATCAACTTAGATGGAGAGAAACTCAAAGCAATGCCACTTATATCAGGAACAAGACAAGACTGTCTACTCTCTCAATACCTATTAATATAGTACTTGAAGTCTTAACTATAGTGGTAAAACAACTGAGGTAGATCAAGGGGATACAAGTAGGAAAGAAAGAAGTCAAGGTGCAGATGACATGATAGTTTATACTAAGTGACCTAAAAATTTCACCAGGAAATTCCTATAGCTGATAAATATTTTCAGCAAAGTAGTTAAAAAAATTAAGTTACAAAAAACCATAGCCCTTCTACATACATACAAATGTCAAATGGAATGAGAAAGAAATCAATGGAACAACATCTTTCACATAGCCTCAAGTAATACAAAAAAAAAAAATCTTGTGGTAACTCTAACCAAGCAAGTGAAAGACTTATATGATAAAAGCTTCATCTTTGAAGACATAAACTGAAAAATATATCAGAAGATGGAAGATCTCACTGAAAAATATATCAGAAGATGGAAGATCTCACTGAAAAATATATCAGAAGATGGAAGATCTCTTATGCTCATGGATCTGTAGAAAGAGATTAACATAGTAAAAATGGCCATAGGCTGCCAAAAGCAATATATAGATTCAATGCAATCCATCTCAAAATTCCCACATAGTTCTTCACAAATTTTGAAAGGACACTTTTCAGCTTCATAGGTAAACACACAAAGAAAAAAAAAACAGGGTAGCCAAAATAACCCTGAACAATAAAAGAACTGTTGGAGGTATCACCATGGTATTGACCTTAAACAAACATGTTGCTCAATAGTATCAAACTAAATAACCAAACATAAATCCATACACCTCTAGAAAGCTCAATTTTAATAAAGAAGTCAGAAATACATACTTGAAAAAAGACATTATCTTCAACAAATGGTGATAGTCACACTTATGGCTTTATATAGAAGAATGCAAATAGATCCATACTTGTCCCTCTGTGTAAAACTCAACTTCAAATGAATCAACGACCTCAACAAAAAAACAGATACACTGAACCTGTAAGAACAGAAAATATAGAATAACCTTGAATGCATTGACACAGGAGAAGATGTTCTGAACAGATCACCATGAGCACAGACAATAAGATCAACAATAATTGGGATCTCATGAAACTGAAAAGCTTCCATAAGGCAAAGGACAGCATCATTTGGGAAAAGTGTCAGCCTACAGAACAGGAAAATACTTTTACCAACTCACATTTGATAGAGACCTAACATTCAAAATATATAAAAATCTCAAGAAACTAGATATTAAATTTAAAATTTAAAACTGGGGTGCCATTATAAACAAAATTCTCAATAAAGGAAACTTAAATGGCTAAGAAATAATTAAAGAAAAGTTAATCCTTGACCATCAGAGAAATGCAAATGATAACAACTTTGAAATTTCATCTTACATTTGTCAGAATGGTCAAGTGATTCCTAGATTGCTGATAGGTGTGCAAACATGTGCAGTCGTTATGTAACTCAGTGTGGTGGGAATCAGAAAGATGGGAATCAATCAACCACAAGTGCTGTAGGACAATGGTCTTCTACCCTGTAAATATTTGTTACTTGTATTGGTTTAATAAAACACTGATTGGCCAGTAATCAGGCAGAAAGAATAGGTGGGGCAACCAGAAGAGGAGATTTCTAGAAAGAGGAAAGACTCAGTCTGTAATCATCAGCCAGATGCAGAGGATGCAAGATGAGAATGCCTCACTGATAGAAGGTACCAAGCCACATTGTTAACACAGACAAGAATTGTGGGTTAATGTAAGAGGTAAGAGTTAATTAATAAGAAGCCTGAGCTAATAAGCCAACCAGTTTAAAATTAATGTAGGCCTCTGTGTGTTTCCTTGAGACTGAATGGCTGTGAAGCCTGGAGGGACAGAAACCTCTGTCAACACACAAGATCCACATATATTACTCTTGGTACATACACCAAAGACACTTACTTGTTCAACCATACTTATTACTGCTTTATTCAAAATAGCCAGAAACTGAAAACAACCTATAAGTATCTCAACAGAAGTATGAATATAGAAAACATGGTACATTTACACAACACAAACACTCAGTTATTTAAAAATAAAATGGCATAAAAAAATTGCAGTCAATTTGACCTGAGTGAGGTAGCCCAGACCCAGAGAGGTAAATGTGATATGTATTCACTTATATATGGAAATTGTTGTTAATAAATGATAATCATGCCATAGCTTATAGATGTAAAGAGGTTAGGTATAGAGGAAGGAACTGGGGTAGGGAACACATGGACCTCACAGAAGGGTGATAGACTGGATGGACAGAAATGGAGTGTATCAGGAGGGGAGGAGATGTGGGGAGAAACTGGGAGGATTAGAGAGGGAGAAACTAATCAGGATATACTGTATGAGAAAAGATCCTATTCTCAGTAAAGAAAGGAAAACAGAAGAAAGAAAACATACTCAGATACCACCTTCATTTTGTAAAATAATAGTTAAAAGTGAAAAATAAGTATAAATTTGAGGAAAGATTAAATAAATTAATCTAAACTTATGATTAATTATAACAGTTATAAGCAGAATAAACTTGTATTAGAAGCCAAAAATTTTGAAGGCATAGTATTTTTAAAGCTAGATATATGTTTTTCCAAAAGAAATAAATTTAAACTGCAGCAGCTTAAGACTAAAAGTGAAAGGCTGAGAAAAATGTAGCAACAAATGTTAATAAAATAAATATCATTTTGCAACATAGGGAAGTAAATATATTTTAAACAACATATGAATAAAAATTAAGAATACCCTCTTTTCATTATAAGATATCTCATTTCTTAATGATTCTTTCATTAAGGTCTGTGCTTCCTGCTCTGAACTCCCTAGATAGTGCTTTAGTATCTAGTTCAGGCATGCTTTTATTTCTTTAGTTTATTTCTCTATGTTTCAAACCATCTCTATCTTTCATTCCAACTCTGTCTTACTTTCCTATTGCTGAAATCAAATTCTTTAACAAAATTTTACCATTGCTTTTCTGTTTGACAACAAAATAGAAGGGTAAGGAATATCTGATTCCAAATGAAGACAAATAAATGTGCTGTTATATTCTCCTGGAAATAGGAATAAAACAAGGTGGGTGTATTTCTAAATTTTATTTGAGAAGAAGTGGTAAGGGATTGCTGGAGAGATGGGTTACTAGTTATCAACAAGTAGTGCTCTTACAAAGAACCTGGGTTTAGTTCTCAACACCCAAGTTAAATAACTCACAACTGCCTATAGCTACAGCTCCAGAGAATCTGGGCCCCTATTTTGGTCTCCACAGGCAGTTGCACACAGGTGTAACTGTATGTACGTATGTATGTTTGTATCCCACACAGAGACACAAATACACACATTTATTTTTCTTTTAACTAAAAGAAAAGAAATGATAGGGTATGGTGACTATAGATAAAGTTAATTATATTTTTGTTCATTTTAAAACATTTTTTCTTCTTGAGAATTTCATGCATATAGCTGAGAAAATATATATCATTACCATTTTTCCTCTTGAAGGCCCTTCATCTCCTCCCCACCCTGCCCCTCCCAACTTCATGTCCTTTTTTATTTTTTTTTTTTTTATTTTTTTTTTTTAAATTTATTTATTTATTAAGGATTTCTGCCTCGTCCCCACAACCGCTTCCCATTTCCCTCCCCCTCCCCCGATCAATTCCCCCTCCCTCATCTGCTCGAAGAGCAATCAGGGTTCCCTGACCTGTGGGAAGCCCAAGGACTGCCCACCTCTATCCAGGTCTCGTAAGGTGAGCATCCAAACTGCCTAGGCTCCCACAAAGCCAGTACGTGCAGTAGGATCAAAAACCCACTGCAATTGTTCTTGAATTCTCAGTATTCCTCATTGTCCGCTATGTTCAGCTAGTCCGGATTTATCCCATGTTTTTTCAGACCTAGGCCAGCTGGCCTTGGTGAGATCCCAATAGAACATCCCCATTGTCTTAGTGTGTGGGTGCACCCCTCGTGGTCCTGAGTTCCTTGCTCGTGCTCCGTCTCCTTCTGCTCCTGATTTGGACCTTGAGATTTCTATCCGGTGCTCCCGTGTGGGTCTCTGTCTCTGTCTCCTTTCATCGCCTGATGAAGGTTAATATTCCTGAGGATGCCTATGTGTTTGTCTTTGGATTCACCTTCTTATTTAGCTTCTCTAGGAACATGAATTATAAGCTCAATGTCCTTTATTTATGGCTAGAAACCAAATATGAGTGAGTACATCCCATGTTCCTCTTTTTGGGTCTGGCTTACCTCACTCAGGATAGTGTTTTCTATTCATGTCCTTTTTTAAATAACCTACTAAGACAAGATTCACATATAGCTCAGTAGTAGAGGATGTGCCCAAGGTTTGGGTTGTAGTTTTTTCTTTCTTTTTTTTAATATTTATTTATTTATTATGTATACAATATTCTGTCTGTGTGTATGTCTGCAGGCCAGAAGAGGGCACCAGATCTCATTACAGACGGTTGTGAGCCACCATGTGATTGCTGGGAATTGAACTCAGGACCTTTGGAAGAACCAGCAATGCTCTTAACCGCTGAGCTATCTCTCCAGCCCCCTGTAGTTTTTTTCTTTCAAGGAGGGATGGATTAATATGTTGGGACTCAGAACATAAAATAAGGACTTTAGTCTTTCTTTGTCCTAGTAGCATTTCAAAGTTTTGTATAAAATAGTTTATGAAAACTATTTTTTAATGAACACTTACTTTTTCCTTTACATTCTAACTACAGTTAATATTAGGCATAAATTATTTTACTGATCTTGATTTAGAAAAGGATATATTGTAATATTATAGACAGTAGCAGTAGATGTCATAAAATGTAAACTTCCTATAAGTTTACATTTACATTATAGGATGAAGTATCTTCCTATAATTTGTTTCTACAATTTTCCATTCTTTCTCTTTGCCTGTCTATTTAGTTCAAGGTGATTATTTTGTAGCATGATGATAGAATTTAGTCAAAATGCTTGAACACTAACTTTGTTGTTTCATCTGCTTTTTATACAGAAAAGTTTCTAGCATTGTTTTCTTCTTCATATTTTAAAACTTCTTCCTTTCACTCACCCAAAAAGAGCCACTCAGTTGTATGTAACAAACACATGCTATGAAGCAATGGAGGCAAATAATGAAGTAGCATTTGGCACTTATTGAACCCCCTTCATCGATGGACTCTAAACAATGATTTGTAGAATAAGACTTGAATGACAGGGTGATAAAACGTCCTTGACCTATTACCTCAATAGTTTGAAACTAAATTTCTTCATTAACTGTGAATTACAGTATTTATAATCAAATGCTTCAATAACAAAATGCAATCATTTCTCATTAATTTTTTAAAATTCATTTACATATTAATCACAACCAAGTAGCTAAACTTAAAATAAGGAGTTGATTATTTTAAAAGTTTAATTAATTTATAAGGTATATATGAATTTTTAAGTACAATGAGTATCTCTGCCACCCTACATACATAAGAAGCCTGCAACATAGAGGGAATTAACCTGAAAATGTGTGTCAAATCTGCAAATCTCGTTTACCAATGACAATGGCAAATCCCAGATCTTGAAAGCACAAATCTCTTGTTGCTGGGTTTCTCCTAGCTTTCTCAGGGGAGAGGGTAAGAAGGCATGGAGTCAATAGCATGGACTCTTTTAGTTGAAAGGGGCAAAGCAGACTCATTTCCGATAACCAGGTATCATAACTTCCTGTGAAGGACTGTAAGAGGGATGCCCAAGAGCCATTAACACCCGAAAAGTCACCTCAGTTGCTTCCCACTGCTGGTGAATATGCTGCAGGAGACATTTAGAAAGAATAAGGATTAACAATACCACCCTGACAATTAAGACACATGTGAGCATTCAGGAGGGATCAAATAGACTTCTTTTGTTATGCCAAACTTTTTTAAATAAGAGTCAAAGACCATAACCTCTGCCCTCATCTGCTCTAATTTAAAAAAAAAAAAAGTTTGTTAGCTGTAATGAATAATATAGAAACTTAGTTGACCATGAGTCCTTAATAAATTTAGTCAGTTCCCAATATGCTGAACTAACATTCCTCATCTGAAAAGGCATCATACAAAATGAGGGAAAGAGAGGGTCACAATTTAGTCCTATCAAGGTATTTAAAGTGTCAATTTCTTCCTCTAATAATAAACTAATTAATTTGGGGGGCAATTAGAGCAATCAAGGTAAGTATATACATTACCCACCCTGGGTTATTTTCTTCTTGGTAGAAACAAGTTCATCCGTGGCCTGGAGCACATCTTTTACTAGGACCCACATTGGGGTTGTGGCAGTCTGAGGGAAAACACAAGCATACCTTTGCCCACAGGTTAGCAGAGGGTTGGTGACAAACATTGGAGAGAGACAGTATCTCTCCATCTCACTGGGGCAGGGTTTGTGTTCCTTGGCAGAGATACCCAGTGTCTGTAGGCCAAGCTGAGTCCCTTGTCATCAAAACTGAGAAAGTTCATATGGAAAAGGACCTCTGTTAAGGCCAGATGAGGATCTCTCTTAACCTCTGGTGAGATAGACCTAGCCAACAGCTCCTTAAGAGTTCTGTTGATCCTCTCCACAATGACTTGTCCACAGGGCATGCCAGTGGTATGGGAAATCTTCCATGACCCCAGAAAGTCATTGAATTGTAGAGAGGTGTAGGCAGGACCATTTTCAGTCTTAAGTGCCCAAGGTATTCTGATAGGTATCATGATAACTACCATGGCCCACTTGATAGCATTGACAGTTTTCTCCCCAGAAAGGGCAGGGGCATAAACAAAAGAGGAATGTGCATCTATTATTATCACATAAACAAATTTAAAATCGCCAAATATAGCAAGAGGGGTGCAAGTGACACATGCCTGGGACAAATATTTACATTGTGAGACTGGTAATTCTGGAAGAAGTCTATGCAAATTCTGTGGAAGCAGATACTTGGTGAAGAGCTCTGGCTGGTTCTAGGAGATCTATACTGGCTGTTAATATGATGGTGTCTGTGACTTCATTTCCTTGAATCAGTATTCCGGGTAATTTGGAGTGAGGTGAGATGTAATATGGGACAAGTACCAGGGCTCACTCCTCTGATTTCTTGTATGAGCAGCTGGAATAAGGGTCATTGAGTATTTGACTTGAGAAAAGGCCAGCACATGAGCTACCTGTACAGCAGACTGACTGTCAGAGAAAATATTTACTTGTGGTCAGATTCATGTGCCCCATCTTTAGTTATTCTGCAACCAATTTCTTTAGTATTGGCATCTTAGGTTCAATTATAGGTCACTGTTCCACCAAGATGTCTTTATTTGAGACCCATGTCATTTGAATGGGGCTAACAGGCTTGATAATGATGAATTTCTGAGGGACAGTGGCCCTTAGAATTGGAGGTGAGACTCAAACATAGGATTATAATTTGCTAAACTTATCTTTTCATGGATCTGGTCATCTTTCATCAATAGTTAGGACAGCACACATATCCTCCAGTATTCCTCTTCCCCAGAAGTTTCCCTGGACCATAGAAACAGGAGAATGAATGCCGTCAAGGTTGTTTCAGTGGACCAGACTGGTGATAAGTTTAGAATCACTTAGGCCTCCTACTCTACTGATTGGAGGGGCAGGTCTAAATTTCTAACGGGGGAAGCAGAGTGCCTCAATTTCTGTTAATATGGTGACATCCGCCCCCATGTCAACCAAGCCTCTAACAATTTATCCATCAAAATAGATAGTCAGTATTAGCATGCATGGAAAAATGGGCAGTGTCCAATAGATTTTTGAATTATCAGAGACTTCTCTGACTGGTGTGTCTGAAGAGAGCTCAGCCTGGAGTTTAAAAGGACCTGTGCTTCAGCAGACTGATCTACAGTCCTCTGCCCAATGAAATCTGTGGCATTGGGTCCTAGTTTTGGCCTGGGGGTAGTCATGCCACAGATGCCCTGGTCTGTCACATCCCCAGCAAGATCTATCTACTTGGAGGCCCTTTGGTGTGTCATCAGCATACTGCCTGTCCACAAGGAGACCATCCAGGGAAGCAGTGAAGGCAGCAATGGGACTGTTACTGGGGTCAAGATCTCGTGTGGAGAGTGCCCACTTGTGAAAATCCTCCTTGCAGACCGCTGTGATCGCCTTGCAGGTGGGGGCATTAAACCCTTTCCAAACAAATTAATTGATTAACATTTCCCTGGTGGGACTTGGGTCTACTCTCCACTCCACTGCCTCATTGACATGTGTGAGAAAAATCAGACCACAGTAGTATATAATGATACTACTAATGAACGTTTTCCCAAATCTATCACAACCTTGTTAGCACAAGCAAGACTGTAACGAATACATGCATATTTACTATTTTGTGCATGTGAGTAAATTTTGGGGATAAAATCCCAAGGGTGTAATTTCAGGACTCAAGAAACTGTGTATTTGTATTTTTTATCATCCTCCATTTAGAGAAAAATAGTCAAGTTTAACAATTACATCTGTTTTCTGGAAAAATCTCCTGGGTTTAGTTCTTCTGCTACCTACATTATGTGTGACAGAGCAAGCTGCTTATCTTTCTAACTTTATGTTTGCATGGAAAAATACAAATAATATTTTTTCTTTATAGGAATTAATCAATAAGTGAATGGAGAATTCTTGGGGCAATGCCTACATAACAGAAGCACTCAAAGTCTATTAACCAACCTGAATCGTTCTATTATCAATCCATATAGTACAGAAATACAAGTTTGAATTAGCTAATTTTTAATGTGTGGTAAGTTAATTCACTATGGTTTATTAATTTGGGATTTATTTTGACGGCACCAAGGTACATGCTCATAAATTGCAGTAATTTGTATCTTCTGACAACTATGTATAGCTTTGTCTCTTACTTCTCCTGCAGTTTGTTATTTTCTTTCTAATAAATAGAAAATATTTACATGTTGAGGAATGTGACTATGATATGAGTTGCAAATATTTTCTCAAAACTTCTTGTATCTTTATTTTTATTTATGGTTACACCCACACAAATGCTCTATGTTTTGTCAAATTTGTGAAAAATGCTTTACTAATTCTGATTTTATCTGATATATAGAAATGCTTTCTTACTCCAAAAGTATTTTTTTCTGTTTTCTTCTGTTTAATTGTAGTATTTTGTTGATCGATTTTTATACTAAATTTTTTGCTTTTTATGAAATTGTGGTTGGATTCAATTTTATTGTTTCCAGCTGGCTATACAGCTGCTTTAGTAACCCTTACTGAATAATTCAACTTCTCCCAGTGTTTCTCTGATGCTCACTTAACACATGCATTTAAAGATGTATTTAGCCCATTTAGCCCATGTGTGTCCGCATGAGCCTCTACATCTATATTTTATAATATGCTTAATATTCCATAAAATTATTCACTTATCTACTTAGTGAAGACATTTAAAAAGCAACTTTTTCAGAATTTTTCTTAGAGTTAAGGTACATTTGTTTTAACAATGATGCTTAAAAAGAGGGAGTCTTAATTCCTCTTGAGTACTTCAGTGATATCCTTAATTTTTATGCATTAATTTTTCTATCTTTAATTAGATTCCTGTTGGTTCTTTTTAATAATAAATGCTTCCCTCAACTGTATTTTTCATTTTAATTTTTTATGGAAAGACTGCTTTTTGTGTTGATATGTAAATTTTTATTATTCTATTAAATTTTCAGATAATGACGTGGATTTTTAATCTAGCACCTGCAATGAAAATCTTTACTTTTGCTTTTTCTCTCTTCCTCTTCTTTGCCGTCTTCCTTTCTTCTAGCTCTCTCTCTCTCTCTCTCTCTCTCTCTCTCTCTCTCTCTTTCTATGTGGTGTACACATATCCTCATGTTAAACTCACATGTGTACATGTATGCAGAGGCAAGAGGCTGACATCAGATACTTCGGCAGTCACTTCCCATCTCATTCGTTGAGTCATGGTCTCTTATTTGAACCCAAAACTTGCTAATTCAACAACTCTAGTTAACCATCTTGCTCCAGGGTTACCCTGTTGCCATGTCCTGAGTACCAGATTTGCAGGTGGCCCACATGCTCTGCCCATCATTTACGTGACTATTCTTGGTTCAAACCCAGCTCCTCACACTTGTGTGGCAAACACTTTACCCTTGGAGCCATCTCCCTAGCCCTTGTTTTCTTTTCCTTATCATTTCATACCCCTAACTTATTTATCTACATTGATTTCTGTACATTCTCCACAGTTGATTAAATTAACAGTATGCCATTGAAGAATTATATCACAATAAACACCTTTTTATTCTTCTAAAAAGTTATGGTTTCCAGATGTGCTAAATACTTTTCTCTGAAGCTACAGAACAAGTACATTTTTATTATGTTAGGAGAATTAATACAATGCAAATGTATTAACATAAAGTAGTCTTATCATAAAGGGACAATAAATTTCATCAGATGCTTTATTATTGATTTTTATTGAGCTCTATATTTTTCTCTGCTCGCTTTCCTGCCTCTCCCCTCCCTTCAAGCCTCTCTCAAGGTCCCCATGCTCTCAATTTACTCAGGAGATTTTGTCTTTTTCTATTTCCCATGTAGATTAAATCTATGTATGTCTCTCTTAGGGCCCTTGTTGTTGTCTTCTCTGGGGTTGTAATTTGTGGACTGGTTTTCTTTGCTTTATGTTTAAAAAACATCTATGAGTGAGTACATGCGATAATTGTCGTTTTGAGTCTGGGTTACCTCACTCAAAACGATGTTTTCTATTTGTTCAGATGCTTTCTTGACCAGAAAAAATAGCAATATGCACCCTTTCTCTTTTTTATCTTTAATTACACATTTTAAAAATGAGAAATTCCAGATACTATAGATTCTATAACTAAAATAGTTCTTGCTCAGTATGAGCTTTGATTCCCTGCCTCTCGTTCAATTCTTGGAATGTTTTGCTAGAATTGTGACATGAGGAAAAGTTCTCCAGAGCTAGAACATACCACAAATATTGTGAATCCTTTATAGTAAACCAAATGATAACTCTATGCCAGAAAGAGAACCAAAAGATCATCCACAGCATAGTTCCATAGAGATGGCTAATGGTATTAATCTAGGACACAGGTAGTATTGGATCAAACAACTGGTTGGGAGATAAAATTATCAAATAAAATGGAAATATCCAAAGACAACAAGAGGTGGACCACTTTTTCTCCAGACATTATTATTACTTTGAAGTTGAAGTCAAGACATTAATTACTTTGAAGTTCATTGAGATTTTTAGCTTTGGAGGAAAAAATAAAAATGTAGGTATTATTCAATTTACAATGGGGTTATGACCTTTAAACCCATTTCAAGCTGATAAAGTAAGTTGGAAGACGTTTAGTACACTTAACCCAACAAGGCTGTTTACTCAGCCCACAGGACACTGATGTTGGAGGCCCTTTTGTCTATGTGTTGCTTTTATTGGTTCATGAATAAAGAACTTCTTTGAGCCTATGGCAGGGAAGAACAGAAGTAGGCAGGGAAAGCGAGGCTGTATGCTGGGAGAAAGGAGGGAAGAGTAAGAGAGAAGCCATGAAGCCACCAGAGATAGACACTGGGAACTTTAGCTTGGCACTGTCATGTGGCAATAAACAGATTAATAGAAATGGGTTAAATTAATATGTAGGGGATTAGCCAATAAGAATCTAGAGCTAATGGGTCAAGCAGTGATTTAATTAGTACAGTTTCTGTGTAATTATTTCATGTCTAAGCTAGCCAGGCAACCAGGAACCAGCAAGTGGCTCTCTCCCTCCAACAGGACATGGTGTAGCATTGGTTGTTTCTTGATCATGGCTAACTAAAGCTGTGGCATGTCCTCAGCCCAGTACCACAGGATAACACCATTATAATACAGTCACTCAGGAAAAGATCAATAGTCAAAATAATTTTAAGTCCAAAATCATAAGTAAGATTTATGAGGAGTAGTGAATTGTAATAGCTTATAGAATCTTATAGTACAAAGAAAGATGAAATGAGACCTTCATATTTTTATATATTAAGTTCTAAAAAACACCAAAGTATTAATGTGAGTTTCACACAACTTATAAAACTTTGTGACTCTGTTCTGAGGTCTGTCAATGCTATTCTGTTCAACTATCTCTAACACAAATCAGAAATCAAATTCATTCTTCAGTGAACTCAAAATTAAAATGTGCTTAGAGGGGGACAGGGCTAATAGTTTTTAATATATATTTACTATATGTAAGTGGAAGTTACAACATTGAACCCTATCCTATCTAGATGAAAGAAAATCATCTAGAAGAAAGCCTTGCAACCCTTGATTCTCAGCATGTAACCCTGGAGTTTCTTATAGTTCTACCCAAGATTATGTAACATCTGTAATTCCTCCAAGTTTGCTAAACATGAATGTGATACAGCAGAACATAGTCCAATGAAAATCTAATAAATATTCAAAGTTAACAAAAGATGGTTACATTGAGCTACCATAGTTGACAGTATACAACCCTTTCAGAAGTTATGAGGCTGTATCTCATCCTTATAGGCACTGTGGGAAAAAGAATACCTCAAGCATTTGCTACCTTTTACCCTCCAATCCCCATTCCCATAATCCTCCACTTGCTCCTAAATTACTTCCATCTTGGGTTACTTTGCCTCCCCAAAGGGAGGCCCCACAGTACAAAGGCCATTTACTCACTAACTTTTCTTCAGAGCACAGATAAGAGGAAAGGCACAGGCATTTTATTTTAAAAGCATTATGAATATTTCCTATTAAAAATGTATCTCATAATGGTTTTAACTACTAATGTGACCTTTTCCCATTTTATTCAATTTAGCCTAGCTAATTTCTTGAAACTAAAAACAAAATTATGCATGGGAAAGCTGTAAAGATTCTTTGAGCATTACAGTGAAGCAGTTTATTTATGCTACTCTCTTTGTCTCACTCATCTGAAGCACCACAATCACCAGCAAGACTGAAATCAGTGCTAGTAACCCTGCTGGCGGTAACTGATGTCATTCTCTTAAGTCCAGCAATCACCTCTGTTATCTCTCAGTCCAGCTGCCCAAGTCAGCAAAATAAACTCACTTCAGATTACTCTCCTCTCCAAAGAAGTGAGAGGAAGATGTGGGAGGCAGATGTGTTATGCAAATTTCTTTATTACCTAATTTAAGGATGTAGTTTATTTCCCCACGTTCTTGTGTATTATACAGTATATAAACAGTATATGTACCCATTATCGTATACATCAGGAAATGTAAGGTATGAACACTTAAAATCAGTGCAAACCACTGGGCTCATTGAAAGTCAAACAAAATAGTCCTCACTCTTTGCATACATGCAGAACAAAACAACAAATGATGCTGAGAAAACTAAATGTCCTTTTGAAGAACAATATTAGATATAAGATACATATCTATCAAGTGGCATAAAATTTAATTCCAAATCATCAAAGACCTCAGTTTGAAACTTGAAACACTGAAACTGCTATAAGAAAAGATAGAGAGGCAGTACTCTACATGGTATTGGTGTGAGAAAGGACTGTGGTGGTTTGAATGAGAATGGCCCTCTATTGTCCCAAAAGACTCATATATTGGAGTACTTCTCCCATAGTTGGTAATAAATGGATAATGATAATGTGGTATATGAAATTATGAAATTCACAGGTAAATGAGTGAAACTAGAAACAACAATCCTGCTTGAAGTAACCCAGACCTAGACAAAATACAAATGTAACACATTTTCTTGCATTTATGATGATAGCTTTGAACTTTTATGTCTCTTCCATTTGGAATACCCATAGAAGTCTGGAAATTAATAAAGATGGGAGGGACTTTCAAGTGTGCAGAGGTAAAATGCATTTAGGGCCTAAAGGAAATTCTGAAGCATTGTAAAGTAACAGAAGCAAAGAACTCAAAAAGAGGTAAAACAGCTGCCACAGAAACAACAAAAATACTTAACAAAGAGGTCTATGAGACAGGTAAAGCCGCAGCTTCCTTACTGATAGCAATCACTGTGAATGATTCAGGACATGAAATGATATCAAAACTAGACCATGCTAAAAATGAATTTATATGATTTAAGACAGAAATTGAATTAAAAATCATTTGATAAAGAAAACCTAGACTAGAAAGAATGTAAGACTAATTAAGTAAGAACTGAAACAAGAAACAAAACTTTTAATTCATACACAATGAAATAGTTTTTCTTTGGGCCTTTGCAGTGGCTGAGGATAAGCTATCAGGGCCGGGTCTCCAAAGCTCTAAATCAGACAGAGGCATTTTCCCAACTGACCCACACTTCCAAGTGTGTGGATTATAGGCACTCTATCAGTATAGATGCCTACCAATGAAATGTTTATACAAAGTCATGTGAAAACTAGCAAGGAAACAGATACATGGTTGTAGTCCATAGGATTACATCACCTAGTGATGTGATAGCTGTCTTTGTTAGCATAAATGGATTATGATGTTCACCACACTACCAAGATACCTCAACAATGTACTTCTCATATGTTTATCCTTAAGTTACAACTGATAGAAAGAGAAAAAAAATGTTTTTTAAATTGTTTTTTATGAGTATGGCAGCTGGCAAGTCCAAAGGATGTGAATAAAACAGAAGAGTAAGGACCCAGGTAAAGTCAACATTACTATTCAAGCCCTAAGACAATCTGGAGATAGACCTCATCTTCTTTGGGAGAGGGTGGAGGCAGTAATCTGCTTTTTTCCAGATCCTGATTTAAATGTGAACCTCATGTAAACTAGATGCCTTCAAAGCAGCATATAGATATGTCTGATAAAATTCCTGGGCTTGTGACCTAGACAAGTTGAAATACAAAGTTCATGACTACTGATATATAGACAGACAACAAAGGGTGCTCCCAAGAGACCACAGTGGAAAGATATATAAAGGGCAGAATAAGAAAAAGTTAAATTATATCTTTTAAAAGAACTGACATGCAAGAGGGAATAAAAAATTACTCCACCAATCCTTTGTTCCTTTGTCTGAGTCATGAGGGAATTTGATATTGGAGAGTTCGCCAAAACCTGAAAAGATACTAAGATTAAAAATAGAATGTTTCATTTATACTTTTCTCTACCTTGGCCTTTATTTATTAAAATCCAAATTAAAATCCCCTGATTTGAATACTTTTGTATTTGGCTTCTTATTCTTCACTATCCCAAATCCAGTAAATAATTGTCTAACAATCATTTATAAATATGGTAATTGCCACCTGCTCTCGTAAATTTTTTTTTTTAAAGGGGGAGCAGCTGGCTTTACTCTTGGGAAATTAACAGGAAATATTCATGGATCAAATTCCTGAAACAATTATTGCTGGATTGCCTGGCAGTCTAATGGTTTGAGTCAATAACTGGCATTGTGAACTGCATGCAGCTCCATGGGTCAGGAGTGACTAGAAGCCTGGTTGGTTTAGTGTGTTAATGACCTCCACAGTATTAAAACACCCGGTCTGGAGGTGTTTCAGAGGTTGCTTTTGATAATTTGGATGAACAGGAAATAATAGATTAGATACCCCCTCACTTGTTTATTTGAATTGTTTTTGTAGACAATCTTACTACTCCCAGGTCCCAAGCTGTTCTAATGGCCTCATATAACAGGCATAGGTCAATAATTGCAAATCCCCATGTAGGTAGACATAAGTCAGAGAGAAAGCTAAAACTGGACATAAATATAATTGCCAACTTTGAAGTAGGAAATATGCAATAGACTAGAAGCTTGCCACACAGCTTTGGGTCACAAATTGTAACCTAGGGTAGCCAGAAAGATTCTAGGAAATTAAGGGCATTTAATATGAAAGTAGAACTCAAGATAATGACAATGGCAAGCAGGTAAGCAAAAGTTTCTTCAAAACAGAGCCAAAGTCTGTGCAAAGACTCCAGGATAAGAGAAAAATGGGTGACTTAAAGTACAATAATAATCTTACACAATGTTTCTAAACATTACAGACATTTCTAAAGTGTATGTTAGTAAATCTCATTTAAGAAAAAGAATATAATGATGTAGAATTAAGAGCGGCGGGTTGCATCCTCAGCACCCGGCCGCCTGCACGGCTAGCTTTACCTGAAATAATTACACGGAAACTATATTCTTTTAAACACCACTTGGCCCATTATATCTAGCCTTTTCTCAGCTAACTCTCTCACTTGGACTAGCCCATTTCTAATAATCTATGTAGCCCAAGAGCTGGCTTACCAGGAATGATCTTAACCTGCATCTGCCTGGAGTGGGAGAATCATGGCAACTCCCTGACTCAGTTTCTTTCTCCCAGTAATCTGTTCTGTTTACTCCGCCTACCTATGTTTTAACCTATGAGTGCCAGCCAAGCAGTTTCTTTATTTTTTAACCAATGACCTTCCTCCATCATAATGAAATAACATATGCAGTTTAAAAGTAAAGGAAAAGTGCTCATCAAAATATTGATATTGTTCTGTTTAAAGATTATACAAAAATTACTTAACGTCATAAAAATTTAAAATATAATAAATTCTATTTACTAAGGAAAAACAAATAAAATTGCATCTAGTCACAGAATGATGTAAAAATATAAATTATAGCTACCTTTAACAATCCAGGTATATGTGGAAGACATAGCAGTTAAAGGTAATGTAATTGTTCTAGTAAATTACTTCGTGATGAGTTATCACAGCTAGCAACTAATGGAATCTAGAATCACCATGGAAACACACTTCTGGTCATGTCTGAGAGTATTCTTAAAGAAGTTTAACTGGAAAAAGAAGACACACTTTGGATGTGTGTGTCACACCCCTTGGTCTGTGGTCTCAGGCTAAATATAAAGTAGAAATCAAATGAAAGTTTAGCATTCATCTCCCTCTGCTCCCTGACTGAGAATGCAATGGGATCTGTCTCCTCATAATCTCAGCACCATGTCTTTACCTTTCCTTCACGTTAATTTGCCAAGCATTTGTTATAGAAACAAGAAAAGTAATGGGTATGTTACTTATGATAGTTACACCTGTGATAGCAACACTTGGGGGGCAGAGGCAGGAACATAGCAAGCTCCAGGCCAGCCTGGGCTATAAGAGACCCACACGGGAGCACCGGACAGAAATCTCAAGGTCCAAATCAGGAGCAGAAGGAGACGGAGCACGAGCAAGGAACTCAGGACCACGAGGGGTGCACCCACACACTAAGACAATGGGGATGTTCTATTGGGATCTCACCAAGGCCAGCTGGCCTAGGTCTGAAAAAGCATGGGATAAATCCGGACTAGCTGAACATAGCGGACAATGAGGAATACTGAGAATTCAAGAACAATTGCAGTGGGTCTTTGATCCTACTGCACGTACTGGCTTTGTGGGAGCCTAGGCAGTTTGAATGCTCAACTTACGAGACCTGGATAGAGGTGGGCAGTCCTTGGGCTTCCCACAGGTCAGGGAACCCTGATTGCTCTTCGAGCAGTTGAGGGAGGGGGACTTGATCGGGGGAGGGGGAGGGAAATGGGAAGCGGTTGTGGGGACGAGGCAGAAATCCTTAATAAATAAATAAATTTAAAAAATAAAAAAATAAAAAAAATAAAAAAAAGATGCTATGGAAGAAAGATAAAGGAAGAGAGCGAAGGAGAGAAGGAGGGAAGAAGGGATGGAGAAAAGAGGAACAGAGAAAAAGAAGAAAGGAGGAAGGAAAGAAAGAAAGAAGGGAGAGAAAGAGGGAATGAAAGAAGGAAAATCTTTTAAAGTTGAAATATTTCATACTTCAAAGATACCATCAGAAGATGAAGAGACAACACAAATTATATTAAAAACTTCAAGCTATATAAATGATCTGTAATTATGTCAAGAATATATAAATAAGAATTATAAATCGATACTTTACAATAACCCACGTAAAAATGAGCAGGATGGCTGGTATTGTCAATTTTGGGGGTGGGGGTTTTCAAGGCGGGGTTTTTCTGTAGCTTTGGAGCCTGTCCTGGAACTAGCTCCCTTGTAGACCAAGCTGGCCGCAGACTCACAGAGATTTGCCTGCCTCTGCCTCCTGAGTGCTGGGATTAAAGGCATGCATCAACATCTCCCAGCCTTGGTATTGTCAATTCGTAACAATGTAAATCTGACAGAATTTAGAAGATGGGAGACAGCCTTCTAGGCACACCTTGAGTACATTAATTGAGGTAGGAAAACATACCCACTATTGATGACACAACTTCTGAACTGGGATCCTGGATTATATAAACAAATTATGCAATCAATAAATGTTATAACTGCATAGACAAATCTCAAAAGAAACAAAAATACACATGACTAATAAATACTTGTAAAGGTGTTCAACATCCTTACCCAGCAGGGAAACATAAAGTAAAATTTCTCCAAAAAATCAGAATGGCTTTCATCAAGAAAACAAATGCTCAATACAAGGGAAAAGGAACTCTTATCCTGCTTGTGGGAATGAGAGCGTGTGCAGCCACTGAGAAGATTAGGGTGGAAAACAGAACTGGCATATAATTTATCCGTATCACTTCAGAGTTGTACACTTGACTGGTTGGAGTCGGGAATTACTTGTTATTTTGTTTACTGCTGCACTATTGACAATAGTCAGGAAATGTAACCATCAGAGATGAGCAGATAATGAAACTCATATATGTACAATGAAAATGCAGTCAGCCATGAAGATAAATGAAATTATTTCATTTGTGGAATGGATGGAACTGGAAATCAATATGTTAAGCAAAATCAGCCAGACTAAGAAAGGCAAATATTTCATGTTTTCTCTTATATACAGAACCCTACAATTCAAAGTGTAAGTGTGTGTGTGTGTGTGTGTGTGTGTGTGTGTGTGTAAACCACAAAGGAGATTATGAAAGGGGACGAAGATATATTATTACATTACAACAAAATATGTGTGACATAAAAGCAGAAAGGGAGACTAGATAAAGAAGAGAATCCAGCCAGAGGGACCTAAAGATGTTACACTTTCAAAGTATAATGGAAAATATGTATGAAAATGCCATAACGAAACCCAGTATTTTGTATATTGACATAAAATCAATTTTAAGATTATACAAGAAAAGTACATAGATAAGAATCACCAAAAACCTTATGGAAAGATGTTCAACATCAATCAACCTCAGTATAATGCAAACCAATCCTCTCTCTAGTTAAATACTGTACATAATAGATATGATAATAAGCATTGTCAGTAATGAAGAGCAAAAGGCTTCCTCTTCCATGAAAGAGGAAAGCTTGCTGCTTCCTGGCTCACTCTGACTTGTTCACTTTTCTTTCTTTCTTTCTTTCTTTCTTTCTTTCTTTCCTTCTTTCATTCCTTCTTTCTTTCTTTTTCTCTTTTTTGATAGATGACAGCTATTTTTTCAAATTTTTTTTATTAATTAAATTTTTTCATTTATTTTTCCATATTGACAACAGTTTCTTCCCCCTCCTCTCCTCCTATTCTCTTTTCTTAAATAGTCCTGCCACAATTTCCCTAGATAAGGGATCCTGACTAAGAAATGTACACCAAATAAACCCTTTGCTCCGGAGTTGTTTTTTGGTCAGAGTCAACCATCACAGCAACAGGAAAGTAACTATAACACCTTTTATGATTGCTTATAAAGGCCAATGAATTTTAGGATTTAATCAGATAATTTGTACTTATGTAAATAAATCCTTCTGAAAAGAGCCAATGGTATTTCCAATGCCAACAATGGGCAATTAGAAATGACAGAACAGAATAAACAGAATGAAAGCTCAGAGGAACTAAACTTTCTAAATAGCATGAAGGGGCAAAATAATGAATTCAAAAGAAAAGGAAGCCAAGTTTGTAGATTTGTGTGAATAGAAAATTTAAGCAAATAGTAGATTTTTTCACAATGAAAGTTGTCTTTTACTAAAATAGACACAGAACGAGGTTTTTTTTACTTAGCTAAGATTACCTCAAAAAAAAAATTAAGACTGAAGGACACATTGATATTCTAATTTTACAGGAATATTAATTAATCAGACTAGAAAGACCAGGTTTTGCTAGTTGTTATTGTTTGTTTGTTGTTGTTTTTATTTATTCTTCTCTCATACATTACATCTGTACCACAGTTTGCCCTTTCTACACGCCTCTCAGTCCCCCCTCCCCACCTTCTTCCCCACTCCCTGCCCCATTCCACTCCTCTAACTTTCCCTTCAAAAAGGATCAGGCCTTCGCAGTATATAAACTGAACACAGCATAACAAGTTACAATAAGACTAGGCACAAACAGGGGGCTGAAATAAATAAAACAGAAACAAAAGAACAAAAAAAAAACAATAAAATAAAAAGTTGGTTCTTTGAGAAAAATCAATACGATAGACAAGCCTTTATCCAAACTAACTAAAAAATACAGAGAGAGAATATCCAAATTAACAAAATCAGAAACAAAAGGAGGTGTAACAATAGGCACCAGAGAAATCCAAATAATCGATAGGTTATACTTTAAAAGAAGGTACTCTTTAAAATTGGAAAAATCTAAAAGAAATGAACAATTTTCTCACAGATATTAGTTACCAAAGTTAAATCAAGACCAGATAAACAACTTAAATAGACTTGTAACCCCCAAGGAAAGAGAAGCAGTCATTAAAAGTTCCCCAAACAAAATAATCCCAGGACCAGACAAGTATAGAATACAATTCTACCAAACTTTCAACTATGAGCCAATGCTCCCCAAACTATTCCACAAAACAAAAACAGAAGGAATGATGCTAAATTCATTTTATGAAACCACAGTCACTCTAATTCCCAAACTACACCTAGATTCAGCTAAGAGAATTACAGACTAGTTTCTATCAGGAAGATATATGTAAAAATGCTAAATTAAAATATTCAAAAGCAAAATTCAAAAACATATGAAA
Organism: Microtus oregoni; assembly: GCF_018167655.1. Classification (NCBI taxonomy): domain Eukaryota; kingdom Metazoa; phylum Chordata; class Mammalia; order Rodentia; family Cricetidae; genus Microtus; species Microtus oregoni. The sequence continues at coordinate 20,418,244 of NW_024543077.1, forward strand.
AGAACACCCACCATGATCAAGTAGACTTCTTCTAAGAGATAAAGGGAAGGTTCAACATACAAAAAACAATAAATGTAATCCACCATATAAACAAACTGAAAGGAAGAGTAAAACATGATCATTTCATTAGTTGCTTTAAAAGCCTTTGACAAAATTTAACACCCTTTCATGATAAAGGTCTTGGAGAGATCAGCGATTAAATGGACATACATAAACTTAATAAAGACAATTTGCAATAAGCCTGTAGACAACTTCAAATTAAATATAGAGAAACTCAAAGTAATTCCACTAAAATCAAAGAACAAGAAAAGATTGTCCACCCTCTCCATACCTGTTCGATATAGCACTTGAAGTTCTAAGACAACTGAAGGATATCAAAGGTATAAAAACTAGAAAGAAGAAGTATTGTTATTTGTGGATGATACAGATTGTCCTTAAAAAACCAAAAAAAATTCTATCAGAGAACTCCTACAGCTGAAAAACACCTTCAATGAAGTAGCTGGATACATGATTAACTCAAAAAATTCAGTAGCCAACCTACATAAAAATCATAAATGGGCTAAGAAAAAAATAGGAAATGACATCCTTTACAGTAGCCACAAATAATATATATGATCTTGATCTAACTCTAACCAAGCAAGTGAGAAACTTGTATAACAAAATTCAAGTCTTTGAAGAAAGAAATTGAAGAACACAGCAGAAGATGGAAAGATCTCCCATGCTCATGATTTGGGAGGATTAAAATAGTAAAAGTGGCCATCCTATCAAAATCAATCTACAGATTCAATGCAATATCCATACAAATTTCAACTCAATTTTTTACACACCCTGGAAGGACTCAACTTCATATGAAAAAAATTTAAAAAGAAGAACAGAACAGTTAAAAACAATCCTGTACAATAATAGAACTTCCAGAGGTATCACAATCCCAAATTTCAAGATGTACTACAGAGCTGTAATAATGAAAATAGGTTGGTATTAGCATAAAAACTGATATACTGATCAATTCAATTGAACTGAAGACCAATACATAAATCCACACACCTATGGACATATGATTTTTTTTTATAAAGAAGCCAGAAAGGCACAATGGAAAATAGAAAGAATTTTCAAAAAAAAAAAATGTGCTGGTTTAACTGGATTCTGCATGTAGAAGAATTCAAATTGATTAATATCTATAACCATGAGCAAAACTCAAATTCAAGTGAATCAAAAACCTAAACATAAAATCAGATACACTTAACCTGATACAAAAGAAAGTGGGGATTATCCTTGATTGAACTGATACAAGAGACAGCTTCTTGAACAGAATATTGATAGTACAGGCACGAAAATCACCAATTCCTTAAAACTTCAAAGATTATATAAAGCAAAGGACACTGTCAATAGGAAAAATAACAGCCTACATACCAAATGGAAAAATAGTTTCACCAACTCTACGTCTGACAGAGGATTAATATCCAAAATATATAAAGAACTCAAGAAACTAGACATCAACAAAAATCTAATTAAAAACTGGGGTACAGATATAAACAGAATTCTCAATAGAAGAATCTCAATGGCTGAGAAACATTTGAGGAGATGTTCTGCATCCTTAGCCCTTAGAGAAATACAAATCAAAACTACATTCAGTTATTAAGTGTTCTCTCACGTCTGTGCTACTGGGGTTATATTTAGGAAGTGGTCTCCTGTACCAATGAATTCAAGTGTACTTTCCACTTTCTCTTCTATAAAGTTGAGTGTGGCTGGATTTATGTTGAGGTCTTTGATCCATTTGGACTTACGTTTTGTGCATGGTGATAGATATGGATCTATTTTCATTCTTCTACATGTTGAGATACTGAGAAAAACAATAAATTGGACCTCCTGAAACTGAAAACTTCTGTAAAAGAAAGGACATTGTCAACAAGACAAAAGGACAGCCTACAGAATGGGAAAAGATCTTCACCAACCCCACCTCAGACAGAGGTCTGATCTCCAAAATATACAAAGAACTTAAGAAATTGGTCATCAAAAGAACAAATAATGCAATAAAAAACAGAGTACAGACCTAAACACAGAACTCTCAACAGAGAAATCTAAAATGGCTGAAAGACACTTAAGGAAATGTTCAGCATCCTTAGTCATCAGAGAAATGCAAATCAAAACAACTCTGAGAGTCCATCTTACACCTATAAGAATAGCCAAGAGCAAAAACACTGATGACAACTTATGCTGGAGAGATTGTGGAAAAAGGGAACACGCATTGCTGGTGGGAATGCAAGCTGGCACAGTCCCTTTGGATGTCAATGCGCCAATTACTCAGAAAATTAGGAAACAACCCAGAAATATGACTTTTGGGTATATACCTAAAGGATGCTCAATCGTACAACAAAGACATGTGCTCAATTATGTTCACAGAAGCATTATTTGTCATATCCAGAATGTGGAAGCAACCTAAATGCCCCTCAATTGAAAAATGGATAAAGATGTGGTACATTTACACAATGGAGTACTACACAGTGGGAAAAATAATGGCATCTTGGAATTTGTGGACAAATGAATGGATCTAGAAAACATCATATTGAGTGAGGTAACCCAGACCCAGGAAGGCAAATATAATATTTACTCACTAATAAGTGGCTTCTAGACATAAAGCAAAGAAAAACCAGCTCACAATTCACTATCCCAGAGAATGTAAACAATAATGATGACCCTAAAAGAGACATTACATGGATCTAAACTGTGTGAGAAGTAGAAAAAGACAAGAACTGCTGAGCAAATTGGGAGCCAAGGCATCATGGGAGAGGGCAGAAGCGGGGGTGAAGGAATAGAGGAGAGCAGAGAAAAATGTATAGCTCAATAAAATCAAAAAAAAAGAAAATTGTATAAAAGAATAATAGGAATAGAATAAGGAGATTTTCTCTTTCATCTCTTGCATTCTGTAGGTGATGTTTGTACATGTTGTTCCTGTTCACTTACCTAATTTTTTTTTTATTTCTAGAATTTCCTTAATTTGTGTTTTCTTTATTGCTTCGATTCCATTTTTAGGTCTTGAACAGTTTTATTCATTTCCTTCCACGGTTTTTTTTTCTTGGTTTTCTTTAAAGGATTTGTTCATTTCCTATAGTTTTTGTTTGCCTTTTCCTCCATTTCTTAAAGGGATTATTCACTTCTTTAAGGACCCCTAACATCTTTATAAAGTTGATTTTCAGGTCTTTTTCTTACATTTCAGTTATGTGACAATAGTCATGGCTTGCTGGAGTTGGACAGCTGAGTTTTGGTAATGCAATATTGCCCTGACTTTTGCTGATTGTGTTCTTAGGCTAGCATCTAAGCATCTGAGTTTGGGGCAATTCCAGATCTAGGTGCTGATTTCTGCATTTGTCTTTGGTGGATGAGTGTTTTGATCCTGGATTTCTCTTTTCTTTCTGGTCTTCTAGTCTGTGTGGCCTATGGTCAAGCAGGAGTTGGGACTGGATTTTGAGTCAGGGGGAAAGAGGGATTTAAGATAATGTTGGCGGACACTGAGAGTGTAGAAGCAGTTGTGGCCTGTGGACCAATGGTGATTCTCTAGCTGAGTTTACCTACCTGTTCCTCTGACTGGTGTGGCCTTCACTTGAGCAAGGGGTGTCCATCTGGGCTGGAGTCTGAAACATGCCAAAGGGTGAGCAGTGGAGGGATGGTAGAGGTTTTCGTCTGTGGGAAAAAAATGGGTGGAGAAGTTCTAAGGGCCACTTGTCTACCTGTTCTGGTTGGTGTGGCTTGCACCTGAGCAGGGAAACAAAAAAAATGACTAAGCAGTGTATTCTTTACTTTTTCTAGTGAAAGTCGTCTTTTGCTAAAATCGATCCAGCCTAGGTTTTTTGTTTTTGTTTTTTTTTTTTTTTAACTTATCTAAGGGGTTCCTCAAATTTTTTAAAGACTGAAAAACACATTGGGATTCTGACATTTCAGGAATATTAGTTGGAAGAGAAAAACCAGTTTTGGCTACTTCTTAAAAAATAAAAGAGCTGGGCGGTGGTGCACTACTTTAATCCCAGCACTCAGGAGGCAGAGGCAGGCGGATCTCTGTGAGTTCGAGGCCAGCCTGGTCTACAAGAGCTAGTTCCAGGACAGGAACCAAAAAGCTACGGAGAAACCCTGTCTCAAAAATCAAAATAATAATAATAATAATAAATTAAAAAATAAAAAATAAAAGAAAAAGTAGGGAATTGTTCTTTCAGTGTGGAAGGAAGTCTCCTTGTCTTTATACATGAAAACAGGAACAGAATAGAAAAAAGAAAGAAATACAACTGCTTCAAAGCACTCACTTGCCTGTCTTACAATTGGATGCTCCTGCATAGGATGACAAAATGAGCTTTATATTTTAAATGAATCAATTCACCTGTACATATTTGAAGGACAGTCCATATCCTGCTGACTGGAAGAGGAAATTTGGAGTTGTCTCTGTCTCTATCCAGTGATGTTTTGCTCTCCAAGTTATTTTGACATCCTTAAAAAAAATCATGAGTACAACATGACAAGCTGAGAAATGCAGGTGGAGGTAATTGACGAGGCCAGCATTCTATTGCCACAGAAGCAAAGTACATCAAATTAATGAAGCCCAGACTCAGGAGGCTGTGGCTAATCAGAAACCTGCCTTCTGATTCACATGTGCTGTGTGCAGCCTGACAGTTCTTTTTGTTTGTGTCTCGGGCAACCAAAAACCTTCCAGGAGAGAGATTTCCAAGTATTCTTCCCACCACATGGTTAGGTGTTCAAGGAGCAAATGTTCTAAATCCCAAAGGTCTCAAAATTTAACTCTACACCAAACAGGATTAACAGAATAATGCTACCCTTCGTTAGCTCTTAAACGATTCTCCTAATCCTGCAATTCTTTCATTTTCCTTTTAACAAGTCAGGAACTTCTGTCTCATCTTAGGTAAAAAATAAATAAATAAAAATAATAGGATTGATTATCCATTGTACCCAGAAGCAAATTCTACTAAGCACAAAAGATAATTCTTTGAAGTTTGATCTGTCTGTCAGTATAGCACACACTTGTAATTATAGCACTAGGGAGGTTGAGACCCAGGCTGAACTAACCTACCTAACAAGACCTTGCCAAAATATGTTTAAACTTTGAAAAATATAATTTCCTTTTTTATAAAATTAGAAATATGCATAAATATATATAAGGTGTGTTTGTGTGTGTGTATGCATGTATGTGTCTAGATTTTGAAAAGCCTATTGGTCTAAACACAATATTTATGGAGAAAGATATTTTAATTAAAATCTTGATAGTGTAAGATTTAAATACAGATAAGAATAAAACAATACATAAATAGAGAATTGATTTTTACAGGGATGGATATAGGTGTAAAAATATGACTATATGAAAGTACTCAAGCCTGTAACTATGGAAATAAAATAGTGAATCTGGCTGGGCGGTGGTGGTGTGGGCCTTAATTCCAGTGCTCAGAATACATAGCTGGACAGATCTCTGTGAGTTCAAGGCCAGCCTAGTCTACAGAGCTAGTTCTAGAACAGGTTCCAAAGCTACAGAGAAACTCTGTCTCTAAAAACCAAAACCAACCAACCAAACAAACAACAACAACAAAAATCCCAGTGAATCTGGATTTCAGATTCACCTTTTTATTTTTGACAGGTTTTTACTTTGTGGCCCAAGTTAACCTACAATATTCTTTACAGATAATGGCTTTGAACTTCCTGCCTCAGCCTCCCGAGTGGTGGGATTACAAGCATTGTTATTGTACACCGTTCTCAATTAACATCTTAAACCACCTTTGGCAAAGGACACTCCATAAAGGCTAACATTAACGCAAATATAGGTGCTCTGAATTCCTTGTAACCCTATCTTGAGTACACAATTCATCACAAATGCCTACCTAGCTAGATCCTAGTTAACAATTTAATGCATTGCTCAAAGTGAAATATTCCTTTGTGATCATATGGCTTACTAGGAACTCATACAGTTAATCTAAAGAAAGATCAAAAATAAAAATATGGCTTCTGCCGATTATTATATTATAATAATATATTATATTTTAATATAATTATATAATATAATATTATATTATTTGTATTATTATACAAAGTAATATATATATTACTTTGTATATGTATGCAAGATTATGGTATGTGCATACATATGTGTGGTATGTTTGTGTATGTATGCAGTTGTGTGCACATATGGAAACCAGAGGTAGACATGATATTTCTTTTTCTATCAGTCTCCCCCTTAATTTTTTGAGACATGGTCTTTCACAAAACCTGGAGTTCACCAACTGGCTAGACTGGCTGGCCAAGAAACCCCAGAGATCAGCCTGTTTCTTGCTCCCTTCACTTCCTTACTCTGTGATTACAGGCCATTGAGGTCTCTAATGCACTGTGAGATGCATTGCTTTTTATCACTGTGAAGATGGAAAGTCCTTTCCTGGACCATTGGTACTCAAAAACTACCCTTCTCTAAGACAGGGCTCTTGCAGGTAAAAATTCAGGCTCACTTTGACCCTGAACTTCTAGCAGACAGGACAACATTTCATGACAGAGAGACCAGCCACCACTTTCCAGAGAGCATATATATATATATATATATATATGTGTGTGTGTGTGTGTGTGTGTGTGTGTGTATGCTCTCTCCCATATATTCTCTCCCATATATGTGTGTGTGTGTGTGTATACATGTATATACATTGTGCATTTATATTAAGGAGTAATCTTTTTGGAAGTCTTTCCCAATACACAAAGATAAACTTTACAAGGACATAAAAATAGATTTCATTTTCTAAGGATATACAGTGGCAGTAGAATAACATATCAGGAGAATTTTGTGCTTCTCAAAGTAAATTGAGATGTGTGAGTCACATGATAGAACTTGTTAATGATTCTTGCATTTGCTGTAATCCAGTTGCTAGTTGCAGGTCCTGAGGCAGTTATGTACCTCGATGCTTTCATTTCTGTCTTTTGTGGACCAGGAATGACAATAAGGCCCCAGTTTGACTCTGAGTGTTCACAGAGACTATATGAGCTAATTAGCTGGAATTTCTTCACTTAATTCAAATAGATGCTTTAAGAATTACTAGGCTTTTAAAATAATTCTATCATATTTATAGTCTGACTTGCTGGGGTGATGTTGAGACTGACTCTGTGACCTCTCCACTAGGGCAAATTAATTAAGATGCTCAAAATCAGCAACAAAAATGTTTAAATTGGCTAGGCTATAAACAAATACCTTACAACAAATTGAGAAGCAGTTATTAAACAAAAACCTATAGATTCAACAATAGGACACTGCAGCATTGAAGACAGGGATTATCCCCATTCAATAAAAGCTCTGCCTTTAAGAAAACAAAAGAGAAACTTAAGTTGTAAGTAGACCCAGCTGACAAATGCCAACTCCAATCTCCCCCAGGCTCCCTGTGATGAAGGTGCAGTTCAAATTGTCTCTGCAGCCAGGAAGCATTAACAGAGCCTTATCTTTCGCCGTGTTGTTTAGCAAAGGCCATACATCAAGCAGTGGGTGGCATCTGGGAAGCACCTGTTCGGTCACCACCTCCTAATATTTAGGTCGGCACCAGACAGAACAGCTGGTGAAAAGTGCACTCTCTCTTTCCTACACACTGTCGTGCTACCCCAGTGGGCTGAGCTGGGCAGCAGGCCAACATTCGTATCCACAGCTTCCTGAGGAAAAGACCATGTGGCAACTAGTGAATGTTAATTGTTCTCTTTTATTGCCACGAGTTACAGAAACTCCACATTAGGCGGTAGCCATGGCCACAGCATGGCAACAGTTCTGTCGTCTCTTTCTTCTCCATCTCCAGTAGCTTCATCACTATAGAGAGGGGCAAGGTACAATCACCAGAGAGACCCCAGCTCTTCCTATCAACTCTGGTTCCTAAAGCAAAAAGGTTCTGCCTAGGTGGAGGTGAGAACTGGTTTCAAAGAATGGGAACAATCTTTATCAAGAGGATTAATTTTAATTGTGTCCAACTAGAATAGTTAATAAACTAAACTGTTATTTAAGAAATAGTAAAGCTGTCAACTGACAGTTGATTGAACTTTTTGCAATTAGTTACAAATTCTAACCACTTTAAGCTTTTTTAAAGTTCATTTTATTTATTTTATTTATTAAAAATTTCCACCTCCTCCCATCCTCCCATTTCTCTCCCACTCCCCCCACTCCCCTTCTCCCTCGCTCTCCAGTCCTGAGAGAAGTCAGGGTGCGCTGCCCTGTAAAGAGTCCAAGGACCCCCTCCATCCAGGTCTAGGAAGGTGTGCATTCAAACAGACTAGGCTCCCAAAAAGCCAGTACATGCAGTAGAATCAAAATCCGGTGTCATTATCATTGGCTTCTCAGTCAGCCCTCATTGTCAGCCAATTTCAGAGAGTCCGATTTGATCACGTGCTCGTTCAGTCCCATTCCAGCTGGCCTTGGTGAGGTCCCATTAGATCAGTCCCACCTTCTCCGTGGGTGGGCACACCCCTTGCTCATGTTCTCCCTCCTTCTGCTCTTCATGTGGGCTTGGGAGCTCAGTCCAGTGCTCCAATGTGGACAGAGAGACCCACTCTAAGCTTTTAAATTAATGCAAATAAATGAACAGAGCCCTGGATAAAGCCAGTCATCCCTGGACTTCAGTAGAACCCTGGGCATGTCTAAGGTGGTGCCTTCAGAGCAGATATCAGACCCTGCATATGACAGAGGAAGAAGAAGAATAATCCAACTAACTCACCAAATGAAAACATTCCTCCGGGTGAACTTTCCATATGTAGAGTTACTATATGTACTTATTTAAATCTCCAGCTATGGAACATATGAAACTTCCAAGGATACATAAATATGTGATTCACATGCTGGGTAGATAGAGGAACTAGAAATTTGCAGAGGCCCAGAAGTTGGACTTCTCATTCAAAGACTTCAGACAACTACTAGAAAAAAAATCTCCAAAGAGCACATAAAAGAGATTGTGCTTAAAGAGTCAGAAGAATATGGTGTTTTTCCAGATAGACAATGTCAATGAGGAAATACAAATTACTCAGAAAAATCATAAAATTAAAGCTTCCAGAACGGAAAAGTACTATTTCTACACATACAAAAACTTCACTAGTGGACCAACAGTGATTCAGTGAGCCAAAAGAAATAATCAGCAAACATAAAGGTAAATTGGTTAACATTGTTCAACTAGAAAAACAAAAGAAAAGGTTAAATCAAAATTAACATGGACTAGGGTATTGTGGGAGAAAAAAGGTGAGCTACCTCTAATCCACCATCATGTACCTAACAGAATATGAGAAGCAAAAGGAAAAGAAAAATGCACATTTGAATACAGTGATTATCGAATGGCTAAAGACACCCTTTAAAAACAATCCATACATGCATGATGCTCAAAATGCTCCTGGTTAGAAGAAATGGAAGCAGTTGTTATCTTTATAGCACAGGCAAATATTGAAAGATAAAAGTTGTAGAAATTAGTACAAAGTAAAAAGATTCATCATGTAAAAGGTAATCTATATAAGATTAGAGCCTGCTTTCTCATTTGAAATCACAAATTACACACTCAAACAATGAGAAAGGAATGTCCCATCATGCCAGTCACAAGCAGGCAATAGTTGCTGACAAAGCTATGAAGAGACTGGAACCCAGACACCAGCAGTAGCCGCTGGGAACTCTGCATTTTCTATAAAAACTGCTTTGACATTTTCTCAAAAGTTAAGCACTGAGTTTGTGACTCAGTGATTTCCTTTCTAGTTGTATATCACAAAAGATTGAAAGTATATCTACATAAAAACTTTTATACATATAACATGCATATACATAACAGAAATAACCTAAATGCTCAAAAAATGAAATTCAGTTGTCTATAGTGGGAAAATAGAACATGGCATATTCCTAAACACAAAATCATTTAGCCAAAAATAAAAAAATAAATGACGTGTGGTAACTGGGATTGGTATGTAATAAGTAAGTAAATAAATAAATAAAATTTAAAAAAGAATGAAGTACTGATGTGTGACATAATATTTATGAACCCTGAGAAAATGATAAGTGAAAGAAGGCAGACACACAAACCCACAAATGTTGATGTCATTAATCTGAAGCATCCAGAGTGTTGCCAAGTACCAAAGGGGGAGGAAGAATGATTAATTACTCAGTATGGAGTTTGTTACCAAGGTGAGAAGTTCTCTGAAATCAGACAGTAACAATGGTCACACAAGTTGGTGTATATGCTAATAACTGTGCACTCTAGAAAAAGAGACAAATATAAGTATCTGAGTTTTACCCATGGTTTAATCAAAGCAAAATAAACACATTCTTAGATAAAGCATATTGAGGCAGTCTGTTTCTAGTAGACCCAGGAAATAATAAAGAAAACAATGTGAATCACACATAAATATAAATAAACAGTACCAAGAAAGATAATTCTGGGAGTGATTATAAAAGACTATTTACAGAAGTTATATTTTATTAGCAAGGTTTTTAAGTAGTTATATAAAGCCTATAACAGAAAGAAATGTCACACTTTCTAGAAATAATAGCAAGAAAAAAACAAAAGGAAAAGAACAAAACTCTGTTGGAATAGGAAAAGGATATCAGATGGTAACTTGAGGCCATTAGAAAATACAAAGACTCAAAAATGGTCAATCAAATAGCTGATATAACATGCTCCATGAATATACCCTTATATTCCTTTCCTTTCTTAGCTTCTTTAATTTAGTTGTGGTTTTTCTTAGTCACACAACAATAAAAAGTTATTTTAATACATCGTTCCAACTTTCAGTGCAAATTGGTGTCCAATCACCTGTTACACCTGGGAAATCTTGATATTTCTATGAGGTCATCAACTACATTCACAGAGGGCGGCTGCCCTAGTTTGTGTTCTGTTGCTGTAATAAACACCATAACCGAAAGTAACTTGGGAAGGAACAGGTTTATTTGGTTTACAGGTCAAGGTCTATTGTTGAAGGAAGCCAAGGCAGAACCTGGTATTGGCTTGCTTTCCATGGCTTGCTCAGCTATGTTTCATATATAGCCTAGGATCACCTGTCCAGGATTTTCTCTTCTCTCTGTAGGCTTACACCCTCTCACATTAATTAACAATCAAGAAAAGTCCCCCCAGACATATAGCACAATCTAATGGATGCTATTTCTCAAGTGAGGTTCCCTTTTCCTAGATGTGTCTCCACTTGAATCAAGTTGACAAAAACTCTCCAGCACAAGGGTATGACATAAATGTTAGATCTTCAGTCATTTTGTTTACCTAGTCTCTAATCAACAATATTCATATAAAAATACCTGTGATGTTCAGTGAAGCAATCTCATAAGAATAATCAGTAAGTACTAAAGCAAAACATAACCAGCATTTTGTATCAATATGACATATTTCTCAAAACCAGAAAAAAAAAACATTTTCTTCTGTTTTTTTTTTTCCATGTATTTATGCTGTTTGCGGACACTGGGAGTTCTCCAGTGGAGCTAACATCTGTTCACAATGGAAAATGGAGACCGGCATGAATACAACAGTGCAGATGCCCAGTGCACTTTATTCCTTACCTTCAGATCTTCCACACAGTGTTTGGAAGCATTTTAGCCTTCTTAACAACATGGCATAATAAAGATAACTCATGATTAAGTGAGCAGGCCAACTATAAACTCTGTATTCTCATGAAAAAAACAATAAAAACTACTTAGCTTAAAATTCAACACTTCCTTTCAGAGGAAGAAGTCAAAGTATTGTTACTCGCAGATGATATTCTAGCATACATAAGTAACCCAAAACATTCCAGCCAGGAAACTCCTACAGCAAATAAAGCCTTTTAGCAAAATAGCTGGATACAACTCATAAAAGTCAGTAATCGTGCTATATGCAAATGATAAATGGACTTAGAAAGAACTCAAGAGTCAGAGCATTAGGAAGCCCGAGAAACACTAACATAAAATATCTTGGGGTACCAATCGTTAAAGAAGCAAAAGAGAACAGGAGGCAACTATCTTTCTTTTAGAATCCCTAAGCCTTAAGGGACTTAAATGCTCATGAGAGCCCAAGAACTACAGAGATTTCAAGAGGACAAAACATCAGTGATGCCTCCATGAGTTTAGAAAAAATTATCAATCTGCCCTCCATATTCCTTGAAGACTTCCAGGAAGGAAAGCTTGAGCAACAGAGTGCTGGATAAAAAGAAAGCCCACCACAATTTGAATGACACCACACAGGAAAAAGCTGCAAAGAACCCAGACTTCTGGGAAATGGGTGATATGTGTGACACTTGACAAGTCTTGGCCATCTATAACTTCATGAAAATACCTTCAAGAGAAAAAAATCATGGACTTCCTGGTTTCAAGATATTGTGAAAGCAAGGTAATTTGTCTTTCATGATATAGATGAAGATAAAATTCTTCCTGGATCTACCATAAACTTTACAATCAATATTTCTGTCTCTCATTTGATCACCTCTGCTCACTCAATCTCAAATGCATCAAAAATGGAGAAAGATGAAAAACAGAAATCGGTATATCTATGCACTTTCTTACCCAAGTTTACCTCAGTATTTTTTACAATAGCTAACTTATAGGGCCAGCCTTGATTACCATCAGTGAATGCATAAATAAAGAAAATAAAATCTATCTCACATATGTGAGTTATATATAAAATAAAATAAAATCAGTTGATCATAAAAAAGAATAACACTATGCCATTTTAAGAAAAACAGACAGAAATGGAGATCTTATTGTGAAATAATCCAGACTCAGAAAAACAAGCACTTCTTCCTGGTTTCTCTCATGAAAATTTAGGAGAGAGGATAAACATGGTTGTGCTTATGTGTTTAGAAATTAATTATAACATGTATATAAACTGATGTACATATTAACAATTAAGGAATAAGACATGAATTTGAAAGAGAGAAAGTGAGAATATATGGGAGCATTTGGAAGAAGAAAAAGAAGGAGAAATGATATATTATAATTTCAAAGAATAAAAAATTATTTTTAAAAAGGGGAAAGTGAATTATGACTGTGGGAGGGAGAAAGGAAGAGATGATAAAGAGTAGGAAATAGCAGAAATAAACATGTCAAAGCACATTATATGCAGGTCTGCAAAGTATTCATAAAAACCTTTACTTTGTATAATTAGAATAAATATTAATATTTTGGGAAAGTAGATGATGGGATGAAATTACTCTCGTGATTATACTGTTTTTCTTGTAAATGCCACACTTAATATTCTCAATCTAAATAATTAATGAGAGAGCAGATCATCATGTATCTCATTTCCATTAGCACAATTAACAGAAAATAGAATATTCAAAATGTATGTATCAGTTTTTCATTTATATTTTATAGGCTTTTTAAAGTTGGGTTTAGGCTTTTAGAAAAAAGTGAAATCTCAAATAATAACTAAATGTAAGGAAAATATAAGAGAATATGAAGGACAAAATGCCTGGCTTCAGCGGCACACACAGAATGCTAACTACCTTTTAAAATTGTTAATCAAAATGGTCAGGCCTATCAGTTTTGAAGATGCATACCCAATTTTAACTCTTTCCACTCACAAAGAACCATGAGGTTCAGTAGAAGCGTTACTTGTACTTTTGAATAAAAGAACAATGATCAATTTAACATATTTTCCAATATTTGTAAGTCTTCTAAAAAATAATTATACACATGAATCTTTCCATATCTCATTTTCAGTAAAAAAAATTGTTTAAAATTATATCATTTTATTGAAAAACATTTTATAATAATTTAAATTATATTGCTGCCAAGCATGACGGTACAAGCCCTTAACACCAATATTCAGAAGGCTGGGACAGGTGCATCACTTGAACCCACAAATCAGATACAGGAGTGGGAAATATAGCAAGACCCCATCTTAAAGAATAGGAGAATTTTGCACTACCTAATTTAATACTCAGTGGCATTGACTAAGACTTCTGAAACGAGAACTCAGTTTTCAGTCCACTGTTTTCTGTCTTTTAAATACATTTGGTGCCTGGAGAGATGACTCAGCAGTTAAAAACAGTGGCTGCTCTTCCAGAGGACCAGGATTTGTTTCCCAGCACCCACATAGCAGCTCACAACCATCTGTGACTCCACTTCTAGGCAACTGGACTCCCTCTTCCGGGTTCCATGGACACCAGGGACACAAATGCAGTACAGACATACATACAGATAAAACACAGATATACATAAAATAAAATCAATTGTTAGATTAGACATATTTTGAAAAGTATGTCATTCAAAGAAATGAAAGTAAACTGATAACTTGTGAAACATAAAAGGCCTGATTTGTCCCATCTACTGCATGGATTCATATGTCCCATATATATCAGAACTGATATTTATAAAGCATGAATGAGTTGAGCCTCTGGTTGAGTAATTGCCTTTGCTGCTTCCTTACTGGCTTGTTCATCAATAACCAGATGTCTCAAAGAAGCAAACAGGATGCCCTAAAATGCAATGTTATCTATTCTATAAGGATAAGTAAATATAGGAAATGTTTCAGAGTCTGGGCATTTAGGACCTCCATGTGAGTAGATTCACCCAAGGGGAAATAACCAAATATTAAAAACAAACAAACAAAAAAACACCTTCTCTACTAGCTTGTGCCAAGGAGAAATACATGAGGCTCAAATATACAGCACTAGCCCCATGCAAAGCTGGTGAGGAAGGACTGGAAAGAACATTGTACCGGAAATAAAGAAGCATGATTTCAGTTAACTCACTATCTAGCAATGGGATCCAAACAATACTGTCCAAACTAGGCCGAAGCTTCCTCCCCCATAAAATGAGAGGGGTCATGATAAAGAAACTCACTCTAAAATTCCTTGTAACTCTTAAAAACAGTCTGAGTAAAATAAAGAGCCAATAACTGAAAGGCATACATCGTCTCCAAAATACTTACGCTGGGCAATTATAATTTAGCCATTTTAAATGACATTTCTTCTGAGTTCTTGGGACCACAATAACCAACCACACTCTCTTCTTCAAATCATCATTTGCTGTTTTCCTCAGTCCTGGACTCAGTGCTCATAGAATTCGTTTGTTTATATTCTAGCTTCCACAGGCTTGAGAACCTTTTCAATTTACAATACCAGGACACTGCCTGGTATTGCTTTGAAGTCACTTGGACCCACATTAATTACTTTTTTATATCAGCATTTTAGCTTTTAATATAACCTCTCTGAAATAACAACCTCACATTTAATTCTTAAGACTCGAAACATTAACCTCTTTATCATCATCATCATTATTATTATCATCATCACATGCTTCATTGTAAAATTAATTTGGTAAAGAGATAAGAAGCCAATTTTTTTATGAAATCTAACAGAAAAACATTTTCATCAGAAACCTACTAGAAATAAACATAGCTCTGTATTTATCAATACAAAAGTGGAAAAAACAAATGTAAAGTTCACTGTACCTCGGGAGACACAAAAGAGAGCATAGGCACCATCTTCCTAAAGTAAAACTAGTAAACATTGCTGTAAAACCTTTTGTGAAGGGGGCATCTTCCTCTAACTCTAACTGCAAGCAGACATCAAGTAGAAAAACAGCTTCATTTTTATCGATGGTGAGATTTGTTTAGCTTCATTGTAATATCTTTAACACCCGATTCATTCACTTTAAGGAGAATCAATCCCATTAACGATGTTGGAGGGGTTAATATTGCAGTAATTTCCATGCTGCAATATACAAGAGAACAGAAAAACAAATCACTTAGAAACAATGTAGCATACAATACTTGAGGACTCTAATAATTTCTCCTCCACTCTTTGAATTTTAAGAAGCTTGCTGAGCACCATCTACCATATACTAGAAAAAAAAACACTCAATGTGCACTCTTCACATCTGCAGAGTTCTGGAAATTCAGAATTCTGGTAAAAGAGAGGCAATTAGATGTCTTCAAAGATGAAGAATTTGCCAATTTTAAATTTTAATTGTATCTTTAAAAATTCTTCTGAATCCAGGAAAACAGCAAACTGAGGATTCTTTATGACTTGTCAAGTCACCATAGTGGAGCCTTTTACGTCACTTGGTGCAAGCTTCTTTATGCAGAGAAAAAGACAGAATGAATGATATTGTTCTTGTGATTTCTTCAAGTTCCAACTTTTCGAAGCATGCATCATGAATAATTAAAAATTTGCTTTTATCTTAACCCAACTGCAAATACTACTTATGGCCCATGAATCCACAATCCATTACTTTTCCTCATGTAAACATCACTAGCAACTTCAGTCACTTTACGTGGTGAGGTGGAACTCCCAACATTAACTGGGAACTCCTTTAAATCAAGAGAATTTATGGATTTGACCAAGTGAAGCAAGAACCCATCTCTCAAAAGAAAGGAATATGCCAGTAGTCTCCATACATAAATAGTATGATTCACCAGGAGCTAAACTCATGAATGCGCACACACCACACACTCACACGCACACAGACTTACGCATATCTCACTCACAATATCTCAGCATGGGATACAAAATTGCTTTTTTAAAATTTCTTTCTGTGATTTTGTTACATAGTCAGGTTTGCGAACCATTATTATAAAGAATAAATGTTATGAGTTTTGAATGCTGAGGGACCCTATGTGCTCTAAATTAGTTTGGGTAAGCTAATAATAATGTGTATTATTGAGATACATTGATAATTTCTCCTTGATCAACCAGTAATTGTTCGAACAAAACTGACAGTAGTGATTCCCTGGGGCTATGATAATCAGCAAAACTTTTCATACAAGTAAAGTGTATTCAAATACACTCATATATTCTCCCCAACTCTCCTAACAATAATCATTATTACATCTTATATTTGTTTAGTGTTTTATAGATCACAATGTGCACCACATGAATCCTCCCTTGAACCTAACTTAGATGTATTCAGTCAGGAAACTGAAGTTCATAAATGATTACTCTGGGATCACACAAACAAGGAGCAACTTCTTTTTTTTTTTTTTTTAACAAGGAGCAACTTCTATTTAAACAGAAGCTATTCTGACTAAAAATGTTTCTTATATTAATCACATGAACAATAAAAGCTGTTCTTGACAGACAATTTAAAGTATAAATATGCTTACATAATTTTAGCCTGATTTTATCTTCATTAACTCAGACAAATAATATATCTTTATTTTTATAAGATTTTTATAAGATCCTTTTTAAATTTAATTACTCTTGAATTGGATCACTCTTACCTCAACATCACAAATGATCAGAATTATCTTTCTGTTAACAATCTGGAAAGAATTCACTCTTAGGCACACCAGGTGGAAATTTTCTCCAGGTAAGAAGCAAAGGAATCAGAATAAAACAGGGGAAAGAATTATACATAAGATCAGAAATCCAACAACTATGATGATGATCCAAGAATAAATTCAACAGCATCCTTTGATAAGAGTAAAAGTCCTAACAGAGTAGCAAGAAGACTTTGGATCAGAGGAATCTGACTCACATACTTGTTATCTATTTAATAATCATATCACCTTGAGCTTACAAAGAATATTGAAAATGCATACATCATTGCATTGGTTTTCTGTTGTTCCTGATACACATTTTTACAAACACGGTATTTTAAAATAACCCAAATTCATCTTATAGTTTGGAGGTCAGAAGTCTGAGGCCGGTGTCTTACTGAGCTAAAATCAGAGTTGCTTTTCCTTGGGGAGACTCTGGAGAAGAATCCACTTCTTTGATGTTTCCAGCTTCTAGCATCTCACTGAATTCCTTGGTTTTTGATGTCTACTATCTTCAAAGGCAGCAACGACTACCAAGCCTCTTTCATGTCATCTCACCTGGATACTGACTCCCCTATTTCCATCTTCTTCTTTTAAGGACTTCTGGGATTGAATAATCCAATGCAATCTGTCCATTAAGGTTGGATGCTTAGCATCTGTTGTCCCATCTGCTTCCTTAGTTCCCCTTGCCACAGGGCCTAGGAGATTAAAGCAACTAAGATGTACAGCAGCAGGAAGAGGTCTGAGACAGCTTCTGTTTCCCTAGATTACTCCTTGCTGATTTGAACATATACATTCCAGTCCAGAATAGCAGGTGGTATCGCTAAGTCACAGTATATAGTAAGGATCATTTAAGGTTTGAAACATTTCCATCTGTACCCCAGATGGTAGTAGGGCACATATGGCATTCACTCTGAGTACAATGATTCTTAAATTCATAGATACTGGCTCATTCATCATAACCAATTGTAAATTAGGGATGAACTACTTAAAACATCTAGAAAAAGTAAATGAGAAAGAAATAAGAAAAAAAAACTAATCCAGATCAATGATCTCTTCTTATAATACCAGCATTCAAGAGCTGAGGCACAAGGATTGCTGCAAGTTTAAACCTGAACTGAACAACATAGTGAGATTCTCTCAAAATAAGCAAACAAATAAACAAAAAACTTCCTATAAAATATTATCTACTCAGGAGAGCATGTCTTTTTCCACTTCCCATGTAGATTAGATCTATGTAAATCTCTCCTAGTGTTCTCATTGTTGTCTAATAAATTGAACTCATGGGGACCTTGGGGGAGGGTTGAAGGGGGAGGAGAGAGGCAGGGAGGGGAGCAGAAAAAAATGTAGTCAATAAAAATTAATAAAAAATTAAAATTAAAAGAAACATTATCTAAAAGTCTATTTTCTTCCTTTTTTCCTTTTTTTTTCTTTCATGCTGAGAAACTTCTGAACTACACCCCTAGCATCATTTTGGGTTAATTTTAAAGCAAATTAAAGGACATCCTTTAATTTCTCTCTTTTTTTTTAGTAGGGTTCCCTTGTGTATCAGGGAAGTTTAAGTTGTAGGACATCTATCTCAACAACTTTCTTCTTAGAGAGAATGTTATGAAATATGAAGTGGTTTCTACAAAATGCCTAACACAATATCTTACGCATAATATATACTCAATGAGTTGTAATAATTAATACTCCTACCAACCACTGGCCTGTGAGAATGAATTTTTGGATGTTTGTGTATTGAGACATTTAAGACATACTCCCTTCTTCCACATATGTACATTTTGGGAGAGGCTGGTTATGTCTGGTCCTATTCTTGATTTTGTTTATGAACAGTTTCTCACTAATCTGCCTGAGGTGAGTACAGTGATGTTTTTGCCTCAGTCTCCCAAGTTGCTAAGACTAAACATGGGCACCATCACTCCCAGTCAGAGAGTCTTAAATGATTGCTAACTGCCTGCAATATATTTAGCCATATAAGAAACTCAGGCAAAAGACATTCTAAAATGCCAAGTATGAAACTAATGAGGATCACTTCACTAACCCAGTGGTGGGCGCTATAGTGATGATGGCTGGTCAGAAGTTCCTTAAGAAGAGAAAAACAGAAAGAAAGATCCTGGTACAGCAAGTTTCAAGTGTGGGCTTGGAGATGTGGGGACAATGAAAAAATGCATTAGGAGCCAGAGGTCAGCCTCAGGTATCATTCCTCAGAAACTGTCCATTTTGAGGTACGTGTTTGTTCTGTTTGTCTGATTTAGGGGAAGGGTCTCTTACTGAACTGGAACTAGTCAAATAAGCTGGACTGGCTAGCCACAGTACCTGCAGGAATCCACCTGTCCCTGTTTCCCCAGCAAGGGAATTACAAGTGCATGCCACCATGCCCAGTCTTTTTATTTGAGTCACATAACAAGTACTTTACTGGCTGAGCCATCTCCCCAAACACTGGATATGGTAGGGGAATTTTTCTAGTAGGGATTTCAGAAGAATGGGGCATTAAAGGCCATGATAAGATTTTTCAGAGACTACACATACAAGAGCTGTGAGTTCCAATTCAAATTATGTGGACTTCCTCCAATAAGGAACTCACTTAATATTTTTCAATCATAAAATTGACTTTTTGGAACACTGGTCAGAAAAAAAAAGATATTTCATTTCGTGCTGCTTGTTTGTGGCTATTTCTAAGCAACAAGTTAAATGAACTTTCTGATTATAAAAAATTGAAGATCAGGTGATTTATTCATTTTTTTGTTTTACCAGAGAGTATATTAAACTCTACAGATTTTACAAAGTACAACTTTTTCAGAACTATCATTAGAAACAAAGGCCCAAGCTTCCATTGCAAGTAATGAAACAATCTTTCTAAATATTATTTTCCTAAAGATATTCTGAATCTTTACTGTAAGATAAAAATAATCTTATTTACCTAAAATTATTTCAACACACATTGGCACTAAGTGACAAACATCATTTTCCTTTCTAGAATACACAACTCTTCCCTTTGAGACTGTCCTACTTGCCTTCAGTCTTATTGCCTCTCTTTGACTTAGCTGTATTAAAGTTCAAAACTTCCAGGAATAAAGTTTATGTTTTTCAGAGGACAGAACCCCCTGACCACTCCTCTGGAGCTTCTTTTTTTGCCCAAGAAACAGAATAGCCAGTACCACCAACTCTCTAGACTATGCCCAAAAATTACTCCCTGTTATTTCAATGACTTCTGATGCTTTTTCTCGTTCCCTTCTTGTCCATTTTTCTTGAGCAGTAGGTGTAGTATTTAGCTGCCTTTTTAGCCTATTTTTATTCGAAACCGATAGGAAAATTAGTCTGCCTTTGAGATGCCTAACAATTTTTCTAGGAAAAGGACGCAATCCATATATCTAGAAACCTCAGGTCACACAAATAATTTTAGCGTTTAGAATCACAGTTGTCAACAGAGGGGAGAAAAGTCAATGAGAGTGTATAAAGGTGGATAGCACATCTAATTCTCAGTACTAGCACATGTGAGCACACACTTAGCATTATTCTCTATTCACCACTTTCTTGTGAAATCATCATTCTATCAGAATACCGATCATAGTCACAGACCCTTTGGGTTATGACTAATTAAAGTCAGAATTTGACACTTGTCGGGTCAAGGTTCTAACATGCTCACTGCCTTGAAGTGTTTTTGGCCAACTATGAAGTCATTGGCCAGTGCCAAATTAGTAGTGTAGATCCACCAAATTCCTCGAAAGAGGATGTACTCTCTATTACTTAGTTTGTTTCATGGATTTCTGTCACTTATTCATCTTGGTTTAATATTGAGTTGAACAGGAACTAACACTGTAATGGAGTTAAAACTATAGAGGAAGCTAAAGGTCATCAAAAAGTAAGACTTTAAAATTAATATCCTAAAATTGAGTAAGAAATATTAGAAAACATACCAATAGAAAGTATAACTCATCTAGTAATTGAATGATATTGCTTAAAATTAAAGTATGGTAAAAACATCCTGTGATCCTAATAGCTTTCTAAAAAGCAAAGAATTCTGAACTTTGTGCCAGGTGGGCAGGAGACTTCTTGAAGACATTAATGCTTCATGTGATCCTTCCAACAAGTCTTTTCCTTCTAAAAGTCATTAATTTCCCGTAAGAATTGGAATTAACTGCTCCCATTCCACGAGATACATACACAGAAAACAAAAGAGATAGCCAAGGATAGAGTTTAGAAAGTCACTAGCAAGGAACAGGACAAGCCTTGGGATAAGCTCAGAAGAGTGAGTGAGGACTCAATACAAAAGGAATCATAGTAAGAACACAGCAATCCCTACAATTTGCTAAGCAATCAGAATCATCATTTTAAAGGAAATGCATCAAGATATTATAGAATGATTCCAGAAATCAGGATTAAAGAGGACCCCCAGAGAACTGAACCAACAAAACTATTAAGTTGTCCAGTGGAGAGATGCCAATTTTCTATATGTGGTCTAAAAATGTTCACAGTGTAAGAAAAAGCACGCGGATAACTGTGTCTGCCTCTCTAACAGTAGATGGAAACATATGCAGAGACCCATGGCCAGACACTATGCTAAGAGAGCCTAAATTAGAGGTCTTCATCAGGTCCCTCCTCTTCGAGATCGGGAATCCTACGGAAGGTGGGACAGAAAAGACTGTAGGAGTTAGAAGGAATGGAGCACACCAGGAGAACATAGCCCACTGGATCAACTAAGTGGGGCTCATATGGGGTCACAGAGACTGAAACAGCAAACACCAGGCCTGTGTGAGTCTGCACCAAGTTCTCTGCATAGATGTTTTATAGCTGTTAGATTAGTGGGTTTGTAGTGCTCCTAACAGTGGGGGCTGGTGTGTTTCTCTCTTTTGCAGGCTTTTGGGACTCTTCCTCTTATTGGGTTTCCTTGTCAGCCTCAATGTGAAGGCTTTTTGCCTAGATGTATTGTATCTTGTTTTGTTGTGTTTGGTTGTTATCTCTGGGAGGCTGATCTTTTCTCAAGGGAATTGATAGAGTGTGAATTTGGGGGAAAGGGAAAGCACGGGGGAGCTGGGAGGAGTGGATGGAAGGGAAACTGTGGTGAAGATGTATTGTATGAGAGAAGAATTTTTTCAATCTAACAAAAAAAAAATCTTGTTAGATGCCCCTGTATGTAATACACTAAATCTAAGTGGACCTGACAAATGTCCTTTCCACGTTGATGTGCATGTGAAAGCTGACTATTCTTCTTGCCTTCACCTCTGTTTCTAGCTCCTTAGTTAAAAAGGTAAAAGCATTAGCTTGGGAACAGCTTTGTCTCTTTATAGTGATAAAAAGACAAATACTTAACCTTTTTGTTTTTTTCAAGCAAAGTGTGAATCATTTTACTTAAGAGGAAACACTGCTATGGCTTATACAATGGTATTTCTATGAAGTAAAACATCATTTATGACCTTGAATGGAAGTTCTCTGGTGCATTGTATATGTATTACATTTATAAGAAACATAATAAAAAGAAAAATAGCCCTGACTAGTATAATAAAGTTGCAATCTCATGAATATATCATTTTCAATCTTAGTTGCTGAGAAATTGTTGATCGTCTAGATCTAAAATCTGTGTATCCATATGAAACAGAACATTTACATGAATTGCTTACATATTTTCAAAGAAATAGCCCTCTAATCCCTTTATCCTTGCACATGCCTCCTCTTGTTTGTTTTACTAATAAACACACTTTTTAGGATGCTTTTCTGCAAAGGTATGATTGAGAGCTGAGAGAAATGGGCCGGAAGATGGCAGGGAGGATATTGCTAATACAAGTTGAATACATAAATGCATTAATCACACAGACCATGCTCAATTATTCAGGAGCTGGCATTATACTGTGAGATCAGTTCAGCTCCTGGCTCCTGCTCCTGTCAACTGAACACACATTTATTAAACCATACTCTATACCCAGCACTCTGGGGAACTGTTCAGTAGGGAGGGAGGAGAAAGAGAGATTAGAAGCCACTGCCTTAGCTGTGACAATCAGATATACACGAAGAACAGCTGAAAAACGTGCCTTGTGTCCTTATTTTCTTTGACCAGGAATTGTTCAGCAAGGATTAATTCTTTCTCATTAATGTCAGTACAGGACATTTAAGTGAGTTGGAGTATAAAGGCAAACAGACCTAGGTAACAGCTTAATGGGAGAAGAGACAAAGGGAGTTAAAAGTCTTGGGGGAAAAGAAAGTATGAGGTTATGCACAAATTTCATTTTCTATGTGCAAGAACTCCCTCAAGGGCACAGCAACTGAGACAAAAATAACATATTATAACATGGAATTAAAAATCTAATGTGGACACACAGAGATTCTACACAGATAACTTTTAAGGTTGTGGCTTCTTTAAGAATCGCATCAACATAATTACAAATTCAGGTTTTTTTGTTTTGTTTTTTTCCAGCTTCTGATGTTAATGGGTTGTTTGTTTTTGGGTTTTTTTTTTTTTCATTTGACTCTGTTTTGAGACAGAGCCCTGCTATGCAGCCCGGTCTGCTCTAGAACCCCCAGTCCTCTTGCCGTGTGATGGTGACATGCACTATCATACCTGGAAAATAATTCTTATTTAGACTTTATTCAAATAATGTGATCTTTAATATTAGTTAGATCTCAGATTAAATACCAATTCCCTGGATTCCCTATTTATGATATATGTGATCAAAACCTATAGTTTAACTCTTCTGAACTTTAGTTTTCTTTGTCTGTCATAAAATGGTGCCTGCAACTACTTAAGGAAAAAAGTAAAGATTAAACTAAGTTATATAATAATTCTACCCAGAAACAAGGCCAGGTACAGAGCAATTAATTAATGAATGTCTGCTTCTCTTCTTGCTAAGCAGAAAGGTCAAAAACAAAGAATAAACAAACAAATAAAAAACACAATCTGTGGCCTACAATTAAGGATTTTTTTTTGTTTTGAGATAGAGTCTCTCTGTATAGCTTTGGTGCCCGTCCTGGAAATAGTTCTTGGAGACCAGACTGGCATCAAACTCACATAGATCTGCCTGCCTCTGCTGGAAATAAAGGCATGCGCCACCAACCACCACCCAGCTCAATTAAGGATATTAAGAAGATAATTATTCACCCAAAATAAAATATATATTTGTGTAAATTTGAGAAGTGAGAACTTCACTTGATTTAAAATATCCAAAACTGGTAAAACTGAAAAGTTCAGCAATTAAGAACAGGCACTCCCTCCTAGAGCCCACGTTGGGCAGTTCAGATGCCTCTAGAATCCAAAAGCACCTGCAGAGACGCATAATTAAAATTAACAAAACCAATAATAAACCTCTTAATATATTCTGGCATAGGCATTTAGATTTAAGGGGGAAATGTAGGGTACTCCCTCACTGTAGACCTACATTATTTAGCAAAGACTTGTTAGAATGCTTATTCTTTATGTAATTATTTAAGTGCATGTCTGTCTGTATCTTCCAGACCATCATGACTTTAATATTCAAGTCTTGTATATAATGTGGCATTGTGGAGTGACGTATTAATGGTCAAGTATGCAAGGATGAGGTGACAGGAGTCCTGAACCATAGCTTTTGAATGAGGTCTGCTTCCCTACAACACCTAAGTGCCTACAAAGTCACTACCTAAGCTACAAAAAATGAAATGCAAGCCAAATTAAAAGCATTAGTACACAGTGATGCATTCCTGAAATCCCAGTACTCAGGATGCTGAGACTGGAACCCCTTGATGTCACATAATAAGTAGGCAGGTAGCCTATATAAGAAAACCACAACTCAGAAAAAAATCTCAGTGGGAAAAATTTATTTTTTTACATCTATAAATAATAATTATGCTGATTTTTTGAAACTATGTACCAGAATGAGATTAAAAATGTATTAAATATTAATTCCTAAGATCAACAATTCCCTGCTCCTGTTTGGATGCTGAAGAGGTTTTTTCCTTCTGATGTACTCAATTCCATTTTTAATTTACTTGTTAATCAACAGATATAACTTAAGTAAACCCAATATGTCCAAAATCCTGCTATGCACTGGACTGACAAAGGGGATAGTGTTTTTTTTTTTAAAAAAAAAAAAGAATATTAAAGAGGAATTTTGTTCTGTGGATGAACAAGGTGCAAGGTGCAACTCCATGTATAAGAAAAACACCCAACTCATGCATAGAAGAAAGCTTCTTAGAGGAAAACCATTTTAAGGTGAGGAAAACAGAAGGAAGACATCCAGGAATAAGGGTGTTGTCTGCTTCGTCTACTCTTATTGAAGTTCTGATATTTCTCCTATAGTCTTCTGATATGGGAAGTCCTCCTGTATATGTGTTACTTTTATTGGTTAATAAATAAAGAAGGTGCTTTGGCCTGTGATAGGACAGAGTATAGCTGGGTGGGAAAGCTAAACTGAATACTGGGAGAAAGAAAGCAGAGTCAGTGAAAAGCCATGTAACCACCACAGGAGACAAATATCTCCGCCTGAGCCTGCCAAAACTTAGCCAGAAGGCCACAACCTTTTGGCGATGCACAGATTAATGGAGATGGGTTAGTTTAGGATATAAGAGCTAGTTAGAAATATGCTTAAGCTATTGGCCCAACAGTATCACAAATAATATAGTTTCTGTGTGGTTATTTCAGGTCTAAGCAGCCAGGAACACACAAACAGCCCTCACCAACAGTCTTCCAAAGCATAAATGTTCTCATCCTCTCCAAATCCACGCACAACAACCTTCATCTGTTGACTGAAAATCCCTGCCCCTATTTCCCTCTGCTACTTTCAAAGAAAGTGGTACTCCCTGTTCCCACCTTCCCTAAACACCAAGACAGACAGCAAGCAATGTGTGATCCTAGGTTTTTCTTCCTCTTGTCCTTATCACATAGGTCACTAAATGCTACCTGAACCCTTTAAAATTTAAAACTCATCCTACTCTTCCCTAAAATCACAGATCTAATCCAGATCTTAATGATTTCCTGAAGCGATTATCAAAATCATTGCCTGACCCTTCCTTCTGCTCTCGCTTCTCCTTCACGCTTACTGCACAATGATCTTTTAAACATGGAAATTGACTATTTCCCTCCAGTAGGCTCTCAGAAGTTACCCAGAAAAAAAAAGCTAAATATTTTACAACTTGAATATTTTGATCATCTGTCATCTGCCCATAACTGCATCTCAACCTAATCCAGCCCCCATGTGAATGAGAGCTTGTGTGTGGATGTTCATATGTGGCATATGGGCGGCCTCCATAACTTTCTACCCAGACAACCCTCATCCCTCCAATACTGGCTCAGTATCTCTCTTCCTCTATACACCACTTCCTAATCCTGCCCCCAGATTAATAGTGTCACTTCCTAAATATTCTCACTGCATTTCTTTCTCTTTCCCATCATTAAACAATGGTGCCTTCACTCCAAAATGCACCTCATAATGATCCTTAGCCCAGTGTTGCTCGACCAGAACACTCCAACGATACTGCTCTAAGGAAGCGTTCTGGTGCCTCAGGCTTTTTGTTTGTTTGTTTGTTTGTCTGTTTGTTTGTTTTACCTTTTGATAAACTATTCAGAACAGAGTAAACCAGTCGAGAGAGAGAGAGAGAGAGAGAGAGAGAGAGAGAGAGAACTCATCAATGCATTTGAATGTCTGTTAGCAAAGAAAAGGTAAAAAATAACAAATGTTGGTGAAAATGTGGGAAAATTAGGAGTCCGGCACTTTGCTGGTGCAAGTCCATGAAAAACAGAATAAGAACTCCTCAAACAGACCACACCATCCAACAATTCTGATTATACACCTACACGATTATACCAGTCCCAGAATGGACCCAAGCAAACTGAAAGCAAGGTCTTATGTTTGCTCTTTGAATACCAGTGGTCACATCAGTACTATGACACTAGCCAAAAGGCAGAAGCAATACTCAAGTCCATCACTATGTGAGGGGAGAAACAGAATGATAACAGGAATAGAGTTCTGGCTTTAAAAAGAATCCTAGAATGCAGATAAGCTCTGAAGACATCATGCTAAGCAAAATAAGTCCATAAATAAAAAGGGAAATGTTACATGATTTAACTTATACAAAATACAAGATATTTAGTCAAGTCTATATAGACAGGAAGTAGAATGAACGTGGTTACCCAGGCTTCAAAGGAAGGAGGACAAAGAGCTATTAATTAGGATACAGAATTCCATTTTTGGACAATAAAAACTTGTGAAGACAGGTGGTGATGATTGCAGCACAGGCATGCCGAATAACACAAAATTGTGCAGTGAACATGGTTTAAGGGCAAATTTTATTAAAAGAGAGACAACATAGAAAACTAGTGTGGCAATGTTTCTTATGAAAAATAAATAAATAAATAAATAAATGGAGTGTTAAAATTCTGGCAAATACCTTGTGGGAGAAACAAATGCACAAGAAAGACTAGCTGGCAAACGTAACAGTTGTTTGTATGTTCTACAGTAGAATAGAACTCCCCATGGGGATGGACTCCGATTGGCACAGTGAAGGGATCTGACTGATGACATCCAACTGGCTTCCCTCCCTTCATTATCTTACTTTTTCTAAACAGTGCTACAGTTTGAAACTGGTTATATTCAAATTGTGGTCTTCATCTCTCTAAACTGTAGCAAAAATTCCACACTGTTGAGTTGTCCCCACAGACATCACAAAGAGGGCAAATACTAGGAGAAATGGGGAAAACAGCACCTTCTTTAACATACAAGTGGTCCAAATTTGAAGAAAAACTAAACCTTACTAGGTCATTCACATAGATAGACATAAGCCGACCCCTTCCTAGTTTGCCAGGATGTTTATGTTAACACGTGCAACCAAAATGCTGGCAAGACGACGTTTGGGCAAATGACAACCAGTGTATCCTAATGCTGAATTTACAAGTCTACCAACCAATCTTCAAGAAAACTGGTTCCTCTGTCTTTTTCTGGTTATTTTTTTAAAATGGTTACATGATACCATGACCATTGTAGCTTGCTTTAAAGAGCTTCTGTAGGTTAAATGTAAATCTAAGCCTGAACCAAAAGCTTACTGAGTACCAAAAACTACTAACAGTAGGTCTGTGCCCCTTCTGTCGTAGTGTAAAACCATACTGAGAAAATCTTCCATTCATTGTTGTTTTAGAGGGAAACATCAGAATAATAAAATCTCTTCCAGGCCTCCTGTCTCCTAATTAACAATCAATCCTCATTTCCTTTCCAGTCACTTCTGAATCCTTATTGAAGAGGGTCTACAAGGGCAATTATTTCCTCTGGCCTGCAGTCGAAGTCCCCATACTGAGCTACTTCTGATTCACCAATCTGTCCCTGAAGTCAGTAGTGGTCTAGGAGGAAGGTGACTGCCAACACACTGCTTTAAACGAAGCATGTGTTCTTCCCTTTTCCTATCAGACAATTACCTAACTTCCCTAGGACATTTTCATCATTTCTGACAGTACCCCTGTGCGCAAAGCACAGGGAGGCACCATTTCCATTGGACAGGGAATTTAGCTACTATCTAAAAGCCAAAAGGGGGATGGAGCCAGAACAACTGACTCATACAGCACAGCTTGAACCACTAGACCGAGCTTCCGCCCTGAGAAGGAGATGAATCAGTCAACAGTGATTCATCTCACCAAGGAAAATGTGTTTTCCCTAGGAAAGAGAAGTTCATTTTAAACATAATAACACAGAGGTGCAAAAGGCAATTCAGAAAACAGGCTGGTGAAATTCAACAGCTGTAAACCTTCCAGTTACATACCCATGTAGTCATGAGGTCTGAAAAGGCAATAAAGCATGAGCATTGTTCAATGAGATGTCAGAAAATAAAAACCATTAGATATTTTTAATGTTTTAGTTGAAAAGTGAAACTCCATTTATATTTATAGATTCCTATGATGTTTTCCTTTTATGTGTGTATAGATGGAAAGATTCCATCTAGCTAATTAACATACCCATCACTTCACCAGCTTTAGTAACAGTTAAAAAAATACCATCAAAAAGTAATATGTGCTTTAACTTATTTAACCTGAAGAAACCAAACTCTGGAACATACTTAAATTTAACATTTTAAATTGGCAATTTAAGCAGGTCTTTTGAAATGTCTCAAGAATGAGAGAGAACGAGAGGACAGAGGCACATGCCAAGTCACCTGTGGGAGGTCAGAGGATAGTTGTAGGTAGCAATCCTCCCCTTACATTTTGTTTGAAACAGACCCTCTTACTATTCACTGCTATGTATGCCTGGTTATCTGGACCACAAAATTTCAATGATTCTCCTCCCTCTATTTATTTTGCTACTAGGATGCTGGATCTTGAGCTAATTTACAATTCTGCTCTGAAATTCATAGTTAAGCTATTCTTGGTTCCAAATAGTCATCATCATGCCCCACTCAAACTTAGAGATATCAGAAGCTCACCTGCTCCTTAAGCAACACACTGGACACTGTGGGCATTTGAAAGAACATCAGGGTAGCATGTGTTCTGCATTGACAAAAAAAGTCTCTCCCTGTCTCTCTCTCTGTCTCTGTCTCTGTCTCTCTCTCTCTCTCTCACACACACACACACACACACACACACACAACACAGCTAGCCTCAAACTCACTATATAATCAAATATGAACATGAACTTTTGGTCTTCCTACCCCCAACTTCCAAATGCTGGGATTATGTGAACCACCACTTCTAGCCAAATCCCATTCTCCATTGCCCATGTGTGCTTATAAACATACCTTTATCACTGAAAATACTGTTATCATGTTTTTGTAAAATCTTGCTTCTTGTACTTCTTTTCTAAGTCCTAGTACCTGCCTGAACTGCCACACTCTCACTATAGCTTCATTTGTCACATGAGTTCTTGACAAATCGTCATACCATGCATTATCAAAAGTGCTCATTGGGAAAGTGAATCTACAAATAGAATCGCTTGACAGAAGGGTGTTAGAATTATTCTCATCACTTATCCTTTCTTACATTGGTTAGGACATAGGCATAGGAGGAGAGGCAGGTTCTAGAAGTTACCCACAGCCAAGAGCTAAATGTAAGTTGCTATAGATGAAATCATAAAATGATCCAGGCAAAAACAGTATGGGACACACTGGTGAAAGTGACTGAGGGTGAAGGGAACAAGAGTTATCAGGAAAACTTCATAGGTTTCATTAAAGCTGTTGGTGCTATTTGTTCTTCTAGTGGTTTTAAAAGCTAAATGTCAAACTCTAATGGACAAACATATGAGGAAATAATGATTCTTGACAAAAAATAAAATAAAAACCTACATACTTTGTCTTAGTTTGACATACCTATTTGTGGCTATATCACCTTTGTAAATGTACATTTCCAGCCATGATTTATTAATAGACTGTTATCACTCACGACTTTAAAGTGTCTACTGTATAAATAACTAATTCAAACTAGCCATGTATGACACTAGTCTCAAGTAGTGTGAATTATTTTTTAATTACTGTGTGCTGCCCAGTAATTATACACTGTGACATCGCAGCAGCCCAGCTTCCATCTGAAATTAGAAAACACCAAGCCAGTTTAAAAGAAGTGATATACCAGCATTATACTGTCCAAGAAAATACACAAACACATTTAAATTTATTTAGCTAATTATCCCCTTAATATCCAAGTATTTATAGTCTTAAATTATTTGCTGTTTTTCTTTCCTTTTCTCTCTTTTTTTTAACAACATCACTGTAGGAGTTATCCCAGGGTCATTTTTCTCACTTCCTAACAATTTATTCTGGTCACAAAGCTGGGTATTTTGTCACAAATGGGTTTACCCTAATGACCACAACTCCTCTGCACTAAGTAATTAACATATTAACAAAAGCTGATACCAGCAGTGAATAAGTAGCGTGCTTCTTATTGTTAGGAAATTATAATGGTATAAAATTAGAAACAGTAGATATATAAAGATATAAAAACTGCTGTAATTTATTTGAAACTTTTAGTATACAGTCTACAGAGTTTGAGGAACTCAAGAGAATGACTTTTATTTCAAATGTCAGTAGGCAAACTCTTTCAAATGTTGTCAGTTAGTTGTCAGTCCTGTGTCAGGGAGCATTTGTCTTCTGTTTTGTTTGTGCTTTCCTGAAGAGTGTCAGAGGCATAAGGGTGGTGTCTCCCAACATTAATTTTCGTTGCACCTGAGATGTACTTAAGGAATTTCTCTGTGAATGCTTATCTACTACAATATTTTGTTTGCGAAAAAGAAGGACAAAGATGATTATTTCAAAACTACACACATAGGCTCTGCTATAGGCAAACCATATAACTCTGACTAGTGTGCTCTTCCTACTGCTTTGCATTGCTTCACATAGTACTTATATTTAATGCTCACCATTGTTATAAAGATCTGACAACATAAAAAAAAATCTTGACCTATTTATGGGTGAACCAATCACTTAAAGTTCAAATAAATAAAACGAAAACTCTATTTCCCCGTGGTTTAGCATACTTGAATTAAGACACTTGGTATTCTATCTAAATTTCTACTGAGATGGAATATAAACTTTATTTTTTAATAGTTTTTGCTACTTTTTATTTTTTGTTTATAATATTTGTTAAATCAGTTCTGTTCCTTAACTACTTTCATAAACTAGAAGTCCAGTCAGAAAACTAAGGGATTTTATGACATTTGTGCGTAAAGAAATATAGTCTTTTACATTCTTACATAAACCAGACATTTTAACTTATTCATTTTACTTTTATATGTCTGGATATTTTGCTTACATATATGTTTGGTTCCCATGGAGGTCAGAAGAGGGTGCTGAATCCCCTTGGACTGGAGTTATAGATGGTTGTGAGGATGTAGTCGAAGGCTGCTCATTCGTTCCCAGCTTCCCAGGTTCAAAATAACGACAAAACTGCATAAATTAAATCACTGCTTGGCCTATTAGCTCTAGCTTCTTTTTTCTAGCTCTTACATCTTAAATTAACCCATTCTTATTATTTTATATTTTACCATGAGGCTCATGGTTTACCGGCAAGGTTCCAGTGTGTGGCTACATGGCATCCCTCTGACTCTGCTTACTCTCTTTCTACATCTCTATTCTGATTTCTGGCCTGGCTTTACTCTGTTAAGCCATTGGCTGAAAGCAGCCTTATTCATTAACCAATAAAAGCAACACATACAGAAGGACTTCCTACACCATGTGGAGCCATATGGGTGTAAATTCAGATTCTATGAAATAGCAGCCTCTTAACCACTGAGGCATCTCTCCAGGCCTTAAAACACATATTTTAAAAACACAGATAGTTGTGTCCTTATTATATTTTTTTAAATTTTCTAATTTATCCTTTTTATATTTTACACAGTTCTCAAGGAAGATTTTTTTTAATGTCACAATAAAAAATTATGAATATTAATACATCCAGTAGTATCTAGGCAATAAACAGTGAAATTCTCCTACTTTTATTTAAAATAACAAATTATTCCTCAATTTTATGCAGTATTTTTAAATAAAATGTAATTACGTCTTTACTTCACTCTTTCTAGTTTCTCCTTCTCTTTCTTCTATCTGCCCATGCACACTGCATTTTTAAAATATAAATAAGCTATAAAACAGAACTTGGGGAATGAGCAAGAGACTATGAAGGAAAAATCTAGAACGGTCATGGACGCTCGACTCATCACAAATTAGAGGCAAATAATCTGGTGTTATGTTTTGTTGTTATGAGAATTTCTAGTCATTGTTTTTATTTTGGTTGTTGCCAAAGGCATTTGTGTGTACACTGATTCTTGGTGACGTCATAGTGAAAAAAATGCATTTACTGACTCAAGAAAATCACGCAAATGAAAATGGAAACCAGAGAACAAAATAAACACTTAGATAACAACTCCAGCAGATATGGTGACCTAGCCAACTATATTGCAATCACAGCATGAAATCCTAAGCAGTAAGCTCCTTCCACAGGCAGACAATCCATAACTGATGTGACACTCATAGGCATTCAGACACATGAGCCCCAAAGGAGAAGAAGGGCTGAATGTGATAAATGTTGGCCACAAAGACCTCTGCCAGCCACAACAAAAGAACACAGATAAAAAAAAAAAAAAAAAAAAAAAAAAAAAAAAAAAAAAAAAAAAAAAAAAAACATGCTAAAAGCATCAGAGAGTACATCAGATTCCAAGGTTAGGTTATTAGGAAGCGGTGAGTGGTGATTCTGGGAGAGAAGTCTCATGGACAGTCTATATCACCCTTAACATCCTGACATTCCTCTGCCTTATTACATGCCTTAGTAATATACATGCTGTCAATTGCTACACCTCAACTGGAATGCTATTTTCCAACTTGTCTATACAGAAATCTCAACTTTCCTGAAGGAAAGAATCCACCATCATTCCCCAAAAATGAATCTGTCCCAACATTAAACATCATGCAAAGGTCAGGTAGACAGTATTACTATTATTATATCTTACAATATTTGATATTTTAGCTGTTTATATGCTAGTTAGCACTAGCTAAAACCTCCTTCAAAGAAGGAAATGCTTGCTTGTTGATTTTTTTTTTTTCCAAATTCCTGGAACAGAGGACCTGATCCATCCTAAGCTATCAAATATTTGATTATATAAATAGCACTTTTCAATATTATCTTTATTCTATCTTCCTTAAAATCTGCATCTACCTTGGACAGAGAGATGACTCAGTGGTTAATAGCACTGGCTCCTTTTCCAGAGTACCCAGGTTCAATTCCCAGCATCTACATGGCAGCCTGCAGTTGTATGTTATTTCAGTTCTAGGGACCCTGTGTCCTCACATAGACATACTTGTAAGCAAAAGGTCAATGAACATAAAATAAAAATAAATAAATCATTTTTAATAACTGAAAATACCATTTTTATTCTTTCTTCAATACTTCACTCAAATTTAGATCAAAACCATAAAAATATAACAGAGCAATAGCTGACTAAAAAGCTCTTCTAATTCAACTGTTTATAGAGATCAAGTCCCAGAGGGGAAAAAGTGTGCTTTGAGATAGAAAAGTGACAATAACCTGCAAGAACACAGCAAGTTACTCAGCTGCATCTTCTCAGTCAGGTGACTTAACTCTCTGCCTTGGTGTAGTTAACTGTAAAGGGAAACTAATGGTACCTAGTGTTTATCATAGTATTAGTACTGTATAGAAGAGGGGAGACCTAGCCATGCAAAAATCATTGCTAGTGTGGTGGTTCTTAGATGGCAAGGAAATTTTTGAAGTGATAAAAATTGAATAACTATACAGCTGAATAAAAGAATTAACCTAAAGAATAAGAGAAGCAATCAAAAATTCCAGCCAAAAAAACGTTCTGGCCATTTCACTTTGTTCAATTCATTCTTCATTCCCTTACATTGATATCATCTATACATTCATCCAGAAGATATTTATATTTTTATTACTTGGTGAATTTAGTCACTTCTGCTACCATTGTCTTCTTTCATCCCACCTCCCTCTTCTGTTAAAACCCCTCTTCTTCCCAACAAGTATCCTTCTTAATTTCATTACTTTGTGTGTATGAGAGAGAGCCCACACCCCCCACCCAGTAAACATTTATTATACGACTGCAATGCAAGGTAGTAGAAAATAACATGGAAACAGTGCAGACAAGTCTATGGAATCCTGAACACAGCTTACTTTAGTCTGAAATAGAAGTGTCACTTTAGAATTTTAAATTAGGAACGTCATCTCCATGTTCTACAATTTCTAATGTATTGTCTTGAAAGACCCTCAGAGAGGACCTTTCCTCTCTGATGAAGACCCCAGAACCAGGACACTCCGAGACCAGGCCACAGGATGCAATTAGCAAGAGGTTTATTGAGTAAACCCAGGTACCTGCGGGTGGCAAAGTCTTTCGGAGGACTTGCGCGCCTGCCAACTGGAGAGTGAGCTTTTTATAGGGAAGAGCAAAAAGCAAGTTTACAGAAGCAAAAGCATGGTTATCGGTTGATCAGAATGAGGTGGGGGCATGAATGGTTTCCTCTCTCAGCATGGATGCCTGGCCTATCTTATAGATATCCTGTTTTGCAGTCAGCCTGCTTTGTTGATGTCCTATCTTATTGACATCCTGCCTTGCAGTCTTCCTATCTCATAGACATCCTGCTCTCTCAAGTACATGGGATGTTCTTACGAGAGCAGGCTGGCTGCTGATCTGGAGAATTTTTTTTAAAGCAAACAGGACGTTCCCCTGGGAGCATGCTAGCTGCAGGTTTTGAGGAGGGGGTCTGTAGGGTCTTTCAGTCTGATAAATTCATGCTTGCATAAAATAACAAGCCACCCATACATACACAGGTATACACACACACACACACACACACACACACACACACCTACCTTTTGCTTGTTTATTTCATGACCAAGTTAAACCTCCTGGAAGGGCATGGGTGTGGAGCTCTCTGCTGCTACAGCATGTACAATTAACCACTGGCCACACCACTAGAAAGACAATGACTACTTTTCCCAGCAGCCATAAACTGCCAATAGCTTCCTAGGAAGGAGCATAGCCCCAAGGCCTCCTGTATCAACCAAGACTGACTGTAATCTGAACCAAGATGAAGCCCATCTTGTTCAGATCACAACTACTATGGTTTCATAAGTGTCGCAGCTGTTTGCTCTGAAAACAGAATTTCACAACTTGTTTCTCCACCATCCAACTCATACAGTCTTCTTTTTCACCATGTTCCCTGAGCCATGGAAGGAGTGATATAGATGTCCTAATGAAGGTTGAGCTACTTAACAGTAGCCTATTCTCAGTACCCTCTCCATCAAAGATTCTCTGTATTAGATTAAATCCTATGCAAATAGAAACTTCTCTGTCCAATGCTGAGAACAACTTTAGACTCTGCATAAAAACATTAAGTATTTAGGAAGCAATGAGAAAACATGTCCACTCAACAATTAGCAGTAACAGGTTCATCCCTAGGGCACACACACATTAAATAAATAAAAAAGTCATAAAAAATAAAAATAAAATCTGAATTAAACTAAACCAAAATACAAAAATATAAACATTGTGCATAGTAATGAGAACTCATTAGTGTCTGATACTACCAAAAACTTACATATATTTTAATTAAGTGAAACATATTAACATCCTCAAACATTTGTTAATTATCAATGAAGAAAACACTGAAAATCCTGTCTTCTTGTTTGTTGCAATACACAGCACATAACTGTTATCTCTAATGACTGTGCTGTGAAATAGCACTCCAGGGCCTCCTTTTCCTAACTATAGTTTAATATCCATTGATAGGCCTTCCACTTTCCTCCTCCCCACTCTACTGGCCTCTGTCAACCATTATTTCATTGTCTAGGAGATCCACCACTTTAGGTTTCATATACAAAACCTTATGATATTTCTCTTTCTATATCAGATTATTTCATATAAGTACTAAAGTGAACATGGGAAAGCAGATGTCAATCTCATACACTGATTTTATTTCCTTTGACCACATGCTTATTAACAGAATTACTGAGGATTCAAGAA
This sequence comes from Microtus oregoni, assembly GCF_018167655.1. Taxonomy (NCBI): domain Eukaryota; kingdom Metazoa; phylum Chordata; class Mammalia; order Rodentia; family Cricetidae; genus Microtus; species Microtus oregoni. The sequence goes on from NW_024543077.1 coordinate 20,454,875, forward strand.
TTCCATTTTTAACTTTTAAGGAACTTCAATATCAGATCTTCTAGTTGGCACCTCATCAATGCCATGGGGGCTCCATTTTCTCCAGCCTTGTTATCATTAGTCCTTCTGGTAACAGCCACTCGTACTGGGATCAGGTGATACCTTGCAGGGGTTGATTTGTTCTCTCCTGATGATTAATGAGCCAAGTAGTTTTCACGCACCTGTTTGCCATTTGGATATCTTCTATGTGAATTTTAGGTTTTGTAGATTTGTTGTCTATTCCTTTTTTTCTAGTTTTTTTTTACATTATAATAATATTACAACATTTCTCCCTTCCCTTTCCTCCCTCAAAACCCTCCCATATAACCCTCCCTGCGCTTCTTCAAATTCATGGCCTGCATTTTCACTAATGGTTATTGCATGCACATATGTATTGCATGCACACACACACACACACACACACACACACACACATATATGTATATATTCCTATATATTTATGATATGGGATGTCCTCTATATATGTGTTACTCTTGTTGATTAATGAATTAAGCTTCTTCAGCCTATAGCAGGGCATAATATAACCAGACTGGAAGAGATATAGAGAAAGAGAAGGTGGAGTCAGGGAGACGCCTTGTAGCTGCCAAAGAAGACAGACTCCAAAACCTACTGGTAAGACACAGCTTCATGGCAATACTGAGATTAATAGAAATCGGTTAATTAAGGATGTAAGAAATAGCTAGGACTATGCCTAAGCTATTGGCCAAGCAGTGTTGTAATTAATATGGTTTCTGTGTGATTAGTTAGATTCAAGCAAGCTGGAAACAAATGAGAAGTCTTTACATACACATTCCTTAATTTTGCCTGTGCAGTCCATATAATATTATTTGTATGCTTGCTTTCAGTGCTGACAACTAAATGCTGTGCTCTTCACTTAGGGACAATCATCTCTCTCACTCGTAGCTTTCCTCCATTCCCTATAGTTCTTTGTATAGCATTGAGGCCTGACCATTAGTGCCATCCTTGTTCAGCTCACATTGGAGCAGTATCCCACACTTAAGATAAAGTTCAGGTAACATTACAGAAGAAGGGACAGAGATTGTAAGAGTCAGAGGATCAGAGAATTTACTGTGAGATTGTGTCTCCTAATAATATCAGAAGTCATACCCATAAGTCTTAGCAATATTTTTCACTTCATAATTGAGTTATATTTTGCTATTGGTATTTTGCAATATACAAAGAATACATAAGTTTTTATACCACATACTTGCATGCATTGATCAACTCTTATACACTGTAAATATGTTCTTCCATTCCATAGGTGTCTCTTCATTCCATTGAATTTTTTCTTTGCTATTCAGAACATGTTCAGTTTTATAGAATCTCATGTGTTTGTTCTTCAAGAACATTGCCCATTTCAAAGTCCTAAAGCATTTTTCTTATGTTTTCTTTTGTAGTTTCACAGTTTAAAGTCTTATATTTTAATTATTAAACCATTCTGATCATCTTTGTAAGTACTTAAAGACAGGGGGCCTAGTTTCATTCCTCTGCATATGGATACCAATTTTTTTTCAATATTATTTACTTTCCAAGTCCTGCCACAAAAGAGCAAATTTGTCAACAGCAGAAATATTAGGTAGTTCCATAGATCTCTGGCAAATCTGGCAAATCTCTTAGAGTTTATTTATTAAGAAAAGTAAAATATGTGATCTCATGTGCTCTTAAGCTCCATTTTGCTTCAAAAAATAAAACATAAAGAAAGATGAAAAGCTGCTTGTTGTCATATCTAAATGCCAATAAACTCTACTATTGTTTTGACAGCACCTTTGTTATATTAAGGAGTACATATGCTGAACTGGAAAATGGGATGGGGGGTTTTATTTGCTTTATCCAATCTACTAAAGCTCTTTAGAGTTAGTATTTGGAAAAGAAAATGTGTCTATTAGTATAACCAGAAAGTATATGCTCTCCAAAATTACTAATAACATAGTCCAGAATTATGTATACCTTGTCAAATATTTTTATGATAATTGAAAAAGGTTGGAATAACCACTAATATTTTGATCATACAATAAAACCACACAAAAAAGGTGCAAAAGAAGCAGCTCAACTCCACCAGCTCCTCAGCATCTCTGAGTCTTATCAAGTCAAGGGTGCAGCCGGTCATCGGAGACACAGAGAACAGGTCGCTGGCATTGACTCACCTCTGGGTTCAGAAGCCCACAAAGGGCCTGCAGCAAAAGGAGACATTGTCACACCTTACTAATGAATTTATTGATTCATTTTTATTCCTGAGACTTTGTCTTTTTAAGCGTCTTTTCCAAATGTTTTTGGTTTTTTACTCAGTAAACTCAAACCTAGTTGTCTGTTCTTTTTTATGACTGAAATAATTTTATTTTTTTACAATATCATGAAAATTAGGTTTCAGGAAACAACTTCTTTTTAAAATAATACCTCAAACTTATGATGAAATGTAACTAAGATTATCAATTTTTAAAAATAAATTAAGAATAGATTTTTTTCCTTTATAGGACATGTGACCAGCAACTTGTTATATGTTCTTTAAAGAAAAAAATATTTTCTAAATATGGAAGGAGAAAAGTTTAATGCATATGACAAACATTAGAAACTATCTAAATGTAGACTGTTGGTTATTATCTCCCTGATGAAATATCAGCTACCCATTTAGAACACAGATGTGTGTAGTGTGTATGTATGCATGTGTGTATGTGTAAATACACTTGCTTATGCTTTCATGTAAGAAAGAGACAAAACACTTATTATATACAAGTACATTTGCAATATGTACTTCAAGCTGTAGGCAAGACTAGATATGCTATGTCCTCAGGTGACTCTGGAGTTACTAAGTCTAACTAATTCCATACCACCACTCATATTAATTTGTTATCTTCAGAAACCAGAAAGGCAGTCCCACATGTCCACCACCTAGCTACTTTCATGAGATGCTGCAGAAATTTACTGCACTTCTTCCTGCCTTTGCCAACTCCCCGTTCACATTCTTATTTCACTCTAGCTCTGCCTGGAAGCTCTCTCCAGCAGAGACTGTTTTTCTGATTCTTACCACGTGTCACTCTGTACTAGAGACAATAATTATGCTCTATGCTTTTTTCTCACTCTCTATCCCCTCCCTCCCTTCCTCCCTTCATCTTTTTCTGCCTCTTTCCCATAAACTGCCCCACTATCAACACCACCATAATCACATTACAAACTAGTATTTTTTAGTAAAAACCAATGTCCTGTGCATTGGATTCTGTCTTCAGGTTCCTGTCTTGAGCTTCTATGCTGACTTCCCTGGATGTTGGACTATAAGTTATTAAGAAGAAATAAATGCTCTCCAAAGTTGTTTTTGGTCATCGTGTTTATCACACCAATTGAAACCTAAACCATGAGTTCTCTACCACTGTCTATTCCAATTTGGGAAATGTCACTGATAGCCGTTTAGTTACCTTGATCAAAATAACATGACTCCTCTTTCATTCCAAAATGCAATTCATACACAAATTTGCTCTCAGATAAAGCTCCAAAATACATTCGTATTTCAGCATTTCTCACTGTCTTTCTGCTTCTATTAGGCCACCAGCATTTATCACCTAAATTGTTAAAGGGTTCTCAACTCTGGTCTCCTTGAATTTCATTCCCCATAGAGCCAGAGTGTTCTAACACACACACACACACACACACACACACACACACACACAAGGCACCCTGACTTCTCTTAGGACTGGAGAGGGAGGGGGAGGGAGAGACGGGGAGGGAAATGGGAGAAGTGGAGGAGGTGGAAATTTTTAATAAATAAATAAATTTAATAAAAAAGAAGTCATATTCCTAAATAGATACATTTATTACTCTGAAGGGGTATGTTGCTATATCACATTACAGATTTTCCTCAGTTATCAAATAAATATTAGTAGAAATTATTTCACAAGATGAATGAATTCTAAAGTTTGAGAAAATAAGTAAGAATGGCTAAGATATGTTTATAAGTCTTGAGGATGGCATTATCTACCAGACTTAAAATACAAGGAACAACAGAGTTCCACCCTAACTGAAAGTCAACTTAATGGAATATAATTGATGATATGATACAATAGTTTATTTTACAGAATACATAACATGTTTATACCTAACCCAAACAAATGATAGAGAAATCAGTAGTACTTATTGGAAAGAGTATGGGCATATAAGTTCCCAATTTCATATTCAACTTTCAGAAAGATACAAGAGAAACATGAAAATCTCACACACAAAAAATCAAAATAAAGACACTCCATTTATGTGATAGAATATTGCATTGGCGCTTTTTATAGCTGATCTTGGTTATCAACTTGACTGAACTAAGAGACACCTGGGACTGGTAAAATACACCTTATCATGGGGACATTTGCAGAAATGTCTGACATGTGAGACAGAAAAGGCCCACCCTTGATGGGGGTAGCTTCTTCTAATCAGCAGCCAGGAAAAGAACTAAAACTAAAAAGGGAATGTCATATGCATTCTGCTACACCCCAACAGTAGTGTGTACCTACCTGTCTTCCCTCCTTTCTGAGTTAGTAGATCTATCACTGTGGTGGTTGATGCAATCTTTCTCTGACTTCAGACCCCATATCTCAACCTACCAACATGAATTCAATACCAGTGACTCTCTAAGGAACTTCCCAGATTTTGGTACCAGACTGGGACTGGTAAATTCATCTACCTGCTTCTCTGCCTTACATGTGTAGTGCTATTGGATTACTCAAACCTTATTGTGTAAGCCAATATAATGTCTAAAATTTAATAAAGACGATATAATAAATAACACACATACCTATTAGTTCTGCTCCTCCTGAGAACTGTACCTAGTATAATATTAAAAATCTTTATTATCTTTGTAATAGTCTTGTAAGGATATTTAATAATTTTATAAAATATGAGTGAGCAAAATAAAATTATAAAACAAAGAAGATTTTATATTATAATAATCATTACATGATTCTTCATGATTGCAGAGGGAAGGAAAGCTCATCAAAACATGAAGACAATACTGTGGTAGCAGTTACCTCAGTCAATAAAGTGCTTGCCTTGCAAACATGAGAATCTCAGTTCAGTTTGCAGGACTCACATTTTTAAAAATAACTAGGAATGGTGGCATGCATTAACAACCTAAGGCCCAGTTTAAAAAGTGAGTCCCTGAGACTCACTTGCCAGCCAGTCTATCACACTTTGTTCCAGGCCAGTGAGGTATCCTATCTCAAATTAAAAGGAGGATGGTATCAAATTAAAAAGAACAAGAAACAGGCAACATTGTCTTCTGACATACACACAAGTACACATAAGCTTGTATACACACAAACATGCATGCACAAACATGTACAAATATAATGAAAACATTCCTTTGTTAATGGACCACTTACGTTCTGTATTAGCTGGTCACTTAAGTAACTTTGTCTTTTTATGGTTTGAGTCAAGCAAAGCTGTTAATCAAATGGGACTATATTTCTTAGGAAGCAAAGGCCGCTGTAAACAATGTAACAAAAACTTTGTTAAACTAACTAATTTTTTGTTTCTCACTATGAATGCACTCATAGAGGGCAACAGGTCATGCCCTTTGAGAAATGGATTGATTTTGCTAATTGAAAAGTGAAGCTTCTCTCATTGTGGATGGCACCATTCCCTGATTGACATCCTGAACTCTGTATGTAGAGAGAGAGTTAAGCAGCAGCATGTAATCATCACTCCCTGGCACTGATTGTGGATATAATTTGAACAGCTACCTTGATTTCTCCACCATGATGAACTACACTCCCTAACCATAATAAATAAGCCCGTCCTCCCTTACAAAAAAAAAAAAAACTGAGATCATAGGTATGCTATGACTAGTGTGATTTATGAAATATTGTTTTTAAGATTTTTTTTCATTTTCACTTCATGTTTCTACATTAAGTCCCATTTAAATCCTTTCTGTTCTCTGGTTGGGTTAATTCTACATTGCCTCATTATACACATATACAACCCTCTGGCTGCAAAAGAAAGAGACACTTACAAATGTGGTGGGATAGCTTTCCCATGATTGTGCCATATTACATGGCAGGATTTTGTGGATGGTTTTAGGTTCTAATCATCTGCTGCTAAATTAAACAAAATAGAAATTGTTGTGAATGTGTCTGGCTCAATCAGTTTATTCCTAAAGAGAGAGGCGAGAGAGATTGGGAGTGTAGATTCTCTGGATACCATAAAATATAGAGGCTCATGTGGCAGAGGCTGAGGCTAACCCAAGAAAGAACACCTTGGCTTTTAGCTGAATCTGCCAAGAACCAGTGAACTGGAATGAGAACCCTGTGTTTCACAGGAGATCACAGTTCCACCTAACATTTCAATAGCTTAATGAGAACCTGAGCAATGAACCCAAGAAAGACAGGCCCAGAATCTAGACCTATGGAAACTATGAAAGAAGACATTTGCATCACTTGATGCTCATAAGTTTGTGGTGAGTGTTACATAATAAAAAAACTAACAACACTCCCACTATTTACTATGATAACACAATCCTCACTTTTCCTCTATTTCTTTAAGGTAATTTTCCATTTCCTCTTTAAGGATCTCTGTCATCTTCATAAAGTTATATTTTAGGTGTTTTCTTCAACTTCTTTCTGGTTAGGATGTTCAGGTATTCCTGTTGTATGGCCACTGGGTTCTGGTGTTGCCATGTTGTTTTTTAGGTTGTTGGATGTATTCTTGTATTGGTGTCTGCCCATCTCCTTCTCCAATTGGTGCAACACAATCTCCACTTTAAGTAATGTCCATTTTAGATTGTGGTAGGACTCACCAGAGCCAAGCATATTTGGATGATCATTTGATAGCTACTTGTCTCTCAATGAGATTTCAAGCTCTTTGAAGGTGTTGAGACATCTTTCTTGCCATTTTAGCCTCAGAAATAGAATACAGTATCTGTTCCATAGAAGTGCTAAGAAAATTGAGTCATTTGAGGGCTGCATGCTGTGGTAGTTTGGACGTAATTAGACCCCATAATCTCATAGAGAGTAGCGCTATTAGAAGGCATGGCTTTGTTGGAGTGGGTATGGCCTTTTGGAGAAAGGGTGTCACTGTGGGGTAGAGTTTTGAGGTTTCCTATTCTCAGAATACTGCCCAGTGTTACAGTTGACTTTCTGTTGCCTGCAAAATGTAGATTCTCAGCTATTACACTGTCACCACATCTGTGTGCATGCCATTATGCTCCCCACCATGATGATAAAGGACTGAACCTCTAAAACTGTGAGCCCCCTTAATTAAATGCTTTCTTTTTTGTTTTTGTTTTGTTTGTGTGTGTTATGTATTGTGTGTATGTAAGTATTGTGTGTGTATGCAAGTATTGTGTGTATGTATTGTGTGTATGTCTATGTTTTTGTTGGTGGTAGTTTTTGAGGCAGGGTCTTACTATGTATCCATGATTGTTCTGAAACTCTGTGGACAAGGTTGGCCTTGAATTCACAGAGATCTGCCTGCCTTTGCCTCCCAAGTGTTGGGATTAAAGTCATGTACAACAATATAACCTCTGTTTTAACAAGAGATACAGGTGTTTCATGTAAAAAATTTCCTTTTTATATATTTTTTAATGTTTTCTTTATAAGGGTTGATGAGGTCATGGTGTCTCCTCACAGCAATAAAAATCCTAATGTCAATACATGAACTTTTGAGGCAGCTGTTACTGGGTAAAATGTGAGTAAGAAAAATGCTCTCTGTCTCTTTTTCAAAGAATTCAGAGTGTATTAATGAAAACCTGGAAGTCATAAATGTCTGAGAGACTTATCTGGAGACCTGAATTCTGTGAAATGACCTTAGGGGGCACTAAGCAGCTTGGGCCATCTGGTCAATGCTGCCCCACTACACAAAGCAGCTTTACCTGTGAATCTAAAGCTAGAGGACATAGCCCCATCAACTCCTGATTCAGTTTCTATGTGCCTTTCCATCTCCTCACTGTCAGGTACCTGGTTTCTGCTTAACAAAATGCTACAAGCATCATTAGAGAAAATAGTTAGGTATAGGACAATCTGCCCAGTTTCTGGCACACCTTTGAGTCAATCTCTTGTCTGGACCTCATAGAAAATATTGCTCAATGAGTGTCTACTGTTCATTCTATATTATAGGTCTCTGAGCTGTTCTTGACTCCGAGCTCCATCACTCAATAGAAACTCTTCATTGTAAACAGAGACTGTGCTTTTCTTTTCTGTCCTCCCAGACCCAAATAATCAAAAAGAAATTATATTAAATACACTGTTTGACCAAAGGCTCAGGCATATTCCTAGCTAGCTCTTACACCTTCATTAACCCATTCCTATTTATCTAAGTATCACCATGAGGCTGTGGATTACTGGTAATGTTCTGGCATCTTTCTCCTTCAGAGGCTACATGGTGTCTCCTTGATTCCACCTACTCTCTCTATATATCTCTGTTCAGGTTTCTTACCTGGCATTACTCTGCAAAGTTATTGGCCAAAAAACCTTTATTCACCAACCAAGAAAAGCAACACATATACAGAAGGACATTTCACATCACTTCTTTCCTTCGGATGTTATAGCTTCCCAAACCTGATTTTATGGCATTTCCTACCATGTTATCTTAACTTTAAATTCACTGGAGCTCCATCTATGAATTCTAACTTAGTCACATGCTTGTTGATCCGTGTGTTCTCGTCCAGTCAAGGGTGAGATTCAAACCCAGGCCTCGGATAGAAACCCTGTGTGGAAGGTTGCCTCATCACAGCTGAGGTACTGATTCAATTCTGTACCCTGCCAGCTCTGTCAAGTCAACACATGTGGAAAATAGTTCTCAAACTGACTCTTCTATTTCCATCTCTATCTTTTTTAGGATTTATTTACTTATTTTATGTGTATTTGTGTGTGCCTTGAGTGTATATACATGTAATACAAATGGTGTGATGCCTATAGATGCCAGAAGAGGGGATCAAATACCCTGGCACTGGAGTTAAAGGTAAGCCATCCTGTGGATGTTGACAATGAAGCCCAGGTAACCAGAAATAGCAGTAACCACTATTAACCATTGAGCCATCTCTCCAGCACCACCCATGCATATCTTTGTGACAAGATGCACTTGAAGATCAAGCAGTATTCTATTAAGAAAAGACTATTCTTATATACAGACTTCCATGAAGAATTCATTCATCATACATTTTAAATTTATTTTATCTAAAAAATATTATAGTTATTCCAAACCAGTCCACACTCCTTTATTCTCTATGTAAAATATCTTCACTAAAACATCTTAGATTTCTGTAATACTTTGAAATTTATATAATGGATGTTTTCACTGTATTTTAGTCTTTCAAAACCAAAACTGCAGGCTATATTAAATATATTTTGAATTGCTATTTTCTGATATTTAACAAGCAGCATAAGTAAGAGGAAATTTAAATAAATGTGTTAGCATGTTTTCTTCCATAAATTTGTCATATTCTTTAAAATGACAATGTCAATCAGAGGCATTCATTTCTGTGCATATCACACATAGAATATGAAATACCAGCTTCTGGCAATTAGTGGCTTTCAATACTGCTGTCACTTAATAAATTCCATATAAGGTATCCTACTAGATGGAAATATGAAATCACTGTTCTTTTCATAACCATATACATAGAAATCAAGTAAATCATTTATGTTAAAGCTGTGTGTATGTATTTTCCTTCCATAGTCGACTACAAGTTACTTAGTTGTTTTCTTTAATGATACTTATCATGATTTTAAAACAAATATCAATAATAATAATTTTGGAGAAAAATTATCTTCTGTGGACATCATTTACATTTTTAATATATTTGTAGCCAGGTAGGATGATACATACCTCTAATTCCAGCACTTGAAAAGCTGAGACAGGAGGATCATATGTTAAAAACCATCTTAGGTTAACCAGTAAGTTCAGGCCATCCAGCCTGGGCTACATAATAAGATCGTATCTCTCAAAACATAAAACAAAGCAAGTTGCTCTGGGTTATCAGGATATTATTAAGTAGTTTCTTCCATTTCTAACCATCAGAAGCTACAACAAATTTTTTTTTAAAACTACAATGACAACCAACCTTTAGACAGACTTGAATCACCAAAAACTGTAATGTTAGAGTCCCAGCAAGAATGTTTCTGAAAATTCCTCAGGTGATTCTATTACATAAGCTACAAAACACTTTCTTAAGATGGCCAGATGCTACGGGGTAAATATCAAATGTGAGTTCAGGTAGAGTATGGTCCTAAAATCATATTCTAAGACAGATAAGGACAGGGTCTGACCCAAAGTTCCAGCTTTTCTGTAAGGGACTTCCTGGGCTCTGCTGAGGACCTGGACACCATGTTAAAGATATGGTGTCACATTACTGTCTTCAAATGTATGCAGATAACCATGATATGCATAAACTGGGGTTCATGGTCACAAGTGGGGATTTATGTTCCTAGACTTCATGTCATACATTCTGAGCTCATGAGGAATGGTTCCTTGTCTTCTGGAGAAGCATTTTCTTGACTTACTTATGCCAAGTCTCTCTCTCTCTCTCTCTCTCTCTCTCTCTCCCTTTCTCTCTCTTCTATCTCTGTGGGTCTATGTCTCTCTGTGTCTCTGTTACTCTCCCTATGCCTCTCTCCTCTCTCTGTGCCTCTGCCTGTGTGTGTGTCTGTGTGTCTGTGTATGTGTGAGTCTATTGGTTTTGTTTCTCTAGAGAACCCTGCCTGATATACCAACTAAGTTACTATTGTGTTAAATCTGCAACACAAGTAGAAAGACAAAGACCAGGAAAAAGCCTAACTTCCTATCTGCTTCATTTGCTTCTGTCTAGACAACTAAGGAACTGAGGAAGACTGGATGTTCTAGCAGCATTGCTCCACCTACTTCCTGACAGACCATCTTCCCTAGGCCACCCTATTAGGAGTGATTTATACCATATAGACATGAAATATGTGAAGAAACAACCATGAATTTTCAAACCTCCTTTTCAAGTACATCCTTTCTACAAATATTAGGGTAAAGAACCATTTTAATTAGAAGAACACATGGGAAAACTCCTAATGAGCACTGTGTAACAAGGTTTCCAGAACAATTTTCTCCAGGAAGAGTTTCACTGTCAATAAATCAAGATGAACAGATTTCAGTCACACTCTACGGCTGTTTCCTTTGGTGGTGGAAGCATTTTTAAAGGGACCTATTCTTCATATTTACTGAAACAACTTGGATCAACTGCAATCATGTTTAACTTGTTTTCCTTCCAGAGTTAACTTTGAGAGCCAAGTAAGTCTTTCCCCTTTATTCCACTCCTGCATCATTTTTTTTCTTCTGTGCCTAATAATTTCTTCAGCCTTTTCTTCTTGCTGGTAGCTGTGTACAGTAGGTATATTCAATCTTCATCAAAAAGCAGATATTTTTCTAAGTGCTTCCGTGCTGCTGAGGATGCTCTGACTGATGCTGGTCTCCACCACTTACCTCTGCCTTTAAAACAGCTCTAATAGAAGAGAATATTTTTCAATTTCTGTGTCTTCTTTGATAAACACATATTTCAAAAGAAACCAGCAAGTTGATTTTATCTGCCAAGTCAGGATCTTTCTTCTAAAACTGTGTGTGTTGAAATATATATGTATGTATATTTATAATTTCACACATGGTTTACACTTCTCTAATTTCTTCCCATCAATTAATATTTATAAGCATATTAATTTGAAAGTCAATTTGAGACAGGCATACGATTTCTAGATAAGAAAACACAGATGGTGGCACAATTTTCGGCAGACTATTTTTATAATGACTCTCTTACAGGCAATCTGTTTTATCAGCTTTCCAATGGGTCCACAGTACAAAGAATTCCAAAAGAGAAAAATTCCAAGATTCCAAAAATACTTGGCTGTGAAGAGATTCAGTGAGTATAGCTTCCTCCCCACCAAGTCTCTAGAATGTGTCAAACTAAGAATAAAGCTTAGCATTTCCTCTCCTGCTCCTGCAAAAGAACCTTGTTATTGTACTGTGAGATGCTGATGTGGCTTTGGGTCATAAAGATAATGGAAATTTGTTACAGAGAGTGATGAAAATGTATCAGGCATAAACATTGGGTAATCAAAGGTTGAATCAACCAACAAGGCAACACCAAACAAGCAATCTCATCAGGTCAGGGTTCAGGAGCAACATGACTACAGATTTTTATCTGGAAATGATCATGGGCAGACCAGACACAGTGCCTACTTATGACGGTGATCATAGCAAATGGAAAAAGGACTGACAGCTTTATGTCTAATCATTAGTGATCAGTAATAAAAATGAAAATTTTTGTGATGGCAGAGCTGTTTCCTGTTGAGGAGAGTGCAGAACAATTTAGTCAAAAGCCATTCATCTGTGTAGGCATGGTGCCAATCTTGTCTAATTCAGAATAAATTGACATGAGCTAAGTTGTGCTTTTAGTAGTTAAAGATTGTCCATATCAAAATGTCAAGCCTCTGAATTATGAATGGGCACCCTCCCAAAACAGCAAACAACTAAAATTCAGACAGGCTAGAGTTAGTAGCATTAGTAGCATTAGAAACAATGCCAGCACTCAGGATCACATGCTAAGAGCATCCACATCACTGACTTCCAGAACAGAATACTGAACTCTGTTTAATAGCTAAATAATTAAAGAAGTTATTAAGAGGCCATTTCACCATTTTAAAAAGTAATTCAATTAGTTGACAAACTGATCTCAGAGCAATCTTGAGATGCTCAGGAAAATAAAGTGAATTTTATGGGTTAGGGAAAATGTTTGAATGAAATATTAACTCCTATTGTTCTTTGGAATTAAATATTTCTAGCACATTTATAAGAACACAGCATTGAGTCGATTGTGAGATAACAAAGCCAAATTTTAAAAGAAGTTGGCAAGAATCTATCTGCATAAATTGGTCCTTCATTTCAGTTCACTTCGATCTCACTATAATCACATTTGAAGAAAATTTATATTTCAGGTCAACAGTATTGCCCTACAGTCTAAACTTTCTCAGATTGTTGGTAAATGAGTAGTACTCGAAATGATTACAAAATATCTCAGCTTTCATGTTTTCATATACTACAATCTACTCAAATATTTACATACCTTACATATCTTATTTAACAAATGCTTTTGAGAATAAAAATTACATTAATGAACTCATTTTTATTGATCCTTCAGTAAGAGCTGTGTGTTAACTGTATTAATTGCTGGAGAAAACATGTCAACCAAGAAATTCAATCCAAATGCATGTTAAGTTTTAGTTTTAAAGTGTGTGTTTGTGTGTGTGTATGTGTGTGAGTATGTGAAGATGTACAATTCTTACTTGTTTACATTCTATGACAAACTTAAATAAAATATCAGATAGAGTATTTTTTAAATGTATTGTAATGGCACAAGCATGCCATTGTTGGTTTCATAAAATATGGACAGAAATAAAAGTATTTACCATTAAATATATCTTAAAGAGTTATTATTACTAATTTTTTAATATCTAATTATCCAAACATTCAGGTACAAAATAATATGATGTTTTATATTTGATGGTTCAGAAAATAGACTAAGGTGTTTGTATTTCTAAAAATAAAAACCAAAGCAGTTGAGGTTCCTGCTCAACCAGAGATCATGCCAACCACCAGAAGTCCAGCCCCCAACTTTGGTAAAGACCCCAGGTTCAATCACAGGACATATCAGGCAGAAGAAGGAAACAGAAACCAAGGAACAAAACGTTTATCCAACAAAGACAAACTCAGAAATTGGCACCTAGATCTATAATCTCCCCAAACCCAGATGCCTATACACCAGTGTAAGAACACAATAACAACCAATGCGATATTTCATTATCAGAGCCCAAGTTTACTATAGTAAACCTTGAACATTCCAATATGAACACACAAAAACTTCCTTAAACCTAGCTTTATGAAGATAGAGTTCCTTAAAGAAAAATAAATAAATAAATCCCTTAAGAAACTGAGGAAACGACAAACAGAAATTGGAGGAAATGAATAAATCCTTTAAATAAAGTCAAGAAAAAAAAAGCAAACAATTGAAGCAAATGCTTAAAACTGTTCAAAACCTTAAAATGGAAAGAGAAGCAATAAATAAAATACAAACTGAGGAAATTTTGGAAATAAAAAATGAAGATAAGCAAATAAGAACTACAGATGAAGGCAATGCCAAAAGAATATAAGACATAGAGAAGAGAATCTCTCATCCATTTTAGAGTCCTCTGTTGAGAGTTCTCTATTTCGGGCTGTACTCCATTTTTTAAATTGGATTATTTGTTCTTTTGATGACCAATTTCTTGAGTTCTTTGTACATTTTAGAGATCAGCTCTCTGTCTAGTGTGGGGTTGGTGAAGATCTTTTTTCATTCTGTAGGCTGTCGTTTTGTCTTGTTGACCATGTCCTTTGTTTTACAGAAGCTTTTCACACACTTAAGGAAATGCTCAACCTCTTGAGCCATCAGAGAAATGCAAATCAAAACAACTCTGAAATTCTATCTTACACCTGTAAAAATGGCCAAGGTCAAAAACACTGATGTCAACTTATGCTGAAGAGGATGTGGGGTAAAAAGAACACTCCTGCACTGATGATGGGAGTGCAAGTGGGTACAGCCCGTCTGAATACCAGTATGGTGATTTCTCGGAAAATTAGGAAACGACCTTCCTCAAGACCCAGCAATACCACTTTTGGGTATACACCCAAAGGATGCTCAATCATACCACAAAGACATGTGCTCATCTATGTTCATAGCTGCTTTGTTTGTCACAGTAAGAACCTGGAAACAACCTAAATGGCCCTCAACCAAAGAATTGATAAGGAAAATGTGGTACATTTACATTACACAATGGAGTACTACACAGCAGAAAAAATAATTGATATCTTGATATTTGAAGGCAAATGGTTGGATCTAGAAAACATCCATTGAGTGAGGTAACACAGACCCAAAAAGAGAAATATCATATGTACTCACTCATAAATGGCTTTTAGACATAAAGCAAAGAAAACCAGCCTACAATTCACAATCCCAGAGATTCTAGACAGCAATGAGGATACTAAGAGAGACACACATAGATCTAATCTATATGGGAAGTAGAAAGAGACAAGATCTCCTGAATAAATTGGGAACATGGGGACCATGGGAGTGGGTTGAAGAAGAGGGGAAATGAAGGGAGGTGAGCAAAGTGTATAGGTCAATAAAATCAATAAAAAAGAAAACACGAGAGACACTCAAGTGCTGAAGATTTGATAGAAGAAATAGAAACATCAGCTAAAGAAAATGCTCAGCATAAAAAAATTTCTGACACAAAATATCCAGAAAATCTAAGACACTATTTAAAGACCAAACCTAATAATAATAGCACTAGAAGAATCCCAGCTCAAAGGCAACAAGATAATAGAAGAAACTTTTTCAAACTAAAGATGTGAGATTCCACTAAAGGTACAAGAAGCATAAAGAACATCAAACAGATTGAACCAGGAAAGAAAGTTCCCTTATTACATAATAAAACACTAAGCATACAGAACAAAGGAAAAATATTAAAAGCTGCAAGGGAAAAAGCACAAGCAACATATAATGGTAGACCTATTAAAATTACACCTGAATTCTCAGTGGAGACTTTAAGCCAGAAGAGAGATGCCAACCCAGACTACTATAACTGGACAGGTTTTCAATGGAGAAAATCATATTCTAAAATAAAGTCAAATTTAAACACTATCTATCCACAAATCCAGCCATACAGAAGACACTAGAAAGAAAACTCCAGCCCAACAAGGTTAATTACACCCAAGAAAACAATCTCATACCAAAATAATAAAAATAAAAAGAAGGAACATACAGACACATTCATACCACTAACAATAACAAAATCAACAACAAAATAGCAGGTGTTAACAACTATTGGTCATTGATATCTTTTGATACCAATGAATCCAATTCCCCAAATAAAAAGGCACAGTCTCAGAGAATGGATGTGAAAACAGGATTCATCTTTCTGCTGAATAATAAATAAATAAATAAATAAATCCCATTCCTATACCTTAAATCTCACATGGACCCTCACACATTAACAGTGTGAAAATTCAATATCCCAGTTTCACCAGTGGATAGGTCATCCAAACAAGAACTAAAGAGAGAAATACTGGAGCTAACAGATATTTTTTTTTTAATTTATTTATTTATTAAGGATTTCGGCCTCGTCCCCGCAACCGCTTCCCATTTCCCTCCCCCTCCCCCGATCAAGTCCCCCTCCCTCATCTGCTCGAAGAGCAATCAGGGTTCCCTGACCTGTGGGAAGCCCAAGGACTGCCCACCTCTATCCAGGTCTCTTAAGGTGAGCATCCAAACTGCCTAGGCTCCCACAAAGCCAGTACGTGCAGTAGGATCAAAAACCCACTGCGATTGTTCTTGAATTCTCAGTAATCCTCATTGTCCGCTATGTTCAGCTAGTCCGGATTTATCCCATGCTTTTTCAGACCTAGGCCAGCTGGCCTTGGTGAGTTCCCAATAGAACATCCCCATTGTCTTAGTGTATGGGTGCACCCCTCGTGGTCCTGAGTTCCTTGCTCGTGCTCCGTCTCCTTCTGCTCCTGATTTGGACCTTGAGATTTCTGTCCCGTGCTCCCATGTGGGTCTCTGTCTCTGTCTCCTTTCATCGCCTGATGAAGGTTAATATTCATGAGGATGCCTATGTGTTTGTCTTTGGATTCACCTTCTTATTTAGCTTCTCTAGGAACATGAATTATAAGCTCAATGTCCTTTATTTATGGCTAGAAACCAAATATGAGTGAGTACATCCCATGTTCCTCTTTTTGGGTCTGACGTACCTCACTCAGGATAGTGTTTTCTATTTCCATCCATTTGTATGCAAAATTCAAGAAGTCCTTGTTTTTTACTGCTGAGTAATACTCTAATATGTATATATTCCATACTTTCTTCATCCATTCTTCCGTTGAAGGGCATCTAGGTTGTTTCCAGGTTCTGGCTATTACAAACAATGCTGCCATGAACATAGTTGAGCATATACTTTTGTTGTATGATAGGGCCTCTCTTGGGTATATTCCCAAGAGTGGTATTGCTGGATCCAGGGGTAGTTTGATCCCGAATTTCCTGAGAAACCGAAACACTGCTTTCCAGAGTGGTTGCACAAGTTTGCATTCCCACCAGCAATGGGTGAGTGTACCCCTTTCTCCACAACCTCTCCAGCAAAGACTATCATTGGTGTTTTTTATTTTAGCCATTCTGATAGGTGTAAGGTGGTATCTTAAAGTTGTCTTGATTTGCCTTTCCCTGATCGCTAAGGAAGTTGAGCATGACCTTAAGTGTCTTTTGGCCATTTGAACTTCTTCTGTTGAGAATTCTCTGTTCAGCTCAGTGCCCCATTTTATAATTGGGTTGATTAGCCTTTGGTGGTCTAGTTTCTTGAGTTCTTTATATATTTTGGAGATCAGACCTTTGTCTGTTGCGGGGTTGGTGAAGATCTTCTCCCAGTCAGTGGGTTGCCTTTTTGTCTTAGTGACAGTGTCCTTTGCTTTACAGAAGCTTCTCAGCCTCAGGAGGTCCCATTTATTCAATGATGCCCTTAGTGTCTGTGCTGCTGGGGTTATACGTAGGAAGCGATCTCCTGTGCCCATCTGTTGTAGGGTACTTCCCACTTTCTCTTCTATTAAGTTCAATGTGTTCTGACTGATAGTGAGGTCTTTAATCCATTTGGACTTGAGTTTTGTGCATGGTGATAGATACGGATCTATTTTCATTATTCTACAGATTGACATACAGTTTTGCCAGCACAATTTGTTGAAGATGCTCTCTTTTTTCCATTGTATACTTTTAGCTCCTTTATCGAAAATCAGGTGTTCATAGGTTTGTGGGTTAAAGTCAGGGTCTTCTATTCGATTCCATTGGTCGACTTCTCTGTTTTTATGCCAATACCAAGCTGTTTTCAATACTGTAGCTCTGTAATAGAGTTTGAAGTCAGGGATGGTAATGCCTCCAGACAATCCTTTATTGTTTAAGATTGTTTTGGCTATCCTGGGTTTTTTGTTTTTCCATATAAAGTTGATTATTGTCTTCTCCAGATCTGTGAAGAATTTTGATGGGATTTTGATGGGGATTGCATTGAATCTATAGATTGCTTTTGGTTAGAATTGCCATTTTTACTATGTTGGTCCTCCCAATCCAAGAGCAAAGGAGGTCTTTCCATTTTCTGGTGTCTTCTTCAATTTCTTTCTTCAAAGACTTATACTTCTTGTCAAATAGATCTTTCACTTCCTTGGTCAGAGTTACCCCAAGATATTTTATGCTGTTTGTGGCTATCGTGAAAGGTGATGCTTCTCTGATTTCCCTCTCTATTTCCTTATCCTTAGTGTATAGGAAGGCAACTGATTTTTTGGAGTTGATCTTGTATCCTGCCACATTACTAATGGTGTTTATCAGCTGTAGGAGTTCTCTGGTAGAATTTTCGGGGTCGCTTATGTATACTATCATATCATCTGCAAATAACGAAAGCTTAACTGCTTCCTTTCCAATACGAATCCCCTTGATCTCCTTATGTTGTCTTATTGGTATTGCTAGAACTTCAAGCACTGTGTTGAAGAGGTATGGAGAGAGTGGACATCCTTGTCGTGTTCCTGATTTTAGTGGGATGGCTTTGAGTTTTTCTCCGTTTAATTTAATGTTAGCTGTTGGCTTGCTGTAAATAGCTTTTATTATATTTAGGTAGGACCCTTGTATCCCTATTCTCTCCAAGACCTTTATCATAAAAAGGTGTTCAATTTTGTCGAACGCTTTTTCAGCATGTAATGAAATGATCATATGGTTTTTTTCTTTCAGTTTATTCATATGGTAGATTACATTGATAGATTTGCGTATGTTGAACCATCCCTGTATCTCTGGGATGAAGCCTACTTGATCATAATGGATAATTTTTCTTATGTGTTCTTGGATTCGGGTTGCCAGTATTTTATTGAGAATTTTTGCGTCGATGTTCATGAGTGAGATAGGTCTGTAATTCTCTTTCTTTTTTGGGTCTTTGTGTGGTTTTGGTATCAGGGTAACTGTAGCTTCATAAAAGGAATTTAGCAATGATTCTTCTGTTTCTATATTGTGAAATACATTAAGGAGTACAGGTATTAGTTCTTCTTGGAAGTTCTGGTAGAATTCTGCATTGAAACCATCTGGTCCTTGGCTTTTTTTCAAAGGGAGATTTTTGATAACCATTTCTAATTCTTCGCGAGTAACCGGTCTATTTAGATCATTCACCTGGTCTTGGTTTAGCTTTGGTATTTGGTACTTATTTAAAAAAATGTCCATATCTTTTGTATTTTCCAGTTTTGTGGCATACAGGCTTTTGTAGTAAGATCTAATGAGTCTCTGAATTTCCTCTGTGTCTGTGGTTATGTCCCCCTTTTCATTTCTGATTTTATTTATTTGCGTGTTCTCTCTCTTTTGTTTAATTAGTTTAGATAGGGGTTTGTCGATCTTGTTGATTTTCTCCAAGAACCAGCTTTTTGTTTCATTGATTCTTTGGACTGTTTTCTGTGTTTCTATTTTGTTGATTTCAGCCCTCAGTTTGATTATTTCCAGTCTTCTCCTCCTCCTGGGCGTGTCTGCTTCTTTTTTTTCTAGAGCTTTCAGGTGTGTTGTTAAGTCCCCAATGTATGCATTCTCCGTTTTCTTTAAGTGGGCACTTAGTGCTATGAACTTTCCTCTTAGCACTGCTTTCATTGTGTCCCATAGGTTTCAGTATGTTGTCCCTTTATTTTCATTAAATTCAAGGAAGACTTTAATTTCTTTCTTGATATCTTCCTTGACCCAGGTGTGGTTCAGTAGTTGACTGTTCAGTTTCCATGAGTTTGTCGGTTTTTTGGGGGCAGCGTGGTTGTTGCCTTCTAACTTTAATCCTTGATGATCTGATAAGACACAGGTGGACACTGATATTTTTTTGTATCTGTGGAGGTTTCCTTTGTTTCCGAGTATGTGGTCAATTTTTGAGAAGGTTCCATGAGCTGCAGAGAAGAAGGTATATTCTTTCCTATTTGGGTGGAATGTTCTATAGATGTCTGTTAAGTCCATTTGCTTCATTACCTCCAATAATTCTCTTAATTCTCTATTAGGTTTCTGCCTGATTGACCTGTCCATTGGAGAGAGAGGTGTGTTGAAGTCTCCTACTACTAGAGTGTGTGGTTTGATGTCTGCCTTGAGTTCTAGTAATATTTCTTTTACATATGTAGGTGCTTTTATATTGGGGGCTTAGATATTCAGGATTGAGACGTCATCCTGATGAATTGTTCCTGTTGTGAGTATAAAGTGTCCATCTCAGTCTCTTCTGATTGATTTTAATTTGAAGTCAGTTTTGTTAGAAATTAGTATGACCACACCTGCTCTTTTCTTAGGACCATTTGCTTGAAACACCTTTTCTGAACCATTTACTCTGAGTAGATGCCTGTCTTTGTGGTTGAGATGTGTTTCTTGCAAACAGCAGAAGGTTGGATCCTGTTTTCGTATTCAATCTTTTAGCCTGTGCCTTTTTATAGGTGAATTGAGCCCATTAATATTAAGTGATATTAATGACCAGTGGTTGCTTACTCCGGTTATTCTTATTGCTTTTGGTAATAGAGATTGTGTGTCCCTTCTTTGAGATGTGCTGGTGAGGGGTCAGTAGATGCCTGGGTTATTGTAGGCAGTGTTTGCAGTGTTGGATTCCTTGGGTTGCGATTTTCCTTCTATTACTTTCTGTAGGACTGGATTTGTCGCTACGTATTGTTTAAATTTGTTCTTATCCTGGAATGTCTTGTTTTCTCCGTTGATAGTGAACGATAGCTTGGCTGGGTATAGTAGTTTGGGTTTGCATCCATGGTCTCTTAGCTTCTGCAGAACCTCTATCCAGGACCTTCTGGCTTTCATAATTTCCATAGAGAAGTCAGGTGTAAGTCTGATCGGTTTACCTTTATAAGGTACTTGCCCTTTTTCCTTTGCAGCTCTTAAAATTCTTCCTTTAACCTGTATATTTTGTGTTTTGATTATAATATGGCGAGGAGATGTTTTTCTTTGGTCCAGTCTGTTTGGTGTTCTGTATGCTTCTTGAATATTTAAATGAATATCTTTCTTTAAGTTGGGAATGTTTTCTTCCATAATTTTGTTGAAAATTTTTTCTGGGCCTTTGAACTGTGACTCTTCTCCTTCTTCTGTTCCTATTATTCTTAGGTTTGGTTTTTTTTTATTGTGTCCCATAGTTCCTGAATGTTTTGTGTTGAGAATTTGTTGGCTTTGCTGTTTTCTTTGATCTGTTCATTTATTTCCTCTATGGTGTCCTCAGCATCTGAGATTCTTTCTTCTATTTCTTGTATTCTATTGATTATGCTTGTTTCTGTAGACTCTGCTCGTTGGCCTAGAGTTGCCATTCCAGCTGGTCCTCAGTTTGTATTTTCTTCCTTGCCTTCATTTCAGTTTTCAATTCTTGAACTGTTTCCATTACCTGTTTGATCGTTTTTTCTTGGTTTCCCAGGGTATCATGTACATATTTACTCATTTCTTCAAACTTTTTGTTATACTTCTCATCTATTTCTATAAGGGCATTTTTTACATGTTGTTTAAGGGACTCTATTGTCTTCATAAAGTCAATTTTTTCCACTTCTTCTGTGTTAGGTTGTTCAAATACTTCTGTTGTAAGATCATTGGGTTCTGGTGTTTTCATGGTGTTTTTCAGATTATTGGGTGAATTCTTGCCTTGGCGCCTGCCCATCTCCTCCTATTGATCCTATCTAATGGGTCTTTTAAAAACCGGATCAGGTTTCCCTGCTGGCCAAGGGCTCTGCTTACAAAATGCCCTCGCTCTCTTTCCTGGTTCCTGCTGCAGGCCAAGAACCCTCTCACCCCTCCGAAGGATCTTCAGGACAGGACCAGGCTCCCCGTGTGCCAGTGACCTAGCCAACCAAAGGCCTACCTCTTTGATTCAATTGTAGTAGGGCGATCTGCTCTCCTTATTGCATGCCTGTCCCCGCCGCTTGGGTCTGCCGCTGTGCCGGTCCCCCAAAGCCTCTTCCTGTATGCTGTGTCACTCCGCAGCGTCTGACCGCCGCGCCGCCGCTCCACCACGTCTGGCCGCTGCTCCGCCACTGTGTGTCTGGCCGCCGCTCCGCCTCTGTGTGTCTCGCTAACAGATATTTTAAACCAAATGTCCCTAAGAGATATCTACAGATATTTCACCCAAACTCAAAAAAATGTACTTTCTTCTCAGTACCTCATTGAACTTTCTCCCAAACTAACCATGTACTCAGTCACAAAGCAAGTCTCGAGAGATACAAGAAAACTGAAATAACCCTCTGCATCCTAAAAGATCACCACAGATCACAGCTGGATTTCAAGAACAACAGAAACAGCAGGAAGTCTACAAACTCATCAAAATTGAAAAACTCTCCATTCAATAAAAACTGGGTCATGAATGAAATAAAAAAAGAAATATAGGACTTTCGAGATGTCAATAAAAATGAATTCACAACAAACCCAAAGTTATGGAACACAATGAAAGTGGTGTGTAGTAATATGAGCAGTGGGGCTGCGTCCCCAGCACCCTGGCTGCCCACATGGCTAGCTTATGCCTGAAATAACAACACACAAACTGTATTCATTTAAACACTGCTTGGCCCTTTAGCTCTAGCACTTACAGGCAAATTCTCACATCCCGATCAACCCATCTCTAATAATCTGTGAGAACCAGTCTTACCGGGAAGATTCTAGCCTAGTCCATCCTGGGTCGGAGCATCATGGCTTGTGTCTGCCCAGGAGCGGGGCATGGCGTCTCTCTCAGGCGTCTGCTCCCGAGAGAAGAGCTGTGGAGTCTGAGCTCACTTCCTCTTCCTCCCAGCGTTCTGTTCTGTTTACTCCTCCCACCTATCTTCTAACCAATAAAATAGGCCAAGGCAGTTCCTTTATTAGCCAATGACCTTCCTCCATCATTTCCCCTTTTTCGGTTTAAACAAAAAAAAAGCTTTAACTTTAACATAGCAAAATTACATATAACAAAACAGTTATCAAGTAAACGTTACAATAATCTTTATCATAACTAAGGAAAACTATAACTATAACTAACTATTCTTAACTCCATCAAAGACTACAGAAAGATACAATACTACCTAAGAAAACAAGAAAAAAGCAACTTTTAAAATTCTAGAAATGACAGAGACATCTCGCTGCCTGGACAGTCACCCAAAGATACTCTGTACCGTTGGGGCATCCATCTTCAGCCTTCAGGCCCATGCTATTCAGCAGACATTTCCATAAAGCAGGAAAATTCAAAGGCCATTCAGTCACTATCTGTTGTGTCCTGCAGAATGTCTCACAGACTCTTTCATGAATCAGGAACCCCAAAAGATCATCTCACCTTAGGCAAGTTCAGTAGTCCTCTCTCTGTGGGTTCTCTGTGTCCAGTATATGCAATAGTCCAGGCAAGAGCAGTTTCTTGCCCAAATGGCTATCAAACTCCATAATGAGCCTCTTCGATGCCCATCTTCCTCTTGAAGTAGATTCGTGCTTCCAGGAGCAGAGTGTCTCATTGTCATGAAAAGTCCTAAGTTATTAAAACATTTAAAATGCCATATTCTATAATCTTTGAAAGATATGAAGAATGACTATCTAAAATATATCTATGTCCATCTAGAAAATCTTAACTAACATGACTACAAACGTGACTATTATGATTATCTATTAACAATCTATATTTCTAATTATACATTACATTTTTTAATGAACTACACAATCACAATATCTTAATCAATAGCAGAAATATGCATATACATATAACAAAATTGACCTTAAATCTCTATCAATAAAGCAAAATCTATACTAATACAAATTATTCATATCTATATCATATCCCCCTTTAAATGTTAAAGAACGTTTATAAACCATATTTGGGAACATGGGCACAGTTATTTCTCTCCAACCTGCTTCCTGCTGAATGGGGGCGTCGTTAATTAGGTCTTTCATGGTATAACCTGTGTGCTAGTTTCGTCTCAGTTGGCAGTTGAGCGAAGCAATTTTCTGAAGGTGTTCACACCAACCCTTCAGGAGGTCCATCATACCAAATCAGAATAGAAGAAATGAACAAGGTCTCATCCTCTGTGAAAACAAAATAAGAAACTCCTTTCCAAAGCATCATGTCCTTAGATCCAAATTTCAAAGTCAAGGCATCAAAATATCTATGTTGGATTAGTTCAGCAGCATTTATAAATAAATATTTTTTTAGCAGCTGTTGCTCCTTCCTCAGCAATTAAATAATTTAAAGAGAGCATAATAGCATACAGTATCAAAAGTCTCTGTGTATTTTCCATCTTTGTGCAGCTTTGTTTTAACCTCATTTCGTTTATTTTTACTTTTAACTTTTGCTTTTTGAGCGTATATCTTTGACCTGGAATAACTCTGTAGACAAGGCTGTTTTTGAACTCTCAGAGATCTGCCTTTCTCTGCCTCCCAGGCATTGGAATTAAAGGCGTGTGCTACCACACCTTGAAGTCACAGAGGTCTATCTCCCTCTGCCTACCAAGTGTTGGGATTAAAGGTGTGTACCACACACAACAACTCTCTTCCTTTTTTTTGTTTCTTTAAGAACTTTAAATTTTAGTCTGCATATATTTTTAACACACTTCAAACCATTTAGAAATTTTCTTTGTCTTTGAATCTCTCTTTACTGTATATCTCTCTTTTTCTGACCACACGAGCCTTTAAATTACTGGGCAATATGGGTAGGATTAAAGGCGTGGCTTTGCCAGCTAGATCCAGTCCATTCCTTAGCTTTCCAGCGTCATGGCTGAGGTACCATCTGTAGGCATGTTTACTGCCACAACTCTATGGCATTTCAAGGTCCCTGCCAGCAAGCGAGCTTCAACAGCCTGTGCTTGCAAACCGCACGAACCGCCTGCGTAAAAGAGTCAGAGTTTGCCCTGGCTGGACAGCCCAGAAAGCTGGCATTTTTAAACGGCGCAGCTTTTTTCCTGCTATGGCTGAAAACCGAAAAGTG
This sequence comes from Microtus oregoni, assembly GCF_018167655.1. Lineage (NCBI taxonomy): Eukaryota > Metazoa > Chordata > Mammalia > Rodentia > Cricetidae > Microtus > Microtus oregoni. Next base: position 20,479,873 of record NW_024543077.1, read on the forward strand.
TGCATTCAGCTTTTTGTCAACACTGTTTTAGTGTTTCGTGGCAGGACCTCTTAAAAGAGCTGCAGGGTTTTGCAGCTAAAGCTGAGTCAGGAAGCCTCTCTTAGATGAGGCGCTTGCTTGCCTCTAGCAAGCAGAGTAGAACCGAGAAATTGCTGCTACCAAGAAACCAGGCACAATGCTTTCATTTTGTTTTAGAATTACTTCCCAAGCTGTCTCAGGCTTTATGTGGAAGCAGTTGTCCACGTGGGTGCCAATCTGTAGTAATATGAGCAGCGGGGCTGCGTCCCCAGCACCCCAGCTGCCCACATGGCTAGCTTATGCCTGAAATAACAACACACAAACTGTATTCATTTAAACACTGCTTGGCCCTTTAGCTCTAGCACTTACAGGCTAATTCTCACATCCCGATCAACCCATCTCTAATAATCTGTGAGAACCAGTCTTACCGGGAAGATTCTAGCCTAGTCCATCCTGGGTCGGAGCATCATGGCTTGTGTCTGCCCAGGAGCGGGGCATGGCGTCTCTCTCAGGCATCTGCTCCCTAGAGAAGAGCTGTGGAGTCTGAGCTCACCTCCTCTTCCTCCCAGCGTTCTGTTCTGTTTACTCCTCCCACCTATCTTCTAACCAATAAAATGGGCCAAGGCAGTTCCTTTATTAGCCAATGACCTTCCTCCATCAGTGGTGCTAAGAGGAAAGTTCACAGCATTAGATGCTTACATAAAAGAAAAAAATTAGAAAGATCTTATACTAAAAATTTGACAGCACACCTGAAAGCTCTAGAAGAGAAATAGGGATTGTCAGGAGTAGACATCAAGAAATAAAAAAACTGAGGGATAAAATCAATAAAATAGAAAAAAGAGAGCAATAAAAGGAATCAGTGAAACAAAGAGGCATGGCAATGAGAATGCTGGGAAAAGGGAAACTCAGTCATGACCAAGCTGCAGAGGAAGCAAGATGTCGCTGCCTCACCAAAAAAGGTACCAAGCCACATGACCAACATAGACAAGAATTATGGGCTAATATAAGTTTAAGAATTAGTTAATAAGAAGAGTCTGAGATACTGGGCCAATCAGTTTATAATTGCTGTAGACCTCTGTGTGATTCTTCAGGACTGAAGACTGCAGGTCTGGGCAGAACAGAAGCCCCAGACAACAGAATGAGCACCCACTCAGTCAACAACAAAATTAAATCAAGATTAGATAATCAATATAAACATACCTATAACCCCTAGTGAAAGAGAACTAGTAATTAAAAATCTCCAAATAAAGAGAAGCCCAGGACTAAATGGTTTTAGCACAGAATTCTACTAAACATTTGAAGAAAATTTAACATGTGCACTCCTCAAATTATTCCACAAAATAGAATTCATTTTATGATACCACAGTTACCCTGATAGCAAAAATCACGTTAAGACTCAACAAAGAAAAAAAATTACAGACCAATTTCCCTCATTAATATAGATGCAAAAATAATAAAATAATCACAAACCACGTCCAAGAACAGAACAAGAATATCATCCACAAGGATCAAATAGGTTTCTCAAAGTGGCTCAATTTATGAAAATTAGTAAATATAATCCATCATATAAACAAACTGAAAGAAAAAAAACACATGATCATTTCATTGGATACACAGAAGACCAAAATCCAACACCCCTTCATGATAAAAGTTCTGAAGAAATTAGGGATACAAGGGACATTCAAAAACATAATAGAGTCAATTCACAGCAAGCCTACAGTCAACATAAAATTAAATGGAGAGAAACTCAAAGCAACTGTACTAAAATTAAGGAACAAGAAAAGATTGTCCACTCTATTAATGTCTATTCCATATAGAACTTGAAGTCTTAACTATAACAATAAGAAAACTGAAGGAGATCAAGTGGATACAAATTGGAAAGGAAGAAATCAAAATATTATTATTTGAAGACAATGTGATAAAATATATCAGTGATCCTAAAATTCCAACAGCTCAAAACACCTTCAGTAAAGTGGCTGGATACAATATTAACTAAAAAAAAAAAAAAAAAAAAAACCCAGGAAGTAGAGGTGGGGCAAAGAGAACAGGAGTATTCTGGGAAGAAGAAAGCCCACTCCCCACACTCCTGCCCAGACACTGAAGAAGCAAGATGTGAGCTGCCCTGCTGAGAAACAGTACCAAGCCATGTGTCTAACATAGATAAGAATAATGGGTTAATATAAACTACTAGAGCTAATAAGAAGCCTGAGCTAGACAAAACTTGGGAGATTGGGGGTGGGGTAGGGTGGAGGTAAGGGGACATAGGAAGATAGAGGTGAGAGGGGGAGGATGGGGAGAGCTTGGGGGAATGGGACAGTTGGGATGGAGGAGGGGTGGATATGGGAGCAGGGAAGTATATATCTTAATTAAGGGAGCCATTTTAGGGTTGGCAAGAGGCTTGACTCTAGAGGGGTTTCCAGGTGTCCAAGGAGATGTCCTTGTTCCTTGGGCAGCTGAGGAGAGGGAACCTGAAATGCCCTATCCTATAGCCACACTGATGAATATCTTGCATATCACCATAAAACCTTCATCTGGCAATAGATGGAGATAGAGACAGAGACCCACATTGGAGCACTGGACTGAGCTCCCAAGGTTCAAATGAGGAGCAGAAGGAGGGAGAACATGAGCAAGGAAGTCAGGACTGCAAGGGGTGCGCCCACCCACTGAGAAAATGGGACTGATCTAATGGGAGCTCCCTAAAACCACTTGGACTGGGACTGATGGAGCATGTGATCAAACCGGACTCTGAACGTGGCTGACATGGAGGGCTGACTGAGAAGCCAGCCTACAATTCACAATCCCAGAGAACCTAGACAACAACGAGAATTCCAAGAGAGACATACATGAAACTAATCTACATGGGAAGTTGTAAAAGATAAGATCTCCTGAGTAAATTGGGAGCATGGGGACCTTGGGAGGGGGCTTAAGTGGAGGAGAAATGCAGGAAAAGAAACAGAGAAAAATGTAGAGCTCAATAAAAACATGTGAAAGAATTGATTATCAATGGTCGTGTAATACAAAAATGTTAGTGACTTCTTGTTACAGAAAGTAAATAACACAGGGAATCTGGACAGATACAGAAGAAAGAAGCAGTTAAAGCATTAATTTCGTGGAATACTTTTAAAAATCTGACATCAATCTCAGAAATATTCCTGCCTCTACCTCTGGAGTACTGTGATTAAAGGTGTGCACCACCACTGCCCAGCTAATAATTGACTTCTTAAAGAATGTTGGAAATAATATGTCATAGAGTTTGTAATACACAAAAGTTTATTGTATGGGAACAAAACCATAAAGGCCAAGAGGACCTAAATAGAATCACACTGCTGAAATACTCTCACTTTTATTACATTTATTTATGGTGTGTGTGTGTGTATGCATATGTACTACAGTACCCATGCTGAAGTCAAAAGTAATCTGTTCTTTCATTCTACTATGTGGGTCTTAGGGACTAAATTCAGGTTCTCCGGCTTGATAACAAGCACATGGACCCATTAAGTCATCTCTCCAGCCTAAAAGAATCTTTTACACACATATGTAAAAGAGCATACTATCACTTGAAGGTCATCATTAATTGCTGATGTATACTGAACATTCTACAGAAGCCATCAAATGGTTATTGGGGCAAAGGGTTGCATTTAATAATTTAATGAAGAAAATAAAATAAAATTTGAAATTATTTAAGTCCAAGAATACTGATGCTAGTGAAAAGACAGCTACAGGAATTATTATATCATATAATATAGCATGATTGAATGAGAATGGACCTCATAGGCTCATATGTTTGAATGTCTGGTCTGCAATTAGTAGAGCTGTTTAGGAAGAATTAAGAAGTATGGCCATGTTGTAGGAGGTGTGTCACTGGGAGTGGGCTTTGAGGTTTCAAAAGCTTATATCATTTCTAGTGTCTCTCAGTCTGCTCATAGTTGTTATTTCAACATGTAAGATATCTGCTCCTTCTCTAGCACCATGTCTGCCTGTCTACGGCCACACTCCCAGCCATGACAATGATAACTCAACTTCTGAAACTGTAAGCAAGCCTTAGTGAATAGTGAATATAAAAGATAGTGAATTCTATCTTTTATAAGTTGCCTTAATCATGGTGTCTCAGCAATAGAACAGTGACTAAGACATTTATACATAGATTTAAAGAAAATTACCTTGGAGAAAAAGGAGCATTTCATAGTGATAAAGCTATGTTAGGTCATAAAAGAACCATAATAATCCTAAAGGTGTTACATACCTAACAATGGTACTTCACAATAAGAAAAAAAAAAACCTGATAGAACTCTAAGAAGATGAGTAAAACACCTTTATCTTAGCTCACAGCAAATGAAAAGAAAACCAATAAATTCATTGTTATGAAATATTAGCAACTATTAACCCAATTGATTTGGTTGACATCCATAGAACATCCCATCTAAGAACTTTTAAGTGTATATTTTCGTAAGTTGTGCAAAGGACATTGACAGTAAAAAAAAAAAAAAGTTATCATCCATATAATAATTCTTAATAAATGTAAAAGGTTTTAATTCATGTGAAGTTTTATAGATATATATATTTATATATATATGTATATATATATGAATTAAATTAGAAATCAATAACAAATGTAACTGGAAATGTTATGGTTTAGATTTGCACTGTTCTCTGGACTCTTGTGTGACAAAGGTTTGGTCCATACCTGCCGGTACTCCAAGGAACAGTGAAGCTTTAAGATATCAAGCTTGATGAGAAGTGAGTCATTGAGAGGAATGTCATTAAAGAGTACATAATGCCTTCCCTTCCCCGCTATCTACTTCACCCCCTGCCTCCTTCACACCACTAAATTTCTCACCTATGTTTTTCTCACTCTACTTTCACTTTCTGGCTTTCATGAGGTGAGCAGCTTTTCTCCTGCATGGGAACCCTACCATTGTGGACAGCATTGCCAACCGGTCAAATGGTCAAATACAGTGGAGTGCACTGACTCAGACTCCAATTTCTGAGATCAAGCACAGAAGACTGACAAATGAACACTCCTAGCATTTAGAAATTAAAAGAAAGAAGGGAAAAGATAATACTATGAAAATTAGTCAATATAGGCACCAGATGCCTATATTGGAAATAAAATTACCAAATCAATTGCCTCGAGTTGGGTATCTCAAAAAAGAAGAATTTTTTTAAAAAAATAAGAGTATTCAGAATGAAAATCAAATAAACAGAACACAAGAATAATAGAAAAATAAAATTATGGAGCTGTAGAGATGGCTTTCCAGCTAAGAGCACTAACTGCTCTTTCAGAGAACCTAGGTTCAATGTCCAGTACACACATGGCAGCTCACAACTGTCTGTAATTCCAGTTCAAGTTGATCTGATACCTTTATACATAAATGCGGGAAAAACACCAATGCACATAAATTAAAAATAAAATACAATTACATAGTAGATTTTAGAAAAGAGCCATATAATCCACAAAACACTGTACAGTCTGGTAAGACAACAGAGAGAAGAACAAAATGCCAATATAAGGAAGAAGAGATAGATGTGTTACCATACAGTGCACAAGCATGAAAACATTAAGGAACAATTCCACACCTATATATTAAAAAACTAGATAAATATACAAATATCTTGGAAGACACAAATTGCTAAATATTACTCATGAAGAAATAAAAATTACTAACCTGATTAGTTCTCTATCTGTTAAAGCAATTAAGTTTTGATTAAAAATCTCCACACAGGTCTGGTGGAGACAGCTCAGCGGGTACAATGCTTGCATGCAAGCACGAGGACCTGAGTGTGAATCCCCAAAATTCACCTAAAAATCCAGAAATGGTGCTGCATGCCTGTGATCCTACCAAGGAAAGATGAGGCACTGTGGCAAGAAGAGTCCTGGAAGTCTGTGAGCTGGCTAGACAGACCTACATGGTAAAGTATCAGGTCAGTGAGAGACTCTGGAAAAAAAACAAAAAAAGTGGAAGCACTTAATGGCCAACATCTGAAGTTGTCCTGTGACCTTCACACAAGTTCCAAGAGAGAAAAAAGGCTGGGAAGAAAGGGAGAGGGAGAGAGAGAGAGAGAGAGAGAGAGAGAGAATGAGAATATCCTCACCAAGAGAAAACTTAAGCCAAATAAATTCAGTGGTGAATGTTAATGGCTCCAGTGGTTAGTTCTAAGTAGCATTTAACAAAAAATATTACAAATTCAACCCAAAGTCTTCCAGAGAATTAAAATCTAATGAATACTTATTAACTTATTATATAAGACAATTGCATTATTCTTCTAATTTGTGCAAACTGAATCTAACAACATATACTAAAAGGCAAAATGCAATAACCAAATAAGGATAATCTCCAAAATGCAAATTCAATTTAATTTTTCAAAATCAATAAATATAATTCTCCACATTAGTTCATCATTAAACTGAATATTTGTACTTTCCCTGATATTAATATTCAAAAAAATTAAAGATTCACCTTTTTACCAAGATAGCACCAAGAATAAAGGAAGAAAGAGGGCAACCCATCCAAAAGTTGGAACGACAACAACAAAAAAAGCATTAAAAAATGGCAATACAGAAAGTCACCCACTACCCAAGATGAAGGTCTACATGCACCTCACGCACCTACCCATGGTCCAATAGTACCATTCTCCAGCCCTTCCCAATATTCCTGCATTAATAAACATCAATACAAGTCTTGGGAGGAATAACATCATTCAAACCGTAGCACTAGCTCACAGCAACTAAGTACCAAATGTTCCAAAATTCTGAAATAAAGCAAGCTAAGATTTTGTGACCTTAAAATGGACAACAAAAGATATATTCATATGGAAATCAGTGAATACTATAAAATGAGGTTTATATTTTATTTACTCATTTTGGTAATTTACTTATGTGTCAGCATAAGTAATAAATAATAAAGTAATAAGTATTAAAGTAAATGTGTCAGCATGTCATGGATAGGGGATGAGACTAGCCTCTAAAGGCAAAGACTGGCCTTCCCAAGTAGGAGGGATTTTTTACTATAACCTAACGAAATAGTTCTACTAACTTAAAAACTTTATAAAATCTCTGTTGCTGAGAAGTTTGGTAAACCTATAGGTTTAAATAAATCTTCATGATAATAAATTACAGAAATTGTTAGATGAAAAGAATTCCAGTAATTATACTGTGAATATGTTTTAAGCTTTTACTTCATATTCTAAAATCCCTTCAGGAAATCATATTCCCTAGACTACCCAACCATCAGTTCTCGGTCTGACTTTCAAATTTATTCAGTCTATGTTCTCAGGTGCTGTTTACTGAGTGTTAGCTGGAGGAATTATCATCTGTAAATACTTGAAGATATTCTCAAAGCAAAACTCTCTTAACTCATAACAGTCACATGGACAAATCAGAATCCCTGCAGAGCTTACGACAATTGAAGGATATATATACAAGACAGGCAGCATTCACCCTTTTTCAACTAAAAATCTATACTGAATGTGTGGCCACAGTGACCAGGGAATCTCTTAACTGACTGGCATAATTTGCTTAAGATCAGAGTGGGTGGGATCTGGAGTGGAATTAGATAGTCCAATTAAAATTGTGATTCCACAGAAATTTTTCTGAATCAACTATAGAACTCATCGTGTTTAAAGAAGCAAATTTGCAATAGTACTGTGCAATGATTTTCCAAAACAATAAGTTGCATATTATTATCACATTGTTAAGAATAGATGCAGAACATAAGAGTTCTTTTGTTTAAAAAAAAAATAAAAGACCATGAGTTTCTTTTTTCATGCACACGCACACAAAATCGGAAATGCCCTTTAAAATTCAAATTTAAGAAAAAAGTGGTAGGAACTCCATAATCATAAGATAAAATATGCCTCAAATTTTTTATTGAGGATACAATCATAGTGCCAAAATAAATAGGTTTTAAATAGCAATGCAACTTGATAGCATTTTTTTTTTCCTGGAGACATCTTATATCTTTTCTATTTGTAGTAAAAGTACAGAGTGTCGTAACTGAAAGGATATGTCTTGTTTGAGATCAGGTCAAAAATGATTAAATTTTTAGACATAATGATCTAAAGCAAAACACAAAACCCTGGATAAAGTTCAACTCTTAGAAAATTCTCCTCTGTATAAATCTATGGTTGATAAACACTCACAGTCAAAAATTCACTATTAATGAAATAATACTCCTAGAAAACCAACTTTTAGAAGATAGTCAGTATGGAGCTGTGAATAAGAATGGCCTCCATAGGCTCATAGATTTCAATGCATGGTTACCAGGGACTGGCACTATTTGAGAAGGGTTCAGAGGTATGGCCTTACTGGAGGAAGAGTGTCACTGTGGGTGGGTTTTGTGGTTTTCAAAACAGCCCAAGTCAGGCCCAGTGGCTTTCTCCTCTTGCTGCCTGTAGATCTAAATGTAGAACTCATAACTATTTCTTCAGCATTGTCTAAAGCTGTCTGCCTGTGTGCTGCCAGGCTCCCTGCTGTGATGATAATAGACTAAACCTCTGAAACTGTAAGCAAGCCCCAATTAAATGCTTTCTTAAGAGTTGGTATGATCATGGTGTCTTTTCACAGCAATAGAACAATTAGTAAGACAGTTGGTATCTTCCATTTTATGGAAAATTAATATTACCCTAGATTAAAAGAGCATAAATTAAAAAGATTGAGAGGGACATCAGCAAGATGGCAGAATAGCAACAAGAATTTGGCAAGCACCTAGAGCGTGCATGTGATTTAAAGAATTTTGGTTCCCACATAAAGGACTTGAAAGCCTGATAGAGCCCAAGGGCTATTTTGACAAGTCAAGCCCACCCCTAAGGTCACAGTATAGACAACAGACCCAGCAACAACCTTATCTTGCTATAAATCAAACTGTAGCATCCTCAGTCAGACTTGGTGCTATCTCCAGAACCATCTGGCAGAGAAAGGGGGGCTCATGTGCACTTTTGTTAATACATCTGTGGGCCTAATGATGTGGCTTGATTCCCTCTCAGGTTTTGTCTGAAAGAAGTAGTACTCCCTTCAGAGGTCTCATGGCAGTTATATTGTGAATTTTAACATCAGTCCTATAGCAGACTCAGAAATAATCCCATAAATTAACTTGAAGCAGTCATATCCATCCATAAATACACCAAAAGCCACATCCATCTGTGGACCAGCCAATTTTGAAGAGTAATCTAGCTCCAGTCCTGTTTAACCTGTGATGCAGGGTCCAAAATGCTTCCCAGAAATCCAGCATGAAGAGTGTTCATCTGGAAGCAAAACTATAATTTGTATACATTGAAGCAACCTAATAATCAATTTAAAATGCATTGTATGCAATTCTCAAAAAAATGAATAAAAATGAGGAAAAATGAACTAAAAAATAAATAGAAACTGAAAGAATACACAGAATCAATAAAACCAAGAGTTTGTCCCTTTAAGAGGTAAATAAGGAGCTAGTGAAATGTCTCAGTCAGTAAAATTCTTCTGTGCAATCATTAGGCCTGAGTTTTAGCAGCCACATGAAAAGCTAGGCATGACATTGCATGTCTGTAACCTCAGGGCTGGAGAGACAGAGACAGTGAATCCAGGTTTAATGAGAGATTTTATCTCAAAAACAAGACAAAGAAGCAATTAAGGAAGATACCTAACATTGACTTCTGGTTTCCATATGCATATACACACATGTACATGTACATCTGAACACCCATATAAGAACACATACATGAGGAAGGTAAAAGTATCAACAGACCAGAAGTTTTACAACATGGTCATCTGGATGAAGAATTATTTTCCTAATGACCATGTTGTAAAACTTGTCAGTAAAATGGCTTTGAACTAAATTCAAGACCTAAAAACATCGCACACTATGACTAAGTTAATTTCACTTAAGGAATGAAGAATGGTTTGATATACACAAATTAGTAATTATAATACAGAACATGCTTTAGATTCTTTTCTGTTACTAAGATAAATGAACCTGGAAAAACCAACTTAGGAATAAAGAGCTCATTTTGGATTGGAGTTTGAGGGGAGAAATAGTCTGTCCTGTCTGAGAAAGATGGGTTCAGAAACATGAGGCCAGCTTATCTCAGCAGCGATAGAGCTGAAAGTGGAGCAAAGCATTAAAAGTCTCAAAGCCTACCCTCAAAGACATACTTCTCCCGAAAATGCTCCACTTCCTAACGGTTCCACAATCTTCCCAAATAGTGGAATGAGACCAAGGGTTAAAATACATGGGCCTGGCTATTACAAATAATGCTGCTATGAACCTAGATGGCCCTCAACTGCAGAATGGATAAAGAAAATGTGGCACATTTACACATTAGAGTACTGCTTGGCGGTAATAAAACAATGTCATCTTGAAATTTGCATGCAAATGGATAGAACAAAAGAAAAAAAAAACATCCAGAGTGAGGTAACAGACCCAGAAAGATGAACATTTTATGTACTCACTCATAAATGGATACTAGCTGTAAAGCAAGAGCTTAAGTCTATAGTTCATGATCCTAGATAAGCTAAGTAACAAGGTGAACCCTAAGAAAAACATACATAGATCCACCTGGTAAATAAAAATAGATAAGATCGCCTGGGAGCATAGAGGTGTGGAGAGGAGAAGGGAGGGCAGTAGGGGAAGAGGAGGGGAGATATTATAATTGAGGGAGTCTTTATGGGGCTGGCAAGAAATCTGGCTCTAGAGAAATTCCCAGGAATCCACAAAAAATGGCCCCACCTAAGACCTTAAGCAATAGAGGAGAGGGTGCCTCCACTGACCTTGCCCTGTAGTCAGACTGATGACTATCTTAAATATCACCATAGAACCTTCATCCAGCAACTGATGGAATTGGAGGTAAAGACTTGCCATGGAGCACTGGGCTGAGCTCCCAAAGTCCAGTTGAAGGGTGGGAGGAATGAGAATATGAGCAAAGAGGTCAAGACCATGATGGGGACACCTCCTGAAACAGTTTACCTGAGCTAATTAATGGGAGCTCACCAACTCCAGCTGGACAGGGAAGGAAGCAGCATAGGTTCAAACTAGACCCTCTGAATGTTGTTGACAGTTGTATGGATGGAGCAAACTATGGGGCACCAGGATTTATCCCTACTGCTTGTACTGGCTTTTTGGGAACCTATTCTCTTTGGATGGATACCTTGCTCAGCCTAGATATAGTAGAGAGGGCCTTAGACCTTCCCCAAAGCAACGTGCCTTACCCTCTCTGAGGAGTGGATGGGGGTAGGATGGGGGTAGATAGAGGGAATGGGAGAAGGGGCAGGAGTAGGAACTGGATTGGTATGTAAAATGAAAAAAAAAAGATAGTTTTCTTTCTTTTAAAAAATAAAAGAAGTTAAAAATAAAAATACTCAAGACTATGAGGAATATTTGAAAGCATAATTGCACAAAAATAGACTTAATGACAGAAATAATGTGATCAACTAGGTAGATAATGAGAAAAAGTTCAGCAAGCCTTCATGATAAAAGTCCTGAAGAAACCAGGCACAGAAGCAACACACCTTATGTTTTGTGGGCAATGTCATTGCAATTATGATAGGAACTGCACAAAACATTAGATTGCGGAGGGAGCATTGGGTATCTAAATAGAATGAATTCTTCCAACCCATTAATATGAGAAAGCTCTTTTTTTTCTTCACTAATGCCTTATAGTTTTCAACATAAAGAGCTTTTTATCTCCTAATTAAAGTCATTCCTGTGAGGCTTGATACTGTTTATTAACTTGACTAGATCTATAATCATCTGGACAAAAAATCTCTAGGCATGCCTATGAGAGATTATCTTGACTGAGCTAACTAAGGTGAAAGAACCACCCTAAAAGGGATAAAAGGGATAGTTCCATTCTGAGGGCTTAAGCCTTGGACTGAAAAAAAAAAAAAAAAAAAAAAAAAAAGAGGAAGCTCGCTGAATAGATTCATCTCTTGCTTTCTTACTGTGGTGAAATGTGACAGGTTACCTCAAGCTGCTCTACTTTGACCTCTCCACCAGGATCCTTAATGCCTTATGCTTAATGCATAATGCCTTAAGCTGTGAGCCAAAACAAAGCCTTCCTTAAATTGTTTATATCAGGGTTATGCTATCACAGCAACAAGAAAAAAAAAACTAATATGATTCCCAACAAATTATTTCATGTTATTGAAATGGAATTTTTCCATAACTGCTAATTTTTCTCTTCAAACCAATTTTCTTACTTTTCTTACTTTTTTGTTAGTATATAGAAATGCAGTTAGTTTTAGTGTGTTGATTTTATATTTTCCAACTTTACTGAATTAATTTATTAGTTCTAATAATTAGTTTTGGTGGAATATTTAGGGAAGAGATTTTTTTAATAAACAGTATTTGGAAATTACATGTTTATGTGCGAGGAATGAAACTGGACCCATCTTATACAGTATACAAAAATCATTTTGAAATGAGTTGAAAACATGAATATAAGATCTGAAACAATAAAACTTCTAGAAGAGGAGCTGGAGAGATGGCTCAGTGATTAAGATCACTGGCTACTCTTCCAGAGGTCCTGAGTTCAATTCCTAGCAACCACATAATGGCTCACAACACTTTGTAATGATATCTGGTGCCCTCTTCAGGCATGCAGACAGAACACTAACACATAATAACTAAATAAATCTTTTTTTTTAAAAAAAAAAAACCTTCTAGAAGAAAACATAGATAGAAGTCTTCTTGGCCTTGATCTTGGCGATGAATTTCTGAATGAGATAACATTAGAAGACAACCAAAGGAAATACTCAGTGAGAAGGGCTACATCTCACAAAAGGCTTTTGCACAGCAAACCCACAATCAACGTACATCTCCAGAGAGACAAAATGATCTTCATTTCCAAGAATGAAGGCATCACATCTCCTGGTTTCAAACAATATAATAAAGCTATGATACTCAGAAAGGCATAGTATCAAGGTTAAAAGGACCACATAGGCCAGTGAGACAAGCTACAAAATCCAGAAATAAACCATATGGTCAACTAAACTTTAACAAGAAAACAAGAACTACATGATGGAAAAAGCAACTTAAAGAAGGATAAATGCTTATAAATTATATATATATATATATATATATATATATATATGTATATATGTGATATAATGTTTATATCTGAAGTGCATAAGAAAATCAATACAACTCAATGGCAATATATAAATAACACAAATTGAGAGACGCATGATACTATTCCAAAGAAGACATAAAAATGTTCAATAGATATATGGAAAAATTGTCTCATGTCACTGATAAATGGAAAGGTGCAAACTAAATCCAGGCAGTAGGTCACCTCATACCTATTATTGGGGCTACAAAAAAACAGACACAGCACATGTTGTTTAGAGTATAAAGAAATAAAACGATACATTGCTGGTGGAATTGTTAGTTTATGAAAAGCACTACACAGTTTCTTGAAAATAAAAATCTACGTTAAAACTACAATGTGATCCAACAATCCTACTTCTAGATTTTTCTTCAAGGATATGAAGTCCAATTTTAAAGAGACCACATGCTTATTGAAGCATTACTCATTTTAGTCATATGGGAAGAATCTAAGTGTCCATCAATACATACATTATGAAGAAAATATTATGTTTTTAAAACAAAATATTATTTATCCAAAAGTGAAGAAAATTTCACAATTTAGGACAACATGTTTGAATCTAGAAGATATTACCTAGTTAATTAAGAAATAAATAGTCAAACAACTCAATGTCTCACTTATATGTGAAATCTAAAAACCTCAAAACTTTCAGAAGCAGAAAATAAAACAGTGACTGCTTAGATCTCAAAATTAGAAAAATGTTGGTCAAAGTTTAAAATGTTTTCAGTTATAAGTTGAATCAGATCAGTGCTAAAGATCTAATGGACAACATGCTTTTCCAACTCAAAAAGTATATATATATATATATATATATATATATATATATATATATATCCAAATTTCTAGTAATCAATGTACTTATTGATTGTAATCATCATACAATATATAGATATGTCAAATTATGCTGTGTGCCTTGAATATATATATAATTTTATTGTCATATAGAAATTGATCATAACAATGGCTTTCTTTATGACATTTTTGTACATGTGTATAATGTACTTTGATCATATTCATTACCCTCTCTTATTGCTTACTCACTTCCATTCTCTGCCCAAACAGTCCTCCTTCTGCCTTCATGTCTATTTTTCATAAATCAATGAATTTCATTAAGTTTTTTTTTACAGAAACATAAGCTTGCAGGTATTTTACAGAAACACATGCAACTTACTAATGCCTTCAATGCTGAAGTAAATATCTTTTCCTCCACCAGCAATCATTAATTGCTTAAACATCCTCAGGGAGAAGTAAGGACCACTAGATCCCTCCATGTTAGCAATAAATATATGTAATTTTGACTTACGGATTATGCATACATAAAGCTATGGGGGCAAATTTAAATAAAAAGACAATATTTATTATATGTAACTATGAATAACATGCCCATGATATGAGTTAATAGTATAGGAATAGTTTGGAAATACTAAAAATTAAGATATTGTAGCAAGTCTAACTACAACAGAGAGCTATGAGGCATTCTTGTGTAGAGAAAAAAAAAAGTTAGAAAAAAAAATCTGTCCAAAAAGGTACCAGGTGGTATGAATGAGAATGGTCCCCATAAGTTCATATATTTGAATGCTTAGTCCCCAGTTGGTGAACTGTTTGGGAAGGATTAGTAGGTGTAGTCTTGTTGAAGAAAGTGTGTCACTAAGAACGGGCTTGGAGGTTTCAAAAGCTCATGCCAGCCTATTCTATCTATCTATCTATCTATCTATCTATCTATCTATCTATCTAATCTATCTAATCTATCTAATCTATCTAATCTATCTATCTCTTCCTGCTGTCTGTGGATCAGGACACAAAGCTCCCAACTACAGCTCCACCACTATGGCTACCTGCTTCCCACCATGAAGATCATGGACTCAACTTCTAAAACTATGTGAGCCTCCAATTAAATGCTTTTTTAAATAAGAATTGCCTTGGTTGGTCATGGTCACTTCACAGTTAAAGAACAGTAACTAAGCCGGGTGGTGGTGGCACACGCCTTTAATCCCAGCACTTGAGAGGCAGAGGCAGGTGGATCTCTGGGAGTTCAAGGCCAGCCTGGTCTACAAGAGCTAGTTCCAGGACAGGCACCAAAGCTACAGAGAAATGAAGGCTTAAGTAACAAACAATGCCACACCAGTTTAGAATTATGATTAATAGGTGGTATTTATTTAAAGGGGAAAAAACTTACAGATCACTGTCCCAGGCAACAGCCCTCTATGCAACCAGGAAGGGAGTCTAGTCGCTGGCAGAGCAGGAAGTGAAGAGAGAGAGGAGAGGGAAGTGGCCGCTTATTTAAAGGGAGAGAGACCACGCCCCGATGGACTGGTATCTCAGCAGCTATAGGCTGGACGAGTGGGAGGACCTCCCGCAACACCTCCCCCTTTTGTTTAAATAAGAAAGTTCTAAACCTACTGTGAAATTATATACAATAAGTACAAATATCCTATTCTAACTAGCTTGGTCTTGTATAATAAATAACTTGGCCAAGTCATGAGAGAAAGTAACTACATTTATATAGTCTTCAACCCCATCGAAGATCTGAGAAGGGAAATAATGTTACCTGGGTAATTAGGAAGTTCAGTAAAACAACTTCCAAAGCATGCAACAAATCACAGAGACAACTAGCTACCTGGGCAATCACCCAAAGTAACATTAGCAGCGTTGAAGCAACCAACTTTGGCTAAGGTCTAACATAACTGACATACCATTTTCTAAGGCAAGCAAGTTTTCAAAACTATCTTACCCTGTCTTGGCAGGATATGACAGTCCTGTTTTATCCATTGATGCACGCTCTGTATCTTTGTCAGTGGTTGAGGTATGGGCATTTCTTTGCCCAAAGGCCAGTTCTGCCAAAAAGAAAGGCTCCAAGTGGAGTGTCTTTGGTGCTCAACATTATCTCGGGAATAGAGTGGTGTTGCCAGGAGCAATTGTGTCTCACTACCACAAAACTCTGAGTTAGATTAAAGGCCGTTTTCTACAGCTCTTTGAAGAAGTCGAAGATTATCTATCTATACTGAGTATAATCTCTATATATGTAAAGAACCTGATTAGTCTAATTATGAATGACAAACTTAGATGACTATTAATCTATATAATCTCAATATCTATCTAACTTAAAGACTAAGACAATAAACGACTGTGAAACAAATGAGGACAATGACCTCCAAATATAAACAATGTACAAATATACATTGCAGTAGGTAAATATATATCAATACACAAATATTATATAAGTATCTTAATCAGAGGTAGAAATGTACACTGCATTATGGTAAATATATACACTATATATATCAATACAATATATGTCAATACATAAAAAATGTTTTAAACAGAGGTAGAAACATGCATGCATACAATAGTCAATATAATTTAACTTTGTATCAATATACAAGAATCGATACCAATATATTTGTCTAAAAACAGTAACTCATAATTACAAATCGATTATCCCATCATCACTCTTTTTTTTCAAAATGATCCCTGAGATTATAAAATTCCTCCCCCAACCCTCAATCGTATACTAATTATAATCAACCCCTAAATGATGTCCCTAAACCCAAGGGCAAACTTTACTGGGAGAGGGGACGTCGTCCTCTAGAATTACTTCCAGCGGTCATGGGGGTGACGTTCTTTCTGGGGGATCCTGTGAAAGTAAAATGATGGTTAAATTTCAAGATCAATGTCTTTTAAAATTGCAAATAGTCTCTGAGTATTTTGTGCAGGTCTGGCCAAAACGTTGTATAAGATGTGCACTATCTCAACTAACCAAGTTAGAACTGTCTTGTGCAGCTGGTATCCAAAACAGGTCTTGTAGTAGCGCTATCAGTATCATGACGTCATATTAACCAGGTCGAGTTGTTGTTATGGGGCCCCATCTTCTTCCTGGAAACTTCAAATGTCACTTCAGGAAAAACTCATTGTTCATTGTGAAAAACTTAAACATTAATCATATAGACATATATGTATATATTCACTGAAAGGCATGATAGATATATTCAATGAAAAGTATGATAGATATGAAGAAAAGCAAAGATGTTTTCTAAACTCATATTTCTTTCTGTCCCATATCATGGCTCTTGATATGAGACAGAAACTCCAGAAACTCTGGGTTTTTCTCTTACTAACAGGCTTGGAATTGGAGAGGGACTGAGCCAGAGTCCAACTTCAAAGCCAGCTTTATAAATTTAGAAATATGGTTTAATATTACTTACACAACCCATTCAGTTTTCTTGATATTTCCTGTTGGGCAGGTATTTTTCCATCTGTCAGTATCCAAACATCCAGGGTCCCTTGAATTTTTCAAAGATGAGTGTTTTCCTGTGGAGATAGGAACAGAACCCTGCCCCCATTCTATATGTTTTTCTTACCACCTGTATGAATATCATCATTGTGGATGAGTTGTCATTTCTCCTTTCCAAGAGGTTTCTCCTCTTCAAATCGAAACTTTATTAATTTTGATGGTATCCACAATTTTTCTTCTCCTGTGGAAACAAGAGCAAAACCCCTTCCCCAATGTAGCACATCTCCTAGCTTCCATTGAGAGGTCAGCACATCTTTGAAATAAATCGGTTGATTGAGTTCAGCAGACTTTTCCATTATCCAATGTCTTTCTGCTGCTGTCATTCCTTTCTCATTAGCGTTAAGAAAATTCAAGGTTAATAAAGCATTATGTAATCTATTTCTGGGGGTATTCAGTCCCTTTCTGTTTGTTCAGCATATCCTTTATAGTATGATTTGATCTTTCTATAACTGCCTGACCTGTAGGATTATTTGGTATACCTGTAATGTGTTTTATATTATAATAATCAAAAAGCATTTCATTTTCTTAGATACATATGCTGGACCATTATCTGTCTTTATTTGTGCAGGTATACCCATGATGGCCATAACTTCCAATAAATATGTGATTACTGAATCAGCCATTTCTGAGCTTAGGGCAGTAGCCCATTGAAAACCTGAATACGTGTCTATGGTATGGTGTACATATTTTAATTTACCAAATTCCATAAAGTGGAACACATCCATCTGCAAGATTTCATTTCTCTTAGTACCCTTTGGGTTAATCCCTGCAGGCAACGGTGTTTGATTATAGAAAGAACAAGTAGGACATCTCTTTATAATGTCCTTAGCTTGTTGCCAAGTAATGGAAAATTCTTTCTTTAGGCCTTTACTATTGACATGATGCTTCTTATGAAATTCTGAGGCCTGCAACACACTTCCAATCAATAATTGATCAGTCTCAGCATTGCCTTGGGCTAGAGGACCAGGCAGACCTGTATGGGACCGGATGTGTGTTATGTACATCGGAAAAAGCCTGTTCCTGATTATGTCTTGTACCTGGATAAACAATGAAGTCAACTCTGTGTCACCTGGTATAAATTCAGCGGTTTCAATATGCAAGATAACTCTTTCTGCATATTGTGAATCTGTAACTATATTAAGAGTTTCCCTTAGCACCATAAGAATGGCATATAATTCTGCCTTCTGGACAGAATTATAAGGGCTTTGTTCCACCTTACTCAATTCATCTGACTTGTAACCTGCTTTCCCTGATTTATGTGCATCAGTATAGAACGTACGGGCTCCAGTTATTGGAGCATCACGTACAATTCTAGGAAGAATCCAAGAAGTTCTTTTTATGAGGTTAAGTCTACCACTTTTGGGATAGTTGCTATTAATTTCTCCCAAAAAATTAGCACAAGCTCTTTGCCATGGTTCATTGTCTTCCCATAACTTTTTTATTTCTTCAGTAGTAAAAGGCACTATAATTTCTGCTGGGTCTATACCTGCTAGTTGACGAAGTCTCAGCTTACCTTTTATAATTAATTCAGAGACTTTTTCCACATAAGTTTTTAATTTTTTACTTGGTTTATTAGGTATAAATATCCACTCTAAAATAATATCTTCCCTCTGCATTAGAATCCCTGTAGTAGAAATTCTGGAAGGCAATATGACTAGGATACAGCTAAGATTTGGGTTCACCCTATCCACATGTGCCTCCTGTAATTTTTCCTCAACCATTGTCAGTTCCTTTTCTGTTTCAGCTGTCAGTTTTCTTGGACTATTCAAATCTTTATCACCATCTAAGGTTTTGTTTAAATGATCATGTGTTATCCCAACAGCTGGTCGTAGACTGGAAATGTCTCCTAACAATCTTTGGAAGTCATTAAGGGTGTTTAACTGGTCTCTCCTAATTTGTGCCTTTTGCGTTTTAATTTTCTCTAACCCTATTCTGTAACCTAGGTAATTAGTAGAATTTCCTCTTTGAATCTTTTTAGGGGCAATTTGTAATCCCCACCTAGGCAAGACTTTCTTTACTTCTTCAAACATCCTTTCTAAAGTATCTTTATTTGAATCAGATAACAGGATGTCATCCATGTAATGATAAATTATGGACTTGGGGAATTGTTTACGAATTATTTCCAATGGCTTACTTACAAAATATTTGCACAATGTAGGAATATTGAGCATACCCTGTGGGAGGATAGTCCATTGATATCTCCTATTAGGCTGAGAATTATTATAAGTAGGCACTGTGAAGGCAAATTTTTCTCTATCCTTTTCTTGTAACGGTATAGTGAAAAAACCATCTTTCAAATCAATAACTATAAGAGGCCATCCTTTTGGTAACAGAGAAGGCAAAGGAATTCCAGATTGTAGTGGGCCCATAGGTTGAATTACTTTGTTGACAGCTCTTAGATCTGTCACCATTCTCCATTTACCAGATTTCTTTTTTACAACAAATACAGGAGAATTCCAAGGGCTGGTTGATTCTTCAATATGGTGAGCATCTAGTTGCTCTTGCACCACCTGTTCCAATGCCTGTAGATTATCTTCAGCTAGAGGCCACTGTTTGATCCATATTGGCTTCTCAGTTAGCCATTTTAAAGGTAGGGCTGTTGGTACCTCTAAAGGTTAGGTATTTGCTGTATATTCTTGTACAGCCTGAATGGCTGGTGACCTTTTTCCATAATTCCTCATTATATCCTTCCCAGAATTATGAGTTCCTGGAACTACAGGAATGTTAATCTGGGTATTTCATTGCTGTAGCAGGTCACGGCCCCATAAATTTATGGCAATATTGGCTATATATGGCCTTCGTCTTCCTATTTGTCCTTCAGGCCCTATGCATTCAACCCATCTTGTGCTTTGTTTTACACAAGATAGGGTTCCAATTCCCAGGAACTGAACATCTACCTCTTGAAGAGGCCAATTTGGATGCCAAGATTCTGGGGTAATGATACTTACATCCGCACCTGTGTCTAATAAAACTTCAATAAAAGTGCCATTTATACAGACTCTTTGGTCTTTGATCATTAATAGAAGTCTGCCAAAATATACGTTTACTCTGTCCTACTGGGTTTTTTGGCTCATCCTCCACACATAATTCATCATTTAGACCAGTATTACTTTTTACAGCAGAAATTGGAGCTTTTAATTTTCTTAGTGAGGCACGTTCTCCACTGTGACTGGGAATGATTGGGCCACTGTTGGCTTGGGGGCCTACGAGAGGCCCCCCAAGGAGTTTCCTGATGATATAAGACTGCCCTGTCTGTCTGTTGTTGACCTACATTTGTTGGACCAATGCCGGCCTTTACCGCATCTCCTACATATACCTGAAGGCGAGGTCTCCTATTTTTGTCATTCCCAGAAGAGATATTATTCCTAGAAATTCTTTGCCTGCAATCCCTTTGCAAATGTCCTAATTTACCACAATTAAAACACCTGGCAGTTTGATGTCTCCTCATTGCTTCGGAAATCGCTTCTCCTACCCAAGATTCATCATTATAGCTAAACGTCTCAACATTCATCATATGCTGAATCCATTCATCCATAGGTGCTGATCTAGACTTTAAAGGCCCAATTATCTTTTTGCATTCTATGTTTGCATTCTCAAAAGCTAGAGATTCAAGAAGTATTCGTCTAGCTTCTGGGTCTGTTACCCCTATGTCCAGAGCCTTAATTAATCTTTGCAAAAAGTCAATAAAGGGTTCTCTCTGTCCCTGCCTAATTCTGGTATATGATTCAACCCTTTTTGCTGGTTCTTGTGTCCTATTCCAAGCATTTAAAACTGCTTGGTGACATAGACACAGTACTTCATCGTCATAAAGAGCTTGGACCTGTGGATCAGCATATTCTCCTGCACCAAGAATTTGATCTTGGGAAACCTCAACACCTTTTGCTCTTCCTTGCTGCTCCATATGTTTGGATTCTTCTCTGAAATAAATTCCAAGCATCAAGGAAGGTCCATTATCTAAAACTGCAGACACTAACTGATGGAAATCATGGGGGGTAGCTCTAGCATTAGAAGCCCAAGTCCTTATCATTTCCTTTACATATGCATTGTGCAAGCCAAAATTAACAACAGCTTGCTTAATTTCTTTCAGATTATTCATTGCTATTGGCATCCATCTAGCTTCTCTGAGTCCCTTTGAGCCTTTAGAAGTTGATGCTTTGTCAGAATTAAGTATAGGGTATGTTGCTAGAACCCTGGGTAAGCCAGTTCTAATAGCTGGCAGAGGCATTGTATCCTGTCCTTGTGCCTCCTTACTCTGTTCACCAGCTGCAATAATTTCTCCAATCTTTTCAAATCTTTTTATCATTATCTCTCTTAAATCCTGAATCTCCTGACCTGTATATATTTCCAGTGATTTCACTGAGGCATCAATTTTTTGGTCCCCATTCTGCACCTGTGATTCCAAAGCTTTAATTTTTTCCTTCAAAGATAACACGTCCTCCTTAAACTTTTCTTGTATATCATGTAGATTCCCATCTTGGAGGTACATTCTGTCTGTTACCTTATCAAAACTTTGTGATAAAGTCTGAACGTCAAATTCAACAGCCTGAACCCTTTCAGGTAACTTTCTAATACCCTTGGATATGGAGTCAATTTTGTCTGTCATAGTATCCACTTGTTCAGATAACCTCTGATTTTCAATAATTTTAATCCTGTCAATTAGTTGTTCATTATTAGTTCGTAAAGATTCTATCATTCTTAGGAGTGCCATATTCTTCCTTAATGATAGAATATGGAAAAGAAAACTGAAACCTAGTAACAAGCAAATCAAGGTATCCCCATAATCATATAAACCTTGTATGACGTAATCCATTGTATTAGTAAATATAAATTTACTAATCTATTGTATTAGTGAAAACAAAGCAGTAAAATTTGCGTTAGAAACGAAAACTGCCATATTACCTATTATCCAGCAGGTGGCGCTGTTGCTGAGTCACGATGAAAACGGGGTCCTGTTTCAGTGCCTTAGTAGATGTTAAAAACTGGAAAATGCAAGTTTCTCAACAAAGTAAATGTAATTAAATCAATTCCAGAGACGGAACCAGAAACCGAGAATCCAGGGGTAGAGAAGAGCAACCTGGAAGCCACTTATGCCTCCACGTGACAGAGTCACCCTGAGGGGTTGCAGCTTTCAGCAACCACGTGCTCTGGTTCACGCCACTTAAGAGCTGTGCTTGCAAGGGAGATTTAAAAGTGACTCAGAAAAGAGCAAACCACGCGGGCAGAGACTACGCGGGCCTGTGGAGTTTAAATCCACATGGGGAGGCCAAGGCCACTGCTGCAAGGCACAGGCGGTGGCTGAGGAAGGGAGGGCTCCTGCCAAGCTGAACTCGCGGCCAGCAGCCAAGCAGGGAAAGGAGAGGTTCTAAAAACGTTGGGCGCCAAAATGAAGGCGTAAGTCACAAACAATGCCACACCAGTTTGGAATTATGATTAATAGGGTGGTATTTATTTAAAGGGGAAAAAACTTACAGATCACTGTCCCAGGCAACAGCCCTCTACGCAACCAGGAAGGGAGTCTAGTCGCCGGCAGAGCAGGAAGTGAAGAGAGAGAGGAGAGGGAAGTGGCCGCTTTTTTAAAGGGAGAGAGACCATGCCCCAATGGACTGGTATCTCAGCAGCTATAGGCTGGAGGAGTGGGAGGACCTCCCGCAACAGAGAAACCCTGTCTCGAAAAACAAAAACAAAAAACAAACAAAAAAAAAGAACAGTAACTAAGACACCAAACAGCCATTTCTATTCCATAAATACAGGCCATTCTTGTTAAAATAAAATTTAAATTGGGTTTCTTTTTTGGTCTTTTGAGACAGGGTTTTTCTGTGTAGCTTTGGAACCTGCCATGGAACTCATTCTATAGACCAGGCTGCCCTTGAACTCACAAAGATCCAACAGTTTCTACCTCCCGATGCTAGGATTAAACATGTGTGTCACCACCGCTGGCAGTTTACATTTTCTTTCAGTGTAAACTCTTCAAAGTACACATCTATTGAAAGAATACAGGCATAAACTGTTATGTCTTAAGGTTTTATTTTTAGTTTTATTTTGTTTGTTTGTTTGTTTGTTTGTTTGTTTGTTTTAAGCTGGAAAATAACTTTATTTGTTCTATGGAGTGGGCCAGATTCCTCTCAGAATTTCTGAAGCTACTCCTTAATGCCAACAGCCTTGATGACCTTGAACACATTGAAGCACAAAGTCTTGCTCAGAGGCCTTTACTCTCCCATGGTGAAATGTCACTGATCTGTACGTCCCGAAACAGGGTGACAGGTACACATACATGTTCTTGTGGTAGTTCTCAAAGAGATTGTACTTTCATATGTGATAGAGATGGTCCTAGCAGATGACAACGGTCCTCTGTATCTTCATCTTGATCATGACATCAAAAGGGATCCAACCTTTGATGGAGATGTTACCAATGAAGGGGCATTTCTTTTCTATGCTGGTGCCCTTGATGACTTTCTTCAGTCTCTTAAAGCCTAGACCGATGTTTTTGTAGTACTGAGGTAGTTTTTCTTTGCTGGTTTCTCTGAGAAGAACACATTTCTGGTTTTGAATGATTGTGGGCTGATTTTAGTTTGTACCAAATGTCTGAATGTCGCCATTTTTCTGGAAGCCTGAGAAAAAGAGAGGTGGACTCCCCTCTTCTCAAGTTTCCTTATTTACTATGCAAGATCTGGACAGGCCATAGGATTTTAAGGGAAAATATTTATTTGGGTAAAAGGATTAGAAGTAGGAGGAGCATAGATATGATCACCAGTGTTCATCATCCTTGCATGGTCTGTAGCCTCTACTGCATATCATTCTTGGATGGTTCATGGCCTCCTGCTGTGGAACAATCTTTGTACACTGTAAATATGTATTACTCTTATTGGTTAATAAAGAACCTACTGCCCTATATATAGCAGGGCAGACGAGATTGGAAAAGAAAATAAGACTAAGAGAATTCTCTGAAAAAGAAGGGCACAGTCAGTAGAAGTTGCCAGGAGACACAGAGAGAGCAAGACAAGCTGGAGGACAGGTAAAGCCTCTGGCAATACATGGGTTAACTTAAGTTATAAAAGCTAGTAAGTAATAAGCCTGATCTATTGGCTGAGCATTTATAATTAATATACACCTTTGTGTGTTTCTTTGGGAGTTGCTGGAAGGACAGAAACGTCAGCCTACAGCCTCTACTGCTCATCATTCTTTCATGGTCTGTGGCCTCCAGTGGCCTTACACATCATTATTGTATGGTCTACATCTTCTTGAGTATTAGTTGAACCCAAGACTATAGTAACATAGTACTCCTGGGATTATGTTACTTCTTAAGCTTAAAGAAACATAAGCCTAGTGGGTCCAATCTTAACACATGAACCCTTCAAACTAGTTTTTCCCTCCAGAGACGAGCATAAGAGGGAGTTGAAAAGAGTCCAAGTGTAAGAAAAACTTGATGTACTTTTGAGGTTTTCAAAATGGAGGAGACCCTTTCAAAAGTAATGTGGGTTGCCTCCAAGAATAGGAGTAGTCAGGAAATGAGAATCTCACATCTATAGTTGCAAAAAAGTGAAGCATACAACATGAATGAGCTTAAAGATAAATACTTCCTCAGAGCTTCCAGAAGAGAGACCAACTTGATAATGCCTTGACCATGGCTTTCTAAGATTCTGTGCATAGACGTTTGTCTCAAGTCCTATTCATATACCTATGAAATAATAAGTGATAGTTTTTTAAGCTAACAAACTTAAAATTCAACCTAACTTAAAACTACAACCTCCTTTCCATACTGTCACTTAATAGTGACATTCTAAAAAGAATCCTTTGTTGGTATATTTTCTTTAAATAAGTATGAAACCCAAAGAATAAAATTCCTGGCATAGATATGCATTTGAGACTTATAGGCAGTAGCATTTCACATGACTTGGTTTAGTGTAAATATAAATATATTTATAAATATAAAGACAATATTGCATGCATAGGATTTTTGTCTTAATTTTATGACATTTTTACTTATTTGTTTTGAGGGCATGCATATATATCATTCATATGTGTGGGCATATATTTTGTGATATTCATATGGAGGTCAGAGGACAACTTAGGGAGTCAGTTCTTTTTTTCCATGATATGGGTTCCAGGATTTAAGCTGGTTGGAAAGAGGAACCTGTATATACCAGCCGAACTATTTCTCCAGCCCTATATTTTTTTTCTTGTTTGTTTGTTTGGGGTTTTTTTTTTGTATTTAATGTTAAGACAAAAAGAATATCGATGAAAGTGTAGTGTGCTTTGATGCTACCAATCTTGGTAAAAATAATAGATTGGTTTTATAGACTGTGTTAAGAGCAAATTCTACTAAACAAAATTGTCTCTTTGGAAACAAAGAACTAGAAATTCTTGCATTTTAGCAGTAAGTGAATGAATAGACAAGATAAATATTGCCAAGTACTTTGTGCATTTACAGTGGGTATTAGAATATGACCTTAACCCTGCCTAATGTTTTAAAGGCTATATTCTAAATTGAAATTTTTCATTTGCTAGTTGTGATATGCTTCCATAAGTGTCCTCAGCCTTTAGGTCTCCTTTTTAACTTTTTTTCAAATTTAAACCTCTTTGAAGAACAGCTGTGTACACCAAAAGGGACTTTTACCTGCAAAAATTGTATTTCCTGACTTCCATTGACTGTTCCTTACCTGTATTCATTCCCCAGTCTGCACTCTGAACTTCCTTCCTGCTCACTAAACTCAACCCATATTTGGACCCAATGGTGTTTAAGACCAAATTTGACAAACTGGGCCTTCAATATAAAATGAAATATAATACAGTTTAATAACAGTTCACTTATGAGGTTGAGGAATAGGAAATGTCCCTAGGTGTCATGTGACAGAAGCTCATTTGAAAGTACCAGAACATCAAGCCAATCAACCAATGTTTGTTAACACTTTTAACATCGCTTTCTTTGACTGGAAGCTGCAAACACATGACATGGGATGCATGAACTTGATGGTTTGGGTTTTCCATGTATTTCTTTAGAATATTATTATCAAACATCAGGCCAGAGGAGGACATTTTCAGATGTCTCCAGACCTAGTAAAGGGTTGTATGATGTAGGAGGGTCATCTGTCTATCTGTTGCTTTCATTGGTTAATTAATAAAGAAAACTGCTTGGGCTGATAGGGAAGAATTTAGATAGGTGGAGTAGACCAAACAGAATGCTGGGAGAAAGAAGCAGAGTCAGGCAGACGATATAGCTCTTCTCTCCAAGATGGACACAGGTTAAGATCCTTCCCGGTAAGACACCACCTCGTGGTGCTACACAGATTAATAGAAATGGGTTAATCAAGATATGAGAGTTAGCCAGTAAGAGGCTGAAGCTAATGGGCCAAGCAGTATTTAAAAGAATACAATTTGCCGGGCGATGGTGGCGCACGCCTTTAATCCCAGCACTCGGGAGGCAGAGGCAGGCGGATCTCTGTGAGTTCGAGACCAGCCTGGTCTACAGAGCTAGTTCCAGGGTAGGCTCCAAAGCCACAGAGAAACCCTGTCTCGAAAAAGCAAAAAATAAAAATAAAATAAAATAAAAAAAAATAAAAGAATACAATTTGTGTGTTGTTATTTCAGGTATAAATCTAGCCATGTGGGAGTTGGGTGGGAACACAGCCTCCTGCTCCTCTTCTACAGTTGTAACAAGTTGGTCCCAAGCATTTTTATTGGTCTGTCTGTAATCTGTGAGGGAAGTATGTCTGCTTATGCCATTCATCTCACTAGCAGTGAAGTATTAGAGGGGAAGATAGAAATATGAGGATGATGGGTGGCTAGGCTATAAGAGAATCCCTGTGTAATGATTGATACTTTGGGGAAATCACCAGGAGTTGAAATTAATTTCTTATCCAGGAACTTTTATTTGGCACATGAAGAATTAAGACATAGCTAAAGTCAAATATCTTTTATTGGTCGTAATTCTCCTCAGTAAAAATTACTTTGTGCCATACCCACAAATCCTTATTTCTACTACAAGGCATTGATTCACAAAGTGATATCATCACTCACATTTATTTTTAAACTGAAACAATTAATGTCCTTAAGCACAATTACATTTTTCACTCTTATGTAAGTCAAAAACTAAAAATAGAATTGAGGAATCCTTGTTCTACCTGACTCACCTTTGAAATATTATTTTCACAAGTAAGTATTTAATAGTAGTATAAGGATTGAAAGATTTAAAGTTGTAAGCAAATTTTCAAAATACATTTTTAGTCCTTTGAGCATGACTTTTCCTATATAACATATATACTTTCGTGACTCCATGTTTTCTTTTCTTTGTTCATTGTTTTTGCTTTTATATTATTTTAGTTTTATGACAGGATATTCTGTATCCTGGCTGGCCTCAAAAGGGCTGTGTAGCTGAGAATGACCTCAAACTTCTGATCCTTCAGCCCCTACCTCCCAAGCATTGGAATTACATGTGTGCAGCATCGTACCTAGTTCTTGTGGTTTTAGAAATCTAGCCCAGAGATTCCTGCAATCGATGAGAGTGTAATACTAATGGATATGTATCCTCAGTCCCTCCACCCACCAGTTTCCCATCTTCACATTCTATTCTTGTTAACCATATATCCCAATCTTCAAAACCAAATCCCTCTTCCTAGAAACACCAAATGACACGTCGCCCTTTCTAGCTCCTGTCATTCTCCTTACATCAGGTCTAGTAGATAAAAAGAAGAAATCTGGGTGTGATATCACTTATTAAGAACCTATGTAAGAGAAGGACCTTATAAGCCAGAGAAGAAAGACATATAAATGCTACCTTAACATAAAGAAGCAAATTCATTCCTGTGACCCGTCCATCAGGTCCAGTTATGCAGGGTCTGAAGAGGTTCTACCTGTATGAATCATGGGCGAGAGCAAAGGAGACCAAGCAGAATTCAATTGTCAAGGTCTCCGCTTATTTGGGTAATGGTTACAGCTTATATAGCCCTTGAGTGAGGAACTTGGCTTAGGGTGGGGGGTAGGGGGTAGCAAAGGTCACCAGTTAGCACACCTGGTGTAAGCGGAAACATGCTTTTGGGGGTTCTGTTAACAAACAGTTCAGATAGTTGGGATATGGGGCTCTCTGCAAACATCCTTAGGACAATGGTCCCTGCTATCATCTTTAGAACAATGGTCCCTGACATTCCTGGGGGGGGGGCACAATAAAAAAAGAAACCTAACAGGAAATTTTAAATCTTTATTAATTTTTTATGCAATGTATTTTGATCATATTTCCCTTCACCAAACTCCTCCCAGAAGTCTACCCTAACCCATTCAACTTTATAGTTTTTATAGTTTTGTGTTCTCTCTCTCTCTTTCTCTCTCTCTCTCTCTCTCTCTCTCTCTTAGTTTTTTGAGATAGGGTTTCTCTGTAGCTTTGGAACTTGTCCTGGAACTGGCTCTTGTAGACCAGGCTGGCCTCTAACTCACAGAGTTATGCCTGTCTCTGCCTCTTGAGGGCTGGGATTAAAGGTACATGCCACTACCCCACCCCCACCCCCCAAAAAAAAGCAAAATCAGAAAAGTAAGAGACAAAAAAAACCCACAAAAATAAAAATCATAACAAGCAAAAGAACAAAAAAATTTTTAGAAAATCAAACCAAAGCAAATGAAACTGAAAGGCTACAAAAATGTCACTGAATTTGTTTTTTGTTAGTCAGCTACCCTGGATATGGGGACTGCCTTGTAGTGTGGTTAATATATCCAGAGAAATTCTGTTGGAGAAGACTGATTTTCTCTTTGCCAGTGAATATCAATTGCAGATAGCTTCATGGTTAGGAATGGGAGGTTTTGTCCACTTCTCCTTCCCAGCACTGAGATTCCTGTGATGGCGACTCTTGGTAGTTAACTTGAATACATCCAAAATCAACTAAAATTCAAGTATCTTCATAGATTCATGAAGGATTTTTCTTAATTAGTTCATTTGCAGTGGGAAGACCCACTTTTAACTCAGATCTTTTGTGGTGAAAAGATCCACCTATAATCTGGGCCAAACCTGGTGGTGTCCTTTATAAAGGACATGGAAGAAGGGGGCTTTCACTCTTTGCCTACTTATCTTCACGCTCACTGGCAAGACCTTTCCTTTCCTGGAATTAGAGCCTACTTCTTTGGGATCCTTGCATATATTATGGAGTTCAGAACTATTGAATTTGGACCTTTCATTGGTAGATAGCTATTGCTGGAATAGCTGGACCTCAGCCTGAAATCCATTCATCCTGTCTAATAAACCTGTGTGTGTGTGTGTGTGTGTGTGTGTGTGTGTGTGTGTGTGTGTGTGCTGTTTGTATGTGAGTGAATCATTTTATAAGTTTTGTTTTTTTCCAGAACGATGGTTCTCAATCTCTGCATAACAGCCTAAAGAAGTCACATATTAGATATTTCCATCACAATTTATAAAAGTAGCAAAATTACAGTAATAAAGTAGTAATAAAATAATGGCATGGTTGGGTGTCACCATAGCATTAGGAACTGTATTAAAGGGTCACAACATTATGAAGGTTGAGAATCACTGCTCTAGAGAACCCTGACTAATACAGACCCCATCTGGCTTGACCCTGTGAAGGCCCTGTGCATGCTTCCATAGTTTCTGTGATTTCCTATGTACATCTGGCCTCTTGTGTCTGGAAGACACTGTTTCTTGACATCATTCATTACCTCTGGCTTTTGCAATCCTTTTACCTCCTCTTCCACATAGGTACTCTAGGAAAATTTTAAAGATCCTAATTGTTGTCCACATATTGGTAAACAATTATTTAAATATCAATGCTTAATTTAAGTGTAGAAGAAAAGTATCAGATCTCTGATAAAGACGTACTAATGAGGCTCTTAGAGAAAGCTGGCTGACAAAAATGTGCACATCCTTACAATTTTGTTCCATCCTCTGGTCTTGCAGCCCCCTTATCTTAGCTGCTCTTCTACTGCTGTGAAGAGACACCATGACCATAACAACTCTTATAAAAGAAAGCATTTTAGTAAGGTGAGCATCCAAACAGCCTAGGCTCCCACAAAGCCAGTATGTGCAGTAGGATCAAAACCCAGTGCCATTGTTCTTGACTTCTCAGTATTCCTCATTGTCTGCTATATTCAGTGAGTCCGGTTTTATCCCATGCTTTTTCAGACCCAGTCAGGTGGCCTTGGTGAGTTCCCGATAGAACATCCCCATTGTCTCAGTGTGTGGGTGCACCTCTAGCGGTCCTGAGTTCCTTGCTTGTGCTCTCTCTCCTTCTGCTCCTGATTTGGACCTGGAAGGAGGTGGGAGGTCCTTGGACTCCCCACAGGGCAGGGAACCTGGTCTGCTCTTTGGGCTGATGAGAGAGGAGGAGTTGGTTGGGGGAGGGGGAGGGATTTGGGAGGTGGTGGCGGGGAAGAGACAGAAATCTTTACTAAATGAATAAATAAATAAATAAATAAATAACAAAAAAAGAAAGCATTTTATTTGGGGCTTGTTTACAATTTCAGTGAATTAGTCCACAACAGGAAGAGAATGCAGGAGACAGACACTGAACCTAGTATAGGCTTTTAAAACCCCAAATCTATTCCCAGTGACACATCTCCTCTGGGCAAGGACTCACCTCCCCAACAAGGCTATACCTCCAAACAAGTTTTCAACTGGTGACTAAGCACACAAATATAAAGGCCTATGGGGGTCTTTTGCACCCAAATCACAACATTTCCAACCCCCAACCAGGCCAGCAGAGCTGGGCAGAAGAGTAGGCCTCTCTGCATCCTTTGGACAATTGAGGCAACGAGACCAAGAAAACACAGGAGAGAAGAAGTGATGAGACATATTCATTAGCTTTCTTGTTGCTGGACCAACCCCTGACAAGAATCCGCTTAAGAGCAGTTTCATTTTGTCATACAACCCATGCTGAGTGTAAAGACAGACACCAGCAGTGTGGGGAGCTGGTCACATTGCAAATCAGGAAGCAGTTTTGTTTTGTTTTGGTTTGGTTTATTGTTTGTCTTTTTAGTGTCTTATGAATTTATCAGTGCTAACGTGGATGGAAAGGCCCTACATTACAGGTCTAGAGTCATTAACTGATATGGGATTCCCCTCTGTATGCTGTAAATATGTTTTACTACCATTGGTTATTAAAGAAACTGTTTTGGCCAATGGCTTAGTAAAGAAAGGTGGGAAATATGGAACAAAGATATAGAGAGAAAGTAGGCGGTGTCAGAAAGACGTCATGTACCTGACAAGAAAGTCATCAGCAGCCAGCCAGAACCTTACTGGTAGGCCACAGCCTCATAGTGACTCACAGATTAATAGAAATGGGTTAATGTAAGATGTAAAAGTTAGCTAGAAATATGCACAAGCTCTTGACCAAACAGTACTGTAATGAATATAATTTCTGTGTGATTATTCGCATCCAGGCAGCCTGGAAACAGATGAGCAGTCTCTGCCTACAATTAACATTGGTTGTCTCAGCTGTGAGCACAGTTGCTACCCAACCCAGAATGTTCTTTATGATGAAACTCAATTGTTATCAGGTCTCACATACAAGCACACTCACAGACACTTACACACACACACACACACACACACACACACACACACCACAATGTTCCCACCACAGACTTCTCTCTTTTCCTTCTTTGTACCTCATCTCTTTCTTTCTTTTTTTGGGGGGGGATGGGATTCTCTTTTTTATCTTTGTCTTTGCTCATTTGGCTTTGTGGTTCCTCTTCTCTACCCTAAGTTCCCTCTATTTCTCTCTATTTTACAAGGAAGTATTATTATTATTATTATTATTATTATTATTATTATTATTTAGGTCAAGAAAGCTTTAACTAATATCTTCTAAATCAGGCAACTTGAGTTTTTAATCTCTTTTTGAAAAGCCAGTAAAGTACATTCTTTTACTTAAAAGATTCTTTTTTTTTTTTTTTTTTTTGAGACAGGGTTTCTCTGTAGCTTTGGTGCCTGTCCCGGAACTATCTCTTGTAGACCAGGCTGGCCTCGAACTCCCAGAGATCCACCTGCCTCTGCCTCCTGAGTGCTGGGATTAAAGGCGTGCGCCACCACCGCCCAGCTTAAAAGATTCTTAAATATTATTTTTCCTCTAAA
Organism: Microtus oregoni; assembly: GCF_018167655.1. Taxonomy (NCBI): domain Eukaryota; kingdom Metazoa; phylum Chordata; class Mammalia; order Rodentia; family Cricetidae; genus Microtus; species Microtus oregoni. Next base: position 20,512,323 of record NW_024543077.1, read on the forward strand.
ATTGTAAATACTCAACAGAAAAAGAATTTCTTGAAAGGAAATTTATCACCCTGGGCCAAAGGATAAGCAGCAATTTCATAATTTTGTAGGCACAGAATATGAAAGAAAATTTAACTTATTATAACCACATTATTTAAAACTTCACATTAAAATTCTAAAATACAGTGATATAAAATATAGAAATTATCCTTTAAGTAACCTCTTTTCCCTGGATAATTGGGCGACTCTTCATTTGCAACTATTAAAAGGCTAGCCCCTGTTTATGCACAGAAGAGTTTGTCTTATTTCTTTTTAATATATTTTATTTTTAATGAGCACATAGAAATTGCACATATTTAAGAAATACAGTATGACATTTTCATACATGTATTCAGTGCCTACTTATCTGATTACAGTAACTTGCTTACCATCTCAAAAATATTTATCAGGTCTTAATTTTGGAAACAATAAAAATCATCTTTACTAGTAAGTTTTGAAATACTAATAGTCAACAATGGTTATTCTATGCAATAGAACATTTATAGTTATCCCTCTGGTCAAACTGCACCCCTGAAACCATCACTATGTTCCCTTTCCTCCTACCTACACTCTTTGCAGACTTTCAGAACCAGAAATCTATGCTTTTCTGTACTTTGTACTTCTCACATAAGTGAAAACACTTAACATTTGTCTTTCTGAGCATACAAAAGTTGTAAGTTGTCAAATGTCTAAAACCTAAACCAAGGAACACAAGAGATCTTTGTTTTTCTTAACTAGGTCAAAATAATGGGTTTTTGTGAACAAGCTTTCAAACCCAAATCATGATTTTAAAGCATGAACTCTATAGAGGAAAGGATTCTTTATGGGATAGTAATACTTCTAGTTGCAGACAATAACAAAGTATATTCTCCCCTGTACTAAACAAGGATACTTAATTTTTATACATAAAGTTTATTCATAGAAGCCAGCAACACAGCCAGGATGGACTAGAAATGCCCCCTTCCCCAAAGAAATGAGACAGAAACACAGATACACTGAGCCCCAAAAGATAGAAATTGGTCCAGGTGTTGGTAGGGCACACCTTTAATCCCAGCATTTGGGAGGCAGAGGCAGGCGGATCTCTGTGAGTTTGAGGCCAGCCTGGTCTACAAGAGCTAGTTCCAGGACAGTTAGAGCTTTTATACAGAAAAAAACACTGTCAGAAAAAAAAAAGATAGAAACTGGGCAAGAAAGACAAAGAAACCTGGAGAGACATCAAGAGATCCAGAGACACTCTAAGATATATTCACAGCACTAGACCCAAAGTCAGTGGGTAAGAGACAGAGGTTAAAAACTCCTGATAGCAGAGAGACTACGAAGAAAGGGCTAGAATACAGGGTATGAAACTCTGGGGGTATGGACCTGGTTTATCCCATGCCCCCCCCCCCCCCCCGCAACAGCTTTCTGTACAGGGTGCAGCCTGGAAGTATACTTTCATTTTAAGGAGCCTGATTGTTTTATTCGTATTCCCAACCCAGTACAAACACTTACATTTATCTATGTATATGAAAACTTGTGCAATTTCACATATGGCTTAGCTTGGTCAAAACCCAACTGAAAGTCAAATTCTTTCTTCCTCATTAATGCACCAAATCACTAGAACAAGGTCTGTGATTCTCACCCTGAACACCTTCTGAGGATCATGTCAAATTAAATGGATGGTTGGGTGATAATGATGGCAATGTACGAAATGTATGAGCATCATCTCTAATATCTACAGTAATGATAAAAAGTGGATTTTTGAGGAAGAAGGAGAAACTTCTGCCTCACAGTTCATCATCAAGGGAAGCCAGGACAGGAACTCAAGCATGGCAAGAACCTGGAGGCAGGAGCTGATGTGGAAATCATGAAAGGGTGCTGCTTACTGACTTGCTTCCCATTGCTTGCTCATAGACCAAGTCTGCCTTCTTATAGAACCCAGGACCACCTGTCCAGGGATGAGACCACCCAAAATGGCTGGGCCCTCTCCCATCAATCACTAATTAAGAAAAATGCCTTATAGGCTTGCCTATGACCCTATCTTATGGAGGCATTTTCTTTGTTTAATTTTAATTAATTAATTAATCATTTTCCAGCCAACCACATTTCCCCTCCCTCCTTTCATCACAGTCCCTCCTCCCAACTTCCCTCTCATGCACCACCCCCATCCACCTCTCCTTTCTCCTCAGAAAAGGGTGGGCCTCCTATGTATACCAGTCAGCCATGGCAGAAAGAAGGCTATTTTTATCTCTAGTCCTTAGAAGAGCAAAGTGGACCCTCTAAAGTCACTAAGTTATTCGAAGATATACGACTAGGAGGCACCGGAAGTCTTCTTTCTCCAAAGTCCTTGACTTCCTCACATGACTTACCAATTTCATGTGCCAGTATACAATTCCCAACCAGCTTTGACCTTGCAATTCAGACAGTTCTTGTCAGGCCAGTACCAGGAGCTCCACCTGTTTGTCCAGCCCCAGGTAGAGAACTAAGAGTCTTATATCTTCAGGTATTCAACAGAATGTGGTAGAGGGTTTGACTGGAAGATAATGGTGAGACTCTCAAACAGAATGAAGTGACCCAAAACAATCTCGGCTCTAACAATGTGCATCAGATGTCACTCAAAGCCTCAGTCTTCAAAAACTACCCATCTCCTATATTTAGAGTGAGAACTTAAGAAAAGAGACTAAACTATTCAGCACTGACATGTATCAAACATAAAAAAATGTTAGCAGCAATTATTGCAAAGAATCAAAGTTAGTTTCACTCTAAGTGGTACTCTCTGGTATTGTCTCCTTAGTTTGACTTTCAGGGAAAACACAGGATAATTCTCAGACAGTAATGAAACTCTTTATCCTCACCCTTCTTGTTGCCACTCCTCATATGCCATTCTTCCTCTCTCACCTTCCTAAGTTGTAAAGGGTTGACTAGAGAGACAACTGCTTTCCATTAGCTGTGCAAAACTCAAATATTTTATGTAAGTATGACTCAAGTTAACCTGATTCATAGCACAGACTTACAACCAATCTGGAAATTTAATGCAAATGTTTTAAAAAAAAACTATATTTGTTAACTGTCACCTTACTGTCCAAAATAGAATTTATTTCAAAGGACTCTCAAATTATCCATGTAGTTGACTGCAGTTTTATTGCACTAAAAGCTCTCAAAAGAAGCAGTCAACATCTATCAACACTTCTACACAGCATTTCTACATCCTATAGCTCTACCACAGACAGCAGGTCACCTAAATGCAAGCACACAGGCTCTTTCCTCTGATACAGGCTTTGGTATATGCTGCGCCCAAAAAGTCTATGTAAGAACATGTCAATTCACATGATAAAGAAATTTTCGGTGGGGCATTGGTGGCACACACCTTTAAACCCAGCACTAGGGAAGCAGAGGCAGGTTGATCTCTGTGAGTTCTAGGACAACCTGGTCTACAGAACAAGTTCCAGGACAGCCAGGGCTGTTAAACAGAGAAACCATGTCTTGAAAAACAAGAAGGAGGAAGAGAAGAGAGAAAGAAAAAAAACAAATAAATTTCAAATCAGTTGTTTATTAACATTAGAAAAGCAATCCATTTATAGAAAGAATTCCTCTGAGTCCAGAATACCTATCAAGAGTTTCCTCTTTAGGTGGTAATTTGAGACTTGTGCATACCTATCTCCACCCCTCCTCTGCTTAATAATACACAGTTGGGCAGAGATCTGTGCATCAAGTATCACATTTTAAGTCAAAACTGTCTGGAAACATAGATTACAGTACAATAAATAGACTCAAGAATCTTGTGTCCGCCACAGGTTACAATTATCTGGAGAATTTTAACAAATGCCAGCATCCCAACCCGCCTGAGCTAGGCAGATCAGACTCTCACAGAAGGGTTTTTAAAAGTTTCCCAAAAGGCATTGAGATAAATTGAAACTAGCTGGGCCCCAGGGTCCTTTTCACTCCCTTCCATCACCTCAGGAACACATTCTCCCTTGAGACTGAATTTCCCAACCTTGCCTACACACCTTTAAAATAAAAACGCGAGAAAAACAATTCCATTCTTATTCTACATGCCTATCCCCATTGTTTTGACTAGACAATTGCAAGCTTCAGCTACAAATAAAAGGCAAGTAGTCAGGGCATGCTTGAGGGTGTGATGAAAGCAACAGTTTCCTTGCTGCTTCCTCCAAAAATCAGGCCCTACAACTCAGACCTCATTTCTCAGTCCCCACGTGGTTAAATGTCATCTTCTTCAGGGAGGGATTCTAAATCTCTCACATTGCCTCCCTCTGAGATCTACAACATCCCTCCTCCCCTGCCTTCCACAGACACACACACACACACACACACACACACAAAAAAAAAAAAAAAAAAAAAAAAAAAGACTGTTTCCTGCTTCATCTTCTACTTTGGACAAAATTTTGAAGCCCAAACTGTAAAATGTTAGGACCAAAAATCATAATTTAATCGCCAATGTTTCTTTGGGTTTTTATTTTTTATTTTTGTTGTTTTGCTTTGGGTTTTGATTTTATAATATACATTTTTATTTTGTTTGTTTGCTTGCTTTTCTTTTCAAAAACCAAAACTATATTAAAGAAAGACGTGTGTTGAAGAAAACTAGGAAAAAGGGTATGAACATGTACAACTTGTTTAGAATCTATAAAAACTGGATTGATGGATGGATAGATGATGTGCCAAAAGATAGTAAAATGTAATTTAGGTGGTAAGTAGGTGTCAATATTACATTATTCTTATAGTGTTCCAGTCTTTTAATTTGTATTTAAGTATTGAAGGAGGAAGAGTATACTGGGGGACAACTTTAATGTATCTCAGACATAATAAATGAAGGTAGCAAAAGAAAGCATACTCTAGGGAACTGGTTTGTGCAGACAGAAACTCAAGTCATAGACATCTTGCATTTTTTATTGGGAAAAAGCATGAAAAAGTCTCGCACCATGTTGGAAAAGTTCTATACCTTGATTTATTTCTTATCCTATTTCTTTGTACAAGGAAAATTGATGGTTGAAAGATAGGAGGCAGATAGGGAAGTGTATATTGAAAGACCCTCAGAGAGGACCTTTCCTCTGATGATGAAGACCCCAGAACCAGGACACTCCGAGACTAAACCACAGGATGCAATTAGCAAGAGGTTTATTGAGTAGACACAGGTACCTGCGGGCGGCAAGATCTCTTGGAAGACTTGCGCACCTGCCAACTGGAGGGCGGTCTTTTTATAGGGAAGAGCGAAAAGCAAGTTTACAGAAGCAAAAGCGTGGTTATCGGAATGAGGCGGGGGGGGGGCATGAATGGTTTCCTCTCTCATCATGGATCCTGTTTTGCAGTCAACCTGCTTTGTTGATGTCCTATCTTATCGATATCCTGCCTTGCAGTCTTCCATCTCATAGACATCTTGCTCTCTCAAGCACATGGGATGTTCTTACGAGAGCAGGCTGGCTGCTGATCCGGAGAATTTTTTTTTTTTTTAAGCAAACAGGATGTTCCCCCAGGAGCATGCTAGCTGCGGGTTTTGAGGAGGGGGTCTGTAGGGTCTTTTATATATAGAGAAAACATTTTTAGAATTTTTCTCCAGGGAAGTGTAAATAATATCTATCCCCCGACTTATAAAGTCTCAATGACAAACAAAAGTATAATTTCACCATGGAGAATGAATGAATTGATCAGACTTACAGGGCATGGGTCATGGGGTACTAACAAATGCTTGGGTGACCCTAAAGCAACCTCACTGGAAAGTCTACACTCAATATAAATAATGATTGTCCCATAGTCACATAAGTAGATGGAACGACCTTCAATTAACTTTCAATTGGATCTCTGTACATTAGGGTAGAATTGCATACAAATTGCTGGAAGGAGTGGGTGGAGTCTCAGGTCCAAAGACCTTCCATGCTCCCTGCATCTCTGAGAGAATATCAATACTCCATACAGGTCTATGACAAATTCTTGCCAACAACTATACCTGATTTGATGAAGATGGTAGCTATTTTGCTTAGAAGACTTGGTTCTCTCATAGATACACAGATAGATGAAAGCTGGTAGGTAGGTAGGTAGGTAGGTAGGTAGGTAGGTAAATAGATGGATGGATGGATGGATGGATGGATGGATGAATAGATAGATAAATGATAACATTAAAATTAAAATTGTGTCTGGAAGCAAAAGTGGTAGTTCACATCAGTAATTCCAGAGCTTAAAATGTAGAGCCAACTAGAACACATGTGATCCTGTCTTCAAAAACAGGCTGTCATTTACTACATTTACTATCTCAATTTTAAAGAACACTTCAGGTAATTTAAAGAAAAACAGTCATACATATATGTATGCTGAATTCTGTCAGTACACTTTTAAGTAGCTGCTTGTAGTATTTAGTAGGAGGCCACTTGTTTGTTCCTGGCTGCTCAGCCCCAAAACAATCACACAGAAACCATTCTACTTGCAATACTGTTTGTCCAATAGGTTGAGCATATTTCTAGCTAACTCATATCCTAAATTAACCCACCTGCATAAATCTGTGTATCACCACAAGGCTGTGACTTACCGGGTAAAGTTCTGGTGTCTGTCTCTGGAGGCACTGCATGACTCACTGACTCTGCCTTCTTTTTCCCAGCATTCAGTTTAGTCATCCCTCACCCTCACCCCCTTACCCCCCAAGTCCCCCACCCCCATCCCTCCACCCCCCATCCTCACCCTACTCCCACTTAGCTAAGTTCTGCCTTGCTATATGATAAAACATTTTCTTTGTTAACCAATGGTATTCTCAGCATACAGAGGTTTGTGCAGATAGAAGTTCAAATCTCACATCAGTAGTATGTGGAGCAAAGAGAACACAAACCATATGTATAATCAGTGACTGTTTCAGGTCTTGTCTGTCCCAAAATCCTCTCTTTTCCTCAGTTGCTGGCCCAGGCCAGAAAACAGGTAGAGGAACTTACAAGGAAGTTTTAGAAATATTTTGAAAACAAAAACTCTATAAAGACAACTCCAAAAGTTAAAGGTGACCCGAATGAGAATCTAAATGCAGGAGAAGCAGAGAAAGAACAGGAAAGAAGTGATATGGATCTGGCCACATTGCAAGTCCTACCTAAGTCTGCATTCTCCTCTGCGGCTCTTCATTTATTTAGCAGTTCATTGAGTGAGTCCCTGTGTTGTTGTTTTTCCCAATCTGTCACCTTAATGCTTCCCCAGCTCCTTCCTAGCAAAACTGCATAAACAGGAAGGGTCAGAAACACTTCAGATCAACACAAAAGTGATCTAAAGACAGTCAACAAGCTTCAGAGGTAAGCAGCAAAGAGGAATTCCCTGTTCCATTGATACCTGAAAATCATATGATGCAAAATATTAAACAATGAGCAAACTAGACTCCTTTTCACTGAGACACCATTCTGAGATTCTGTGTTGACAACAAAACAAAGAGTAAATGAAATAAAGGAGTCAAAAAGATCATGTTACTAAGAACTTACTTAGGGATTGTATTAGTCAGCTTTCAAGAAACTGTTATTATAGTAGATAACCATCCTATAATAACAAAAAGTTTTCAAAGAGGCTTGCATTTCTGCCAAAGAGGAGAGACTCAGTTGGTTTTTATTTTTAGACAGAAGATGCTAGAAAATCACTATCCTATGAGATGCCCAAAGACTATGCAACTGAATATAAAAGCAAAAGAATTATAGAGGTATGCCAATGAATCTACTAATAGAGCTACCTGAATTGTCTGATGTTTGTGTCTGTTTAATTTTGTAACTTGGTGAGATTTCTTTCATCAATGTAAATAAGCATTTGTTTTCATGCCTAAACATAGTTAATTTTGACTCATGATTTTTTTCTTTATTTTTATTTTATGTGTATGACTGTTTTGCCTGCATGTGTATGAACATACATGTCTGCCTAGAGGCATCAGATCTTCTGAGACTAGAGTTACATACACATGGTTATGAACCACCATGTGTGTGCTGGGAACCAAACCCAGATTCTCTGGAAGAGCAGTTGGAGCCCTTAAATACTGATCCATATTTTTGTGCCCCTGGCGTACCAGGCTTTTTCTTCTGGGCCACCAACCAGCTCCCAAATCATGACACAGAAGCTTAATATTAGTTTGGAATGTTCAGCCTAGTTTGGGAATATTTCTGGCTAGCTCTTTTAACTTAAATTAACCTATTTCTCTATATCTATCTTTTGCCTCAGGGCTTATTAGTTTTCTTTCTTTTTGTATATTTTACTTTCATTGCTTCTCATGTCTGACTTGCTAGCAGCTGCCTAGCTTCTTTCCACAGGCAAGTCCCTCACTCTCTTTTTCTTTTTATCTCATTCCTCTATCTTTTCTCTAGCCTCGATTTCTCCTACTTATTCCCCCTGCCTGGCAGCCCTACCTATCCCTCTCTTGCCTAGGTATTGGTCATTCACTGATGGAGGAAGGTCATTGGTTAATTAATAAAGAAACTGCTTGGCCTGATAGGTTAGAGCATAGGTAGAGTAAACAGAACAGAATGCTGAGGGGAAGAGAAAATGAGCTCAGACACCATAGCTCTGCTCTCTGAGGCAGACGTGATGAAGCTCTTTCAACAAAATGGTGCCCAATGTGGACAACTGCTTCTACATAAAGCCTGAGAAAGCTTAGGAAAGAATAGAGTAAAGCATGTTTTCTTGGTAGCAGCAATTTCTTGGGTCTGCTCTGCTTGCTAGAGGCAAGCAAGCGCTCTCATCTAAGAGAGACTTCCTGACTCAGCTTTAGCTACAAAACCCTGTAGCTCATTAAGAGGCCCTGCCACAAAATACTTAAATGCTGTTGATAAAAGCTGACTGAATGCTTGTTTTCAGCCATAGCAGGAAAAAAGTTGTGCTGTTTTAAAATGCCAGCTTTCTGGGCCATCCTGCCAAGGACAAACTCTGACTCTTTCAGGCAGGCAATCTGAATGATTATGTTCTGTGAGCAGAATGCTGCAGCTTGCTTGTTGGCAGGGACTTTAAAATGCCACAGAGTTGTGGCAATAAAAATGGCTCCAGCAGTATCTCTGCCAGAGGCTGGAAAGCTAAGGAATGGGCTGGATCCACCTGCCAAAGCCAAGGCTTTAGTCCTACCGATATTGCTTGGTAAATTAAAGACTCATGTGGTCAAAAAAGAGACATATACAGTAAAAGAAAGATTCAAAGTAAAAAAAAAAACCTTTAAATGATTTACAGTGTCTTAAAAATATATGCAGGCTAAAAGTCAAAGTTCTTAAAGTTAAAAAAAAAGAGAGTAGTTGGGTGTGGTAGTACACACCTTTAATCCCAAAACTTGGGAAGCAGAGGTAGATTGACCTCTGAGACTTCAAGGTGTGGCAGGACACACCTTTAATCCCAGTGCCTGGGAGGCAGAGACAGACAGATCTCTGTGAGTTCAAGGTCTGATAGCACATACCTTTAATCCCAGCACTGGGGAGGCAGAGACAAAAGGATCTCTGAAAGTTCAAGGACAGCCTGATCTACAGAGTTATTCCAAGACAAAGATATACAGAGAAAGTGTCTCAAAAAAGTAAAAGTAAAAATAAAAGAAATAGAGGTTAAAACAAAGCAGCACAAAGATGGAAAATACACAGAGAATTTTGACACTTTATGCTATTATGCTCTCTTTAAATTGTTTGAATGCTGAGGAAAGAGCAACCGCTGCTAAAAGATATTTGTTTATAAATGCTGCTGAACTAATCCAACATAGATATTTTGAAAATACCTTGACTTTAAAATTTGGATCTAAGGACATGATGCTTTGGAAAGGAGTTTCTTCTTTTGTTTTCACAGAGGATGAAACCCTGTGGATTGCTTCTATCCCAAGATGTTATGATGGGCCACGTCCTCCTGAAGGGTTGCTGTGAACACCTTCAAAAAATTACTTTATGACCAGGCGGTGGTGGTGCACGCCTTTAATCCCAGCACCCGGGAGGCAGAGGCAGGCAGATCTCTGGGAGTTTGAGGCCAGCCTGGTCTAGAAGAGCTAGTTCCAGGACAGGAACCAAAAAGCTACAGAGAAACCCTGTCTCGAAAATCAAAAAAAAAAAAAAAAATTACTTTGCTCAACTGCCGACTGAGAGGAACCTAGCACACAGGTTATACCATGAAAGACCTGATTAACAGTGCCCCCATTCAGCAGGCAGCAGTTTGGAGAGAAATAATTGCACCCATGTTCCCATATATTGTTTATAATTGTTCTTTTACATTTAAAGGGGGAGATGATATAGATGTAAATAATTTGCATTGATATGAATCTTCATTTACTGATATTAATTTAAGGTCAATTTTATTATATGTATATGTATTTCTGACCTTGACTAAGGTATTGTGATTGTGTAGTTCATGTAAAAATGTAATGTATATAGGTTGCTAATGGATAATCATTACTAATAGTCAAGTTTGTAGTCATGTTAGTTAGATTTTCTAGATGTACATAGATATATTTTAGATAGTCATTCTTCATATCTTTCAAAGATTATAGAATATGGCATTTTAAATGTTTTAATAACAGGGTTTTTCATGACAATAAGACACGTCTGCTCCTGGCAGCACCAATCTACTTCAAGAAGAAGATGGGCATCGAAGAGGCACCTTATGGAGTTTGATAGCTATTTGGGCAAGAAACTGCTCTTGCCTGGACTGATGCATAAACTGAACACAAAGAATCCGCAGAAAGAGGACTGCTGAACTTGCCTAAAGGTGAGATGGTCTTTTGGGGTTCCTGATTCATGAAAGAGTCTGTGAGACATTCTGCAGGACACAGCAGATAGTGACTGAACTGCCTTTGAATTTTCCTGCTTCATGGAAATGTCTGCTGGATACCATGGGCCTGAAGGCTAAAGATGGATGCCCCAATGGTACAGAGGAACTTTGGGTGACTGTCCAGGCAGAGAAATGTCTCTGTCATTTCTAGAGTTTTGAAAGTTGCTTATTTTTTGTTTGTTTGGGTAATATTCTATCCTTCTCGAGTCTTTGATGGAGTTGAAGAATAGATAGTTAGTTATATTTATAGTTTTCCTTAGTTATGATAAAGAGAAAATAGATGTAAATATTGTAACTGTAATTCTTGCTCGATAACTGTTTTGTTATATGTACTTTTACTATGTTAAAGTAAAAGCCTTCCCTTTTTTGTTTAAAGAGAAAAAGAGGAAATGATGGAGGAAGGTCATTGGTTAATTAATAAAGAAACTGCTTGGCCTCATAGGTTAGAACATAGGTGGGTGGAGTAAACAGAACAGAATGCTGGGAGGAAGAGGAAGTAAGCTCAGGCACCATAGCTCTGCTCTCTGAGGCAGACATGATGAAGCTCCGACCCAGGATGGATGTAGGCTAGAATCTTCCTGGTAAGCACATCTCGTGGTGCTACACACATTAATAGAAATGGGCCAAGCAGTGTTTATATGAATACAGTTTGTGTGTTGTTATTTTGGGGCATAAGCTAGACAGGTGGCCGGGATCTGGGTGGCAGGAAGCGGCCCGCAGCTCCTTCAACAATTCACCATTTTAGTAGGCCAATCAGGTGCCTTAAGCAGGGAAAGTGGAATAAATACAACACAACACAACACATCTTTACATAATTAAACACACATCCTTACAGCATTAAAAAATGCAGCATAAACAAAAGCAACATACCTTTACACAATTAAAGTGAAATTCTGCAACATAAACAAATATAAAATATCTTTGCCCAGTTAAAATAATATTCTACAACACCCTGGCTCACAGTTTTAGAAGCTCCAATGAATGACCCCATAGCCTTACTGCTCTGGGTTGCAATGACAAATACCTCATGACAGAGGCATGCACCATAGGAATAATATTCCTGTTGTGACCAGGTGCAGAGGAAAAGAGGAATGGACTAGCTTCACATGTTATATACCCCTAGGGTCAACCTCCCAATAGTTCCATGGATGAGCAACAAGCACAGGATATAAAGGAATTTGGTAGACATTTCAAACTCAAACTGTAGTAGATATATGTCTCTTAAAAGCTAAGATCATCAAGTCCTCTATAAATACAAAAAAAAAAAACTAGAAAAGGAACAAATCACTATATCCCTCCTTGATATTGGTGGCTTGTTGTGGTTTGAATGAAAATGTTTCCTCACAGGCTCATGTATTTGAACACTTAGTTCCCAGCTGATGGTGTTGTTTGGAAGGTTATGGAGCCATTAAGAGGTCAAGCATTGCTGGAGGAAACATGCCACTGGGAATACCTTGCTCTCATTCCCCCATCCCATCTTTCTCTCCTCTTCCTCCCCATCCTCTCTCCTCCCTTCCTTTGGATGAAAATGTGTTGAGCCAGTTTCCTGCTCTTGCTGCCATGCCCTTCTCTATTGTCAGAGACTCCATTCCTCTAGAACCTAAAATAAACCCTCTCTCCGGCCACTTTTCTTGATGACATTTTATCAGAGCAATAGAATTGTTACTAATATGGGACTTTTTGTTCTCAGATTTCTTTCACCTAACATTTAGTTAGAAAACTAGATGTTTTCCCATATAAGCAAACTCTAAATCAATATGCAGGGCAAAAAAAAAAATTAAAACATTCTCATACCTTGGAGGAAATCCAAGGAAATCCGTGGAGAATATAATGAAAATCTTAATTCTTTGCCTGCATACAAAAAGCTTCTGAAGATATTTTTCAAAGAAAAAAAATCCTCTGGAGGGAAATTGGATATGTGCATCACAGGAACGAGATGAATGTGGTCACTCTCTACCAATAACGCTGTGTTCAGCCTCATGCTCTTCAGTTGGCAGAGCATGAGCTCAGACTGTGTGCATGAAAATATCTTTAAAATTCCAAGACGACTGGTGTAGTTGCTAGGCACTAACCTGTGCTGGAGAGGACTTAGTTGTTGGATGTCAGGGCAGCTGATTAAGACAGTAAGTCCAAACAAACATTACAGGTAAGCCATTAGTCACATACTGCAATAATCTGAGCAAGAAACTAAGACAGAAAATGTCAACTCCCTTCTCCTCCATTTTCTATAGTGTAATAGAACCAGTCTAGGATCAGGTATTAAGTATAGACACATAGGTCATTTCTCTGCCAAAGGAAGTCCCTAACAAAAATCTTACTGAAGAACAGAAGGACGTGAACAAGGAATATATTCAAAGACCACCTCGGAGAGGCCCAGTCTCTGTCCAAAACATTACACATGAGATCTTTAGAACCAATCAGGAAAATCACAAACCCTCCTGAGGTAGGTCTTATGCAGGTTAGCTGTCTTCTCTTCCCTAGACAGTGTATGGAGCCAGCACACTACAGTCTGTGTGAAGAATTGTCGTCAAGGACTTGAGGCTCTTATGAGACTTGCTCTGGTATACAACTGTATATTTAACACAGGTGCCTCTATTGGAGAGTCCCCTTACATCTTCTGTAGAGATGTGAGGAGGAAACTGAAGGATATATGAATTTTGTTTGACTAGACAATTAGTGCTTTTCCATCCCAGTACTCTCTCTATTCCTCCCATTGTTCACATCCTTCTGTTCTTCAGGAAGTTTTTTGTTAGGGACTTCCTTATTTTTTTTTATTTTTATTTATTTATTTATTTATTGGTTTTTAGAGATAGGGTTTCTTTGTGCACCTTTGCAACCTGTCCCAGAACTAGCTCTTGTATACTGGGCTGGTCTTGAACTCACAGAGATCCACCTGCCTCTGCCTCCTGAGTTCTGTGATGAAAGGCATGTGCCATCACCACCCAGCTCAGTAACAGCAACACACATCCTTCCATGATTAAACAAATGCAACACAACTTTACACAGTTAAACAAATATTCCACAAAATGAACAAATGCAACACATCTTTGCATAGTTAAACAAATGCAGCACATCTTTGCATAGTTAAACAAATAATCTACAACACCATGTCACAGTCTTCTTAATCTGTAAAACTGTCATGACCCAGATCATGCAAGGGATGTTGATATACCAGGATTCAACAAGAAGAAAATGTAGATGCTGCCACCATTGTGGGGACACAACCTATAATAGCTGTGGGAATTGTGAGCTATGAGACCCCATGGGGCTTCACAAATTTTAAGTCCATTTTTGCTGAGCACATCACTAATGAGTACTGAAGGCACTTCTCCAAGAACTGGCACATATTCAAGAAATTCTCTAAACACTGCAAGAAGTGGCAGGATGACCTGAGCAGGAGACAAGTAGAAAGAGCCTTTAGAAGCATGAAGAAAAGCTGTTGGGTCATCCACACTCTTGCCCACACACTAAAGTGCCTGGTTCCTCGTCACCATAAGGCCCACTTGAAGGAAAGTCAGGAAAATGGGATCAACATGTCTGAGAAATCAGACTAGACTGGGGGAAGGCTGAAGCAGCAGGTCCCAAAGAACCAGCTGGCTAAGCAGGATGAAATAACCTTTGAAAACCAAGTAAATAAAAGCAAAAGCTACAGAGGGATCACCAGTGACTGGCATTCAAAAAATGTTGTCCACAAAAGTACACTCAAAGTTTCTTGTAGTTTAGCCTGGTACTGTGTCTGTGTGCCTCAAGATATTCCCTGTGGCTCAAGATAGGCGGAAAAGCTACCATAAGAGACCATCAAAAACCAAATGTATAAGATTAATCAAGGTTACCGTGTCAAGGATGACAAGCTTATCAAGAAGAGTACCTCCACAGGGTATATATTATCTACCTGACAAGAGCATCAGCTCATTATGTGGCTTTGTCAATTATGGTAAAGGAACAAAGGCTCTGTCATGATGAAGGTGTCAGGGGCCCATGTTGAGGAACCACCTGTCAGGGCCCCAGGCTGAGGTGACTGTGGAGTCTAGCATTAACAGTTTCACACATTCCAGGGTAGGGGATGTATAGATTAGAAATGGTAGGCAGACAGGACACAGACACAAAAGAAACCAAGACACAGAATAGAGTTGGGAGGGCAACCCAGTGAATACTGAATTTACCTGTGTTTATTTTCCATATGCTTTATATACCCCAATCCAAAAGGGGGGAAAAAGGCAAGACTTCTTTAGCTTGATACAAACAAGTAAAAAACAAAGTAATTACCTCTTTAATACCCAAAACATCAAGTAACTATATAGTCTGTTGTTTAGGCAGGACATGCAGTTACTATATCTTAGGCCAAGCATGCTACAGGCAGCCATTTCCTGACTCAAACTTCCTTTCCTAGCCTTGAAGGAGAAAGAATAGGCCTAAACTTTGACCTTTGGTCAAGGTGGAATGGATCCATATCTATGGGCTCCAAAAGAAATGCTTTGTGATGGGAGCCAAGAAGATGTAAGATCTAATATGTATATAAAGAACATGTGCAAAACTACTGCTTGAGTTTATAGTCGCAGCAGATGTCAACCCAAGGTGCTGCAAAGGCCCTCATAGCAATCTGAACAAGATTTAAAAGAAAACCTGGTATAAATCAGTGACCAGTGAACTGTGCAGTTTTTTAAAAAGTCACTGCAGTGTAAAGGTAGCTAAGTTGAAGAGGACTTGTCTAACACTTATAACGCCCTAGTATACAGTCTAAGAGCTGAGAAGAAAGTCATTCTAGTTATTTGGAAAGTGTTAGGTTTCAAACCTTAAACAGTTGACTTAGGGGTCTACTTTACAGAAAGTGATCTTCAAAATCTGTTGTTTGTTAATTTTATATAGACCTTCTAAATATCCCATCTCTGAAAATTAGGAAAATGCAAAAAATTAGAGTTAAAACAGAACTCCCAAGACTAGGGAAATGGCTCAGTGTTTACTATGCAAACATGAGGATTTAAGTTCTATCCTCAGGAACTACATCATTTATGATCCAGGTGCTGGAAAAACTGAGACAGGTGAATCCCTGGGACTCACATGCTAGTGCTGGAGCCAACACCATGATGATCTCCATCCAATGAGAGAGTGGGTTCAAAACCTAAGGTGAACCATTCCTAAGCCTACATATACATAGAGATTTGCACCAACATATGTGCATGAACACAGACACATATACACACACAAAATGTAATGCTTCTATTAAAAATTTACTTGTTCTGCATTGGTTTACTTTATAACATTTTCAAAGAATGGTCAGCAGTCTTCTTCAGGGATACTAAGTCTGTTTCTAACCAATAATATTTAAAAGCAAATTGTGTAATCAAAGTAGCATATTTCATAGGTAAAATTCCCTGGTCCATGTGAAATGGGGAAGCAGCTTCTGAGTGCTCATCGCCAGGGTCTGTAATTACTGGGACAAGTGTCATCGTCCATGAAATGTAAGCTCAAACATACCTCCTGCTACCTTGATGATTACTTTCAAACCAAGTGCCAATTTGCAATGAGTAACAAGACAACTCCTTCCCTAGGTGGCAATTACCATATTTGCTCCCCATAACACAAGCTGCTTTTAGGAGTAATGAGTTTCATTAAAAAAAAGATAATAGGGTCAGCGAGGTTCCTGGCTATTGGGGAACCTGGTCGTGTTCCGGAAGACCCATCTGAGTGGTGTGTTCTTGACCCACGGCATGAGCCAGGGAATGGAACAGGTACATTCCCCGACCCCCTTGGCTCCCCGATCATTCTGCAGGGGCTGCTCCCCTCTACTGGGCTCTACTGGGGCTGCCCCCCTCTGCTAGGACCTCTCTCTCCCTAGCCCATCCCATCATGCACCCAGGAAACTCTTCCCTTCTTTCTCCCTTCTGCGGGGCCGCGGGATCAGCCAGCTCAGCCTGTTTGGGTGGTGGAATGGGTGCTGGGGGCAAAGGACGGGCAGGAGTTCCTTTGCTTTGGTAGCCTGCTTGCAGAAAGGTAGGCCTTTTGTCAGCGAGGTCCCTGGCCAGCAAGGGAACCTGATCCTGTTTCAGAAGACCCATTGGATAGCATTTGTAGGAAGAGATGGGAAGGCACCAAGGCAAGAATTCCTCCATCAATCTGAAAAACAATGTGAAAACAACAGAACACGATGATGTTACAACAGAAGGACATTAACACCCTAATCCAGAAGAAGTGGAAAAATTTGACTTTAAGAAAGCAATAGAGTCCCTTAAACTGCATGTAAAAAATGCCCTTCTAGAATTGGATGAGAAGTATAACAAAAAGTTTGAAGAAATAAGTAAATACTTAAATGATACCCTGGGCAACCAAGAAAAAAACGATCAAACAGGTAATGGAAACAGTTCAAGAACTGAAAACTGAAAAGGAAGCAAGGAAGAAAACACAAACTGAGGGCCGGCTGGATATGGAAAATCTAGGTCAACGAGCAGAGACTACAAAAACAAGCATAACCAATAGAAAACAAGAGATAGAAGAAAGAATCTCAGATTCTGAAGACACCATGGAGAAAATAAACACACTAATCAAAAACAGCAAATCCAACAAATTCTCATTTACAAAACATTCAGGAATTATGGGACACAATAAAAAGACCAAACCTAAGAATAATAGGGATAGAAGAAGGAGAAGAGTCACAGCTCAAATGCCCAGAAAATATATTTAACAAAATTATGGAAGAAAACTTTTCCAACATAAAGAAAGATATTCCTATGAATATTCAAGAAGCATACAGAACACCAAATAGACTGGATCAAAAAAAAAAAACATCCTCTCACCATATAATAATCAAAACACAAAACATACAGATTAAAGAAAAAATATTAAGAGCTGCAAAAGAAAAAGGTCAAGTAACCTATAAAGATAAACCTATCAGACTTACACTGGACTTCTTTAGGGAAACCATGAAAGCCAGAAGGTCCTGGATAGAGGTACTTCAGAAGCTAAGAGACCATGGATGCAAGCCCAGACTACAATACCCAGCCAAGCTATCATTCACTATTAATGGAGAAAACAAAATATTCCAGGATAAGAAAAAATTTAAACAATACATAGCCACAAATCCAGCCTTACAGAAAATAATAGAAGGAAAATCACAACCCAAGGAATCCAACATTGCCAACACTGCCCACAATAACTCAGACATCTAGTGATCCTTCACCAGCACAACTCAAAGAAAGGAAACACACAAACTCTACTACCAAAAACAATAACAATAACCGGAGTCAAGAACCACTGGTCATAAATATCACTTAATATCAACGGACTCAACTCACGTATAAAAAGGGACTGGCTAAGAGATTGGATACGAAAACAGGATCCAACATTCTGCTGTTTACAAGAAACACATCTCAACCACAAAGACAAACATGTACTCAAAGTAAAGGGTTGGGAAAAGGTTTTTCAAGCAAATGGACCTAAGAAACAAGCGGGTGTGGCCATACTTATTTCTAACAAAACTGACTTCAAACTAAAATCAATCAGAAGAGATTGAGATGGACATTTTATACTCATAACAGGAACAATTCATCAGGATGAAGTCCCAATCCTGAATATCTATGCCCCAAATATAAAAGCACCCACTTATGTAAAAGAAATATTACTAGAACACAAGGCAGTCATCAAACTGCACACACTAATAGTAGGAGACTTCAACGTACCTCTATCACCAATGGACAGGTCAATCAGACAGAAACCTAATAGAGAAGTAAGAGAATTAATGGAAGTAATGAAGCAAATGGACTTAACAGACATCTATAGAACATTCCACCCAAATAGGAAAGAATATACCTTCTTCTCTGCAGCTCATGGAACCATCTCAAAAATTGACCACATACTCGGTAACAAAGGAAACCTCCACAGATACAAAAAATTTCAGTGTCCACCTGTGTCTTATCAGATCACCACGGATTAAAGTTAGAATTCAACAACAATCCTACCTCCAGAAAGCTGACAAACTCATGGAAACTGAACAGTCAACTACTGAACCACACCTGGGTCAAGGAAGAAATCAAGAAAGAAATTAAAGTCTTCCTTGAATTCAATGAAAATAAAGAAACAACATACTCGAACTTATGGGACACTGTGAAAGCAGTCCTAAGAGGAAAGTTCATAGCACTAAGTGCCCACTTAAAGAAAACAGAGAAAGCACACATTAGAGACTTAACAGCACACCTGAAAGCTCTAGAAAAAGAAGAGGAAGACTCACCCAGGAGGAATAGAAGACTGGAAATAATCAAACTGAGGGCTGAAATCAACAAAATAGAAACACAGAAAACAGTCCAAAGAATCAATGAAACAAAAAGTTGGTTCTTGGAGAAAACCAACAAGATCGACAAACCTCTGTCCAAACTAGTCAAATGACAGAGAGAGAACACACAAATAAATAAGATCATAAATGAAAAGAGGGACATAATCACAGACACAGAGGAAATTCAGAGAATCATTAAATTTTACTACAAACGCATGTATGCAACAAAACTAGAAAATGTAAAAGAAATGGACATTTTTTTAAGATAAGTACCATATACCAAAGTTAAACCAAGAACAGGTTAACAATCTAAATAGACCTGTTAGTTGCGAAGAATTAGAAGCTGTTATCAAAAACTTCCCTTCCAAAAAAAGCCCAGGACCAGATGGCTTCAATGCAGAATTCTACCAGAACTTCCAAGAAGGGCTAATACCTATACTCCTTAATGTATTTCACAATATAGAATCAGAAGAGTCATTGCCAAATTCCTTTTATGAAGCTACAGTTACCCTGATACCAAAACCACACAAAGACTCAACCAAGAAAGAGAATTACAGGCCAATCTCACTCATGAACATTGACGCAAAAATTCTCAATAAAATACTGGCAAACCGAATCCAAGAACACATTAGAAAAATTATACATTATGATCAAGTAGACTTCATCCCAGAGATGCAGGGCTGGTTTAACATATGAAAATCTATCAATGTAATCCATCATATAAATAAACTGAAAGAAAAAACCATATGATCGTTCCATTAGATGCTAAAAAATCATTCAACAAAATTCAACACCTTTTTATGATAAAGCTCTTGGAGAGATTGGGGTCATACCTAAATATAATAAAAGCTATTTACAGCAAGCTGACAGCTAACATTAAATTAAATGGAGAGAAACTCAAAGCCATCCCACTAAAATCAGGAACACGACAAGGCTGTCTACTCTCTCCATACTACTTCAATATAGTCCTTGAAGTTCTAGAAATAGCAATAAGACAACATAAGGGGATTCGAATTGGAAACGAAGAAGTTAAACTTTTGTTATTTGCAGATGATATGATAGTATACATAAGCAACCCCAAAAACTCTACCAAAGAACTCCTACAGCTGATAAACACCTTTAGTAATGTGGCAGGATACAAGGTCAACTCCAAAAAGTCACTTGCCCTCCTATACACTAAGGATAAGGAAGCAGAGAGGGAAATCATAGAAAGAAATTGAAGAAGACACCAGAAAATGGAATGATCTCCCATGCTCTTGTATTGGG
This sequence comes from Microtus oregoni, assembly GCF_018167655.1. Lineage (NCBI taxonomy): Eukaryota > Metazoa > Chordata > Mammalia > Rodentia > Cricetidae > Microtus > Microtus oregoni. The sequence goes on from NW_024543077.1 coordinate 20,532,592, forward strand.
AGTACCAACATAGTAAAAATGGCAGTTCTACCAAAAGCAATCTATAGATTCAATGAAATCCCCGTCAAAATTCTATCAAAATTCTTCACAGACCTTGAGAGGACAATAATCAACTTTATATGGAAAAAAAAACAGGATAGCCAAAACAATCTTATACAATAAAGGATTGTCTGGAGGCATTACCATCCCTGACTTCAAACTCTGTTACAGAGCTACAATATTGAAAACAGCTTGGCATTGGCATAAAAACAGAGAAGTCAACCAATGGGATCGAATAGAAGACCCGGATTTTAACCCACAAATCTATGAACACTTGATTTTTGATAAAGGAGCTAAAAGTATACAATGGAAGAAACAGAGCATCTTCAACAAATGGTGCTGGTAGAACTGGATGTCAATCTGTAGTAGAATGAAAATAGATCCATATCTATCACCATGCACAAAACTCAAGTCCAAATGGATTAAAGACCTCAATATCAGTCTGAACACACTGAACCTGATAGAAGAGAAAGTGGGAAGTACTCTACAACACATGGGCACAGGAGACTGCTTTCTACATATAACCCCAGCAGCACAGACATTAAGGGCAACATTGAATAAATGGGACCTCCTGAAACTGAGATGTTTCTGTAAAGCAAAGGACACTGTCACTAAGAAAAAAAGGCAACCCACTGACTGGGAGTCGATCTTCACCAACCCCGCAACAGACAAAGGTCTGATCTCCAAAATATGTAAAGAACTCAAGAAACTAGACTTTAAAATGCTAATCAACTCAATTAAAAAATGGGGCACTGAACTGAACAGAGAATTCTCAACAGAAGAAGTTCAAATGGCCAAAAGACACTTAAGATCATGCTCAACTTCCTTAGTGATCAGGGAAATGCAAATCAAGACAACTTTGAGATACCATCTTACACCTGTCAGAATGGCTAAAATCAAAAACACCAATGATAGCCTTTGCTGGAGAGGATGTGGAGTAAGAGGTACACTCATCCATTTTTGGTGGGAATGCAAACTTGGGCAACCACTTTGGAAAGCAGTGTGGCGGGTCCTCAGGAAATTCGGGATCAACCTACCCCTGGACCCAGCAATATCCCTTTTGGGAATATACCCAAGAGATGCCCTATCATACTACAAAAGTTTATGCTCAACTATGTTCATAGCAGCATTGTTTGTAATAGCCAGAACCTGGAAACAACCTAGATGCCCTTCAACAGAAGATTGGATAAAGAAAGTGTGGAATATATACATATTAGAGTACTACTCAGCGCTTAAAAACAATGACATCTTGAATTTTGCATGCAAATGGATGGAAATAGAAAACACTATCCTGAATGAGGTAAGCCAGACTCAAAAAGATGAACATGGGATGTACTCACTCATAATTAGTTTCTAGCCATAAATAAAGGATATTAAGCCTATAATTTGTGATCCTAGAGAAGCTAAATAAGAAGGTGAACCCAAAGAAAAACATATAGTTATCCTCCTAGATATTCTAAGTAGACAAGATTGCCAGGCAAAAACTGGGAACTAGGGATGGGGTGGGATGGGGGAAAGGGTAGATGGGGAGTGAAGAGTGAGAAGGGGAGGATGGGAAGAACTTGGGGGAATGGGATGGTTGGGATAAAGGAAGGGTAAATATGGGAGCAGGGAAGTATATATCTTAATTAAGGGAGCCAATTTTAGAGTTGGCAAGATACTTGACCCTAGAGGGGTTCCCAGGTGTCGAGGGAGATGTCCTTAGCTAGTTCCTTGGGCAGTTGAGGAGATGGAGCCTGAAATGGCCCTATCTTATAGTCATACTGATGAATATCTTGCATATCATCATAGAACCTTCATCTGGCATGGAAGGAGATAGAGACAGAGATCCACATTGGAGCACTGGACTGAGCTCCCAAGGTCCAAATGAGGAGCAGAAGGAGGGAGAACATGAGCAAGGAAGTCAGGACCGCAAGGGGTGCACCCACCCACTGAGACAATGGGGCTGATCTATTGGGAACTCACCAAGGCAAGCAGGACTGGGTCTAAAAAAACAGGGGATAAAACCGGACTCTGAACATGGCTGACAATGAGGGCTGCTGAGAAGCCAAGAACAATGGCACTGGGTTTTGATCCTACTGCATGTACTGGCTTTGTGGGAGCCTAGACTGTTTGGATGCTCACCTTCCTAAACTTGGATGGAGTGGGGAGGACCTTGGGCTTTCCACAGGGCAGGGAATCTTGACTGCTTCTTGGGCTGGAGAGGGAGGGGGAGGGTTTGGAGGAGAGGGAGGGAAATGGGAGGTGGAGGTAGGGAGGAGCCAGAAATTTTTAATAAAAAATAAAAAATAAATCCCCCCCCCAAAAGAAAGTACAGGCCTGGTTCAAGAAAAAAAAAGATAATAGAACCTTTTCAAGCTATAAATTGAAATATAACCCCATTTGCACAGTGTAAAATGCATTGGATTTTCATAAATTAACTATTATTCAGCTGGAGAAATGAAACAATATCTACATGCCTAGGAAACCCCACCTTCTCCAAGTGACTTATACCTTCTCCAAGTGACCTGTCCCTAAGAAGGCCATCATCCTTTACTTTTGGCACTTACTTTTGTTTATTCTTGTATTTTAAGCAAGTGACAGTTATCATTCTTACAGTTTTTACTTAGGGGTATTTGCACTGCTATTTCAGTGAGTTAACACAACAGAGCTTATCAATCAAATCTACTGCTGTTAGCATCTGGCTTGAGGTTTTGCTGATAAATGCTGCTACAACATAGTCATGACTTTTGGACAACTTAAGGATATAGTTCTGAGTATACAGCTATGCACAGAAAAATTAAACCATGAGAAGCTATATCTTCAGCAAATGGTAGATGATGCAAGTTTCTAAAGACATTTTACCCATTCATACACCTACTCTCATGCATTTACCCCATATGCTTTAGGTGACCCATATCTGTTGTGATTTGAATGTGAAATGTCCCCCATAGGTTCCTGTGTTTGTCCTCAGATGTTGGTGCTGTGTAAGGAGGTTACAGAACCTTTAGTAGGTAGTATCTTGATGAAAGAAGTATGGCCCTGGGAGAGGGCTTTGGAGTTTTATAGCCTGCCATCACTTGATGTTCTAACTCTGCTTCTTGGGTATAGATGCAATGTGATCAGCCAGCTTCCTGCTCCTGCTATCAAGCTTTTTCTGCCTGTTGTCATGTCCTTCCCACCACAAAGGTCTCTATTCCTCTAGAACTGTAAATCAAAACAAACCTCTTCTCCTCTAAGTTACTTTTGGTCATGGTATTTTACCACATCAATAGAAAAGAAACTTCTACAATCTCCATGTGTGTATTCTGTAACTGACATGGTACAAATGGAATAATGGAAAGATATCATCAAACACAAAGGATCAAAAATCTACTTACATGACAGTAAATATGGTACACAGAGAAGAGAACAAAATGCAGTCCTAGGAGTGTGGCGGGATCAGCAGGCAGTTTTCCAGGGTCAACAACAAAACCCACACCAGGAATCAAATCAACTTAGAGCTCTTCTAAGGACTTAATCCACTTCCTCCATCCTCGGGGACCCTCACACATCTCTGGGTCTCAATTATTTTTGGAAACTCTGTCTAAATATCTATATACTCACCCGTGAAGACCAGGATACAGAGGCGGGATACCGCAGAGACCAAAAAAAAAAGGCAATGAAATGATTCCTAGTGATATTCTGCTGCAATACTCATAGACTGTTAACTAGTCCAGTGGTTATCAGAGAGGCTTCACCCAGCAACTGATGGAAACAGAGGCAGAGACCCACAGCCAAACATTAGGTGGAGTTCGACAAATCTTGTGGAAGAGAGGGAGGAAGGATAATAGGAGCCAGTGAAATAAAGGGCACCACAAGGAAACCCACAGAACCAATTAACCTGGGATCATAGAAGTTCACAGAGACTGAACCAACAACCAGGAAGCCTGCATGGTACCAGCCTAGGCCCTCTGCATACATGTTATAACTGTGTAACTTGGTCTTGTAAGGTTCCTAACAGTGACAGCAGAGACAATGTCTAACTCTCTTGTTTGCTTTAGAAATTTGTTCCTACTAGTGGATTGCTTACTCAGCCTGAATATAAGGGGAGGTGCTTAATCTCACTGCAACCTGATAAACCATGGCTGACTAATATCCATGAGAGGTTCACCTATATCTGAAAAGAAACAGAGGGGAATGCAGAGGGAAGGTGTGGGGGGAAAACTGACAGGAGCTAAGAGGGGGAACTTTGGTTGGATGTAAAAAGAAAAATTAAGCCGGGCGGTGGTGGCGCACGCCTTTAATCCCAGCACTTGGGAGGCAGAGGCAGGCGGATCTTTGTGAGTTCGAGACCAGCCTGGTCTACAAGAGCTAGTTCCAGGACAGGCTCCAAAACCACAGAGAAACCCTGTCTCGAAAAACTAAAAAAAAAAAAAAAATTAAATAATAATAATAATTTCTGCCTGCAGTTGGTTGAATGCAACAGATGTGAGACCCATGTATACATAGGGCTGAGCAGAGGAGGATCAGGCAAAAATCTCAAAGTCATGGAGAACAAAATATATCCAAACAACATGATAGCAAAAGCAACTGTAAGAGTATGGGAACTATCACAAAGAAAGAAAAATTTCAGATTTCCTAAGCTTTAAGACAATTTTTACAAAGAAGGTCAAAATGGACATGAAAGTGACTAGAGAGAACATGAAGAAAACAAGATAAAGACATGCTTTTCAAAGGGTTGACTGACAAAATTTAGGGTCAGTTTTACTAGATACCTGTCTATGAATATAGCAGAGATTCATTAGGAATCATTTCATTGACTTTTTTCCCCAGTCATGTTAGATTCTACCCTCCTAGGTCTCTGGGCTATCCAACCTGTGATTCCTGGCCATCCAGGCAGCCTCCAGCTTGGGCTCCCTCTCCTGGCATGGATCTCAAGTCTTTGGTTGGCCACTCCTCCAAGTTCTGCACCACCATTACTCATTTCTTATATTTTCTGCTTCCTAAGTCTTGCCCATTAAGATCCTTAATCAGTTTTAATTGATTTTTATACATGGTGAGAGACAGGGATCTAGTTTTACTTTTCTATATATGGGTGTTCCATTTCCCAACCATTAGTTGAAGAGGGTATCTTTTTACCCACCTATGTTTTGTTTTGTTGTTTTTCATTTTTTTAATTGTTGTTGTTGTTTTATTTTGTTTTTCGAGACAGGTTTCTCTGTAGCTTTCCAGGCTGTCCTGAAGGCACTACATGTAAATATTTTTGTTGTTGTTTATAACTCCATAAAGAATATCTTTGGAAATTTGGTGGAGACTGAATTGAATTTGTAGATCGATTTTGGTAATATTTCCATTGTTGTATTAAATTTGCTAATTCATAAGTATAAGCACATAGTTCTTCCCATCTTCTAATATTGTCTTCAAATTTTATTGCTTTATACCTCCTTGATTAGGTTTATTCTTGTATAAAATTTTTTCAGTCTACTAGGAATTGAATTTTTTCTGATTTCTTCCTTCTCATATTCATTTTGTATCTTGCTACTTTGCTGAAAATGTCTGTTTTCTAGTAAAGTCTTTATAGCATCCTACATAACTATGTCATTGCAAATAGGGAAAAATCTGACTTTCTCTCTCCCTATTTGTATATTTTGCAATTCTTTTTCTTCTCTTATTACCCTAGCTAGTACTGAAACACTATATTGAATAAGAATAGAGAATATGGAAATCCTGATCTCCTCCTGATTTTGGTGGAAATTCTTTGAAATTGTCCTCACTTAGCATAATGTTATCTATGGTTTTTATTCCTAGCTTGTTCATGGCATTTAACATAAAGGGATATTGAAGTTTTCCAACAGCCTTTTTCTGCATCTACTGAGATGATCATGTGATCTCTCTCTTTGAATGCACTTATGTGACTCTTTGATATGCATATTTTGAATGTTCCTTGCATTACTGAAATAAAGCCAACTTTATCCTGGTAAAGGATCTTTTTAATGTATTGTTGGATTCAGTTTGCAAGTTGCTTTATTGGGAAGTTTTATATCTGTACTAGTCAGAGAGATTGACCTATAATTTACTTTTTCTTATATTTGTTGTTCTTGTTATTGTACCCCTTAAGGATAATATGGGCATCATAGGTGAGGTTTGGTAGTGTTCCTTCTTTTTTTAGTACATAGAATCATTGGAGGAATGCTGGTATTAGTTTTTCTTTTAATGTCTGGTAAAAGTTAGCAGTATATCTATCTAGATCTGGGCTATTTTTATTTGGCAGATTTTTGCTACTAGTTCAGTTTCATTATTTATATATATGATTAAGCCTTTTAATACTCTTCGTTTAATCTTGGCAAGTCATATTAGTTAGTATTCAGGCATCTGCACTGGCCTGACCTTGGGTATATGTCTTCAGCTGTAACCACTAAAAGCACCTCCTATGCACATTCACTACCTTAAGTTCCCTTTTAAGGGCCTTGCCCACCTCCCCCCTCCACTCCCCAGCCTCTATCTCTCTCCCTCTCCTTTCTTCTCTTCTGTCGATGGAGGCCAGTCTTTCCCCTCTCCCCTCCCCACTTTTCCCATTCACTTTTTCCCAATTAAAAAAAAACAAAAACAAAAACAAAAAACTCTTTTACCTGAGTTCTATAGTGTGGCATCTTTGTCTCAAGTGCCACTTTTCCTAAATTACAACAACATGTGTCTTGGAACTAACCCATTTCTTTTAGATATTGCAGTTTATTGAAATAAAGTTTTCAAGTATGCCCTCATGATACTCTGAATTTCACTGATCTCTGTTGTAATGGCTCCCTTTTTTCTCTCTAATTATATTAATTTGGGACTTTTCTTTCTTTTGGTAGCTTGCCTAAGGGTTTGCCAATACCTACTTTTTTATTTCAAAGAAGGTCAATTCAGGGAGCTGAAGAAAGGGCCCTGGCTGTTCTTCCACAAGTTCTGAGTTCAATTCCCAGCAACTATGTGGTGGCTCTCAACTATCTATAATGAACTCTGATGCCCTCTACTGGCATTCAGGTGTGCATGCATACAGAGCATTCATATAAATAAAATCTTTTTTTAAAAGAAGTGAGTGATTCTATGTTTCATTGATTCTTTGTGCTGCTCTTTTCATTTCTATTTCATTAATTTCTGAACAGATATCTATAATTTATAGTCTACTTACTTGGGATTTGATATGTTCTTTTTCTAAGTTGTGTCATTAGTCTTTTGTTTATCTCTCCAATAGATAATATGTTTATAACTATAAATTGTACTCTTAGTAGCATTTTCATTGTATCCCATAGGTTCTAGTATGTTATATTTTCATTTTCATTTTCATTCAATTCTAAGATTTTTTTCACTTTGCCTCCTGGTTTCTTTGAGGACACATTCATCATTCAAAAGTTTTTATTTTTCAATCTACATGAGCTTGTATGGTTTCTATAGTCTCCCTTGACTTCTAGTTTTGTTTTGTTTTTTTCGAGACAGGGTTTCTATGTAGCTTTGGAGCCTGTCCTGGAACTAGCTGTTGTAGACCAGGCTGGCCTCGAACTCACAGAGATCTGGCTACCTCTGCCTCTCGAGTGCTGGGATTAAAGGCGTGCGCCACCACCGCCCGGCTTTGACTTCTAGTTTTAATCCACTGTTGTCTCATAGAATATATGAAGTTTCTCTAATTTTCATTCATTTGGTAATATTTGCTTTATGTCGTAGGGTATGGACTAATTTCAAGAAAATTCCATTGTTTTCTGATAAGAATGTATATTCTGCAGTGTTTGAGTGGAATATGCTGTAGATGCATTTCAAATTCATTTGAACTACAATATTTTTAAACACCTATGTTGCTTCATTAATTTTGTGTCTGGATGAACTGTCTTCTATGGAGTATTGAAGTTGCCCACTACTATTGTGCTATAATGAGTCTGTGTATTCTCATCCAATAGTATTTGTTTTATGAAATTGGGTGTGCCAGTGTTCAGTGTGTATATGTTTAGAGTTATTATATATTCTTCATAGATTATTTGCTTAATCAGTAAAATTACCTTCTTTATCTCTTCACAATAATTTTGGTTTGACCTGTACTTTGTTATGCTTTAATATCTGGTATTAAAAATTGCTATATGTCCTTGTTTTCTTTTTCTATTGGCTTAGAATGCTTTACTTGATGCTTTACCCTAAGACAGTATTCGTCTGTGTCAGTGAGGTGCATTTATTGCAGACAAATAAATGGGTCCTGCTTTTTAGCCCTGCTAGTCTGTGTCTCTTGATTAGAGAATTAAAACCATTAAGATTCAGATTTCTTGTTTCAAGATGTATATTAATTTCTGTCATTTTGTCATCACTGTTTCAAATGATAGTATCTTAATCCTCATTTACTTTCAAACTATTCTACTGCACTTTATTCTTTCCTGTGACCTGGTGAGCTGTTTATCTTTTTCTATGGTTGTATGGGAGTCCTTCAAATATCTTTTGTAAGACTGGTTTAATGATAATGAATTCCTTTAGTTTGTATTTGTTCATCATGGAAATAAATTCTTTGATTATAACAGATAACATTACTGGATATAAACATTTGTCTTGGCAGATGTTGTCTTTCAGAGTTTGACACACTGTTTAATTTCTCTACATTTTGGAGTTTCTGTTGAAAAATCTATATTATTCTTGTGTATTTGCCTTTATATGTGACTTGGTGTTTCTCCCTTGTAGATTTCAATGTGTTTCCGTTGTTCTGTATTTTAGTGTTTTAACTATACCAGGATGAATACTTTTTTGATCCTGTCTGCTTTAAATGTATCGTGTGTGTGTGTGTGTGTGTGCAACAACGTATCATTTTTCACTTTTTTAAAATTTTTTATTCAGTTTTCAAAACAACCACAGTTCCCATTCACACACTTCCTCCCATTCCTCCTCCCCCAACATCTCCGGCAATCTACCCCCATCCACTCTTCCAAAAAAGTAAGGTCTCCCAAGGGGATTCAACAAAGCCTGGCACATTCAGTTGAGGCAGGAACAAGCCCCTCCTCCCTGCATCAAGGCTGAGCAAGGCATCCCACCATAAAGAATGGACCCCAAAAAGCCACCTCATGCACCAGGATAGATCCTGGTCCACTGCCAGGGGCCCCTCAAACAGACCAAGCTATAAAACTGTGTCCTACCTGTAGCGGCCCTAGTTTGGGACCATGCAGCCTAGAGTTCCTGAGTACTCACGAGCTTGGTTCAACTGTCTCTGTAGATTTCCTCCTCAGGATCTTGCCCCCTCTTCCCCTTGCTCCATATAATCCTTCCTCCCCAGAGCTCGGCCTGTTGGCTGTGGATCTCTGAATCTGCTTCCATCACTAACTGGATGAAGGCTCTATGATGACAGTGAGGGTAGTTGCCAATATGATTAAAGGCAAGACCAGTTCAGACACCCTCTCCACTATTGCTAGGAGTCTTAACTCAGGTCTTCTTTGTGGATTCCTGGGAATTTTCTTAGCACCAGGTTTCTCCCTAACCCCATAATGGCTCCCTCTATCAAGATATCTCTTTCTCTGTATTGAAAAAACAAAAACAAAAACAAAAACAAAAAAAAAAAGCTATTCCTTTTATTGCTCTTCCACTCCAACCATCTCTTTCCTTCATGTTCTCCTCTCCCATCCCCTCCCCTCTAGCACCCTCCTGCCACAGTTTACCCATTGATTTCCCCTTCCCAAGACAATCCATGCATCCCTCTTAGGGTCCTCCTTGTTACTTAGCTTCTCTGAAGCTGTAGATTGTAGTCTAACTATCCTCCGCTTTGCATCTAGTGTCCACTTATGGGTGAGTAGATACCATGTTTGTCTTTCTGAGTCTGGGTTACCTCACTCAGAATTTTTTCTAGTTCCATCTATTTCCCTGTAAATTTCATGATGTTGTTGCTTTTTACAACTGAATAACACTCCATTGTGTAAACATACCACATTTTCTTTATCCATTCTTTGGTTGAAGTCACTGAGTCACATGACAGGCATATCTTCACAATCAGAAGGGTTAAATGATAAGGATTGGGGGGGCATTTGAGAATTTAAAAAAGTTATTTACCAGATTTAAACTAATCGAGTGCTAATCAATTCACAATGACAGATAACTTCTCCTGAAATAATTTTTAAACATCAATATTGTGATTGTAATTTGGAGAGCAATAATTTCATTTTTAAAGCCCTAGAAATCCAATTTCAATAAGGTGTTTGGTTTCTGACCATGAGTAGGATATAACTAATAGAAAACTTAAGTAGATTAAGATGCATGACCCTCAAGTGAGCTAAAGAAATTTCACTGGGCATATTACATTGAAAGCCTTTCTCTGATACACAGAAGCTGTAACAACCTTTTCACCAGAGAAATCTAAATTTTCTTTTCTGAATGTATTATGGCATTATTATAAAGATGACAGTTAAATCCTTACCAGGGAAGTGATGTCTTTACTGACACTTGACACTTAAAATTCATTTCTAAAAAATGTCTCACAATAAGAAATTATAAGGAAAAAGCTTTCTAGGTTTCCTTGAGCAGACCGAAAGTATAGGTGTACATAAGCCCCACCCAGATGCCTAGGATGGAATACACATCACCCTCTCTGACAAATGAATGGGTCTCTGCTACATAAGCCCCACACAGATGCCTAGGATGGAATACACATCACCCTCTCTGACAAATGAATGGGTCTCTGCTACATAATTTAACAAATTGCAAACTGACACGTTGTAAAGCTGGCTCTGGAAGCTGCAAGCTCAAAATGCAGGAAGTGTCTGCTTCCGGCTGGCATGTTTGTTCCCTGGCTTCAACTCCAAGTCTTCCATATTTCCTCTGAGGCCACTGCTTATAAATCAGATGAGATTGGTCATCTTGCAGCAAAATGGAATTTTTTAAAAATGTGATTTTGAAGAGATTGGAAAGTGTAATGCAGCAGATTTTTCAGTCTGAGCTCCTGAGAAATGATTGCTTTATTGATGGCTCTATTGAGAACGGGGTGTTGCACCAGGAAATCAAAGGTCTGAAGCATTTCCAGGATCCACATCACTAGACACTTTATTCCTGGGCCTAAATGGTCAGGAGCCAATTATGTGCTTGATGTTTAAAAGATGGAATACTGACAACTGAAGGGCTCTAGACATTGCCTTTTATTTCTGAGTTAATCATGGTATTTTTGACAAATTCACAAAGGAAAGCCTGAATAATGAGTTCCTGTTACATCTGAATGTTCCAGTACAGGTGTACAGTTAGTTACAAGACAGTCAAGTGCTTCACATCTTAAATCTCACTCTTACCAAAAAAGAAAGTCCAGCTGAATGCACTGCGTCTCACAATGGCCCTGTACCTACATTCATAGAAATTCATTGTATTTCTGGCTTCACAAATTCACAATATGCCACAATAAAGGACAGTTTTAAGTCAGTATCCAATGAAATTGCTGCCTTTCCAGATAGCCAAGCTCAGAAGACACTTGACTTGTCACTCTCCAAGGTATTTCAGAGAATGTTGGTCAGTCTATCGCTCCTCACCCCATAGCTTGCATTAAATGACAAAAATTCATGCATGCTGGCTGTTCTTACAGGCTTGTAAGGAGCTGGCTAAGTCTGGAACCAGGTGGAGGATGGCTAGTTAATTGGATCTTTCTTCTGCGAACACCAGGGGACAGCTGGTTTGCATTGTCTTTCTAATGAGCAGCGATAAGATGGAAGCTAGGCACATCAGCTGAGTTCCTCCTCTGTTGTGTACACCTTGGAAATCATCTTATCGTTGCCAGCGGCTTCAGTGGTGAAAAAAACACTTGCTATACTAAAAATAATCTGACCTTATATTGGGGAGAAAGGTGATGGCATTTTTCCGTCCCCAGGTTCAGATCTCAGAGATCTAGTCATTTCTACTGTTTCATCTTTCATCGCTTGGGCATATCCAGCTGACATCAGGGCATATGATACAAACTACATGCACACATTCTGCTGACTAATCCCCAGGGAGAGGGACAGTATGAGTTCACAGTAAGAGAGACAATGTGAATTTAAGCCTGTAGGCCTCATAGCAAGAGCCAAAGGTCAGAGCTATTTTTAATCAGAATACAGCACCACTACAGAGCTTTGAGGATCTATTCCTTAAAGAATGAATGAATCCATTGGCACCTCTCTCAACTGTCAGAATAAGGGAAGTTACTCAGAATAGTCCTATAACCTTGTTAAGCTTAGCTATAGTCAACTCACAAAAATTACAGTTTGATTAATTAGGTCATAAGAACAGGACTCTCTACCCTCCAATAAGGAAGTCTTTGAAGATACCCAGGTAAGGTCCTGTCCTGAGCCTTGGGCCCTGGCTGCTGCAACCGCTAGAGCTCTGTCTGTTTTCATTTGCACTTTCCAGAAATATTAATGGTTTTCTGGATTCAGTAGGAGGAATTAAAAGGCTTCTAAATGGTGTTGAGATATAAAAGTTTTAATAAAATAACCAAGCTCTGAAAGCTTTTTATTTTTCTCTAGGACAACCAGAAACCATACAGTTAGAACTACAAAAACAATGAAAAACTGGACAGTTACCAGTCAAGTTTCATCATTTCTCCAGCTCTCCCTTTTGATTTTCTACTTACTCTGCAATTTGATATCTTACCAGCTTTACACGCAGCACAGGAGACTGCTAAAGGAAGCATATAAGGCCACCCCGAGAGGAAGGGGTGCTCCTCAGCATTAAATGTGTCATGCTGCAGCCCTTACCTTATAAGAGACTCATCTAAATGATAATGAGCATGAAAAATTGATTATTTCCTGGGTTGAACTGGTCTTTGTGTTTTTCATGCGGTGAATCTAATCGTGCTAGAATAGGTCTCAAAACACAAACATGCCAGCAGTTCAATCCATAAACTAGTAAGAGGCAAATCCATAGAATGTTGCCTGTTATTTTGGCAAAGAAACTATCCCAAATAGCAGTCATTTGTATCATGATGTCAACTAAAAAGTCCACTGTGAATTATTAGCCTTCTATTTAAACTTGTATGTAGACTGTTTTCTTTATATTCTTTAGTGCAAAGCAGAAGGCAACTTTATAGTTTTCATGTATAGCAAAATATGAATTGCAATGACTCAGTCCTCTAGTTAATAAATACCTTGATAAAACGGAAGAGAAAAGCAGCTTTCTTAAGTTTCTTGTTGACTTTTAACAACATTTGTATGGCACTTTCATACATACGTATTCTTGTATTTTGTTCACATTCCTACCAATTCACTCTCACTATTCCCTCTTTTCTCCATCCTCTTTTTATTTCATGTCACACACACACACACACACACACACACACACACACACACACACACTAAATCCAGGCTCAACAAATGAGAGAAATGGGGTGAAATTCTGTGTTTTCCCTTGCATTCTCCTTTTCCTTAATCTTTCCCTTCTCCAAAACAGTTCCCCTTCTGAAGCTATAGACTGGGAAGTATAAAAACAATGAAGAAACCAAGCAGTCTCTCTCCGTCAATTTTCATCACTTCTGCTCTCATTTTGTTTTTTCAAGCTTCCTTTTGATTTTCTCTTTCCTCTGCAATTTAAGATCTTAAAAGTCAACATGGAACATTTACGGACAGTGGAAGCATATAAGGCCACCCAGAGAGGGAGGAATGCTACTCACCACTAAAATGCATCATGCTATGGGCCCTTTCCTTATGGAGGGGAGGAAGACCATATGACAGAGGTAATATTTGTCCTTCTGAGCCTGGCTTATTTAACTTAACTCAGTGATCTCCAGCTCTACCCATAAGAAAAATAACTCTGAGAGGACATGTTAGATTTCTCTGGTTTGTTTTGTTTATAGTTTTCTGTCCTCAATTTCTTTCATTCACTTCTTTAAAAAAAATGTTCTCCCAGGGTTGGACAGTTAGGTCAACAGGTATGAGCACTTGCTGCTCTTGCAGAGGAATTGGGTTTGGTTCCCAGCACTCATATAGCAGTTCACAATAATTAATAACTCCAGTTCCAGAAAATCTAATGCCCACTCTGGCCTCCAAGAGCACTTGCACACACATGGTGTATTCTCTTATACATGCAGAAAAATCATTCTCACCCACATTTCTCTTTAAAAAGTATTCCCTTCAAGATTTCCTCTTTCTCCTCTCTAAGACAAATCTGAGGGTATGGCAGAGCCCTAATCACACTCCAGAGCTGTAGACCCATGGACCACCGGACAGCTCCACGTATTTCAAACACTATTAAAACAGCCTCCTGATTCTCCAATCTCTAATAATGGTGCCCAGTTCACTTGCCCTGTGGTTTTCTCTATCATTTTTAAATTTTGTGCCTTCTTCCAAAGGTACCCTGAATTGTATTATTAGCTACAAGTTAAGCAATGCTTTATTTGTCCCTCTGTAAGTTATTTTCCAATATCTATAAACATTGTTATTTAGCAATATTGAATGAATACATCAATCTCACATAACACTATATACAGGTTACATCTATATTCAACTTCAAAATCATGAAATTCACACTGGGGGTCACAATGAGACTCATTATTTTATACACATAGTAAACATGAATAATAATTTTTAAAATTTATATTGGTATCATTAGAAAAAGACAGTCAAATCTTAATCCAAGATGGATTTGATGTTAGTTTTATCTTAAGGTTTACTAGGTTCAATTTTATTGCTGTTTTGTGTTAGAGCATTATGTGGTTGTACTTTCTGAATGTCCTTGTTGTTAGGAACAATGCAGTATTGTATTTAGGAATAAAACTATTATGAAGAAACATGGGAGACACACAGTAGCTCTCACTATGGTTGAAGCTAAACATAATAACTTTTAAAAAATAAAACAGTTAAATGTAATAAATTAAGATGTTGTAGGATCTAGTCCTGGGATAAACCAGGATAATTTTGAACCTAATTAAGGTTTCTTATTCCTGAAGGAGTTCTGTCATATCTGATCTCATATCATTCTAACATAATAAATACCTCATATTTCCAAAGCAAAATAATCATGAGTCAAGTGGTGTTTGCATAGTTAAATATAGTCAAAATAAAACAGAAACCTGTATGCACAATGTATGCCACATATCATCCACTTTCTTAAATAAGTCCCTCATGTGCCTTCCAGAACTTGGGTGGGAGATGTTAGGAAATATTAAACCCTGTAAGTTAATGAATCTAACTTCAGAAATCACAAAATGAACCAGAATATCCCATTAAAGTGTAAAAAATAAAATAGAAGAGAAATCTTCAATCAAAGCAACTTTTGCATCTTCAAATGGGATTCTAATACTCTTCTCAAATCTTCACTGATTCACCTGGTAGAAGAAATATGCATCAGTTCTAGGAAAAAAAGGGAGAAGGCAAGGGACAGCGACACAGAGTAAAATAGAAACATGGTCACAGAAAATGACAGAGCGACAAAGAGTGGATAACAGGTAGACACAAAGAACCAGCAGAAAGGAAAGACACACCCCACAACCCTCTTCACTTAGGACCACAGACCAATTTTTTTTCAAAAAAAGAAAAAATTTAAGTCTCACTCCCCTAAAAGATTTCAGACCAGCTCTCAGAAGGTTCTAGACTTCTTCAGCAGTTCTTAGGGATCATTTTAGGGACAAGGGGTATCTGATTCTACCAAGTTGCCCTGATTTTGTTTGTTAATGTAGTATTTCCTTCAAAAAATACTGAGTTCAGCATCCTCACAATACAATTTATTAAGCCAAGATCAAAGAGGGTCTGAAATGGGACTTGGAAATTTGATCTTCACCCACACTTCAAGTAGTCATAGGCCAGCCTTTGGAGACAGTGCTGTGCTTGTACTGATGTGTGCCTTAAATTGCACAACAAAAGCAATTTACATGTAATCAATAGCAAATTCAAGGCTCTGCATACTGAAACCCAGGATCCAGCCAGGAGTTTAGAAGGTTTAAAAGTTAATTTAGCATCAGTGAGCAAAATGATTTATAGCCTAAATACGTATGTATATTTGCTCCCTAGGGATGGCTCCCAGAGGCTAGAGAAACAGCACGTATTCCTTGGCCCTAAGGCCTCTTCCAGATGGCTCCTAAATGAGCCAGAGGGATCTGTGGTGACTTTTCAAAATTGTGCTTTTGTATCACATGATCTTGTCAAAATAAGTACTTTAAGGAGTCTTAGAACTAAGAAATGACTTTACTGGGAGAGGAAAAAGAATGGAACCAACTTTTCTCCCTCCCCCGCAACACACACACACACACACACACACACACACACACACAACTACTTAAACTCTCAAAATGAGCCCAATGGCAGACACGTAGGAAGAGATGTAGAGTGGATAGCCAATGATGCCAAACATGGTCTGAGAAGGAAAAAAAACAATAGGAAAAGGCTGAAATAGTGTTCCCTCATAGCAAGTCCATTTCCATTCAGATTGTACTCTATGGACATTATTACTGGTCCCAAATATCATGACACATTCTCACTCTATGAAGGAAACTCATCTTTCCACCCTCTTTGCAGTTAGGTAGGGCCATGTTGCTGATTCTGCCAATGAACTCTACCTAAGTCTGTTGTTTTCAGCTCTCTTAATTGTAATTTTGCTACTGTTATGAATTGTAATGTAAAATCTGATATCCAGGATCTCTGATATGTGAACCCAAAGGGGTCACAATCCACAGGTTGAGAACACTAATCTAAGTCGATGTTAACATCTGTCCCTACTGGGGAAAAAAAATACAAGGAAAGTTCCTGTACTACCTTCTACCTCTCGCTTTCCTGCCTCTGTGGAACCCAAGACATCAAAAAGAAGCATTAAAAAGAAAGAGATGGGATTCTTAAATTACGGCTTGGGATGCTCTATAGAGCCTCAGGTCCTACAAGTTGTCATGAATGATGAAGAAATAATTCTTGGACGATGGCCAGGGAAACAGATAGGCTAAGTGTAGATCTTTATCTCTTCCTTTTTCTCCTCCAAATTCATTCCCACAGTCACATTCCCAAATCTGTAGCAGATTACCAGCTGTAGCCTCACTTCCTTCCATATCTTCATCTTCAGTGGATCAAATAGATCTTCCCCTCCAAACTTCTTCCCATCACTTGTTGCTTTATCCGAGAGATGCAAGGATGGTTCAACATACATAAATCAATTAATGCAATCTACCATATAAACAAACTGCAAGACAAAATAACATGGTCATCTTCTTAGATACAGAAAAGGCTGGTGACAAAATCCAGCAGCCATACTTGATTAAATCCTGGAGAGGCTAGGGCTACAAGGGGCATATTGCAACATAATAAAGGCATTTTACAGCAAGTCCATAGCCAACATCAACTTAAATGGAGAGAAACTCAAAGCAATTCCTCTAAACTTAGGAACAAGACAAGGTTGTCCACTCCCTCCATACTTATTCAATATAGTACTTAAAATCTTAGTTACAGCAATAAGAATACTAAAGAAGATCAAGGGGATACAAATAAGAAAGGGGAAGCCAAAGTATTTTTGTGGGTTTTGTTGGTTTGTTTGTTTTGTTTTGTTTGGATACAGGGTTTCTCTGTGAAGCTTTGGAACCTGTCCTAGAATTAGCTCTTATAGACTAGGCTGGCCTCAAACTCATGGAGATTCAACTGCTTCTGCCTCTGGAGTGCTGGGATTAAAATTGTGCACCACCACCATCTGGCAAGAAGCCAAAGTATTTTTATTTGCATCTGATATAATAATATA
This sequence comes from Microtus oregoni, assembly GCF_018167655.1. NCBI lineage: Eukaryota > Metazoa > Chordata > Mammalia > Rodentia > Cricetidae > Microtus > Microtus oregoni. The sequence continues at coordinate 20,550,250 of NW_024543077.1, forward strand.
CTAAAGTGTCCCTTAAAATTCCACCTGGAAACACCTACAGCTGATAAATACTTTCTACAAAGTAACAGTAATCAAAATGAATTCATAAAAATAAAAGAATTAATTAATTTTAATTAATTAATCAAAAATGAATTCAATATCTCTTCTATATGAAAATTAAAAGAAACAGAGTAAGAAAAAATTCATGGAAGCAAAACCTTTCATAATAGTCTTAAATAATATAAGGTACCTTTAGGTAACTCTAACTAAGCAAGTAAGAGACTTGTATGATAAAAACTTTAAGACACTGAAGAAAGAAACTGAAGGAAATATCAGGTACCAATATGAGTGACAAATCTTTACAGTGTACAGGAACATTTTCTGGCTGAAAAACACTTAAGAAAATGCTCAATATCCTTGGCCATCAGAGAAATCCAAATCAAAACAACTGATTACAACTTATGCTGGAGAGGATGTGGGGTAAATTGGTAAAGACTCTTTGGATATCAGTATGGAGATTTCTCAGAAAATTAGGAAACAAATTTCCTCAAGACCCAGCAATACTACTTTTGGGCATATACCCAAAGGATGCTCAATCAAATCACAAGGACATGTGCTTAACTATGTTTATAGCAGCATTGTTTGTCATAGCTAGAATCTAGAAACAACCTAAATATCACTCGACCGAAGAATGGATAAGGAAAATATGGTACATTTACACAATGGAGTACTACACAGCAGAAAAAATAATGACATCTTGAAATTTGCAGACGGATGGATGGATCTAGAAAACATGACATTGAGTGAGGTAACACAGACCCAGAAAGACAAATATCATCTGTACTCACTCATAAGTGGTGTTTAGACATAAAGCAAAGAAAACCAGTCTACAACAAACAGTCCCAGAGAATCTGAACAACAATGTGGACCCTAAGAGAGACATGTATGGATCTAATCTACATGGGAAGTAGAAAAAGACAAGATCTCCTGAATAAATTTGGAGCATAGGGATCATAGGAGAGGGTTGAAGGGGAGGGGAGAGGAAAGGAGGGGAATAGAGAAAACTGTATGGCTCAATAAAATCAATAAAAAAAAGAAGTAAAATAGAATCTAAAGTTAAAAAGTATGTATATGGTCACAAAACAAATGTTATTTTTAATTACTCTAATATCAAATCATAAAAATAAGAGTGTATTTTAAAATAAAAAAGAACATTATCCCACAGAACAGAGCCCCAACTAGACATCTCTTGTCACTAAATAAATGCTCTGGTACAGAGATTGGGTTACATCTAATTGAGCTGTTGGCCAAAGGAATCCTATGGGAACCCCTAAATAACCCAGGCCATTGCCAAGGCTATAGCTGTTTGCCACAGAGTAATAGAACTTATAGAATGATGATAGAAAGATAGTAGACAGACAGACAGACAGACAGACAGATAGAATTTACTAGACTTACTTATATGAAGTGGTCCAACTAATCCAACAATGACTGGCCATGAATGGAAAGTCCAAGAATCCAGAAATTGCTCAGTCCATAAGGCTATATGTCTCAGCACTGCTTAAGTGACAAAGATCTTGAGACTAGATAGTCGAGGAACCTAGGGTAAAATCAAATACTATTCTTCAAATAAAAAAAACAATAAAATGATGTCTAATGACATTATGCTATAGTCAGAGTTCAATAGCTTGCTCAGCCATCATCAGAGAAGATGGGAACAAATACAGAGGTCCCACAGTCCGATATTACGTGGAGAGTGAGAGAGCTTGGAACACTCACCCATGAACAGAATATCTCCATTAAAATCCTTGCCTGGAGCTCAGGGAATGCCCCTCCTGACCAGAAGAGGAAGCAGGAAGAGTATAAGAGCTAGAAGGGATGGGGAACACCAAGAAAACAAGAATACCTAAATCAACAAGCCTGTGACTATGAATTCACAGAGACAGATATACAAGGTCCTCACAGGTCTACAGCAGATGGGGTCATAAAGCTGAAAGGAGCAGGGAACACGTGTTCCTATCCCTAACCCAGAAGCAATCTCTAACTGATAACCATTTGAAAATAAAAATTTCGTTTTCTCCAAGGGAGTCTCACTAGGGAAACAAATTACTCTTGATGGGAGGCAGCATGCCCAACAGTAGATGGACAATAGAAAATGAGCTCAATTGGAGGTCCTTAGTCTCATGATGTCATGTCAAGGCTGCTCCTCCCTATCTTTGTTTCATAGGTTTTTTTTTTAATTTTATTTCATTTTATTTATCTATTTTTCTTTCTTTATACCCTACAGATCTTGTGCATATCCAGTTTAGTGTTTTTATGGGATTCCCAGGTATATGAATAAGTGGGTCTCTGAATCTATATCTGTTTCTTATGCCTTTTCTCAGGCTCTTTTACTTATGTTTGCTTGTTTTGTCCTATTCCATTGTTAGCTTGGGCTTTATCTTATTATACATTATTCCATTTTATTATTATCCATTGGAAACTTTTGTTTTCTGACGAGAACAGAAAGGGTAAGAATCAAGATGGGAGGGGAAATGGGGAGGAACTAGGGGGAATAGAGGGGAACGTATTATATGAGAAAAAGTTATTTTCAACAAAAGGGGTAAAATCTCTCTCTTATATAACACTATCTAAATTATGTGGTTAATCTCTTTGAAATTTTTCAAAGAAAAGGAAAAAGAAGAAAGCAAAGAAAGAAGGAAAGACAGAAGAAAGGAAGGGAGGAACGAACGAACAAACAAACAAACGAACTCTTGACTGTGGAAAGCTATTGAGGTTGCCATAGCAACTCTTCACTGGAACATGGTTTGTTCCTATCCTAACTCAACTCCTTTCTCTCAGACTTTGCTGCTCCCAATATTTAGAACAGGTTGTCTAGTCTGTTGGTTTAGATTATGAGCTTCATTTTCATAAGCCAGTTTCCATTCTTCAAAATTTGAGATTTAAAGGGGTATTAGATTATCTGCTTTTAGGATTTTATCTGTAGAGATATAGTTGTAAAGGTAGGAATACTCATCTGTTTTAATTTGTTTTTATTTTTTTTTAAGAGAATAAAAACAAAGAGAAAAAGAACATCTTGTAAAGGTCTAAAGCAAGAGTGATTGACTTGAGTTGTTTTATTTTGTTTTGTTTTGCTCAGTTGTGTACAGATGTGTATGCAAATGAAAAAAGAGAACAAAATCTAGTGTCTTCTTGGGTCACTCTTCACTTTAGTTTCTGAAATAATACCTTTCACTGAATCTGTAGCTCACCTGTTCAGCCAGAGACTGGCTAGCCAACAAGCTCTGTGGGTTCTCCTGCTTTCATCTCCTCAGCTGGGATTAAAGGCATGGACCATTGCATCCAGTTTTTATGTGCATGTCAGGAACTAAATCCAGGTCCTCATGCTTAAGCAGCAATACTTCGCCAACTGTCATCTTCCCAGTTCTGAATTTTTTAACACACACTTCAAGGCCAGATCAGAAGCTAATGGCTGCTCTCAGTCAGTTCCCCAGATTATTTCAAATCCTTAATCTTGAAGGGGATGCAAATGGAGAAGTCTCTCCATTTATACTAGGAATTAACAGAATTCCTACTGCTTTCCCTAGAAAAGGTGAATTGCCAGACAAACTTATAATTGCCGTTAAGAGTGTCCTCCATGGGACCCGGAGCATCACAGTGAGATATACTGATCTTTCACAAAGTCATATCAGAGAGATGAGCTTATGTGCAGCTTAGTGTTTGTGCCACAACTGCCCTGCCAAGCATCCTACCTGGAAAGTGAATGAAACCCCTGCTGTCAATGAACTTATTCTAAGTGAAGAAACTGCAATCCATACAAGCAAGAAAGACACTCTTGAGATGGGATAATGCAGTGCCTCAAGCCCCTTAGCATCACCGCAATCTAGTTAACAGGAACAGCTTTTACATCAGCCACACACAGAAGTGATCCAACAGGAGAAGAGAAGGGACTTTGCTGAAGATGGGCTCCCAAGAAGCAATAAGTCTAAACGGACATCAGTTTTCCAGCCATGCTCATTCACAAACAACATGAGCATCCAATGACTCTGAACATGCTGTGAATTGTCAGTAAGAAACAAACCAGGGATTGGTTTGTACTACCTACCCATGCGGTCTGTGTCAGTGGAATAGATTCTCATATTCTAATTAAAGAGCAGCTATACAAAAGTAATAACTCAGAAACCAGTGTGGGAGCCCAGTTCTAGCCAGAGTATCACTGTGGACTTGTGTCAAACTAACAGAGTGAAGACCTAGTTAAGAGCTCCATGTTCACAGGCCACAAATTTGAGCTTCCCAGAATCAAGTGTTTGGCCCTAAGGCCAGGTTAAACATGCTTCCCAACACTAGAGTCATACCTCTAACTTCCCCCTTCAAACTAACTCAAAACATAGAACAACAACTAAAATCTCATATACCCCTACGCAAAGATTCAGGGGAAACTCTAGAGACATTTTCTAAAACCTGGGATTGAATGTCTATGTCAGAAGTCAGTATCAACGGCGGGGGGCGGCCAGAACCCAGAAGACAGGGGTGGCCAGAGGACGCCCTCTGAGGCCAGCGGGGACCATCGGGAACCATCGTGGCAGCAGACGCAGGCTGCAGGGAGTGCGCACAACACCGAGAGCAGATCGCCCCACTACAATTAAATCAAAGAGAAATGGATGAGAAGTATAACCAAAAATTTGAAGAAATGAGTATACGTACATAATACCCTGGGAAACCAAGAAAGAATGATCAAACAGGTAATGGAAACAGTTCAAGAATTGAAAACTGAAAAGGAAGCAAGGAAGAAAACAAAAACTGAGGACAAGCTGGATATGGAAAATCTAGGTCAACGAGCAGAGCCTACAGAAACAAAAATAACCAATAGAATACAAGAAATAGAAGAAAGAATCTCAGATTCTGAGGACACCATAGAGAAAATAAACACACTGATCAAAGAAAACTGCAAAGCCAACAAATTCTCATCACAAAACATTCAGGAATTATGGGGCACAATAAAAAGACCAAACCTAAGAATAATATGAATAGAAGAAGGAGAAGAGTCACAGCTCAAAGGCCCAGAAAATATTTTTAAAAAAATTACGGAAGAAAACTTTCCCAACATAAAGAAAGATATTCCTTTTTTATATTCAAGAAGCATATAGAACACCAAACAGACTGGATCAAAGAAAAACATCCCCTCGCCATATAATAATCAAAACACAAAATATACAGGTTAAAGAAAGAATACTAAGAGCTGCAAAGGAAAAAGGCCAAGTAACTTATAAAGGTAAACCGATCAGACTTACACCTGATTTCTCTATGGAAACAATGAAAGCCAGAAGGTCCTGGATAGAAGTACTGCAGAAGATAAAAGACCATGGATGCAAGCCCAGACTACTATACCCAGCCAAGCTTTCGCTCACTATTAATGGAGAAAACAAGACATTCCAGGATAAAAACAAATTCAAACAATACGTAGCCACGAATCCAGCCCTACAGAAAGTAATAGAAGGAAAATCACAACCCAAGGAATCCAACATTGCCAACACTGCCTACAATAACTGAGGCATCTAGCGACCCTTCACTAGCACAACTCAAAGAAGGGAGACACACAAATTCTACTTCCAAAAACAATAAGAATATCTGGAGTAAACAACCACTGGTCATTAATATCACTTAATATTAATGGTCTCTCAGCCGGGCGATGGTGGCGCACACCTTTAATCCCAGCACTTGGGAGGCAGAGGCAGGCGGATCTCTGTGAGTTTGAGACCAGCCTGGTCTACAGAGCTAGTTCCAGGACAGGCTCCAAAGCCACAGAAAAACTCTGTCTCGAAAAAACCAAAATATATATATATATATTAATGGTCTCAATTCACCTATAAAAAGGCACAGGCTAAGAGATTGGATACAAAAACAGGATCCAACCTTCTGCTGTTTGCAAGAAACACATCTCAACCACAAAGACAGGCATCTACTCAGAGTAAAGGGTTGGGAAAAGGTCTTTCAAGAAAATGGTCCTAAGAAAAAAGCAGGTGTGGCCATATTAATTTCTAACAAAACTGACTTCAAACCAAAATCAATCAGAAGAGATTGAGATGGACACTTTATACTCATAACAGGAACAATTCGTCAGGATGATGTCTCAAACCTGAATATTTACGCCCCTAATATAAAAGCACCCACTTATGTAAAATAAATATTACTAAAACTCAAGGCAGACATCAAACCACACACACTAGTAGTAGGAGACTGCAATATACCTCTCTCTCCAAGGGACAGGTCAATCAGACAGAAACCTAATAGAGAAGAAAGAGAACTAATGGAAGTAATGAAGCAAATGGACTTAACAGACATCTATAGAACATTCTACCCAAATAGGAAAAAATATACCTTCTTCTCTGCAGCTCATGGAACCTTCTCCAAAATTGACCACATACTCGGAAACAAAGGAAACCTCCACAGATACAAAAAAATCAGTGTCCACCTTTGTCTTATCAGATCACCACGGATTAAAGTTAGAATTCAACAACAATCCTACCTCCAGAAAGCCATCAAACTCATGGAAACTGAACAGTCAACTACTGAACCACACCTGGGTCAAGGAAGAAATCAAGAAAAAAATTAAAGTCTTCCTTGAATTTAATGAAAATAAAGGGACAACATACTCAAACCATGGGACACTATGTAAGCAGTGCTAAGAGGAAAGTCCATAGCACTAAGTGCCCACTTAAAGAAAAGAGAGAAAGCACACATTAGCGACTAAACAGCACACCTGAAAGCTTTAGAAAAAAAAGAAGCAGACGTGCCCAGGAGGAGGAGAAGACTGAAAATAATCAAACTGAGGGCTGAAATCAACAAAATAGAAACACAGAAAACAGTCCAAAGAATCAATGAAACAAAAAGTTGGTTCTTGGAGAAAATCAACAAGATCGACAAACCCCTATCCGAACTAATTAAACGACAGAGAGAGAGAACACACAAATAAATAAGATCATAAATGAAAAGAGGGACATAACCACAGACACAGAGGAAATTCAGAGACTCATTAGATCTTACTACAAAAGCCTGTATGCCGCAAAACTAGAAAATGCAAAAAAAAAAAATAGACATTTTTTTAGATAAGTACCATATACCAAAGCTAGACCAAGACCAGGTGAACGATCTAAATAGACCTGTTAGTTGCGAAGAACTAGAAACCATTATCAAAAAATCTCCCTTCCAAAAAAAGCCCAGGACCAGATGGTTTCAATGCAGAATTCTACCAGAACTTCCAAGAAGACCTAATACCTATACTCCTTAATGTATTTCACAATATAGAAACAGAAGAGTCATTGCCAAATTCCTTTTATGAAGCTACAGTTACCCTGATACCAAAACCACACAAAGACCCAACCAAGAAAGAGAATTACAGGCTTATCTCACTCATGAATATCGACGCAAAAATTCTCAACAAAATACTGGCAAACCAAATCCAAGAACACATTAGAAAAATTATCCATCATGATCAAGTAGGCTTCATCCCAGAGATGCAGGGCTGGTTCAACATTTGCAAATCTATCAATGTAATACACCATATAAATAAACTGAAAGAAAAAACCATATGATCATTTCATTAGATGCTGAAAAAGCATTTGACAAAATTCAACACCCCTTTATGATAAAAGTCTTGGAGAGATTAGGGATACAAGGGTCATATCTAAATAAAATAAAAGCTATTTACAGCAAGCCGAGAGCTAACATTAAATTAAATGGAGAAAAACTCAAAGCCATCCCTCTAAAATCAGGAACACGACAAGGATGTCCACTATCTCCATACCTCTTCAATATAGTGCTTGAAGTTCTAGCAATAGCAATAAGACAACATAAGGGGATCAAGGGGATTCGTATTGGAAAAGAAGAAGTTAAGCTCTCGTTATTTGCAGATGATATGATAGTATACATAAGCAACCCCAAACACTCTACCAAAGAACTCCTACAGCTGATAAACACCTTTAGGAATGTGGCAGGATACAAGATCAATTCCAAAAAAAATCAGTGGCCTTCCTATACACTAAGGATAAGGAAACAGAGAGGAATATTAGAGAAGCATCACCTTTCACGATAGCCACAAATAGCATAAAATATCTTGGGGTAACTCTGACCAAGGATGTGAAAGATCTATTTGACAAGAACTTTAAGTCTTTGAAGAAAGAAATTGAAGAGGACACCAGAAAGTGAAAGGATCTCCCTTGCTCCTGGATTGGGAGGATCAACATAGTAAAAATGGCAATTCTACCAAAAGCAATCTATAGATTCAATGCAATCCCCATCAAAATCCAATCAAAATTCTTCACAGATCTGGAGAAGACAATAATCAACTTTATATGGAAAAACAAAAAACTCAGATAGCCAAGACAATCTTATACAACAAAGGATCGTCTGGAGGCATTACCATCCCTGACTTCAAACTCTACTACTGAGCTACAGTATTGAAAACAGCTTGGTATTGGCATAAAAACAGAGAAGTCGACCAATGGAATCGAATAGAAGACTCTGACATTAATCCACAAACCTATAAACACCTGATTTTCAATAAAGGAGCTAAAAGTATACAATGGAAAAAAGAGAGCATCTTCAACAAATTGTGCTGGCAAAACTGGATGTCAACCTGTAGAAGAATGAAAATAGATCCAAATCTATCACCACGCACAAAACTCAAGTCGAAATGGATTAAAGACCTCAATATCAGTCTGAACACACTGAACCTGATAGAAGAGAAAGTGGAAAGTACTCTACAACACATGGGCACAGGAGACCACTTCCTACGTATAACCCCAGCAGCACAGACATTAAGGACCTCATTGAATAAATGGGACCTCCTGAGACTGAGAAGCTTCTGTAAAGCAAAGGACACTGTCACTAAGACACAAAGGCAACCCACTGACTGGGAGAAGATCTTCACCAACCCCGCAACAGACAAAGGTCTGATCTCCAAAATATATAAAGAACTCAAGAAATTAGACCACAAAAGGCTAATCAACCCAATTATAAAATGGGGCACTGAGCTGAACAGAGAATTCTCAACAGAAGAACTTCAAATGGCCAAAAGACACTTAAGGTCATGCTCAACTTCCTTAGCGATCAGGGAAATGCAAATCAAGACAACTTTAAGATACCATCTTACACCTGTCAGAATGCCTAAAATAAAAAACACCAATGATAGCCTTTGCTGGAGAGGTGGTGGAGAAAGGGGTACATTCATCCATTGCTGGTGGGAATGCAATCTTGTGCAACCACTTTGGAAAGCAGTGTGGTGGTTTCTCAGGAAATTCGGGATCAACTTACCCCTGGACCCAGCAATACCACTCTTGGGAATATACCCAAGAGAGGCCTTATCATACAACAAAAGTATATGCTCTACGATGTTCATAGCAGCATTGTTTGTAATAGCCAGAACCTGGAAACAACCTAGATGCCCTTCAGTGGAAGAATGGATGAAGAAAGTATGGGATATATACATATTAGAGTACTATTCAGCAGTAAAAAAACAAGGGCTTCTTGAATTTTGCATGCAAGTGGATGGAAATAGAAAACACTATCCTGATTGAGGTAAGCCAGACCCAAAAAGAGGAGCATGGGATGTACTCACTCATATTTGGTTTCTAGTCATAAACAAAGGACATTGAGCCTATAATTAGTGATCCTAGAGATGCTAAATAAGGAGAACCCCCCCAAAAAAACATATAGGCATCCTCCTGAATATTAACCTTCATCAGGCGATGAAAGGAGACAGAGACAGAGACCCACATTTGAGCACCAGACATAAATCTCAAGGTCCAAATCAGGAGCAGAAGGAGAGCGAGCACGAGCAAGGAACTCAGGACCGCTAGGGGTGCCCCCACACACTGAGACAATTGGGATGTTCTATTGGGAACTCACCAAGGCCAGCTGGCCTGGGTCTGAAAAAGCCTGGGATAAAACGGGACTCTCTGAACATAGCGGACAATGAGGGCTACTGAGAACTCAAGAACAATGGCAATGGGTTTCTGATCCTACTGCACGTACTGGCTTTGTGGGAGCCTAGGCAGTTTGGATGCTCAACTTACTAGACCTGGATGGAGGTGGGGGTTCCTTGGACTTCCCACAGGGCAGGGAACCCTGATTGCTCTTCGGGCTGAGGGAGGGGGGGACTTAATTGGGGCAGGGGGAGGGAAATGGAGGCGGTGGCGGGGAAGAGACAGAAATCTTTAATAAATAAATAAATTAAAAAAAGTAGTCATTATCATTTTGTACTATGATCATGATTTTAAGAGGCTTTTACTGTATATAACTCCACCCACATTTAAGTAGCAAGTCTGCTCTGATTTGTGCTAAGTCATAATGAGATTCAAATCTAAACCACATGCTGGAGTATCAGACATGACTAGAGTCTTCTGATTCCAACCCCCCCTTGCCAGGCTAACTCTGAAAACATCATTTTAGTTAAATAATTATTTAAATGTGTGCTCATAGGAAATATTATCAAATTATAGTAAATGAACAAATGCAATCAAATAAAACTATGTCTCCTCATGAGCACATAATGATCTGAGATGTTTGGCCCCAGGAAATGTGGTTAGAGTGAGCATTCATCTTTGTCCACTGACTCAGGTGTGTGTGCACAATAATCCAAGTTTTAATAAACTTAATTTCTGTCTCAGTCTCCATTCTGCAGTTGGGTGGGGGATGGCCCTCTCTCCAGGGTCATGTGAAGGTCATTTGTCTTTATAAATTATTCCTGAGATACCTATTATCCCATATTTATATGGACTTTTCAGATCTAAAAATTATTATTGCTTCTATGCTCTGCCACAGTGAAGAGACATGTATCAGGCTGGAGATCCTGAGCTGCAAAGAGACCATCTCCTGTGCACCATGCAGCATTTTTTTTTCAGACCTTGATGCCTTATAGGCTACTATCATAATCATCTTCATGCGTCCTTATTTGCTGGGATTCTAGACCATAAGACTCACCCGAGATAAGCTATCTTCAGCCTAATAAAACTTGATGCAACTGTCCTTGAGTATCTCATAAGAGACAAGTTCCAGGACTCCTGGAGGTACCAAAAGCCACAGATGCTCAAGTTCCCTAAATGAAATGGAGAACTATTTGCACATTCTGTTGTGTACTTTCATCTCCAGACTACTTACATTACCTAATATAGTATAAACTCTAGGGCTAGCAAGATGGTTCTGTGGGTAAAGGCATTTTTAACCAAGCCTGATGACCTGAGTTCTATCTCAGGGTCCTACATGATGAAAAGAGGGAACTGATCCCACAGTTTGTCCTCTATCTAGCCTCCACTGCCACACACACACACACACACACACACACACACACACATACACACACACAATGAATAAGTGAATGAGTGAATAAACAAAATGATAATAAATTAAAAGACAAAACTAAAGAAGAATTCATATACAAAAGACATATGAATGGTTTTTTTGTTACATTTTAGGAGAAATGACAAGAATTCTGAAAATGTTTACTACAAATTCATTTGTTAATGTTTTCTGTCATTGGTTGAGTCAGTGGTACAGAACATGCAGATATCAAAGACCAATTACATTTCCCTCCTGTTTTTTTTTTAGGCCAGTCTTTCCTTCCCACAAACCTTCTTTCTCCCACCTCATCCTCTCACAAACTTTACAGATAAACATGATGACTAATTTTATATTCAAGGAAGCAATTCAAAGAACAAAAATCTTAACCTTTGATTTAAAACATGAAAAAGAACTAACTACACAGAATGTTTCCTAGTCTGCTCTGGTCTATCTCCATAACTACAGAACTATTAACACATGAAAAAGAACTAACTAACTACACAGAGCATTTCCTAGTCTGCTCTGTTCTATCTAAATAACTACAGAACTATTTTTAGAATCTGCTCACAGAGCACAAAGGAAGAATGTTAACCTGTCAGAAATTAGAAGAAAATATGAACTTTGGATAGCTATGAAGCACAGACTACTTATTTCCTTCTCCTTGCCAATTAGTGTCACTCAATTAAATCAGATGAATTTTCTCTTAATCCAGTGGATTCGAAACTCATTAAAACAAATGAATAACTTTCATTGAGATTTTTTCTTCTATTTATACACAACCCATCAGTTTAGCTCACAGCCCTCCTAAGAAACTCTTGGAAGCCTAAACAAACTGTATTAAAGTTATTCTCTTTCCTCTGTTCATTCTGTCTAGTTTTGTTTTTTCTTAAAGATAGCTTCTCTGAATTTTCACAAATATGCATGGAGAAGAACTTTTAAAAATTAGGATTTGGATGGAGGCTTCTAGGAATTTTTGAATTATATATGTCTAAAGTAATAAATGTAGTTAATAAACATGACTAATTTATTAGGACTTAATGAATTGCAATAATCAAATATCAGTGAGATATCTACCTTCAAGGTACAGGCTGGACACCTTTGGTCCTATGCTGTTCATAAAACAAGGATGATAAAGATTGATATTGAGTTTATAAACCATAATATGCAGGACAAGCCAATTTTTGCAGCAAAAACATCTGTTGAAAACGCTAATTGGTAACTCACTGTTCTGAGTTCTGCAAGGTTTCTTAGAGTGTCTACAATTCAGTCTCATGAATAGAAACATAAAAGCACTCCAGAGTTGAGGGACTGAATCTGGCAGAAACATCCTAAAAAAAAAAAAAAAAAAAAAAAAAAAAAAACCTGGTATACAAGCTAAAATGCTGGTTTGTTCTCTCACACCAGGAATATACTCTCTGTTCCAAGAAAAATCTGTTTCTTTTCTCTAAAAAGCCCCTTTACCCTGACATCAATAAACTAAGAAACAAGTTATTATCAGAAGTTGCTTCATGAGCTCAGTTCCCAAAAGGAAGAGAATGTGATCCTCTTGAAGAGTTTGGTCCAGACTGAGAAATCAGTCCCATTTCAGTCAGTGAGCTGACACTGAATGGGCTTCCTATACAATGATACAAACTGTGCTGTATCTTAAGCACAAACAGTTGAACAACACAGAACCACCTCAGAGCTCAGAGTGGAGCAAGGGAAAATCAGACATGGATAGCATTTGTGATCTGTGGGCAGAGTTCTAAGACTCACAGCCATAGGTGCTGCGAGACTCATCCAGCTTTGTTCTGAGGATCAAGAAGGACAAGGTAAGCCAGGTGTGGTGGTACATGCCGGTAATGCCAGCCCTCATAAGAAGGAGACAGCAGGAACAAAGATGGCAAGTTTGAGTATACAGCCTGAGCACACAAAAAGTTAATGTCTCAGGAACAAAAAATGGGAAAAGAAGTCTCATCAAGCCTAAGGTATTTGGATGAGTTCAGTATAAAGAATGAGAAATGCTACCAAGTACAAGCAACAGGAGGAAGGGGTTTCAGATGGGAAGAATTGACATACGCAAATAAAGACAGGAAGAATTGACATACGCAAATAAAGACAGGAAGAATTGACATACGCAAATAAAGAAATGCAAACAACATCTCCAAACCTAATGAGAAAATATGAACAAGAAAATTAGCATGATTCCTGAGGCAAAAATAGCCATTCAAATGTCAACTTCCTTTCTCTTGCCTTTTCCAAATTCAAAAAAAAAAAGTAAAACAGAACAGGAAAAGACTGGTGTGAAGCTTCTATATTCACAGAGCTCCTTTCAAATTAAAAAGAAAAATCCAAAACATGACAAATGTCTTAGAAAGAGTCAATGCCTTTGAGAAGGAGGCCATTAGCTGAAACTTCACTGGCTGTCACCACCATGCTTCTGGTAAAATATAAAAGAATTTTGACTTTAGAGACTCCTCACGCTGGGCGGTGGTGGCGCACGCCTTTAATCCCAGCACTTGGGAGGCAGAGGCAGGCGGATCTCTGTGAGTTCGAGACCAGCCTGGGCTACAAGAGCTAGTTCCAGGACAGGCTCCAAAACCACAGAGAAACCCTGTCTCGAAAAAAAAAAAAGAAACAAAAAACAAAAAAGAAAGAAATTAAGTAGAGACTCCTCACTCAGTGCTCTGTATGTAACAAATATTCAATAATAAGTAATTCTTTGATAGATAAATGAGCATATAAAAGTAAGCATGGAAAAAAAATGGAACCACTTTTCTCATTGTTACTTTTGTTCAAATGCCTAGGCACTTGCCTCGTAACTTGCCCTTTAGTTGTGAAAATATAATTGGGGAGTGCTGCTCAAATTTCATTAAGTTTAGAGAGAAGGAGTTACCCACTTTTCAAATAATGTTGAGAGTGATCACTTGGTGCTTCTACAATAATTATGCAATGTAGAGTCAAATCGTCAGTTATCATAGCCTTTCTGGAGAAATTATTAGTGGGTCAAGGGAAACAGAAGCTAAGGAATATTTGACTATTCTCCAAAATTGCACTGGGGGAATAGGAGTGGATTTTTTTAAATTCAGCCTCTGATTACCTCACCTTCCTGTATCCATCTCCTTGTAAATGAACTTGCTTGTGCATTCTCCAACTACAAAGATGCAGAGGACATTCATACTCTTTCTTTACCCCAGGGCCCTTTCTCAGTCACTTTATCAAATTCCACTGCTGCCTGTTGGCCAGCTCTGCCTCTGAGAACACACCAACACCAAGATTCTAAGTCAGTCTTGCATAAGGCAAATTCAATTTGCAAAACCCCAGTGTTGCCCAGGTGAGGTTCTGGAGGGCAAGGCAGGTCCGAATTGAACAATTCATCTAACTGAATCCTTGAACTGATTTCTCAACCTGCTTGCCCACTCCATTTCTCTAAGAGAAAACACAGACACAAGAAAAGGCTGAAATCCATCATAGAGGCTCAAATTCACTCTCCACGTAATCAGACCATCGCTTTCCAATGTAATTAGAACAATTTTCCTCTCTAAGGCAAAGTGTCCATTGTTCTTGCACTACAGAGAAATTTATGAAACACACCAGAGGGCACAGTCAGTTTCAGGAAAGCAAGACCAGTCACTAGCTCTACTTATGATCTAGTTTTCCATCAGCCTCTGGGGTCTCAGAATAAACACTTCCCACAGCTACCAGTGCAGAAAATGAGGCTTAAAAGGACCATGCTTTTCACATCACTAAAGAAACAAAAAGCTGTATTAGTTATTTTCTTATTACTGTGAATCAATACATGACAAAACACAATTTAAAGAAGGAAGGCTTATTTTATCTCATGGTTCAAGGATGCAGGCCATCTTGGTGGGGAATGTAAACAGGTACAACTTGCTCTTATCTCAGGTCTTCGGGGAACAGAGGAAGTGAACTTGTGAAGCTCATCTGGCTTTTTCCTTTTTCCATTTATTTCCATCTAGGACACCAGCCAAAGGCCTACCTCAGTAATGCCTCAGGTTTTGTTTCCTATCCATTCTAATTAAGGATGAAATTAATCCACCATTGAAGACTAGTGAGTCTATCATTGTGTGGCTTTATAACTGTCCATCATCATTATGCACACACACATATGCACACACATCATGATAAAAGATTTTTTTAGTAATTCTATTGTGTCACTGGTCCCTTTATCAGTTGATTTACCCATATGTACTAGAGGGTAGGCTGAGTGTGACCTAGAGATACATCATTTACCTTTATAGGTCCCTTACACAGTGAAAGCAACATTTGTGGAGCAAATAGGTAAAAATTTAAAATGTAGAGACAGAGGCTGGGGAGATATCTCAGCAAAGTGCTTACTGTGCAAGCATGAGGGCCTGAGTGTGATCCCTAAAGCCCATGGGGAGAAAAACCTGGGGATATTGACACATGCATATAATCGCAGCATTGGAGACAGGTAGAGTCCCTGGTGCTTGATGCCACCCAGACTAGCTTAGTCAGTGAGCTCCAGACCAAGAAGAAACTTTGCCTCAAAAAATAAGATGAACAGCCCAGGAGGAACAGCATCTAAGACTGTACTCTCTTTTACATAAGCATGCATGGAAACAGCACCTGCACCTACACATATATACACACACAAAGAAAAATGTAGGTATCTGTTGGGATTCCCATATTAAAAATGTTTTTAATGTCATGAGTAAGAATAGTATATATGTTCCTTTTATTTTAAGATTTTGTGTTTATAGAACTGTGTACATACATAGTTGTAAAGACTAGCCAGTGAATATCAAATGAAGCATACTTACCCTGTTTAGAAACTTCAGAGAAACATCACCCTTCACAATAGCCACAAATAGCAAAAATATCTCAGAGTAACTCTAATTAAACAAGTGGAAGACTTGTATGACAAGAACTTTAAATTTTTGAAGAAAGAAACTGAAGAAGACACCAGAAAGTGGAAATATCTCTCATGCTCTTAGGTAAATAGAATTAACATAGTAAAAATGGCAGTCTTATCAAAATTAATCTACAGATTCAATGCAATTCCTATCAAAATCCCCCCCCCAAAAAAATTCTTCACAGACCATGAAAGAACAGTACTCAACTTCATATAGAAAAGCAAAAAACCCAAGATAGCCAAAACAATCCTATATACAATAAAAAGAACTTCTGGAGGCATCACAATTCCTGACTTCAAACTCTACTGCAGAACTACAGTACTGAAAACAGCCTGGTATTGACATAAAAACAGACAGGAGGACAAATGGAACCGAAACAAAGACCCAGATATTAATCCACACACCTTCGAATGTCTGATTTTTGACAAAGAAGCAAAATGAAAGTATATTTAACAAATGGTGCTGGCACAACTGGATATCAACATGTAGAAGAATGAAAACAGACCCATATGTATCACCATGCACAAAACTCAAGTCCAAATGGATCAAAGACCTTAACATAAAGCCAGCTACACTGAACCTTATAGAAGAGAAAGTGGGAAGTATACTTAAACTCATTGGCACAGGAGACCACTTCCTAAATATAACCCTAGCAGCACAGACACTGAGAGAAACAATTAAAAAATGGGACCTCAAATATATGCAAACCAAAAAAAAAAAAAAAAAATGGGACCTCTTGAAACTGAAAAGCTTCTGTAAAGCAAAGTACGTGGCCAACAAGACAAAATGACAGCCTACAAAATGGGAAAAGGTCTTCACTAACCCCACATCAGACAGAGGTCTGATCTCTAAAATATACAAAAAACTCAAGAAATTGGTCATCAAAAGAACAAATAATCCAATTTTAAAAAAATGGAGTACAGACTGAAATGGAAAACTCTTAACAGAGGAATCTAAAATGGCTGAAAAACACTTAAGGAAATGCTTAACTTCCTTAGTCATCAGAGAAATGCGAATCAAAACAACTCTGAGATTCCATCTTAAACCTGTAAGAATGGCCAAGATCAAAAACACTCATGACAACTTATGCTGGAGAGGTTGTGTAGTAAAGGGAACACTTCTGCATTGCTGGTGGGAATGCAAGCTGCTACATCCCCTTGGGATGTCAGTGTGGCAATTTCTCAGAAAATTAGGAAACAAGCTTCCTCAAGACCCAGTAATATCACTCTTGGGTATATATCCATAGTATACTCAATCATCCCTTAAAGACATATGCTCAACTATGTTCATAGCAACATTGTTTATCATAGCCAGAAACTATAAACAACATAAATGTCCTTCGACCAAAAAATGGATAAGGATAGTGTGGTACATTTATACAATGGAGTACTACACAGTAGAAAAAAAAAACTACATCTTTAATTTTGTAGGCAAATGGATGGAACTAGAAAACATTATTTTGAGTGAGGTAACCCAGATACAGAAAGAAAATTATCACATGTACTCACTCATAATACAAGTGGTTTTTAAACATAAAGGAAAGAAAACCAGCCAACAAATCATGATCCTAGAGAACCTAGACAACAATGAGGAGCCTAAGAGAGACCTACATAGATCTAATCTACATGGGAAGTAGAAGAGATAAGATCTCCTGAGTAAATTGGGAGCATGGGGACCTTGGGAGAGGATTGAAGGGGAGGGGAGAGGTAGAGAGGGGAGCAGAGAAAAATATAGAGCTCAATAAAAATAATAATAAAAAAATAAAGTTCTTTGAGCTTTTCTCCCTCACTCTCATTTCCAACTCCAATCCACCATAAGTGGAGCCCTTCTTTGAATCTGCTGTCTATGAAATAAACATTTTATGAGAAAACATCAGACACTTTTAAGTAAAAATGAGTGTGGTCATGTTTCTTTTTTTTTATCTCAGAATGAACAGAGGTTTGCTGTTCTGTATAGTCTTGAGAAGGGTCTACAACATCCATGCTTTCAGTTCTGAATAAGTTCGTTAAACATGTTGCAAACAAAAGTAAAACAACAAATAGTAAGTAGCAGAGAGATTGCAAAACATGACTAAATTGGATAATGAAAATATCCTGGGGTCAGAGACAATTTGGGTAGTCCAATTAAGAAGGCAAGCAAAAAAAGGTAACACCATCAAATCAGGAACTTGCAAATACACCAGAAATAAACTGGGGAAGCAGTGGCAGTAGGTCAGAGTTTCCAGTTGAGGGTACCAGACAGAGCAGAGCATCTTCTTGGGAGTCACCTCCAAGTCAAAGAATAAAAAACAGCAGAAAGCATCATTAATTCAAGGATTTTCAGGTATCCACAGAGTAGCTGGACAAGCCCTGATAAAATAGCGCAGTTGCGCTTCCCAGTGAAGTGGGGGATGGGAGGCAAAGTAGAGTTTCCATGTTCCCCACCATGATAATAATGAACTGAAACTGTAAGTCACACAATTAAATACTTTCTTTATAAGAGTTGACATGGTCATGCTGCCTCTTCACAACAATATAAACCTCAACTAAGACAGACAGACAGATTATAGATGATGGATGGATGAATGGATGGATGAATAGATGGATGACAGATGGATAGATAGATAGATAGATAGATAGATAGATAGATAGATAGATACTGATTAAAGATAGATAGATGACAGACAGATAATAGTGGGTTACTGTCAGATTTAGACCACTCCAAACTCATATTGACTAGTTCTGTTCCCACATTTCAGTGATCACTTCTTTTCTTTCCTATAGGCCAATACTGTAGATCAACCCTTACCAAAGGAAAAGAGTGCGGCTGTATTTAGGCTGCAATGTTTAGTTTTCTGGGCAATGACTCTTCCTTGGTCCATGCCAACCACAATAATATTAGTCTATTTGGGCCAGGGTTTGGTCAAAAAGAGAAATCTGTTGGGAATATGAACCACTATAACAGATATTTCAGTGTGAGTCCCTTATCCTAGGAGCTGTGGCAGCCTGCATGAACCCATGGAGTCACAAACAAGAGGATAACATGAGCAGTACTTGTGGATAATAGAGTATAAATAGGTCCTTTTTATTAAAAAAAAATCAACAGCAAATACATACATACATACATACCTGACATTGTATTCAACTATACTTAGAAAATGAATAATAAATATTCATGTACTTTTTTCTGAAAATATCCTAGCTGATAAATTTGTCAACAATAAAGGAATGAAAAACAGACTTAACTATTCTCAATAAGACATAAAAATATAATGATATTCCTAAAATATGAACTAAAAGGCCTTCAGATATATTAGTGTGTAAGTTAACATTTAACAGGGGCCAAAAACCAGCAAGCCACCATGTTGTTTCTTGGTCCAACCATTCCCTATATGATAGTAAGTTTTCTGTGGCCCTGGGAATTCTATTTCATTTAGAGAAGTCAAGTATACATATAATTAAAATTAAGAGAATAAATGTATTGATTAATTTTCACATTGCTGGGACAAAATCCTGAGAATAAGAAGCTTTTAAAATGAAGGGTTTATTTTGACTCATGGTTGATGGGGATA
The DNA here is from genome assembly GCF_018167655.1 of Microtus oregoni. Lineage (NCBI taxonomy): Eukaryota > Metazoa > Chordata > Mammalia > Rodentia > Cricetidae > Microtus > Microtus oregoni. The sequence goes on from NW_024543077.1 coordinate 20,569,993, forward strand.
TAGTCAATCAGGCATGGGAGACATGAACAAGAACATGAAATGCATGCTCATGATGCATCTACAGTTAGGAAGCAGAGATAAATCAATGTTAGGGCTTCACTCACCATCTCCTTTTTATTCCATTTGGGACCCCAGCACTGTGGGGATATGTGCTGCCCATAGCCAAGCTGTTTCTTCCTTTTTCAGTTAAATTTCTCTGGAAGCACCCTTCCAGACATTCCCAAGAATGTGTCTCCTAGGTGATTCTAAATCTCATCAAGTTGACAACAAAGATTAACCATCACAATAAGCAAAACATTATTTGAAGGAAATAGATGAATTGCTTTGGGCTATGCAATAAAATATAGAAGCAATCACAATGCCTCATTCAAACATGAAGATCTCCAAAGCAATACAGACAAGAGAACAAGATGTTCTGCCCACTTTGTCATGACACTCTTCCTTCTGTATTCTCATCTTTATAGTTCTATCACTCACCCAATGGCCAATGCCAGAAAACTGACATTTATTTTGTTATTCTCTCCTCTCAACTCACCTCTACAGCTGATAAATTACTACCATTTGCAGCTTTTTTTTTATTTTCGAGACAGAGTTTCTCCGTAGCTTTTGGTTCCTGTCCTGGAACTTGCTCTTCTAGACCAGGCTGGCCTCGAACTCACAGAGATCCTCCTGCCTCTGCCTCCGGAGTGTTGGGATTAAAGGCGTGTGCCACCACCGTCCGGCTGGCTGCATTTGCAGCTTTTTATGAGGGTTTCAAGCATCTAAACTTCTCTTCATGTCTGATGCCACATCTTTAACCACCATTATCTTTCATGTAAAATGCTGTTAATAGTTTTTCTTTCGCTTAAAAGCTTCTAGGATAGTTATTGTGGCATTTCCAAAACGAGACTTCTTAAAAAACAGATTTGCCCATTACTTGTCTTCAAAGTAAAATCCAGTATTATTCTTAAACTTTCATAAGTTGGCCCCTGTCCACTCCACAGTATTCTCTTTATTCCAAACAATTTGAAAGTTCTTTAAAAACATATTATATTATTCAGATTTATATCTATCTCTTCAGCCTACATCTGCAAAGAGAATCTCAGCATTCCTTGTGGACCTCATCATACTGACAAGTCCATAAAGTATTTGTAATGTCTCAGGCCAGAGAGGAGAACAAGGAAAGTATGGTGTGCAGAACAGACAACGGCCCAATCTAAAAGGTCTCAGACATTAAGTAAATACTTCATTCTTATGGAATCAGGCAGAAACACAGAAATTGAGAAAACAGTCAACAAGACACAATGCAAAAAAAAAGTGGAATGGAATAGATATCCGAAATAAAAAGTATTCTCAGAGTCTGAAAGGTTCACTGATTCAGCTTTAGGTTGATTATATAGATTACGACAAGTAGAATGAGGAGTCTATTTAAGATACCCACTACTAAACACTTTATATCTATCCTAATAATAATCTTATTATATTTATATCCCCTCTCTTATCCTTAAGAATAATATCTTAAGATATTCACTTATCTAGGGGAGAGGCCATATCTTATTTATCTGTAAGGTACCTTATTCCTCAAGGTACGCTCGCAAAAAAAGTAGAAGTAGAGTGGAATTAACAAACTAGAATTTATCTGCTTAGGTGAGTAGTCTCCAAATACGTTCAAAATTTTCCCAACTTGGGGAGCCCTGTGCCCCAGGGGCACTCAGCTGGTCTTCTAGGTCACCATGTACCATCCACCATGTTCCCTCTGCAGTGATCCTGACCCTGGTGTAATGGCTTCTATGTCTGGAAAAGTCACCCATGATGCTGTGGACAGGAGCAGTATTGTTAACTGAAGCTACCACACAGGAGCCACTGTCACAACCCTGTCTGTGAATCAGCCCAGTCTCAACTTCCTGTTGGCCTGGTCCTCTGTGTTGTCTTTAGCATTTGCTGTGGAACTTGCCAGAGATATCCAGAAACAAACAAACAAGCAAATGGAATTCCTGTTGCCTTTGGCTTCACAGAGTTTGTATTTCTCTAAGTCCATCAGTGAAATCATTGCTAAATCATTTTATCTTAATTGCGGGTCTCTCCCCTCTGAGGGAAACCTAAATCCGTGGAGGGCTAAATGGAGACCAAATAACTTTGATTTGCCTCCTGATCCACCCCATTCTCAGCACTGCCACTCTGTGACAATCTGCCTTTAGGATCACACGTTCCTAAAGGAGACACCCAGGCACTGTCACTCTGAAATTTTTACCATGCTTTCCGGGCCTCACTGATAGAAATGTGGTCATAAATATTTACTGAGGAAACAAGAATGTTTGAAAAAATTTAAATGTAAAACAATTGCGTTCCTCTAGAAATAATGTGTAAATAGTCACTATGCTCTAAAAAAGACACTCAGCATTATTATTCGTGAAGGAAACACAAATCAAACCTGCAATGAGAAAACAGGATATAGGACTGAAATCTCAAGGTCCAAATCAGGAGCAGAAGGAGAGAGAGCACGAGCAAGTAATTCAGGACCGCGAGGGGTGCACCCACACACTGAGACAATGGGGATGTTCTATTGGGAACTCACAAAGGCCAGCTGGCCTGGGTCTGAAAAAGCCTGGGATAAAACCGGACTCACTGAACATAGCGGATAATGAGGACTACTGAGAACTCAAGAACAATGGCAATGGGTTTTTGATCCTACAGCACGTACTGGCTTTGTGGAAGCCTAGGAAGTTTGGATGCTCACCTTACTAGACCTGGATGGAGGTGGGTGGTCCTTGTACTTCCCACAGGGCAGGGAACCCTGATTGCTCTTCGGGCTGATGAGGGAGGGGGACTTGATGGGGGAGGCGGTGGTAGGGAGGAGGCAGAAATCTTTAATAAATAAATAAATAAATAAATAAATAAAAGAAAACAGGATGTAGCAGGACACACTTATATTGTTGACACTTGAGAGGTTGATACAGAAAAATCAAAAATTTGATGCCAATTGGGACTCCATAGGTAAACTCTGCCAGATAATTAAAATTCAGCAAATTAGAAAGTATTGATTTCATATCCACATCTTAGGGAAAACTCAGAAATTCCACTCCTATAAAATTGAATATGTACATTCATGCAAAATCTTACAGTATACAAGTATTCATAAAGGTGTTATTCACAAAAACTAAAATGTAGACATAGCCCAATACTCATTGTCTGATGAGAATAAATACAGTGAGATGAATCTAGGTGATGGCATAGTATACAGCAACTAAAGAAACAAGGTACATTATGCTGAATAACTGAAACATATGTGAAATGATCAGTGCTAAAACATGGTTGAACGTTTCAATACTATTTTAGGATCTGGCGAGATTGCACAGAGTGTAAAAGCATTTCCTCCTCTCCTTGTAGCACCCGAGTTCAGTTCCCAGCACCCATACTGGGGAGCTCACAAGCACGTGTAACTCCAATTCTAAGGTATCTGAGGCCCTCTTTGGGATTCCTCAGCATCTGCACATACATGGCATACACTTACTCAAATGTACACACTCACACAATTAATTAATTAGCTTTAAAAAGATGTACTAGATACCTAACCTCAAACCTCTGAGAGTAACCAAATTTGAAGAAAGTCTTTGTATATGGTCAAATTAATGATGTCATCAGAATAGGCCCTACTCCAACAGGGCGAATGTCCTGAGAAGGGTAAACTTGAGCACAGAAAGAATGCCCTGGGAAGATGCAAGTGAATATTAACGCACAGCAGTTAGCAGTCAAAGAACACTAAACATTCTCCTTGCTCTCCAACCCCTAGAAGCTAGAAACTGTCTCCCCAGTAGCACTCAGGAGGAAGCAATCTTAACTGAAACTTTCCTCCTTGACCTCTGTTCTTCAGAAGCAAAATGCTCAAGTTCTACCATTTAAGCCACCCAGCATGGGGCCCTATGTAGTATGGAAGTCCCAGCCACTGACACAACCCAGAGACCACCAGAGAGAGCAGCAACCCCACCCATGTTCTTATTGTCATTTTTCAGTTTAACTTCTTTGTCCTAAAGGCCAAGTTTATAACAATATTTGAAGGCCAACCCGCTGCAGCAGGAAACTCTTGTGCCCACAAGCACCTAGGATTATTCTCCTTCTTAAGGAGAGCCTTTAACCTCAAATCATCAGCAGCAAACTGTCAGGGCTACAATGTCATGATCCTCCCGCCACCCTTGTGCTTCCTCATGACACGCTATTCATCTCTAGCAGCATGGCAGGAAACCATCCTCAAAATCACAATTTTGTGAAGCGAAGCATGACTGGGGCAAGTGATCCCCAAGAGTTCAATAACAAACATGAACAGCTGTTACAAATCGGGAAAAGAATACAAGCCTAGAAGAAGAGGGAATAATGTTGCCACACTGACATTTCATACCCAAGGCCCTGTCTGAGCGCATGTCACCAGCACACCTGCTGCACAAACAGCATTTTGATATGATTTAATATATTCAATGATGAGTTCAAAAGTGCAGCATGCACATAACTTCATTCAAAGGCCTGTAAATTAGAGTGATTTTCTAATGAGCGATAATAAGTCAGATTTCCCAGCCTGCACTTATGAAGACACAAGCTGAGCAAATGATGGCTCAAAGATAAAGGGCCTGCCCTTGCTTTTCCCTCCTACTTACGTTGTTTAGAAGATCAAATATCTAGGAACCAACGGCAGTCACAGTCCTAGCTGCACAGTCAGCCTTCGGAGATGGGGCTGCTCCTATCAGTATCATTCTAACACCATCCTCCTTAAATTCAAAACTGACCTCAGTTTGCCAAAGACATGTGCAGATAAAGAAACTAGAGAAAATGGAACCATATGTCCTAGAGAGGATAAGTCCTGCATCTAACCATATAAAGGCTATTTCAGAGAAAATCAGTTTAACCCAATGACCTATTTACCAGTTTCCAACACAATACTTCTTTTGTGTGCTTTAGTAGTGCTCTCAATCTGCCAAATCTTCCATAGGTGCCTACTCTGTACCAAGCAGAGTACAGAGTGCTAGGATAAAGTCAAAAACAATATAGTCATAGTACCTGCCAAGAAGATAGGACAATGGGCAAAAGGTCAGGCTTGGAAGTCAGACCCAATCAAACTCCATCTTGATTCTGTCATTTCTTATTGGGGAAATCATGGAGGAATCACGTGACTTCTTTGAACATCATTTCTTCATCCTCATCCTGTGCATTTTAAAATCTCTAGTTACATAGGAAGCCCTAGAAAATGGAAGCCAAAGTTAGGAATTCACAACCATCTCTAACTCCAGCTACTAGAGATCAGATACCCTCTGCTGTCTGCAAACACCTATACACACACTCATACTACACAGATACACACACACACACACACACACACACATTTTTAAAATATAAGCAAAATTTTTTTAATAATTAACAATGGTTAGAGAACTTGTTCCATTCTCAAAACAGAAAATGTTTAACTTGTCATCCTTCTTCTTATTGAAGATCAACCAAAAACTGAAGTAACACAATCTTGACTCCTAGGGCCAATAAAAACTTCATAAAAACTATAGAATTAAAAAAAAACTATAGAATTCATCTGCATTGTATAAAATTATACAGAATGCATAAATTCTGATCTCTATAGATATATAGGCATTCCTAAGTCATGTGAAAATATACTGGAATAATTCTCTCATCCTGAAAAAATAAACTGCTTCTACTGAGAAACCAATAGTATTGCTACAAAGTCAAATGTTTTTCAGTACCAGGAAGAAAAATAATAATAATTTGCTTCCCAAAGAGAGACTGTTTTCTCCATTTATCAGAAAAAAAAAAAACTAGAATCTGTTATTCCTGAGGTACAGTGAACCTAGAAGATTTAAGGAAGGTCTTCATCTACTGGGTAGATATTTCAGACTTATCATAAAACGGGTTTCAAAATACTAGAAACGGGGAAGAAACAAAGAAAGCAAGCCACATTGCCTCTAGTTGCTCTCAAAAAAAGAAAAGGAAGGAAGGAAGGAAGGAAGAAAAGAAAAAGGCAAAGAAAAAAACTTGATGAGGTAGACAGTGATTTTACTGGAAGCATTCCCTCTATAATCTAGCCACCATTCTAAGTGATTGCTTCATTTGCCAGCCTTCTGATTCTTCTGCTTGGCATGCCCATTTATATACTCTGAGAGCCCAACCTCCCCAGACTTCAGCCAGCTTCTTCCTCCCATGAACTGCTAATGATTGCACTGGCTTGTCCCAGCTCCCTTTGGGGGCAGCTTTGATAAAGGGGGGCCATGACCCAAGAAGAAAGGATTCAGAAGACCAACTGCCTGATGATTTAATCCACAAGCAACTGGCATGGATGATTCCTTAAGACTTCCAGCTCTGATTCTAACAATTTACAAATCTTCCCAGGAGAGCCAAGAGAAAGAAAGAGATACTGTGTCTATCCAGAAACTATAACTGGTGGTAAATAATTCAGCCTCAGTTCAGACCTATTAGGAGAAGCCTAGAGAGCTAGTTGAGACCTAAGATAAAAAAGGAAGGCTTTCCCATAGACTTGGGATAGATTGGGAAGAAGGGGGAGAAAGGGGGATATATAAGCATCTTTATCTTAGCATAACTAACAGCAGATTATCCCTCACCTCTGAGGTTTAAATAAAAGGGAAAGCGAACCGAGGAAAGCAATTAAGAAGGCTTAATGAGGGTTTGAGAAGGTTTCGCTGCAAGCGATCTTCCAGCTTGGAGAGTGAGGAGCAGGAAGAATGCTCCCATCCTATTTAGTCCATCTGAAGCCAGATATGCTTTGAGAACTGAACACTGGTCATTTGTATTAGGATAATTCACCAGTTGCCACTAAGAAATTACCCTGGGGAATGCTCTGGGAAGGAAGAGGGGGAGGGAGGGCAAAGGACAGGCTGTGTCCCCCTCACCTTATTGTTCCAAGCCTGTGCTCATTTGCATAACCCTCTGAGGATTAAGTCTTTTCTGCCATTTGGTAGATTGCCATCAAATTTCAAGTGACATGATGCACGGTAGATTTATGCACCGTGAAGCAGATACTGCAGGGGTTTGGTGTGTTTGTGTTTCATTTCCAGTTAACAATACACAGGGGGCTGTCACACTAACAAGGTTTATAATGATTGACTTGTTCGGCCGTATCGAGACCTTTACTTCAATAGAACAGAAGCCTCACCAAACAGGAAATTTATATTTGAACAGATGTCTGTCTCAAAGGGTGGAGCCATGTTTCTGCCTGGCTGGGTAGGGAATGAATTGTCCAAAGCACATGGCACAGCTAAGATCTGGACAGTTTGCAGGGTCTCTGGATCGCCAGAATCTTACTCTCATGAAATAGAATCCTTTCAAACATGTCTTCCCAAAGAAGAATTTACCAGGCATCATTCAGCATGGCCATGTGGTCACTTTTAAACAAGCAGTCATGATGTTAGAAAATGGAAATATCATATCAGAACAAAAAGAGTTTTCAGCTCCATGAGGGAGAGCCGTCTCATTCCCCATTTCCTACAAGAGTGATAAAACCACTGTCAGAGGAAGTTACAAGGAATCAGTAGGAAAGAGCTGGGTATGTTGACCCATACCTCCAACCCCAAGAGGCTGAAACAGAAAGCTCATGAATTCAAGATAAACTTAGGCTACACAACAAACCTTGGTGTTTCAGGAAAATCAATACAGAAAATGTCTCTTAAGAGTTTTGCCCAAAGTTGTCTGAGAGATGTTTGTTTGACCAAACACAGAGAGATGATAGAAATGACCCTGTAAGTCACTTGCTGTGGACTTGGGTAGACAGATTCCTATTATGTGGGAAGGAATTGTAAATAGTAAAAACAAAAACATACTGGGATGGAATGGTATAAGGAACAGAGAAAAGAAACTGTTTCTGAAGCCTATTCCACCCAAGTAGCCTGAAAGATGGGACAAACGTGGTCCTTGTCAGAAATTGCGCCCCTGGGGAGCTCAATATAATTTGCTGGTGAGTTAAGGTTTCTATTGCTGTGATGGAACACCATGAACAAAAAGCAAGTCAGGGAGGAAAGGGTTTATTTGGCTTACATGTCCATATTGTTGCTCATCATTTAAGGAAGTCAGGACAGGGACTCAAACAGGGAAGGAACCTGGGGACAGGTTCAGAGGCCATGAAGGAGTGATATTTACTGGCTTGGTACTTCTGACTTGACTTGCTCAGCCTATTTTCTTATAGAGCCCAGGACTGCCAGCCCAGAGATGGAACCACCCATAATGGGCTGGGCCCTCCCCCATCAATCACTAATTTAAAAAAATGCCCTACAGATGAATTCTTTGGAGGCATTTGCTTAATTTAGGTTTCTTCCTTTCAGAGAACTCTAGCTATCAAGTTGACATAGGACTAGCCGGCATAGATGGAACAAGCATGGTCCCTGTCTGGGCAGCTCCTGTGGGGAACTCTATATAACATACTAATAAGTGTTAAGATATCAAAGCGTTAAAGGGTATAAAAGTAATATTTGAGGACTAGGAGTGATGGCCTTAAGAGGGCTTGCTGTGAAAGCAAAAGAGCCTGAGTTCAAATACCCAGCACACATGTAGAAGATGCGCAGGACCAAGGAACCTGTCTCAGAAGAACAATAGGACAAAAGCAAAAGAGGAAGACACTTGATATCCATCTTTGGCCTAATATATTTGCACACATGTGTATACATAACACACATATATGAATGCACAAAAAGAATAATTTATTCTTGGCTTAGATTTTAAAATGCCTAGATATACACAGAATGAATAAACGAGTAAAAAAGTGGTTCCAAATCATTCTTATACCATCATCTTTAGGCCCAGAGGATTTTTACAAAACTTTTATACTTGCAAAATGAATCAATGGGCCTAGGTCACATGACAGAATGTGCTGGGCAGTAAAGATACAGAGGTTAAAAGGCAGATTTCATCCCAACATCCCAGAATTCACAGTCTAGTAGGGCAACAAATAAAGCCACATATTATGGTTAGTGCTATAATGTACGAATCAAAAATGCTATAAGAATGTGCCTAAGTCTCATTCCTGACATCAAGGTACATGCAGGAATCAGCTCGATAAAGAGTAGGACAGCATCAATCTTAGAGCAAAAGAGTGAGGGGCATTCTCAGAAATGAAGGAGGCTTCAGCACATGGAATATCATAAACAAGAAAAGGCAGTAAGAGTTGTCAAGCACCAGGTTGGGCAGTCTTGTTAGCTGATATTTACTTTGTCTTTTATTCTAAATACAATGAAACAGGGGACTTACTCAAATGTTTTCCCTTTAAAATATTATTCTGATTACAGAGTATTGAATGAATCATAATAAAATAGTATATGTGAGAATATTATTTTAAAAAACACAATTGCAGGAATGCCAAGTAATTAGCTCTGAAATAATGTAAATACAAGTAACATTATATAGACTGAGCAAGTTGTATTTACCTATTTGGTAGTGTGTGTGTGTGTGTGTGTGTGTGTGTACATGTACAAAAATCAAAGAATAAGAGCCCATGAATTTTAAGCAGAACAAGGGGAGATATATAGGAGGGGTTGGAGAGAGAAAATGCAATTATAATTTCAAAGCATAAAAAATATTTTAAAAGTTGCAGGAGCTGGAAAGAGGGCTCATTAAGAGCACTTTCTGCTCTTGCAAAAGCCCCAGGTTCAGCTCTGAACACCCACATGGTAGCAGCCTTGAAACTGCTTGCAACACCTATTTCAGGGAATCTAATGTCCTCTTCTTACATCCTCTGGCACCAGGTACATGCTCATTTTGTTTATATAGACATGAAGGCACTCACATATGAACATAAAACAAATATATTTTTTAAATAAGCTATTAAAAGTAGGACAAGGTAGCCCATGCCTCTTATCCTAGTACTCAAGATCTGGGAAAGAGGATCACAAGTTTGAAACCACCCTGGACTATACAGCCTCTTTTTTTCTCTCGTCTTCCCCACTTCTCTTACACACACACACACACACACACACACACACACACACACATGAACATGAACATACAAACACACACATGTACATTACAGCAACAGAGGTAGTTTGTAAAGATGTATTTTGGAAGTAGCACTGATAAACTTGAATTCTAATGTTTGTATCCTGAGTACCAGATAGACAGACAGTGGTGGCATCTTCTGAATGGCATATACCAAAAGAATTGTGTATACCAAAGTCAGAACCAATTGAGAAGGGAAGGAAACAGTGGTCATGAGTTTAATTTTCAGCAAATTTTAGTTTTCACCACTTTAAAAATAGACATCAAACAGATGAAGTCAGAAGCAAACATGAATAGTAATACAACCTGTGGCGAGTGATGAGGACATGTAAAGGAAGAATAGAGAGCTCTGTTTTGCCACATAGGTGAAGAGAAATGCCCACAGAATATGAGGAATAGGGTATGCTTGGTATCAGGGAAGTAAAAAAGAGAAAGTAACTCAATACAGGGATGATGGCAAGGGTATGCAGAAGAGGAAGCCTAGTACATTGCTGATATGAATACAGATTGGTGCAGCCATTATGGAAAACAACAGAATGGTCCCCAAGGCAAGCAAAAATAAAACCAGCTGGGGTAGTACAACTGTCATCCTCCTACTTGAGAAGTAGAGGCAGGAGGATCAGAAGTTATGAACATTCTCAGCCACATAGCAAACCTGAGGCCCTGAACTACATGATACCTTTTTTTAAAAAGGGGGGAGGGGGAGATTAGTAAAATGGCTTAGTGAATAAAAGGTACTTGCCACCAAGCCTGCTAACCTGAGTTTAATCCTGGGATCTACATGATAGAAGAAAGAATTTACTTCTTAAAGTTGTCCTCTGATCTTCATAGGTAATAGTCACGTATGCAAACCCATAAACACACTACACACAAACACACACACACTCATACACACACACAACACAAATAAATGTAAATTTTTAATTTAAATTTTTAGTTAATTTTAATGCTTTGATTGTGGGTCAGGGGTAGGGTATAGTGTGTTTGTAGGTCAGAGGACAACTTCCTTTCATCATATCTGTCCCCAGAGGTCACCTTTACCCGCTAAGTTATCATACCAGCCTTTAAGTGTTTTTGTTTTAGGAAGGAAGAAAGGGAAGCTAGCTCAAATATAAAGATCAAAAACTGGATACCATTTGAGGTGGACAAGGAGAAATGGAATATGCAGTCAGAGGAAATAAAACGGCAAATATGTAAGTTGGACAAGGTTAGAGATTTACTGTACAACCTCAGAGCTAATTAATAATTAATGAAATTATATTAAAGACTTTTATTAAATAAACAGATCTTAGCTACTCCGATCACCAAAACCTTAACTCTGTGAGATGACAGATGTTTTAATCTGCTTCACTACAGTAAGCATTTTAGCACCTATAACAGTGTGTTGCAAGCCTCAAATATTCTTGATAAAATGAATCCTGAGTGTCACTAAAAAGCAAAATGAAAGCTAAAATTATTCCGCACAGTTCCCTTCTTAGAAACATTTCTATAAATCAGTTGTGGGGGAAGAAGCCAGGCAGAATACAGTAGAGAAGACGGAAGCCTGGGAGCATGTAGGGTCTGAGCCCACATAGGCTAACTAAACAGGGGCTGAGAATGATCTTAAACTTCTGGTCCACTTTTACACCTCCTAACCGAAAAGCAGAAGATGCAGCGAGACTGTTTTCTGTCACCAGCCAAGTCTTCAGATTCACATGGCCTGAGACAAAGGAACCTGAGGCAATAAAAAGAGGCAGTTGTCATGACATCAACAATATGAGAGGAGTCAGGGAGAACGGGGTGTAAGAGGACCATCAGTTTCGTCACATACACAAATGATGAACCAGCTGGGAATCAATGGGAGATGTTTTGTGGGCCAGTTCTCAGTGAGCTGCTGGCTAAGTCTGGAGAAGAGTGAAGTGCAGTGCTAATTGCTCCGGCAAATTTGGAGTAGGAGTCCCAAAAGTTTACATTTTTGGGGCCCTGCAAGACCCAGCAGAGGCAAAAGGATTCCCAAGGAAAAGTTTGCCACTGACAATAAGACAGGTAAGTCACATTTTCAGAGGAGAATCCCAAATACTATGGTACCCTCCACATGTCTAAGGTTACAGCGCAATACCATGGAAACAAACCTGAAGAATCATGGTAGACATTTAGAAAGGACACACTCTGCTGGGTACTAAGACCTCTGTCACAAGCATTCCCCAACAAGAGCCACTGTGCTCTGTTGTTGATTACACAGCAAAGCCAGGGAAATGAGTCAGTTGTAGAATGATAGGGGTGAGTGGCTTACTGTTGGCATATGTTTTTAACAGCAGGACTATGAGCCAGGTCATTTCCCAGCACCAAACAAGGCCTGCTCTGCAACAGACAACATTTATCCCAAAAGTACGAAGTCAACACCTTTATCACAGTTCTAAGGACATGCTTTTATCCCATGATCTCAAGGCCAATGCTTTTTCCGCTTTATAAAATATTACAAGTACTTCAAAACTTTGTTTGCAGTAGTCACTGAGCAGTACCTGGCACAGACTATGTAAATGACATTTGTCTGCCTAAGTGGATGGGACGTATTTCTACCTAAATGCTATGTGGAAGCAAAGGCTGCTTCTGAGCCATGAGTCCACTGCACCTGGACTTGGCAGGCTGACTCTGAGGGATTTTTCTGATCTTGGTGGTGGTGAAACAGGAATGGAAGAGTGATGGAGATGTATAGAGTGTAAAGATACATAGAAGGAGGAGGAGGAGGAGGAGGAGGAGGAGGAGGAGGAGGAGGAGGAGGAGGAAGAGGAGGAAGAGGAGGAGAGTTTTGTTTGTTGAGGATCAACACAGTGCTAGGGAAAAGATTAGGATCTTATCACTGCACCATATGATTAAAATCCACTTAAGGAAACCTAAAAACTAGCAACCTAGTATTGAGCTCTCCAGTCAGACAGACTACATCTAAAACCCATTCCCATTATTTATTTGCTGTATGTTTTTATCTTCCATGTTCCTCCATTTCCTCACCTATTTAGCAGAAATGACAGTAAACCCACGCTCACCTGTACAGTCCCTTCAGTCATATCTGACATGTAGCAAGGCTTCATCAAAATCAACGTTTGCCATATTATCTTCAGATAATTTTGCTTCAGCACAGTTAGTGTATAACCACAAATTGCCAGGTAGTTCTGTATGCTTCACCACCTACTTGACGTATGCAGAGAATCAGAGACATCATCTATATCTTCTCTCAGAGAGCTCAGAGTTTAAATTTGAATCTGGTCAGAAAGTTCAAGTTCAGGAAGAACAGGCAAAAGGGAATATTTTAGAGCATGCATGTGTGTGCATGCGTGTGCGCAAACACACACTAATATACAACCATCCTGAAGGTTTTTGAAAAGTCATATTGTAGTTGTGATTTTTCTTTGGACTGCCAACCAGCTCCCAAATAAAGACACGAGACATTATTAATTATGAATGCTTAGGCTTATCCCACTAGCTCTTTTAACTTAATTTAACCTATTTCTATACCTCTTTGTTTTACCTTGCTTTTTCCCATTCTGTATGTTTTACTTTCCTGCTTCCTCCATGTCTGGATCGCCCCTGGCATCTCCCTACTGTCTCTTTTTCTTTCTTCTTCAAGTCTAAATTCCTCCTCTTAATTACTCTCCTAGCCATAAATTCTGCCTATATCTCCTCCCTGGATATTAGTCATTCAGATTTTTATTAGACCAATCAGGTGCCTTGGGCAGGCAAGGTTAAACTGTAACACATAATTAAACAAATACTCTGAAACACCATATCTCCCTCAAAATTTGTGTGTGTGTGTGTGTGTGTGTGTGTGTGTGTAGGTGGATAGGTGGGTGTCATGGCATGCATTGAGAAGTCGTTGAATTCCACCTTATTTGAGACAGAGACTCTTATTGCTTGACATTGCATAAGCCATATTAGGTACCCATGAGCTTCTAGTGATTTGTTTCTACCTCCCATCTCATTGTAGAATCATTGAGATTATAGATAGATCCTGTTTTTTTTAGTTTTACATAGATTCTTGAAATTCTCTTTTTGATTGTTATCATTTTCTTTTTTCCTTTTTTTTTGAGATAGGATTTCTTTTATTAGCCCTAACTAGCCTGTAATTCACTCTGAAGACCAAGATGGCCTTGAAATCAGAGATCTGCCTGCCTCTGCCTCTTAACTGCTGGGATTAAAGGTGTGTGCCACCACCACCTGGCCAGATTCTTGAAATTCAAACTCAAGTCTGTCCTTATGCTTGCATAGCAAGCATTTTACCTATTTAGACTTTGCCTCCCAAATCCTGAAGCAAATTATGAAAAACAAGTAGAAATGAGGCAGATAAAGAAGAGACACGGAAAATGATAAAAGTAAAAATAACAATTACAATGTAATATCATGTTTCATGTCTTCACAATTGACAAATTCTTCACTTAATTAAAAAAAACTGATTAGTAATTGGTCCAAAATATGGGCACATTGGCTACATCATGCCAGTGAAGGTTCTCTACTGCCTGAGTATTAATAGAGGTGATGGAGATAACTCTTTGTCTGGTTCCAAACACAAAATGATAGGACAAATCTGCCTACTACAACATCCCCATCTAAATGAAGAAGGAGGTGACAGGAAAAAATGAACCTACTGAGCAGAGAGAGGCAGGAAAGAGACAGATGGGATCAGAGATACTAGCACTGTAGTCATTCCTTGCCCTTCTGCTTGGGGTTATTCACACTGAAGAGAATCTATTCACAATAATGATAGGACTTTTGAAAACATGCTTAATATGTACTAAGGGATATGCCATGTACCTCACACTTTCAATAACCAAGACTCTCATAAACTGAACAAATATGAATCCCTTGCTGGTCAAGAAAGAATCAGCTACTGCTTAACTGCTTATTTCTTCCCAAATTGAATTAAGTTACTGCTTAGTCAACAGTTATGAACTGTGTCTCACTTAAGTGGTATCACCATTTAGGGTAGACAATGAAATCTTATGGCTGCTCCCATTTTGTTGTAGGAGCTGTGGGTTGCATTCTGCCATCCAGCTCCCGCCACCGGCTAGCTTTACCCGAAATAACAACACACAAACTGTATTCTTTTAATCACTGCTTGGCCCATTATATCTAGCCTCTTCTCGGCTAACTCTCGCACCTGGACTGGCCCATTTCTAATAATCTGTGTAACACCCCAAGGTGTGCTTACCGGGAATATTCTAGCCTACCTCCATCCTGGGTCGGAGCTTCATCGCATCTGCCCAGGAGAGGGGAGCATGGCCTCTGAGCTCACTTCCTCTTCCTCCCAGCATTCTATTCTGCCTACTCCACCCACCTAAGGGATCACCTATCAAAATGGGCCAAGGCAGTTTTTTTATTAGCCAATGACCTTCCTCCACCACCATTTGTTTGCTTTTGTGTTGTTTTCTGCAACTCCTTTCCCTTGCTTGTTCTGTTAACCCAAGAGTTCTTTGTGTTACACAAAGACAACTGTTTCAGTGCAAGCAGTTCTGAGTCACTCCAGTCTCACACTGAGGAGGCAAAGGAGGGATTGAATCTACCACAAACCCTGCAGTCTCCTTACTGATTCACAGCATACTTTGACATTCCCTAGTCATCAAGCCCTACTCCATCCTCAATGCAAACCCATTCCTGTCAGTAACAAATACTCATGAATGAGTTTTAATGTTGATCATAAGTATATCTCAAAAGAATGTGGTCTGAAGGGTCTTTAAAATATTCCTCTAGTTCCCTGTGATGTCCTCTTGCTGAGCACAAATTTCTCTCTCTCAATTACAGAATCAATTCACTCTGATCACAGTTCCCAGATGCCTGTAGGTCCACTTGTCCTCTGATCCACTTACAGCTGCTGCCAAAGACAACAGGAACCAAGTCAGTTTCCAGTCTACACAAAACATCAGAAGAGCAATAGCAATAAAGCCATGATGTGGGCAAAGCCTTAAAGTCATTCTAAATGTCTATATTGATTATCATTGGCATTTTTAAGCATGTGTGCATCCTGCTTGATCCACTCTAAGAAGAGAGTAATCATTATAAAGGCAGAAATCTTAAACCATCAACAAACATCAATTAAGTTTAAAACTTTGATTCCTTCTTGCTTCATACTCTTTGGTGAATGTGTAACATTTGCCTTTAATTGATATATATATTGTGTTTAGTGAGAAATCATTTAATATTTATCTTCTTTGAATATGTGCTCCAAATGTTTGCAGAAACAATGATTTCTTTTCATCAAGGGTTTGGTGAAGCAACTAGCTATGACTTTCCTACTCCCATCGCTCAACTCATTCCTTAAAATGAAAAATACATAATTAGTACAATACACGCCATGAAGAAACATTTCTCTAGCAGCTTTCAGACCTGGCTGGTAAAATATCTGTGTGTCTCCTCATATTCTCCACCATCATATATTCCAACTGGGAAAAACACAAGACTCTGGAGGAAGAAATGTGTTCTTATCAATTCATTCCTCAAAAGACATTTCAAATGTTGATAACACTTTCTCATTAGAGAAACAGTGTTCATTTACAAGGAAAAGATTTCTCATCTTATTCAAAACAATCCCTAAGCAACCCAAGGACTACAGCAAGGCAATTCTCAAACAGAAGCATTTGTGGGTCCCTAGTGCTCTGAGAAGATGCAATCAAAAGACAGAATGACAGGACCCCCCCACAGGCAGCAAACAACAAGAGTGGGCCCCAGAGCAACTATCTCCTGGGCCTTTAGAAAAGAGAACAAAAGAATGCTTGCTTTCTGTAACTTAAATACACTAATGAAATTACGTCCATGGCAGTTCAAAATCCAGCATCCTGGGGTCACTGTCAAATTTTGTGGCTATTTCAACAAGTTAAAAAAAAGTTATCCTGCAGAGTGAGGCAGAGACCTGCCTTCACATATGCTGGGGTGTGTTATAATAATAGCAATTATTACAATATCGTATTAGTGGAGATAGCAATTGATTTGGAGAAGGGAATCAAAGAGATCAAGTGATTTGAAGAATAAAATAGGGCCCCAAAAACAGACCCACTCTTACACAGGAATGTAATGCATGACAGAGATGACACTACAGACATGTGGAGTGAAGAGTCACTGTTCAATAAATGGTGCTGGAATCTTTGGTATCAGTTCACAACCGATGGCACCAGTTGATATCAGTGAAATGAGACTCTTACCTATAATATACATAAAGATCAATTTCAGGTTGATTAAATATTAAAAACATTCTACTCTAGCCTGACTTTTCATTACACTTTTCAAATACAGGCAATACTTATTGATAAAATACTTTAGGGACCCTTGGGGTGGGATCTGCTTTTAACGACTCCCAATATCCTAGCTTTTTACAAAATTTTATCTTAATTTCAATAAACAAAAAAATGACTGAGCACTCACAGTCAGGAAATTGGATACTTAAGTGACTTACACAGCAATCATTTAGATTACATATTGCTTCTAAAGTCATCTCTTTCCCCTTCTTGTATAGAAAGAGGAATGAAATAGTTTGATTCAGACATGGACAAAAAGAAGTGCCAGAAAACAATACAAAAGCGAATATAATCATGCCTATTACAATAGCATTAGGTATTACATGGTTACGCACATGTATGAGTAAGTGGTCTGTTAAAAATCCTCTACAAAGGACAGTGTTTTTCATCTTATTAGTATTTATTGATTATAGAAAGTACTTGGTTTTCTTATGATATTTCATACATGTATATAGTAGATTTTGTTCATTTTCAATCCACTATTATCATATTCTGTTCCCACACCTGTTTCCCTTTCTCTGTCTCCAAGTTTTCATTCTACTTTCCTGTATTATCTCTAGTGCTTTTATTTTACCTCTTTAATGATTATGTTTACATATATGCATGATATAAATATATAACTATAACCTGCTGAGTTCATTTGCTTAAGGATTGATCATTTGCTATTGGATAATCAATTAGAAGTCTCATCTATTATTTTCCTTCTCTCAGCAGTCATTGCCTGTAGTTTTCTTTTCTTCACTTTCACATAATCATTTAATGAAATAATTTTTTCTAATCATTGTTTAACTTTAATCAGAAATTTTGTCATATTTTACTTTCGCATTCATTCCAAAAAAATGTTTACTTTCCTTATGACTTTCTCTTTTATTTTTTTTAAAGAAAACACTATCTTTTTTCATTTCACTTACCAATCTCAGTTCCCACTCCCTTCCCTCCTCCCATTCCCTTCACCTTTCCCTACCCCTATCACCCCATCCACTTCCCAGAGAGAGAGCTCTGAGCACATTGCTCCAAAGAAGGACCAAGGCCCTCCCCACTATATCCAGCCTGAGCAAGGTATCCATCTAAAGAGAATGGATTCCAAAAAGCCAGTACAAGCATCAAGGACAAATCCTGGTGCTACTGCCAGTGGCCCGGCAATCTGCCCCAGCCATACAACTGTCACCCACATTCAGAGGGTCTTAGTTTGGTCTTATGCTGGTTCCTTCCATGTCTGACTGGAGTTGGTGAGTTTCCATTAGCTCAGTTTTAGTGATTGTCCCCATCATGGTCTTGACCTCTTTTCTCATATTCTCACTCCTCCCACTCTTTAACTGGACTTTAGGAGCTCACCCCAGTGCTCTTCTGTGGGTCTCTGCCCTGTCTCTATCAGTTGCTGGATGAAGGTTCTATGGCAACATTTAAGATAATCATCAATCTGACTACAGGGCAAGGCCCTCTTCCACTGTTGCATAGGGTCTTAGCTGGAGTCGTCCTTGTGGATTCCTGGGAATTTCTCTAGTGCCAGGTTTCTTGCTAGTCCCATAATGGCTTCCTCAATCACCATATTTCTTTCCTTGCTCTCTGTCTCTGTCCTTCCCCCATCTTAACTATTTCGTTCCCTCACATTCTACTCCCCCTTCCCCTTCTTATTGCCTCCTCCCCTTCTACCGTCCCTTCCCCCCCAACTCCCATGCTCCCAATTTTGTCAGGAGATCTTGACTATTTTCTTTTCCCAGGGGATCAATATATGTTTCTCTCAGGGTTCACCTTGTTACTTAGCTTCTCTAGGATCATGGATTATAGGCTCGCTATCCTTTGCTTTACAGTTAGTATCTACTTATGAGTGAGTACATACCATGTTCATCTTTCTGGGTCTGGGTTACCCCACTCAGGATGATTTTTTTCTAGTTCCATCAATTTGTATGCAAATTTCAAGATGTCAATGTTTTTTACCACTGAGTAAATGTACCACATTTTCTTGATCCATTCTAGGTTGGTTTTGACTGTTACAAATAATGCTGCTATGAACACAGTTGAGCAATGTCCTTGTGGTATGATTGAGCATTTTTGGGGTTTATTCTCAAGAGTTGTATTGCTGGGTCCTGGGTTAGATTGATTCCCAATTTTCTGAGATATCGCCATACTGATTTCAAAAGTGATTGCACAAGTCTGCATTCCCACTACTAATAGAGGAGTGTTCTCCTTACTCCATGTCCTCTCCAGTATAAGCTATCATTGGTGTTTTAGATCTTAGATATTCTGTCTAGTATAAAATGGTATCGTGGAGTCATTTTTATATGCATTTCCCCGATGGCTAGGGATATTGAACATTTCCTTAAGGGTCTTTCAGTCATTTGAGATTCTTCTGTTGAGAATTCTCTGTTTTGTTCTGTACCCCATTTTTTAATTGTATTATTTGGAATTTTGATGTCTAATTTCTTGAGTTCTTTATATATTTTGGAGATTAGTCCTCTGTCTGATGTGGGGTTAGTGAAGATCTTTCCCATTCAATAGACTTCCTTTCTGTCATATTGACTGTGTCCTTTGCTTTGCAGAAGCTTCTCAGTCTCAGGAGGTCCCATTTATTTATTGTTGCTCTCAGTGTCTGTGATACTGATGTTACATTTAAGAAGTGATCTCCTGTGCCCACCTTTTCTTCTACCAGGTTCACTGTGGTCAGATTTATATTGAAGTCGTCTTTAATTCATTTGGACTTTAGTTTTGTGCCTCGGGATAGATATGAATCTATTTGCATTCTTCTACATATTGACATCCAGTTTTGCCAGCTTTCTTTTTTTTCCCCATTGTATAATTTTAGCTTCTTTGTCAAGAATCAGGTGGTTATAGGAGTGTGGAATAACATCTGGATGTTAAAGTTAATTCGATTGGTCAACCTGTCTGTTTTTATGCCAATATCAAGCTGTTTTCATTACTGTAGCTCTATAATAGACCTTGATCTTCTTTACCTAGAGGTATGACCTTATGAGATTGCCACCATCCATAGTCATGTTAGCTAGTATTGCTCAGGTCTTGTTTAGGTAACCATATTATTAAAATTTCATGAGTGTGGCTTCCTGCTCTATATAGACGACTCAATCTCTTAGTAGAGATTCTGGTCCTCTATCTCTTACAGACTTTCCGCTTCCTCTTCCAAGATCCCCAGACTTTAGGTGTAGGAATTGTCATACATAACTTGATGAGAACACAAAAGTGGCAAAATAATTTAACCTCATTATTACAAATTACCAAGAATACTTAACTTAAAACTGAGCAGTCATTTTGAAGCATGGGTTTATTTAAATTTGTCTGCAGTTCATCCCATTTCTCTTAATTTTGTTCCCTGGTCCAAGAAGTTAGGAAGGTTAAAAACTAGGCCTTTCTTTATGGGAGCACAACATACAAAACAAAGGTTTCTCATTTTATTTGTTCAGGCTAGTTTTCTTTTCATATACCTGACCACTCTATTATTTATTGGCCAGCTCTGAGTTTTCCATAAAGTATATCATAATAAATGATAAAAAAAAAACTATAAGTACTGTGTGGCAAACATTGACTTAGGATTTTAATGATATGAAGAGTTAAAAATGTTGACTGCTATATACAAATATTTACTATTACTTTGTTCTTGATGTTTAGGGTTTCCTTTTCAGAGAAAATTTTATTACCCAAGAAACTAAGTCAGTATGTATTACAATTCAAGCTCGCCAATTTCCATTCATCATGTTCCCGTACTACTAAAATATCCACTATGACTTCTCTTTGAAAGCCCACACCTGTGCTCTGAGGTCCATCTTACTTTCTTTTCTAAAACCTATCTTAACTCCTATGCTCAAGGTCTGCACTGAAATATCTTTAATAAAATCCCAGGTCTTTAGACTGCCTAATTCTGAAATTCTTTTCTCCAGTGAAGCCACAAAACCTGGGATTGCCGAGGTCAACACCTGTGCTGACTGGTTTTGTGTGTCAACTTGACACACTAGAGTCATCAGAGCAAAGAGCCTTAGCTGGGGAAATGCCTTGATGAGATCCAGCTGTAAGGCATTTTCTCATTTAGTGATCAGTGTGGGAGAGCACAGTCCATCGTGGGTGGTGTCATCCCTGGGCTACTGGTCCTGAGTTTCATAAGAAGGCAGGATGAGCAAGTCATCGGAAGCAAGTCAGTAAGCAGTACTTCTCCATGACTTCTGCATCAGCTCCTGCTTGGGGATCCTGCCCTGTTTGAGTTCCTGTCCTGACTTCCTTGGAAGCTCACACAAGGTTCTTCTGAAGCATTATTGGTGATTTTTCCTCACTCTCCTTGGCAGTTCTGCTCAACTCTTGGCTTACATATTACCTTGGTTTCTCTGTTTCCAGAAAGGCCAGAGGCTCAGGTAATGATTAATGAGTGTCAATGGCACAAAATGCAGACATTCTGTAGAGAAATCTGTACCAGTTCCTTGATCAGATAGAACAGCACCAGGAAAAAATAACCTCTCTCCGAATGAGAATAAAGGAACTATTTCTCCAAAGCAGCACATTCTAGATTCAAGGAACATTAGAAATAACTGGCTAATTATTTTAAAAAAAATCGCTCTATCCTGTGATTCTAAAGGTGTTCACTACAGCCCCTACTTCACTACTGTCCACAAAGCAAAGAATCTTGAATATAATGAACTCTGCAATCACCTTATCCCTCTATTATTGATTTAACACTCGGTAAGACTCTGACTTCCCATCTTTAATTCTGGATCTACACAATGCGATGTTTTGAGGAAGAGGCTTCCCTAGCTTTCAGAGCCAAAACAGGTGAAAATGAATTCCCCATTTTCTCAATTATGAGAGATCTACAAACCCAGATACTTTGTGTATCTATGTTGTTTTACTTTGCACTGAATGGACCTTGGGCATCTGATCCAGGTGAGGAACTCAGAATGAGTACCCATATTGCACTGGATGGACCTTTATGCCTGAGTGAGGAAGAAAACTCAATGTAATGCCCCAGGTCCACACCTCTCTCTCCCTCCCTCTTTCCATTTTTCTTTTAGATATAGAAACAAGAATGGAAAGTACAGTTTAACCTTACTATAAATTCAAAAGTTAAAAATCTTTGGCCTAAAATAACACTGAGGAAGAAAATGTCTTTCCATCTTTCTATCTGTAAGGGTATCTTCCCTTTTCCTGTTTATTTGCATAGCAACTTCATCTTCCAATTGTCTGTGCCACTAAGACATCTTTACATCTCATAGGAATGTAAATGCTCTACTTTGTTTTTACTGGGTATTTGGATTTTGTATAATTCTGCCATATGTCTAGGATGACCATTTTTTCCATGTGTGTTTTAGAGATTGTATAATATTAAAAATCAGTGTAGAATGTGTGTGTGTATGTGTTTGAGTAACAAAATTTGTGCACCTGTTATTTACACATTTTTTAACTTACTATACACTAAGTTACTATTGGACCAGTCTACTTGTTATGCATATGAGTGCGAGTCTGAGCATTTTGGAGAGGATTCTGTGATTTTTGTGATTAACTGAAATGCAGAATTTTTAAATACTAGATAGATTTAAACAGGAACCAGAATGGGGAGGAACAACCAAAACCAAACATGTGAAAAACATGGAAACCAGCTACCAGCTACCTTCTAAGCTAACTAAAACACATAATTTATTTTTTAAAAGATTAAAAACTCTGTCTCTGCCTCCTTTCATCGCCTGATGAAGGAGGGGGACTTAATTGGGGGAGGGGGAGGGAAATGGGAGGCGGTGGCGGGGAAGAGACAGAAATCTTTAATAAATAAATAAATTTTTAAAAAAAGATTAAAAACTCCCAGGCAATGGTATCTCACTTCTTTAATCCCAGCACTCGAGAGGCAGAAGCAGGTGGATCTCTAAGTTTGAGGTCAGCCAGGTTTACAGAGACTAGTTCCAGGACAGTCATGCCTACACAGAGAAATCCTGCCCCCCCCCAAAAAAAACTAAAAAAAAAAAAAAAACAACAACAACAACAAAATCTTTCAGGAAGTTTGAACAGAAGCACTCTGCATAAGTAGATAATATAGGTCCTAGAAGTCAGAGATTATTAAATGAAAATCCTTGTGCCCTATGAGATACCTCCATGGGCATCATTGGTTACAGCAGTCCAACATAATACAAGTCATTGCCATTATTGTAACAAAATTTAAACCTCTAAAAAACTGGTTAATTTAAAAGTGCTGCTTTAGAAAACCGTGACTGTTAGCATACTTTGGTTGTGTTTCAGAAATAGCCTTCTGTGTTATCAATAGAATAAATTTGTTATATTAAAATTAAATGTCAGGCAAGGTACACCACACTTTTAATCTGAGCACTCAGGAGATCTCTTAGTTCAAGACCAGCCTGGTCTACATAGTGAGCTCCAGATCAGCCAAAACTACATAAGACCCTGTCTCAAAAAAAAGCTACCACATTTTTTAAAGAAAAATAAAACAAGTAGAAACTATTAAGAACATAGATGAATAAATTATAAATATAAACAAACTTATAAAATACACTTTTCTGGCAAAGTCTGTAAAAGGAAAAAAGAAATGCTTTCAGGTAAGAACAGGTCTAGGACAGGTCTTCAGCACTGTTTTTGTTCTAAAGAATTGCTCCAGAATGAAAGTTAAAAGAGAGATACTAAAAGCAAAACACTTAAGCAAATCCCAAAAGTTCTAAGACAGTAACAAAAACATTTATGAAAAGTGAAACCTTGAAAACAAAACATGTCATGTATATGATCAAATTTACTATAAAACTAAAAAAGAAAAAAGAAAACAAAATCCCTTTAGTAAGATTCTTTTGGATGCTATTCCATAAATCAATCTGTTCAAGACATTAAGTGGGAGTTGCAGAAGCAGGCATTGCAGCCAAAACACTTCAGGTTAACTTTTAAATTTGGCTTTCAGGGTTCTCAACATGAGAGATAAAATATAGGCCGTCCCAATATCCTGAGTGAGAAGACAGATGCACAAAGACATCTCTAGGTCCCACAGTTGCCTGCCCTCCTCAGAAAGACCCAGTGCTAAAGAATGGATTTTAAGGGCTGATGCTTACCCAAGCTATAACAAACCAAGACTAAAACAGAACAGTTTTCAACAAGGTTCTAAAACAAAACAAAACAAAAAAACAAAGAGGAAACCAGGGTGAGGGATGATGTCCCACCCTCTGAAGAGAGGATGTGTCTTCAGATCCAATCATGACTACCTAAAGGACTGGCACTTCCGAGTTTCTCCAATACAAGAACTACCCACACTCATCTATGTGCTTCAGGTAACTTGACATGACAGATGAAATCATTAATCATCCAGTATGAGAGCTTTGTTCTCTGCTTTAATTGATAACCTATGACTCCTTTTTTAAACTATGTAGCAACCAGTGTTAATAGTAGATCCCAAATGCCCCCCAAAACCTTGTTTTCAGTCTTAGCTTTAGAAAATCCCGATAGAAGAGCCTGTAGCCAATACAACCAAAATCCCCACAAATGGTTACAGTTTACACAATGCTACAGACAAGCCTCTGAAAGCTTTTCCCCAAAATTCAGTATGAGTCAATTTTCTATAAAGACAAAGGAAGTCTCCAGACAGACTTCTTGGAGAGGATATAGCTAATGGATTCCATGTGATTCCACTGTCCTAAACAGAAAAAATAAATAAATAAAAAGAAATTTATGAATCATTTCACCTAAAAGATAGGCATTATATGCTCTATTCTCTTGTGCCTTAGGGGTAAAGGACTGTAAAGTCCACAATACAAAAAAGTCCTAAGGGCCTGTTGTGATGTTTTTGTAATATCCCAGAAGATAAAACTTCTTTAACCTAGCACAAATAGAAGAGGCACTCCAAGGAAAGGAAAACAATTACGTTTTTCTTAAATGTTTCACTGTTGAGAATGGAAATCTCTTCTGATGTTCTCTGGCCACTTCCTGATGGATAAATGACTGCCCCTCCGACTAAACAATCTCAGTTACTCTCTACACTAAAACACCCTTCTAAGTCTCCACAGCCTTGAGCACTTCTTCCAACGATTAAAAAAAGATAAAAGTGCTCTTCGAACAACACAGAAAGACTTCTCCATACAAAGATAAGTTCATTTCTATATGTAATTGCAGCCTTACCTTTTTTCAATTGTTTCAGTTTTCTTGTTTTAAGAACTGTTTTATTTTTCAATTATGAGGGTATGTGCATATTTTAGTGCAATTGCCTGTGAAGGCCAAGAGAGAGTGTCACACCTATCCCATGGAGCTGGTGATAGAAAGAATTGTGAACTGTCTGATGTGGGTGCTGGGAAGTGAACTCTGTTTCCCTGAAAGAACAGTAAGACTGATTAACTATTCAACTGTCTCTCTACCCTATCCCTCTCCTCATTGTTTTCATTTCAGTCGTTGCTGATATATACTCAATGATGATATTATTTTCTTTTTAATTTAGTCCATTCTTAAAACTGTTCTTTTATGTTTTGCCACAGTATCAATATGTAATTATCTATATATTCTTTTTATAGCCTGTGAAAACTCCTAAACTCAAGAAGTAAGTTAAAGGGCTGGGCGGTGGTGGCTCACGCCTTTAATCCCAGCACTCGGGAGGCAGAGACAGGCGGATCTCTGTGAGTTCGAGGCCAGTCTGGTCTACAAGAGCTAGTTCCAGGACAGGAACCAAAAAGCTACGGTCCTGTCTCGAAAAATTAAAAAAAAAAGAACTAAGTTAAAGAGGAAAACTATCTTAAAAGACCTGATGGCTTTGATGTACTAACAGCGTTGTTATTAGAGACTGTACATGGACCCTTGACAAGTCAGGTAATGTGTTTTCACCTCTCCATGATAATATATACATACATATATTAAGTCAATGTCATATTTTTCTTAAAGCTTTAATGATTTACTGGCATCATGGTTGTTAGGCTACATAGGAGAAAAGGTCCTGTTATTTTTTAACAGTGACATAGTAACCTGCTGTGCAAGATATTTTCTTTATTGTTTGTTATCCTACACAACATCCTTTCTTCCAAATTTCTGCAGGTGATGATCCTTTATCCTTGGAGTTCTTGTATCTGTCTTAGGCCAAAGTCAAGACTCATCCATGGATGTGTTCAAGATGGAACATGTTACCAAAAATGGAGCTTTGGCCTTAGAAAACCCATAAGGTTGGGTTTAATGTCTTTCAAAATTGAGTCAAAATGGAAAGACAGGAAAAATTGTAGGGACTAGGGAAGATAATGAAGGCCCTCATCCTAGAGTCTGGTGGAAGCTTCACAGCAGGCAAGAAGCAAAAATTCCAAAACAATTAACACTTTCTGTGAAAAGGCCATTGACATAGCCATAGAATAATTCCTTTCCTAGGTTGATATTTTATGTTCAAATAGCAATGGACCAGGCTCAAGGCCTAAATGTATATGACCTTATGTACTACCTCACTCCTTTCCCCATACATTTCCTGGGACTTCAAACAAGACTTGTTCACAGTAAAGATATCTCTTATCTTTCTGGAAAGAAAAATGTTCACAACTAAGCTTTATCATTTTCCACAGCACAGCAGTGTTTCTATATTCATCCAAAAGCTCAAAGTATACTGTCGGCACTTTGCAACTCATTCTTGTAACACTATGGTAACACATGTGGAAACTAATTGCTCCATTTACAGATGTAAAAATGACATCTTAGAGTCAATCATTACTAAATTGGAAATAAAAGTTATATATTGAAGGTTTCAGAATGTAATTATGTATTCAGGTGGCAATGTCCTCTACAAAGTAAAAGTAATTCTCTCTGTACATGGGTACCTTCCTGAGACTCAATCAAAGAGAAGAAAGTAGTGCAAAGCACTGAGCATGAAAACTTCTCCATAATGAAAATGTTCTACTCTACAAAGGATTCTCAACAACGGGTTATGGAGACAGCCACCTCCAACCAAACGGAGAGAAAACCTGGGACCATAATTCCAATGGTGAGCCAAAGAGCTTGGTACCAATCATCAGACGCAATCACATCATCTACCTCCTTTTCACTATCATCTGTCTGTCTGTCTACCTAGCTCATTGTGTGTGTGCATAAATGAGTGTGCACAGAGTTTAGAGATTTCTGGAGTCAGTTTCTTTCCTTTCACTGTTTCAAGTACCAAACTCAGGCCATCCAGCCTGATGTCAAGCACTTTCACATGGTGATTCATCCCTTGGTCATCTTGCTTTTTTCCATCTATTGGAACTTGCAAAGCCACTTACCCAAGGCCTTAAAACAAAATGCAAAGCAACCAAACAAGTTGAAATTACATCCTTGAAATAACTAATCTTCTGTATTCATTGAATCTACTTAAGATTCATTGAATCTTACTATGTCTGTGGATGAGTATTCCTTTACATTGTGTGAAGATGTGTCACTGTGATTGGTTTAATAAAAAGATGTTGTGGAATATTAGTTGAAGATGTGTTACATTTGTTTATGCTATAGAATATTTGTTTAATGGTGCAAAGATGTCTTGCATTCTTTTATGTTACATTTGTTTAACTCTGTAAAGCTGTGTTACTTTGCCTATCTAAAACACCAGATTGGTCTAATAAAGAGTTGTATGGCAAATAGCTAGGTGAGAAAGAGGTATAGGTGGGGCTGTCAGGCAGAGAGAATAAATATAAGAAAAGAGGAAGAAGCAAGAAAAGGAGGTAGGAAGGAGGATTAGATCCAGCCACAAAGCCAGAGTAAGGGAGAAAGAAAGGTATATAGAGTAGAGAAAGGTAAAGGCCCAGAGGCAAAAGATAGATGGGGTGATTTAAGTTTTAAAAAAAAGCAGGCAAGAAACAAGCCAAGCTAAAGCTGGGCATTCATAAGTGTAGGCCCATATTTCTATTTGGTATGACAGCCAGGCTCTAAAGCCATTGTCACTATCTAAGGATGGTCACGTAATCTTCCAGACAGGCTGTCACTAATCTAACAAAAGGTCAGAATGTTTTGCTACTTTCTTTGTAATTTGGAGGATGCCTGATAGAGATGTTAATTCAAGCCTACATGACAGCTAGCATACAGAGCAGATGGGTAGATGTGGATGTGACAAAAAGCCATTCACCTGGTTACCTAGGAGACAGAATGCTAATGTATTTCCCCTAAGTTAAATTTTGATATAAAGACTGGTGAATAAACAAGAAGAATTCTTCAGGATGTGAACTCAGGATATCATGAGGGATCTCTGAGAATCTCCCTTTCAGTGAAACCATGTGAGACGTGTCTTTATTCCCATCTCCTCCACACTGGTCCAGAGAGAGATAGTTTATGTTGGGGTCTGGTAGAGAAATAATTTATGGTCTAGTCTAGCACTGGACCCTGACACATAAGTAAGAATAAGTTTCTGTGTATTTATTTGGGAGCTGGGTGGACCCCCCTCAAGAGCAAAAAGAAGAGAGAGAGAGCTGGATGTCCAATAGCTAGGTAGGAAGAGATTAGGCAGGACTTCTGAGGACATAGAGAACTCGGAGAGGAAGAAAGGTGGCACTGGGAGTCAAACATAGCAAAAACAACAAGATGAAGCAACAAGTCACACAATGGAATGTAGATTAAAATAAATGAGTTAAGTTATAAGAGCTAGTGGGACAAGCCTAAGCTAAGGCCAAACTTTCATAATTAATAAGGAGTCTCTGTGTCATTATTTAGGAGCTGGCTGGCAGGACAGACTCACTACATGTGTCATGGTTGCTTTTGTATTTCTCATTTTCAAATGATTTGGAGTCATTTTGAAAAAGCTTCCAAATAAATTTCCCAGTTCCTCACATCCTTCTACATGAACACTCATATAAACACATTTATTTTTCAGGCTCTACAAGGACATTGTTGTTATTTTTTAAAGACTTAAAACCAGAAACTATTCTATTTCATCTTTTGTGACATCTTCATTTCTGACATTGACTCTCACCACCTACTACTATTATACTGCCAACCGGAAATGCATCTTTTAGCCAAACCATTTGTGTCCACATGCCTAACATGACAGAGCCTATGTATTGCCTCTGAAGTTCTCCTTTCCACACTTAAAACCACTTAGTCTTCTGCTCTCCACTTAGACTAAGTCTCAGCCAGTTCTGGAGAGCTCAGCTCCTCTGTCATTGATGTTCCTCTAGAATTTCAGTCAAGAGCACCTTAATCCTCCAAATGGCCACTCAATGAGTTCATCGATCCCAATGTGTTCCTATGGCCTGACACCCAGACTTCTGGTCCTCTTCTTGATGAGCATATCATCTTAGAACATCACCCACGAAGCTAAGATTCACTCACTTTTATTCCCATGTTTGTTCTCCCTTGCCCATCGTGGCCACCTAGACAGATTATCACCAAGAACTAAGTTCCAGGCACTTGAGTATAATAACTTCTAACATCCAGTAATGTTCAGTTATTCCTTTGACAGTGAAAACACAAGTAAACCAAAGAGAAATATCATTAGCAAGAGAGCCAACACCACAGGACCACTTGCAGAGCTGAAATAACAAGAGAACACTGATCTATACAAACTCTTCCCACTGTAACCTCTACACCCTCTCTCTGAAACTCACATTCAAGTGGGCAAACTGCCTGTTATTTCAGAGGACCAAGGTTCAATTCTCAGCACCCACACAGCAACTCACAAACACCTTTAACTCTAGTTCCACATGATTCAGTCCTTTCATCTGGCACATGCATGGTGCACAGACAAACATGCCAAGAAAACCCCTGTACACATACAGTAAAATAGTTCTTAATAACCAGTGCCTGAGAGTGTCAAAAATAGCCCATGACTAACTTGTATGTTTTTCCTTAACTTTCATTTTGATTTTTCACTTTCATTGTGCTTGCTAAGTGGCAGCTGGTCCATGATACCATGACAACCAGAGAGTCAACAACTGCAGTGTTTCTCAGCAGCTGAATCTGCTCTGGTAAATTTCACGAGCCACTTGAATCCTTGCTGTGTTGTTCTAGGGGAGAGGTGAGTTTCAGCTAAAGGAACTGTTTTAAAACTCCAAGATTGCATGTGTCCTTGAGGACTTTTGAAGAACCCTTGGCCTGAGTATATCAAGTTTTCAAGCCTTTATTCACAGGCTACCTGGATTTGGTGCCATGATGGATATTCTGCTGTGACTCTGATTTTAAGTTTAAAGTTCTCAGATACAAAATAAGCCAGATTTATAGTTATATTGTCTTGCAAAAATACAGTACCACCCTCATCATGAACCACTAATGTTGGTTCCACCTTGGCTCTTTCTCATGACTTGAAAAATCCTCTACAGAAATTCTGAAATGTTTAAAACTGTTCAGAGTATTTCTAAAGAACTGCAAAAGTTATCCAGTGAGAGTACTATTTTTTTCTTCAAAAAGGTGAGTGCTTACCACAACAGATAGATGAAATTTAGTATCAAATGGCATGCTTTTATAAAATAGAATAAGGGTAGAATACAGCAGACAATATCTGAATTTATCTGACCTAATTGTTGTGTGTTGTGTTTTAATTACATGTGTGCATATCTGTATTAGTGGGGTTTCTATTACTATAAATATCAGAGATCATTATTTTAAAAAAATAAAAGGGTTGTGGGTGCGGTGGTGCACCCCTTTAATTCCAGCACTTGGGAGACAGAGTCAAGTGGATCTCTGAGTTCAAGGCCAGCCTGTGTCACAAGCAATTGATATAGTTTCTGTGTGATTACTTCGGGTCTGGGCAGCCAGGAAATGAACCAGCAGCCTCCACCTACAAGCCTGGTCTACAGAGTGAGTTCCAGGAGCTACACAGAGAAACTCTGTCTCCAAAAATCAAACATAGGGGCTGGAGAGATGGCTCAGTAGGTAAGAGCACTAGCAGCTCTTCCTAGAGGACCTAGGTTTTATTCCCAGTGCCCACATGGCAGCTCACAGCTATCTGTAACTCCCATTCCAGGGGATCTGACACCTTCACACCAATGCACATAAAATAAAGTTGAGTAAATTATTTAAAAGAACAAACATAAACAAATAGGTAAGTAGATAGATAGACAGATAGATAGATAGATAGATAGATGATAGATAGATGAGAGAGAGAGAGAGAGAGAGAGAGAGAGAGAGAGAGAGAGAATATGATGATGATGTTTGGCACACAATTCTGGAGTTTTACTTCATGACCCATTGATGCTGTTGCTTTGGAGCTGTAATAAGGCAGCCTGTCGTGGTGGTAGCATGCAGACCGTACATCAAACCTGCCCACTTTAAGATAAGCCAGGTAGCAAAGAATAGGAGAGGCCAACATTCTATAATCTCCTTCAACAACATGCCCCTACAGTAATCTAAAGAACTCCCATTAGGTCCTAAGTCCTAAAGGATCCACCACTTTCCAGTGGGATCCTTATAGGTCAGTGCCTTCAGCATATAGACCTTTGGGGGTCACTAATCCAAACCATAGCTCTCTCTCTCTCTCTCTCTCTCTCTCTCTCTCTCTCTCTCTCTCTCTCTGTGTGTGTGTGTGTGTATGTGTGTGTATGTGTGTGTGTATATGTGTGTGTGTGTGTGTGTGTGTGTGAGAGAGAGAGAGAGAGAGAGAGAAATCATAATGTAAAAGTGTAATTCTTACCATGGATCTAGATGTAATTTTATTGTATGGTAGATCTAATGAAGAGGGGCAGAAGAAGAAGTAGAAGGGAGGAGGGGGGGACACTTATATGCCATCCACAACTAGAACTACAGTTAGTGTGCTGTTTAGGAAGACTAAGTTAACTCCAGGATGTTTGACTCTGTGTAGTTCTAGCTCAGTTAGATTCAAAAGTTAATACAAATGCCATATCTAAGGGATCATATGATATAATTAGGAGCTCTTTGGAATTTATTTAATGTAAAAATTGTAGAAGAGGGGCCAGAAAGTGGGGATGGGGCAGTGTAATGTCATCACTAGGCAAGAGGAAGTCATTGCATCCTGAACTCTTAAGAACAAAGGATTACTGTAGTAGGTCTGCACAAGCAGAGGCCCATCAACAGTAAGGCAAGGACAGAAGAGGCACTTGAGACTGAGGAGTATTTCTCTACATTACCAGACTATTTTCTACTGATAGATTCAAGGAAATGTAAAGTCAATCCATTCAGCTGTGTACCCATTGGTGACTCTACTAGGCTCCAGTGAATGATCCCAATCCAATACACAGAAACCTAGTCATCATTAACCTGGCCCAGGTGGTGGGGTCAGTAGAAGTATGAGGGAGGTAAGAGAGGAGTTCCTAGAATACATTATATGTATATACAAAATTGTCAAGTAATAAACTTAATAAAAAACGTGATTAAATTTTAATTAGGTTGAAAGAAGTCAAATAATTTATTAGCAGTCACATAGAAAGTAACTAGTGCAACCAACTTTGGGAACTGAACCCAAGTTTTACTGTTACTCAAAAGTTCACAAAAGGACTGGAGGGACGGCTCAGTGGTTAAGAGAACTGGCTGCTCTTCCAGAGATCCTGGCTTCAATTCTCAGCACCCACATGGTGGTTCATAACCAGCAGTACCAGGTACACTCATGGTACACAGACATACATACAGACAAAATACCCATATACATAAAAATAATAAGGATGATAATAATTATTATTAATAATTTTAAAGGTCAACACATACTTTTTCACACAAACACAGATATCAACACCACTGTCTTCACACATACTGTCACAAACCATTTCAGAAACTCCCAAGAACAGTAAGGGAAGAAAGCAAACTTAGCAGAGAAAGAGCAAGGCAAATGGTGGTGCCCTAACATCCCTTATCAAGTGCTTTGTGAGATCAAAGTCTACAATTTCACCAGTAGAGATCAGTTCTCATCCCAGCTTGGGATGTCCAAGTCTAGTTTAACAACAAACAGAGTGAGGGCTACAGAATGTAGAAGCAGACCTTTCTTGGAAGCAAGGTAATACAGGTTCATCTGGGGCCTTCTCAGTCACCCAGGAATCCTCACTCCATTTTAAAGTAGCATAGAAAACAACCTTCAATTTGTCAGGATCTCAGTGAACACCAACAGCTCCTGAGACAATGTACAAAAGAGAGCATACCAAGGAGCTTCTCTAATACTAAACAGCAGTATTGTTATGTTCCAGCCACCTTTGAACTAGAAAGAAGGCTATGAAATTTTAATGGAAAATGCTTTTTAATTCATACAAAGCTTCCTAATTGAAAAATGAGCCTCCTGTCCTCCCACAGAAGCACACAGGAAGCAGACCATGGTTGTTATCTTAGGAAGCAAACAACCCATTACAATACTGTCTTAAGAATTCTTTTTCAGCCAAACACTTGCCATACATTTTTTGCAGACCTAAACATCCAGCTCCCTTCATTCCTCACCTCTAGCTGATCTTGACAAAAAGACTTTCCCTATAGAAAGTGCATGGAGTATGAAAGTGAAAAAAGTCACAAAGTTTTTACTCAAACTTTCTTGGTGTAGGATGTGTTGCTTTCTTTGGTTGAATAAAGAGACTGCCTTGGCCTTTTGATAGGGCATCCCCTAGGTAGGCAGAGTAGACAGAGCAGGATGCTGGGAAAAAGAGCAGAGTCAGGCAGACTTCAAGCTTCTCCCGCCCAAGACGGATGCTGGTTAGCCTCATGCCGGTATGCCACAGTCAGGTGATACACATTAATAGAAATGGGTTAATCAAGATGTGAGAGTTAGCCAGTAAGAGGCTAGAGCTAATGGGCCAGGCAGTGTTTTGAATAATACAATTTCTTTTTTCTTTTTTTTTTCTTTTTTTTTTTTTTCGATTTTCGAGACAGGGTTTCTCCTTAGCTTTTTGGTTCCTGTCCTGGAACTAGCTCTTGTAGACCAGGCTGGCCTCGAACTCACAGAGATCCGCCTGCCTCTGCCTCCCGAGTGCTGGGATTAAAGGTGTGCGCCACCACCGCCCGGCAATTAATACAATTTCTGTATAATTATTTTGGGGTTAAGCTAACTGGATGGCGGGATGCGGCCCCCTCCTCCTACTACACTTTCTGCCAGCTCTGGGA
Organism: Microtus oregoni; assembly: GCF_018167655.1. Taxonomy (NCBI): domain Eukaryota; kingdom Metazoa; phylum Chordata; class Mammalia; order Rodentia; family Cricetidae; genus Microtus; species Microtus oregoni. The sequence goes on from NW_024543077.1 coordinate 20,604,150, forward strand.
ATTTACCTGGCTTTGAAATGTGTATAAATGGGAGTGGCTGTTGTATTATTCATCAAATATTTAAGAGGCTTTTAAACTCAATTACACATAGTGGACCATGGGACACATTGTTAATACTATAATAATACTGACAAAATAATAAAATATATTTTAAAAAATACTCTTGAAAAGAAAATAAAAGCAAAGAATAAGTGTTTGATGTTGATTTTCAGACCACAAAATGAAATGTGTAGCAAGCTTTTCTCAGCCCCTCTTACTTATGATTTTAAATAAGCAGCTCAGTCTCCAAGGATGACATCCCCAACTGAGGCTACTGAAGAGAAGGATAACTGTATGGTATTAACCCTGGACAAATGGCTGAGGTACGCATTTAACATATCAAAGCAGGCACTCGCCTCCATGTTCTCCCACATCCCTCAGTCCTACCTGTTGTACCATGTGGCAGACAAATCCCAGACCCTCCTCCGAACTTCTCCAGCCCAGTGACTGGGATTTCCTTGCCTCAGCTACCCTTCTCTATATAATCCAGCCATTTTGGCTACACGAGTCATTTTTTGTCCTCCTGACCTCTTGGTCTTTTGGTCTCCTGGTTCTCCCTTCTCCCATACCCCATCTCCTCACAGGGCCCAGATCAGGGTCACTGTGAGACAAAATCAGGAAAAATATACCTTTCAGGTTAAGAGTTATGTTTGCAGTTAAGAATAAGTTCCTGTTTGTTCTGTGTTTGTTTGATCTATCTGCTATGGCAGGATGTATGCTTGTCCTTGATTGGCTGTAAGCGAGAGATACACAGGCAGGAAATACATTAGGGCATATGTTTGCCTGATTGGACCTGATGGGAAATACATGGCCCTGTGGTTTTGTTCTTTTTAAGCCTTTGCAAAACACAACTTATGGTCATTTTCTGAGAACCCAACTATATTGGTGACAAGAGATGTCCAACTGGGCCTCTATCTCCCCCATTATTAGGTTATTTCATTTAGACCACTTTCATATGTGTATATATTTTAGGAAGCTTCTATAGAATTAGGTTTTCATACTACCCCTTAATTTTAGCCATCTCTCCCAATATTCACTCCCTGGTCTCCTTCTTCTCTTCCCCCTATACTTAACCCTACCATTCTAGCACCCACCCCTATCCACCCATCCATAACTATCCCTGCTTCCCTTCCCTAGGGAGATCTATCTATCTTACTCAAGTCCCTTATTCTATATCTAATTTCTGTGGTTGATCTTCACTTATAAGTGAGTATATACCATATTTGTCTATCTGGATCTGGGTTACCTCCATCAGGATGACTCTTTTTTAGCTCCATTCATTTACCTTCAAATTTCATAATTTTATTTTTCTAATAACTGAATAATACTCCTTATGTAAATGTAATGTGTTTTCCTTATCAAGTCATCTATTGGAGGACATCTAGGCTGTTTCCAATTTCTGGCTATTGTGAATAGGGCAGCAATGAACATAGCTGAGCAAGTAAGTGTCTCTTTGGTAGGAGGAAGCATCCTTTGGGTATATACCCAAGAGTGGTATAGGTGGATCTTGGGGTAGATTGATTCTCATCTTCCTGAAGATTCACTACACTGATTTCTGTTGTGGTTGTATAAGTTTACACTCCCACCAACAATGGATGAGTATTTCCCTTGCCAGCATGGGCTGTCAGTTGTTTTATTGATCTTAGCCATTCTGGGGGTTGTAAAATGAGATCTCAAAGCAGTTTTGATTTGCATTTCCCTGGTGACCAGGGATTTTGAACATTTGAGTTTCTTCTATTGAGAATTCTGTTTAGATCTGTACCCCATTTTTAATTTTCTTATTTTTTTCTTGATGTCTTGTTTTTTAATTCCTTGTATATTTTGAATATTAGGCCTCAATTGGATGTGTAGTAGGTAAAAATCTTTACCAGATGATGATGGTGCATGCCTTTAATCTCAGCTCTTGGGAGGCTGAGGCAGTCAGATTTCTGTTAGAAGATAGATTGGTCTACAGGGTGGGTTCCAGGATAGCCAGGGCTACACAGTGAAACGCTGTCTCAAAAAAAAAAAAAAAAAAAAAAAAAAAAACAGAAAAAAAATTTACCCATTCTGTGGGGTGCTTCTTTGTCCAAATGACAATATTTTTACTTTACAAAAGATTTTCAGTTTCCTGTGGTCTCACGTATTGTTGATCTTAGTGCCATTGCTAATGGTGTTCTGTTCAGAACATTATCTCCTATACCAATGAGTTTAAGATTATCTCCTACTTTCTCTTCTACCAGGTTCAGTGTACCTCACTTTATGTTGAGGTTTTGATCCACTTGGAGCTGAGTTTTATGAAGAGGGATAAGTATGAAACCATTTGGATTCTTCTACATACAGCCATCCAGTTTGACTAGCATCATATGCTGAAGATGCTTTCTTTTGTCCTGTGTGTATGTCTAGCTTCTTTGTCAAAAATCAGGTGTCCATAGGTGTGCGGATTTATGTCTGGGTCTTCAATTTGATTCTATTGATCAACGTTTATGCATTTATGCCAATATCATGCTGTTTTTATTACTACAGATGTGTAGTACAACTTGAAATTGGAAATGGTGACACCTGCAGCAGTTATTTTATCATCCATGATTGTTTAACTATCCTAGGTTTTTTGAGTTTCCATAAGAAGTTGAAATTGAATTGTCCTTTCAATATCTATGAAGAATTGTATTGGAATATTGATGGGGGTTGCATTGAATGTGTAGATTGCTTTTGGTAGGATAGACATTTTTATTATATTAATCCTACCAATCCATGAGCATAGAAAAGCATTTCATCTTTTTTTCTTCAATTTCTTTCTTCAATGAATTGAAGTTTTTAACTTACAAGTTTTTTTTTTTTTACTTCCTTGGTTATAGCTACCCAATTTTGTATTATTTGAGGTTATTGTGAAAGATGTTGTTTACTTGATTTCTTTCTCAGTTCAATTTGTCATTTGTATATATGAAGTCTACCAATTTTTGTGAGTTAATTTTGTATCCAGCTACTTTCTGGAAAGTGTTTATTAGCTGTTGGAGTTTCCTAGTGGAATTTTTAGGGACACTTATTATGTTATCATATCATCTGTAAATAAAGATACTTTAACTTCTTACTTTCCAGTTTGTATCCCCTTGGTCTCTTTAGTTGTCTTATTGCTCTAGCTCAAATTTCAAATACTATATTGAATAGAAATGGAGAATAGACCACTTTGACTTATTTCTGACTTTAATGGAATTGCTTTGAGTTTCTTTTCATTTAATTTGATGTTGGCTATGGGTTTGCTTTTATTATGTTCTGATATCTCCCTTACATCCCTAATCTCTCCAGAATTTTATCATGTAGGGCTGTTGGATTTTGTCCAAGTCCTTTTCTGCATCTAAGGAAATGATCATGTGGGTTTTTTTCTTTCAGTTTTTTCATATGGTGAATTCCATTTACTGATTTTGATATAATGATCCACCCCTGTATCACTGGGGTGAAGCCTGTTTGATCAGGGTGAATGATCTATGTGTTCTTGGATTCCATTTGCAAGTATTTTGTTGAATATTTTTGCAGTTGTATTCATAAGGGAAATTGGTCTATAACTATCTTTGTTGGCCTTTATATGATTTGGTTATCATGGTAACTGTGGCCTCATAAAATGAATTAGGAAATATCCTTCTATTTCTATTTTGTGGCATAATTTGAGCTGTATTGGTCTTAATTCTTCTTTGAATGTCTGCTAATATTTTGAACTAAAACTATATGATCCAGAACTTTTTGTTGCTTCTGAGAGACTTTAAAGAACTGGCTCTCTTTCACTAGGGGTTATAGGTCTGTTTAAATTGGTCATCCAACCTTGATTTAACTTTATAAGTGGTATATACTGAGGAAAAAAATCCATTTATTTTAGATTTTTTAAATTTGGTGTAGTACAGATTTTTAAAATATGTATTTATGATTCTCTATATTTTTTGGTGTCTGTTATTATGAACCTCCACCCCACTTTCATCTCTAATTTTGTTACTTTGGATATTCTCTCTCTCTCTCTCTCTTTTTTAGTAAATCTGAATAAGAGTTTGTCAATCTTACAGAGTTTTTTTTTTTTTTAAAAAAAAGGCAACTCTTTATTACATTGAATTTTTTATTGTTTTTTGCTTCTATTTTAGTGATTTTAGCCCTGGGTTTGATTATTTTCTGCCATCTATTACTTTTGGGTGTGATTTCTCATTTTTGTTCTTCAGCTCTCATGTGTTCTGTTAAGTTGCTATTGTAAGATCTTTCCAACTTTTTTATGTTCATAGTACTTAGTGTTATGAACTTGTGTCTTTAGAACCACCCTTCCTGTGTCCCATAAGTTTAGGTATTTTGTTTATTAATTTTTATTCAATTCTAAAATGTCTTTATTTCTTAATTTCTGTCTTGACCCATTTTCCATTCAGTGGAGAGTTGCTCAGTTTCCATGAGTTTGTAAACTTATTGTTTCTATTGTTGTTGATACCCAGCTTTAATTCATGGTAGTTAGCTAGAATGCAAAGTTAGTATTTCAATTTTCTTGTAAATGTTGGTACTTGCTTTGTGTACAAGTATATTGTTAATTTTGAAAAAAGTTCCCTAAGTAAAGAGAAGGTATCTTCTTTTATGTTTGGGTGAAATGGTCTGTAAATATATTAGGTACATTAGGTTTATAAAATGTCTGTCAAGTCCAGCATTTCTGTTTAGTTTTTGCCTGCCTATGGGCAAGGTGGAGTATTGGTTGGAACCCACAAAAGTGAATTCATTCCACCTTGACCAAAGATTGGAGAATTCAGGCCTATTCTTGCTCTTTCAAGGTTATGACAAAAGATTTCACCCAGGGTGTGGCTACCTACAGGATACTTGGCCTAGGGTGTGGTCACTGCACATCCTGCCTAAACAATAGAATACTTAACTCAAGATAGAGATACTTGATGTTTCATGTATTAAAGAGGTAATTACTTTGTTTGTTTATTTGTATCACACAATAAAGCAGTCTTGCTTCTCCCCCTCCCTTTTTGAATTGGGATATATAAAAAATATGGAAAATAAATGTGGGTGAATTCAGTATTCATTGGGTTCCCCTCCCAACTATATTCTGTGTCTCTTTTTCTTTTGTAAATCTGTTTTTTTTTCTATCTAACATTTCTAATCCACATGCCCCTTCCTTGGAATCTACAAACCCATTGAGGCTGGACCCTGTCAGATATTGAAGTTTCCCAACTTCAGCGTATGAGGACCAATATGTAATTTAAGCTGTAGTGGTATTTCTTTTATGAACTTGGATGCCCTTGAATTTGGTCCCTAAATATTAAAAACTACAATGTCCTCATGGTAGATTTTCTTTTGATGAGTATGTCATATCCTTCCTTGATTAGGTTCAGTTTGAAGTCTATTTTATCAGAGATTAAAATGGCTATGCTGACTTGCCTTTTAGGTCCATTTGCTTGGAATATCTTTTCCCATCCTTTACCCTGTGGTGATGTCTACCCTCAATGTTGAGGTGTGTTGTTCAAATTCAGCAGAAGGATGGATCCTATTTTTGCATCCATTCTGTTAGTCTCTTTTTATTGGGAAATTGAGACCACTGATGTTGAAAGATATCAATGAACAATGCTTGCTGATTCCTGTCATTTCGTTGTTGTGGTGGGGGCAGTAGTGGTGGTTTGGCGTTTCCCCTCTTTTGATTTGCTGATCTTGGAATCTTCATTCCTTGTGTTTCCTTTGGCATGATCAACCTCTTTAGGTTGGAGTTTTCCTTCTAGTGACTTCCATAAGGTGGACTTTATAGATAGATACTGCTTAAATTTGGTTTTATCATAGGATGTCTTATTTTCTCCATTCATTATAATTGAAAGTTTTCTGAGTATAGTAGTCTGGACTGGCATCTCTGATCTCTTAAACTCTATAGAGCATCTTTCTAGTCTCTTCTGGCTTTTAGAGACTCTATTAAAAAGTCAGATGTTATTCTACTATGTCTGTCTTTATACATTACATGGTCTTTTTTCCTTTCAGCTTTTAATATTCTTTCTTTTAATGTATATTTGGTATTTTGATTATTATGTGCCATGGAAAATTCCTTTTCCTGTCAATTCATTTCGCATTCTATATACTTCTTGTACCTTGATAGGCATCTTTTTCTTTCAATAAGAAAATTTTATTTCATGATTTTTGTTGAAAATATTTTCTATGCCATTAACCTAGGTTTCTTCTTCTTTCTCATTTCTATTATTCTTAGAATTGAACTTTGCATAGTGTCCCAGATTTTCTGGATGCTTTGTTCCAAGAGGTTTTTTTTGTCTTTTGTTTTTTTTTTTTTTTTTTTTAGATTTAACCTCTCCTTTGCTCAAGGTATCCATTTCTTCTATTATGTCTTCATTGCTGAGGAATTCTCTCTTCCATCTCTTGTATTTTGTTGGTAAGACTTGCTTTTGAGGTTGTTTTTTGAGTTCCAAAATATTTAATTTACAGATTTCCCTCAGTTTGGATTTTTTTTTATTGATTTTATTTTCACTTTCAGGTCCTGAACTCCTTTATTCATTTCCTTTCAGTGTTTGTTAATGTGTTTCTTTAGATTTTTTTTAAGGCAATTTATTAATTTCCTCTTTAAGGACCTCTATTGTATTCATAGAGGTCTTTTTCTTATGCTTCAGCTGTGTTGTAATACTCAGGGGCCACTGTGGTATGGTTGCTGGGCTCTAGTAGAGACATATTATCCTGACTGTTATTACATTTTTGCAATGGTGTCTAGGCATCTGGGTTTGAAATAATTGTAATTCTAGCTGCTAAAATCTGGCACTGTCTTTGTTGGGTGGGTATTTTGTTCTTTGGTTTCTGTTGCCCTCTCTGGCTCTTAGGAGAATGTGGTGGCTATGTGTTTCCAGGTAGAAAATTCTTCTGACATCCTTCTAGGTGTGGTCACTGGGAGTTCAAAGAAAATTGTGTTTCTAGGTATTGGGTCCTGACACTTAGGAATGGAATGGGAACGAGCTAGGAAGAGGTGGTTAGGAAATCCACAAGAGGGAGGAAAAAACATGGATGTTCTGCCAGGATCTTCTCAATCCCTGGGGATTTGGGGCAGAGTGAGGAGAGGCCACAACAGATAGTATCCTAGAGATCTGGGGTGATATTGGGGCTTTGGGTATGAGGGAGAAGAGAGGGACTGAAGCTCTAAAGCCAGCCTGCCTATCTGCTTTACTGGCCTACTTGCTTCTCTGGCAGGGGTTTGTTGATGGGTTTCCAGGGGATGTCTAATGAAGTTGGGGGCTGGGATAAAACAGTAAGCGAGGAAAAGGAAGTTCCAAGGGGGAAATCTGTGTGATCCTCTGGGGATGGGGCCAGGAGGGGAGGGGAGGCTACAGCAGGTGGTCTGCTGTAGTTGGTTGTTTTACTCTTGACTTTTTGTTCTTTTGTTCTTTGTGGGGCCTGCCACACAGCTCCAAATAAATCATAAAGAGGCTTATATACAAGCAGAGGCTGTCTACCTAATTGGACACCAGTATTGGAGGATGAAAAGTTCAGTTTATGTGACTTGAGTTGGTAGAGTCTACCAGGAAACAGTCCTTGAAAACCAATTCTATCTTGTAAGAAATCATTTGTAAGAAATCATCACTGTAGATACAACTGCACTGCTGTGGGCTTCTTATTGCTTCCTGTTGTGCAATATCCATGTCCAGGGGTCAAGGGGTGAGAAGACATGGAGGCAGATACAGACTTTAAGAGATTTCAATGTAAAGGCTCTTTATTGTAAAAAGGTCCGAGGTTTTTACGGGGTTTGGGAATTAAGCTGCTGCAGGAACGTTTTTGGTTGGTCCTTTTGTTTTTTGTTTTGTTTTGTTTTGTTTTGTTTGTTTGTTTGTTTGTTTTCGAGACAGGGTTTCTCTGTGGCTTTGGAGCCTGTCCTGGAACTAGCTCTGTAGACCAGGCTGGTCTGGTTGGTCCTTTTAAAACTGGCAGTCACTGCTGGCGTGTTATTATTGACTAGCAGTGCACTTCATTAGTTGCCCTCCTTTTGGTCTGCTGACAGGTTGTTTTAGCCAATTTTGCTTATTCTTTGTGAGTTTGCGTGCACTTGCTTGTGCTTGCGCTATTGCCCTGCTTCACTGTACATCTTCCAGTGGCACATACAACCTAATGCTCACAGTGATACTACAACAAAAAAATTCTCAGAACTAAGTCCACTACTCAACTCCATCTTTAGATCAGAAAGGATTATTGATTCTTCCCCAAAGTCAAGGAAAGGTAAGAACCATATGCATCGTGAAGCCTGCGTATGATTTAGCAAGATCATCTATGTGTGCCTCTCAAGGGAATAAGACCATTGTTATAGCAATCCCTATCAGTTAATATAAATAAACATGGGCAATGTTTATGGAGTACATTTTCCACCTTTCATTTTTAAGAAATATTTTAAGACAGAACTAGCCAGACAGAAATCATATGAAGGCTTTCATACAAAATGAAATTTTTTTAAAAATTATCAAATTACTTTAGAGAAATTAATTATTTGATTTAATTACTTACAGTGTTGTACTCTAATTCCAAAACAAACATGGCTTGTTCCAGCATTTGTAGGGATGCAGCCCTTTCTTATTGGAGTATCATCCTACATTTGAAAAATCTGCCTGAAAGGCCAGAAGAATTCTCAATGTCCTTTGGATACAATCTTTATCTTTAAGAACCATTAACTCTGATCTCCCAGAGAAAGGTGACTTTGGTATTAGACAAATATGCTATTGATCCAGCCAGCCAGGTGCTGCTGCCTTTCCTATGAAAAAGTCTGTCAACACCTAAATTTTCAAATATGTCTTTGCCAGAGCACTTATTCTTCACATCACACTCAATTATGGGAAGCAGACATCCTCCACTGCCAGACTCCAGAGATCAAGCAGATTAAGCCCATTCTCAAGTCCCCATCACCCCTTCAGTAGACTGGAAACAAAAGGGACACAACTGCTTTTGATAGGAAATAGAGAATGTTAAACTAAAACAAACTAGCTTTGCAACCGAAAATGCTTCTGGTGAGATAATGTCAATAAAACAGAAAGCCTGTGACCATCAACAGGCACACAGAAATTGGTGCAGTTGCCACAGTTCATGGTTATATCTGTCTATGGAAATAAATGTTGGGCACAGAAAAAGGCTCAGAGTTCATTCCCCATCATTCCCATGGAAGTGAGTGGAGGATGGGGGCAAGTACCACAGCAGGCAAAGTGGGGATAAAATCTCAGGCCCACTCCCTGAATGTTACTTAAGGAGTTGACTATTTTTTTTCATTTGCCTTGGTGACAAATTTGTGTTATTATTGTTATGGTTTTTGTCTCGTTAAGAGGCAAGCCACGCCCACTCCTGGCGACCCCTGCTCCCCCTCCCCCAGCATCTTAGATTCACTTACTGTCCCCCTATTAGCGCATGCATGTCTCCCCACTTCCCCCCTTCTGTCTCTTTCTTCTCTTCTCCTTCTTCTCCTACACTCTCTCTTTCCTCTAAGTAATAAATATTCAATTCTATTTTGTATGATGTGTCTGACCATGTGTCTTTCTTCTACCCACCAGCCCACTGGGGACTGGCTGCTCTGTGGGCCTGCCTACTGCTGCCAGAGACCCACCCACATTTCCTGCCACCAGCTGCTTGGGGCCGGGGACTGGGGTCACCACCAGCTGCTCGGGACTTGCCAGCATTTAAAAAATTACCCTCTCTAGCCTGCCATTTCCTTTTCCCTCTAGGACTATGCAATGGCTTTGGCAAAGCCCACAAACTGGGCTCAGTGTCATTGACTTTCCTTAAATCATTTGCACTTGGAAAGCACATAAGGAAGTGTGAGATCTGTTGTCCATTGCCTAGGATAATAAAACGTTTCTGACTTTATCAAGTACATCTACTGCTGATTTGATAATTCTTAGGATAAGACCTAAAACCCAAATTAGGTTTTCTTCAGTATTCTTAACATGATTTTTTAAAGCTGGCTCTGAGCATTACAGCTTTTGCCACTTTGGGTTTATTAAGTGCTCTGCATATCTTACTAGCTCATCCTCACAACTCTATCACTGTCCCTGTGTTATGAGTAGGAAATTAAGCTGGGGAGTATAGTTAGACTCCCTCACATTCCCAAAGTAGATCCCAGACGGAATGGAGCATTCTGAATGCTATTTCCTCGGAACAGTTCATAACTACTGTAAATGTATACAGTTGGCTCTCAGAGACCATAGATTTTACATATGTGAGTTCAGTCAGCTGCAGATGTAAAAAAAAAAAAAAAAAAAAAAACTTTAACAACTGAGTCAGTGCTGAACATACATGTTCTCAGTAGTCCCTAAGCAATATAGAATACTAGTTATTTGCAAAGCCTTTACAATATGCTAGGTAGTAGCAAGTATCTATAAGATATGTGACTCACATGAGAGCATGTGCATGTATATGAAATGCTGCTATCTTATATAAGGAAATCGAGACTTCAAAGAGATACAGGGACATCTGTACATATTTAATTGTTTTTTTTTTTCAAGAGTTGTCCTCACAATCTTGGTTGCTATCTCAGTAGCCTCTTATTCCCTCACCCAATGTACCCAGTACAAAATGTGCCCTCCACAGTTTGAGCCAATCACTAGCAGCCTGCCTAAAGGAGTCATTGGCAAAGCTGCGATTTACATGTAGAAAAAATAGGGTTTGGGAGCCGGGCGATGGTAGTGCATGCCTTTAATCCTAGCACTCGGGAGGCAGAGGCAGGTGGATCTCTGTGAGTTCGAGACCAGCCTGGTCTACAGAGCTAGTTCCAGGACAGGCTCCAAAGCCACAGAGAAACCCTGTCTCGAAAAAAAAAAAAAAATAGGGTTTGGGATTAAAAATCAGGACCCATCAATTGGAAAAGAAGCAGATCATGTGAACATTAGAGATAGAATATCTGTGCATGTGTATTTTTATTAGGTCCACACATTTATATGATCAGTATTATCAGCAAAATCCCTGCAGGGGCAGCTGGGTGGTGGTGTTGCATATCTTTAATCCCAGCACTCAGGAGGCTGAAGCAGGAGGATCTATGAGTTCGAGGACAAACTGGGCTACAGAATGAATTCCAGGACAGACAAACTACACAGATAAACCTTGGCTTAGAAAAGGAAAAAAATATCCCTGCTGAGGCAAGTCTGTGCTCACAGTATAATCTCAATATATACCAAGAAACTGAGTTCTCTGTGCATTTACATTGATGGGGAAGCTCTGTTAACCAATCACACCTAGTTAAGGTGTGGTAGCTACCTGGAGCCCAGGAAGAAAAACTGGGACAGACCAGGTGTGTCTCTCTGGGTGACTACCACCAGACACAGAGGAACTTGGACTTCCCATTCTTGTGGTGTGAGTTATACCAATTGAAAATATAATTGTTTATCTTTAAGTTGGTCTGGTTATTTCCCAAATTGAGCTAGTTTCTATATTACATCCCTAAAGTAACCAGAAGATTACACCGAAGACCAAATAACATGTTTATTAGAAACAAAATCATTATCCATTTACTCAAAAATGAATAGGGTAGCTGGTGTCTAGCAATCAAATAATCACAGTCTTCATAGTCAGACTAGATTAAGTGCTTGGTATGTGTCAATTTTTATATTTCTAATTATACCCTTTCAATATAAAGATCACCATTGTTGTTCCACACATGAGGAAACATGTTCAGAAGGTCAACATAACCTGGCCAATAGTACACAGCTGACTAAGTGGCTCTTGAATAAAACATACAAATAAAGTACACAACTATTTTTTTTCTTTTGTTTTTTGTTTTTTTAAGACAGTCTCTCACTGCATAAATATGGCTTTCCTGGAACTCTGTAGACCACTGACCTTGAGATCCTCCTGCCTCTGCCTCCTGAGTGCTGGGACTAAAGATGTGAGCCACTACGCCCAACTAAAACTTTTTTTTTTTTAAGAAAAGAACATGTTAAGCTCCATGGGCTTCCCTATTACTCTGGTATGGTAAAATTATATTTCATTATTCTTATAGAGGACATGTGTCTAGCCTTTTAGACTTAAAGAAAAACACGATCACCAACATGTAGTCAAGAGAATCAAATTATGCATTTAGGTCCCAATAATAGTTGGCCCTTTCCTCTGTCCTGGAAGAGGTAGAAACACTGGTGTGTCCTTTTACATAAAATCATTTATTCAATTCTTACAATGTTACAAAATTTTCTAAGTGAGGAAACTGAGGCACCGAGAACTAGATAACTTACCCAAAGTCATCCTGAGGAAATGGAAGAGAAGAAATTCTAATTCCAGAGTCTATGTTTTTATTCTTATATTTAACAATAATTGCAGACCCTGGGCTGGAGAGATGACCCAGCCATTTAAGGAGGGCTCACAATCAAAAACCAGTAAGGTCTTTGGCCTGTGATTCCCACCCTTGCCTGCAGGAAGCAAAGACTTTTATTTTGAGATTTGTATTTTGTTTACAGCCATTTTAAGTTTACAAGTTAAAGTAAAATATTCACCTCTGTCATCTCTGCAGGACTAGTTCCGGACCTGGTATCTTATCTCCTAGAGAGAAGCCAGGCTCCAGGCTTAAGAAGCAATTACCATTTCCTTTGTTAGTCAACATCTCTTTCTCTCAGCCAGAGATCTTCCAGACCTGAATTCCAGCAGACCAGACTTTCCTGACACCCTACACTCACCCCTCATTTGCTGTATAACAGTTTTTGAAAAATAATAAAGTGGCAGCTTGATCAGAAAGCCTGTCCTGCTGTCATTTCTAGTGTCTCGTACCCCCTCTTTTTCTCTTCCTCCTCCAGGTTTATCAGGGACCCTCCCTTTGTGTCCTTCTAGATGGGATACTTGCCCTTTCCACACCATAGGAGTTCAACACTTCCATCTGCTAAGGAACAACTTAAAGTTCAAATCCACAGTGCAGATGTCATATTTATGGATAGCAGAAAATTGTCCCCTTTGTTCTTTGATGCCTCTACACAGAGATAGAGAGGGAAAGGAGACAAACTGATTGAGTACATGCATCACACTCCCTAAGTACCAGGCCCTGCCTACACTATGTACGTCAAATGCCTATCACTGTTCTCACAATTTGGGTCCATTGTAATTGTCATCATCCACATGCTCAGAAGGAAAGTTGAGGCTTAGAGAGCATGGCCGTGAAGCAAGTGAGATGGGAGCCATGCTTCAATTCATCACTTTCTGCTAAGATGTGTAAAGTCTTTTTCATTGAATATTGTTGCAAATTACTGCCAGTTAGAGTTTATTTATTAAAAAATAAACCAGAAAATTTCATCACTGAGTCTTTATATGCAAAACATAGTTTGGAAAAGCTGGAAAATGTCTTTCTTAGAGTTGGAAGCCCTCTGCATTTGCAGTGTTTGTTCCCTGGAAGTCTTTTTCCTAGGGAAGGTAGGCCAGTCACTGGCCTAACTCATGCCATTTTGTTCCTTTCTGGCTCCATTTTACTTTTATTTATTTTCCTTTTGAATCACTCCCTTCTGCCATTACCTAGGATTCTAGAATTGACAAATCTGATCAGTAAATGTCTTTATAACAAAGTCCTCAAACTACCCCACGCAAGTAAAAAACTCAGAGACCAGGTCACCTCATGATGGCATCACCCCACCACAAAAGGGAGCAATTATCCTATGATGGAAACCCGAGATGGCCCCTAAGGAGATCTCTCAATGAGCTCAATGGGGATAATGCTGTCCCCTCAAGCAATGATGACTTCCAGTCCTAAGATAATGATCAACCAGACTTCACAGCCTGGCCAGGATAACCTTGCTCTGTCATCTATGAACCCCCAAGCCATGCAACACCTCACTAAACTACCTTTGTTCTGCTTTTCTAAAAAATCTCAAAGATGCTTCTCAAAGACAGACTTTGGGATCAGTGAATTTATTTGTCCAGTCTTCCCTTAGTGGTCACCCTGATTAAAGTATCTTTCCAGCCCAACACAACTTTGTGGCTGGCATCCTGAATAGGAGACCAAACCTACTGTTTCTAACCTAAAATTAAGGAAACATGAGAAGGAAGTTAGCGGAGGTGCTTGCCTCATCTTACTCATAGCAGGGTATAGACTCACTCAGAATACCAAGGATGACCATGAGTTTAAGTCCATTCTCTGCTACATAGCAAGACCCAGTTAAAAAAAAAATTTAAATTTCTTCCAAGGGACCATTCCCTCCAAAGAGTTAGAATAACTCAGTAACTCAAAAGATCTTCATCTACCTAAGACAGTGTACTAGCCACTACCTAAAACAAAAAAAACAACAACAACAAAAAAAAAAACTATGGCAAATCTAAGTGACCTTAATCTTATGCTTACCTCAATGACTTCTGGGGAGACCAGTGCTTTGGCTGCCTTCTCTGGCCTTCGGTGGTTCAAAGAAAAGGTAAGCCAAAGCAAGAACAAGTATTTGAGGCCCAATCTGCTTACTTTATAAGTTATTAAAATGTGACCACTGCAACCTGCACTCAGAGAACTGGGAGAGATTGGGGACTGGGATGTTTCATAGTAAAAATTATTGCTATGCAAGAATGAGGAACCCAGATTCAATTCCCAGAACCTGTGTGACAAAAGTAGTGACTTGCTTGTCACCCTAGTGCTGGAAGAGGAAGAAGGGGTCAGAGTCTTGGAATTTTTTATCAACCAGCCTGGATGAAGGAGGCAATAGAACTGTCTTAATCAGGGTTTCTATTGCTTTGAAGATTCACCACAACCATGGCATTTCTTACAAAGGAAAACAGCTAATTAGGGCTAGCTTGCAGTTTCAGAGATTTAGTCCATTATTATTAAGATAGGAAGCAAGGCAGTATGCAGGCAGACATGGTGCTGAAGAGGTAGCTGAGAGTTCTAAATCTTCATCTGCAGACAACAGGAAGTGAACCCTTCCCCGACATTAGGCATAGCTTGAGCATAAGAGACCTCAAAGCCTACCCCACAGTGACACACTTCCTTCAACAAGGCCACACCTACTCAAACAAGGCCACACTTCCCAATATTGCCACTCTTTATAGACCAAGCATTCAAAGATATAAGTCTATGGGGGCCATACCTATTCAAATCACCACAGGAACCAAGCCCAGGCCAGTGAGAAACCTGTCCCAAAACAGAAGGTAGAAATCTGAGAAGGAAACACACATGAGGCAGCCCCTCTTGCCTCCACACAAACACATGCACACATATACAACTGTACACAGGAAAATATCTACAAACACGTGCACACAAATATACCTGCACACGTAAAAATACCCATATACATTCAAACAGGTACACATGACCACACGAAAATAGTCACAAACACATGAGCACACATATACCTGCACACACAAAAATACAAACCCATGTATGCAATATACTTGCACATGCACAAACATGCATAAAAGGAAAAGGGGATGCCTTTTATTATTATATCTACTGACTGTTCCTGCCAAGAAAGAAGACATTTCATGACTTTAAACCATTGACATGATTTGGTCTAAGACAAAAATAGATAAACTAGAAAGACAATGCCCTCTCTCTCTGCTTTCTCCCCTCCCTCCTTTATGTGTTCCTGATGGCCCCAAAAGCCTACACTCAGGACCTTCTCAGGCCACTCTTCCAGTGCTATCTCCCATCCACATCCCACTCCCAAAATTCCATTTTTCAGTGTGTCTGACTTCAGCAAGATATTAAAAATAAAGTGGCAAGCTTGAAAGTATTCTGAGATCCATTTTCTAGATAGTCATATTTAAAAGAGAGAAATTATTTAACCACATATAATTCTACAGATGAAATATGGATTTGATATGTATGCCTGAGGAAATTTTAAAATTTCAGGACCATGGGAATAAAAGAGATTCAATTGTCACTTCTTGGAGAAGGTAACTACTGCCTTCAAGGCAAGCACCTCGCTTCTCTGACCTTTCACAGCACTCAAAGATGCTTGAAGGTTGGCGGTGGTGAGTCACCCCCTGCTTTCAAATTGACAAGATCTCAATAAATAAGAGAAGTATGTTTACACCGATAGTAAACGCTAATCAGAAAAATAGTGAAAGAACACAAATGTAGTTAAAATATAAATCTGTGCCTTAAATGAGAATTTGCTGTAACTCCTCACAACCTCACAATTCACTCCCTTAGGCTCCTTATGACTCTTCCCATTGCTCCCCATCTGTATTCACAGCAATAAAGCCAAAGCAAAGCAACAACTAAATTAATGGCGAGCAGAACATTAGTGGCCAGGTACCAATAGCATCAGAAAGCTAAACCTTAATGATAAGCCTCTGTCGCAGCGTTAGGTTACGTATCAGAATGACTTCCTTTTCGCATTGCAATGCCCAAAATGTCTGACTTAAAGGACTTAAGTGTAGGGTTAAGACAGCCCCTTGAGGGGGTGGAGTTTGCCTCGGGCGAATGCCTACAGATAAATGGGCGCTCGGGAGGCGGCTCCGGCCCCTTTCCTTCCTACATCCTGTGCCACGCGGGAACTTCGGTTATGTAAGTTTATCATTAAAGTGTAAATATTCTTTAGTATCTGCATTGCATTTATTTACGCCGATACATTTGGCGCCCTCCCCATGGGGCTTTGCCTAGACCCGGACCAAATCGGAGCCTCTTGGGGCCACTGCTTCTGGTGGTGGTCTCCCTGGGCGCGCGGAAGCAGCTGAGATTCTGAGTGACTCGATTTTCCCTGCTGCTGGCTAGAGAATCAAGCGGGACAGGAGAGCTAGCACTCCCCTGAATTTTGAAATCGGCAGCGCCTCTGTAACAGCGTGATCAGCCCGCGGCCCAGCAGCCACCTCCTCCGCGCGAGCACACCACAGCCCCCTGAGCTCTCCCTGCCAACTACTGGGCTCCTTTGTTGCTCTAGCTAGCGTGATCAGTCTCTGTTCCCCTCCCACCTCCGCCTTCGCTCAGGTCACAAGACAGTGGCCCTGCCAGCCCCGGCATGCCGGCATCCCTCTGATTTGTTCACTTTGGAGGCTTTTCTCTCTGTTCCCATTCTGGCCCAATTGCTACTTATCAGTCTGGTGTCTGTTTCAATTTTGTTTTTGAGTCATTTATTTCAGACTTAGGCCACGTGGACTCAAGTGGACTCTTTCGCCACCACTGGCAGGAACCGATCATTACAGGTAAAAGAATTTTTTCTTTTATAAATAAAAATGTCTGAGAAAGTGACAATTTCAGATTTCAACAGCTTTTTTGAGTGTACAATTTGGGAGATTTTACAAGAGGTGTCTATCACCCCACATCTATGGATATTTCTGGGATTCTTAATTTTCCTTAGCACTATTTGGTTTGATAATAGGAAAATGATCAAATCTCTTAAGGCAGAGATTGAACGTTTAAAAACTATTGAGAATGACAACAATCTTCTCATGAATCAGTTTGAAATTCTCCAGGAAGAAAACAGATCTTTGTTTAACATGGCTCAGTTAACTGAGCAAAATCTAGAAAAGGTCCAGGCTGATGTTAAGGAGAAATTCATTATTATGGAAGAAGGAACAGCTGAATTAGATCATAAGTTCCAGCAGTCCCTTTCTGTAAGAACTGAAACATTAACTGAGAGATTCAAAACTGCTAAATGTGACAATCGAATTTTGTCTAAAGCTTATGACAGATTGGCGGAAAGATTATCAATACAAGAAGGCACAGTTTATGCCATAAAAATTATGTCCAAAGATGACAAGTTATCTCTAATGGACAAATTTCATACTTTAGAATCCTCAATGAAGGCTTTGGAACATAATTCTGGACAGGAGATTCAGACATTGCAAAAAGCAATGGTGAATAGAATTGAAAAGATTGAGGAATTTCTAAATTCTGATGAAGAAGAGCAATGAGTAGAAAGGCAAATTTTAACTACATCTGTGGATAAATCCCTCTGGGACAATTTCCACAAAGCTCTACCTACAGCTCTACATGCCTTTCCAGTAATAACAACAGAAACGGTGATTGGTTCCAGAAACCCTAGGGTCATCAAGGAAGATACATGGGAGCCTGTCCATATGAATGATCTCAAAGAAATTGAACAGGCCGTCATGACTTTTTGGATGCATGCCTCTTTTGTTAAAGAGATGCTAAAATCTTGGGCCACAACAAGCAGAGCAATCCCCTCGGACTGGCTCCAGCTGAGCTCCGCAGTCCTTGAGAGTGGACCGCAATTAAAATGGAAATGCTTATTCAGGCAAGAGGCTAGACTTTTAGAGCAGCAGGAAAAGGCGAAGGGAATTGACATTTCCCTAGATAAAATTCTAGGTGAATGGCTCTTTTCCGACCCTCAGGAACAAGCTAATTTGGATGAAAACATACTCTCCATGTGTACTACAGCAGCCCTAAGGGCTTGGGACAGAGTACAAGACCCAGGACAGAGAATGGAATGATTTGTCACAGTTAAACAGGGTCATAGAGAACCCTTTAGTGACTTTTTACAAAGATTAACTAAGGCTGTACAAATAGGGATATCTGACCCAGAAGCAAGACGTATAATAATTGAGTCTTTGGCTTACGAAAATGCAAATGTGGAATGCAAAAAGATCTTGGGGCCTTTAAAGTTCAGATCAGCGTCCTTGGAAGAATGGGTCTTGCATACACTAAATGTTGACACATTTGACTATGGCACTGAAGCATGGGTAGAAGAAGCAATTTCCAATGGTAAAATGAGACACCAGAATACCAAATGTTTTAATTGTGGCAAACTGGGTCATATGAAAAGGAATTGTAAACAACGGATTTTCAGAAAAAATAATAATGCATCTCCTAGTAATAACATAAATAGAAGGACTCAGCCTTCAGGTTTATGTAGAAGATGTGGAAAAGGCAAGCATTGGACGAATGAATGCAGGCCTACAAGAGATACACAAGGCAATCTGATACAGATGGGAAACGTGAGGGGGGGGGCCTCACAGGCCCCCATGGCAAACATGGTTCAGTCATTTCCAGTTTCTGCAGAGAACATGCCTCGTCAGGACAATTAGGAAGCCACATGCCTACTGTTACAAGCACTAGTAATCAGAAAAATGAGTTACGTGTGTTTTGGCAAACTTCTATAAATGATCAAAGACCTAAGCTGAGAGTGTGTGTAAATGGCATTTTTATTACCGGCCTGCTGAACACAGGTGCTGATGTATCATTACCCCAGAATCTTGGCATCCATATTGGCCTCTTCAGAATGTAAATGTTCAGCTCCTGGGAATTTGAACCCTATCTTGAGTAAGGCAGAGCACGAGATGGGTTGAATGTATAGGGCCTGAGGGACAAATAGGAAAATTAAGGCCATATGTAGCCAATATTGCAATGAATTTATGGGGTCGTGACCTATTACAACAATGGAATACCCAAATTAACATTCCTGCTACTTCTAGAGCCTATATTTCTGAAAATAATATTAAAAGTTATTATAAACGGAGAAAACTGGCCATTAGGGCTATGCAAGAACAAGCAATTGATGTCCCTTCAGAGATACCAACAGCCTTGCCTCTAAAATGGTTGACTGAGAAACCAATATGGAAAAAGCAATGGCCTGTAGCTGAGGAACAGTTACAGGCTTTAGAATAGCTGGTACAAGAACAATTAGATGCTGGACATATAGAAGAATCTACCAGCCCTGGGAATTCTCCTGTATTTGTGGTTAAGAAAAAATCAGGTAAATGGAGAATGGTGACAGATCTCAGGGCCATCAACAAGGTTATTCAACCTATGGGCCCTCTGCAATCTGGAATTCCTTTGCCCTCTTTAATACCAACAGGATAGTCTCTCATAGTTATTGATTTAAAGGATTGTTTTTTCACTATACCTTTGCAAAAAGAAGATAGAGAAAAATTTGCCTTCACAGTGCCTACTTATAACAATTCTCAACCTTCAAGGAGGTACCACTGGACTGTTCTCCCCCAGGGTATGTTAAATAGCCCCTCCCTGTGCCAATATTTTGTAAACCAACCATTGCAAATAATATGAAAGAAATTTCCCAAATCTATAGTATACCATTACATGGGCGACATTTTGTTATCCGATTCAAACATGGATACCTTGAACAGACTGTTTGAAGAAATACAGATACTTTTACCCAAATGGGGATTGCAAATTGCTCCTGAAAAGATTCAGAAGGGAGATTCTGTTAATTATTTAGGTTATAGAATAGGTTTGCAAGAAATTAAGACACAAAAGGCACAAATTCGGAGAGATTGCCTACGGACTCTTAATGACTTTCAAAGACTGTTAGGAGACATTTCTAGTCTACGACCAGCTATTGGAATAACACCTGATCTAATAATTCATTTGATCAAAACCTTGGATGGTGATAAAGATTTAAACAGTCCCAGAGAATTAACAGCTGAAGCAGAAAAGGAACTGACAATGATTGAGGAGAAATTACAACAGGCACATGTGGACAGGGTGAATCCAGAGCTCGATTGTATTCTCGTCATATTACCATCAAAAATTTCTCCTACAGGAATTTTAATGCAGAGAGATGATATTATCTTGGAATGGATCTTTTTACCACATAAACCAAGTAAGAAACGGAAAACTTATGTGGAAAAAGTCTCTGAGTTAATTATAAAAGGCAAGCTGAGACTTCGTCAACTAGCAGGCATAGACCCAGGAGAAATTATAGTGCCTTTCACTGCTGATAAACTAAAGAAATTATGGGAAGATAATGAACCATGGCAAAGAGCTTGTGCTAATTTTTTGGGAGACATTAATAACAACTATCCAAAAAGCAAGCGGTTTAACTTTATAAAGAGAACTTCTTGGATCCTTCCTCGAATCGTCCGTGATGCTCCAATAACTGGAGCCCGTACATTCTATACTGATGCCAATAAATCAGGGAAGGCAGGTTACATATCAGAAGACTTGGGTAAGATGGAACAAAGTCCTCATGATTCTGTCCAGAAGGCAGAATTATATGCCATTCTTATGGTACTAAGAGATTTTAAAGAACCTATTAATATAGTTACTGAATCACAATACGCAGAAAGAGTTATTTTACATATTGAAACTGCTGAATTTATACCTGATGATACAGAACTAACTTCATTGTTTATCCAGGTTCAAGATTTGATCAGGAACAAGCTTTGCCCTATGTACATAACACACATCCGATCCCATACGGGTCTGCCAGGTCCTCTAGCACAAGGTAATGCAGAAATTGATCAATTATTGATTGGTAGTATGCTACAAGCCTCTGAATTTCATAAAAAAAAACATCATGTTAATAGCAAAGGTTTGAAGAAAGAGTTTTCTATTACATGGCAACAAGCTAAGGAGATTATAAAGAAATGCCCTACCTGTTCTTTCTATAACCAAATGCCACTGCCAGCAGGGGCTAATCCAAAGGGCACCCATAGGAATGAAATCTGGCAGATGGATGTGTTCCACTTTGCAGAATTTGGCAAATTGAAGTATGTTCATCACACCATTGACACTTATTCAGGCTTTCAGTGGGCAACTGCTTTAAGTTCAGAAAAAGCTGATTCAATAATCACTCATTTATTAGAAGTCATGGCTATCATGGGTATACCTACACAAATAAAGACAGATAATGGTCCTGCTTATGTCTCTAGGAAAATGAAACGGTTTTTTGATTATTACAATATCAAGCATGTTACAGGTATACCATACAATCCTACAGGTCAAGCAGTCATAGAAAGATCAAATCGAACTATAAAGGATATGTTGAACAAACAGAAAGGGGTGGAAAACACCCCCAGAAATAGGTTACATAATGCTTTGTTAACCTTGAATTTTCTCAACGCTAATGAGAAGGGAATAACGGCTGCAGAAAGACATTGGATAATGGAAAAGTCTGCTGAACTAAATCAACCAGTTTATTTCAATGATGTGCTGACCTCACAATGGAAGCCAGGAGATGTGCTGCGTTGGGGAAGGGGTTTTGCTCTTATCCCACAGGTGAGGAAAAATTGTGGATACCATCAAAATTAATAAAGGTTCTGTTTGAAGAAGAGAAGTCACTTGGAAAAGATAAATAACAATTCATTCACAAGGATGACGGGCATTCTGATGGTAAGAATTACAGATAGGTTGGGGGCAGGGTTCTTTTCTTATCTCCACAGGAAAATACTCATCTTCAAATAATTTAAGGGACTCTGAATATTTAATTACTGATGGATGGAAAATAGTTACGACCCACTGAGTATCAACAATAAAATTCTATATATACTGTAAGTATTGATTTTTTTATATCTATTTATATGTTTCATTGAACACTTCTTTATAAATGTGTAGAGCTGGTTTTGGAGTTGGACTATGGCTCAGTCCCTCTTCAATTCCAAGCCTGTTGATAAGAGATATTTCAGAGTTTCTGTCTCAGGTCAGGAGCCATGAAATGGGACAGAATAAGAATAATTTTATACTTGATAAACTTTCTTTGCCTTTCCTCATATCTGTGTCTTTCTTTATATGTCAGTATATGTCCTTGTTGTTAATGTTTAAATTTCCCATAACAAGCAACATATTTTCCTACAGTAATCTTTGAAATTTCCAGGATGAAGATGGGGCCCCACAACATCAACTCAATCTGGCTTTTATGACGTCATGAATTTTTTTTTTTTTAAGCGCTAATATTAGACCTGTTTTTTGGTACCAACTGTAAGAGACAATTTCGAATGATGCACATTTTTGACAACACTCTGGCCGGACCTTCTCAAAACACTAAGAGACTAGTTATAATTTTCTTAAGTCAAAGGTTAATTTGGGAATTTTACCATCATTTGCTTTCACAGGGGCCCCTAAGAAGAACGTCGCCCCCATGTCAGCTAGAAGCAATCTAAGAGGACAACGTCCCCTCTCCCAACAGAGTTTGCCCACAGCATTAGGGACATTTTTTAGTGGTTGGTTTAGGGTTGAGGGTATGGGGAGATATTGTATGGAATTAGGGGTATATACAAAAAAAGGGGGGGATTAACTGGTTTGATGGGATGATTGGTATTTGTGACTTACTGTTTTTAGAAAATTATATTGGTACTGTTTCTTGTATATTGATATATTGAATACTGAATGTGAGTGTTCCTACCTCTATTTTTGTATAGGAGTATGCTTATATTGTATGAATACATCTATTATATCACAATGTACATTTCTACCTCTGGTACTATTTATGTAATAACATTGTTTACATTTTGATATGTAATGACATTGTTTACAGGTGAAGATCTTTGTCTTCATATATTGCACAGTTGTTTATTCTCTTAGTTTTCAAATTAGATAGGTATTGAGAATTATATGTTTGTCATATTTATTTTTAGGTTAATCAGGTCTTTTAGATACATAGAGATTATTTATAGTATAGATAGTATAATCTTCAGCCTCTTTGAAGAGCTGTAGAAAATGGCCTTTAATCTAACCTAGATCTGTGCCATCGAGACACAATTACTCCTGGCAACACCACTCTACTCCCGAGAGAATGTTGAGCACCAAAGACACTCCACTGGGAGCTTGTCATCTTGACAGAACTGGCCTTTGGGTAAAGAAAAACCCATACCTCAACTACTGACTAAGATATGAAACAGGATTGTCTTATCTTGCCAAGACAGGGTAGGATAATTCTAAGAAAGTTCCTTCCATTTGATAATGGTATGTCAGTTATGTTAGGCCTTAGACAAAGTTGGTTGACTCAACATTGCAAACGAGACTTTGGGTGATTGCCCAGGTAGTCAGTTGTCTCTGTCATTTGTTGCACATTTTGGATATCTCTCATTTGTTAAGTAATATTTATTCCCTTCTCAGATCTTTGATGGAGTTCAAGATTATTTAATAGTAGTTACTCTCTACATTATTTAGACTCCTTGAGATAGAATGCCTAGCAAAACTTTTGTTCTCAATATTGTTTGTTATATTTATCTTTTGTTATTATTGTTTATAGTTATATTTGGTTTAGTTCTGTCTTATTTAGACAAAAGGGGGAGATGTAGGGTAAAGACAGCCCCTTGAGGGGGCGGGGTTTGCCTCGGGCGAATGCCTACAGATAAATGGGCGCTCGGGAGGCAGCTCCGGCCCCTTTCCTTCCTTCCTCCCGTGCCATGCAGGAACTTCGGTTATGTAAGTTTATCATTAAAGTGTAAATATTCTTTAGTATCTGCATTGCATTTATTTATGCTGATATACTTAAGAAAAGAAAGGCTTTGGGGGCTAATGATTTCAGAGGATTTGGGTACATTCTGGGAGAGAGGCATGTCTGAGCAGCTTAGTCTGTAGTAGCAGAAGATGCAGATGCTCATATTATGACAGACCAGGAAATAGAGAATGAGATGGGAACCAGGCTCTTTTCTTCCAAGTCTCATTCCTAGTGACCTATTTCCTTCAGTTAAGCCTTGCTTCCCAAAGGTTCTATGACCTCCCAAAAGAGCTGAGGAGCCAGCATGAGTCTGTGGGGAATATTTTATATTTAATATCTGATCAAATTTTATTGAGCACTAGTGACATTCTAAGCACTAAGATCTGTTTTCAGTCACTGTTCATCATCCAGTTCCTTCATCCCTGGTAGTTAGTGTTCACCTAACTACCTTTGGTCAAGCCTGTGGTGTAAGTGTATCACTAAAGATCCATGTGTTGGGAGCTTTGTTTCTGTCATAGCAGCACTAAGAGGCAAAAGCTTTTGAACTATAGGAATAACGCAGGGTAATTAGGACATAGGGAATACCGATTTGTTGAATTTTATAAATCAATAGATGCCTTTCTCATCCAATATTTAGTAGAATCATCTTTAGAAAGCTTCTAGATGATTCAGGTGTAGTGACACACACCTTTGATCCCAACACTCAGGACATAAAAGCTGGTAGATCTCTGTGAGTTCAAGGCCAATCTGGTCTACAAGCAAGTTCCAGGACAGCCAGAGTGGTTAACAGAGAAATCCTGTCTCCAAAAGCCAAATAAATAAATAAATAAATAAATAAATAAGTAGAAAGAAAGAAAGAAAGAATAGAAAAGAAAGTTTCTAGATGTTCCCATTCCTAAGCCTGAATCTCCAATGCCATGTCTTGTGTCAGTGATCATACACTGCAGATCCACACTCTCCGTTACTCCCCCATTGTTATTAGCAGAACCAAGAGTACCCAGCATAGGACCTCACAGGTACCTAGTGAGGAAGGGCCTTATAAATATTTGTCACAAGAATGAAAGAACTCTTGAAATCTATAGCTCATATTTTACGTCACAAAAAAAACAGTTTTTAATTAATTCAATAACATATGGCATTGGTTCTAAAAGTATTTTACTAGACGTTAAGCAAGCAAGGGCACACTGATACCACTAGCCATTCTATGCTAACATATAATCAATAATGCATTGTTAGGTTTATTAAATGCAAATTACTCATATGTTTTAATCAGTCCTTCATAATTCATATATTTTAATCAGTCCTTCATAATTTGTACAAGAATTTTTACATGCTTGAATTATCAGATTTCCTTTTTCTTACTGGTAGGAAGTGTCCCTCTTATGCTCAGGCGAAAGAAGCCTTTGTTCTGGTTCCACTCTGACGCTGCTCCAGCTGTACCTGTCCATGAAGGGACATGCAGAACTAGAAGGATGCACACTTCTGAAACTCACATCTCTCCCCCATACCTTGCTCTGAGTGTCTGGGGCCTCAACGCTCACAAGACCACCACCTCCAAGCCTGATCTGCCCGACCTTTGAAAGAGCATTCCTCGGGATTCCTCCTGGGAAAGATGGAACACAGACTTGGGGATGGTATACAACACAAAACAGGAACAGGAATGCCTATGTATATTCCTATAGAATAAAAACAGGAATGCCTACATATGTCTCTGCAGGCAATATAAGGCTTACTCCTCTTATTCCTCTACATTCCCAATAAAGGTTACCACCAAGGGATCCACATACCACATATGAAATTTTTTGGAAAGGAGCAAGAGAGCTCTTTTCTCTCCAGTTCTCTACTTTTAATCTTCAGATCTAATGACTGAATATGCTTACTTTGAAAAATAAATAAATTCAGGCATCATCATGACACCTGCCATGACAGATGAAAATGATATTTCATTTTAAGTCCACATTTCAGTTCAACCTCACTTCTCTCCTTGTACAAAAACATCCAAGGCACTCAAAAACTCTTACTTGCTCTTGTCTCTGTTACCATGGCAGCAAGAATTTACTCTGAATGGACAGAAGAGTAGAGAAACAAATGTTTTGACCTACTTGAGACATACTTTCTCTTTGATAGTAACAGGATGCCTTCAGTATTACTGGCTCCTAAGTGTATTAAGTGGTTAATGAAAGGACTATCAGGAACTTGAATCTCCCCAAGAGCTAAACTACAGGCCTTAAGAACAACACATACAATTCAGGTCTTCCACCTGATGATGGTAGCAGGAGGGGTTGTACAGGAACCCACAGTCAACTCTAGGTTACATGAGAATTAAGGTTCTAGATGAGGCAAAGGCATAGGCATGACCTTCAAAGGCATGGCCCACGTCAAGGTTCAAAAAGGCTTATTAGAAACATAGCCCATGGGGAACCGTGAATCAGTCTGTTACTGTAATAAAATACATTGCTAAAATGAAATTCCTGAGGTCAGGCACTATATAACAAAGTGTATTTAATTGAAAGCTTTGGATGCTGAATATACAAAACTAAGAGGCACTACCAGTTCTTCCTGTATTAAGGGCCCTCATGTCTATATTACAATATGGCAGTCAATCATGAAGGGAAACACAGAGAATAGCAAATATCAGTTATCCAAAGTGACCCTGCTTTATAAAATCCCATTTTTATCAGGTTCCTACTGCAATTACATTGATCCCTTCCAAGCAGCATACCCTGTCACCCTGTCACCTTGCATCAGTAATTACCTCATCTCCTCTCTTTACACTGCCACGGTATTGTGGGCTGGGAGGGAAAGCTTCCAGCATATGAAGCTTTAGGGAGCAGACTAAAACCATATACAAACCATAGCAAATCTTTTGTAAAGTCTGCACATCGAATTACTCTGCACAAACTCTTCTCTCAGCTACCCTCACAGCAACTGTGTTTTTGCACCTGATGCCATTCTATACTTTTAAGCCCTGTTATATTTGAGACCCTCTCTATAATTATCACACTAAAGAATCTCCACACCTTTTGAAGAAGGTTCCATTATCCCTTCTTCTCACTAGGAAATTGATACTCAGAGAAGCTAAATAATGTGTCTTTTTTCACACAGTCACTATATAGAAAATCCGTTCTTCGAATTCTCAAAGGTAAAAAGAGGAGCGCATTGTTATGACTCATCGCAGTCTGGGAGATGAGGAGAACCTGTCCCACCCGCTGGTTGACTCACAACACATTGGTCATCAGTGGACTGACAGCTGGAACACAGCTCGAGTGACTGAAGCAGTGAAAATGATAAACAAGAAAACCCCACATGTAATACCAACACATGATAAGTGCTGTTCAGGAAATGATTCCCTAAGAATGTCCCCTTGTCTTTATTAAAACTTTGGCCCTCTCAAATCCTCTCCTTTGCAAGATTAAGTCAGAGGCTTTATCTGCAAGCCTTAGAGAATACACCTGGGGGCGGCTATACACAGTGACTAAGAAAAGGAAGTTGCTTTCTACCCTCCGCTGAAAACCCAGCTGTGATGCAACTTAATTGAGTGACCTGGAAAAAGCTACTTATAACACAGTGGCTTGAAACAAAGATATACATGTAAAGTACTTGGCCAAACATGCCAAAAATATGGGTCTATGTTATCGTTGACGTTATTTCCCTCCCACACTCAAAAGTCCTGCTTTGCATAGGGTGGCAATGAGAAATGGTGAAACTGAAGCCATGGAGAATCTGCTGATATGAATGAAAATGGGTTTCCTTGCTGCTTAGCCTTGTGCTGTACTCGCTTTAAACCCCTGGCCTCCAATCTCTCTGCCACTTGCTAGCTGGCTGCCTCCCAGGGCATTTTCAAGCCCAAGACAAGCACTTGCATCAAGTTTTTGGTGGCATCCTCTCCAGCATTCTACACTCACTTTACAGCCTGGACAGACTGTCACAAGTTTTATCCCCAGGAAGTGGAGGGTGGGGTGGTATCCCTTAACCCATGACTAACAAGTAGAGAAAACAAAACTGTGGCTTCTTGGCAACTTGATGACAACTGCAGGTGTTCTTCCCCTTAGCTGAGATGGGCTTCACACTGAACCCTTGCTTGGCTCTTCCTTTTCCACGTCACACTTCCCAACAGTCTCTGAAGGGACATGAGGAGATGCTTCCCGTAGATAAGTTGCTTTTTCTGGAATCCTACTTAGACTTTGCTTCTGGGAAATCACCTTAGTGATATCTGCTCTGAGAACTTACTTTCAAAGCATGCTTAGAAAAAACTGCTTGGTTGATAAATGTTCCAGAATTTTTGTATTCTCTGAGAATTTGAAAGAGTAGCTGTAGGCACTTTACCTTGTGTGTGGAAGATAGAGGATTGTCAGAGCTGAGATGTGTGAACGCAGTGATACGATTGAGGACAAGATGCACCTGTGGGCAGCAATCACTCCTGAATTAGCACCCTGACTTTCTAGTTATTTGTTCACAGATGAAGCAAAGTACAGCTCAAAGCATAAGTGAAATATTGGAATGTTTACTGGAATGCTACCTGAAAGTCTCTTTATCCTTAGAGTTATAGTTGTCAATTTTATTTGTACACACAACAATAGGTGTGTACACCTCTCTTTCAAGGTGACTTTCTATTAACTTAAATCTGTTAAGGTTTCTATTTAAGAATAAGAAAAATTAATCAGAAATAATTTCAGTAGTAGCCCCCACTTTGAGGACTTTGTCAATGTAGCTTTAAGTATAAAATTTTAGATATTACGGTCATAGTACATACTGTTTAAAGATAATCTGGCCAAATATTTTTCATTCTAGCTTTCTACATTTCCAGTTTCTCTACAATGTGCATGTGGGTATCTGTAACATATATATTTACATATATTTATACATATGGAGATGCATATTCTTACGTGATTCTTATGTATATATAAATACATATGTGTGTATAAATATACAATGACAGATTGATTTTACAACTTACAATTTCTAAATTGGACTATGTTCAACTGCCTGAATACTTACCAAAATTTAAATCAGAAGAATTAAATGGTTTTGTTTCTATATTTTCCATATTTTATGAGTAAGTCCATAATGTTTAGTGTTAATGGTAAAAATAGAAACCAGTACACTCCTTTAACATTAATTGATCAAGAATGTTTAATAAAGTTTACAACCCAGTCATATGAAATTAAACCTATGAAATTAAAATAACAATAGGTTTGTATACAAATTTGAGCATCTTGATAATATTTAATAGGTTTTCTACTTTTTGTTAAAGTACTTATATGAAAGTATATCTTTCATCAGCATAAAATTCCATAAATTTTCACAAACTAAACCTACCCATGAAACATCACCCAATAAAAGCAAAATAGTACCTGCACTTCATAATACAACAGCTTTTTGAAATGAAAACAGATTAACATCCAACAATAGAGAAAACTTAACATGAGAGAAACAGTAAACTGCATGCCATTTAAACAAATCCTAAAGGCAACAAAGAAAAACAATAACTATTCAAATACTTGAGGGCGAATGTAGTGGTTTGAATGAGGGTGGCCCCCATAGGCTCATATAGTTGAATAGTTGGTCCCCATTTTAGAGGAACTGTTTGGGAAGGATTAGGGGTATGGACTTGTTAGAGGAGTGTGTCTCTGGAGGTGGATTTTGAGGTTTCAGATACCCACACCATTCAAAGTTAGCTCTCTTTCTTTCTCTGCCTTGTTTGTGAATCAAATGTAAGCTCTGCTCCAGGATAAAGGTCGTTTGTGTGCTGCCATGTTTCTGCCCAAATGGAATCGTTCCTTTTGTGATTCCAACCACAAACAATTTTTTAGATAGTTGGAATGTGGGGCAGGTTCCGCTAACAGATAGCTCTCAAGATAGTTGGGTGTAGGGTGGGCTCCGCCAACAAACAGTTCTCAATACAGTTAGGGTGTGGGGCTCTCCACAAACATCCTTAGGACAATAGTCCCTGCTATACTTTTTGGGAAAATGGCTCCTTTCCTTCTCTAAATCCAAGCATGCTTATTAAAGTGAAATTCAAAAGTTCTGTCTCATGTCAGAAGAGCTACCTGATATGGGACAGAAGACAAACAATCAATAATTGGGGCATCAGTTATTGCAGAACTTTTTACTGACAGTCAATATATGAGCAAAATTCTTGCACCTTTCGAAACTGCAGCTTATATTGCCTCTGTATCTCAAGTCCAGATAGAGTTATTGGCTATTCAAACTTTGCTTTGGGCCCAATCTGTTCCCATTACATAGGGCATTTGCAGGCTCATACTGACCTTCATGGTCCCTTGAGAGAGGGGAATGCATTGGATTACCAGTTTACTCACCAAATTTGTCAAAATAAGTCAAGAATCTTATGAAGCCACAGAAAAAGCTCATAATCGTTTTCGTCTCAATGTTGGGTAAAGACATTTCATTTTAAAGTATCTAGAGAACAAGCCACTGATATTGTTTTAAAAAAAGAAGGTTTCTGTGTACAGAACTTTTAGCTGTTTCCCATTTGGGAGTTAATCCTCATGGGCTTGCTCCTAATCATTTATAGCAAATGGATGTTACCCATGTTCATTCTTTGGGGTATATGCAATGTGTTCACATAACCGTGGATACATATTCTCACCTTGTTTTTGCTTCAGCTCATACAGGAGAAAAAAAAGGGATGTTAGAAGTCACTGACTCCAGGCTTTTGCCAACATGGGCGTACCAAAAACTGTAAAAACTGACAATGGGCCAGCCTATACCATCACTGGCTTTGCTAAATTTTTCTCTGAGTTCTCTATTTCTCATAAAACAGAAATACCTTATAATCCTCAAGGACAAGCTATAGTGGAGCAAGAGCATTGTATGCTCAAAGCCTATTTGCATAAAACAAAAATGGGGGAATATGGTTCCACCCCCAGAGACCATTTATCTTTTAATTTATACATTTTAAATTTTTTGACTGTTGATGCTCAATCTCATACCACTGCTGACTGGCATTGGCAGCCAGTATCTTCCGGGATGCCTCATGTCTAATGGAAGAATATAGCAGATGGCACTTGGTGTGGTACAGATCCCGTACTGGTGTGGGGAAGAGGAGCTGTTTGTGTTTTCCTGCAGGATGCTGACAATCCAATACGGGTACCTGAGCATCTGGTGCATGCTGTGGATTTACCTGTCCAGAAGCCTGAAGACAGGACAGAGCCAAGAGATCAAATAGACACTGGCTTGTCATCTGAAGAATTGCTGGGATCCTGAGGAGCTGGCTGTGGTGGTCCTAGTGCCAAGGATTGTTCTTTTATTAACCCATCCCATGATAATGGCAGCCATTGCTGTGGCTGCCAGAACGACTACAACTGCTGGATTTCCCATTAGTCAGTCAGTTGCTTCTGCTAGCACAATGGATACCTTATCAGGGCAGGTTGCAAATGCCTTGACCACTCATATTGAGCTAAATTTACAAATAAATATTACAGTTAATTTTGCAATTGATTTTGGTTAAAGAGCACGGCTTGGTTATACAGTAAAAGGCTTATTGCTGTTATTCACGGACCCTGGAGTACAAAATTTACAACTTGACTCTTAAGATTATTCTAGTTAACTATACCAGGGCTCCTCCCACCAGTGCTGAGCCCTTACTTAAAGGGCTCCAGTTTGGGCAGGCTTATTAAGGATTGAGCAGACACAGCCTCCTTAAGGAGTGCTTATACATGCTGCAGCATCATCTTCATGGTTTCATGATGCCAGAGCCAAAGGCAAGCTCAGGTCAACATCGCCACTTGGTGAGTCCTCTTAGCTATTGCCCCGGAGGATATTTCAGCACAAATCTGGCTGAACTCAGTGATGGGTGACTAATGAACCAATGATGGGAAAGGTTTTTGGGGGGCTGTCCCAACCTAAGACAGGAAATGTGTTTTGACCTGGACGCTTTCCCATGATGGGTAAGGGGTATTGCCTGATGTCCAATGCCACCTAAGACAGGCCTAGTCATATAATTTATATAAAAGGGGGACATGTAGAGCCCGGGTCTATACCTGTTCCTGGGGTTCATCTTGAGGACATCCTATTTGTTCCTGTGCTCCCTCTGCCCCACCTGGTGATTAGCTGTAGGGCATTGTTTATTCCATCTTGGGTGTGGCAATTTCCCACCTGCCTGGGGGAGAATTCGTGGTGCTGCAGCTAGAAAGGTAAGGATTTCCCCAAGGTTGAATAAGTGGCATTCAGCTGATCTCCTTTTTGAATGACACAGGTCTCTTGTGTGTTCTTTCAATCTCCAAGCCCTTGTCCAGCTCATGGTACAGTGGCACGCAAACTGTACCAAAAGGGTAATGCAGATTCAGGTATTACAAATATTTAAAGACTATTTTATTCTACTAATGTCATAATCCTTTGGTTTTACATTGACCCTTTGACAGCTTTGCTTAAAAGATTTAAAAGATTAACACACACACACACACACACACACACACACACACATATATATATATATATTGCCAAATATATATATATATATATATATATATATATATATATATTTGACATGATATTAATGGTCATATAGAGTACTAACTAATTCTAGAAAAAGGTTTCATTTACCTTCCTGTACATGATTTCAGGTTTGAGTCTCCATCAGTTTTCTACAGTGAACCATGAACACACCTAACAGTGACTTTTGAAGTCTCCACAAGGAGGATGGAGCCACACAACATTGACTCCTTAAGGACTATGATAACACCACTAAGCTGATAAACACCAGCTAAGGATAGACTTTGGACTATAAGCAGTTCAGAATAATTTTGAGGTGGCTAGCTGAGATGATCCAGCCTTACAGACTGCTCAGCTAGGACTTGTGACAAAGCCCTTTACTTTCTCATTATGCATAGACCAGACAAAAAATAATTCAGCCACCTCTTACAGGATTTGACAATTAACCAAAATTTTTATTTTCAGAATCCCCTAAAAATACCAGACAGTGGGAAGTAAATTAAAGAATATGCCACCTAGGTTCCCAAGGGTTGGTGGTGTTTGATGGTTCAATGGATTATGAATATTTGTCATTGTTTAAGGGTTAGTTACAATCTATTATTGGTAATGGTCAGGATAAAAGCTAAACAAAGGAAATTAGATTCAAGGTTTTCGTTTTGAAAATAAAAAAGAGGGATATAGATATAGAATAAATAATACATTATTGAATCTACTCTAAAAAGAAAAAAGGAGGATATTGATGTAAGATAAAAAGGTAGATTATTGAATCTACTTTTATAAAGCAACCACAACTTTTAAATGTTTTTGAGTGGATTGGACTTTTGTATATTTTATACAAATTTTGTATATTGAGATTAATTTTGTTAGAACATACTGTACCTACATTTCTATTCTTGTTCAAGGTATTATACCTAAATAACTCAATTAACAATGTAACACAAATTTCATATCCTTGAAAAGTATTATTACCAACTGTTTAGGATAATAAGGAAATGCAAGTTAGTAGGTAATCACCTAGTATAACTGAACTTGCAGTCACATTTGGTAGGTTTTCAAGGTCAAACAAACATATATTTTAGATAAACAATTATCTTCAATCACTTCAGAAATCTACAGAATATGGCTTTTAAGGTGTTTTAATAACCTAGGTTCTTCTTTTTTATTTTATTTTTTTGACAATGAGACATGTCTACACCTGGCAGCACCAGTCTACAGCAGAGAATATAATGGGCACAGAAGAAACTCCACAAAAAGTTTACTTTCTTTGTAACAAAAGCAAATCACTGGGCAAAAAAAAAAAAATACCCTTGCCTTAACACTGTCCTAATAGGACAA
Source organism: Microtus oregoni (assembly GCF_018167655.1). NCBI lineage: Eukaryota > Metazoa > Chordata > Mammalia > Rodentia > Cricetidae > Microtus > Microtus oregoni. Next base: position 20,637,968 of record NW_024543077.1, read on the forward strand.
GTAGGACACAAAAGAAAGTGACTGCCAAACATTGTCAAGACAAGGACAGACAGTCCCTCAGATTATCCTGCTTCACAGAAAAGTTTTTCACATATGGTAGGCATGTAGGCTGAAGATGTATGCCTCAGTGTTGCAGAGGAAATTTGGATGACTGTCCAGGCAGCTAGCTGTTTCCTTTATTACTCACATTTTTTTGTAAGTTGCTTGCTCACACTTCCTGCCTACACAGTTTATTATTTCTATCTTTGGTCTCTGAAGGAGTTGAAGAATAGATAGTTACAGTTTTCCTTGTTTACCAGAGGCTGAAAGCAAGTTATAATAGAAAGTCAATTAGGTAGAAGACTTTGGACTCACCAAGACAGGATAGATATGGAGTATTATCTGAGTTTGTCAAATGCAAATGTACTAGACAATGTTGATGTGCTTATTGCCTGTATATATTGTATATAGTTATTGTATGTAGGGGCCCCCAAATGAGTCTATTTCTACTCTGTCTGAAGGTCAGTGAGTTTCAGATTGTTCAAAGTTGTTGACAACAACAAAAGCTACACATCCTGGCCTAGGGTGTGGTTACTTGGTCCTTTTGACATTAAGAGGGCCCTTACAGGTAGATCCATTCCCCTCTGACCAGTGGTCAGGAAATTCAAGCACACTTTCTGTTCCTACTTTTGAATTAGGAGGTTTGGCCTTGGGAGTGGCTGCTTTCAGGATGCTTGACTAAGCAACCGAATGCTTTTCTCAAAAATTAATGGCTTGATGTCTTGGGTATTGATGGAAGTAAGTGTTTTAATTGTCCTTTGTAGCATGTTAAAGCAGACTTTTGTCTTCTTCCCCTTTTTGTATTAGGGAATAAATGTATATGGAAATTAAACAAGGGTGAATTCAGCATTCAGTACTTGTTGAGGTGCCCTCCAGTTACTATCCTATGTCTTAGAGAATCTTTCTTATCTCTGTTCCTCCTACTTAACAATTTTAATCTTCATGCCCCTACCCTGGTACGTGGTATACTTTTCAAAGCTGGTCCCCAACAATTGTACTTGCTGTATATAGGGTTTTTTTTTTTTATCTTAGTTATACTCTCCTTCTTTTATTTTAGAGAAAAAAAAAGGGGGGGGGGAATGTAGTGAAATTTTATTTTTGTTTTAATAAATAAAGCTTGCCTAAAGATCAGAAGGGCAAAGCTAAGCCACTAGAGGTCAGGCAGTTGTGGCACACACCTTTAATCCCAGGATTTGGCAGACAGAGGCAGATGACTTAGCTAGGCTCTCCATGTTTCCTCCCACCTGCAGGCAGGCCAGCTGAGAACACATGGAACCCTAAGCTTAGGAACCAGATTTCTTTACAACAGCTCTGCATTCTATCTGCCTGAATGCTCACCTCTACACACATCAGCAGCTTGGCACACCAACAGCATCAGTGGTGAGTTTTCCCCTTCCATCCCCCAACCACAGCATTTATGGCTACAGTTGAGCCTTTCACTAACATTCATCTCTGCCTGCTTCTCATAGCTAAAAACATGACTGGACAACCCAGGATTGATCCTCCTGCATTAGCACTACACACACTCTGTGGTGTGTTCAATTTGGGGTCCAGGGTTCCCCAAATTTGTCTTTCTCCTTTCCTTTTATTTTCTCTTTCTTTTGGACCACTTGTAAGTGGTCCACACCATGAAGACCACCTTGAGTGGCCTATAGCCTCTCTGGCTTCCTAGTTGCCTGGACCGGAGCCAGTCAGGCTTTAATACCTCACCTGTAGAGAGAAGACACTGTTCTATAGGCCCTGTGGTGTTTTTGCAGGTTTTCACATTTTCAGCTATGGTATAAACCCTCAGACTATCAGCCAGCCACCTGTGAATGCTCTGCCCATGTCCCACCAGCTTCGCTTTTTCTCAAACTGTCCCTGCCACCACTACCACTGGTCCCACGAATTATTCAGATCCATGAGGCAGCTGTTTTCAATTCCAGACTTTTCTCCCCACCATGGCTTATGGTACAGGGGATTGGCAACAGGGCAGATCAACAGGGTGAATCATACCTCTAGGTCTCTCTTGTTATTATGTTTAAAATTCTACAGCTCATAAATTGTGGCTTTTCTATACAATATGTGACCACTGTCGTTTTGACTGAGGTCAGGTGAACTTACCATTATTTTAACTGAGGTCAGGTGATTTTACTGCCATCTTAACTGAGAGCCAGGTCAGGTGACCAAGTTCTGCTATTTTTAATGAGGTATTTACTGCCTGGTCCCCAGTGCTGACTCTGTTATATGTGTAGCATGCCTTTGGTAGGGCCCACCAAGAGCATCCATCAACGTTGCCCAGTTTCTATTCACTGCATGTGTGTGTGCAATACATGTAAGTTAAATACACCTATGTTTACTGTTAAATGTTATAATTGTCTATTTATAGTACAAAGCAAGAAGTCCCATGTTTTAAACCTGTATGTACTTTAAGTCTCTTAATCCAACCCTGCTTTACCTGTTAAGTAAAGAGCCAATATAGTCAAACTTGGACCCAGCTCTCCAGGCAGATTCTATACTATACCTGGTAAACAGCCCTCAACTGCTCAGAGATCTGGAGAATATAGCATTTAAATGCTTAGTTATTTAAAAACTTTTTATAATAAAAGGAGACAATTGGCTCCTAGCAGCAGCACTCTGCTTCCTCCAAAGAAGACAGAAGATAAATGGGCACAAAACAACATCCATTTGCAATTCTCTTCAATTGCCAAGAACTGACCACTGGGAAAAACTGCCTTTCATCTAAACTGAAGATTTCCAGACACTGAACAGATTCACTGGAATCAACATTCTAGCTGCTTAGGTCAAGGTAGGCTTGTCTTCCTACAGATTTCTTAGCCCACAGGATGTTCTGGGGCCTGGCAGGCCCTGTGCTAAACAGCAAAAGGCAAATATGACCATCAGCAATGATGGAGGACCATGAGGAGTACCTCTAAGGTGTGATCCAAGTAAGTTCTCTGTCGTTTGTAAATCAATAACTCAAGTAAAATTTTATTTTTCTCAAAGATCTCTGATGCAGTTTGACAGTTGAAAGTTTTCATCATTTAAAAGGATAGACTCACCAAACAAATTTCCATAAGATACAAGTCAAGAAAATTCTCTCTCATGCTGTTTTTCTTAGTCTTAAAGATACTTTTCATTATGCAAAAAATATTTGTCAGCCGGGCGATGGTGGCGCACGCCTTTAATCCCAGCACTCGGGAGGCAGAGGCAGGCAGATCTCTGTGAGTTCGAGACCAGCCTGGTCTACAGAGCTAGTTCCAGGACAGGCTCCAAAGCCACAGAGAAACCCTGTCTCGAAAAACCAAAAAAAAAAAAAAAAAAATTTGTCACAGTTATTCATATATAAATATGTTGTTGTTTAAATTTTCACAAACCCAAAAAATTCTTGTGAGTTCCAGGGAGCCAAATTGAAGGATCCACCTTAAACAAGTCAGATACACCCTTCTCAATTCTCTGTTTTTAATTTTTTTTCCTAAACTTAACTTTGCCTTCTGTTCTTCCAATACCTTAAACAGGTGTAAGAGACACTAGACATTTCCAGTCCACAACACCAGACAGAAACAAAGAGACCAGCTATCTCAGGATGTGACCAGCACCCACCTTTTACAGGTCCCCTCCTCCCACAGATAAGCAGGAAGCAGTCTTGAGAATCTGCTGCCCCAATTTCTTTAAATTGTTATGCCTAAATGCCCACCTTTTTATTTTAAAAAAGAGAGATGGGAATTTAATGGTCTGTTCTGCCCCTTTAAGAGACACTCCCTCCCCCATGCACTAGTGAGACAGGAAGATCTTCCTTCTGCTTCCTGCCTGAGCTCCTTTCCATTCCCTCCTGAAGATGTAGCTTCTGCTTCGCTCCCTTCTCCCTACTTTTCCCCTTTTCTCCCCCATTCATTTCTCTCTCTTTCTCTGCCTCTCCCTCTGCTCTTCCCCCTTCTCCACTTCTCCCCTTTCCCCTCCCCTTCTATAACCGACTAAATAAGTATTCAACCCCACTCTGCATGGTGTGCCTATCCCTCTGGGTCTCTTACCTGCCACATGGCTCTGTAACATGAGGGGGCTGGCTTGTTGGGGTTAATGTCCCATGCGGTACCCCACAACCAGCAAGCCCCAAAGAAAATCACACAGAGATCTCCATAAGTTATGAAACTGATTGGCCCATTAGCTCAGGCTACTTATTAGCTCTTATAGCTTATATTAACCCATTATTGTTATCTATGTTAGCCATGTGGCTCAGTACCTTTCTCAGAAGGGCAGCTCACATGTTGCTCCTTCAGTGGTCTGGGCTGGAACGGGAGGAATGGGCTTTCTCCTTTCCAGCATTTTCCTGTTCTCCTCACCCCACCTCTACTTCCTGTCTGGTTGACCCACCTATACTTCCTGCCTGGCCAATCAGCGTTTATTCAAAATATGATTGACAAATTCACTCTCTCAAAAAAAGGAAAATACCAATAGTCCAGTTTTTGGGAATGTGGGCATAGTATTCCAGGCTACTTCCGGCTGGTTGGGGGCACTGATAATCTTATGAGGACCTAAAGAAAATTGAGAATTATCATCAAGTCCTGACTGGAGTACCATGTGAGTCTTGATCATCTCAGGCAGCAGTCTTGAACTTGTTCTGGATGAAGAACTCAGACATCTGGGCCATCTATTCCTGCCAGAGATTTTTCAGGTGGTCTTCCTTGATCAAAGCTGATTTTTCTTAACTCTGAATAAATCCAGAAACAAAAGCAAAATCTCTTCTCCAAAGTAACACAGCTTTTGACTTCAGTTTTGAAGTCAAATTATTTTCAAAATATCTATCTTGGATTAGTTCAGCAGCATTTATAAACCAATATTTTTTAGCAGCTGTTGTTGCTCCTTCATCAGCATTCAAACAATTCAAAGTGAGCATAATAGCATACAATATCAAGATTCTCTGTGTATTTTCCATCTTTGTGCAGTTTTATTTTAACCTGTATTTCTTTTATTTTTCCTTTTACTTTTTGAGACAGGTTCTCTGTATATCTTTGTCTTGGAATAACTCTGTAGACCAGGCATTCCTTGAACTCACAGAGATCCAACTCTCTCTGCCTCCCCAGTGCTGGGATTAAAGATGTCTGCCACCATACTTTGAATTTACAGAGGTCTATCTGCCTCTGTCTCCCAAGCTTTGAGATTAAAGGCGTGTGATACCACACCTTGAAATCACAGAGGTCAATCTATATCTGCCCCTTAAAGTCAAAGAGGTCAATATACCTCTGCCTCCCAAGTGTTGGGATTAACGGCATATGCCGCCACCACTGGTTGGCATGCTCCTACTGTGACCTCGGTCTCTTGTGGAAGACAGAGAATTTGAATGCGTTTTTGTGAGTAAAGTGCTAAGGCTTGCTTGATCACAATGTGGATTTGCTGTGTGCCTGGAACTGTGCTCAGCTCATGGGCACCAAATGGCTGAGGTAGGAGCAGCTCCAGCTTTGCTCCGCCAAGCTGAACTGTGCTAATCTCAGGCAGGAACTGTCATAATTATGATAATAACAACACAATTAAGGTTTAGACTGGGCAGGAAACAGGCGGTACCATATTACCCCTATGTGGTGCAAGCTAAAGTTTTTAAAAACCACTTAGCATTTTAAGAAGTACTCCTGGACAGTAAAAAAGTTACAGGCAATGCAATAGAACAGATTCAGACAAAAAAGACCTTTAAATGGGTCATAGTGTTAGGCATACATAGGCTTGGGAGAGAGAAGAAAAAGAATATAGAGAATAAAGTTAATGCCTTAAAAAAGGGTAAAGTCTTTAAAGACGCAGAGTACAGATCATTATAGATTAAAAGAAATAAAGAAAAATAAGCCACATAAAAATGGAAAATTCACAGAGAGTTTGGATTCTGTATATTGTATTTTCTTTGAATTTTTGACTGTAAAGGAGCTAAGTACAGAGGCACATCTCATTGTGTGGGCTGCTAAGATAAACCAGGGCGTATATTATAAAGCTATCTTGACTTCAGAATTTGGATCTAAGAACATGATGCTTTGGAAAAGAGATTCTTCTTTTGTTTTCACAGAGGATGAGATCCTATGGATTACTTTTGTCCCAATATGGTATGATAGACCACGCCCTCCTGAAAGATCACCTTAAACACCTTCAGAAAATTACTTTGCTCAACTGCTGACTGAGAGGAACCTAGCACACAGGATATACCATGAAAGACCTGATTAACAGCACCCCTATACAGCAGGAAGAAGTTTGGAGAGAAATAACTGTGTCCATATTCCCAAATATTGTCTATAAATGTTCTTTTATATTTAAAGAGGGATATGATATAGAGATGAATAATTTACATTGGTATAAATTTTGCTTTTTTCATATAAATTTAAGGTCAATTTTATTATATGTATATGTATTTCTGATCTTGATTAAGGTATTGTGATTATGTAGTTCATTAAAATTGTAATGTATAATTAGAAAATATACGTTGTTGATGGATAATCATTGATAATAGTCAAGCTTGTAGTCATGTTAGTTTGATTTTCTAGATATTTAGACATATATTTCAATCAGATAATCATTCTTCATATTTTTCAAAGACTACAGAATATGACATTTAATGTTTTAATAACTTAGGGCTTTTCATGACAATGAGACACATCTGCTCCTGGAGCACCAAGCTACTTCCTGAGAAAGATGGGCATCAAAGAGGCTCCTTATGAAGTTTTGTAGTGATTTTGGCAAGAAACTGCTCTTGCCTGGACTGTTGTATAAACTGGACACCAAGAACCTGCAGAGAGAAAACTTCTGAACTTGACTAAAGGTGAGATGATCCTTCAGGGTTCCTGATTCAAGAAAGAGTCTGCAAAACATTCTGCAGGATACAAAGAACTCTCTTTGAAATTTCCTGCTTCATGGAAATGTCTACTGGAAACTATGGGCATGTAGGCTGAAGATGGATGCCCCAATGGTACAAAAGAACTTTGGGTGACTGTCCAGTCAGGGAGATATCTCTGTCATTTCTAGAGTTTTGTAAGCTGCTTACTTCTCATTTACTTAGGTAATATTATATCCTTCTGGAGTCTTTGATAGAGTTGAAGAATAAATAGATAGTTATAGTTTTCCTTTGTTATGATAAAATAGATATTAGATATTGTAACTGTAATTCTTGCTTGATAACTGTTTTGTTATATGTAATATTACTATGTTAAAGTGAAAGCCTTTCTTTTTTTGTTTAAACAGAAAAAGGGGAAATGATGTAGAAGGGTCGTCTGTCTATGTGTTACCTTCATTGGTTAATAAAGAAACTGCCTTGGCCATTTGATAGACCAGCCCTTATGTGGGTGGAGAAGACAGAACAGAATTCTGGGAGGAAGAAAGCAGAGTCAGGCAGACGCCATGACGCTCCTCTCAGAGACAGACGCTGGTTAGACTCATGCTGGTAAGCCACAGTCTAGTGGCAATACAGATATTAGAAATGGGTTAGATCAATATGTGACAGTTAGCCAAAAAGGGACTGGAGATAATGGGCCAGGCAGTGTTTAAATGAATACAATTTGTGTGTTGTTATTTCGGGTGTTAAGCTAGCTGTGCAGGAGCTGCATGGGATGAAAAGCAGGCCTGCTTGCCTCATCACTACATGGCTCCCTACCTGGGACCCAGCTGCCTTTGTGGCGCACCATGGTCTCATGCCCGCTGCCCACTGCCGCCACTTGGGAACCTGCAGCATTTCTCCTGCTGCACCCCTTGGGGATTCAGAGCATTTTATTTTTAAATAACAGGACTCACACCTTTAATCCCAGCACTAGGGGGAATATAAAATGTGAGGAGAGAGAGAGGCTTACTCTGCTTTGTCTGCAGTCACTCAGCCTTGGTATGTTTTTCTTTGGGTTGATCTTATTATTTAGCTTCTCTAGGATCACAAACTGTAGGCTCAATGTTCTTTGTTTATGGCTAGAATCCACTAATGAGTAAGTACATACCATATTCATATTTTTGGATCTGAGTTATCTCACTCAGGATAGTGTTTTCTATTTTCATCCATTTGCATGCAAAATTCAAGATGTCATTGTTTTTTACCTCTGAGTAGTAGTAGTACTCTAATGTGTAGATGTACCACACTTTCTTTATTCATTCTTCCATTGAGGGGCATCTACGTTGTTTGCAGGTTCTGGCTATTACAAATAATGCTGCTATGAACATAGTTGAACAAATGGTTTTGTAGTACGATTGGGCATCTCTTGGGAGAATATGAGCAAGGAAGTCAAGACTGCGAGGGGTTGGTCCACCCACTGAGACAGTGTGCCTGATCTAATGGGAGTTCATGAAAGCCAGCTGGACTAGGACTGAACGAACATGTGATCAAACTGGACTCTCTAAGTGTGGCTGACAATGGGGGCTGACTGAGAAGTCAATGATAATGGCACTGGGATTTGTCTCTATTGCATGTACTGGCTTTTTGGGATCCTAGTCTGTTTGAATGAACACCTTCCTAGGCCTATATGAAGGGGGAAGGGCCTTGGACTTCCCACAGGGCAGAGTACCCTGCCCTCTCTTAGGACTGGAGGGGGAGAGGGAAGGGTGAGTAGGAGCGCAATGGGAGGTGGAGATGAAGTGGAAATTTTGAAAGGTATTATTTATAAAGCAATAAAAATTTTTAAAAACAACAAAAAAAGGACTTTGTATAATGATACAAAAAATAATAATTTTGTGTTCTTAGGGCTAGAAAGATGGACTAGCAGTTAAGATGGCACTTATTGCTCTTGCAAAGAACTCAAGTTCAGCTTCTAATACCTATAGCAAGTGACTCACAATTTGTTTTTCCAACTCCAGGGGATCTGATACCCTCCCTTGCCTCTCCAGGCATCTTCACATGTGTGACATACATTCACACACACATACATTGCACATAAACAAAAATAAGATCTTTTGTGTTCTTATCATTAAATGGATCCCACAAAAAAAAGTACAAGTTTTGGGTTCCATGAAAACTGACCTACCCCTGTTCTTTATAGAATAGATTTCTAATGTCTTCTCTTAGTGTGTTATTCTAAACTTTTCTTATATCTGTCTTGCCCTGAAACCCTGAGCCACTTCACATTAGAGATGTTTCTAATTCACCTTTGGGTCTCTGGAGTGGAATGCACATTTATTTGTTAAATGAGCAATGGAAAGACTTTAGTTAACTTTTAGTTATCACTATTCTAAATAATCAGTTGTTTTGTACCTTTGAACAAAACTGTATCCTTTCCACTTCTCCTCAGTAAAGGTCTTTTTGAAAATTCCAACAGGACAAGGCAGAAAAAGGGACTACTGTTGACTGTTACCTAGAGAGCACTGGAGAAAATAACCTTTCTTTGGTGTGGTGGTTTGAAAGAAACTGCCCCCTAAAAAGGGATAGAAAAGTGTGGCCTTGTTGGAGGAAGTGTGTCACTGTGGGGGCAGGTTTTGAGGTCTTCTATGTTTACGTTACATCCAATGAGACAGAGTACTTCCTGCTGTCTGCAAGATGTAGAACTCTCACCTACTTCATATCCAGCACCTGGTTGGATGATAATGGACTGAACCTCTGAATTGCTAGCAAGCCACCCCAATTTATAAAAGTTGCTATGGTCACTGTGTCTCTTCACAGCAATAGAAATAGAATAACCAGAATACAACAGTCTATGCTTCTTGTCACTACAAACACAACGATGAAGATAAGAAGTAAACCTTCAGACTATGCTTTATTCTAAGAACCAGCAACTGTGAATGCAGCAGATACACCCTTAAGATCTGTCTTCTACTTCATCTTTGGCCAGCAGGCTGCATAGAGAGTAGAAACAAAGACAGTCATTCATTTCAAAGTCTAATCTTATTCCTCTGGCTAAGTAGTCATCCTTTTCTGAGATCTCTGGTGTTCCTCCCTGCTTCTCTTCTTATCTCCTCATACATGTTTTCCTCATCATCATCACTCTGTGTTATAGCAGGGATTTTCACATGTAAAGCCACTGTCAGGCATTCCTCCTGTGTTATTTTTTGCTTGACACCTAAGTTGGGCTACTTAAAAGGTGTATGTGCAGATTTCTTTCTATATGAAGTACAAACATTTCTTTATAAATGTCCTTTTCTGTACCTCCTGTCCCCTATTATGAGAAGCAGAATAGTTTGCTTGATTTCCCCTATGTATCAATACCTCTTCCCACAATCATTTTATAGCCTATTAAATTTCTCTTCCTGCCTCATAATCATCTATTTACATTTACATATTCTTCCAAGAAATATATGGGCTTCTGGAAAGTAATCTTTCTTTTCCTGGTAGCTCTAGTACCAACCTAGCTAAGGTATTAAATTAATGTTTTTGGAATGAAAGTTGAACCGCATGCTATTATTCATCTCATTATTCCTTCCTTATAGGAAAAAGAATTTCTTACTCTTTAAATTTGTCTCTGCATTCCCATATATAATTGTTAATGGACTTTACCTTAATTATAACTTAAAGGCAAAACTGAACTTCATAAAACAACCAAACTAAGCTCCAAATTCAATGAAATCCAAAAATAGATACTAAAACAGCTATTTAAAGTTAACTAATTAAATAAGGAAAGTGAGTATTTTACTATTTCATTACAAGTTTCTGGTTTTACCTAAGAGAATGATTCTTTTTAAAAATCAAAAACAGTGTGGAAGAGCAAAATGACTTAACAGTAAAAACCTGAGCCTCAGAAGGCACTAACATCCCTTGTGTTCTAAACTTAGCTCAGCCACTGGGCACCATGTGAATGAGTCACTGCTGCTCCTTGACTTAAATCATCCCTCTTATAAAACTTGTTAAAGAAAGACGTCACTGCAAATTAGATGTTGCAGCTAAGTTTAGCCACCCTTGAGACATAAATATTGTAAGTTATGTGACTTCCGCCATTTTGTTTCATGACTTATATTTGGGCATGTTACCGAGTATTTATTTATGTCTATATTGAAGCTAAAGATATACCTTCTACACAAAGCTAAACTTCAGATATATAAATATATAGATGCAAATGTCCATAGAAAGTTACTTGCACAGAAACATCTTAAAGTTATTTTAAGTAGCAGCACTATTTTATTGACAAATGTTAAAATTCTGACTTGCCCTAAGCCTGACCTTTATGAACTGACTATCTTAGAGAGTGTGTATGTGTCTCTGTGGGAAGACAGGAAGACCTGTTTTGCTTCTGTCCCTGGCTTCTCCCTAGACATTGCCATTCACAGTGAGACATGCATTCACACACTGCTCATTGGGAACTCAGAAGTAATAGGGTCTGCCCACCAGAAAAACCCCAGGGCTTTTGAAACCATGGATACAGTCATTGCCAACATTACCTTGTCTTTCCGAGTCTTCTTAATAAGCTCATGTACGTTAGCTGGATCAGGCTACTTACCCACTTAAAATCTAAGTGACAGGAAAACTTAGTTTATCTGATCAGTCCACCACTGCTTACTTCACTTCTTTGTGATTAGGACCCTGAAGGAATGATACAAGGGAGTATTACCTATGATGTGGGAGTGTCATATATCCGTTGCTTTCATTGGTTAATTAATAAAGAAACTGCTTGGCCTGATAGGTTAGAACATAGGTGGATGGAGTAGACAGAACAGAATGCTGAGAAGAAGAGGAAGTGAGGCAGATGCCATGCCTCCCCTCTCCAAGGCAGACGCGATGAAGCAAGTAGCCAGGTCAGACATGCTGAATCTTTCCCGGTAAGACTGGAGCTACAGAGATTATTAGAGATGGGTTAAAGCAAGATATGAGAGTTAGCTAGAAGAGGCTATATATAATGGGCCAGGCAGTGTTTAAAAGAATATAGTTTGTGTGTTGTTATTTTGGGGCATAAGCTAGCCAGGTGGCCAGAAGCTAGGTGGCAGGAACACTGCCTGCTGCTCCCCACTACATACCTACAGAGAGACTTTTAAAAAAACAAAACTGAATCTGACATGGAAGGAGAGAGTTGGAAATCTAGAAAGCTCAGCAACCTGTACTGAACATCAGGAAGCAAGTAACAGGTAAGATCCAGCAAATATGAACATGAGGCTAACTGGCCAGCAACTGTTGAAGGAGCTGGGGCTGCATTCCTGCCACTCAGCTCCCAGCTACCTGGCTAGTTTATGCCCCAAAATAACAACACACAAACTGTATTCTTTTAAACACTGCTTGGCCCATTAGCTCTAGCCCTTACTGGCTAATTCTCATATCCCTATCAACCCATCTCTAATAATCTGTGTAGCACCAGTCTTACCGGGAAAGATTCAGCATGTCTGACCTGGCGGCATGCTTCATCGCCCCTGCCCGGGAGAGGGGAGCATGGCATCTGAGCTCACTTCCTCTTCCTCCCAGCATTCTGTTCTGTTTACTCCACCCACCTATGTTCTAACCTATCAGGGCCAAGCAGTTTCTTTATTAATTAACCAATGACCTTCCTCCATCATTTCCTCTTTTTCTGTTTAAGCAAAAAGGAAAGACTTTCACTTTAACATAGCAAAATTACATATAACAAAACAGTTATAAAGCAAGAATTACAGTTACAATATTGACATCTACTTTATCTTTTATCATAACAAAGGAAAACAACTATAATAACCATGATTCTCCCATTCCAGACAGCCGCAGGTTAAGATCTTCCCTGGTAAGCCACCTCGTGGGCTTCACAGATTATTAGAAATGGATTAGATCAATATGTAAGAGCTAGCCAATAAGAGGCTGGAACTAATGGGTCAGGGAGTGTTCAAAAGAATACAGTTTCCGTGTAATTATTTCGGGTAAAGCTAGCCAGGTGGCAGGAAGCAGCCAGCTGTTCATATTACAACAAGCAACCAAAACTTACCACATAGGAATTTACAGTTTGCAGATAATATTACAACCCTGCAATTTAAGTTCTCAATTTATAGAGAAAGAATGTGCTATTTTGCAAAATTTAGTGATGGGTGGCCACTTAGCTGGTAAAAATCAGAACCACATTACAAAACAAAATCTTCAAAATCCAGTAATGTGTACTTTTAATACACATTTTCCTCTATATTTGTCAACTGAAGAAGTGATTCCACCAAATGACTCTAGACTCCCATATACAAAATAAGCCATAGTTATTCTCTACTTCTGAGTTTCCACTAACTACCCCAAAGCTGACTAAAGAGAGATGATCTGCCAGGTTGCATTTATTAGAGGAGGTGGTATATCCTAAAACACATAGAAAATAAGGATAAACTTAAGAAAGACAAATAGTAACATAGGTAAGAAAGATATCTGTCCTGTGGAGACATAATGACCAAAAACAACTAGAAGAGAAAAGGACTTCTTTCATCTTACAGTTGTAGTCATCATGAAAGGAAGTGTTGTGGAATATTTGTACACTGTGTGAAGATACATTGCTGTAATTGGTTTAAAAAAGAGAAGAATGGCCAATAGCTAGGCAGGAGATATAAGTGTGACTTCTGGGCAGAGAGGCAAAGTAATAGGAGATAAATCAAGGCACAGAGGAGACCCCAGGAGACATGGAGAGAAAAATAGGAGGTGTTAGATGAAATAAAGGTAAAAAGCCTGATGATAGATATATACCTACTTTAAATACTTTTCCATCAGCTTCCACAGGGATGCTCAAAAACAGATCATATGCTCCACTTAAATAATTATTAGTATTTTAAAGCCCAGTAAAAACCCCTTCAAGTTCCTCCACTAAAGCAGCTCAGTTCTTCTGACAAAGCAAAAAACAAGTCTTTGTTTGTGTGCCTTTCATCAATTCCATTGCTCATCTGTTGTCCCTTCCAGTTTTACCACATTCCACTTGAAGATGTCAAGACCAACACCATATGCATGATGCAATACTCCGAGAAACAGAAAAATAAAATACTGGCTTCCTAGCTTTTGAAAGATGACACAATGCAATCACCAAAATAGCACTAATACATAACAATACCACATAACTGACATTCAGCATATGCTCTACTTGTCTCCTGCCTCCCCATTATGTCTCTGGTGGCTTACGTTGAGTATTCCCACACAGAACCCTTTCCTGACCCTCTCTAAACAGTACCATTGGAGAAGAGAGATCCATGGGACTTCAAGTATAAAACATGGTGAGAGTAGCCACTTCTCATTATCACAGATGGCTGAGGGAATCATAGAAACCTAAAACAGAAAAAATATTCAACCCACAAGGAATTCACAATACATTTATACATTGGTGAGGTGGCTATGGACACAAAAGCCTAAGGACATTTTAGATGATTTATACACTCCATCTGTTCTTCTAAAGGTAAATATTATCCTCATTCATCAGCTAAAAATTGGATAAGCAAAATCACCCAAACTATGAAAGCAAAAAATACTTGAGTCTTAATAGAAACATTGACTATGGGGTGTGAGCCAAGACAGGATTTGATTCGAGCAGCACCTCCCAGATTCTCATGTTTGGGAATGCAAATGGACAGAAAGCAGCTTCGTGTTGCGAAGCAATGGAGGGCACATACTAAAGTCTAATGCTGGACACATACACACTTGGAAAGAATCAGAGACTCCAGTAATTGGAACAGAGGGAGAAAGGAATTGTCAATGGGACCCAAGGGTGTGATAGAGAGAGAAAAGAGGCAGAAGGAAAAAGAGGGGAAGAGATACAAGGGGGAAACTGGCACAAGAACAGATGCAGAACGGAAAAGCAAACTTAAGTCAATTGATCAGGGAATTAAAGAGTGTGTAGCATTGCAAAAGCACTTGCTGTTGTTCTTTAGCATAAAAGCCTGGTGCTTTAATAAAGAATTGCCTTGGGAAGCTAAGCCCAAGCTTGCCAGTTTCCATTTTTCTTGAAACTCATATAAAATAGTGTCATGTTCTCTGCTCCAGCATCTACATTGTTACTTAGTGTGGCCTAGAAGCAAGCTCATAGAAAAAATGTAAGTAGTGAGATAGAATAAGAAATTTAAAGCAAAGCAGAAGTTGCTTTAAGATTCATAGTCCAGGCAGGTAGTTAAAGAGGGTCTGGAGACTCAAAAGATACATGAGATTGCATGTCGGACTAAACCTCAGAAAATTTTAAATGGTTAAAGAAAAATGGGGTTATATTTAGGAAGTGGTCTCCTGTGCTGATGTGTCCAAATGTACTTCCCACTTTCTCTTCTATAAGCTTCAGGCTTTATGTTGAGGTCTTTGATGCATTTGAACTTGAGTTTTGTGCATGGTGATAGATATGGGTCTATTTTCATTCTTCTACATGTTGATATCCAGTTATGCCAGCACCATTTGTTAAATATGCTTTCTTTTCTCCATTTGATATTTTTTACTTCTTTGTCAAAAATCAGGTGTTCGAAGGAGTGTGGATTAATATCCAGGTCTTTGATTCAATTCCATTGGTCCTTCTGTCTGTTCTTATGCCAATACCAGGCTGTTTTCAGTACTGTAGCTCTGTAGTAGTGCTTGAAGTCAGGGATTGTGATGCCTCTAAAAGTTTATTTATTGTATAGGATTGTTTTGGCTATTCCAGGGTTTTTTGCTTTTCCATATGAAGTTGAGTACTGTTCTTTCAAGGTCTATGAAGAATTTTGCTAGAATTCTGATGGGCATTGAATTGAATCTGTAGATTGCTTTTGGTAAGATTGCCATTTTTACTAAGTTAATTCTATTTACCCAAGAACATAGGAGATCTTCCCATTTTTTGGTGTCTTCTTGAATTTCTTTCTTCAAAGATTTAAAGTTCTTGTCATACAAGTCAGACACTGAGAGTAACAATTAATAAATGGGACCTCCTGAAACTGAAAAGCTTCTGTAAAACAAAGGACATGGTCAAAAAGACAAAATGACAGCCTACAGAAAAGATCTTCACAAACCCCTCATAAGACAGAGGTCTAATCTCCAAAATATACAAAGAACTCAAGAAATTGGTCATCAAAAGAACAAATAATCCAATAAAAAATGGAGTACAGACCGAAACAGAACTTTCCACGGAGGAATCTAAAATGGGTGAGACACTTAAGGAAATGTTCAACATCAGAGAAATGCAAATCAAAAGAACTCTGAGATTCCATCTTACACCTGTAAGAATGGCCAAGACCAAAAACACTAGTGACAACTTATTCTGGAGAGGTTGTGGAATAAAGGGACTTCTGCATTGATGGTGGGAATGCAAGCTGGTACAACCCTTCAGCTCCCGGACACCGACTAGCTTTACCCAAAATAATTACACGGAAACTGTATTCTTTCAAACACTGCTTGACCCATTAACTCTAGCCTCTTACTGGCTAATTCTCACATCTTGATTAACCCATTTCTAATAATCTGTGTAGCACCACGAGGTGTTAGCTTACCAGGAAAGATTTTAACCTGTGTCTGTCTCAGAGAGGAGAATCATGGCAACTGCCTCACTTCCCTTCTTCCCAGCATTCCATTCTGTCTACTCTGCCTACCTATTTTCTGTCCTATCAAAGGCCAAGCAGTTTCTTTATTAATTAACCAATGAAAGCAACAGATAGACAAATGACCCACCTCCATCACTTTGGATGTCAGTGTGGCAATTTTTCAGAAAATTAAAAAAACAACCTTCCTCAAGACCCAGGAATACCATTTTTAGGTTTATATCCAAAGGATGTTCAATCATGCCACAAGAATATGTGCTCAACTATGTTCATAGCAGCATTATTTGTCATAGCCAGAACCTGAAAACAACCTAAATATCCCTCGACCAAAAAATGGATAAGGAAAATGTGGTACATTTACATAACAGAGTGCTAAACAGTAGAAAAAAATTACATCTTGAATTTTGCAGGCAAATGGATGGAGCTAGAAAACATCATTTTGAGTGAGGTAGTCCAGACACAGAAAAACAGTTATCACATGTACTCACTCATAAGTGATTTTTAAACATAAAGCAAAGAAAACCAGCTCATAAATCACAATCCCAGAGAACTTAGACAACAATGAGGACACTAAGAGAGACATACATAGATCTAATATACATGGGAAATAGAAAAAGTCAAGATCTCCTGAGTAAATTGGGAACATGCAGACTTTGGAAGAGGGTTGAAAGGGACGAGAGAGGCAGGGAGGGGATCAGGGAAAAATGTAGAGCTCAATAAAAAAAATTGGGAACTATTCTATCCCCTCTACCCTCTATATGGGTTTCAAAGGAGAAGCTAAGATGCAAACACATAGTAAAACTCAGTCTTAAAATAATAGAGCAAATCTGTCAGGGTAAACTCTACTCAAAGGAAGACTTTGGCTCCATGCAGTCTTGGATTAGTGAGCAGAAAAACTGAACACCATTCTAAAGAGTCTGGAGTCAAATCACTCCCACCAATGACTAGTAAGCAACATACAAAGAGTAAGGAGGATCAGATAGATGATCAGAAAGTATAGGTGCTTGCCACTAAATCTGATAGCCTGAGTTCAATTCCTGGTACCCATACACACACACACACACACACACACACACACACACACACACGGGGAGAGGTTAATTCATATGATTTTTAAATCCTTTGCACTAAGAAGAACATGTTTTTTCTGATTTGTTCCTTTTCACTTTTTCCCCTTTGTAATTGCAAGCTTTATTTTTAATTAAGAGTATGTGTTGGCTGTATTAGGTGGGGGTGGGGAGGCTCAGTATGTGCATCCATGAATACAGATGCCTAGGGAACCCAGAAGAGAGAGTTGGATCCCTCTGGAGCTGGCAGTTTTGAGCGTTTCCAACACAAGTACTGAGAATGGAAATTGAGTCCTCTGTAAGAACAGTATCTACTCTTGAGAGCTGAACCTTCTCTCTAGACCCCTTTTTACTTTTTGAATGCTCTTTTCTTTTGTT
Source organism: Microtus oregoni (assembly GCF_018167655.1). Classification (NCBI taxonomy): domain Eukaryota; kingdom Metazoa; phylum Chordata; class Mammalia; order Rodentia; family Cricetidae; genus Microtus; species Microtus oregoni. Next base: position 20,655,757 of record NW_024543077.1, read on the forward strand.
ATTTTCCCAATTATTCTCTTAATTTCTCTCTTTTTGTCTTTCCTCCACATCTTCTAAAACATTTGGTTTATGTCATTTCTTCCTTTCTGCTGTTAGAATTGTAGAGGGCATAGTTGACACTTGTTTTTCACTTGATTTCTATTTCTGGTTCAATGCTGTCTGCTGCTGTTACTGGTATTTGTTTCCCCTTCCTACACAATTCTGGGGATAGAGCACTTGAACTGCATTGTATACATGCTTTGCCAATGAGCTACACTTCCAGCCTACCTAAGAGTTAGCACAAATTGTTCTGTGTATTTCGTACCCTGCACTCAAGCATCAATGAATAGGGGAGATATAAAAATTAATAAAAATAAAAAATAAAATAGTCAATCACCAGACTCCAAATATAAGGCATGGATGGGTGGTCACTGAAAGATCTGCTCTTAAGCATCTACCCCCACAACACAGCAGAGAAGACTGAGTCAGTAACGGATAAAACAATAGGTCATTCCATACCCTTTCAGGTGCTCAAATAACTTCATGAGACATCCCATTGCCTTAGAAAAATAAGAACTGGCCGGGCGGTGGTGGCGCACGCCTGTAATCCCAGCACTCGGTAGGCAGAGGCAGGCGGGTTTTTGTGAGTTCGAGGCCAGCCTGGTCTACAAAGGGAGTTCCAGGACAGGCTCCAAAGCTACAGAGAAACCCTGTCTCAAAAAACCAAAAAAAAAAAAAAATAAGAAAAATAAGAACTGTCCAAACTCATAAGGGAATATGAATATGCTTACAAAAGCAAAAAATTTAGAAAAGCAGACAAATGAGAGATGCTGGCAAGGATGTGTGGAAAGACAATTTTTGTACACTGCTGGTGGAAAAAGAAATCATTGCTGCTAATATAGAAATCAGATTGGAGTGCATTATCCAATTATAGCACTCCTGGATATAAGCCTGAAGAAATCAAAGTCAACACACCACACAGCTTCCTACATACCTGTGCTTATTACAAAACCAATCACAACCAAGTTACATAATCAGCACAGGTACTCAGTAGGAAATCACTGAATAAAGAAGTCTTATTCATCCATAAAGAATGAAATAGTATAATTTTGTAAGCTTTTTATCTAATGGAGAGAACTGAAGATTGCTGTGCTAAGCAAAACAAGCCAGGAGTATTGTGTTTCTCTCATATGTGGAATCAAGGAGGAAAAAGAGACCAGAAAGTACAAGAGAGGTGATTAGAGAAGGGGGAGGTGAAGAGAGGGAGTGAGAAAAGCTAAAGGGGGATGTGAGAAAAGTTCACTATATGCATATATGAAAGTGGCACAACAAAGCCCACAGTTTTGTACAATAATTTCTAATAAAAATGTTTTCAAAGATAAATCCACTATAATTTTTAATGAGACTGAAGAGGTGTCTCAGCAGTTAAGACTGTATGCTGCTCTTAAAGAGTGTCTGAGTGAGTCCTATTTCTAGCACCCAATCTGATGCCATGAGTGCCTGCATTCACCTGCATACCCATGACAATACACAGAATTAAAAATAAAATAAATAATTTATGTTGAATACACATTAAAACAATGTTTTAGATACATTAGATTAAATAAAATATATTATTAATATTATAAAGTAAAAGTAAATAGATCACTTAGGCCACTAACCCTAGCTGGGTCAATCTGGCTTTCCCTTTCCATGTGCATATTAATCCTTAGTTCCTGAAAGTACTGCAACATGAATTTCCCCCTTTTTCCCCCTAAAACAAAGTGAAGACAGTAAGATAAATTACCTATTAAAGGATGAGAACAAAACTACAACAGAGTCTGAAGCAAATAAGAAAACAGATTCCAGAATTAACCCAGAGCCCAGTAGTACTGTTCCAGGCATTGCTCACACACTGTAACTGAACCTCTCACATAACGAAGTTCTTGAAGCTGACTGCCCCAGGCCTCCACCTACACCTAGAGGAGCAGGGTACTGGCAAGTACTTACTGAAAAACAAAGCATCTCCTCTACAGCAATAGCTTTATTCACTCTGTTGATGAAATGCAGCCCTATTCATACTAGTGAGGTAGCCTCATGCACAATCATCTCAGCATAGGGCCTAGACCATCTCAGACACTCCAAGAATGTGTTCTCTGGAATGTTGGCCTGATACTCACATTACCAGGTACCAAAGTGAACACTTCAATAAAGGGTGCTTTTCAAAATCATGAAAAATTGTTTAACTATATTAATTTAATACTTGAAATCCATTTCTGAAAAGGTGTACCATTATTGGTTGTTAAAACACCATGCTCATTATAGCATCATACACATCAGCCAAGACACAGACGCAGTCATTCATTACTATGCCCATCAATAGATGGATGGATTATAAACGTGTGATCACAGAAAGGTAAATATAGTATTACTCACCTATAAGTGGATATTAGTTATAATGTAAAGGATAACCATGCTAAAATCCACAGACACAAATAGCTAAGTAGCAAGGAGAACTCAAGGGGGATACATGAATCGCACTGTGAATGGGAAATAGAACAAATATTACAGGTGGATGGGGGTGGCTATCTGAATGGGGAGTGGGTATGGGAACTCAGGAGGGCTCAGGTTGTGGAGGATGGAGTGAGAGAGTACAAGGAGACACAGTTAGACTCAAGGGGCATCTCTGGGAACAGCAAGAAACCTAGTGCAATGAAAACTCCCAGGAATCTATGAGGGTGATTCTAGCTAAGACTCCTAGCAATGAGGAAAATGGAGCATGAATCAGTCATCTCTTGTAGCAAGGCAAGACCTCCAGTGGAGGGATTGGGATCACAAGTCAGTCACATAACCTTTGACCTATAATTTGCCCTGCTTCCAAGTGTGCTCGGTAAAAAGTGACACAGAAATTATGGGAGTAGCCAATCAATGAATGACTGTTCTAGCTTGAAACACATACAATAAGAGGGAATCCACCTCTGACACTGCCTGGATGGCCAAAACCCAAGGTTAAACAGCCCAGAGTCCTATGATAGAGCCAAACATCGCTGGCAATTAAAAAACAGTCAATGAAATGATTCCTAATGATATTATACTATACTCATAGATTGTTACCTAGCTCAATTGTCATCAGAAAGGCTTCACCCAGCAACTGGTGGAAAGAGATACAGAGACCCACAGCTGATGGAGGAAGGTCATTGGCTAATAAAGGCACTGCCCTGGCCCATTTTATTGGTTAGAGGATAGGTGGGCGGAGAAAACAGGACAGAACGCTGGGAGGAAGAGGAAGTGAGGTCAGAGACACGACAGCTCTCCTCCTGGGAGCAGACGCCTGAGAGAGACGCCATGCTCCCGGCTCCTGGGCAGACACACGCCATGAAGCAAGCCGCCAGGTTAGACATGCTGAACCTTTCCCGGTAAGACCGGTTCTCACAGATTATTAGAGATGGGTTGATCGGGATGTGAGAATTAGCCTGTAAGTGCTAGAGCTAAAGGGCCAAGCAGTGCTTAAAAGAATACAGTGTCTGTGTAATTATTTTGGGGCATAAGCTAGCTGGGCAGGCGGCCGGGGTGTTGGGGACGGAGCCCCGCCGCCGCCCTTATTACAACACACAGCCAAACATTAGGTGGAGCTTGGGGAATCCTGTGGAAGAGGGGCAGGAAGGATTGTAGGAGCCAGAGGTGCCAAGGACACCACAAGAAAACCCACAGAAATTAACTAACCTGGGCTCCTAGAGACTCACAGAGACTGAACTGCCAATCATAGGACTGACCTAGGCCCTTGCACATGTTACAGTTGTGGAGCTTGGTCTTCCTGTAGGACTCCTAACAGTGGAAGCAAGGGTTGTCTCTGACTCTGTTACCTGCTTTTGGGACTCTTCCCTCTGATTGAGATGCTTCATCTAGCCTTAATAGGAGAGGATGTGCCTAGCCTTACTGCAATTTGATATGCCAGGGCTAGGTGATATACTTGGGAGGCCTGCCCTTTTCGGAAGAGAAAGGAGGGTTGGATGGAGAAGGTTGGGAGAGCGACTGGGAGGAGAGGAAGGAAGGAGGGGGAAACTGTGATCTGGCTGGAAATAAATTAATTAAAGAAAAAGTTTATTTAAAAAAAAAAACATGTGGTCAGCTGAATGATGGTGCCTCATACCTTTAATCCCAGCACTCGGGAGGCAGAGGTAGCAGATGTGTGTGAGTTCAAGGAACAGCCTGGTCTACAGAAAAGACACCTGTAAAAAGGACACCATATGCTGCAACATGGATGAACTTTGAAGACATCATGCTTAGTAAAATAAGCCAGTGACAGGACGACAAGCAATATGTGATTTCATTTATATAAGGTCTCCAAAGTAGTCAAACTCATCAAAGTAGAATATAGAATGCTGGCTGCTGTGGAAATCTTCAAAGGGTATAAACTTTCAATTATGTAAGATGAAAATTTTCTATAGATCTGCTGTACAGCAGTATGCTCTGACTATTAATAGATAATTTATATGCAATAGAGCAAAACATAATAATACAAAAAAGTCAGGAAGTAAGACACAGGTAGATTATGAATAAAAGGTTTTACAATCCTATAAACAGCAAAGGAACTAAGCTAGGCATTTATGACATTTGTCTTTGGGTTTCTATTGCTGTGACAAAAAAAAAAAAAATGACCATAAGGCAAGTTGGGGAGACAAGGGTTTATTCTGCTTACACTTCCATATTGCTGTTTACCGCAAAAGGAAGTCGGGCAGCCGCTCAAACAGGGCAGGATCCTGGAGTTGGGAACCAATGCAGAGGCCATAAAGGCATCACCCACCATAGGCTGATGGACCACCTCCACTGATCACTAATTGAGAAAATTCCTTACAGCTAGTTCCCGTGGAGGCATTTTTTCAACTGAGGCTCCTTCCACTCTGATGACTCTAGCTTGTGTCAAATTCACACACAAAACCAGTCAGCACAACATTGTAGATGAAAAAAAAAAAGAATTAGAAATCCATTAGGTTTGGTCTTCCCTTTACCTGAAAAAACTTACCCTGAATGGCATATTAGCATTGCTATTCTGCCTTAACCCACTATTCCCCAGGGAACAACAGGGACCTGGAAAACCATGCTTACCAAAGTTCTTCTATCCTAATATCTTCTGAAATCTGTTGGCAAAAATTGATCCTATCAATTATCACAGTGATAGAATATTCTAGAACATGCAGGTGACCAATGCTCATTTTACCAAGCCTCCATCTCAGGTATCTGAAAGATTTCCTCAGGGTCATCTCAAAGATCTTGAAAAAACTTTCAAAGGCTTTAGTAGCTGTGCAATAATTGAACAATCAAGTTTAGCCTACATAGGTGAAAAGGCTAACTGGACTTTAGTCAAAGTGATTATGTCAGGTGTGAGTTTCTGAAGGAATGGGGCTGGAAAATCCCTGAAACTGAATGACCTACAACATGAATGGAGAGAAGGGAAGAAACTCGGAAGTGCATAGATTGAGTAGTATGGCAGAGAGTAGTGGCAACGACCAGGAAGGCAGATGAATGTGTGATGAATGATTTCATTTGGGAATACACTGGGTGGGGGATGTCCAGGGTACATAAAGGCAACTATATCAATGAGGCATTTGAACACTCTAACAAGGACTTAAATCCAGTGTATAAATATTATGGAATAGGGACAGGGTGGGGGTGTGAGATAGAATGTGAGTCTAGACACACTGAGGATAAAAAGGAAGCAATGGAAAAGGCAGAGACAGGGATGGAGGGTGGAGAGATAGGAGAAAGAAAATGTCAAAGAATGTCCACTTCGAGGAGTCGGGTGAAAAGTAATGTTCTAGGAACAAAGGAGATGTAATACCAAATAAATCTGCAAAGTTATTGGATTTAGTAAGTGTGGTACAGTTAAAGACACATACCCGCTACCCCCCCCCCAAAAAAAGTTAAACGACAAAAAAAATGACAAGAAATTGAGATGGAAATCTAAAATGAAAAGACAAATCAAGGGAGTTTTGTTTCACTTTCATTTGTTTTCAGAATATGGTAGGTGACATCTGAGAGACACTAAAAATAACACCTATAGGAAAGACCACAGAAAGATGAAAACATAAAGTTGGAGCGAAGCAGTGTCAAAGCACATCCATTTGCTAAAACAAACAAACAAAAACAAGCCCTCAATAACCAGAGAAAACACCTGTAGGCTTGACCCAAGGCACCCAAAATGATCAGAGAAAGAACACATAGGGAGAATCCTTAAGTTAGTCACAGACAGGGCATGAAAACAGTGAACAGACAAAGGAGAAGAGATATTGGGAAGTTGAAGGACCCAGGAAACTAGTTAACACATTTTTGTAGGAGTCAGAGAATGATAGCAAGAAAGAGAGTAGTTTGTGCTTTCATGGAAAGATTGTAAGTTTGAGGCTTAGTCTGAGCAACATCATGAACAAGATTTTGTGAAGAAGGAGGAGGAGGAGGGGGAGGAGGAGGAGAAGAAGGAGGAGGAGGAGGAAGAGGAGGAAGAGGAGGAGGAGGAGGAGGTGGGGAGGAGGGAAAGAATTGGGGACTATAGAGATATAGAGATCAGGTACATGCCTATTTTCTTACCACTAAACTACACGGCAAGTTTGTGGTCAGCCTGGGCCACATGAGAACATGTCCCCAAAAAAATTGTTCAGTGAAGAGTGTAGAGCCTTTATGACATACTCTCAAAGAATTGTTGTAGTTTACAAATTAATGATTTTAAGTAAGTTTGAATAAAGATGCCCTGCATGGCTAGAGAACTCTTTCTAGAAGATATGCTATTAAATAAAAGCCAGGGATAGGGTTGCTTCCCTGAAGGTCATTGTCAGGGATGCACCAGAAACTCCCAAAACGGTGTAAGTTGTAGCCACTTCTCTTGGTTACCAGCTGATAGCAAGACTCTGCAGCTAAAGATGCCACATATTTTCCATATGGGAAAAGAGAAATCAAGCTGAAATGGAGCTGGAAGCTTGCTCCATATTAACATTGATAGTTTGCAAAGACTAAATGAAGACTGTTTAGGAGAATCAGCAGCAGTTTATCAGTTGTGGACTTACTGCACTATCAATCTGCCTGGAAAATGTGTATAATATAGTGACATGACTTCCAATTGTTTTCTAGTTGAACAGAGGCCTGCTTCAATTGAGGAATTCATGGTTGGTAATGTAAACCCAATCAAATGTATGTAGTTAGGATCTTCTGTATGTACTCGTAACCACTGAGCCATCTTTCCATAGTTGAGGCTGCCTTCTTGTATGGTGTGACATTATATACCAACTATTTAGGGGAAACAAATAACATTTTTCCTGGAAGCATCCAGAAAAAAAGTCCTCTCTAATCGCACTATCCTAAAATGAATCACATAACAGGTATGACTTGTTATTAAGGGATTCAATTATCTTGATTGACTGTATCTAGAAGTCAGTTAATATCTCATAAACTCATATCCTGTATAGAGAATGTGTTGTTAATCAACCAAAATTAGGGGTGTTTAAGCAAAAATGAATCAGGCATGACGACATGTTATTATCTTTGTGTTGCACACAGACTACCCCTTCCCAAGTTAGTGTTCTATATAACACTCAGCAAGAATGTAACTTAAAGCAGATGGTGTCACCTGCTAGAATACTAAGCTGTTGATAGAAAAAAAAACATAAAGGAAATATAAATTGTTCTATAATCTCAATTTTCCTATCTACCAAATCATGTTTTAAATTACATTCTAGTTGTAAAGGAAAGTTTCTCCATCAATCATAGATAACTACTATGATAACTATCAATTTGAGGACAGTTTAGTTCCCTGTTTGAATCTTTTTTTTTTTTTTTTTTATTTTCAAGACAGGGTTTCTCCGTAGCTTTTGGTTCCTGCCCTGGAACTAGCTCTTGTAGTCCAGGCTGGCCTCGAGCTTACAGAGATCCGCCTGCCTCTACCTCCCGAGTGCTGGGATTAAAGGCCTGCACCACCACTACCCGGCTCCCTGTTTGAATCTTAAGATACCTCTTTTCCTCTATCCTAGGCAGGGATTACTATCTCATGGCATTTGATGAATCTGCTGTAGTGTGAAAGCAGTTGGGATGTAGAGGCAAAGGGGTTTGTGTCTAAGGCCAACAAGAAAGGTGGGGGCACACAAAGGAGGATACAGAGGAAGGAAGGAGACTTGAGTCCTTGGACTTTACAGTCGATTGACATTGAACAGGTAGAGGAGATATAACAGGTCAAGAGAGATTACCAGAATAGAGAAAAATACATTCTCATTCCAAAGACTGTGAAGCTATCCTTCTTTTTTTTTTTTTTTTTTTGGTTTTTCGAGACAGGGTTTCTCTGTGGCTTTGGAGCCTGTCCTGGAACTAGCTCTGTAGACCAGGCTGGGCTCGAACTCACAGAGATCCACCTGCCTCTGCCTCCCGAGTGCTGGGATTAAAGGCGTGTGCCACCATCGCCCGGCGAAGCTGTCCTTCTAAGGTCAACTTCTCAAACTGTGAGTTGCAATCTCACAATGTGTCATGACTGAACATGTCCGGAAGAAATCTGACACAGTAAAAGGTTTCCCAAAACAAAAAAGCAAAAAAAGTATTCCAACCTCAAGTGCAAAATGAATCAGAAGTGTTTCATATGACTTCATGGCAACCTTTGTTATGAACACACAATATTTACACTGTGTACTTTGTGTACTGCAACACCAGACACAATGCCAATAATTACAGTCTGAACCATCTCATCTCAGACTCAAGACCGTTTTAGGTTTTGAACTCAGTGTTGTTGCTATACACAAAATATTTTATGTTTTTATACAACCAAAATGATTTGATTGTGGGAAACAAAGAATTTTAGTATTCCTTACTCACTCCTCAATAGGTATCAATTTAGACTTTCGACTTTTGAACTTGATTTTTAAGATTGGTGGTTTAAATGTTGACCTGAGTTTCATTTTAAAGAATCAATATATAAATTATGGCACAATATTAAAGTTTAATTTCCAGATTTATCTAAAATGACACTAAACATACTTCTGAGATTTCATAATATGTATTCATGCAAACAGCATCCTCAGTATCATTGACTATAAATTATCAATTAACTCTGATAAAGGTTGAAGATATTCTTCAGTATCAAATAATAGTCAATAGTCAATTATTTATGTGAAAATAAGTACATTAGTATGCAAATACTAACAAAAATAAGATCATTAGTGTGCAAAATTTGCTTGTCATCTATTATAAATAGTAAAATTATTCAAAAATAGATGTATGATTTGTTATGGTAAGTGTTTGGTGTATATACCTATTTTTATAAGTATATGCTAAAAAAAATTCTCATGGGAAAGGGGGTCACAAAAGAGTCATAGAAAAGTAACTGGAAGAACCTGGAACTCTGTGACAGTGCTGGCTCATTCAAAGGACAGGATACAAAAGAGCTAAAACTGTTTGATTGAAGGAGAATTATCCAGGTCCCAATGACAAACTGCAAGTTGATGTGGGGATCCGGTGTAGTGGCAAGAGCAACAGCAAGGGTAACATGTATGCTACTAATTTAGCTGTGATTTCTAATACTGTACTGGTGTAAAGGGTAGATTGAGGCCATAGTGACACTTCCAGGTGATGTCATCTTGTGAACAGTTCAGAGGTTTAAAACTGTTACAACCAAATTGAGATGTAATACAACTGGAAGTTGATTTCTTGGTCCCCATAATTAGTACCAGGTAGCTACAACAAGGCTCTCTACGTATCACTGGTCATCTAACCATGAGATTGATGGTTCTAAAATTCTATTTAGAAAATCACTCTCCTTTAGGAACTACCTAAAAGTGTGGTGGGGGGGGGGGACAGGAAATCAGAATACTCACATAAAATCATACTAATTAGTGATCTTAATGACTTAAATGAGCTATTCTACGTCTCCAAAAGCCTAATGCCTATTCTTGCAGGGGAGGGGATGCAGATGTGACTTTTACTGATTACTGTATGCAAGGAACATAACCTGATGATTATTTAATATAAAAAATAACTAACTTGAAAATATATGTTTCTATCTATATATGTCATCAAATTCTAAATCTAAGTGGTTTTAAACTTAACACACACCAGTGTAGCATTTTTATTTAAAATGTAGGCTCATTGATTCTGGTGTAACCCTAGACTTTGCATCACTAAGAAGGCCCCAATTATCTTGTTACAAAAGTGCAACTACATGTCACTCAAGCTCTTTCACCATTATACCTACCCATTTCAGCTGTTTAATCTGTATTATATTGGATCTCTATGGTCCCAGTCCTCAGAGCAGCAAGGCACATATTTTAGACCCTTGAAAACTCAACTATCTGAAGTCTTCATATTACTGCCTAGCATTTATCCTGTATAAAAAATACACCAAGTGAAATTGCATATCTGAATTTCACTTGATGTCAGCCAAGTTTAGGGCTTTTCTTTACTTCTTTGACAAATCATTATATTATCCCTCATTAAAACAAATTGTCTTTCTCCATTTTTTTTAATTTACTACACTGTGACATAGAGAGAGGAAAATTACAAATGAAGAAAATATTTTCCTTAGCTAATAAATCTGATATAAACTAATTATGTTATATTCTTTTCTTATTTTCTACATATACCTAATTTCTAGATTTCTCGTCCATACATGGTTCTAAAGTGCTGAGTTATGCTCTAAGAATAATTTTTGAAGTTTTACTAGCCTTTAAATACTATTGTGACATATTTAGTGATTTTTTAATAGAGTCCAACTAATTTTAGTAATATTTAGAATGAAAATATGACATTTTACATTAAATAGTATGAACTATGATTAATGATTCTCAAAGTATTTTTAACCCAGAAATAGACAAGGATACCAAAAATACCCCTGGAAATGTATGGGGTTTTCATATGAAGGCTTTCCTTTAAATCTTACTTATTTGAGTTAGTAGCCTATATTATCCACAGATGACCTTACTATTTTTCTTTAGACTTCAAGGTACATTTTCTTTTAAAACTCTGGTTAACACTGATTAATCATGTCCTTGATCCTTCTACTGAAAACATTCTGGTGAACACTAACTCACATCTCTAAATACATTGTACGTCCCCAAACTGATTATTTACACCATTTTTATACAAAATTTCATTAAGACCTAGCTAGTATACAGGTACTTTTTTTAAAAGCTAAATAACTACTTTACAAGTGTTCCTAACACTGCAATATGATATGCTACCACTTCCCGGTAACTTTCTGAATACTAAGCCATATATGTACATACCAGCAGACAGAAACTAATCTATGTAGCTTACAAATGTTCAAGCATCTCTATCTATCCATGGGCTTAGTGTTTTCTTAGGCTTCTCCATCTGAGCAGCTACTTTAAAGTTTCTTTGTTGAGTCCAGTGCCTCATCAAACAGATGTTAGAGTAGAATTTATGAAATGCATGAATGTTTAGGCTGATAAATATTCCAGACATGAAAAAAATCTTATGGCTGTTAAAGAAATATAGTACTTTAAAAGATTTAAAAATGACTATTTCCTGAATATGTTTTTTTCTCCAAACATTAGACCAAAGTGAATTGTTTACAAAAATTTATTCATACAAATTTTACACGCTTTATATAACAGTTATCAAAGACCTAATTATAGATATTATGTGTGTAATAATGCTTGGGTTAATATGTTTTTATAATCAGATGCACACAAAATAAGAGTTTCAAGACTAACATCTACCTATATCATCACTATATCATAAATCTGCTCCAGGTTAATAAGGCTCTTGGCATTTCTAAAAAGTATACAAAAGGTTAAATTGGGTGATCACTGTAAAATGCTTGCCACTAGCCACGTGAACACTAAGTTAGACTTCATAAAGAAAAGGTTCACTAGAGCCTTGTTTCACCACTAACAGCTGACACAAATACAGAAAAGTCTGCCCATTATTCAAGAAACAAATAATTAAGACTAAAACGCAAGCCGATGTGTTGCAGCATTGTAGGGCCACTAAATAGCCATCTGTGAATCGTGGCGATTTAAAAGGCAAAGAAAGGCACTAAAGCTGCAAACTGCATCCCGGGTCACATTGCCTGAGGAGACTGCAGAAATAAAGATTGATCCTGTAGCCGGACACAGGCTGAGATCAAATGCCTGCTTTCTCTGTTTGCAATGTGATCACGGGACAGCATCCATCCACCCGCCTGGGAATGCAAATACAGTTCTGTTTTTTTAGATGCCTGACTTCATACTAACCAAATCTGTACAGGAAAAATGAAAAGTACTTTAAACTTTACAAACTAATGGGTTTTTTTTTTCTGTTTTCTGTTTTTGTTTTTGTTTTTTTTTATTTTTTGAAAATTTGTACCTAAAATTTGGAGACTTGCTGGTTTGTTGTTGCTTGATCTGGTTACTGGGTGAAGGTTCTTTTGTTTATGAAGATTACTCCACATATGTTCAAGAAATTGACAAGAAACAGACATGCTTTCTTTAGCCAAGACAGGATACAAGAGTGGGTGTGGGACCCTGCTTACCCCACTCTTGACCAGAGATATAAGATAGTACTCATACATATGAAGATGGGGTTTAAATGATTTATCAGTTAGTCAAACTGAGCAATATTGGAACACTACACATTCTAATATGACAAAGATTGGTTTTATGAAACAATTTTACTAAGCAATAAGCCATAATGTAGAAAAATACATTTTACCTACAAACTCAATAAACAAGAAACAAAAGGTTCATATTTAGTGCATAATTACTTCGTGGTAGCTACACAGGGGTTCCTAAACTTCACAGTCACTCTTGCATCAAACAACAACAAAAAATGAGTAGCATTCACAAACTTAAGAGAAGTGAAAATGGCAAATGATTCTTAAACAATGCAGGAGGGTAGGGGTAGAAAGGAGAGTTCTCCAGAAAAACCACAAAGAACAGGGGTGGCTTCTACAGAATAGGATTCAAAGAGGGGGATCCTGGCCATTTCACAAAATGAGAAGCATGGACAGCACTGGAGAAAAACACATTGTACTTTGCACTCGATTCCAGTATCCAGCACCCAACTTGTCAGGCAGTGGAACCTACAAAGGGGATGGACTTGCCCCCAGATTCTCAGACCTGGGGCAGTTCTCAAACCAGTCCCTCTGCAGAGTCTTCCTCTGCCACCCACGCTCTGCCTCCTCCAATCCGCCTCTATTTCTTTCACCTTGTTCCAATTGCCCTAACCTTGGGATAGTCGGTTCCCTGGAGAATCAGGAAGTACAGAAAAGAGAGCTTTATCTCCAAGCCGATCTCCTCTGTACAATTCCTCAACTTTTCTCCCAGGGAATGACGTAAATTCTGGGGAGAAGCACAATTTGGATCGAGCTGTTGTTTAATTAGAATTTCCTTCTGGGCTGAGAGTCTGAGGAGAGACAAATACACATAAAAGGAGAATCAAAGAAAGCCAAAGTGTTGGAATTGCCCGCAGCCAATGGGACAAAGCCCCTTTGAGTTAGTTAGGCTGGGATTCAAGCAGCCTGCCCCAGAGACTCACAGGGAAAGGAAGCCCTTCAGCAATTTCCCCAGTCATTACCTCAGAATTCCCCTGGAGCAGGGCATCATTGTTTTTTGTACAGTAGCAAACGGCCATTTTTGGTACCTTCAGGCCTGTTGTGGATAAAAATACTATCCTTTAATTCCAGTTTACAAAAATAGGAGTAATATTCAAAACGATGATTGTCTATTTTTTCTATTCATTTTGTATAAAAACATAAACAGCTCAGGCGAATTTTCAATCCTTGTGCACGCTTAAGAATTGCTCTCTGTTATACTTATATATATTCTTAATATATATTTATAATATATATCAATAATTGGTCCACAAAGTATATCTGTGCATTCTCTAGTGCTTCGTAAAAAGAAAAACAATATTATTATCAAAATAGTCATTTAATGGCTTTACTTCATACATAAATACATGTTTGGAAAGAACACATGAGCGATGACTGGTCAGTCAGTTTGGAAAACGAATTTTCATGTTATACACACCGTAGCTGGCAACTCATCGCTACAAGTACGCTATTCGGCGTCCTTTGTTTTTAACCCTCTGTTTATACCTTTTCCCTAGCACGGCCGCCAAGTATTTCTTAACAGCCATTTGTTTTCGGTAACGGCTGTAGCTATCGGTGAAGATGCCGTCCGAGTGGCGCTTGGTAAGGGGTGCCCGGTCGTCCGCTGCGCCGCCGCCTAGATTCTCCCTGCAAGGAGGGGGGCGGGGCAGGAGATACGTTGAGTGTGTGCGAAAGAAACGAGTGTGCCCTACCCCCACGCTGGAGCCTACGGGATTGTGAACTTCCCTGCGCAGCCCTACTCTGCCGCACCCCAGCTGACGGGAATATTGTGACAGAGACCCGGGGGACCCTCCTTCCCACCCACAGTTTCCTAGCTGTGGAAACACGCTGCAGGACTTCTACGACCGGGACCCTTTCAGATCTTTCCAGATATTTCTGAAGCATCCCGGGCGTCCAGAGAGTGCTCGCTCTTTAATCTTTTCTCCAAAGGTTGCTTCTCAAGATTACATTATCACTATTTCTAGCTAAATTGTACCTTTCCACTACCGGACATACAAAGGTTGCTAAAGGCCTCACTGGCTCCTGCTAAATTATCGATCCCACAAATCTAGACAAACACGGATACTCCTCTCTCTTTGCCTACGTTAAGTTGAAAAAAAAAAGTGATAGTGATATAAAGCGACAGGCTGTAGGCAATATTTTTCACCGCATGAATTATTCATGGTTAAAATTTAATCGGCTTCCCCGTGGGCTTTATTTAAATGTTGCCTTCTGCTGACACATGCAAGACCTTAGCTCTTGGTTTGTCTGGCCGGAGCAAAAACAGTTTCTTTCAAGTATCTAAACTGGGGACTTTGTGCCTTAGGTTTGCCTTCATAGTAAACGTGATGCCAAATTATGGCAAGCGCTTTCACGAACCTCGAGGGTTTTGAACGACTGGTAAGGGGGCCATTTGATTTAACTTGTTCTCATTCAACAAGGATCCAAACCCCAATTTTCCTACCCTCTTTCTCTCTCACGGGGTCTCTGGCTCTTAAGTTTAAAAGCCCAACTTCTAGATCTTCGCCCGAGGCTGGTAGTTTCCACCTACACGCCAGGACGCAGACACACCCTCCCGCGCACAGGCGCTCTGGAGCGCAGAAACGTACAAGATATGCCCCGCCCTCCCCACCCGCTCTCAGTATTGTCACCCAGCCTGGCGCGCTCCTCACCCGCGGATTAACTCTGTCACAAACTCTTACCCCACGCCCCTGGTCACGACCGACTGCAAGTACTTCCTGGCGGACAGCTGGTCCAAGACTTTGCGGTAGGCTTCGTTAAGGATCTCGCGGGCGACATCTCTAACGGGGAGACAAAGTATGAGACCTGGGTCACTCACTGCCTCGGTTTTTCAAGTGACAACCAAGGTCCCCACTTGCTGGGCTTTCGAGGAGGATGACCGGACAACTACTAGAGACACAGGACCTGAAGTTACTTTGGGAAGTTCCCGGGGATAAATCTAAGATAGGATTTAGTCCTGGCCCCTGGGGTGACCTGAGAGCGCCCCACCTACGGAGTTGCACACTCTCGGACACCTCTCAGGCCGCAGTTTTCAGTCCGTGATGCGGCCTCAGGTTCACAGGGATCTGTCTGCTAATTTTCTGGATTCACCCAGATAGAAGGGAGACTTAGACTTTCATAGGAAGACCCTACTTTTAGAGCAACTATCGGGTTCCCTCCGTCCTCTCCCCCCCTCCCCCGTCAGGTCAGGCGGAAGTCGGGCGGGTTTCTACCTCCTGTCCGCAGGATAGTAGAGGGCATAGGCATCACGCAGCGCGGAGGCGGGGCTCCCTACGCCCGGGGGGTCCCAGTCGTAGAAGTCCTGCAGCGGGTTCCCGTCCTGGTCGTAAGCCTCATCTTCTGGCCTGTGGGATAGCCAGAAGGAGAGTCAAAAGTACCTCTCCCAGTTCTGCCAGGTCCCAAGAATTTATTTTCTTTCTTCGTTATGGCCTCCCACGAAGAATTGTCCTTTCTTCTAGAACAGTCCTAGGGACGAGGTAAGGGAACTACACCGCAGCAGCAGTTCCTACTTCACAAGGAAATTCGCTCATGTCTCTTCAAGCGGATCAATGATCCCAAGAGAACTGAACAACCGTGTAGACCCCAATACCTGGCCAAGTGAAAGGCCAGCCCTCTCCCCACCAAGTAGCATTTAGAACGCACCAGAAAGATCCTAAGAGATGATATGAGCCAAGGCAGTTAGACCCAGAGCAGAATGGAAGGAGGGTGATTGGGTAGGTAGGATTCAGGAGGCCACCTCTGGCAGCAGCCACCCCCATCCAAGCCGTCCAACCCAGGGGAGCCCTTCCCTGCGCGGATGTAGGTCACAGAGAACCTCCGACTTCTATTTTGGGCTGGAGAGAATCTGCTAGGAACATGAATAATAGATGCCCCTAAACTTAGCTAGTTTGGCTCATTCTGTGGTGTGGCGGAGTGCTCCAGTGCCTATCACCCAGGAAAAGTGCTAGGCACACGGAACTTTGAGAATAGACCGAAGTGAAAGGAAGAGGGCTTTCGAGTCCATTAAACAAAGAGTTTCTGCTGATCTATTAGCAACAGAGCGGAGGCTGGATTCCATCTCAACTCCAGAGCGCAAGGGAAGGGGTCGATTAGGGACTGACATTCCGTAGGTATCCAGGGATCTCAGGCTCCTCACATATCACCTTCACGCCCGACAGAGGACAGGCAGAGGAGAACAAAAAATGCAAAGCCCAGTGGCTTTTGGCCCTTGGAGATACGCGGAATATAACAGGGACAAATGACATTGCCCAGGCAGAGTCCCGTCGTACTTGGGTCGCTCTATTGCCTTTTCGCCCTCCCTGGAGAGACCAGAGTCGGGTGAGATCCTCCGCACAGCGCACATCCAAGCTCCTACCTCCCGGTATGCCCCCAGACCCTGAACTAGGCTCTTTCTAGCCACCCACTGCTCTTCTGGGCGCCCACATGCAGGCGCCCTCATAAAGAAGAGAGAGGATTCCTGTCTGCCAGTACATCAATGGGCAGATGCTCCGCAAAGGCAGAGGTTCTTGGGCGCGGCTACAAGAATCAGCTCGTCGCCGCGTGCTCCTGACTGTCCTGAGTGCCACCCGCACCCATGTAAGGCGTACCCACGCATTTCCACTGTCCCGCATACAAGTAGTGGGCTCTGGGGCTGAAGTAGGGAACCCGGGCGGCGCCGCACAATTAGAAGCAGAAGCCAAGACAAAAATCAGGTTTTCTGCATCCCCAAGTGGGCTAGGTTGTCCTCCCAACCCCTCCAGCCTGCTGTTTTTCTCTCCTTCGCATCCGTTTCTTCCCCCTCCCTCGCTGTCTCCTTGGGTTTCCGTCTCTCAAGTAGCTTTTCCTTAACCTTGGCTGACCAAGACCCCCACCCCTAAGACGTTTAGGGCTCAAACTCTAGTTGAAAAGGACTCATTTGAAAGAAACCTGTTCCAGTAGAAAAGAATTCGAATGAGACAACAGGAAGGGCGGAGGAGCGAGAGACCCCGCCCCAATAGTCCAGAATGGGCAGTAACAAAGCAAAGTGGAGCGAGCTTCACTCTCAGCCCCGAGCTTTGCTCTGGGAGCGGAAGTTCTCCAACTCACCCTAAGAAAAGGTAGAAGCCTAGCGGAGAGAGGCACCTTGACCCCTCCTTTGGACTAATTGGAGGAGGGAAGGTTTCTACAAGGGTCGGAAACTCACTCTCTTTATGTGGGTTTTTGGGCTCCACTGGTGAGGAGGGAGTGAGGCTGGCTATACGAGAGCTTCCTTGATCAGACCAGCCCCCTCCAACCCGCCACCCCGGCTTAGCTAGGGACCTGGTACCTTACCAAAGGTTATAGAAATGCCCTGTCTGCGCAGGAAGCTATGCTTAGCAGCGTGCGATCCAGAACTGTAGGGAGGCGACCGGGAAGTGGTGTCTGCCGAAAGGAAAATCTAGCTCAGCCTATGCTAGCACCTACCTGATTCCAGGAAAACGGAGTCCAGCGGCGGCGGGTGAGCAGGAGACGCTGCTATGCATTATTATCCCGTAGACCAGCAAGGCCAGCCTCACTCCGCTGCACATTGTCATTCTACAAAGCAGGAGGGAAAAAGAAAGGGCACGCAGTAAGTGAGATTGCCCCTGGTTTTCCACCTTCTAACCTCAAAAAACTCCTGGGAGCTGGGGGAGCCAGAGAAGCTGTGGCTCCTTGTGTTCAACGCCACTTAGCCACGCTGGAGCGTCTGACCACTTCTCCCTTGGTATAATTCGAAAAAATAGCTATGTGTGTGTACCCAGTAACTAGCCAGATCTTGAACTAAAGAAGGCTAACTCGTACACTGATATTGCTGCGAGCACGCGGGAGAGAGCCTATAGTAAATTGAATCGGTTAGTATGGTAAAAGCCCCCCTCCCCCCTACTATTTGACTCTTACCGCTGCAAGGAGAGTGTTGGCTGCCAAGTAGGACGGAGGGCAAAGGGCTCCTTTGAGTTTCCGGGCTGGAATCACAACCCGAGAGGCATCACTCACTGTCTGGCACTGGTGTCTGGAGAGAAGCCGCGGGAATTAGCTGGAGGAGCTGGGGGGGACTTGTTTGCCGAGGCAAAAATTCCGCTCAAAACTTTGTAGACGCACAGAATTAGGAAGGAGCGTGACACTGAAGGAAGTGGGCGAGAAGAGAGATGTAGAAGACAGAGTAGGCGAGCAGCCAAAGGGAGGGGGAGCAGAATGGCCTTAAGTCCGCCTGGGGAAAGAAACTAGTGGGTAAGAAAAAGAAGGAAAGTCAAGGAAGAAGGGAGGATAGGAAAGGAGAGGGCTAGCCCAGGCTGCCAGCCTCTGTGGGAGATGATCCGGCAGCTTGCAAGAGTCAGAGGCACCTTCTCTGTTCCGAGGTCTCAGGCTGCGTCTGAAGATGGGTCTTCTGCTGATGCTGACAGAGGTGGCTGGCCTTCTGCTCGTATTTATAGATGCAGTTAATAAAAAAAGCTACCCGTATATGGTTTCAAGAGACACCTCTTTGTCAACATCTGTCTGCAGTTGCCTTCAAGTACAGAATATTTTGGTTGCACTGTAGTGCTCCGATTTTTATTCATGATATGACTTCCTTTTTTTTTTCTCAGTCACGTAATGATCCGGTATCAGTAAAAGACGTCAGCATCCTAGTCCCTCAAGGAACATATTAACTATTCTGTGCTGTCCTCCAGGATGATAAGATCCGGAGTCATCAGCTTCTCATAAACACCTTTCACTCGCACAATCCAATTTTTAAGAAGTTCAATTATTTTGATGGTTTTCGATTTCACCCATTTCTCAAAGACAAGTGAAGAATTCGTGGAATTTATGGGATGGTGAAGTCATGTTTTTATTGCGTCTCTTCTTTATACTTTTTACTCAAGCCCCATTGAGGACAACTCTGATCTTTAGAATTAAATACCATCAAGCTCTCCCATTAATAAATTTAATTTCGATCTCTTTAATTTCTTGCTTGTGCTTTTTCAGATGGGCAATTAAATGTGGAAGTCGTTTTGCGTTTGAAAGGGAAGTCTTAGACGATTTTCAGTAACTATCTAATGAGTCTGGCTGTGTTGACAGTCTGTCTCTGAGTAGATTGATGAGAAGGGAAGGCAGCCTTGGGAGCAAAGCCTGTGGCGCTGTCCAGGCTCTGGGTGCTGAACTGTTGGGCGCAGATGCTACAAGCACTGAAAATTGCCACTGGTTTAATTTTCACCACAGTCTCTAAATCTGAAGGTTTGACAGTGGTGTTCTTACTGTGGCAATTCATTGTCTAAATCGCCCTGCTGTTCAGATCCATCTCCCTTTGCATCCTGTGTCCACAAATATCCCAATGCTCAGAACCTTCTTAATCCCTGCCTTAGATTTCTGTGCGGAGCTTTTTCTTCATAGTTAGTCCTTGTATTTGGATTTCAACCTTCCTTGTTTGCACACTTTCACAACCTTTGTGGTTCTTACTGATTTTAAAAAATGAAACCATGGTGTTGTGTTTTCTGCAAGAACTGAAATTTTAAGAATGTGAGAGTGAGAAATGCGTGCCCTACGCTTCTCTCACAAGTTGAATTCTGTTTAGGGAAATATAGACTGGGAAGGCAGGAGGATTCCTAGCCCAAGTTTTCTTGGTGAAGATTGCTACCAGGAACACTTACCTGGGAATAGTTAATATTTTTAACTAAAAAATTAAATGGGAAGAAGAAAGCAATAAGGAAAGACCACATCCACCAGGAACTTTATGAGCCCCTGCGTAATTCCAGATTAGCAACTTTCTGGTCTACAAAGATCTTGAGTGTCTTTCTTTTCAAAAGGAATAGAAGCATCAATAACCATTAGTGTGCATTTTAACTATTTGGATCTTATACACACAAAAATTAGAGGAAATTACAATTAAGTAGGAGTGTTTCCTGTTAGTGTGATTTTGGATTAGTGTCTAAATATGCCAGTCTGTATACTTTTTCAAAGGCATAGGGCAAAAATGAATCACTCATCTTTAATGCTATTTCCACTTTTTGAGATTTATTTCTTCCTCCATGAATCAAACTTTCTCCTTATTTCCTAGCTATGAATGATCCAAAGCTGCCTGTTTTCTCTTAGTTTCCATCTAGCCTTAGATAGCCTACTTTCAACAAACTACTTCTTTGTGGGAGACGATTCATTTCTCTCTGTATTGTGTTACATCTGTCTGCAGGAGTGCCTATATTACATGCTTGGTGGCTGCCTTCCCTAACCCTTACACAAAGAGCCTGCAGTGAATAAGAAGGATAATCCAGCAGCGCAGCCTTTCTTAACAAACTTGCCCAGAGCTATTGCCTACATTGGCTTTTCCTGACTTCTAGCTCTCTGCAAGTCAAAGGTGAACTGCATTAAAATCCTCACTTTTGCCTCCCACTTGAATTCTGAAATGAGTTCAATCTGGAAAAATATTTTAAAATCTCCAAGATTACTTGTTTAAAATTCACTGCTCAATGCCCAACTTTAGTCAAGAGAGCCACCGTGTGGGGAGTTTTGTTGACTTCAAGATCTGCTAAAGGAGGAAACCACAAACAGGATAAATAAGCAAGCCTTGAAGTGTATCAGTTCACTGGGCTTGTGCCAGTCTTCTTCACTGAGCCTGGGTACCCTCAGGAGTTACTCTGAGCCCAACACCTCAAAATCACATGAGTCAAGGTTGATTCTACTCACTATAGTGAAAAATTCGGTAGAGAGTTTGAGATTATTGATGGATAAACTCCAGAGACCTTGTCTCTCTGTGTGCCATCAAAAGCCTACCTAGCCCTGCCCAGTAGTGATCCAAGGGCTAAAACTTTCAAGCCTAAACAGGCTCATTTCTGCAGATAATTTTGTGGCCAATAGTCATCTTTATTTAGAAGAGATTTGCCTGTGGAAATCAGGGAAGCATTCCAAATATTGAGAGATCTGGCCTTTGGTCAGAAATATTTGGAGAAAAGTAGAAAGCTGAACCCTTGGTTAATGAGAAATGAGGGAGGATATGAGAGAGAAAATGAGAAGCTGTGGGCTGAGGTTCTGAGAGCTGTGTAAATTTGGAACTGCATCCCACTTGGTCAAATCCATTTACTGGAACCCTCTTTACTTGAGTGGAGGGTGATGTCTCAAAGACCAAGGGTGGCTCCCTAACTACTACTCACAAGAGCTAATCTCAGGAATGGTATGTCTCTAGAAGGCTTTTGAGTTTGGAGTTTTGAACCTACGTGCACTAAGCAACCATCGGCCATAAAATAGTCAAGAAAGCTTCCTACCCAACATGGTCCACACTGACTGGTTGCCAGCAAAGACTGGGTAGGAGACCAAAGTCTGGCTTATAGACTTGTTAACTAGGCATACACCTGGCAACTTGGACTGAAACACAGGAAGGAGCCCAAGCACAAACTCAAGGGACCCTCAACTAAACAGCTGTTTCTGAGAAGAATAGGGAAAAGGAGAGGAGACTATGGAAGGGGAAAGGTTTTTTATTTTATTTTGTTTTTTTAACCCAATTTCTATCCCAAATGGATTTTGTATCCTCCTATGAGTGACTCTGTAAAGAATATGAAGAATTTCCAGATATTCTATATATAATTGCAAATGGGGAAGTTGTCAAACTTTCTAGTTAGATAACAAAGGAATGGAAAACCTTCTCTCCAGCATCCATATTCATTCCTCTTCATCCTCACAGTTTGGGAGATTTCCCAGGCTGGCCATTTCTCTCCAGACTATGAAACCCAGGAATGTTACATTAGCAATCATATTATCATAGAAAAGATGGAAGAGTCTAGAAATCTTCAAATACAAGCTCTCATCATTATCCTCCAACAGGCATTGACTTAAGGTACCTGAATCTAGGTACCCTGCCCCACTGACCTACCTGGAAAGCAATCTTCAGAAATGTTTATAGGAAAATAGGAAAAACCCTTAATTTCAAATTCCTAATATGTTACATCCTTTTTGCGGTGTTAGTTCTTCAGATGTGAAAACGAGTTTTGATCCAAAACAATTAACTAAAAATCAAGTTAACATATCCCTGAATCGTTTCTCCCGACACATATGCATTTCTAATGTGGGAGCCTTGAACATTGAGTCAACACTCAATTCAAAGAAATTTTTAGCCTTCAAAGAAGTAGATTTTTGTATTTAAATATGACCACTGTTGAAAATTTGAATTTACAGGTGGTTTCCTATTAACAAATACAATAGCATTTGCAGGGTCTTTTCTATCAGTCAGGTTCTTGCTCTTTGAACCATCTCCAACTGGTGAATCTGTTGAATGGGAATCTTCATCCATCAAATCCATGGAGTTAAATTATCTTTTGCCTTTATGCAGATCAGTGAGAAGTGGGACTCAGTTTCCCAGGTAAGATTTCTACTCCTTTTCTCCTGACCCAGTCATCTACGGCATTCATAGTTTCCCTGTGTCTCTTTCCCTTTCCTTAACTACTTAGCTCTTCACATTGCTCATTACCACCACTGTCTCCATCAGATTTTTTAATCATATACAAAGGACATGTTTGAACAAAGCGTTTTTACCTGTTCCTAACATAAGTAAGATTCAATAAAGATTTCAAAAACCCTGTGTTCTCTTTCTATTCTTTTCTAGTTGGCACTTGGCATAAGAACCAGACTATTGTGAGCCTTTTTGGTGAACAAGCTTAATGCAGAACATCATCCTCCCTTGTGAATGACAGAAGTGAATTATAAGTCTGTATTCAATTTCACTCTAAACTTTTTCTCTTCTGAGTCTTCCAGAAAATGTGATGACTAATGACTCACTTCATACTGATTCCACCTGTAGGGAAACCCAAATGTTCTGCCACAGAATATCATGACCATGACTTGCTTTGCTGCCTGCATCATTCTCTTCTGAACTCACTGTGAAGTAAGAGATGAGCTTACCCATAATGTGTCATGACTTCTCTGACCTTCAGAATGGATGCCTCCCACTCTGAAATGACCAGGAAAGGGAACCTTTCGAAACCACATGAGCAAAGTATTTCTCTTTATCTGAGAAAAGAATTGCATATTCACATGGCTAAGAAATTTGCCATTTTTTGAGACACAAAGCAGAAAACACAGGAAGCAAAAACCAGGAAGTATGTTTTGTGTTATGGAGTTAGATTATTTCAATAGCTCCATGTACATCAGTTCTAAGGCCTAATTAAGCTGAACATGAATCTACCGGCCACCAAAAACAATAATGTTCGGCCCTGCCAAATTCTCCAGAGATTTTTAAAATCAAGAGATACTCTTAATTTCAACTACATCCTCTTCTCACATAAGGCTTCAATATAGCAGGAAAAGCTTGAAGAATATCCAGGGAATTCAATATCCTAAATAATTCTGCTGACAGTTTCTGAAAACATTGAAAGAGGGATCTATATACAAAGTCTCTGTAAATCAAAAGATCTTGCTTTTTGACTTTTTAACATCCCAAACCTTTGCACTCTGATTCATTAAGTCTTATCTGTCAATGAATATATGAATATTTGTAATAAGATTTTGTTTTTAAGCTTGTTTTTCATTATTCCCAGTACTAGCACTGTATAGTAATATCTCTGTAAATACTTTTTTAATTGTGGGAATCAAAACCATGGGATATTATACAAGTGCTCTAGCACTGAGCTACATCCAAAAACCAAGCAAATATTTTCAAATAAAATTCTCTTTCTACCCAAACATATATTCACATTAAAGCAAACAAACAAAAATATCATCTGTCTGCTTAGAATAAAACTACATTTGTCATGAGTTTACTCTTTGAAACCTTGTTATTTCTTTAATTTGTTTAAAATTCTTTCTTAACAAATAATTCTCTAATATTGCCATTCCCCATTAGTCACAATAATTTAGTGAATACTTGCCACACTTAATGCTTAGTTAATATTAATTCCCCTCGTAATAGTTTTCTTTGTAGACACCCCATACTACTTCTATTTTACACATGAGAGGCTGGAATTGAAAGAGATTAAGGAACTTTCCCAGCTTCAAATTCAAGGCTGAAAGACTCCAAAGAGTTTTAATGCTAATGGTAAGTTATACTGTCTTACATATTTTTCTCTAGAGTTGTTATAAATACAAATTGGTAGTTTAATATCAGTTTTAGTTTGTGACTTGACTCTAAGAAGAAAGTCAAATTTTTATTTTCTAATTAAAAGTCATGCATAATGTAATAGAAATCAAATTCTATTAACTCAATTGAAACTGGCTAAGTTAGAATACAAATATATTGCATACTGAGGAAAGAGTTGCTTTATAGAGGAAAGGGTTGCTTTATAGGCAATAATTGTGCACCACATATTCCTATATCTATATACTAAAAGGTTAAAGGTTCAGAAGTTTAAAAATATTTCTGCCTCAAACCATTATTGAAGATGATTTCATACTTAAGAATGCAGCAAAGGTTTTAATAATGAATTTACTTTAAAAACAATGTTGTTTAAGTTCACCATTTAATATCCATTGTATCATCATAGTTTATTAAATCATTATCTGATTCAATACCACAGAAGTCATATGATCATTGGTGACTCAAGACTTCTATGAGTCAAATGAGATGATGTATATGTATCACAATAGACCCTAGACCAGAACTGAAGGCAACCTGACATTTTTTTTTTCAGCCCTTCTGCTAATGGTGATAGTCTCTGTGTTAGTAAACATATTTTTTCCTTTCTAATCCTTTTCACTTACCTGGGAAATAGGCATGATGTTATTATTGCTCCATCTTTATCAGTGGCTGAACTAGGTTCATCATTGTGCCAGCAGCTCACGGCTAACAAATAACAAAGCCAGGTTTCAAACCTAGATGTTCTCCCAAGTCAGTGTTTTCTACTATCATCTAGCCTTCCTGTTGTTGTTTAATGACCATTATGTCAAAGTAGAGAAGAAGCAGAGCCTTTCAAACAAGCACAGCTATTTAATAAAACACAAATTTTAAGGCTAACATTAACAAATCATTCTTGGAGATTTGTTGTTATTGTTTGTTTGGCTGGCTGTATTTGAGTTTTCTAAGACAGGATATTGGTAGGCATCCCAAGCTGGCTTGGAAGACTCAGTTATCCTTAAACTCATGGCTTTAGCCTTCTAGGTGCTGGGATAGGAGGAGTGTGAGGCACTACAACCAGCAAGTTATTGCTTCTCTGGCATTTGAAGATGAGTGAGTTGATGTGTATCATTTCCACTCAAAGGTCACACAGGTCTTTGTTTGATTGATTATTTGGTTAATTTCAAGACAAGTTTTTTTCTGTGTAGCCCCAGCTGCCCTGGAACTATCTCTGTAGACAGGCTGGTCTTAAACTCACGGACATCTGTCTACATCTACCTTCTGAGTGCTGGTATTGAAGGTGTGCACTACCAACACCTGGCTACTCACATGCATTTTTTTGCTTGTTTGTTTTGTTTTTCGAGACAGGGTTTCTCTGTAGCTTTGGAGCCTGTCCTGGAACTAGCTCGGTAGACCAGGCTGATCTCGAACTCACAGAGATCCGCCTGCCTCTGCCTCCTGAGTGCTGGGATTAAAGGCGTGCGCCACCATCGCCTGGATACATGTATTTTTAAATGGAATAAGGTTATAGCATTTGAAACAGTACTGTACTAGTGAAATAATAGATCTTAGGAATAATTGAATCAAAATATATAAATATAGATTCTAGTATCTAATTTCTAGCTCTATCTAGTATTTAGTATATAATTTTCAGTGGGGGGAAAAAGCAGACTAGCAGGACAACGGGTTATACTAGGTTAAGACTTTGTGTTTTCAAAATTATACTCAAGTAGGACAAGGAAAAAATATATGAGAAAAATCATAAAAGTATTAGAGGCATATATAAATATTTTAGACCCATAAAAGAAAGTTTAAGACTAATAATTGAAAATGGTTTCATAGGAAGAGATTGGCAAATTTGACTGAAATATTTTAAACTATGCTTGGGATGGAATTCCTGGGAACTTCCAGGAAAAGGGGAGACTTGCACTAGAAGGATTATTGCTCATTGAAGTGACTGCCTGGGACAAGGAGCTGGGCCTGGTGTCTAGCATTTACATCTTTAGAAGGGTTATTGCTGTGGGTATCTTCTCACAGTGGCTGAACTAGTGGGCACTGTTAACTGTAGCATGAATTCTAACTGTTCTTAATAAACACCCAGATATTAGGGACTGAAAGCTGAAGGATCAGAAAAGCAGTGCCACCAGCCATTAGAGAGACCTTTTACCTCTACCAATGCTCAGACCAAAGGGGCAATCCTGTCCTCAGACTGCATCCTCAGACTGCATCCTCAGACTGCATCCTCAGACTGCATCCTCAGACTGCATGCTCAGACTGCATCCTCAGACTGCATCCTCAGACTGTATCCTCAGACTGCATCCTCAGACTGCATCCTCAGACTGCAATTGTCTTCACCAAAACTCAGACTACACTGAGCTCCTGTCTCCTCCCACCTTATAATCCTCTCTCTGCTCAATCATATCACTCTTGTCTCCACCTCCCTAGTGCTGGGATTAAAAGCATGTGATCCACGTGCTGGGATCACCTTTGTGTGAGCTCTGTTTCTCTCTTAGACAGTTTAAATCATGTGTAATCCAAGGTGGCCTTGAACTAACAGACATCCCTCTGCTTCTGTCTCCTGAGTCCTGGAATTAAAGGTTTGTGCCACCACTTCCTGGCCTCTAGTGGCTTAGCTCTGCACTCTGATCTTCATGCAAGCTTTATTTGTTAAAACACAAACAAAGTATTACTACAGTTAACAGTTGCCAGCTGTAGATATTCCTTTACATGGGTCACCCCTGGTTTGACTTTCATCTTCCAGTTTGGAATCTCTTGCTCATAGCTGTTTATTGCTCAAAGCAAACAAACAGATGGCATTGATGTGGGATTTCCCTCTGTATGGTGTAATTGCCATTGATAAATAAAGGAACTATATTGGCCTATAGCCGAGCTATAGGGGAACAGAGCTAGGCAGGGAAAACTAAGATTCTTAGGGTTTATTGGACTCTCGTGGTTGTTGTTGTTTGGGGTTTTATTGTTTTTGAGACTGGTCTTACTCATCAGAATTCACTATGTAGACCAGGCTGGCCTCAAATCCACTCAAAGTGAAACCACTTGCCTCTGCCTCCAAATGGTGAGAATTAAAGCATGTACCACCACCACACATGGATGGACTCTTTTTCACAGAAACCTTTAATGCTTGACTAGCAATGAGGTTTTGAACTGGAAAAGATCCTAAAGCCAACTCATATATTTCTATGAGATTTTTGGTTCTATTTATTTATTTTTGATCAGGATCTCACTAGCTAACCCTGATTGACTTTGAACTTGCTATATAGACCAGGCTGGCCTTGAACTCGGAGATCTGCCTGCCTCTGCTTTCTAAGTGCTGTGATCAAAGGCATCCCTTAACCCAAAAACTTATTTAGGTAATACCTTGTAGCCCAGGCCAATTTTGAACTTCCTATTTTGAATTTCCTATATTGAAAGATGACCTTGAGTTCCTGATTCTCCTGCTTTCATCTCCTAAAATGCTGGGATTGTAGGTATATGTCACCACAGTTAACAGGCTTCAGATCCTTCTGATTTTCCCCTGCTCTCTCTCAGCTTTAAAAAAGAAAAGTCTTGCTGGGTGATGGTGGTGCATGCTTTTAATCCTAGCACTTGGGAGGCAGAGGCAGGCAGATTGCTGTGAGTTCAAGGTCAGCCGGGTCTACAAGATCCAGTTTCAGGACAGGTTCCAAAACTACATAGAAATCCTGTCTCAAAAAACCTCTGTCTCTCTGTGTGTCTCTGTCTCTCTCTCTCTCTCCTCTCTGTGCACATGTGAATGTGTGCTCATGGAGGCCAAAAGAGGGCTCAGATCCCCTGAAACTAGAGCATAAGCAATTGTGAGCTGGCTGACATGAGTGCTAGGCACCTGGGTCCTCTGTAATAGCAGCAAATGCTCTTAACCAGTGAGCCTTTCTCCCACCCATCTCCCAGATTTCCATATAGTCCCGGAATAATTACACGGAAAATGTATTCATTTAAACACTGCCTGGCATTAGTTTCAGCCTCTTATTGGCTAATTCTCACAAGCTCAGGATTCCATAGAGGCTAGAAGCATTGGATCACCTTGGAGCTGAAGTCATAGAGTTGTGAACTACCTGACATGGCCCTGAGAACTGAACTCGCGTCATGTACAAAAGCAGTAGATGCTCTTAATCTCTGAGCCACCTCTTCAGGCCTGTGAAAAACAATTTTTTCAACTTTCTTCATTAAAACAAAAAAATCCAAAAACCACTGAAGTCCCAGATACTTGAGAGCCAGGGAGTAGGGAAATCCCATGAGCACCATAAGCTGAAGGCCAGTCTGGGCAACATAGACCCCTTCAAAACAAACAAAATCTATAAATAAGTTAAAATGATACACATGTAAACTTTGAGAAAATGTTGACATTATTTGTGAAAATATAAGTAATTCAAGATTGCAACATCAAAGAATACTTATTTCTAAATAATGCAGTCACATTAAATGTGAGGTTGGCAGCCAGGTATTGGTGGTGCATTAGTCCCAGCACTCGGGAGGCAAAGGCAGAAGGATCTCTGAGTTTGAGATCAGTCTAATCTACAGAATGAGTTCCAGGACCGCCAGAGCTACACAGAGAAACCCTGTCTTGAAAATTAAAAAAAAAAAAAAAGTGAGGTTGTTAAAGAGCATAAGGAAGCAATTTCAAAACTAAAAATATGACTGTCCAATAGATTTATGACATTTCAAGTAAATTTTTCTTTTTTGGCAAATGCATGGGGTGTTATGCTAGTTACCTACTTCTAATTGGAAACCACACAAAAGGGCTTATTTTCCTTGATAATTGTATACACTATATTTACTCCTTTGATCAATTGGAGATAACACAATGATTACACAAATACAAATAAAAAAATCTGTTTTTTTTGCAATTCAAGGAGTTTAACCAATTGACTTGAGTATACTAGGCAAGCACAGAGATATCACATTTTAAATCGGGGAAGGATTCATTTTCTCCTCCTATGTCCTGTTGTCAAACGTGCCTCAAATACTGCTGAGGAGTAGGTATTGATCCAGTCTGTCCAGAGGACAGGTTGTCAATTGTGCATAAATTAAACTCACTGCTTTACTGCTGGGGATTTATGCTGCGGAAATAAGCAAACATGAACCAGCCCAAAGATTAGCTGCAACCATTAACTATAACACAAAACCTTTGAACAAAAAAAAGAAAAACTAGGAGGATGTCTTTTATGAGGGAATTCATTCAATTTCTCTTAGTGTAGCCCTTCAAAGAAGTGTAATTTCCAGCATGAAATTAAATGATACTGTAGAAAAGTCCTTAATGATGAGAATGTATTTATAATATGTCATCAAATTAAAATAGTGGGCTATAAACCCAATATTCAGTAGAATACCAAAGTTGTAAAAAACACATTTATATCTGTATTTCTGGTAATGCACAATAAAAATGTCCATTTTAGGGTTGGACTTATGGAGAAAAACCTGTGCTGTATTCATTTTCTTTTTATGCTTTGTCCATTTTTTCTGAGTTTTTAAATGAGTATTTTCATGATCCTTTTTTACTTTTTTTAAATTACTTTTATTCTCTATACTTTTAAGATTCATTTTAAAATATGTGTGGCTTTTTTTGATAGCTGTTCAATAAGGGTATACTTTCTCTATTACTAAAATTTCATTTGTTTATATGGAACAGAAATAGTTGAGTTTTGCTTCTTTAGTCCCACCGTCTGGCCTTCAGCTTGAAGTAAACCAGATCAGAACCAAAAAGAAGAGAATCAAACCAGGCTGTTAAGGGAGTAAGCTGAGCTGCAGCAGGTTCAAGATGTGACCAAAGAGGAAGGGTCAGGCAGCATTACCATCAGCCATTTCTAACACAGAGATTAAGCTGGGCGGTGGTGGTGCATGCTTTTAATCCCAGCACTTGGTAGGCAGAGACAGGCGGATATCTGTGAGTTCGAAACCAGCCTGGGCTACAAGAGCTTGTTCCAGGACAGGCTCTAAAACTACAGCAAAACCCTGTCTCAAGAAACCAAAAAAATATTAAAAAATTTTAAAAATTGAAACACAGAGACTAAATTACCTTGTGTTTAAGACATTATTGATGAGATTTGATCGAATGTGTAGAATGAAATTTGTGCTGCTTGAAGCTGAACTGTATCTTGGAAATCTACTTTACTTTGCATTACTCAGAGGTGGATCATCCGACTCATACCTTACTCACAAGTCACTGTTTTATGACCCAGTTCACTGTCTGTCCTCTTTTATGGTATCATAGAGATCCAGGTACCTGATCAGTGTGTTCTGATTCCTTCTGACCTCCATAAAGCGTATTGTTCTACATCAGGGTTCAGGGTTGATTAAAAGCTGATTGATACCTAACAAGCAAGAGTGGCCAAGTACTGGGCTTGAAACAATGAGTCAAAAGTTTCAAGGTATTATGGATTAAATTATGTATATGCTCCCCCAAAATATGTTGATATCCTACAACCCAATACTTAAAAGTGTGGCCTTACACTCTAAGCGATAGTGGAAAGGGTGACCAAACTGGCCTTCCCCTGTAATCAGATTGATGACTACCTTAATTGTCATCATAGGACCTTCATCCAGTATCTGATGGAAGCAGATGTAGAGATCCACAGCTAAGCACTGGGCCAAACTTCTGGAGTCCAGTTGAAGAGGGGGAGGAGCAATAATATGAGCAAAGAGGTCAAGACCGTGATGGGGAAACCCACAAAAAGCTGACCTGAGCTGGCTCTGAACTGAGAGCTGGGGAAGCTGCACAGGACAAAACTAGGCTAGCTGAATGTGGATGGTGTGGTTTGAGCAGTTTGCGGGGCCACTGGCAGTGAGATCATGATTTATCCCTAGTGCATGAACTGACAATTTGGAGCCCATTCCTTATGGAGTGATACATTGCTCAGTCTAGATTCAATGGTGAGGGCCTTGGTCTTGCCTCAACGTGTTATGATGGACTTTGTTGACTTCCATGGAAGGCCTTACCCTTTCTGAGGAGTGGATGGGTGGTGAGGTAGCTAGACAGTAGGGGGAGAGAGAGGAGGGGAAGGAGAGGAAACTGGGATTGGTATGTAAAATAAAACAGATTGTAAAGCAAAGAAACCAGCCTACAAATCACAGAGAACCTAGACAACAATGAGGACTTAAGAGACACATACGTAGATCTAATCTACATGGGAAGTAGAAAAAGACAAGATCTCCTGAGTTAATTGGGAGCCTGGGGACATTGGGAGAGCATCGAAGTGGAGGGGAGCATAAAAAAACCATAAAGCTAAATAAAAAATCAATAAAAAATATAGAAAAAATAAAACAGATTGTTTTTAAAACAAAAAAACAAAAAGCAAATGTGGCCTAACTTAGAAGTAAGGTCTTTGCAGATATAATGAAGTTAAGATGAAGTTGCTTGGGTGGGCCCCAATCTACCCTCACTGATATCTGTATGAAAATAGGAAATTGGCCACAAACACAGATGTGTAAAAAGGAAGTACACAGCTAGGAGATGGTTCAGTCAGTAAAGTATTTGCCAAACAAGCATTAGGAATCAATTTCAATCCTCCGAAATTTATCTGTAAAAGGCTAGGTGAGGCTGCACATGCCTGCACTTGCCAGCCAATATAGCTGAGTCAGTAAGAGCCAGGTTCAGTCAGTGTCAGACTGTCTCAAAAATTAAGGTAGAGAAAAATCAAAGAAGACACTCAATGGTATCCTCTGGCTTCCACTAGCACATGCATACTTATGTAATTGCATGCTCATATACACCCACCTACATAAATACATGCACAGTCATGTATTCAAACACACACACATATACACGCACATGAAAGACTACATGAAAATTGTAAAACCTAAACAGAATTTTAAAACCTTAGACTTCAAAAGCTGGAAAAAGCAAGAGAAGATCTCTCCCCTCTAGTGTAGACTGAGAATTCCTCCAAAGGCTTCGTAACAGAGCTCTTGCCTTCATAAGTATGAGACAAGATTTTTTTTGAGTCACTTTATTATAGCTGACCTAGGAAACTCACACAAATCATATAGTACCTTTTCCTTTAAAAAAAATGAAAATGCAAATAATTTTGAAGGGGTGAAGGAAACCCCCAGAATCTTCCAGTCTGTGTGGTTGCTGTAAAGCTTATCATAGCAAATTATTTAGCAAAACAAGACATCTTACTTATACATACATTCATAATTTCCATTTTGAATACATACATTCTGTCTTTAAACAATTTTTTTGGATGGAGTCATACCTGAAGCTTTATTGTGCACATGGGACTGAATTCATTATCACCAGAAAACTTTTTCCAAATTGTGCTGTACTTAAATATGCCTAAAATAAACTTCCGGGTGTCAGATGCTGAACTAACACTGGCTAATGACCAGTGTTTAACCAGACTTCTTTCTTTCTTCACTTGGCTAGACGCTCTGTTGGCTATGGTGGTCACACAGATTACCT
Organism: Microtus oregoni; assembly: GCF_018167655.1. NCBI lineage: Eukaryota > Metazoa > Chordata > Mammalia > Rodentia > Cricetidae > Microtus > Microtus oregoni. The sequence goes on from NW_024543077.1 coordinate 20,688,712, forward strand.
CCACACTTTCTGAAACTCCCTCTCCCTTTCCACATCTGTCTTTTCTGAAGCCCTCCATCCCCAGTTCTCTGTTCTTTCTGGTTTCCTCACCTTTAGACACAAAGGATGCTATTGTTTCAGACATCCTGGGTCTCATCAAGATAAGTGATGATAGCATCAGGGGTTGTGGCTCCTGTGACAAAGCCTTCACAAGATTTCAAGTTCTTTTCCTGCAGCTTCCTGGAGTCATGAAGATAAGAGATCCAGTGGTATCCTGCTTCCTTGCTGCCTGGGGTCCTTGGTGGAGAAGTAAAGTAGACCAACTATTCAAACAGTTTTCATATTTTTTCTTTTCTAGTAATATTTTTCACTTGTGAGTTTTGATTTTTATTGGAGATTTTTGTTTGTTCTGAGTTGTTAGTTTTTGAGGCAGGGTCTTAGTTTAGACTTCCAACTTCCTTAGTTTAGCCTTTCTATTTACTCTGTAACTCAGGCTGCCTTTAAATTCCTAATCCTCCTTGCTCTGCCTCTCAAATTCTAGGATCATAGGCATATGCTGGCGAGTGCGGTTAGTTGGTGAGATTTTCAAATATGTACACAATGGCACCTTGATCAGGTTCACCCCATTGTCTGCTGTCTTCTTTTGCCTCCTCCTTTCCCTTTCCCTCTTCTTCCCCTTTTTTATGTTATATATGTTTAAATCTAAACTTATATAATGATGCAAGGCTTGCAGCTTTATGAGCTCTGACCCTTCTGCAACTGATGTTATCTTCTTCTTGTACCAAAGGTCACACAGAAGAGCCTCAAAAGCAGCCACCACAAAGACCAGGCATAGACCCCAACTCTGAAGCGCCCACAGATCTGCTTCTCTCACTGTGGTCTGCAGGGTAACTGAAGCAGCTTCTTTCCTTGAGAACTCCTGTGGTCACCTGCTGAGGGACAACGGTTTTACCTTGTAAAGATTTGTTTCTTGTACTTGTTTAATAAAATGCTGATTGACCAGTAGCCAGGCAGGAAGTATAGGCCAGGCAATGAGAACAGGAGAATTCTGGGAAGAGGAAAAATTCGGTCTGCTGTCATCACCCAGATGCAGAGAGGGCAAGATGAGAAGGCCTCACTAATAAAAGGTACCAAGCCACGTGGCTAAAACAGACAAGAATTATGGGCTAATATAAGTTATAAGAGTTAATAATAAAAGCCTGAGCTACTAAGACAACTAGTTTATAATTAATGTAGATCTCTGTGTAGTTCTTTGGGATGAAGGGCTACAAGACCAGGTGGGAAAGAAACCTCCATCAACAGAATGGCACCAGTGTGGACAACTGCATCCACAGAAAACCTGAGAGAGCTTGGGAAGTAATTCTAGACACAAAAGAACAGAGTTAAGCATGGCTTCTTGATAGCAGCATTTTCTCAGGTGGGCTCTACTTGCTAGAGGCAAATGGGTCTCATTTAAGAGAGGCTTCCTGACTCAGTTTTAGCTGCAAAAACTTGCAGCTCTTTTAAGAAGCCCTGCTACAAAACACTTAAATGGTGTTGATGAATAGCCAACCACATGCTTTTTGGTGGTGACATGGACCTTGAAACTCCATAGAGTTGTGGCAATAAACATGGCTCCAGCCAGTACTTCTGCCATGAGGCTTGACTCTCAGAAAACTAAGGAATGGGGTGGATCCAGCTTTCAAAGCCACAATTTTAATCCTAGTCATATCGCTTAGCAAATTAAAGACTCCTGTGGTCAGAAAAAGAGAAATATACAGTAAAGATAGATTCAGATGAAGAAAACCTCTAAATGGTTTACAGTGTGTTTAAATATATATGTAGGCTTGGGAGAGAAAAGAAAAAGGATAAAGTCCTTTAAATAAAAGAGAAAGACAGTAGTTTGGTGTGGTGTCACATACCTTTAATCCCAGATCTTGAAAGGTAGAAACAGGCATATCTCTGTGAGTTCAAAGAGAGCCTGGTCTACAGGGTGAGTTCCAGGACAACAAAAGATACACAGAGAAACCCTGTCTCAAAGAGCCAAAAATTAAAAGAAAAAATAAAAGAAATAAAGTTTAAAATAAAGCTACATAAAGATGAAAAAACACACAGAGAGTCTGGATACTGAATGTTAATTGTTAAATAGGTTTTGTTTTTGTTATCAGAGACAGGGTTCCGTTATCCTGGAACTTACTCTGCCTGTCTCTGCCTCTAGAGTGCTGGAATTAAGGTGTGCACCACCACCACCGCTCACTGGTATGTCTTTAAAATTCAGTATCCGTTTTATTAATCTGAAACATTCACAGATATGTAGGAATATGATGTATATATGTAACCAAAATTGTGTCAATGGGAAAAAAAATAAAAACAGGAATAAGCCTAATTTGACATGGAAATACGAGTATGAACTATTCACTTTAAAGCATGTACTTCCTAACATGTCTTCTGAAAGGACCAAGAAACAATGACTAAGTGAGCCACAATTCTCCATTTCAAGCATTTGGGTTTTGTCACTCAAATCCCACTTTCTATTAAAGCAACCACAGCTTGTTGAAAACATGGTGACTTTAAGAATCGGGAAAGAAATATACTAAATAAGGATAGATCATCTTTTACTCTAGAAATCAAAGAACCTATCAAATTCTAAAGAAGTTCTCACTCTCCCAAGATGGAATCAGCTGCACAGTAAAAGGAATGTCGATGTAAACTGATGTCTCAATTTCTTAAAAACCCATTGGTCAGTCAGGCAGTGGTGGCACACATCTTTTATCCCAGAACTCAGGAGGCAGAGGCAGGCAGATATCTGAGTTCAAGGTCAGCCTGGTCTACAGAGTAAGTTCCAGGGCAACCAGGGCTGTACAGAGAAACACTGTTTTGAAAAAACAAATCAGAGGCTGGAGAGATGGCTCAGACGTTAAGAGCACTGGCAGGCCTTGCAGAGGTCCTGAGTTTATTTCCCAGCAACCACATGATGGCTTACAATCATCTATAAGGAGATCTAATGCCTTCGTCTGTTGGGCAGGCAAACATGTAGACAGAACACTGTATAAATAAATAAATAACTAAATAAATAAGTCTTTTGAAAAAAAAGAAATCAAATCAAAATAATAACAAAAATTCATGGGTCCATAGCAATGTCTTTTTAAGTTTTATTGATTCTTTGTGGATTTCACATCAAGTATTTCAATCCCCTGTCCCCCAAATACACTCTCTGTTCATACCAACCTTCCCCCAAAACAAAACTTAAGAGAAAAAACAAAAACCAAAGAAAACAAAACAAATTTAAAAAACAAAAAGAACAGTTTACCTTTTAGTTCATTAATCTTTAGTAACAAGTGTTCATTGCAATGAATCATTGGTCTGGCTCAAAGTCAATGGCTTCTGCTAAGGCACCCATAATGGTCTCTCACTGGGGCTCCTCTTGGATATTCTGTTGTTGTACTGTGTCGTGGTGAGTCTGCTGTTGTTGATCTCTAGATTCATTCCCTTCACCTTCTCCAACAGGTCATAGATGAGATGGATGTTGGAGTGGGGCAACTCATATCCCTTACTCTGGATCTGGGTGGTAGCTGGGTTGGTTAGCCTGCCAGCTTCAGCACTGCCTCAGCTAGCTCACCCAAAGCAGCCTGCAGCAAGGGGGGGAGACATGTTTTCCTGCTCTCAGGTTCTCAGATCCAGGTCACACACACTCACAACACCAGAGCCAGCTCTACTATTTTGCCCAGGTGAGGTACAGGATTCTCTCTCCCCCTTATACTAATATTTTAAAAAGTAAAATGAGAGCCAAGCGGTGGTGGTGCACACCTTTAATTCCAATACTCAGAAGGCAGAAGCAGGTGGATCACTGTGAATCTGAAGCCAGCCTACAAAGCAAGTTACAGCACATCCAGAGCTAAACAGTGAAGTCCTGTTTTGGAAAACCAGACACAAACACAGAAATAAAAATAAATTTTTTTAAGTAAAATGAGAAGAATGTCACTGATCACTGTGGTAAATGCTAAAAAGTCAAACCATTATCCTTCTTTATTTCTGTCTCTTTCTTTTCTTTTCTTTTCTTTTCCTTTCTTTTTTTTTTTCCAGAACTGAGGCTGGAACCCAGGGCATTGCACTCTACTCCTAAGCTAAATACCCAACCCCATCCATTAGATTTTTTTAAGTGAGCATACAGCATAATGGATTTCACTATGGTGTTCTTGTGTCAACTTTCATTCTCATCTCCATCTCCTATCCCATTTTCCCCATCCCCTTTTGCTTCTCCCCCTCCGTCCTCTAGTACCCACCCTTTCTCACACTGCTTTTGCCGTCATGTCAGAAGTACTAAAATTAAATACCTTTTCATTTTCTCCTCCTTTCCCTTTCTAAGATTTCTTCTATCTTGGCCACCACCTACACACACACACAAATGTTTGTGAAAAGAAAAATATATTCAGAAAAAAATTCAGTATGTTGTGAACCTAGATATTGTTACATGTTCTAAAGATAGATCGAGTCAAGGAAACTAGAGAGATGGCTCAGCAGTTTAAGAACACTTGCTTTTTTTTTGCAGAGGACCCAACTTTGAATTCAAGATCCCATGTGAAATGGCTCACATGCCTGTACTCCAGCTCCAGAAGATATGGTGCCTCTGCCCTTCATCAACACCTATATTCACACACACACACACACACACACACACACACAATCAATCAATCTTAGGAGGAAAAAAGGTAACAGGGCCCACATGATCCTGGAACTATACCCTGATAGCAAGGTGAAAATAAACACATCAATAAATAAATTACCAAGAGATTTTCAGCACTAATAAGTCATGACTCATGTATCACACTTCCTCTCACTGTCCTGTAGAAGACAGATGTGATTAATCAGTACTCCTCCCTCCTGAGCTGAACTTAGAGTCAGAAACTTTCTCAGCGTAGCATTGGAAGCACATGAAATCCATCCAAGTTGTCACTTCAGTGAAGTTTTGTAATAACAAAATCCAAAGCCTAGACTCTTCTATAAGAGAGCTATTTTCAAATTCCAAGAACCAGCCCTGGCAAATAGAATCCTAAACCATCATCAATCTCAGTGTTCCCAGAATTTCATAATCCTTGCCCTCTTGTTCTTGCTCTCTCACTCCCTCTGTGTCTATCTCTTTCTCTGTCTCTCTGCCCCCACCATGTGTGTTCCTCTTGGAAATGGCAAAATTGCATGTTAGCTACAAAAAAACTTACTTTCATTTCTTTCAAATAAACTCTACTAAAAATAGTAAGCATTCCTTTTTTAGGTAGACTCATATATCTTAGGATGCTCTCAAACTTGACATGTGTGTGAGCACAATCATAATCTTCTAATCTCATTTCCTTATATCCTGAGTGCTGAGATTACAGGTGAACACATCTACACTCAGGTTGGTTTTTGGTCACTAGTGCAATGTATTTTTATTATACCCACTCCTCCTTACCCACCCCTTCTTCCCCATCCCAACTTTTCTATGTGTTCCCTCAAATTTATGTCCCCATTCATAATTATTATTCATGTCAGTGTGTGTGCATACACATAAACACACACACACACACACACACATCCTATTGAGTCTAGTAAGTGTTGTCTTATTGGTATAAACTGACCACTTGGACATGGGCAACCAATTAGGATTGTTTCTAAAGAAAATGGACTCTCCCTCCCTCAACAGCTAGAGACTTCTTGTAGTTCTTCCACTGGGATTGGGACAAGGTGATGTGGCAGGGGAGCTGCTGCTGCCTCTGGATCAGGCAAAAACTGTCAGGTGGTTTTGCCGGAGTGACTTTTTTAAAGAGAAAATGGGAAGTCTGTGAGGCAGTGAGTCATGATTACTAAGTCATGTTGACATCTTAGCCAGTGTAGCCAAATAATGAATTTTGGTTGTTAGACTTTGGTGTTTTGATAGCTGGACTTTGAAGTTTTAGATATACATAAGGAAACTGTCAAATAAGGGACCATGGTGGCTAGCTTTGGGAATGTAATCTAATGGTTTAACAAGGGAGATGTGCTGTAGAGTAACCATTCTGTACACTGTGTAAATACATGTTTTTATAATTGGATTAATAAACAAGCTGATTAGTCAATATCTGAACAAAATGAAATTAGGCACAAAAAGCAAAACTGAAAAGGATGAAATGAGGAAAGATGGAGTTGGGAGACACCAGCCAACCACCAGCAGCAAAACATATAGGAAATGAGATAACAAGTCATGAGCCATGTGGCAAAGCATAGATAAGAAATATGAGTTAATTTAAATGTAAGAGTTAGGCAGTAACAAGCCTGAGCTATCAACCAACCATTTATAATTCATATAAAGTCTACGAGTCAGTTATTTGGGAAGCTGCTGACTGTTATTTGGGAGCAAGCAGTTGGGATGGAAAAACTCTGCCTACAGAGAGGGAAGGGGGAAGGCAAGACTTGCTGACACCATGTTTGCCATGCTCAGGGGGGTGGGCAGTGGGGGCTGCTACAGCCTTTCAGCCAAGAGTCTTTAACATTGAAAAAGATAATTTGCTTTAGAGTCAACTGATTCAAATGTTAATCTCATCTAAAAAATACCTTTACAGGCACACGGGAAAAACTACCTTTGACTAAATAGCCAGGCATCTGGCAAACTACTCAAATGGAGACATATAAACAGTAGCATAGATGCTCATCATACCCACTTGTTTGACAAAAATACTCTAAGGTTTCAAATACATAGCTTTGAAATTCAGGACCTTGCCTCTCACAATTAGTTGATTAAAGGAGTATTCATTACCAATATTTTTCCTACCTCTGCTGCCACACATCAAGTCATAGCTAATAGTCTATGTCTATGTGTCCTTTTTACAACCGAATACTAAAAGTAATATTATATCACCAATTCAGAAAACTCTTAAAATGCATTCTTCTAAAAATGATTCAAAGTACCCACATTTCTATCAATCAGTCACATATCTCCAGAAGGGGGTAAACAAGTCAGAGTAAGAAGGAAAAACAGAAATAGATACAGAAAGAAACCGAATGGCAGCGCTCTCAAGCATACCATTGAGCTTTTTCTCCAGCCCTCCCATAGCAATTTCTGCCTTCATTATCACTAGAGTTTAGATCTGAATTGTACCACACCACAAAAGTTGTGTTCATGGTTTGTTCACCAGCCCTACTGGGAGATGAGGATCCTTAAGAAATAGAACTCAGTGAGAGGTCCTCAGGTTGAGGAGCTCACAGGAATAGTGGAATCTCCATCTCTTCCTCTTTTTTTCTCTCATTTCTCAGCCATGAAGCGAGTGGCTTTGCATACCATATGCTTCTACCATGAAGCACACCACAGACCACAAAGGAGCCAAGCATGGGCTGAATCTCCAAAACCATGAACAAAAATAAGCCTGTTATCTCCAGCACCTGTCACAGTGACAGAAAGCTTACTAACAACTACAATTAGAGATAGCATAATTCCTTTGCTCATCCAATTTGCAATAAGATGGTTTTGTCTAAACTGTGTCCTTGACTCCCAGCCCTCCCCAAATCAACTTATCCTTTAAGTTGAATTTACATGACCACTATTTATGCATGGTCAAACCCTACCTAAAGTCAACAATCTCATATATAACAGCTCTACCACTAGGAAAAAAACTGTTGTTTGTTTGTGGATAATATTCTGAAAACAGTTATTTATAATTAAGATTTGCCAGAAATAAAAGCTAAATTGATAATTAAATAGGAAGATCATGCTGTAAAAGGAACATTGCTAAAATAAATAGGAACTATCTGACACTTTCAATATACAAACTCATAGAGCTTTTGTTTAACTGAACAGTTATTATAATAATAACTAAACAACCTGATATATTCCAAATCCCCTAGAGCACATGGTCTCTAAATGTGAGAATGTTAACAGGAATAGCCTATCAATTCACACCACATGGGAGGAAATAAGGGGAATCAATGGTATGATGTAAGGGAACTCTGATCTGGTTTACATTAAATTTTAGAGGAGAATAAATTTTTATAGTCATAGATTCAAATTTGCAAAAATGTTTTTATTAAAGGTCTGCCCTGAGCTTCTAATACCACCTGATTATAGAAATTTTAATTAAATAATTTCTAGGTAAATTCAGTGAAGTTAACAACTCAGTACCATGTTTTTAGTCACTTAGTTGGGGTGCCAGAGAGTTTGCGAAGGGCCTTCATTTCAATAACTGTTATACATAGCTTTTGATGGTTTTCCATTTTTACAGACACCTCCATGGAGATGTTATTCATCTTGCTGGGTCTTTGGTAGTCAATATCTGCCTACCCGTGCTCATCCCAACTAGTGTTTCTCTTTCAAATGGTCTATGAACCTTGGACTATTTCCCTTTGATCATGACATTACTCTTAGTCACTCTTGCAACACCCTTGAGAGATGATAAACCTCTAGCACTCTTTTCTGGGACCATGAAAGGCATAGCCTCAGGCTTTCTATCTACATATCCAGTGCCTCAAAGACATTTGCCACTGGTGAGGGGAACTGATAAGTTTAGGCCTTACTGGGAAAGGAAATGGCAACACAGTCACAGTCTCTTAAGAGGAAGGGTAGGGAAGGGCATCAGAGTGCCATAACCTTCTAGTTTATCAATACGTTCACCAACTGAGAAGCTCACAAGAGTCTCAGTGTCTAAAGTTTTTGTTAGAGTCTTATTACATATTAAGCATGATATGTCGTTCAGTCCTTTGTTGTCTCTACAGGTTGGAAACAAGACCATTTGACTCAATGTTTCAAATTACTAATCACATTTGGTATTTCTAACATAGTCAGCCCCCATCCTGAAACTATCTAGGGGCCCTCCATGGTCACCATATTAATAAATGCAGGCTTTGTCTGAGTGCCTCACCATGAAAAATGGACATGTTTATCTTTGCATAAATTACAAAACTTTAAAATCTCTTCCCCAGGAATCTGAAGACCTGAAAATTATGTTTTAACATCTTATGTAATGTAAACAAATTCATACATCATGGTGAAACCCATTATTTTATATGCCAACTAAAAGTTAATTAGAAAGATAACTAAGCATAAAGAAATAGAAACTTTTTAGAGCAGCATATGAAACTCTTGCGGGCTGTCTTATTGTATTCCCTCATTTTACCAACGAAATTATGTCTAATTCATGGTCTCAGAACAGGTTTGGTCAGCATTAAAGCATCAAGTTACTGACTATTAAAATCTAAAGGAAAATCTCAAACATTGTTTTATTATTACATTATTTGATTTTTTAAAAATTTCTTCTTTCTTCTTCAAAGGATTCAAAAAACTTTTCAATCACCTGAAGGTAAATCTCCCTGGATAATTTTTCCACTTTTTTCTGAACTGGAAAGAACCAGATTTTCTGATCTAAGTTGATAGTAAGAAGGATCTATGAAATGAGTCTTTAGCTTTACAGGATATAGAGAGAAACTATAAGCTTTTAATAAGTAAGAGAGCTGTCTGAACACCTATAATAGAAAGCTTGTTTCTATTACATCAAAGTAACCTGATTTTTAATCATAAATATGAATCCCATTAATAGAGTTAAGAAAAATTACCTGTCTCAATTAGCATGTAATGGCATTAGATATATTATTTGGCCAGATACAGCATGACCAATGTAAAGAGAATACATCAGTTCTATTATTGTGACTTCTGAGGCAGAATATTCCACCCAATGGCTATGGACCAGCACGTGATGAACTATAATAGAGCATCTTTCATGTTTCTGAACTGATGTTGCACATTTTTATTAAAACAGAATGCCTCATTTTTATTTGATTCCCTGAATCTAAAACCATGACACCTAGAACCCTAGGAATCACTTTTGCGCAGAGCTCTGGGTTGGAAATAGCCAGCCCTAGCTTAGCATGGTAGTGCATACCTTTAATCCTAGCACTCAGGAGGCAGAGGCAGGCAAATTTCTGTGAGTTCAAGGCCAGCCTGTTCTACATAGTGAGTTCCAGGACAGTCAGAGCTACATAGTGAGACCCTGTCTCAAAAAAAAAAAAAAAAAACCCAAAAAACAGAAATGGCCATTCTTTTAGCTATTCCTTCAAGTTGTCAAAACATTAAAAAACAAATTATAAATAAAATTTCTACTATCATAGCCCAAAGGACTGATACTAGATGCCATCAATTTCTCCAGTACCCCATGACATCTGCTCACCCAGTTTCCTTTTTTCTCCAAAGTACTGTTTCTCACCTGGCAGAACTCTATTGAAGGTTTGGGGAAACTGAGTAAGTCCTGTTAATCAGATCTCTAGCTCCTCTAACTTGATACTTTAATATCTTTCCCGTGAAAATGCTGACTATTTCTTATTCTCGATTACGAATAAATTGACTGAGTGATCTGCCTCCTTCATTATCCCTGCCCACAGGAAAGAGTCATCAATCAATCATTAATCTATACCTACAACCATCTACTTTATAGGCTCTGCAATCTAAATTGCCACCCCTGAGGTGTTTTAATCACCCCCAGGACCAGATCCTAGACAAGAAGGGTCAGTCCTATGCCCAGGGTATGCTGAAATGAGTCACCATGTTGTCCAGCCTACATCCTTCCACCCTCATTCACCATAGGTTCCCTCTCACACCACAACAGAAGTTCGTGGCCACAGTGCCCTGGAACAGCAGTTGTGACACATTCTATTTGAATCTGGAGCAGGCATATTTGACCTGCTCCAAAATATCAAATATCAAAAAAATGTTGGATATCTTTGATTATTCTGGAGCTTAGAAGCAGCCCATACTGTAGACCTGTTACAGGAAACAGTATTCAAGAGTATCACCCCAGTTCAAATCCTACTTGGGAAAGGATATTGGTTGTCAAAACCTACAGATCTCAAACAAAAGATCACCATTAAAATCAAATTACTCATCAACAGTGAGGAGGTCTTTGTAATGTTTTGATTACATCAAGGCTGTCCTTGCTTCTGCATTGTAGTCACAGGAAAGCCTTTGTCATTCTGTGGCCATGCTATTTGTTCACTGAACTCTTGTCCTCCAGAGATGATTTTTACCTTAACAGAAAATAACAATGAATCACTGTTCCTATGAATATTTTCTCTATTATTTGTTCACAATATGAATGACAGATTTCGGTGCACTTATTTCTTACATAAGCAAAAGTTATCATAAACTTAAAATGGTCAATATTACAAATACAAACTATTGCTTTTTCAAATTTCAACTGGAGGCTAACTGTATAGTTCTTTCTAGGGGCCATAATTCTCCTAAGGAAATTACATTTTCTATGAATTGCAGAAAAGAAAGACAAGTTTCACAAAGAATAGAAAGTTTATTGATATTTAAAGTCTTTTTGTCTTTATTTAATTCTTTTTTCCTTTACTTTTGATATTTAAAGTATTTTTAGAAACAAGTGCTTAGATACTTTAACAACTAAAAGAAAATATTACTCCATGCTTATTCTTCAACTTCTCTATAGAAACTATAATCAACATTAAAAAAAAAATCTGCAAATGTTCCCAGGTTACTCAAGAAAGAAAAGGTATTTAACACAGAAATACAATGTTTTGTCATACATCTTGTTAAAGAATATTTTTATAGGGCTGGAGAGTTGACTCAGCAGGGAACAACACTTCCCAAGGACTTGGGTTCAATTCTCAGCAGCCATACAATGGATCACAACCATTGTAGTAGTTCCAATTCCAGAGGATCCAACACTTTCTTCTGACCTCTGTAGACAACATACAAACACATTTTTTAAAGTAAATAAAAAAAAACACATTAAAATGAGCACTTTTAAAAAAAAAATAGTGATTTCTAAAGCCAGGTATAGCATTACTTTCAAGGCAGAAGTAGGTGGTTCTCTGATTTGGAGATCAGCCTGGTCTTCAGAATGAGTTCCAGGACCGCCAAGGCTTACATAATGAGACCTTGTCTCAGAAAAGAAAGCAGAATTCTTTTCCTGTGAATTTGTACGTACAGTTTAAACCACCATTTTGGGTTTCTTCAAAAACAGGTCATGAGCACAGTACGTCAGATCTATCTGTTTCTGAAGGTATATCTCTGTGACTACGTTCTCACAAACTCGCACTTCTCCAGTTCCATCACTTACCACCTAGCCTTGTGATTGCTCACTCACTAACATCAGAAGGTAGAGCCCATTGCTGATTCTCCCCATATGTGACTAAAGTATTTATAGAGAATTTAACAAGCAAGTCAAAAGTATGTATACATATAATACAAAATACATCATGTCTCCAGGAGAGATTTTATATAGCTCTTCAATATTAGATATGTGATTTGAAAATATGAATGTGATCTCTTTTTTATTTTGAGACAGGATCTCTACCAACTCAGGCTGGCCTCAAACGTACGGCCTTCCTGCTTCAGCTTTTCCAGTGCCACCGTATCTAGCTGCAGCTAATGATGTTATCATGGAGGCTGGGATGAGATCAGGTGACCTGTAACCCAGACTAGCCATGAACCGTCTATGTAAGTGTGAACCATCACCCTTGGCTAGTAATACGATTTTAAAAGTTGCAACTAGAAGGTCACTAGTTTTCTTTTAATTATCATCATGAATGTATACAATTGTGCTTATCAATAGCCGTCACTGTGACTAAATGTATAAATCACCGCCTAGGTTGTATCTGCTTTCCCAACCACCTTCACCTAAGAGCCTCTTCCTCTCATGCCCGCCCCCCTACCCTTCTCTGGTAGCTCATTACTTTCATATGGTCTTTTTTTTTTCTTTTTCAGATTCCAAATATGAGAGAAAACATGCAATATATGTCTTCCCACTTCTGCCTTATTTCACCTGATGCGGTGACACTCACTGTCCTATAAATCACATGACTCCCCCCCCTCCTTTCTGGCCAATTAACACTCTAGATAAAGAATGGGTATATGGCAAATTTCTCTCTCTCTCTCTCTCTCTATATATATATATATATATATATATATATATATATATACATATATATATGTTTGTGTGTGTGTGTGTTTTATATATATGAATAAAGAATATGATTTATTCGTTCATCTTATGCTGGGCATTGAGGCTCAGCTATTGTGAAAGTGTCAAAAATAACAATGGCTATACAGGTATATCTGTGACATACTAAGACTCCTTTAGGTATATATCCTGGGTCATATGATAGTTCTAACTTTTAGTTTTTTATGAACCTTCATGCTGATTTCCAAAGTGGTTACAGTCATTTATATCCATGCCAATTGTTCATCGGAAGCTCCACTTTGGTCTCACCTTCCCCCACCCCATTCCAAACACCATGTATCTCAGAAAGCCTGCCAAGTGGCAGCTCCTTCCTGGAGCTGCTCAAGACCCATCCTACAGGATATTTAAGCTCGGGTCCCTAAACCTGCCACGTGATTTCTCTTCCTCCACACACCCCCTTTTGGGAGGCTTGAGCATCACCTGGGGCACTTTCCTCATTAAACCTGATCTTTTTGATTCAGCTTGATCTGGCTAATTGCATCATTGGAGAAACCTACTACTGGGGATCCAAAAATAGTTATCACCAATGATAAAAGGTTTCTCCCCCAACCCAGTGTCCTCACCAATATTTGCTGATTTAAACATATTTTTATGTTGAGTGTTCTGACAGGGCGTGATGGAATCTGTTATCGTTTGTAAACACATGGGGGACTGGAGAAAGGACCCATGAGGGGCAGCGGTGTGTCCCCTTGGCAGGTGGGAGACCGCAGCTGGTGAGAGACAGATATACCATGCAGAAAGAGTTTGAGTATAGAATTTATTTAGAGGGTAATGGAGGGGAAAGGGGAAGGACAGAAAGGGAGAAGAGGGGAGAAGAGGAGAAGAGAGAAAGGAAGGGAGAGAGGGGCAATAGTTACCGCTTCAGAAGAGGAACACAAAGAAACAGAGCAGGCTGGAGAGGAGGCTGAAGATCCTCTTGCCTCAGAGGAAGGGGGGGGGGGGGGCTTGTCTCTTAAAGGGACAGGGTACCCAGGTGTACAGCATATTTTAACAGAATCTCAGTGTAAATTTGATTTGCATTTTCTAATAGGTGGCAAGGTTAAACATGTTTTATGGGTGTAGCAGTGTTTGTCCTTCTCTTGTAAGGTGGTTGTTCAGACTACTTAAAGCTATGATTTCTAAAACTCTTAGAACAAAGATAAAGTCTGAGATAATACTGTAGATAATTCCATTAAGGTCTTTTTTCTGGTGCTAGGGATTGAACCCAGGGCTTACAAAGCACTTTACTTACCACTGAGCTGTATCCCCAACCCTTTCTATAAAGATGTGGCTAATTGTATCTAATCAACTAAAGCCTTGAAGTTGTCACTCTTAAAACTGTAGAAATGAAGATCACTTCTGCCCTCAAACCGGAGCGTTACTCACATATATGCCATACTGTGAATTGTTTTAAAGTGACTTTCACATACCTGTTTTATTGTTAGTTTTTGAGACAGGGTCTCACTATGTATCTCTGGCTACCCTGGAGCTATGTAGACCAGGCTGGATTAAAGGCTTGGGCGACCACACCCTTCAAACCTTTTATTTTATTTTATTTTAGTTAGAGTTTAAGATCAGATTAACACACCCTTAGACAACTGCGGAGGCCCGCAGTTCAAAGCTCGAAGCACTGCAACTGACAAGGGGCCCAGAAAATAGATTTTACTGAATGACCTACCAGTTTCTTCTTCAGCAGCTGCTGCAGCTCAGCTCGCCAGACCCCTCTAAGCCACCAGGAAGTCCTTCTGGCCACCTGAGGCCCCTCAGGCACCAGCTTTAGCTGTTTGGTGTCTCCAATAACATGTAGATTATCATACAAAGGAAACCATGAAGCGGTGCTTCAAAACTGAAATGTACTAATAATTTTGACATAGTGTGATTTTTTTTTTTTTTTGAGAGGTTCTTTCCAACTTTTGGAAAAGTCTCCAGACAAAAGCAGTTTGGGGGCTTGACGAATTTCAACGCCAACAAAAGCTTAAGAAGGAATTCTGTTGCCAGGCATCTGCCCTCTAAAGACCATCGCTGCTTTCCGCTTAGTCCTGAGCAAAGGTCTTTGCAATTATTTCTCAGGCAATGGAGGAGCAACGGTTTCTCACGGTGCGACACTTCCACCTAGTGGTCATCGCCAAAACCACAGTACTTGACTTTGTTGCCTTATTGCTTGCTTAATTTTTAATTTTTTTTAAGCTTTGGAACTGAGTCCTGAAGCAGTTTCTAACTTATTACTTGAAATCCTCTTACACATTAGGAACGATCTATATTAAACCCATCGAAGACCAGTAACACTTATTCATGTTGAGCAGAAGCTCAATCATGTCTTTTTACTTTCAATATTTCAGTTATTCAAACTACACTGGAACTTCCAAAATTAAAAAAAAAAAACCTCATGACGCACAAATGAGAACACAAAAATGAAACATGGAAATGTAACATTTGTTTGGCTCCTATCAACTGACATCAAAGATCCTCTTGCTCGCTGGGCGGTGGTGGCACATACCTTTAATCACAGCACTTGGGAAGCAGAGGCAGGCGAATCTCTGTGAGTTCGAGGCCAGCCTACAAGAGCTAATACCAGTACAGGCTCCAAAGCAACACAGAGAAACCCTGTCTCAAAAAGGTGAGAGGGAGGCTGGAGATGTTGTTCAGTGGTAGAGCCCTTTGTTGAGCATGCTCAAGGTCCTGATTTTGATCACATCACTGCAGAAAATAAATGGATGGATGGATGGATGGATGGATGGATGGATGGATGGATGGATGGTTTAGATAGATAGATAGATAGATAGATAGATAGATAGATAGATAGATAATTTTGAAGAAAATGCCCACACCTTTAAGGACAGAACAATGATAAATCAGACAAAAAGCAGGCTTTATTGGGTGATAGATCCCATAAATTCTATTTTTCATTAAAAAAGATTGTTGATGGGGTGGTACTCCATTGAGAAAAGACAGAAGGATAACCTGAACTTTTCATCTGATTAATGTAAGAGTAAATCTGGTCATTTCAGACAAAATGATACTAAAAGTACACAAATTAGTGCCTAAAGTGAACACATTAATAAAAAGAACTTCTGTTGTCTCAGCGTGAAATGTCTCCGAGCAGCCCATAAACACTTGGTTGCAAGCTAGTGGTATTCTTTGGAGAGTAGTGAATCTCTTAGGAGGTGGGGTGTTGCTGGAGGAAGTGTCTCAAGGTGTGGGCCTTGAGATTTCATAGCCTGGCTCTACTCATATCCTTTGATTTCAAACTGTGTATGCAATGTGACCAGTAAGTGTGCTTACTAGCCTCTTTGAATAAGCATTCCTCCCCATAAGCACTTTGTTGGGAATTGCAGCAACAAGGCTACTTACTAATAGAGAAACCAGTGAGTCTTACCTGGCTGTGAGTAATGACACTTTCCAGAACAAGCACCCTGCCTCTATATGAGGGTCACTCAGTTTTTGAGTACATATGATGCTTTTTAAATCACTGTCAATGGTATCCTGGTTACACCAATGTGCCTGTTGTCAAAAATCAACTTGAGTTTTTATAAACTGTAAGGTTATAAAACTATTTCTCGATTCTCCAGGAGTAGGAAGCCTGAGAAACTTCCTGTACATGCTGTGTTGTCCTTCCTACATCTCAAGAATGAGCAGTTTTCTGTCAGTAATCTTGGGCAGCTTCATTTAGATGAATCTTCTTCATGTTGCTTCTTCCTCAACCTTGCTCTTTTTAGGAAGTAGAGGGCAAGGTCTCAGTTACAGTAAAGAGCTACAATGTGACTGGGGAATTGGCTCAGTGACTAAGCACTTGTCTCATAAGCCTAAAGACCTGAGTTCAAAACCTCAGAACACACATAAAGAGCCAGATGTGTTGGCACACATCTGGAATCCCATCATTCCTACAGTGAGATGGAAGGTGAAGACAAGAGAATCACCCAGAAGCTCAAAAACCAACTATCTGGAGTATACAGCCCAGTGGCAGGAAACAAGACAAATTGTTCTCTGCATATGCTGCAATACACACACCCACACACATGCTCTCAAAGTTCAACAATGAACATAGGAACATAGAAATCTCTTTGACACACTGGTTTCAGTGGCTATATACCCAATAATGGGATTACTGAAATAAGTCATAATTCTATTTTTAATTTTAAGCGGAAACTCCATTCTGCTTTCCAAAATGCCCACACTAATTTACAGTACCTACATCCAAACAGTACCTTATCCCATACATACAGTATCTTATTCAATCTTGGGGAATATACAACACATACATGTATAAAAAACACCACACTACATTAAAAATGTATTTTTTATCAATTAAAAAGAAAATGGTGGAATCAGAGTAACTGAGCATGATATGTGGATAACATACACAAGACCCAGGTTCAATTTCCAATGCCAAAATTTTAATTTAGTCCATTTAATAAGTAAAATGGGTTTGTCTCAGCAGTAGAGTTACTTGTATACTATAAGATTTGTCTCTAGCATACACAAGGCTCTTGGCATAATACCTAGAACCACAAAAGCAAGAAAGCATAGCAATCAGAAAATCAGAGGAAAAAAATAAAGCCAAGTATGCTAGTTGGTGCCTGTAATCCCAGCATTCAGGAGGCTGAAATTTGAAAACAACTCCAAATTTATATATAGTGAATCTAAAGCAGCCTGGGTTACATTATGATACCCATTCTCAAAAACATGCAAAAGAAAGCAACAATAGTGGTGGTGGTTGATCATTGCAAAGCTGAGTCCACAAGTCAGCAAAAGCTAAAATACCTTGATGAACTTTAATATAAGTATGGATGAACAATCGTAAAATAATTTCTGTAACTTTGCAGATGCTGTAGAAAATGTGAGAGGGTATGGGAATGAGAATTCCAAAAAGACGAGCAGAAAGGTAAAAGTTTTATGTTTTATCATTGTCTTTTCAGCAGCTCCTCTTAGTCATAGAATTAGATGTGATTCTTTGACCTCTTAGGGCTTTGCTAAGAGCAGTGTTTCTCTGGGGACGTTGAAGGAAGTGATACATTTGCTTCAGCTTCCTTGGAGAGAAACGGAAAAAGCAACATCACAAAAAAATTAGAAAATGACTTATTTATGAAATTTAGTCTATTTTTATATGAAAAAGACCCTTTTTAAAAGCATTGACACCCTTAACTGAAGAAATCACTAACTTTGTGTATTTTCTTTCAGTAGTAGGTATATAAAATGATGCATATGTATATGACACAAAGTAGGAATGAAACTGGCTAAAGGAACAAGAATGACAGATGGGGAAGGGGGACAGAATGGGAATAAAGGGCATGGGGAGATAGGCTCAATATGTATTTGTATGAACTGACCTTTGCTCAGTCAGTAAAGTTCTTTCCACACAGGAATGAGGGCCTGAGTCTGGATCACCAGCACTCATGGAGAGAACCGTGTGCATGATGGCAATCCTAAGGAGGGAGCGAGCCTGGAGCTCACTGGCTGGCCAGTCTAGCGAAATTAGAGAGTTCCCGATTTGGTAAGAGTTCCTGTCTCAAAATCTAAAGTAGGCATTTGAGAAAGACCCCTGACATCAACCTCCAATCTCTACCTGCACACCAACACACATACACACACACATAAGCAACGCACATATACACAGTCATATAAACACACAAAGAAACAATGAAATTTTAAAAGATATTTTATTGTAAGAGTACTATATGTATATCAATATTTGAGCAATAAACTAATTTCAAAATACACTAAACATTGTCGATAATCTGTCTTCTCAAATAGCTCAAACACTGTCAATGGGGCCTAATCCTCTTTTCTCATTATCTTTCTCCTTTCAATAGAGCCGATTTGTGTGGCATAAATTTTGCTTGCAGGCTGAGCTTAATTATGACCCTTTTCATTCAGAATATTCCTTTTTTGTTTCCCTGTCTTTTCCCTCCTGCCACAATGAAGTTTTAGAGTGTCTTTTGTTGAGCAGCCCAAAGAGGAAAAATCAGAAATAGGGCTGGAAAGGAGAGGTCACCAAGCATGTGGCTAAAGCACAGTCCATCTTCCCTCTTGTGATTTTGCTGTCTTGCCATCTGTGTTCTTATTATCTCTAGGAAGGGTAGTAGCTCTAGGTCTAGCTGCTGAACCTTTAGCTGTTGGGCTGGGATAGGGTGTCCTTTCATGCAACAGTTCCACAGTCCTGGTTGTTAATGATACTTTTCAATACAAAAATGTGAAATGAAAAGGTATAGCTGAAAGGTGAGAGGCCCACGAGGGCTTCTCTCTCTATTTGCGCACGAGGTTGCTTGATTCATACTGACTTTTCTTATATCCAAGTGTTGAAAATGGTATTGCATTCTTAAGTGGCACCCTAAACCCAGATTGCTTGAAAATAATTCCAAGACACTAAAAAATCAGTCTTAACAAAATGCAGATTCTGTAGCCTGTCTGCAAGATCGGAATTACCAGAGCTCAAGCTGGAATTTATTTTTATTTTTTATTTTTTATTGAAAAAAATTCCGCCTCCTCCCAGCCTCGCATTTCCCTCCCCTCCCACTCCTCTCCCCCTCCCTCAATCCTTTCCCCCTCCCTCTCCAGTCTGAAGAGCAGTCAGGGTTCCCTGCTCTGTGGAAAGTCCAAGGTCCTCCCCACTCCATCTAGGTCTAGGAAGGTGAGCATCCAAACTGGCTAGGCTCCCACAAAGCCAGAACATGAAGTAGGACCAAAGCCCAGTGCCATTGTCCTTGGCTTCTCATCAGCCCTCATTGTCCGCCATGTTCAGAGAGTCCGGTTTTATCCCATGCTTTTTCAGTCCCAGTACAGCTGGCATTGGTGAGCTCCCAAGAGATCAGCCCCACTGACTCAGTGGGTGTGTGTACCCCTCACGGTCCTGACTTCCTTGCTCATCTTCTCCCTCCTTCTGCTCCTCATTGGGACCTTAGGAGCACATTCCGGTGCTCCAATGTGGGTCTCTGTCTCTATCTCCATCCATCGCCAGATGAAGGTTCTATGGTTATATGCAAGATATTCATCAGTATTGCTCTAGGATAGGGCCATTTCAGGTTCCCTATCCTCAGCTGCCCAAGGAACTAACTGGGGACATTGTCCTGGGCACCTGGGAGCCCCTCTAGGTTCAAGTCTCTTGCCAACCCTAAGACGGCTCCCTTAATTAAGATATATGCTTCCCTGCTCCCATATCCATCCTTCCTTTATCCCAACCATCCCATTTCCCCAAGTTCCCCCATCCTCCACTTCTCACTTTTCTCTCCCCATCTCCCCTTACCCCCATCCCACCCCACCCCCAAGATCCCAATTTTTTGCCTGGCAATCTTGTCTTCTTCCCATATCCAGGAGGATAATTACATGTTTTTCTTTGGGTTCACATTCTTATTTAGCTTCTTTAGGTGTAGTAATAAGAGCGGCAGGGCTGCGTCCCCAGCACCCTGGCTGCCCACATGGCTAGTTTATGCTCCGAAATAACAACACACAAACTGTATTCATTTAAACACTGCTTGGCCCTTTAGCTCTAGCCCTTACAGGCTAATTCTGATATACCAATCAACCCATCTCTAATAATCTGTGAGCACCAGTCTTACCAGGAAGATTCTAGCCTATGTCCATCCTGGGTCAGAGCTTCATCGCGTGTGTCTGCCCGGGAGCAGGGCATGGCGTCTCTCTGAGGCGTCTGCCCCCAAGAGGAGAGCTGTCAAGTCTCTGAGCTCACTTCCTCTTCCTCCCAGCATTCTGTTCTGTTTACTCCACCCACCTATGTTCTAAGCTATGAGCCCAAGCAGTTTGTTTATTACTTAGCCAATGAAATCAACATATTGATATATGACACTCCCACATCACTTCCCCTTTTTCTGTTTAAACAAACAAAAAAAGGCTTTAACTTTAACATAGTAAAATTACATATAACAAAACAGTTATCAAGTAAAAATTACAATAATATTTATCATAAATAAGGAAAACTATAACTATAACTAACTATTCTTAACTCCATCAAAGACTCCAGAAAGATACAATACTACCTAAGCAAACAAGAAAAAAGCAACTTTTAAAACTCTAGAAATGACAGAGACACCTCGCTGCCTGTACTGTTGGGGCATCCATCTTCGGCCTACAGCCCCATAGATTCCAGCAGACATTTCCACAAAGCAGGAAATTTCAAAGGCAGTCACTATCTGCTTGTCCTGAAGAATGTCTTGCAGACTCCTTCATGAATCAGGAATCCCGAAAGATCATCTCACCTTTAGGCAAGTTCAGTAGTCCTCTCTCTGCGGGTTCTGTGTCCAGTTTATGCAATAGTCCAGGCAAGAGCAGTTTCTTGCCCAAATGGTTATCAAATTCCATAAGGATCCTCTTCGATGCCCATCTTCCTCTTGAAGTAGATTGGTGCTGCAAGGAGTAGACGTGTCTCATTGTCATGAAAAGCCCTAAATTATTAAAACATTTAAAATGCCATATTCTATAATCTTTGAAAAATATGAAGAATGCCTATCTAAAATATATCTATGTACATCTAGAAAATCTTAACTAACATGACTACAAACTTGACTTTTATGATTATCTAGTAACAATCTATATTTCTAATTATACATTACATTTTTAATGGACTACACAATCACAATATCTTAATCAATAGCAGAAATATGCATATACATATAACAAAATTGACCTTAAATCTCTATCAATAAAGCAAAATCTATACTAATACAAATTATTCATATCTATATCATATCCCCCTATAAATGTTAAAGAACATTTATAAACCGTATTTGGGAACATGGGCGCAGTTTTTTTCTCTCCAAACTGCTTCCTGCTGAATGGGGGCGTTGTTAATTAGGTCTTTCATGGTATAACCTGTGTGCTAGTTTCATCTCAGTTGGCAGTTGAGCGAAGCAATTTTCTGAAGATGTTCACAGCAACCCTTCAGGAGGACGTGGTCCATCATACCATATCGGAATAGAAGAAATGAACAGGGTCTTATCCTCTGTGAAAACAAAATAAGAAACTCCTTTCCAAAGCATCATGTCCTTAGATCCAAATTTCAAAGTCAAGGCATTTTCAAAATATCTATGTTGGATTAGTTCAGCAGCATTTATAAACAAATATCTTTTGGCATCTGTTGCTCCTTCCTCAGCATTCAAACAATTCAAAGAGAGCATAATAGCATACAGTATCAAAATTCTCTGTTTATTTTCCATCTTTGTACGGCTTTATTTTAACTCTATTTCGTTTATTTTTTACTTTTATTTTTTGTTTTTTGAGACAGGTTCTCTGTATCTTTGACCTGGAATAACACTGTAGACCAGGCTGTCCTTGAACTCTCAGAGATCCACCTTTCTCTGCCTCCCAGGCATTGGGATTAAAGGTGTATGCTACTACACCTTGAACTCATAGAGATCTGTTTGTCTCTGCCTTCTAGGCACTGGGATTAAAGGCATGTGCTACCACACCTTGAAGTTACAGAGGTCAATCTCCCTCTGCCTCCCAAGTGTTGGGATTAAAGGTGTGTACTACACACACAACAAATGTCTTCCTTTTTTTTTTACTTTAAGAACTTCAACTTTTAGCTTGCATATATTTTTAACACATTGTAAACCATTTAAACATTTTCTTTGACTTTGAATCTTTCTTTTACTGTATATGTCTCTTTTTTGACCACATGAATCCTTAATTGAGCAAGCAATATCAGTAGGATTGAAGCTGTGGCTTTGGCGGCTGGATCCAGCCCATTCCTTAGCTTTCCAGCCTCATGGCTGAGGTACTGGCTGTAGCCATGTTAACTGCCACAACTCTATGGCATTTCAAGGTCCCTGCCAGCAAGCGAGCTTCAGAAGCCTGTGCTTGCAAACCACATGAACTGCCTGTGTAAAAGAGTCAGAGTTTGCCCTGGCAGGACAGCCCAGAAAGCTGGCATTTTTAAACGGCTCAGCTTTTTTCCTGCTACGGCTGAAAACCAAAAAGCATGCGTTCAGCTTTTCGTCAACACCTTTTAAGTGTTTCGTGGCAGGACCTCTTAATGAGCTGCAGAGTTTTGCAGCTAAAGCTGAGTCAGGAAAGCCTCTCTTAGATGAGAGCGCTTGCTTGCCTCTAGCCAGCAGAGCAGACCCAAGAAATTGCCACAAGAAACATGCTTTACTCTATTCTTTTCCAGGCTTTCTCAGACTTTCTGTGGACTCAGTTAGTCACACGTCTGGGCGCCATTTAGGATGACAAATTATACACAAGATGTCTTTATTTATGGCTAGAAACCAATTATGAGTGAGTACATCCCATGTTCATCTTTTTGGGTCTGGGTCACATCACTCAGGATAGTGTTTTCTATTTCCATCCATTTGCATGCAAAATTCAAGATGTCATTGCTTTTACCGCTGAGTAGTACTCTAATGTGTATATATTCCACACTTTCTTCATCCATTCTTCCATTGAAGGACATCTAGGTTGTTTCCAGGTTCTGGCTATTACAAATAACGCTGCTATTAACATAGTTGAAAAAATGCTTCTGTAATATGATAGGGCATCTCTTGGGTATATTCCCAAGAGTGATATTGCTGGGTCCTGGGGTAGGTTGATCCCAAATTTCCTGAGAAACCGCCACACTGATTTTCAAAGTGGTTGCACAAGTTTGCATTCCCACCAGCAATAGATGAGTGTACCCCTTACTCCACAACCTCTCCAGCAAAGGCTATCATTGGTGTTTTTGTTTTAACCATTCTGACAGGTGTAAGATGATATCTCAAAGTTGTTTTGATTTGCATTTCCCTGATCGCTAAGAAGGTTGAGCATGACCTTAAGTTTTTTTGGCCATTTGAACTTCTTCTGTTGAGAATTCTCTGTTCAGTTCAGTGCCCCATTTTTTAATTGGGTTAATTAGCATTTTAAAGTCTAGTTTCTTGAGTTCTTTATATATTTTGGAGATTAGCCATTTGTCTGTTGCGGGGTTGGTGAAGATCTTCTCCCAGTCAGTAGGTTGCCTTTTTCTCTTAGTGACAGTGTCTTGTGCTTTACAGAAGCTTCTCAGTTTCAGTAGGTCTCATCTATTCAATGTTGCCCTTAATGTCTGTGCTGCTGGGGTTATACATAGGAAGCAATCTCCTGTGCCCATATGTTGTAGGGTACTTCCCACTTTCTCTTCTGTCAGATTCAGTTGGTTCAGATTGATATTGAGGGCTTTGATCCACTTGGATGTGAGTTTTGTGCATGGCGATAGATATGGGTCTATTTTCATTCTTCTACTGGTTGACATCCAGTTCTGCCAGCACCATTTGTTGAAGATGCTTTCTTTCTTCCATTGTATACTTTTAGCTCTTTTATTGAAAATGAGGTGTTAATAGGTTTGTGGGTTAAAATCCAGGTCTTCTATTAGATTCCGTTGGTCAACTTCTCTGTTTTTATGCCAGTACCACACTGTTTTCATTACTGTAGCTCTGTAATAGAGTTTGAAGTCAGGGATGGCAATGTCTCCAAAAGTTCCTTTATTGTATAAGATTGTTTTGGCTAAACTGGGTTTTTTGTTTTTCATATAAAGTTGATTATTGTCCTCTCAAGATCTGTGAAGAATTTTGATGGGACCTTGATGAGGATTGCATTGAATCTATAAATTGCCTTTGGTAGAATTGCCATTTTTACTATGTTGATCCTCCCAATCCAAGAGCAAGAGATCCTTCCATTTTCTGGTATCCTCTTCAACTTCTTTCTTCAATGCCTTAAAGTTCTTGTCAAATAGATCTTTCACTTCCTTGGTTAGAGTTACTTCAAAAAATTTTATGCTGTTTGTGGCTATCGTGAAAGGAGATGCTTCTCTGATTTCCCTGTCTGCTTCCATATCCTTTGTGTATAAGAGGGCAACTGATTTTTTGGAGTTGATCTAATATCCTGCCACATTACTAAAAGTGTTTATTAGCTGTAGGAGTTCCTTGGTAGAGTTTTTGGGGTCGCTTATGTACACTATCATATCATCTGCAAATAACGAAAGTTTAACTTCTTCCTTTCCAATTCGAATCCCCTTGATCCCCTTATGTTGTCTTATTGCTATTGCTAGAACTTCAAGCACTATATTGAAGAGGTATGAAGAGAGTGGACAGCCTTGTTGTGTTCCTGATTTTAGTGGGATGGCTTTGAGTTTCTCTCCGTTTAATTTGATGTTACCTGTCGGCTTGTTGTAAATAGCTTTTATTATATTTAGGTATGACCCTTGTATCCCTAATCTCTCCAAGACTTTTATTATAAAGGGATGTTGAATTTTTGTCAAATGTTTTTTCAGCATCTAATGAAATGATTTTTTCTTTCAGTTTATTTATATGATGGATTACATTGATAGATTTTCATATGTTGAAGCAGCCCTGCATCTCTGGGATGAAGCCTACTTGATCATAATGGATAAGTTTTCTAATGTGTTCTTGGATTTGGTTTGCCAGTATTTTATTGAGGATTTTTGCGTCAATGTTCATGAGTGAGAATGGCCTCTAATTCTCTTTCTTGGTTGAGTCTTTGTGTAGTTTTGGTATCAGGGTAACTGTAGCTTCATAAAAGGAATTTGGCAATGACTCTTCTGTTTCTATAATGTGAAATACATTAAGGAGTATAGGTATTAGGTCTTCTTGGAAGTTCTGGTAGAATTCTGCATTGAAACCATGTGGTCCTGGGCTTTCTTTGGTAGGGTGGTTTTTGATAACAGCTTCTAATTCTTCGCAACTAACAGGTCTATTTAGATTGTTCACCTTGTCCTGGTTTAACTTTGGTATATGGTATTTATCTAAAAAAGTGTCCATTTCTTTTACATTTTCCAGTTTCTGGCATACAGTCTTTTGTAGAAAGATCTAATGATTCTCTGAATTTCCTCTGTGTCTGTGATTATATCCCTCTTCATTTCTGATCTTATTAATTTGCATATTCTCTCTCTGCCGTTTGATTAGTTTGGATAGGGGTTTGTTAATCTTGTTGATTTTCTCCAGGAACCAGCTTTTTGATTCATTGATTCTTTGTATTGTTTTCTGTGTTTCTATTTTGTTTATTTCAGCCCTCAGTTTGATTATTTCCAGTCTTCTACTCCTCCTAGGTGAGTCTGCTTCTTTTTTTTCTAGAGCTTTCAGGTGGGCTGTTAAGTCTCCAATGTGTGCTTTCTCTGTTTTCTTTAAGTGGGCACTTAGTGCTATGAACTTTCCTCTTAGGACTGCTTTCATAATGTCCCATTAATTTGAGTATGTTGTTTCTTTATTTTCATTGAATTCAAGGAAGACTTTAATTTCTTTCTTTATTTCTTCCATGATCCAGGTGTGGTTCAGTAGTTGACTGTTCAGTTTCCATGAGTTTGTAGGCTTTCTGGGGGTAGCATTGTTGTTGAATTCTAACTTTAATCCATGGTGATCTGATAAGACACAGGTGGTTACTAATTTTTTTGTACTGTGGAAGTTTGCTTTGTTACCGAGTATGTGGTCAATTTTTGAGAAGGTTCCATGAGCTGCAGAGAAGAAGGTATATTCTTTCCTAATTGGGTGGAATGTTCTATAAATGTCTGTTAAGTCCATTTGATTCATTGCCTCCATTAATTCTCTTATTTCTCTGTTAGGTTTCTGTCTGATTGACCTGTCCATTGGTGAGAGAGGTATGTTGAAGTCTCCTACTATTAGTGTGTGCGGTTTGATGACTGCCTTGAGTTTTAGCAATGTTTCTTTTACGTAAGTGGGTGCTTTTATATTAGGGGCATAGATATTCAGGATTGAGACTTCATCCTGATGAATTGTTCCTGTTATGAGTATAAAATGTCCATCTCCATCTCTTCTGATTGATTTAACTTTTGAAGTCAACTTTGTTAGAAATTAGTATGGCCACACCTGCTTGTTTCATTTGCTTGATAAGCCTTTTCCCAGCCCTTTACTCTGAGTAGGTGCCTGTCTTTGTGGTTGAGGTGTGTTTCTTTTAGACAGCAGAATGTTGGATCCTGTTTTTGTATCCAATCTCTTAGTCTGTGCCTTTTTATAGGTGAGTTGAGTCCATTGACATTAAGTGATATTAATGACCAGTGGTTGTTAACTCCAGTTACTTTTTTGGTAGTAGAGTTGTGCTGGTGAAGGGTCTCTAGATGTTTGAGTTATTTTATTTTTTTTTTTTACAGAATAATAAACACCTTTATTACGTGAGCTATGATGGATGGTTTATTTGCCTTTCCGGGCTTTGATCTTCCTCAGATAGAACTCCAGCTCCCTGCCTTCTAGCACATAGCCATCTGCTCTGCCACACTGGCCTGGTCTTGAGGCGATACAGGCCAGAAGCTTGCCCTGCTGGAACTGCTCCTCCAGAAGACTGCTAATCTTGGCGTTCTTTTTCCTTTCATCGTATTTCTTCTGAATTTTCTTTGATCATTTTTTGTTTAATATTTCTTCCTCCTCAGGAGTCAGCTTGGCCCCCTTCTTGCGGCCCAGGGGCAGTGCATAGTGGGACTCGTACCACTGTCGTTACAGGGTGCTGTCAATGAGCACGATGCAGTTCTTGACCAGAGTCTTGGTGCGGACCAGCTCGTTATTGGAAGCATTGTAGACGACGTCAGTGATCCTTGTCTTGCGAGTACAGCACTCAGAACCCCAGGAAAAGTTCCCCACATCCAATCTTAGGGCACGGTACTTCTTATTGCCTCCTCGCACACGGACCGTGTGGATGCGACGAGGGCCAATCTTAGTGTTAGCCGCAGGCCGTCCCAGCTCATACTTTCGCTTCTTGTGGTAGGGCTTTCTCTTGCCCCCGGTCTTGCGGTGCTTGTGTCAGTTGTCCCGAGAGATGCCCATCGCTCGGCGCTGGCAGGAAAGAGGAAGCGCAAAGCTTCACGGTCCGGTTTCTCTAGATGTTTGAGTTATTGTGGGCATTGTTTGACTCCTTGGGTTGTGATTTTCCTTCTATTACTTTCTGTAGGGCTGGATTTGTGGCTACGTATTGTTTAAAAATTTTTTTTCTGGAAAGTTTTATTTTCTCCATTTATAGTGAATGAAAGCATGGCTGGGTATAGTAGTCTGGGCTTGCTTCCATGGTCTCTTAATTTCTACATTACATCTACCCAGGACCTTCTGGCTTTCATGGTTTCCATAGAGAAGTCAGGTGTAAGTCTGATAAGTTTACCTTTATAAGTTACTTGACCTTTTTCCTTTGCTGCTCTTAATATTCTTTCTTTATTCTGTATGCTTGTGTTTTGATTACTATATGGCGAGGGGATTTTTTTTTTTTGATCCAGTCTATTCGGTGTTCTGTATACTTCTTGAACCTTCATTGGTATATCTTTCTTTAGGTTGGGAAAGTTTTCTTCTATAATTTTATTAAATATATTTTCTGGACCATTGAGCTGCACTTCTTCTTCTTCTACTCCTATTATTCTTAGGTTTGGTCTTTTTATTGTGTCCCTGATTTCCTGAATGTTTTGTGATGAGCATTTGTTGGATTTGCTGTTTTCTTTGATCAGTGCATTTATTTTCTCTCTGGTATCTTCAGAATCTGAGACTCTTTCTTCTATCTCTTGTATTCGGTTGGTTATACTTGTTTCTGTAGTCTCTATTTGTTTACCTAGATTTTCCATGTCAAGCTGGCCCTCTGTGTTTTCTTCCTTGCCTCCATTTCAGTTTTCAAGTCTTAAACTGATTCCATTATCTGTTTGATTGTTTTTCCTTGGTTTCCTAGGGTATCATTCACTGATTTACTCAATTCTTCAAACTTTTTGTTATACTTCTCATCGATTTCTATAAGGGCATTTTTTACATGCTATTTAAGGGCCTCTATCACTTTCATAAAGTCAATTTTTTTCTACTTCTTCTTGATTAAGGTGTTCATGTTTTCCTGTTGTGAGGTCCGCTGGGTTCTGGTGGTTTCATGTTGTTTTTCAGAATGTTGCGTGAATTCTTGCATTGGAGCCTGCCCATCTCTTCCTCTGAATGCTCCCCTATGGATTTTCTTTTACTGGATCAGGTCTCCTTGCCCATTGATGTACCTTCCCAGTGATGGCACTCCCCAGTGATGGCTCTCCTGGTGCCTAGATCAGATCTCTGTGCTGCTTGGGTAGCTTATAAACAAAGGGCCTACCTTGCTTGCTGCAGGCAGGCTATTGAGACAAAGGAACTACCGCCTGCCCGGTTGCCCTCACGATTCAGTCTCAGCACCCAAACAGGCTGAGCTGGGTGATGTTATGTGCCCAAAGAGGGGAGGGAGGCAGAAGGGGGGTTCTGGATGCAAGCTGGGTGGGATAGGAAGAGAGAGGCAGTATCCGGGGAGTATAGCCCCTGCAGGAAGACCAGGAAGTATGAGGGGGGGATGAGGAATGTCTGAGTTCTGTGTCCCGGGCTGCTGCCACAGGTCAGAAACTCACTCACCCCAGTGATGGCTCTCCTGGTTCTGAGATCAGATCTCTGTGCTGCTTGAGTAGCTGGTAAACAAAGGGTCTACCTTGCTTGCTGCAGGCAGGCTATTGAGACAAAGGAACTACCGCATGCCCGGTTGCCCTCACGATTCAGTCCCAGCGCCCAAACAGGCTGAGCTGGGTGATGTTATGTGCCCGAAAAGGGGAGGGAGGCAGAAGGGAGGGTCTGGATGCAAGCTGGGTGTGATAGTAAGAGAGAGGTAGTATCCGGGGAGTAGAGCCCCTGCAGGAAGACCCAAGCTGGAATTTTTTAAATGACTATAGAACTCAATACAGAGTAGAAAGTGAAGGAGTTCCTGATTAAAACCTCACAAGATATAATTCATACATTGTTGCTGCCTGCAGTCTCATTTCCTACTATATAGTTTTTTGTTTGGTTGGTTGTTTTATTGGTTGTTTTTGGTTTTTGGAGACAGTGTTTCCCAGTGTAGACCTGGAGTTCACACTGTAGACCAGATTAGCCTCAAACTCAGAGCCCACTTGTCTCTGTTTCCTGAGTGCTGGGATTAGCGGTGTACACCACCACTGTCTGGCCATTTTCTACTACTTAATCAAGACCTAAGAAATAATTTTATACAAACTAAAAGGAAGAGCCAGGCATAGAGGTAGATGCCTACCATCTAGTCCTAGGGAAGCTGAACAGAAAGATCCTGAGTTTAATGCCACTCCACTCAGGCTGTGTAGACCCTATTCCAAAATCTAACAGCAACAAATGACACACAAACACACACACACAAAGGAAGGAGAAAAAAAATAATTATTATGTTATTTTCTTTTTGTTATATCACACAGAATTTTTTATTTTCCTGAGCTATTAATTGAGAACTGCATCTCTGAAAATCCTAGTGTCATAAAGAAAGAATAAAAAGCTAAGTGAGTAACGCTCATGCTGCTTCCCCCAGGCTGTCAACTCAAAAGACAATGGGCATGAGACAATGACATGAGAAACCATACAACTTGAAACTTTCTGCTTTAAATTATCAGGTAACACACTAATACAAAATAGCTTCTAGGTGCACGAGTCAGAAAAAAGAATAATTACAGGCAGGCACCACTCATGCCTTCCCCCAAATCCACCACTGATCTCCCTTTTCTACCCAGAGTTGCTTGAGACCCCTAGATAGAGTTAGCTTCCTGCTTCAGTTGCCAAAGTATCTGGGAATTCAATACACACTTCTGGCTTTTCTCTATGTCCCCGAAACATATTTCTTAATTTTAAAAAAATAAGCTGCATTTAAAAAACAAAAGATCTCTTGCCAAACAAAGTCCAGATGCCCTGCTCCTATTTAAGATGAGATTTGTCCCTACCCCCTCATCTGCCATGTGGTGATGAGACTAAGGGAGAGATGCCCTCCCTCACCCATCTCCCCTTGCCATCTGCAGCAGGTGGGAAAGCTGGTACCAGGGACTTGAGACTAGAAGAGCTTGTCCTGCCCCTTATGGGTGGCAGAACTTGGGAGAGCAGGCCCTGCACCTCACCTGGGCAACACAGTACATCTGACCCTATTGGCAGAAACTTGGTCCTTGAGAGTGTAAGCTTGCTCTGTCCCTCACCTACCATGTGGTGGCATGGGTGAGGGAGAGATGTCCCACCTTAGTCTCTCACTGCCTGTGGCAGGTGGGAGAGCAGGATCTGATGTCATGAAAGCCAGGAAACATAGCCATGTATCTCACCAGGGCAGCATAGTAAAGTTGACCCCGTGGTGTGGGTAGGGGTGAGCCAGTCTTGAAGGTGTGAGAGCAGGAGAACTGACCCTGCTTTTTGCTGCCTAAAGCTAGGTAAGCTATGTTAGCCAGGGCAGTGCTAGATAGAGCACTAGCCCTGGTGGTAAGGATGAAGAACTGGCAGGCTGACCAACCAAAGTACCACCTAAATCCAGAAACAGTTGGCCCATCCCAACATCCACCCCATCTGTGAACTGCTAGATCTCATGAAGGAGCTGGTCCTACAGATCCAAAGTTACAGGATCTCCATAACATGGGGCAACAACAGGATACCTGAGAGGAGTTCCAATGAGGGCCCAATATTGATAGGTGGAATAAAACCAATCCATTTCTCCATTCACTGGAAATTTCCTGAATCTTTTGTTCTAAATAGCTACTTTCAAACAAACAAAGAAGTCTCAACTTTAAACAACCACAATGGCAAACGTAAGAAGCATGGCATATGTCCTAACCCTTGTAGAAAGGGACAAAAGTGTTATCAAGAGGGAAGTATTCTCACTCAACCTAGAATGAGCAGATAAGCCTTATCCTGGCTATCATAGGATAACTTACAACATTAAACCTCACTTTGAAAAGTTGTACTCATTAATATGTAATACATAATACATAAGAAAATAATCACCAATAAAGTTAATATAAGCATTATGTAAAATATTGCAAATAAACTGACTACATTCTGACCTTTAACACGCCAATCTCACCCATTATTACCAGCAAATCTGCCTTCTTTTAACACAGATCCATATTTGAAGTAATAGCATGATACTCAAAGAGTTTAGGAATTGCCTACAGGTCTTGATATGGCAGCTTTGTTCAAACCCATGGGAGGCCTGACACTTTCTGAATGGAGCTGGAAAAGTGGATGGGGAGAAGAAAGATGAGAGTCAGGGGGGTGGACAGGAGGAGAGGAAGGAGGAGAAACTATGGTCCATATGTAAAATAAATTTTAAAATGTAAATAAAATAAAACAAAATTCATCGAGACTCCAGCAGAGAGGGTAACTAAACACCTGCATGGCACTATTTTGGTTTATGGATGATTGTTCTCATAATTTACATTTATTTGTGTCAGGGACCATTGTCCCAAGGATGTTTGCAGAAAGACCCACTACCTTGAGAGCTGTTTGCTAATGGAACCTGCCTCACATCCCAACTATCTTGATAGCAGGGACCATTGTCCTAAGAATGTTTGCAGAAAGCCCCCACATCCCAACTCAAAGAAAGTCCTTCCATTGTTTACTGCCGAATGTATTGATAGGTAGAAGGTCTAGACAAACAGATTGCAAAACAGATGGAAGACCAGCAGCTCTTTAGAAATCTTCTGTGACTCCAGCACCAGATTGGGACTGCTATGGCATCCAGTGTTTGTGGACCAAACGACAATGGAATCCTTGGCCTTTCCATCAGGAAACATCCATTATTGGGCTACTCAAATTACAGCCTGTAAGCCCCTATAATAAATCTCATTTACGATTAAAGAAAAGAATTGCCTAAAAGTGCTCAGCCAAAGAATAATGAAATCCCTCTTCCCACTGAAGATTCTGTAAGTCGTGATTTATCTTCCTTTGATCGGTCATCATTTAAAACAGCTGCCTTAAGGTATAAATCAGACATCTAATTGCTAAAGTACATAAAGAGAATGAAAATGAGTTCAACTCTGTGCCAGGAAACCTCATGAAGCATTGCTCTTTTGGGAAGCCAAGTGTCAGGTGCAATCTGTGTCACTGACTTCAGCTGTCAGCCCCAACCTGAAGCTGAGGCTTGGAGTTCCTAGTTTATCCTGATGCTTTGTGGCTTCTCTGAGAGAAATCTTTCCCAAAAGCTCCCGATCTGGCCCTCCTCTCTGTTCAAGGCCTTCCTTTTCTGGGGGGCCTAGAAAGTAAGAAAGAAAGTTGGGCTATCAGAAATGATGGAACAACTCTGGAACTCCCTCAGCTGGCAAGCAGAATCAGGACAACTGTGAGGTCCAGGCCAATTTGTCTTAAAAAATGCAACAAAAATATAAATAAATAGATAGATGTACAGATAGATAAATGATAGAAAAATACACCAGACACAGAAAAACAAATATTGCATTTTTCTCTCATATTGGCAACCTAAATTTAAAATTATGTGTACAGACACACCCATGTATATTTATGTTTGTGTATAGGACATGAAATCAGAAAGGGAATCACAAAAGGGGCAGAAGAGATATTAAGGAAAGTGGGAAATAGGAACGGAAAGAAAATTTCTTGAGTGGAGAACTCACTCATAGAATTACAGAGGTGCCCTCTTTTTCCCTAACATTTTTAGTATTAATTATTATCTTGACGTTTGAGCTAAGATTGTCATATATACTTGAAAAGTAATGTAAGGAGCTAATATATTTTAATGACTGTTTTAATTCACTCTAAAATATTTACCTAAAACCTAAATAAGAAAAGAATAATATTATTATCAATTTCTTTCCAAGAGCTTGCCTGTTATTCCATGTTAATAGTTCACTGTAGCTAGGTGGTGGTGGAGCCACATGCCTTTAAACCCAGCTCTGTGGACACAGACACAGGTAGATCTTTGTGAGTTCAAGACCAGCCTGATCTACAGAGTGAGTTCCAGACAGCCAGGCCTACACAGAGAAAAACCATCTTTAAAATAAATAAATAAATACAAAAAATTAATATAGTGTCATTAGCTCATGATAGTAGAGCTAAATAGAAAAATAGTTTCCATTTGACCAAGGTTAAATATTTCCGGTGGGGAGGAATGGCTGATAGGCACTCTGTTTTACCACTGTTACTCTGTCAGGAGACTGCACACAGAAGTGTGTGCAATCTGGAGCAGAGTTCAGTAGCGCAAGAGTATGGCTCTTTTAAATCCCCAGAAACAATGGGGAAGTGGGCAAGTTTAGCGATGATCATGAGATATTAGTTTGATTTGGTTTGGTTTAAAAGTGTTCCTTTGCAAATAGATATTAAAACCAAAAGTAAGTTCACAGAGTCAGGATAATCACACTTGCTTATCATTAATAAATGAATTTCCAACAACCCATAGTACTGGGAAGGAGGGGAAACAGTATTAGCCCAGAAAAAATAAAGAGATGGAAATTCATAGTGACTGAATTATTGGCTGTTTTTAATGATCAGGACTTGAGGCCTGGGTCTCACTAGAACTAATGGACAACATTTGAATAAGTAGAAATAAGAACAGTACAGTAAAGAGCCAGCTAGAAGCAAGCAGAAATAGGGCTGGCAAAAAGGAAGGATCTTGGGAAGGTTGATGTCTTAACTAGGGTTTCTATTGCTATAAGAGATGTCATAACCATGGAAACTTTTATGAAGGAAGGTATATAACTGGGCTGGCTGACAAGTTCAGAGGTTGAGTTCATTGTCGTCACGGAGGGAAGCATTGTGGTATGTAGGCAGACATGATGCTGGAGAGGTAGCTAAGCTTTCTACAGCCTAATCTACAGGCAGCAGACACACAGGGAGAGAGAAAGGGGGAGACTGGCTGGGCTTGAGCATTTGAAACCCCAAAGCCTTCCCTCAGTGGCACACTTCCTCTAACAAGACCACATCTCCTCCAACAATGTGACACCTCCTCATAGTACCACTCACTGCTAACTAAGCATTCAAATCTACGAGCCTATGGGACAATTTTTATTTAAACCACCACGGTCCATTCCTTGCCCATCCCCCATAGGCTTGTATAATATAATACATATAATAAAGAAAAAAAATGCATTCAGTCCAACTTCAAAAGTTCCCATAGTTTGTAACAGTCTCAACATTGTTTAAAAGTCCAAAGCCCAAAATCTCTTCTGAGACACAGGCAATCTCTTACTATGACACCCTATAAAATCAAAACATGTAGATCACATACTTCCAACATGCAATGGCACATAATATATATTACCATTTCAAAGGGGAGAAAAGGGAGCATCATGAGTAAATACTGCACCAAAACAAACCAAAAACTAACTAGGCAAACTCCCCACTTTATATCTCCATGTCTGATGTCAAAGTACTGTTCAGATCTCCATATCCTTTCAGCTTTGTTGATGACAACACTGTTCTTTCTCTTGGGCTGACTCCACACCCTGTTAGCATCTCTCCTCAGCAGGTATCCCATGACTCTGGGATCTCTAATAACTTGAGGTCTTTAAAGCTTCACAGCTTCAAACTATGAACTTCCTAGGGTTCCATGTAGGAATACCCTGGGCATATGTCTGGCCTCAGTAGCTTTCCTTTGTCAAGGAAGGAGATTCCATATCCCTTTCTTGTATTGACTGTAAAGCCAGAACCACATGGCTGAAGCTGCTTGCTAAGCCCAGAACAAGGTCTTTTTTCTTATTTTCACCAGCTCTCTGTTTTCTATGGTTTCCTTCATATTGCCAAAGCTTGACTGTCCTAGAACTCACTCTGTAAACCAGGCTGGCCTTGACCTCAGATACCCTCCATCCTCTGCCTCCTGAGTGCTGGGATTGAAGGTGTGCACCACCATACTAGGCTCTAAATTTTTATTTAATTTGCCTTTACAAGTTGGAAGCTTATTTTGATGGGGTCTTGCCTATTGGTGACCAGCTTTGACAAAAATATCATTTACCAGGGTAGGGGCATGGGGGTCAGAAAAATAGTAAAGAAGACAAATACATTAGTGAAAATAACAAAACAGAAACACAGGATAGTATCAGGAAGGAGTTCCAGTGAATACTGAAATCCCTTGCATTTAATTTTCCCTACACTTTTATACCCCAATACAAGAGGGAAGAAGACAAAAGACTGCTTTAACATGATACAAAGGACAACTAGAACAGTTGTTTGCTTCAATGCTTTGAGTTATCAAGTTGTTAGCATTCTACTGTTTAGGCAGTGAACCCACCCTAAGCCAAGTATCTTGAAGGCAGCCACTCCCATGATTAAACCTCCTATTTCAAAAGAAGAAGCAGAAGTATTCTTGAATTTCCTGACCATTGGTCAGGGTTGAGTGGATCTACCTGACTGGGCCATCTTAATGACAGAAACACCAAGTAACCACACCTTAGGTCAGGGTGTATAGCCCTAGTTATTGTCAACAATTATGAGCAACTTCAAACACTCTGACCTCCAGACAAGGTGAAAATAGGCTCACATTTTTGGGCCTCCACACTTGCCCTTAAGCCACCACTCCCTTTATTCCACATAGAATCAGGCCTTTCTTAAAACTTTTCTCTGATGTTCTTTTTCTCCCCAAACTGTACATTTTGTATTTTCTTTGCTCAGCCTGCTCCTTTTCATTATAGCTCTATATAATATTGGCCACTATTAACCAAGCAATTTATCCAATAACTAGATTTTCTTCTCTGAAAATTCTCCAATTTAGCTTCAAGCAGATTTATTTTGGACAAGGGGAGAAAACAGCCGCATTCTTCACCAAAAGTTCCCAAGAAAAGTTTCTAGGCCACATACTAATATTTTTCTTCTCCAAAACCTCTTGATCCAGGCCCCACAGTTCAAATCACCCAGTGGTGGTTTCAATTAAAATGGCCCACATAGACCTATAGGGAGTCAAACTGTCAGATGATGTGGCCTTGTGGGAATAGGTGTGGCTTTGTTGGAGGTAGTTGGGTATGGGCTTTATGGTCTCAGATGCTCAAGCCAGGCCCAGCATCTCATTCTCTCTGCCTGCTACCTATGAATCATGGTATAGAACTCTCATCTGCTTCTCTAGCAATATGCCTTAGGAGTTTTCTTGCTGTGAAGAAACACTATAACAGTAACTCTCATAAGGAAAGCATTTATTTGAGATGTAGCTTAGAGTTTCAGAGGTTCAGTCGATTAGGGAACATGGTGGCCGGCAGGTAGACATGTTATTGGAGAAATAGCTGAGAGTCCTACATCTTGCAGTGTTGTAAGTGGAGCGGTGGACTGTGTTCCTGCCTCACCGGTTCCCAGCCACCGGCTAGCTTTACCCGAAATAATTACACAGAAACTGTATTCTTTTAAACACTGCCTGGCCCATTATCTGTAGCCTCTTATTGGCTAATTCTCACACCTCGATTAACCCATTTCTGATGTGGGAGTGTCATATATCAATCTGTTGATTTCATTGGTTAAGCAATAAAGAAACTGCTTGGCTCTGATAGGTTAAAACATAGGTGGGAGGAGTAAACAGAACAGAATGCTGGGAGGAAGAGGAAGTGAGCTCAGAGACGCCATGCTCCCCTCTCCCGGGCACATGCGATGAAGCTCTGACCCAGGATGGACGTAGGCTAGAATCTCCCTGGTAAGCCACCTCGTGGGCTACACAGATTATTAGAAATGGGCTAGTCCAGGTGCGAGAGTTAGCCAAGAAGAGGCTAGATATAATGGGCCAAGCAGTGTTTAAAAGAATACAATTTGTGTGTTGTTATTTCGGGGCATAAGCTAGCCAGGCGGCCAGGGTTCCAGGGACGCAGCCCCGCCACTCCTATTACTACACATTTCTAATAATCTGTGTAACACCACAAGGTGGCTTACCATGAAAGATTTTAACCTGCATCTTTCTGGAGTGGGAGAATCATGGTGACTGCCTGAGTCGGCTTCTTTCTCCTAGCATTCTGTTCTGTTTACTCCACCTACCTAATTTTCTGTCCTATTAAAGGGCCAAGGCAGTCTCTTTATTTAACCAATGAAGTTAACACAAAAACAAAAGACTCTCCCCCATCATTGCAGTCAACAGTAAGTCAAATGACAGTCCCACTGAGGGAAGCTTGAGCAAAAGAGACCTCAAATCCCACCCCTACAGTGACACACTTCTTCCAAAAAGACCACATCTTGTAGCCCAAATAATAAAAACCCAGAGACTGATATTGGAGTTCAAGTTGAAGATCAGAAAAGCAAAGTAGCCAAGCCATTAAAGAATTCTACCAAGGCTCAGACAAACAAACGAGCTATCCTGTCCTGAGAGTGACTGTAGACTGCAATGCTCTCCATCAAACTTCAGACTACAGACTGAGATCCTGAGTTCCTGTCTCCTCCCATTTTATAATGCTGTCTAGTGCTGGGATTAAAGGCATGCACCACCACCACCACCACCACCACCACCACCACCACCACCACCACCATCACCACCCAGCCTCTATGGCTAACTAGTGTGGCTTCTGGGATTAAAGATGTGTGCCACCACTGCCTGACCTGTATGAATGACTAGTGTGGCTAACTCTTCACTCTGATCTTCAGGCAAGCTTTATTTATTAAAACACAAATAAAATACTACTATAACATCTCCTAATAATGGTATTCCTTTTGCTGGCCATTTTCCTTAAAACTACCACACACTATGTATACCTGTATGCTGCCATGCTTTCCACCATGATGACAATGGACTAAACCTCTGAATTGTGAGCCAGTCCCAATTAAATACTTTATATTATAAGAGTTGCCATGGCCATGGTGTCTCATCACAGCAATAAAACTCTAACTGAGATACTCTCAGCACTGGCCCATTAAGCCCCACCTAAAGCATCCAACTGCTTTTCTAATTGTAAATCCAAAAGTCCACATTCCTCCAAACAAAAACATGATAAGGCGTATCACAACAATACCCCACTACTGGTACCAGCTTCTTTCTTAGGTTTTCTATTGTTGTGAAGAGATGACGATAGCAAATCTTATAAAGGAAAGCATTTAACAGGGGCTTGCTTATAGGTTCATAGGTTTGGACCATTGTTATCAGGGCAAGAATCATGGTGGTATTCAGGCAGACATTGTACCTGAGAGTTCTACAAGGAACATATATATATATATATATATATATATATATATATATAGAGAGAGAGAGAGAGAGAGAGAGAGAGAGAGAGGGGGGGGAAAGACTGGGCCTGGCTACAATATTTGAAACCCTAAAGTCCAACCCCAATGGTACACTCCTTTAACCATACCACACCTACTCCAATGAGGCCACACTTTTTAATAGTACCATCATCTGGTGACAAAGTATTCAGATCTATGAATGAATGACAGCCATTCTTAATCAAACCACCACAGGTGGTGGTTTGGTGGTTTGTAAACAAAGTGAAATCTCAGGGAAAATTGTGAGAACCAAAGTTAAGACCTGGAAGCTATTTATGTTTTTGTTCCCCTAAACAAATTTATTTGACCAAACTGAAACAGATGTCAGATGTGCTTGATCCCACATCAGCAGGAGGTTCTCATGCAGGAAATACTTCAGGATATATGCTTGAACCTGATTGAACCTGATATGGTGGCCTTGTGATTTTTGCCTATTTAAGACTCTGGAAAAAGTGATCATAGTTATTTCTTGTGAACTCTGAAAGAAACTTGGAATGAACAGAGTCCATCAATCTGGCCAGTATGTAATTAAAGCTTCCTTCAAATTTAGCTCAAGGATTGTGGTAGTGAACGTATTATCTATCAACTAGTGAAACTAACAGAATTAACTTTAGGGTACCCCTTGGTTAGAGACTGCCATCAAAGAGCATGTCAAAGATAGCCCAAAAGTCACACAAAATTCTCACTTACATAAAACTCAAGCAAAAGTTAACAAGAACACATCCACGGTAAAATTTTAGATCATGTGACCTGAGGGAACTTTCTGTTGAGGAGTCTCATTAGAACCCACTCTATTTTGGTGTGGTGGGGGATGGGAGGAAGTTTCAAGACATCAGCTGAGCCCTAAGATGAAAGATGCACCTTCTTCACATAAGCTGAAATATTGTCAATCAATAACATTCTCTCTTGTTTGTAGATTCTGGAATTGCAAATAAGGTTTTATTGTTGAAAAATATCTGATTTTTGTCCTTTATGGAGTGGGTCAGAATGACAGTAATTAATCACATAACCAAGTAGAGAATGATGTGAGGTGAGGCTTTGGATTTTTGTCTGGAGGGTGGCTTTGTCAAACCCAAATGGGCCACAGAAAAAAAATGTATTTGCCAGGCATAGTGTAATTAAACCTGTAATTACAGCACATAGGATTTTTAAGAATAATCGTGAATTTAGGTTCAGCCTGTCAAAATAATTTTTTCCCCCTCAGGAGACAGAAGTAGGTAAATCTCTGTGAGTTCAAGGCCAGCCTGGTCTACAAAAGCTAGTTTCAGGACAGCTAGGACTATTACACAGAGGTTGTCTCAAAAACCAATAAATAAGTAAATATTTTTCCTTGTTTATTATTTTTCCTTTGTAATGAAAATCATTGGGAGTTTTTTTTTGTTAAATGTTAAGAACTATCTGAAGACTAAAGATATAATTCAGGGATTAAAAAATCTGCTGGCATGTAGGAGTTTTTGTATGTGTGCACATGTGTTACACATGTACATATGTGTATCAACATGTTGATACATTTGTGTGTGTACAGGTGTACATGAAAGCCAAACATTAACATCAGATGTCTTCTTTGTTTATTCTCTACCTTATATGTTAAGGTACGAATTCTCACTTGAATCCAGAGTTCATCTATTCAGTTTTCCTATATATTCCCCTATCTCCACTCTCAAGTGCTGGGGTTATAGGAAAAATGTTTCTTCTGTCCCATGTTTGCATGGCACTGGCTATCTAAGCGCATGTCTTCCCTAAGCTACCACTCCACCAGCACTTTATTTTACCAGCTGGAGAGATGACTCAGCACTTAGCCACAAAGAGCATGTACTGATCTCAAAGAGGACTTGAGTCTACTTCCCAGCACCCATGTTCAGTGCCTCACAATCACCTGTAACTCCAGCTCCAGGGGATCTGATGCCCTCTTCTGGCATCCATGAGGACTGCACTTACAGACACACATACTCATAATTTAAAATAAAAATAAAATCACATGGTTGTTTTCTAGTATAAACCTATCTAGCACCAGGCAGTGGTGGTGCATACCTTTAACTCCAGCACTCAGGAGGCAGAGGAAAAATCCATCTAACTACAGCTACACTGTTCCCTTCATACAGTAAACAACATGTCCAATCACTGTTCAAATCTCTGGAAATCAACTAATGAGCAAGATATGTGCCATGTCCACTGCCATGCTGGATTTTATGTCTGAATAGTTTTTAAAAGACAGCCATTCTGAGAGCAATAGAGGAAAACCAGATTTTAGGCCATTTTTTTTCACTTCAGCTAGGGCTTCCTTGCACAGTGCAATGAATACAATATCCATAGTGTCTCTGATGTGGGAAGGTCATTTGTTATCTGTTGCTTTCATAGGTTAATTAATAAAAAAAAAACCCTGCTTGGCCTGATAGGTCAGAACATAGGTAGGCAGAGTAAACAGAACAGAATGCTTGGAAGAAGGAAAGTTAGGCAGACGCCATGCCTCTCCTCTCCAGGTCAGATGCAATGGAGCCAGCCTCCAGGTCAGACATGCTGAATCTTTCCCGGTAAGCCACCACCTCGTGGTGCTACATAGATTATTAGAAATGGGTTAATCAAGATGTGAGAATTAGCTGATAAGAGGCTAGAACTAACAGACCAGGTAGTGTTTAAATGAATATAATTTGTGTGTTGTTATTTCTGGAGCAAAACTAGCCAGGCTCCTTCTAAAATGCCTCTAAACAAATGAGTTGACCTTAAGGGGCTTGCCTTTTAGTGGAAGCAGAAAATTAATAACCAAGCTATGGTTGTTTGAATGAGAATGGTCTCCATAGACCCGCATATTTGAATTCTTGGTCCTTAGGTGGAAGAGGTGAGTCACTGGGGGATGGGCTTTGAAGTTTCCAAAGTCCATGGCAATCTTACTTAGCTTTCTTTGTTTCATGGCCTGCCTGCCTGCTGCCATGTGCACCATTGTTAAGTTTTCAATTCCTAGGTTTTAAAAAATCCAGCCAAGCAGCGGTGGCACATGCCTTTAATCCCAGCACTCGGGAGGCAGAGGCAGGCAGATCTCTGTGGGTTCAAGGCCAGCCTGGTCTACAGCCTGGTTCCAGGACAGGCTCCAAAACTACAGAGAAACCCTGTCTTGAAAAACCAAAGTAAGTAAGTAAGTAAATAAATAAATAAATAAGTAAATAAATAAATACACCCACCCCCCAATGTAATAAACCAATCAAACCAAACTGAGCAGAGGATTCTTGGGAAACCCCAAGGGAAGTTGAGGAAACCACAAAGGGAACCCACAAGGTGGGGACTTTTAATGCCCTCAGAGGTGAAGTCACCGATGGTGGTGGGGCTTTCTCAGGGGTGGAATCCATACTGAGGCAACTCCAGGGTAGGGGCTTTGGGTGGAGCCTCTACCAGAACACCTACCATCATGGAAATAGACCCAAACCCTCTGAATTGTGAATTCCCAATACTTTTCTTTTCTATATTACCTTGGTCATGTTGTCTTATTGGGGAAGTGAAGAGAAGAAAATCGAGCAGCGTCTTTGGAGAGGCTTAATTTTAAGAAGCAAGTAAAAATGATACAATATTGCCTCAGAGAGCAAGAGCTGCCCCTCCAAACACTCAGGACCCTGGGACTAAATCTGCTCCCTTGCTGCTCAATATATTTAACCTCTCTGAAGGTTGCATTGGAAATGCAAATTACCTGTCTCACCAGGTTCTATTGTGGCATGGGTCTGGATTCACATGGGTCCATGGTAGAAAATACAGGGCATGTTAAGGATGATTTCAGCCTTTCCAGTTGCAGAGGGACTCAACTTCTCACAGACTGAGACACCTTCCCTTAGTCAAAGGCCTTTTTTGTTGTTCTCCAATTTACACCTTTAGCAAGTTGATTTCCATATTCCCAAAACTTCCTAACTAAGCTTTCAAAGGGACAATGCCAAATACAAATTCTCAACTAAGGATTATTGCAGTGTGTGCGATTCTTTCCAATCAAGTTTTCCATAGGCCTTGTACCCATTGGGAAACTCTTAGACACAATGTACATATTAACACATATGGCATATGCACAGTTCTCTGAATGTAAACTGATAAGGACTAGATAAGAGTCTTAAAAGGTCAGAATTGAAGAGACAGCTAAAGAACAAAGATGGCCAGTGACAGCAAATTCCCAAGAGGGGTCAAGGAGAAGGAGCCAGAAAATCGGCCACTGACTTTGCCAATCTATCAAGAATAATTTCAACATGATCATT
Source organism: Microtus oregoni (assembly GCF_018167655.1). Lineage (NCBI taxonomy): Eukaryota > Metazoa > Chordata > Mammalia > Rodentia > Cricetidae > Microtus > Microtus oregoni. The sequence continues at coordinate 20,731,723 of NW_024543077.1, forward strand.
GTTGTGGAAGCATAGTGATTAGCCTTTGAGGAAATACAAGCTATGGGAATAGAGACAGAGTTGACTCTACTCTGGGATGAGGTTCAGCTAAGAGAGGAAAAAAAGAGACCTCTACTAGAGTGGAGAACAGAAGTACTCCTGCTTCTTTTCCAAGGTCAGATCATTTAAGTATGTTTACATTTCAATGGGAGTGGGAGTGGGAGTTGAGGGATGTTTGACTGGAGAATAGAGGTGCTCATTGAGAGGGTAGAGGTCATAGGATCTAGAACCCAGGTGGTGGGAACATACCTTTTGTTGTAAGGCTATGTGGTGGTTTAAATAAAAATGGCCCCCCATAGGGCCATGTAAACTGTATGTGTTGAAATCTGAAATCTGAGGGGCAGGCTGAACTGGCCCTGCCCTTTGCTGGCTCTGGGAGATCGGGCCCTGCCCCTTGATAGCTGCTATAGCAGGAGAACTGGTCTCAATCCTTTCCACAGGCACAGTAGAGCTAACCTACAGTATGGATACAAAAAAAGATAGTTTTGTCCCTTGCATGAAGGGATAGTCCCAGTGTAGGCTCAGACTGACCAACTCACGTACCACTCAGGCCCACCTCAATATCTACCCCATCTATGACCTGCTGGAGCATGTGAAGGGAGTGGTCCTGTGGAACCAGAACTACAGGATTTCCATGACTCAGGGCAACAGCAGGGTACTTGGAAGCAGTTTTGGTGAGGGTCCAGTATTGATGGTGTACGAAAAACTAGAGGCCTTGAACCAGACCAACAACTCATTACAATGAACAATTGCAAGTAAAGCTATTTGAGTCTACTGTGTGATACACTGCACCTCCGAATGCCAATAAGAAAAATGAAGAAATGACAGGAAAGATGGAACAGTGAAATGTTTTGTTTTCTTAATTAATTTAAAAAATTTTTCTTTTGGTGGGAAAACTGCAAATATGAAGGGTAGATATGGAAGGACTGGGAAATCCATGGGATTGGGGTGCTTCATGTGAAATTCCCAAAGAAACAATAAAAAATTATGTTTTAAAAAAGGACCTCCATAGACTCTTAGGGAGTGGTGTTATTGGAGGTGTGGACTTGTTGGAAGAAGTGTGTGACAAAAGAGTAGGCTTTGAGGTCTGAGATGCTCAAGCTAGGACCAATGTGTCATTTGCTTCTTATTGCCTGCCAATCCAGATGTAGAATTCTCAGCTACCTCTCCAGCACCATGTCTGCTTTACCACCCCTGCTTCCCACCATAGCAATAATGGATTAAACCTCTGAACTGTAAGCCAGCCCCAGTTAAATGTTTCCTTATAAGAGCTATCCTGGTCATGGTGTCTTTTTACAGCAATAGAATGTAAATCAAGACTGCTCATTCATTTCCCGGCCGCCCAGACCCAAATAATCACACAGAAACTATATTTATTAAAATTCTGTTTGGCCAATGACTCAGGCATATTTCTAGACAGTTCTTATATCTTAAATTAACCCATTTCTTTTGACCTGTGTATCACCACAAGGCTGTGTTTTACTGGGTAAGGTTCCATTCTGGTACCTTTCTCCTTCAGCAGCTACATGGCTTCTCCTTGACTCAGCCTATTTTCTCTATATCTCTGTTCGGATTTCCCACCTAGCTGTATTCTGCCCTGAAGCAGCTTCTTTATTAACAAATGGTAATAAAACATATTTACAGCATACAAAGGGGAATCCCACATCAATAGAAACTCTAAATAAGACAGATAAGAAAATATGAATGAGGATTTGTGATGGTTAAGCTTCAATGTCAACTTTACTGGATTTTAGAAGCAACTAGGAAACACAATTCTGGGTATGTGTGTAAGTTTTTTGAGAAGTCTAACTGAGATGGTAAGACTAACTGTGAATGGAGGCAGCACTCTCCCATGGACAGGACCCTAAACTGTGTATAAAAAGAGCAAGCTGAGCAGCAGCATTCAACTCTCTCTGCTTCCAGACTCAGGAAAGAAGAAAAGGAAAATAAAGAGAGGAGGTAGGGGGAAAAATCGAAGGAGTAAAATGTTTTTAAGTATAAAGGAACTAGAACTCTTTCAAACAGTTCTTAAAGCTACCTTTTTAGAAAGTAAAATTTTAGACCCAAGTTTTTCTGACAAAAACAAAAAGAAACAAACAAACAGAAACTGTTAATACACACATGGAGGATGCTGTCCCTGGCTAGGGACCCTGCATCTCTGTTCAAGACTGAGCTACAGAAAAACCTCCCTCTGACTTCCGCTTTAGTCAGTTTGCTTTGTGACAGCCTTTGCTGCAGACACCCTTATGCCCTTGGGTAGGAAATTCGTAATCCAATGCCATGTCCAGAAAATTGTTCTGAGAATCCTTCAGTACTGCTAATCAACCCTCTTAAAGGTCATTTTAAATTAAGAGTCTGTCATGGCTCATTGTAAAGTGACCCTGACCTCATCTCTGCTCAGCAAGGGCTCTTAAGTAGTGCATAGGCATCAGAGCATTTTATAACCACATTGGGAGACTCATGAGCTGGATAGAAATATAAAGATGTAGTCATTTTCAAGGTCATTGTTATAAAGAAAAAGTATAATTGAAGAAAGCTGATTCTTAGAAAGTTTTGATGATTCTTATGGTCCTTCTCTCTAACTGGCTGAGCAAAACATAAATTATTCACGTGTATCAATGAGATATTCTGATTTTCCTGATGAGATGTTGGCTATCATATCATGCCCAGCTCATCCACATCTATTCTAGAAAGAGCACTCTGGACCTCATGTGCAAAACTGTAGCTGAGCTTCATTACAGCACTCTTTCTTTCTTTTTTATTCTTTTTTTTTTTTTTTTGGTTTTTTCGAGGAAGGGTTTCTCTGTGGTTTTGGAGCCTGTCCTGGAACTAGCTCTGTAGACCACGCTGGTCTCGAACTCACAGAGATCCGCCTGCCTCTGCCTCCCGAGTGCTGGGATTAAAGGCATGCACCACCACCGCCCGGCACAGCACTCTTTCTTTAAGCCACAAGGTGTCGCCTGCAAACTTCCTTGGTGCTGAACAACCTGGTGGCTGAATCACAACCCTTGGGGGATTCTAAATCAAGAGATGTCAGAGAAAGATCACCTAATCCAATTGATGTATTTTGCAAACGAGCGCATTGAAGCCTAAAAAATGTAAATTACCTAATCCAAGTCACACTTCCAGTTCAGAGGAGGCAGAATCCACGTTCAAATTCTCAAACCCACTTTCATTTCACTAAGAGGCAGTGCTTCCAAAGCAAAACAATACACTATTTTTTTTCTAACACTCTTACAAATAAAATCTACTGCCGCTATCCCTTCCACCACCCTCCATCAGGAGCCAATCTGATAGAATTGAGCTTGTGGCATTGCTGAAGAACCACCAGATTCACAGACAAGCTTGAAATGATTGATGAGTAGCATAACCGATGTGGGAGTCCTAACACATGCTTGCCATCCTGACTGTCCCTTCCCGCAAACCCCCATGGCATATCCATCTAAACTTACCTATAAACGTTCACAAGGTACTTTAGTTCAGATAACTGGGAACCTTTAATGAACCCCTAATCCGGCAGCCCTTCCCTGGACCAAAATTAAATAGCCTCAATTATGAATGTATTTGGCCTTCTTCAGCCACTTGTTCCATCTCCAATTTTATGGCCGTCCTCTGCTTCTCCAGCTGCTGAATTCTGCCAAAAGAATCAACAGGAACATTTGCTTCTACTGTAAAATCATGTCCAGCTTTCACTGACCCTGACCCTCATCGACAGCTCCTTTGCAGTTCTGGTGGCCCACATCCTACAGAGGATGCCATGCTATCAAGCCCTGTCCTTGATTCTGTTATTGCTGACTCAAAACAGAGATCTTACCGCTGTCAAGGGTTGTTCTGGAATAGTCCATGTACTAATAAAGAATTATTATGTTTAGTCTTCACCATGGTCCTATAAAGATTGGAAGGGGAAAATCCCCATTTTGTAGATAAGAATCTTAGCAACAGAGATCAAGAGCTGGAGAATGGCAGAAGAGATGGAATTCTAGCCTAGGTGATCTGGCTCCAAATCCTGAACTCCTGGTCAAAAATGTGTGTGGCCTTCAGTGGGTATGCTGGCAGCTTGACTTAAAAGCAGAAGCCCAGGCATCAAGCTCTTCATTCTCACCCATGTAGCTAATGATTTGTTTCTATTCCCAATTGTACTTGTTAGTTTCTCAAGTGCCCCATTCCCTTCTATATAATGATGGTATCTACATTCCCAAAGTATTAGTTACTTTCTCTGTGCCATGACAAAAATCACTGATGACAAACACAACTCAAAGGTTTAAGAAGGGATACAATCATAGCAAGGTGACTGTTCACACTGAGTTAGGAATCAAAATCCAGACAGGAAATAGGACCTGGCTTAAAAGCACACCCAAGTGACTAACTTCCTCAAGTAAAACTCTACTTCCTAAAGTTTCCATGACTTTTGAAAATCATGCCACCAGTTGGAAACAGAGCATGAGATACTTTACATTTACCACTATTGTTTGGAGGTATTTTGTTTTCAAGTGTAGGAATGGAACCCAGGCCGTGGAGCATAATGGAATAGCCCCTTTACCAACAGTTTTGATCCCAATTTCTCTACCATTCCAGAGGACTTATTCTGCCAGATTCCTCTTTTATTGCTGCATGGGAAATGCTTTGTCAAGGCTTCTTATAAAATACCACTTTCAGATCCCATGACTGCCCCTTGATCTTTGTCCTTCCCCACTGGAAGCTTTTATGTTACCGTGCACACTTATTCTTTCCTGTGCTTTTTACAGCAAAGATCCTCACGTGCTACTTTACTTTTAATAGGTTGATCTATTTTGCAACTGGCAGGTAATTACATATTTATAAAAATCATATGATTATTTTGGTATACGTACACTACATAATATCAATTTGAGCTAGTCAGGTTATCTACCATTTCAAACATCTTTCACTTCTTTGCAATGAGAACATCCAAAACCCTCTCATCTATGTTGATAATTGTAACTACATTCTGTTATAGAGCATGAGAACTATCTAGCAGTCACTACTCTCCCAACTTGCTTTTTTTTTCAGTGCAGGTGTTTGATCCTATGGTGGTTTGAAAGAAAATGGTTTCCCATAGGCCCATAGGGAATGGCGCTATAAGAAGGTGTTGGGTGGCCTTGTTGGAAGACTGTGTCAGTAGGGACAGGCTTTGAGCTTTTAGATGCCCAGGCTAGTCCAGTGGCTCATAATCTCTTCCTGATGCCTTCGGATGCAGATATAGAACTCTCAGCTATGTCTCCAGCACCAAGTATACTGGCATCCCACCATGATGACAATGAACTAAACCTCTGAACTGTTTTTTTTTTTTGGTTTTTCGAGACAGGGTTTCTCTGTGGCTTTGGAGCCTGTCCTGGAACTAGCTCTGTAGACCAGGCTGGTCTCGAACTCACAGAGATCCGCCTACCTCTGCCTCCCGAGTGCTGGGATTAAAGGTGTGCGCCACCATCGCCCGGCCTAAACCTCTGAACTGTTAAGATAGCCTCAGTTAAATGTTTTCATTTATAAGTGTTGCCATGGTCATGGTGTCTCTTCACAGCAATAGAAACCCTAACTAATTCAGAAATTGGTACCAGGACTAGGGTTTTGCTGTGATAGACTATTTTTTTTTTTTTAATGAATGGGGACTTTCAGATTTTAAATTAGGAAAGCTGTGAAATGGTGGTGCATGCCTTGAATCCCAACACTTAAAAGACAGAGGCAGATGGATCTTTGAGGTCAAGGCCAGTCTGACGATGCTAGCGTCATCATCATGGCTTACCATTTTGGTTGGTTTGGTTGGTTTATTGGCTAGCTAATTGGAAAGCTGGGATAGAGTATTAAGTCCAGGAGTTCCAGATCAGCATGAGCAACACTGAAAGATTGTGGAGGGAAAGATGGGGAATGAAGAGGACAGAGGCTTAGAGAGGAAGAAGAAAGACAGAACTTGCAGAAGAGGAAGGGAGAGAGGAAAGAAGAAAAAGTGATATATCATTTCTACTATGAAGCAGGTAAAGTCTCCTCTATCTTTTTTTATGTCATGGTGATAAGTCAGTAGATATTACAGTACAGTGATATTTATTTGTGTTTTAATAAATAAGGCTTGTCTGAAGAACAGAGTCCAGAGCTAGCCACACTAGTCAGTTGTATAGGCCAGGCAGTGGTGGCACACAGCTGTAATCCCAGCAGCTACACTAGTTAGCCTTAGTTCCACACCAAAAGTCCCTATAGTCTATAAGCCTCAACAATGTTTAAAAGTTCAAATTTCAAAGATTTTCTGAGATTCATGCACTCGCTTAGCTGCAATCCCCTGTAAGATCAAAATAAATAAAACAGATCATACACTTTCAACATATAATGGCAAAGGGTATACACTGCCATTCCAAAACACACTAAAGGGAACATACTGAAGAAATACTGGACCAAAGCAAGATCGAAAGTCAATCGGACAAACTCTGAATTCTGCATTTCCGTGTCTGATGTCAAAATGCTCTTTAGATTCCCAACTCCTTTAAGCTTTGTTGATTACAACATATTTCTCTCTCTTGAGCTGGTTCCACTCTCTGTTAGCAGCTTTCTTCAGCAGGCATCCTATGGTGTTAGCATCGCCAGTATCTTGGGGGTGTCCAAGGCAATCCAGGCTTCAACTTCATAGCTTTATGCCTCCACTGACGAACACCGCTAACACATGCCTGGCTTCAACCATTTTCCTTAATCACAGAAGGCAATTCTAGAATCTTTTCCTTCTATCTTTAAAGCAAGAACCACAAGGCCAAAGTTGCCAAGTTCTTCTACTTACTGGGGCCAGAATAAGCACCTTCCCTTGCTCAATTACATCTTTACCAACTTTCTGGGTTTTTTTTTTTGTTTGTTTGTTTGTTTGTTTTTTTTTTTGATTTTCGAGATCCCAACACTTAAGAGACAGAGGAAGGTGGATCTCTGAGTTCAAGGCCAGTCTGGTCTACAGACTGGGTTCCAGGACAGCCAGGGCTACTCAGAGAAACCCTGTCTTGAAAAGCAAAACAAAACAAAACAAAAACAGTTTCTGTGTAGTTTTTGGTGCCTGTCCTAGAACTAACTCTTGTAGACCAGGTTTGGCCTCGAATTTACAGAGATCCCCCTGCCTCTGCCTCCTGTGTACTGGGATTAAAGATGTGTGCCACCACCGCCCAGCTAACTCTCTGTTTTCAATGGTTTCCTTCATTGCTTAAATTTGGCTGTCCTGAAATTGGATCTGTAGACAAGCTGGCCTCAAACTCAGAGACCCACCAGTCTCTGCCACTGGAGTGTTGGTATTAAAGGTGTACACCACCACACTCTAAGCTTTTCTTTAATTTCTTCTCAAAAGTTGGAAACTTGGCTAGGTAGGATCTTGCTCTAAGGTCACCACTCTCTTTATTCTATTTCTTAATCCGTGTATCTCTTTGAACACAGGATTTAGCTCCATTCCTCCTCCTGGTATGCCTTTTCTTCTCAAATTATACATTTTGTATTTTTTTTCTTGCTCAGCTTGCTCCATTTCATTTTAGATCTTTACTAGCACTAACCCGAATAGCCACATGACTGAGTCCATACTCTGGAATTAATCCAAAACTCTTCACTTTAGCCTCAGGTAGACTCTTCGGACAAGGACAAAAAACCAGCCACATCCTTCACTAAAATATTCACAGAAATGATCTTTAGGTAATATACTAAAATTCTTCCCCTCTGAAACATCTTGAGCCAAACCCCCACAGTCAAATCTTCCCTACTTCTACTAGTATGGCCCATTAAGCAGTGCTTAACACATTGCACTGCTTTCATTACTCAAAGTACCAAAGTCCAAATTCCTCCAAACAAAAACATGGTTAGGCCTATCACAGCAATGCCTAGTCCCTGGTACCAACTTCTGTCTTAGGGTTTCTATTGCTATGGAGAGACACCATGACCACGTCAACTCTTATCAAGGAAAGCATTTAATGGGGTGGTTTATAGTGTCAGAGGTTTAGTCCATTAAAATCATGATGGGAAGTGGTGACATGTAGGCAGACATGGAGCTGGAGAAGGAGTCAAAATTCCTACATTTGTTCCTCAGGAAACAGGAAGTAAACTGTGACATTAGGTGTAGGTTAAGCATAGGAGACCTCAAAGTCCACCTTGTCAGTGACATACTTTCTCCAATAAGGCCATAGCTACTCCCAACATTGTCACACTTTCTAAGAGTGCCACTTCTTACTTATGGTGATCATTGCATTCAAACTACCACAGAAGCTAAAAGACAATGACTTGAAAATTATTAGCTCTACCTGTAACCACTTCCTAAAACTCCAGAGTGGGACAAGTGCATGGCTCAGCTGGTATAGGCACTTGCTGCCAAGTATGAGGGTATAGTTTCAATCCATCCTGGCCCCATACAGTAGAAAGAAAGAAGCAACTTCTGCATGTTTCCCTCTTACCTCCATACACGGAGATCTGCCCATGCTTGTGTGAGTGTGTGTGCATTACTGTACACACACACAAACACATAGAAACACACACATACACCCCACACATACACATATATGCAATTTGTTGTAAGTTGTTTAAAACCTCCAAAGTGGCCTTTACTAAATAACAAGGACCACTAGAGGGCACAACTGAGCTTTAGCAAACAGGTCAAGTGAGAATGCAAGAAACATTAAAATAATTAAACAATGCAACATAAAATTATTAACCTTGAAACAATTTTTTCTGTTAGTTCACTGGTCATCTTTTGAGATAATTAAATTAAAATATATTTTGCACTTCAGTTTTAATATAAAATCAATATTTCAAAGTACATAAAGTAATAAAAATAGGATTTGTTGGATAGAAAAACAAGTGATGTTTACAGTATAAAAGGAGAGATTGTTTTTTTTCCACCTATATTTTTGCTTTCTTTAGACTACCCAGTCTAGGGACAATGGCTTCTTGGTGGTAGGATTCTATTGTGTCTTATTTGGTCAGTCGAGAAACCTGAGATTTCTGAAGAGTTGAGACTAGGAGAGGGGACCAGATGTTCCAAACATCAAGCTGTTACAGGAAGCTTCCCACCCACTCCCAATGTCATGCTGAGTTCTTGATAGACTTCCCTTTCCTGTTTCCTTTTCCCCCTTTCTAATTTTTTTCTTCAAAGTATATTCAACGACTACTGTCAAAACCATCTTCCTCTATTGTCCCGATGATGACGTCATTCCCTTTCCTTACTGGAGTTTGCCTTCTTCCCATGAACTTTGCCTATTTGTCCCTTACTTCTTGCTGCTGCTCACCAATTGCTACATTTTGCTTTGTTTGCTTTGTTTGGAGGGTTTGAGGGAGAGGGACAGGAGGAGTGTTCCAACCCAGAATAGTATAATTTTAAGTTTTAAAATGTTTAAGTCTTAGATTGAAGCTAGAGACACGAAATTGCAACACTTTCTTATTTCCATAGCATTCTTTGATGCTATTTTCAAATCGTATCTTTTAAGTGAGCTTCAAATAACTCAGTAATAGCATTGCATCAACAGAGAGACTGTTCCAGTCAGAACAGTGAAAGCAAGAACTTCCAAGGGTTCTCCTCAGCCTTCAACTTGCCATAGAAGTACTGGTATTATAAATACACACAATACTCTGCCAGACTTTACATGGGTTCTGGAGACACGAACTCTTGTCCTCACATTTGTGTAGCAAGCACTTGAGCCACTGGGCCAGCTCCCCTACTCCCACCTACAACTTATCACATCTTTAGACTCTACCTAAAACTGTGCTATCTGTTCTCCAGATCTGGTCTCTGATTTGATAACCCACAGTGTATAACATCCCAGCTACGGTGACTATATGAATCAATTCCTTATGATATGTGCCTATGTGCATTGTGTTGGATCCATTTATCCGAAGAACCTTAGTGGAAGCTTCTTAAAATTCACCTATGAAATTGTCCAAAAGCCAAAAATGAAAAAATAATCACTGTAGCACTCCATACTTCCTCTCAGAAATAATGTTTTTTGCCAGTCGTAACTTCATCACCCACCAAATGTTTGACTTTGAGTAACTCACTCAATCTACCTGTCCTCTTAATTCTTAATTTATTCATTCATGTATCCATTCAACAAACACTGGCAGAATTCCTTTCTTTTGCCAGACACTGAAAGTATTGGGATAGACACAAAAGCCATACGAGTTGATAAAATAAAGTTCATTCTTTAGAAGTTCAGTGCAGTGAAAGCAGAAGGTATTTTATAAAAAAATGTCACATTCAGTGTGAAAGGTTTCATGCTCACTTATTGAACACCACTCCTTCCTACTCTCCCCCTATACAAACTTGAGATTTCTGATATTTTAAACATTATATTTTATGCACATTTGGGACTCAAGCTATACCTATGCCCCCACCATAGGTCTTTCTGGAAAGACCTTTCCAGATTATATTCCACTGCCTTTCAACACTCCCTGCTCTTTCTGCCTAAAATCTAACCCAACACTAAATTACCAATGTTTATTTTCTAGTCTAGAAAAATTAGCTATTATTCATCTTTGTATATATTCTATTGTGGACTGTCTAAAAGTAGGATATATTCCTACATTTCATCCACTTTAAGAATTTCTTAAGTAATAAAAAATTTGCCTTAGCAAGAGAAACTAGGAAATCACTTTACTTCAATGTTCTTTTTTGTTTGTTTTTTGTTTTTTTTTATGTGCGTCATGCTTTTATTACTTTTTTATTATTATTATTTATTTATGTGTTAAAGATTTCTGTCTCCTCCCCGCCACCGCCTCCCATTTCCCTCCCCCTTATTTCAATGTTTATTGTCATAAGCTAGACAATATTTCATAATGGAGGTATTTAAGATGTTTATAATTTCTAAGTATGAAAAAGAGCTACTATGTTATAAATATAATTTTATAATATTCTCATAATAAGAAAATTACCATTATTTTGCAGAGAATAAAAATCGGTTCATAATAAACAGTCAAAAGTATTCCATTATGTGAGAATTCAAATTCTCTCCTCTCTTTGGTGCAAGGGATTGAACCCAGGGCCTTGGATATGTTAAGCTAGAATTCCACCACTGAGCTACATTTCCAGGAAGGATCTGGCCTATAGTTAAGACTTAAATTCTCTCTCTCTCTCTCTCTCATTCCTCCCCTCCTCTGTCTCTCTCTTCCCTTCCCTTTATCCTTCTCTCAATAAACTGCACACTCAAAAAAAATTAAATTTTAACTTTAGCAGAACTCCTAAGCCACATATTACTTATAGTTACCATTTACTAGTATGTAGTTAAGAAAGTAGGTGCCGGGGTGGCGGGGAGGGACACAACTGCATGGCTGGGAACAATCTATCAGTTAATAGAGGTCATCTTGGTTCACATCCCTAAACCTTTTTCCTCAACTTAAACATTTATAAATTAGAATGATATTCCCTTTGTAGTTGTAACAAACGGAATTTTTGACTCTTCAGGCTTTCACTTTTCATTGTTACCTGAAAATAGGATCGGTATAAGGGAACTAAAGTCATTAAAAACTTGCCTGATGTGTGTCAGTTGTGAAATGAATGGTACTTGCCTTTATTAAGAAAAAATAAATGATCAGGAATTCTCTATGTGGCTGGTCACACAGGTTCTGCATACTTTCTACTGGCTAATATCCCTGTGAAATGTGCTCAAAGAAATCTGTAATCTGATTTCCCCAAAGAAGGTTTTACAAACCAGAAGTTCATGTCTCATGATATGCTTTATACAACTTCTTTTTCTCTACATTACTTACACTCTTTGCTGGGATCATTATCTTAAACATAATTCCAAGGAAATACTTATGGAAAATGTGTGGGCGTGGGGAGGGATCCACCTCAGTCTCAGCCAGGAGTCACCATTCCTTTTTAAATTCTGCATTTGCAGAATTCTTTCTGGTCTCCTAGACATTAGCAGCCAGATTTAAATTTAACAATTTATAGTGTAGCACTATAAAGGGAATAATAAAGGTTGGAAATGTAGCTCAGTAGAGTAAATGCTTAGTACCCACAAGACCCTCAGTTCAGTCCCAAGCAAACAGAAAATGAAATTAATAAAATACTGTGAAACATTTGCAATTGTTAAATATAAAGTTAAATATTCAAATTTGAGCTGAACCAAAGTTAGATTACATCTTCTAAATGTATAATAGCAAAATCATGATTGCAGGATGAAATATCTAGGTAAATATCTTACATGTGCTTCCAGTAATGCTAACAATCTAAGTGTAGTAAACAAATGCATACAATGTGTGATGGTGTATTCAGAGAGGCTTCAGAGTCCTGAAACAAAGGGAACTGTCATGCATGGCTCGGAGAAACCAATTAGTGGAAGCTAGACTTTACAGTGTCAAATAATTTAACTGAAATTCAGTATGCTCTTGATGAAACAAGAAAACAAAATCTCAGAGTGAAGCCTAATTTAAATCCATCAGTTTTAATAAAGAAGACTCAAGTAAGCTTCTTTTAATTTTTAATTTTTGAGTTTTTGACACAGGGTTTCTCAGTGTAGCCCCAGTTGTCCTTGAACTCATAAATTCACCTGTCTTTTTCTTCCTAAAGGAAAGCAACATCATGCCTGGCTAAGCTTCCAACTTTTAAAACCTCATTATGGAGCCGGGCAGTGGTGGCGCACGCCTTTAATCCCAGCACTCGGGAGGCAGAGACAGGCGGATCTCTGTGAGTTCGAGACCAGCCTGGTCTACAAGAGCTAGTTCCAGGACAGGCTCCAAAGCCACAGAGAAACCCTGTCTTGAAAAACCAAAAAAAAAAAAAAAAAAAAAAAATTAAAAAAATAAAACCTCATTATGATTTATGTATTATTATTGGTGGTGGTGGTTGGTCACAGATGGAGATCAGAGATAACTTCCTGGGATATGTTCTCTCCTTCTATCATTTGGGTCCTAGGATTAAACTCAGGTCATCAGGCAGGAAGTACCTTTGCTTGCTGAGCCATTTCACCAGGTCAAGTTTCAATTATGATTGCCAAGGGACTGGAAGGGTTGTTGTTGAATCATTACAAGAGGAGGGACATGTGTGCACACTCAATACAGGTATGATTAAAAAGAAGGCAGAGAATTAGGTATTTGTACTTTAAAAAATGTTTCAGTCATTTACCTAAATTTGGTTTTCAATTCTCAAGTATGCTATCATTTGCTTTTTTTTTTTTTTTAAAAAAAAAAAAGCTAATTAGAACAATTCTGATCTCAGTACACACACTGAACTTGCTTGTTGCCAAATTCAGCCAAACTAAAGTTGAAGGGAAAGAAATGTTTTTGAGACAGGCTCTTTCTGTGTAGTCAAAGCTTCACAGCCCTACCTTAACCTCCTAAAGTTCTCAGGTTAGAGATGTATCAGTGTCTAGCTCCTTTTTCTGTGCTAGGGACTGAAGCCAAGGTCTTTCTTTCATTGCACATGATAAGCACACATTCAAATCTTGAGCTCAAAGAAATATACCAACCTCAAAGAAATCTTCATATTAAGAAAAACAGAATTACAGAAGTTGTACTTTTTCTTGAGGAAGAATTCCTTAATACAGAGACACCTGTCACTTTTTTCTTTTCTTGCTGCTGATTCTCAGTGGAAATCTTAACCCCACAAAGGGCTGATGGGCTAAACTGACTTGAAGGCTATACTTTCTGCATCGCCTTTAGTGGTCTCTTTAATGAGATTTATTGTCTATTGGCAAAATATTGATTTTTTTTAAATAATATTCACCACCAAGCACATGAATTTTATAGGAGAAAAAGGGCTAAACAATTGTATGCCAGTTTTAAACTTAAAAAATATATTGTGAGAACTCTAGATAGAGATGTCACAGTAGTTGAGTGGTAGCTCTAAAAAATGATTTCAGCTCAATTTCAGCTCTCTCCCTTTTGGTGGAATGATTTTTGTCTTAATGATTAATTTTTCTTTCCCTCATTTCCCTACTTCTTGAATGAAGCTTTTTAAATCACTTTCTGCTTCCTAGACTATTGTGAAGATTAACTTAATACATAGAAAGTTGAGAACAATGTCTGATTCATTGTTTAAAAAAATGTTACGTGTGAGCTTTACAAAATACAGTGGAGAATTCAATACTTTCAAATTGTATGTTAAGATAACTAAATTATATAGGAAGTACATCATAAACCAGGTGATATTCTTGGTTTCTAACATTTTTACTGCAATCCATGGTAGAAAAGAAATTACATCATAACTATTACACATATACAAAGAAAGCTAATGTTTTTTACAAAACATGGCATAGAATATAGTTCTTTGCTTCAATCTTCAAAGGATTTTAATTACCACTAAATAAATTGATTTTTTATCATTCATTAAGAAATATTAACATAGTTGCAAAGAATATTTGCCTTGTTCTATCCCTTCATTTTAGAGTAGAAAAAGTGACATTCTAAGAACTGGAACATTTACTTGACATCTTAGAGACAAAGCTACACAAGGGCTATGGATTCTGTGATCAGAATGATTTCAATTGAGATATACAGTAAAATTTACCTTTAAAATTTATAGCTGAGTGACTTTCTCAGTATATTCATAAAGCTAGTCTCATAATATTTTCCTAACCCCAAGAAGCAACTCTGTGCCCACTACAGTGGTACCAAAATTTATTTTACTCAGAATCCAAAGATTTTTTTTCAATGTCATAACCTGCTATCGCTATCCAAATAGATAACCCCAGAGGTAAATAAACATGTCTAAAATATCAAATTTTAATTCCTGTACTTGGGAGGCAAAGGCAGGTGGACTTGTACCTCTTTAAGTTCCAAGATAGCCAGAACTACAGGGAGATATCCTGTCAAAAAACAAAACAAAAAACAAACAAAAAACACAAACCAAACAAACAAATCAAGTTTATCAAATAGCTCATAGGATTTTGAATAGCTGTGGGCTAAAAACCATTAAAGATGTCTGTATTTTTCTCCCCCAACCCCATTCCTTCCAATATCTCAAGAGGATGTGGTCAGCACTTAGGAATGGTTTTTGTGTACTTGAAACAGACTCAGGAAATGCTTTGTCCTTTCGACATATATAATCTTAAAGGAATGAAACTGGTACTTTTTACAGGGAATGTGTGAGGTTTTGAGAAAAAGTAGTTTATTCTGGAAACTTTTTATGAAAAGTTTTTTTTCCTGTATTTTAGGGCTTTTAAATAAAATGTATTAGACAAAAAACCCGTAAGAGATTTGAGGGGAACCAAAACGTTTTTTCTGGACAGAAATTCAAATGAATTTTAAATTACTCACCATAACAAAAACTGAGTTTCTAATCTGTGATGATTTTTGTTTTATTTTTCCAAACTATTCATTCCTTTGTCTCTTCTTTTCTTCAGTTTAAACTTACTGGAATTAATTTTACGAGCACAAACATCAATGTCTTTTATGTGCCAAAAATTGTAGTTTTCACAAGACAAATCTCTTATGTGAAAGCCTATCACATCTATGTTATTGAAATAGCATCCTCCAAATTGTGATAGCCATCACATGCAGTTTGAATTGTCAGTACATAGCTGGTAATTCTTTAGAATACAGTTTTGAGAATTCATAAGAATACCTGTTGAATGTGGCAAGGGCCTTTAATCCTAGCACTCAGGAGGCAGAGGCTTGTGGATCCCAGTGAGTTCAAGGCCAGCCTGGCCTACAAATGATTTCCAGAGCAGCCAGGGATACACAGAGAAACCCTGTCCCGAAAAACAAAATATCTAACTGTGAAAATTTGAGTCCAAATAATGTGAAAATTTGAGGATTAGGTAGCCATAAAGACATGAACCATGATGGTAGTAATAAGACTACAGGGCAGTTGAGAAATAATGGCTAGGGTTTTTTTCTTCTTCTTAAAACATAATATTTAAATCATATTCATTTTTAGTGAGTACTTCAAAAAGAAAGCTTTTTGGTTTTTTTGTTTTTTCTGTGTAGCCTTTGGTTATCCTATAACTTGCTCTGTAAACCAGGTTGGCTTACAGAAATCCACCTCCCTCTGTTTCCTGAGTGCTGGGATTAGAGGTGTGCACCACAGCCACCTGGCTCAAAAGAAAAGAAAGTTTCTGCCAGGTGGTAGTGGTGCACACCTTTAATCCCAGGACTCAGGAGGGTGGCAAGAGGCAGGCAGAGCTCTGTGAGTTCTGAGTTCCAGGACAGGTTCCAAAGCTACAAAGAGTTTCGAGAAACTCTGTCTTGAAAACTTTAAAAAAAAGACAAAGGAAAAAGAAAGCTTCTAATGGTCTACAAGCATAGGGTATTAAGTCCTTTTTCTTAAAAAATCTGCTAATTCTTGTTGGTGGTGCCACACATCTTTAATCCCAGTACTCGGAGGCAGAGACAGGTGGTTCTCTGAGTTCTTGAGTGTCTGTCTCACTATCTTGTTTCACTACATTACCCAAAACCACAAAATGGCCGGTTGTGGTGGCACATGCTGGTAGGATTTGCTGAAGAAGGCAGAGGCAGGAGGCTCATGAGTTTGAGGCCAGCCAGGGCTTAAAAAAAATAACTCACAAAATGTTTAATATAGACTAAAATATAATGCAGTAGGTGGTGCTTTGTAAATGTTCTATGAACGAATAAACTGATCTTAAGATATTAATAATATTACTTCATGGGCTGGAGAGATGGCTCAGAGGTTAGCACAGGTGGCTCTTCCAGAGTTCAATTCCCAACAACCATCTAGAATAAGATCTGGTGTCCTCCTTTGGCATGCAGGCAGAACACTGTATACATAAATAAATATCTTTTTTTTTAAAAAAGAAAATTGCTTCACATGATATTATTAACTGTTATGGGGTCTTATCATTATGGTTATCATGCAAAGTTTAACTATAGTCATCTCAACTTGACAGACTAACATGGAAATTTTTAACATTGTATAAAATTGTATATTTTATATACAATTGCTTTTCAGGTATTTGGTTTTTGCTTAAAAAATATGGTTTATGCAGGTTTCAGTAGACATCTGAGTGAATAACTGCAAAATACTAGTAATCAGTCTTTTTTTATTAAAAAGAAACAAACTTTTTTTTCATTTTACATACCAATCTCAGTTTCCACTCCCTCCCCTCCTCCCATTCCCTCCACATACCCCCCTCCCACTCCACCCCCATCCACTCCTCAGAGAGGGGAAGGCACATTGCTTTGGGGAAGGTCCAAGACCCTCCCTACTGTATCTAGGCTGAGCCAGGTATCCATCCAAAGAGAATAGGTTCCCCAAAAGCCAGTACAAGCAATAGGGAATAAATCCTGGTGCCACTACTAGTGGCCCCACAGTCTGTCCCAGCCATGTCAATCACATTCAAAGGGACTAGTTGGGTCCTACACTTGTTCCTTCCCAGTCTGGCTGGTGTTGGTGAACTCTCATTAGCTCAGGTAGACTGTTTCAGTGGGTGTTCTCATCATGGTCTTGACCTCTTTGCTCATATTCTCACTCCTCCCACTCTTCAACTGGACTTTGGGAGCTAAGGCAGTTTCTCAGAAAATTGGGAATCAATCAATCAGGAATCAGCAATAACACTCCTTGGGCATATACCCAAAAGATGCTCAATCACACTATAAGGACATTTCATAGTGGCATTATTTGTAATAGCCAGAAAGTCTTATCTAATATTTTTTAAAAAATATTAGATAACAAACTATAGAAATGATCCCTGAAAGTATAGTCTTTCTAATATTTTTTTAAAAATAGATTTATTTATTTATCCAGGCTGAAGCTTCCTCTCCCTCCTCTCCTCCTAGTCCTTCCCACACCCCCTTCTGATTTCCCACCCCAATTAATTCTTTTAAGATTAGTCTCAGACATTTAAGTTTGTCCCAACCTTTTCTTAGGGATATAGTATCATAACAGAATTTTCAATGAATTTATAGAACCTCACATTTTTCGCTTGCGCATTTATTTTTAAAATCTCGTTTATATTTAAGAGATTTCACTATTATCCCAGACCGGTCCCAGTTGCTGGAATTACAGATGTATGTATCATACTCAGCTTCAGCTATGTACTTTTTTTTTTTTTAATGAGCAATTTACCTTTGGTTCTAGAATTAGGGAGAAATAATTGTGGTTTTACATGGTCCTGGAAATACTGTAATTCTTGTGAGAATATATTTTGAAATCATTAAGATTCTCAGTACATTTTAGAAAAGCTCCTCTCATTGTGTTTAAGTCCTTCTCAGACTTGAGAGCTCCAAACTGAAAATAAGCCTGCTCACCTCCAAAGGATATTCTGAGGATTCAATGAAAGCTGTAGTCAAGTCCTGTGCGGATAGTGCAGGGATCAATAAAAGACAGCCAATTGTGTGACATTTTATTCTTTTGGCTTTTGGGGAGTCTACCACTCAGCTCTCAAATAAATCACACATGGAGGCTTATTCTTAGTTGTAGGGCCTGGGTCTACCCTTGTTCTTGGGGTTCATCTTGAGGACAGTTTCTGGTTAGCCAGCTAAAACATTTTGTTTGTTCCTGTGCTCCCCCTGCCCAGACTGGTGATTAGCTGTAGGGCATTGCTGACTCCATCTTTGGTGTGGTAATTTCCCATCTGCCTGGGCGGAAATCCTTGTGCAGCAGCTAGGTCTGTAAGGATTTTCCCCAAGGTTAAATAAACGACACTTGGTTGATCTCCTTTCGAATGATCCAGGTCTCTTTCAATCTCCAGGCCCTTGCCCGACTAGCGTAAGGTACAGTGGTGCGCGAACTGTACCGAGGGGGTAACAAAGAATCGGGTGTTACACTTAGTTATGAATGCCTGGCCTTCCCTTGGCTTGTTTCTTGCTAGCTTTTCTTAATTTAAATTATCCCACTACCTTTCGCCTCTAGGCTTTTTCCTTTTCTTACTTGTTTATGTCTTACTTTCCTTCTCACCCTGTGGCTGTCTGGCTGGCTGGGTCGAAGGGCCCCTGACATCCTCCTCCCCTTGTACTTGCCTTCTCCTTTCGTGGTTTCTCCTTCTATTTATACTTTCTGTGTACCAAGCATGCCTATTCTTGTTCTGCTTTGCTATTGGCTGTTCAGCTCTTTACTAGACCATCATGTTTTAGACAGGCAAAAAATAACAGCTTCACAGAGTTAATCAAATGGAGCATAAACAAAAGTCACATGCCAGGCGGTGGTGGTGCAGGCCAAAGCTACAGAGAAACCCTGTCTCGAAAAACCAAATAAATAAGCAAACAAACATCACACACCTTAAAATAATATTCCCCATTGTGTTGCTGGTGTTTTATCAACTTTATTATCTGCATTGCTGATCTGATTAATACATGCATTCACATGACTTAAAACGCAATTCACCAAATATGGGTCTTACTGTACATAGTTAATATAAATCGATCTCTCTCTCTCTCTCTCTCTTTTTCTCTCTCTCTTTTCTGAGACAGGGTTTCTCTGTGTAGCCCTGGTAGATTTCTGCCTCCTAAGTGCTAGGATTAAAGGCAAGCACCACTATGTGTTTTAGTAAGAAAAAAACAAAAAACAATTCAACTAATCAAAAGCCCTACTCACATACAAGTCAGAGTGAATACATTTTGTTAAAGGATTAAAGACATTGTAGTTTATGATGAGCCAAGTTTTAAAATTTGGTCAGTCACCAATGAAAAAGTGATCTTTGTAGCTAAAAATGAAATAAAATGTTCAGATTTAGAAAGATTTTTTTTTTAAAAAAAAGTTTGAAAAGCTTAAACACAGTATAAAACCCAAGCTGGCATCACCTAGTAAAACATATTATTATTAAAGAGCTTCCTAATATCAATATTTCATGCTTCATGGTCACATTTAATCAACTTAAAAGACATTGCTTGATTTAGTTTCTTTTCTAAACTATCAGTTCTGGTAAACATTCTAACTTCAACATCTTACCTTCAAGCAAAGTTAGATTCTACTTCTCCTAATCCATGTGTAAAGATCTCCAGAAGTAGCAAGCTGGTACCAATTTAAAGGAGTTTAAACGCAAGGCCAGAAACACTGCCAATATGATTACATACCAGCTAAAGGGATCAGAAAAGCACAGGCCCAATACTCAACAAAGGCTACTCATTCTAGGAATGAGTTGTTATAGGAACTGCAAGTACAGGTTATGGGAGGAGATGATGTCTTTCAACATATTTCAGTTTAGGGTAGCTGCTGTCCAAACTGTGCTGAGCAGGAGTCTGGGGTTGTCATTAGTGCTCAGGGGAAGAGTGAGGCCATGATCTCAAAGCCTTGACTGCTTCAAGTAGGTAAGAGGACTGATGTCAGCTTTATGCCTGGCTAGAAGCACATCAATCTGTGCTGGGGCTCCTGCAAGCTCCTATCTCTACTGGCTGTGCAGCTCCTTTATCCCTCTCTGTGAAAATCCCCTTTAAGTGCCCCACTTCTAGTCTGTACAGAAAGCAGGAAATCCTGCCCTCACAGAGCTGAGGTGACTGACAGAAATACAAAATTGTGTTTTGTTTTCTGGGATTTTTTGTTTCGTTTGAGACAGGAGGAGCCTAGGTTAGCCTGGAACTCAGTATGTAGCTGAGGGTGGCCTAGAACTCCTGACGCTTTGCTTCGGTCTCTCAAGAGCTAGGTTCTAAATTGGGTTTCTCACTTGCAAAGAACAGACTCTGTACTTAACTTAAGCCGAAAGAAATTTATTAGAGTACGTTTAGAGAATTAGCAGGAAGACTAGAGAAGCAGGCTTAGTCAGGAAACAAGGAAGGTATGGGGAATCCAAGTCCAGCTCCAAGAATAATCTGAGTTACTTTCAAAATTCAAAATTCTAGAGGACCAAACAGATGCCTCAGCTGGTAAACATGTTCGCCACAAAAAGTGAGAACCTGCAATCAATTTCCAGGATCCACATGGTGGAAGAGAAACCAACTTCCACAAGCTGTGATCTCACCTTCCAAAGTACCACAGTGCATATCTCTCCCCAAATTAAAAATAAATACTCAAAATTCCAGATTGAAGCCTGCTATTAGTAGTACATGTATTCAGAGAACAGGTTTAAATTCCAGTTACTAGGTAGAGAACTAGTTTTCAGAAAATCTTAGATATACTTTTCTCCCCATATCCTTCTCCTCATCAACCAAGTCTCCCTTACAAGAGGAACTCAAAGACAAAGCAAAGGATGACCTTGAACTCCTCCTCAGCTGCTTCTACCTCTGAGATTATAGGCACACAGGGTTTACCTAGTGCTGGAGATGGAACCTACAGCTCTGTGGCTCTGTGTAGACTAAGCAAGCTCTCTATCAACTGAGCTACATTTCTAGATCCATAGATTCCCTTTTTCAAAAAGCATCAACAACCACTACTTTCTATAGATCACTCTGCAGAGGACACACATAGGATGTCAAGTGTAAATTCAGTGTAGAAGTTGCAGTTAAATGAGCAGAATGAAATGTCAACTTGGAATGAGTTTGAAAATGTAGGCAAGACTTCTGAGAAGAAGCAAGCTGCATGAATAGTAAGAGCTAGAATTGAAAGTGGGGATTTTGTTCTAAGCCTAATCCAAACTAAAAAGAAACTACAAGGATTCAAGTCAGAGACTATGTCAATGGATCCCAAAGAAGATGTAAAAGCAAAAACTAGATTGTTACAAAACAGCCCTGGATCGGAGGAGGTACCACATAACCACAAAGTTAAAAGCCAGAGAAAGCAATAAAAAGTATCAAGAAGACAGGGTGGATTTGCTGAACTTCATATAAATGTGTATTCATTGTAGGGCATGTTCACATGCCTGTTATTCTAGTTCTCTTAGACAGTGGAGAGGAAACAAAAACAAAACCACCAGGTCCAGTACAAGGTAATGAAAATACAAGGTTTAAGAAAATGATGGATCACTGTACTGCTTCAGAGAGCTCAGCACAATGAGCCTCACACTCAAGAAGAAATGCCTGATCCTACAAGTCTTAGCTCTTGTGCTCTTTCTAGATGGGTCCTTGGAGTAGGCATGGCCAGCTGGAAAAGACAAAGTCAAGGTGGTATAGATAACAGCAGGTGCCATGTGGTTACAAGGATATCCTGCTTCTAATGGATAAATGACATCTTGAAAAATCTGTCTGGTGTTTGAGATCATACACTGCATGCACCTTATGCAAAGCAGCTGGCCTTTCAGTTACAGGAAGAGAAAATGACATCATCAGGGCCTTAGTGTGTGTGTGTGGGGGGGGGAGTCAGATCTCTCCTTGAGAGCAGAAGTTTAACCTAAACAAAAACATTTCCAGGCAGAATCACAGGTTCCATTGTGTATCAGTTCAATTACTAATAATTCAAATTTCCAACCAAGTAATTTTAAGCACTAAAAAGCTTTAATAAGAATATCTTAGTTTTAGAAATACCTAGTATAGTTTAAACTTTCCCCTGACCTCCCCTTCTTCCCTAGGGCTCACTTTCCCGGAAGCTTCAAGATAGGTCCTTATCACACCACAACACTGTGCGAGAGGGAACCAGGGACTGAAATCTTTCACTTGTCCATTTCACAAACAGGTTTTTAGCTCAGACTAATTTCTGTAACACCAAACTCAGCAAAACTTTCCAGATTCTGCCACTTTCTTAAAAAATAGTTTTAAATATTTCTAAAATTAATAACCATTAAATGTAATACATAATTTGTAGGTGTGATTTTGATGCCTTCTCCCTACCTTAAAATACAGAAATTGTGTGCGCTGGCACCTACCTGCAACCCCAGGACTGGGAGGTGGAGGTAAAGCAGGGGCTCAAGGCCATCCTCTACACAGCAAGTTCAAAACCAGCCTGGGCTAAACAAGACCCTGTATCGGAAAAAAAAGTAACAAAGCATACAGAACAAATTCAAAGCAGGTTAAACTAACATTGGGAAGGGTTTTTGTTTGTTTTGTTTTTGAGATTGCGTTTAGGGGTACACGTACTATATTTCTACTATACCTGGAGGTTTAGAAACGGAACAGCTCAAATAGGTAAAATTCTAGTTTTAAGAAAAATGGAATAAACATCAATATGAAAAACTTAATGCCCCAAACAATGGCAAAATAAAGCATCATTCTACATTACATGTAGTTGTTCATGTGAACTCCAATACCTTTGTTTTGAAACTTTCAAAAAAAACTTTTAAGTTTTTTTTTCCGTTTAAGTTCCAAAATACCAGAACAATGACACAGTTGGTGGTGCTATTGAGAATATGCCGAAGATGATTCTGAACTTTGTTGAAAGCCACAAAGGAAACCACAGCAATACTTCGGATATCCCCACCAAACAGGAAATACAAAAGGGAAATCAAGGGTTTGACAAGGCTGAAGTGGCTTTAGCAGGACGCGTCTAGATTTCAGTCTCTTGACCTTGCCTCTCATCTTTACCCCAGTTCCTTCTGAACCCTTCCTTTTCTACAAGGCAAACAAAAAAGATGCATGGCCTTCGGAAAGGGAAAATCCTTTCATCATGGCTTCTCCCCTTTAAGGGGCCCTCGCCTCAGTTTTAACATCTGTCTGTCAAGCAGAGCTATAGTCTGGGTTCCCTCTTAGTAGGATCAAATAATATGCTGTCCCGCACCAAGTGAAAGCCACCATTCCTGGGAGAGTTGCCAACACAACTCAGCTTCGGTTCCTCTCCCGGCAAGGCTGGTTCGACCTACAGTCAACAGGAAGCTTCTGGGGCAGGGACAGGATCCCAGCTTCGGAAAGAGGCCAGACGAGAACGTTTTTGGATCCCGACCAGGGTGTCAGCACCGCCCCGCTGGCTCACGCGCTTGGGCTGAGATTTTACTATCAGTGACAAAGACTGCGCAGACACAAGGCTGAGAAACGAAAAGTCAAACTCTTCAAAGAACCTCAACCCCGGCCACCCCATAAAACAAAGCCCCACGCCCCTCGGCGCAACGGAGAACCGGGCCGAGCTCCGTTGTGCCCGTCGCGGTAGTTGGCGCGCGGGAGGGCAGGGCGCCGCAGGCCTGTGCAGCTTTCTCTTCACGCCCCCTCAGGAGCCCGCCTGGCCCCCGCCGCCATGTTGGGCCGGCAGGCGTGACACGGCCTGGCCTCCCGGCCAAGCGCGAACCCCGCACAGAGATCCGGCGCCGGAAGGCGCTCGAAGCAGGCAGCGCGGCCAGGCGCGAGTTCCGGTGAGCGGGCGCGCGCAGGTAGCCGCAGCCCCCGCCCCGCGCTGCCGCCCCCGTCGGGAACGGAGGGGCGGGGCCGGCGGCTAGAGGAGGAGGAGGAGGAGGAGGAGGAGGAGGAGGAGGAGGAGGAGGAGAGAGGGAGGCCGTGGGGTGCGGGCGCCCGGGAATTCCCTCCTCCTCAAGTAACGCGTCCCGGGCCGGCTGTGCCGTCGTCGCTGCCTCCCGGCGCCCCGCGGTTAGGAGACGGAGCACGGAGAGAGGGCCGCGCGGGAGTGCGCCTCGGCCGGCCACCGTCTCCCCCAGCGACCCGTGCGAGTGCGGCCAGACGGCAGGTAGGCTCGCGGCGGGCTCTCGCAACGGAAGCTGCTGACCCCGGCCGGGCAGCGCTAGGCCCCGGCGTCCGTCCTCCCGCTCCCCGGCTTCTCGAGGCGCCGCCGTTCCTGCCGCTGTCTGCCGGCGGGGCCAGGAGTCGGGAAGTTGTGGAGAAACTTCTCCCTCCTGCGGTCCGGCGGGCGGGCTGGCGGGCGTGTCTCCCGGGCGCGCTACCTGCTGGCCCCCAGCCTCGGTCCCCCTTCCCGTCTAGTCCTTCCCGATCCTGCGAGAGTCCGACTGGTAGTCTAGTCGACGTCGGGGCCGCTGTTGCACCCTGCGTCCTAAAGGGCTTCGGGTCACTCGCGAGTGAGGACGAGCGGGAGGCAGGGGAGTGGCCCCTTCTTGACCTAGCGGCTAGAGGTCTGTGTCGCCTGACGCCCGCAGCAACTTTCCGGAGAGAGGACTGGGACGTGGGGCTGGGGTGGGGTAGGGGTGAGAGTTGGTGAGCATCCGTCTGTGCAAGGTTTGATTGAAAACCGCGACGAGTTTATAAAGTTTTCCTTTGTTTGGGGTTGAAGGTGATGGGAATTATTATATTCAGAGGCCTCTTTTAAAGGTGCCCTGACACTCTGCCTCGTGTTGGGTTCGGCTCTTTATTCCGTGTTAATGAAAATTTTGTCTGAGAGTCTGTTTTTCTTTTTGGTAATTATTTCCAGCATTTGCATTATTGGACACGCGGAAGAGCTGCTTTAAGAAAGTGGGAATATCGTTTCTGGAATAGGGACTTCTGTAGTGAACGGGGCATAGTGTGGGCTTTTTTTTTTTTTTTTTTTACATAAGTGATCGAAACAGTCGTGAAATGGTTAATGACAGTTATAATAAAATAAATAAATGAAAAGTCTGCAGTACACCCACAACTTTGCAGCTCTGTCGTTTGTCATGTATGTGTGTCCCACAGCTGTGTTTTCATATAGGTGATTTCCCAGGACACCATGTTGTAGTATATTTTGTGCATTATACTGTAAGATTACTGTACCAAAAGTATCTTGACAATTGAAAGTGTATATTAAAATTCTGTTTAATTTCTAAATTTAAAATGTTACAAAATGTGCATTTGTCATATGAACTTAATGTGAAATACTTGTTCAACTCTATTAAGAAGTCCAGTGACTGTGGACAGAAAACATTTTGAGTGGACAGGTAAGAGGATGTTAAATTAAAAGCCGAAGTTCTTGTATGCATCACATATGAGAGAACACAAACTGCATGAAAGTTGTACACCAGAGGAATATTTCCTTTCTTCTAGCCATGTCAACATTTAGCTATATCTTATTTTTTGAGTACCAGCTAAACCACAGTGAAGAATTTAGATACTGGTTAACATTTCAGAGGGTCCTAAATTTGAAAAAAACCGAAACTATTGCCTTTGATTAAAACAAGACAGTTTGTATTCATGTCTCTAGCATAAAAGCTAGAAGGGCTCTTAAAATATATACTTTGCCATAACCATGGTAATGTTAACATAGCTTTAATTTTGCAGCCTGTTTTTGCTGACTTCACAAACCACAAAATTGACTCCTTTCTGTTAACTGAAAGTGAAATTACAGCCCTGACCTGTCTTCCTGGGAGAGGTATAGACTTTTGTCTTATGGTCAAAGGATAATATTAATATATAGTCAAAAGTTTGTTTTTAGTTGAGGAAACTCCAGAAAATCATTGTCTATGCAAATAAATTTTATTTTTGTGTTTATAAGTGCTGAAAGAAGATTAGTGACCCAGCACAAATGAATTATTACTAGTCTTTATTTATTTGTAGTTCTAAAATTGCATAGTACTAGTGGTAAATAGCTTATTATGGGTAAATTAAAAAAAATACATTTAGCTCCTGTTGCCATGATTTAGGAAAGAGGCATAAACAGATTTTTTAAAAAAAGGCTCTGACATCTAGAAATGGTCTAGAAATGTAAACTTAAGTGATAAAACTAGTATTTAAAAAGAACTACAAGGAAGTAATTTGCATAAAAACAAAGACTCTCGAGAGGGAGGGAGGCAGCTGTGATAAGCATCCCTACTTCTGTAGTAGTAGGAAAAAATTCCCCCTCTTCTCCACAGGGTTTCTCTTTGTAACAGTGATGGCTGTTCAGAAACTGCCCTGTAGACCAGGTTAGCCTGGTACTCACAGTAATCCACCTGCCTCTGCCTTCCCAGTGTTGGAGTTAAAGATGTGCGCCACCATGTGCGCCACCACCGCTTGGTTAGGAAAGTTCTTTTAACCTTGGGGTCGTGGATGTGTTTATCTTAATTCATCAAGTCATATAGTTGTGTGTTTTTCTGTACGTAGGTTTTATATTTTACGTGAACATTTTTAAGATGCCTAGTGTAATGCAGTATAGATGGTGTTTGGATTAAACTAATATTTGGGAGGATAACCTGGTTTCTTGTCACATCCTTCAATCTTTCCCCTTTTTGTTAAAAAATTTAATCATTGGTGACTCCCTGGGCTCTCCTTTGCTAACAGGTTTAGGCTTTCTGCATCATAACTGTCATGTACTAGCCTGTATCTATAACTGCCTTGAAAATACCACACATTTCCAGATGTACAATAATGAGATAATTTTGAAAAAAAGTATTTTTCATAGAAATACTCTTAGTTTTTGTTGTTATATTGATATTTTGAGAGAAGGCAATATACTTTACTATTTTTAAATGTAAGTAATAGTAAGTAATCAAAATGTTTATTGAATGAATGGATGTTGTTCTGTTATCAAGTACCTACTTTTGAGAAAATCAGGTACCATAACAAAAGTGATTCAGCAAGTCTTGACTTTCATTCTGTTTTTTCTCCAGAGCAGTAATGATTTAACTAAAAAGTTCGTCGGTTAGTTTTGATATTCCCATGAGATTCTTGTTATGTAGTAATTTTTTCCTTATTGACACTTAATGAAGTGGGTAGAGTCTGAAGAAATAATACACTTTTGTTGCAGACGAAAATAGTGACCGTTTGGTTGCGTTTCAGAGACAGTGTAGTTGCTAGACGCTGCTTTATTTGTTCTGTGTAGTCGTGTGCTGTTTTAGCTGTTGATTTTGTTGCTTAACATTATTGTAATGGAGCACTGACGAAGAGATTGCATCTGTGCCAAGTTCTTATGTCACAGGAACTTTGCCTTGTTGTAAAGGTGATGTTTGTTACTCTGGCCCTGTGTGAATATTTACAGGAAGTTTTAGTAAGATCTTCTATTGTTCTGAGGGCTACATGACTAGGTCACCTTTGTTTCACATTTAAACTGGTTTATAATATAAATACAAGTCCTCTAGCAAGATCCAGTTGCTGCTTCTTAAAGGAAATACTTGATTCCTATTAAGGTATCTTGGTGTCTTAACAAGTACTGTGTACAGCCGTTTGTGTGGCTGTGGTAGGGTATATATTTTCTTTTTTCTTTTCTCAGCTGCTCCAGTGCCACAATTAGCTGAGTATTGCTCAGCTGCAGCTGCTGGGTGATTATGAGCCATCTAGCTCCTGTCTAAACTCAGAGGCGGATTTAGCAAAAGGAGCTATAGTAACAGTCGAGATAGAAAAAGAAGAGCCAGTGCTGCTGCCAGTGTCATTTGAGCAAGTCTGTGCCAAGGAATTCTTGGCTGCCGTAGCACTCACTACTATTGTCTTGGAACCAGCCAACTTGATGGCAGCATATCTTGATCTGAGTTGAGATTTACCCTTTAGATTTGGAAGTATACTCCAAGAAAGGTGGAAAGTCCTGTGATTACAAAGTATAGCATCATGTACTGAAGGCCTGAATTACAATGATGAGACCTCAGTGTCTCATCTCCTTGCCTAGCAGCACCCTTTGGTGTCTCTTCTTGGGTTTCGAGAAACATTTAACATATTCCACTCTACTTTAACTACTGTTACTATTTGGGGGAATGACTGGATTTCTGATGTACCAATCTACATTTTTCTTTTCTAATAAAAAGTGGAAGACCCTCAAGAGGAGTTAGTTCTAGAACCAGCTACCCATAGCTTGTCCCCTGCTGTCTGAAATTTGGAAGTAAAAATCCAAAATTCTTATTTATTATTGTTGGTATTTCAGAACATAAGCCTCAACAAGTACAAGTACTAGCGATACATGGTAGTCTGATTCCCACCATCTATTGGGGAGAAGGCTGAGATGGGAGGATTGGGAATTTAAGGTCAGCCTAGACCATTTAGTAGTACCTTATCTCAAAAGTAAAAGAAAAATATCAGCATGCAAATACACTATCAGCTATGTATGGAAAATTTTAGACTGGAAGATGCCATTGGCAAATTTTGTTGCCTCTGAAATGATATTCGTAGCATCTTATACAGCTATCTACTGAAAATGCAGGGACAATCAATTCCTTTTACTAATCCTGATAATACTGAGTAGTTCAGGGTTTGGCTAATTTGAGGTGGGGATTAGAATTCAAACTTTAAGGAAGAAATATATAGAAGACTGAGCATGCTTAAGTGTATGTTGTCATAAGGTCATTTAACAAGAGACTGGTAAAAAGCTCATATGACAAAGATATTTCTTCTAAAATTGTAGTATTTCTTTCTGTGGTTGTTGTTGTTGACAAAATGTTTCTGTAGCAAGGGGCTGTTTCTATAGTAGTCCACAGTAAAGAATTTTTAAAACTTTTACATTTATTTGTTTATTTAGGTGTGTGTGTGTGTGTGTGTGTGTGTGTGTGTGTGTATGAGAGAGAGAGAGAGAGGGAGAGGGAGAGGGAGAGAGGGGGAGGGAGAGAGGATAACCTGCAGGAGACCATTCTCTTCTATCATTTGGGTTCTGAGATTGAACTCACTGTTCAGTTTTATTCACTAATCAGACATTTTACCAGCCTAAGAAATAATCTTTGAATTGTATCAAAGATGTGGTTTGCAGTATAACCATATGACTATAACTGTGGACTTTTTCTTTTTTCTTTTTTTCTGTTTTGGTTTTTCAAGACAAGATTTCTCTGTGTAGCTTTGTAGCCTGTCCTGGAAATAGCTCTTGTAGACCAGGCTGCCCTTGAACTCACAGAGATGTACCTACCTCTGCCTCCCGAGTACTGGAATTAAAGGTGTGTGCTCATAATAAATATTTTTTGTATATCCTTACCAAAATTAATAAAATCAGCTTAGTGCTTTTTTATAGATTAAATTTAAATAATATCAGCTTTCTTTTGCTCTCAAAGTTTTGTTCTACATTATATAAAATAATTTAAAATAATCTTTCAAATGAGAATTTTAAAGGTTTTCTTTATAAACTAAAAATCAGTTGAAGTTAAACTAGTCTTTAGGAACGTTTATTTTAAAGAAATACTTTTTAAAGTTTTGGCATTTTGGTTGTGAGCCTAGCCTTTAATGGAAGAACCACCTCTCGAGACCTATTTTTTACAGTTTTAATGAATATAGATTATTCTTGAGTTATAAAAAGAATCCCGTTTTCGTTAAAATCTGAAGTACATTTGATAATTTATCATACTAAAATTGACAATATTGTAATTTAGGTTTATCTCTCCCTAGGATGAAAGAAAAGAGATATACTCATTTGCTGTGATGTGTTTGAAGGAATTTATAGTACTTGGGACACATTATGCTGTGGTTTTGGCAGGGTTTAGGAAGTGCAGGAAGGAAAGTGCTGACCACTGAAACTTCCAATGTATATCTAGAGGCTTAAGTTGTTTCAGTAGTCTGTCTGTCTTCCCCTCCCCTCTTTGTGTTTTAAATAATTTTCAGTTCCTTAACATTCAAGAGCAGTTGGAGTGAGATAGGGTTGATGGCTCACATATATAAGTTAATACTTAGGATTGTTCTGTGGCAGACTTATTGAAGTCTAACCTTTGTTCTCATCTCTTTTACAGATAAGGATACCTTAAAGTAATGGCAGTCAGGCCTATGGAAAGGAGCAGAGAAGGAAATGCGGTATAATGAGGAAAGAATAAAAATACATCAACTTTTATAAAGACATGCTTCTTTTTAATTAGTGTACAGAATTCCATTTATAATAGTGACCAATTCCATAGCTTCGTCAATTTAGTAAACTTCTTAGGTAAAAGGTTGTCGAGCCAGATGGTTCCTGATTTTAGTTTGGCTCTGCTGGACTAGGTGTGTCTTTGTTGGAGAAAGTATGTCACTGGGGACAGGCTTTGAGGTCTCAGAGGCTCAGGCGTGGTCAGTGGATCAAGTCTTGCTGCCTGAGGAACTCTCAGCTTCTCCAGTAACCGTGTTTGCCTGCATGATGATAATGGACTAAACCACTGATCTTGTAAGCCATCCCCAATAAAATGGTGTCCTTTATAAGAGTTGCTGTGGTCATGATGTCTCTTTTCAGAAATAGAAACCCTAACTAAGATAGTGGTATTAAGTGTGTGATACTTCTGAAACTTTTTTGTTTGGTTGGTTTTTGTTTTTTTGAGACAGGGTTTCCCAGTGAAGCCCTGGCTGTCCTGGAGCTCACACTGTAGACCAGGCTGACCTTGAATTCAGAAATCTTGCTTGCCTCTGCCTCCGTGATGCTGGGATTAAAGGCCTGTGCCACCACCACCCAGTGGAAATTGATTTCTTAACTGACCTTTGAAGCAGTTAAGTTATCAAATAATTCATAGCTATTTGGATGAGGACATTGCCACACTGTAACAGGAAAATATCTACTATCATTATAATTCAGATTTAATTTTTAAAATTTGGTTATTGTGTTTATGTGAATTCATGATGGGAGGAAGCCTGCCTGCCACAGCATGTGTCTGGAGGTCAGAGGACACCTTAAGGAGTGGGTTCTTTCCTCTCACCTTTAAAGGGGTTTCAGGAATTGAACTTAGGTAACTAGGTTTACATGGCAAACATCTTTACCCAATGAGCCATCTTAATTGACAAACACTCCTTGATAAGGGTATTTATTTTTCCTTAAATTAATAATTAATATTTGGAACACAACAAGCATGGGTATTCGAAATCTTCACCTTTCAAGACTTACTAGGGAAAAATAAACCTAAAATTGCAAGTAGGTTGTGTTCTCAATTTATTAGTTTTATGAAATTGGAATGTTTCTCCAGAATGCCTTTTCCTGTAGTGTAACCTTTCTGGTTAGATTTCTATGTAGCCCATTAAAATTATCCCGTAAAACTGTAAAAAAACAGTTGTAATAGTGTTTTTCATTTTTTTTTGTTTTTAAATATGTACTCTTTGAATTAATAAAATGCTTATTTATAAATATTAAGTATGAGTAGATAAACCTATTGTCTAGCCTGTCACTTCTTTGTACCTTTGCAGCCCCTACTCTTGTTAAGAATCACTAAGAATTCTAGTGAACCTTGAGTAAAGAATTATCCGTAGTCTCTCCCACCTGCTTAGTAAGCTTTTTGATACCTACTGTTCTACTTTTGATGCCTCGTACTCTAGCCCTACAGGATGGAGTGGAGCTTCAGAAAATAAGACGGGGGCTTGGTGTGACTCTGGGTTTTCTAATTTTCCTTTTTATTTTGTCCTTTTCTTTTTTCTATCCATTCCTAGTGTTGGATGTTGAGTGATGACAAAAGCTTGTTCTATAACAGGTTGTTGGGATACTAATATTTAACATGGATTACCATATTTAATATGAATGTTTTTAATATGTTTCCAAATACACAGGAAAATCATGGAGGACATAGTCATTATAGCTGGAGCAACTGATACTTGACTTACTACAGGTGTATGCGCATGATTTAGCAGAACTAGGATTTGAATCTAGACCTTTATTCCTTAGGAATGAAACAGTGGCAGGAAAGGAGAGTCTTATCCTTTTCTATTTTAAACCATACATTTGAATTTGGTAAAAACAAAAATTTTCACTTGAACATTTTTTGTCTTTGTATCTATGGTTTTACAGTGTAACCAGACTGGCCTTGAACTAGTCTGTAGCCCAAGCTAGCTTCAGGTTCTTAGTCTTCTTGCCTTTGCTTTCTGCTTTCTAGTAATGGAATTAGAGACATCTGCCACAGTCTTGACTTTTACACTTTTCTTTTTAATGGAAGAAGCGTTTTGTAGCAGATATGATATAGGAGGGTCATCTGTCTATATCTTACTTTCATTGATTAATAAAGGACTGCCTTGGCCTTTTAATAGGGCAGAAAATTAGGTGGGTAGAGTATACAGAACAGAATGCTGGCAAGAAGGCAATGAGGCAGACACCATGATTCTTTGACCCGAAACGGATGTAGGCTAGAATCTTTCCCGGTAAGCCACCACCTCGTGGTGCTACATAGATTATTAGAAATGGGTTAAGCAAGATGTGAGAGTTAGCCAAGAAGAGGCTAGAGCTAATGGGCCAAGCAGTGTTTAAATGAATACAATTTGTGTGTTGTTATTTTGGGTGTAAAGCTAACCATGCGGGAGCCGGGCGGGACCAAAAGCAGGCCTGCTCCATCATCACTACACAGATACTGTTGTTTGTGGATTTACCATGGAAAATGATTCAAGGATTCTTTATAAATGTCTAGCTCAGGTTAACAGAGACAGTTGTTAGCATGTTTTCCCAATCATTTTTTTTCCTCTCTAAATTTAATTTATTGAAAGAACAAAGAAGCAAGCAAGAAATGATTTATTTTCTCATGCTATCCTTCATGTAGGTTTAGGCCTACATAATTAATATATATGTGTATATATATATATATATTTGTGTATATCTGTACGTATATATATACATACACACACATATATGTATAGTCTGTTTATAGTCAAGCTCCCATCATGTGTAATTGTGCATACATAAAATACTTACGTATGTGCACATAGGCTTGTATTCAAATTGAGTCTCTGACTCATATTGCTAATACTCAATGTTGCTTTGGTGGCTAATATGTATTATTTATTCTTAGATGAGTTAGTAGAAATAGATTGTACAGGCCTCATCACCTCCATGTTTTAGATCATGCTACACAAAGAGGTGCTTGCGAGGTTACCAGTTTTTGGATGGTGATTTCCTATTGTTAGAGATTTATCAAGTGGTCAAGCTACATTTGGAGGAAGCAGTAGTTCTTTTCTACTGGCTCATTATTATTATTATTATTATTATTAATTTTTTTTACTGTCTTCCATGTAGTTTGTTTCTATAAATAATATCACTATACAAATTCTTCACTATCTTGAAATAATTTCCCATCTAAAGGTCTAAATGGAATTTTTGTTTGCTAACTTCGGCCATGTATTAAATTCTTATGATGACAGCTTCCTTCACTCCTTTAGAAGTCTCTTTTTGGCTTCCTTTCATGCCTTAAGTTGTAGCTGAGATTATATCTTTGTCCCCCCCTCATAAGCTAGAGCATCGTTTTCTGGTGGGAACACCAGCCAGACTCTATAACATTATTATGCCACAGAGAATACATGCATTACAGATCCGTTATAAATAACTTCAGCAATTCATCACTGCCCATGCTTAGTAAGTTTTCACATGAAGAGTGACAGCTTTTATTTTGTTACTGTGCCAGCTCTAGTTTAGAATGGAAGTTTTATTTTAGCTCCTCAAAGTTTTCATGAGCCCAAGACAGTGCCATGAACCCAAGACAGTGATACTTATGAAGTGTTTTTTTTTTTTTTTAATGTGGGATATGCAGCTGGCAGTGTCTACTTATTACAGACCCATCAACAAATACCTCACTAAAACTCATGCAGCAACCAGATTTTTTTACTTTTTATTTTTAACTTTTTGGCTTGGCAGACTTAATGTAAATTATGGAGGAGACTTTTTCTTTGTGCCACCAACTCACAAATAATGACACAGAGAATTGTTAATTATGAAAGCTCAGCCCTAGCTTATGCTCGTTCCTAGCCAGTTATAACTTAAATTAACCCAGATATTTAAATCTACATTCTTTTACGTGGCTTGGTTATCTTTATGCTGTACTGACTATCCTGTTTCCTCCATGTAGGACTAGCGACCTTGCCTTTCTTTTTCCCAAGACCACTCTGTTCCCAGAAGTCCCACCTAACCTCTTCCTGCCTAGCTATCAGCCATTCAGCTCTGTATTAAACCAATGACAGTGACACA
Source organism: Microtus oregoni (assembly GCF_018167655.1). Classification (NCBI taxonomy): domain Eukaryota; kingdom Metazoa; phylum Chordata; class Mammalia; order Rodentia; family Cricetidae; genus Microtus; species Microtus oregoni. Next base: position 20,766,089 of record NW_024543077.1, read on the forward strand.
TGTTCACACAGTGTAAAGGAATAATCTTAAACAAATTAGTGTCATTGTTTGTTTTCTTCCAAGTAAGTTATTTAACTTGACTGACGTTTGAATTGGCAGGGAGATGTAAAGAGAAGTACTTAATTATTGCTAAACACAGTTGCCCATTTTCAATGAGAGCATTCCGTTTATGTCTAGTGACTGCTTAAAAATGATAACAGGTTCTGTTAAGTTACATTAATGTAAACAAGTCATGATAAGGAGATTTGGGAAAAATAAGTCTGTCAGGCACTCTTAACTGCTCATAACAACTTCACACATTGAAGGAGATGAAATTTTAGTGGACTGATACTTATTTTTGCCTCAGAAATGACCCAGTAATTAAACAAGTTGGATATTGTCAGGTCCCAAAGAAATCTAGGATAGGTCTCACTCAGTACCTGTGGCTCCTCCCAGCAGTTCTCCCTGCACCACCCACTCTAAACTTCTCCTTCCCAGTGGCTGCTGGGCTTCTGTTTCCTTCACCCTTGCTTCAGATTCCTGTATATCTCAGACATGTTGGTTGTGTTGGTCTTCTGGCTCACTCCTGGCCACTTGTTCCATGCCTCTCTTCTTGTTCTGCTTGCTACCTCTTTTCCTCTCTTGCTCCCCTTCCTCACCCTACTCCTCTCATGACCCCGTTAAGTTTCAGTCTGCTGGCTGTACTCAGTCTAGATCCTTCAAGATGCCTCTGGCTGTTCCTCCCTCAGATCTACAATAAACGTTCTCAACCATACCTTGGAGCAATCATGTCCTCATGTTTTTCATACTGATTATCTGTTTAGTATTTGTGGCTTTCTACCTAGAAACTTCGAAAGCTTTATGTAACAGTTTTGATAATCAGAATGTTTGCATTTTTTTTCTCTTTTTTTTTTTGGCCAGGCGGTGGTGGCGCACGCCTTTAATCTTAGGTCTCGGGAGGCAGAGGTAGGCAGATCTCTGAGTTTGAGGTCAGCTTGGTCTACAGAGCTAGTTCCAGGACTGGCTCCATAGATACTGAGAAACCCTGTCTCGAAAAAAAAGTTTGCATTTTTAATAAGAAAGTGTTGACATATATATACAGTTAATACAAATTTTATTATATTTCTTGGTGTGTGTGTGTGTGTGTGTGTGTGTGTGTGTGTACATGCACCCAGGTAAATACCTGCTAAACTATGTGTGTGGTAACCAGTGGCTAACTTTAAGGGGTTGGTTCTTTCCTTTTACCACGTAGACATGGATCCCAGGGGAATCAAACAAACTTAGTCATTAGGTTTGGTGCCAAGTGCCTTTATTTGCTAAGCCATCTCATCAAGTTCGTTATTCTAATTTTTGGATTCACTCCCTAACACTGCAAAAATTAAAACAACAGCAATTAGATTTTTCCTTTAAGTGCTTATTAGAGGGGAAATTGTTGATCATGTATCACACTTAAAACATTTGGAGCTAGGGGTTTAACTTGGTGGTAACTGTGGTTATCACATGAAGCACCAGGTTCAATCCCCAACATCAAACAAAACATTTAAATAACAATATTTCCATCAAAATAACTATATATACAAAAAACCCTAGTTAGCTTTAACTGTTAACCTGACAGCATTGGCTCTCTCAAAAAGAGATTCTTCCTTCAGTGAGGTATTGCTTAGATCATATTGGCCTGTAGTTTTGTATGTTAGGTATTGTCTTGGTTGTTGATTGATGTGAGAGGACCTCGTCCACTGTGGCAGGTGGTCCTGGGTTATTTAAGAAAGCTAGCTAAACTTGAGCCAGCCAGGAAGTAGTGTTTGAAATGGTTTCTTGTTCATGTTCCTGTTTGAGTTCCTTCCCTCACTTCCCACAGTGATAGACAATGATTTGTAAGCTAAAATAATGCCTTTCATCTCTTAAGCAAATTTGGTGTTTATCACAGCAGCAAAGAGCTAGAATACAAACTATTTCTGGTTATGTTCTATAAAATCACTATAACATTAAGTTACTAGTCACTGAACATCCTTAGGGGGAAACCCAGAGTTAGGTTTATAGATGCTTTTGTACATACACTGTAACTGTTGCATTCATGCTTCCGTCCAAAAACACCTTAACATGCATTATTAATTTGGTAACATTGAACTCGACACAACACTTTAACTCATGCCTAAATGCTGGCCTTGAACTCACAGAAATCTGCTTCCTGAGTGCTGGGATTGAAGGCATGTGCCACCACCACCTTGTTTAAATGCAGCTTTTCTAACACCTGTGTTTTCTGTTAGACACAGCCTAGACTTCTTACATTTGTATACTTATTTATTCTGAACTTTTTAGACAGGGTCTCTTTCACAGCTCAGTGATTGATTAAATTGGCCAGCAAGTTCTCAGGATCCTCCTGTCTCTTCCTCCATGTTGTATATCAGTTTCTTCTGAGATCAAAGCCTTCCATTTTGGAGGAACCTTAAAATGTAGGATGTAAAAAGGAAAGTGAAACAACAGGATGTTTTAAGAGGAGGTGAAACACTCCATCCTGGAGGGAAGCTCCTTAGCTAAGTAAACTCAAAATAGCAACCGGAAATTCTTGAAACTGACCAGATTCTCTAGGAGTACATAAACACTAAAGTTTCAAGACAAGCCAAGATACTTTATACTGCTAGCTGGGCTGTCTTGAAGAGACTCACACCAACCTAGCTGCCTGAAAGAAACAGACCTACATAGTTGTTTGTAAGAGGCTCAGACTAGTGGACTACCAGGAAAGGACACTTGGTTGAGCTGCCTCTAGACTATGCAGTGTGCTTCAGGTTTCCAGCTTTCTAGCTGGGGTGGACTTTTGGTGATGTAGCTGTCTTTAAGTCATTTCTGGTCTTACCCATAGTTCTATAAGTAACCCCAGTACAACTTATTAGTTTACCAAGTTGGACTTTGATAGTACCTGGACTTGGTTTGTCATTGATTCCCTATTTGGGGTAAGTAGACTTTTATTCCCGTCTTCCCAGGAATAATGCCACACAATACTCCCCAGCACTGAGTGAGATTACAAGCAATGTTCTGCTACCCTGGTTTTTTACATTGATGTTAGAGATCATCATTCGGGTCTTCATGTTTGGGTAGCAAGTACTTTACTGAGTTATTTGAGTTATTTCATAGCCTCATTTTGCACTTATGCATACTTCAGTATTAACCCTAAACACCAGGACATTTAAATTGCAAAATCAGTAAAATGCACAAAAATGTAAAAAAAAAAGCACCAAAGACCACATAAAGGACACTCAGGAAAGCAGTGGGTCACCTTGTTTTACCTGTGCTAGGCATATATGAATCTGTCAACTCAGTTTTTGCAGTCCTTTTGAAATGCCTTTGAGTGAGTGCCAATGTATTTTACTAAGAGAATGGATGACCATGTGTGTGTTAATGACATTTATAGTAGTGAATATTATAGAATGCTTTCTGAGCTAACCATAACAAAAGACAAAGATCCTATTTCAAGTTTCCTAGTTCTTTGAGTGCATTGCTTAAACTTAGCAGTCATCTAGCATCTCTTCTCCACTGTAGGACAAGAAGAGAAGAAGAAAATGCTTCAGTGTTTAGTGGTGTGTCAGAGAAGGAAATCATTCCCACTTCCTCAAATCTCTCATCCTTGAATCATAGTGGTTTGGGTAATTAATTGTTCTGTAGAGGGCAGCCCCCTGCCAGTAAGGGGAAGAGGAATGTGCCATCTCTTACTGACTTATTTCTTCTATGACACATTAAGAAGATTTATAATCTTCTTCATCTCTTGACTGGTGCTCATTGATTTACCTTGAGAGTTAATCAATGAAAGCATCCAAATCTGGACAGGTTGTATTACTTAGTATATAGAGTTATTCAAGTCATGGCACATTTTGATTCAAAACATGGTGTCTGGCCCCTAACAGCCCTATGTTATCATTGGGCTCTGTATCCTCAGATACACCCAACTATGTGTCCTATAGGGGCTAGGGATATATCTCAATGGTGGAGCACTTGCTGACATCACCTAAGTCTGGGTTCAATCCTAGTATCACTGGGTGGGAAGTGCTGAAACAAACTACAGCTGTACTGAACATGTGGACTTTTTTTTGTCATTATTATATAAACATATTTTAAAATTATTTATATAGCACTTGCATATTGTTAGCTAATAAAAGTAAAGATAACTTAAAAGTATATGTGAGAAAGTCTATAAGTTAAATGTACATGGTTCACCCTTCTTTTTATTTTATAAGAATAAAGACTTGAGAGCCCATGGATTTTGGCATCCTGATTATAATTTAGATATATTGGTACCATTCCTCCATGGATACTGAGAGACTATATGCTGATTGCTTGTCTGGGCATGGTGGAAGGCAAAATCATGGCTCTGCAAGATGATCATATTCTGTGAATTCCAGGAACATGTGACTATATTACATTGTCTTAATCTGTTTTTGTCACTTTGTTACTAACGATACATTGACTGGTAGTTTATAGGAACTAAGAGTTTAATCAGTGCACTGTTTTGAAGGCTGGGAGTATCCAAGGATGAGGGTTTGTATCTGATGAGGCCTTTGATGATGATGACCCTATAGAGTTCTGGGGTGGCCCAGAGCATCACATGGGGAGGGGTTTATAAGAGATGAATTGAAACTGGTTCTGATAAGAGACTCACTCTGGGAACAAACCATTAGTTTATTAATGGAGGAATAGTTTAATTCATTCAAAAGAGGAACCTTTTATGGTTTTTCTCAAACATGGTCCTTCTTGGTCTGTACCACCTCTTAATTCCTCACAATTTCAACATGAGCCTTGGTAGAAACATTTAGATATGCTATTTCAGTAACTTTTCCTGTCTATAAAATACCATTACAAAAACAACTTAAAGGGTGTTTATTTTGGTTCATAGCTCAAGGGAACAGTTTTGTTTCAACAGGGAACTCCTGACTGTAGGAGCTTGAGGCAACTGGTCACATTGCATTTGCAGTTAGGAAGCAGAGAGTGATAATGTTTGTTCAGCTTGATTTTTCCTTTTTGAGTCTAGGACCCATGGAATGATACTGCACAGTAGATCATCTCACCTCAACCCGATCTAAATAGTATGCCACTGACATGTCTGGAGGTTAACCTAATCTAGGTAATCATTCACAAAAGGTAGGGTGCAGGCACATGTGTTTGCAGATGCAGGTAAGGTTGCTAATAAACTGAGAGTTTGCTTAAGTTTTGAAACAGTGATTGCCTCCTGGGATATCTGAGTGGACCCAATATTAACAAATATTTATTAACAAAGATTTTATTCAGTGTGTGCGTGTTACCATTTTAAGCTACCTATCAAATTTATTCTTTCATTCTGGAGGTGTTTTTGTGGATTGTTTGTTTGTTTGTTTTCCTGACAGGGTTTCTCTTTGTAGCCCTTCTGGCCTGGAATTCACTGTAGACCAGACCATTCCAGAACTCACAGAAATCTGCCTGCCTTTGCCTCCAGAGTGCTGGCACTAAAGGCTTGTACCAGCATCTGGTTTATTCTGGAGTTTTAATGTGTGATGGGTTGCTTTGCTTTTTTTTTTTTTTTTTTTTTTTGAGCATGATAAATTTGAAATTCCTGAGAAAGACTCCAGTGGATGCTTAGTAGACAACTTTACCAGTTTCCAGAGAGCCTTTTGGTTTCTGGAAAAGAATGTCTGTAGGCATTTTTTGTGAATCACACTTGTTTTCCGTGTGTCAAAATACCTAAACTAAATCAACTAAAGGAAGAAAGGTTTGTTTTGATGTATATTTTCAGGAGTTTTAGTTCATGGTTGGCCAGCATTTCTACTTTGGGGCCAACGTGAGGAAGAATATCATGTCTGGAACATATGGTAGAACAGAGGTGCACTCCTTATGGCATCCAGGAAGGAGGAAGAAAGATAAGGAGGGGAGGAGGAAAGAATGCATGTCTAGGAACAAGATAAGTCCTTCCTTGACATTCTCCTTCCTGCAACTAGACCATAGTCCGTTTCTACCCCACTTCTAGTGATATCCTCAAATTATGAATCCATCATTGAATTGATCCAAGATCAAGAGCCAGTCACACAGATTATCTATTAAAACCAAAGGTAAAATTTTAAAACTTTACTGCCAAGCACTCAGAAGTGCTACTACTGATTGCTCAGAATTTTCACTCTTCATCTCATTCCCATGAAGCCTGTACCTCACAAGTCCTCCAAAATCCAAAGGATAGGAGTAAATAGTGTTTATAGTCCTAATGAGAGGAGACTAGGGAAAAAGCCAAAAGCTACATACCCAATATAGAGTACCCTAAAGATCTTGGTCTTCCAAGTTTCTCCAGTAGTAAAAAGTTTGAAAGCTATATGCCCTGCAGGATACATCCACACTAACACAGTGCAACTAAAGAAAACCCAGTTTAACAACAACAACAACAACAAAAAAAAAAGCATGGGTATGGGAGGGAGAGGATTGGTAGATTAAAATAACAATAAAAACATCCTAAAATGTAAGTTACTTTCCATATCTGTCTCAGCAGGCAGCTAGGCCTTTAGCAAATGAGCCTTCATGGAACATTTTAGATTCAAACTATGTCTTAGTTTTGTTTCCTATTGTAGGGATAAAATACTCTGACAGAAACACATGGGAATAAAAGGATTTATTTTAGCTGACAGTTCCAGGTTATAGTCTATCATAGCAGAGAAATCAGAGTGGCAAACTTGAAGCAACTGACCATGCTATAGTCAGGAACAGAGAGTGGATGTGTGTGTACTTCAGCACACTTTCCACTTTGCCACTCTTTAATCTCTTTTTGTTTCTTTCTTTGTTTGTTTTTTTGAGACAGGGTTTCTCTGTGTAGCCCTGTGACATGGGATTTCCCTCTGTTTGCTGTGAATATGTTTTATTACCATTGGTTAATAAAGAAACTGTCTTGACCTATGGCAGGGCAGAATATAGCAAGGTGGGAAATCCAAGCAGAGATAGAAGAGGAAAGAAGGTGGAGTCTGGGAGAATGTAGCTATCAAAGGAATAGCATGCCAGCACCAGTAAGCCACAGTCTCATGGCAATACATAGATTAATAAAAATGGGTTAATTTAAGATGTAAGAGCTAGCTAGGAATATGCCTGTATGATTATTTGGGTCTGGATGGCTGGAAATGAAGTGCAGTCTCCGTTTACAGCCCTAGTTGCCCTGGAACTCACTCTGTAGACCTGACTGGCCTCAAATTTAGAGATCGGCCTGGCTCTGCCTGGTGAGTGCTGGGTGATAAGTATTGGATCCTCAGTTATTAGGTATCCTTCACCAGTGCAGTAAGCCAGTCAAGTTGAATTAATAAGTCCAGGTTTAATAAACAGAGCAAAGCAACTCCCCGGTGACTCTCAGAAAGGCAGGAGAGGAAATCACATGGTGGGTCTTGGTGTAGGAGGTTCCTTTGTCTATGTGTTGCTTTTATTGGTTGAACAAGTTTCTAGACACAAATACAGAGTTTAACATGGCTTTTTGCTGTTTGCTGGCAGTGTGCCGCACAGAGTTTTTCCCGACTCAGCAGCAGTACCAAAAAAAAAAAAAGCCGCGTAGTTTTAAAACCCAGCTTCCTGGGCTGTACTGCCGGGTGTTTCTGTGCCTGGGAGGAAAGTATCTGAGATCATGCCCGTGGCTGAGCTCTGCCTGCCTGGGCAGACTGCGGGATCAGGCTTGGGCAGGCGGGAGAGCATGGCGGATTCCTGCCACCATACATAAAGATGTTTCCAGGCTGTCCAGTGCTCTGTGTGGCAGATTTGGCTGTAACTCAGAAAAAAAGAGGTTATAAACTGCTGAGCATGGCTCCTACCTGGCAGCCCCAAAGCTAGCAAAAATGTTATGTCCACCATTTTGAAATTGGAGAGAGACAGAGGCAACATCCAGAGCAGCTGCAACCAAGCTGCTTAGCATTTTAAAAGCTCTCCAAGACAGTAGAGAATTACAGACAATTCAATAGGACAGATTCAGACATCAGTGACCTCTAAATGGATCACAATGTTGTATAAATGTATGTAGGCTTGTGAGAGAAAAGATAAAGAGTATACAGAGTCATAGAATAAAGTTAATGCTTTAAAAAAAAGGGTAAAGTCTTTAAAGAGACGAGACACAGTACATACAGTCATAGATTAAAAGGAAGTAAAACAAATAAGCCATGTAAAAAATGAAAAATTCACAGAGAGTCTGGATTCTGTGTATTCTTTAAATTTTTTGACTGTGAAGGAGCTAAGTACAGAGAGATGTTTCATTGTGTGGGCTGCTAAGCCAAACCAGAATGTATATTAAAAAGGTATTATGTCTTCAGAATTTGGGCCTAAGGATATGATGCTTTGAAAAAGAGGTTCTTCTGTTTTCACAGAGAATGAGACCCTGTGGATTGCTTCTAGACCAATAGGGTATGATAGACCACGCCTTCCTGAAAGGTTGCTGTAAACACCCTCAAAAATTTCTTTGCCCAACTGCTGACTGAGATAAACCTAACACACAGGATATACCATAAAAGACCCGATTAACATCGCATACAGCACAAAGCAGTTTGGAGAGAAAAAACTGTGCCCATATTCCCAAATATTGTTTATAAATGTTCTTTTACATTTAAAGGGGGGCATGATATAGATAGGAATAATTTGCATTGATATGAATCTTAATTTACTGATACTAATTTAAGGTCAGTCTTGTTATATGTATATTTCTGCTCTTGATTAAGGTATTGTAATTGTGTATTCATTTAAAAATGTATAATTAGGAAATATAGATTAATAGATAATCATCTATAATAGCCAAAGTTGGTAGTCATGTTAGATTTTCTAGATGTGCATAGATATATTTTAGATAGACATTATTCATATCTTTCAAAGACTACAGAATATGGCATTTAAAATGTTTTAATAACCTAGGGCTTTTCATGACAATGAGACACATCTGCTCCTGGCAGCACCAGATACTTCAAGAGGAAGATGGGCATCAAAAAGGCTCCTTATGGAGTTTGATAGCCATTTCGGCAAGAAACTGCTCTTGCTTGGACTGTTGCATAAACTGGACCTAAAGAACCCACAGAGAGAGGACTGCTGAACTTGCCTAAAGGTGAGATGGTCCTTTGGAGTTCCTGTTTCATAAAAGAGTCTGCGAGACATTCTGCAGAACACAAAAGAAAGTGACTAAACTGTCTTTGGAATTTCCTGCTTCATGGAAATGTCTGCTGGATGCTATGGGCCTGTAGGCTGAAGATGGATACCTCAACGGTACAAAAGAACTTTGGGTGACTGTCCAGGCAGCGAGATGTCTCTCTCAATTCCAGAGTTTTGGAATTTGCTTACAATGTACTTCCTGTTTACATAGGTAATATATCCTTCTGGAGTCTTTGATGGAGTTATAGAATTTATAGTTACAGATTTCGTTAGTTATAAACTGTAATTCTTGCTTGATAACTGTTTTGTTGTGTGTACTTTTACTATGTTAAAGTTAAAGCCTTCCTTTTGTTTAAACAGTAAAGGGGAAATTGTGTAGGAGGTTCTTCTGTCTATGTGTTGCTTTCATCTGTTGATAAAGAAACTGCCTTGGCCTTTTGATAGGGCAGCACTTAGGTAGGTGGAGTAGAGAGAACTGAATGCTGGGAAGAAGGGTAGATGGAGAGCTGCCATGGAGCTGCCAGGTCAGACACGCTGAATCCTTCCCAGTAAGCCACGACCTCGTGGTGATCACAGATTATTAGAAATGGGTTAATTCAAGATGTGAGAGTTAGCCAATAAGAGGTTAGAGATAATGAGCTAGGCAGTGTTTAAGTGAATACAGTTTCTGTGTGATTATTTTGGGTGTAAGCTAGCTGGGCAGGACGAACAAAGGGCACCGATGCTCCCATCAACGAGGTCTGGCAACCAAGTCTTAAATCCTGTAGGTATGCTCTTAGCAGCCCCAAGAGAGGATCTTTTCTTTTCTTTTCTTTTCTTTTTCTTTTTCGATTTTTTTGAGACAGAGTTTCTCTGTAACTTTGGAGCCTGTCGTTGAACTAACTTTTGTAGACCAGGCTGGCCTCAAATTCACAGAGATCCACCTGCTTCTGCTTCCCAACTGTTGGGATTAAAGACATGTGCCACAACCCACTAGCTGGAAGTCTTTCTTTGGGCAAGGTCTGGAGAGGGCAGATCCGGGAGCTGCTGTTTGGCACACTGAGGGTAGGATTTGTAATGGGCCCTCCCAACACTGGGCATGGCCCTGTGCCACAGTCTCTCTACTCTTAGAAAGTTCAGGATTCCCTACTGTGCTGGATAGTTTTGTATCGACTTGACACACACTGAAGTCATCTGAGCAGAGGGAAGCTCAGTTAAGAAAATGCTTCCATAAGATTGGGCTGTACACAAGCCTGTAGGGATTTTTTTTTATAAGGGAGGTTCCCAACCCATTGTGGGCTGTTTTGTTCTGGGTTCTATAACAAAGCAGGTTGTGTAAGCCTTGAAGAAGTAAGCCTTATAATAAGCAGCATGCCTCCATGGTCTCCGCATCAGCTCCTGCCTCCATGTTCCTGTCCTGTTTGACTTCCTGTCCTAGCTCCCTGTGATGATGAACAGTGATACAGAAGTATAAGCTGAAATAAATAAACCTTTTCCTTCCCAAGTTGCACAGAATAAGACACCTATGTAGGAATGCTTGCCTCTCATAGTAGGTAGGTCTTCCCACTATTAAGGCAATCCTCCTATCTCCACCACCCCAACTTGCACTTGCTCTAAACAGTCTTTCATTGAGATTCACTTCTCAGGTGATTTGAGATTGGGTCAAACTTTGAATTAAAACTAACCATCACGAACAAGAACATCTAATAGATTTTGATATTTTAAGTGATCTGAGACTTTGCCCATTAAAGACTAAAGTTGTTTTCTAACAAATAGTTGGAAAATCACTGCTTTCCTATGCTATTCTGTGAACTTTGCTTTTAGGAGAAACTTAGGAGGAAACAAACCTATTTAAAAAGCAAAGTTGAAACTTGCTCTATTTTTTCATTTGTAGGTATCTATAGAATTGTATTAGCATTGATAAAAGCTAAAGAAATTGAACAGTAAACATTTAATGAACACCTATATATAAACCCCAATTTATTATTATTATTTTATTGCTTTAAAAAATACCAATCCAAATTCCCACTCCCTCCCCTCTTCCCGTACCCTCCCACTCCTCCCCCTGCAATCCTAAGAGAGGACAAGGTGATCTGCCCTTGGCAGGTTCAAGGACCTCCTTACTACATCTAGGTTGAGCAACGTATACATTCAAAGAGAATAGGATCCCCAAAAGCCAGTACATGCAGTAGAGACAAATCCCAGTGCCACTGTCAGTGACCCCTCAGTCCGCCCCAGCTGTCAACCATATTCAGAGGGACTAGTTTGATCCCATGCTCATTCACTCCCAGGCTAGTTGGAGTTGGTGAGCTCCCATTAGCTCAGGCACACTGTCTCAGTGGGTGAACCCCTCATGGTCTTGACTTCCTTGCTCATATTTTCCCTCCTTCTGCTCTTCAATTGGACCTTGGGAGCTCAGTCCAGTGCTTCGATGTAGTTCTCTGCCTCTGTTTCCATCTATTGTTGGATGAAGGTTCTATGGTGATATGTAAGGTGATCATCAGTCTTGACTACAGGACAAGGCCAGTTCAGGCACCCTCTCCTCTATTGCTTAGGGTCTTAGCTGGGCAAACCCCAGTATTTTATGTGTTTAATTTATTGATAACAGGACAGAACTTTTTATTTATTTATGGTTTTTTGAGACAGGATTTCTCAGTGTAGCCTTGGCTGTCCTAGAACTTGCCCTCTTAACCAGGATGGCCTCCAACTCAGCGATCAGTCAGCCTCTGCCTCCTGTGTCCTGGCATTAAAGGCATGTGCCGCCACCACCCGGCTAGGACATAGCTTTCTTAATGGAATTTTTAACTTGAGAAAAACAACTTTTAGTATGTTTGGCTATTAAAGTGTCAAGAGATTTCAAAACTCATCCGGTGGTGGTGGTACATACCTTTAGTCCCAGCATTAGGGGAGACAGAGGCTGGTGGATCTTTTGAGTTTGAGGCCAGCCTTGTCTACAGAGTTCCAGGACAGCTAGGGCTACACAGAGAAACTCTGCCTCGACACCTACCCCGTTCCCCCCAAAAGATAGGGTCGTCCTATGTAGCTCATGCTAGCCTAAGATCTTCCTGTGTTGGTAACCCTTTCTGCCAATAATAATACATACATACATAAATATAAATAATTGTACACATATGCACAGTATAACATGAAGAAAACAAGAAAAACTAAATATAAGGGGAAGCAGGACTGAATGCAGGTACTAGATGTAAATTACTGAAGGGTATAAAGTTGATTGTTTTTCTAATTCTAGTTCTGTCATAGACTTTGATTTTGGTGGTAGATAAGTACATGAAATACATTTGGTGCTGAAAAGTCTAGTGGGAAGCTTCACAGTTTCTGTTTCAAATGCCAATTCTAACTGGCTAAGTTCACTAAATTGTGTAGACTACGGTTTGGTTATTTTGGTATGTGATATTTTTATTTGCAATTTTTTTTTTTTTGATTTTTCGAGACAGGGTTTCTCCGCAGCTCTTTTGGTTCCTGTCCTGGAACTAGCTCTTGCAGACCAGGCTGGCCTTGAACTCACAGAGATCCGCCTGCCTCTGCCTCCCGAGTGCTGGGATTAAAGGCGTGCGCCACCACTGCCCGGCATTTGCAAAATTTTTTAAAAATGAATTTTTAAAAGGTTCTTATTATAGATGTCAAAGTAGCTTAAATTCTCAAAAATAGGATAAACCTGATAGACTGATACCCAGAAGTATACTAAGTTGTTTCTAATGATTGAAGTTTTACTGAAGGTAATTTACTTTGTTTTCTTAGTTTATCAAATCCATTGTTTTAAATTTTCTGGGTTTTTGTTTGTTTGTTTTTGTTTTTTGAAACAAGGTTTCTTTGTGTATTCCTGGTTGTCCTGGATCTCAGAGATTTTTCTGTCTCTGCCTCCTTAGTTTGGGATTAGCGTTCTATGCCACTCCCCCCCCCCCAGCTCAGCATGTTGTTTTAAATGTATTCATTTTCTTCTTATTTGGAAATACTTTTTTACACACTATGTTCTAATTTCCATTTCCCCTCCCAAATCCTCTCTACTTTCTCACCCTTCTAGATCCATTCCTCCTTTTTCTCTCTCTTAAAAAAGATAGGCCAGAAAACCAAAAACAAGCAAACAAAAATAAAACAAAATGAATATAAATAGCAACAAAAACAAAGAGGACAAAAAGCATACAAACATGAAACATAAAATTTCAAAATGACCAATAAGGCAACAAACACCCAAATGAAACAACAAAAGATCTCCAGAATTACCTTTCAGTTCATTTTGTTGTCCATCTACTAGTAGGCATGGGACCTACCCTTAAAGTGTGGTTTGTATATCTACACTAATTTTTCATTTTTCAGCAGTTGTCAATAGGTGATGGCTTCTTGATTAGGAATGGGTGCTGATGTCTACTTTCCCTTCTCAGCACTGGTACCCTGTCTGCATTAGACCTGTGCAGGCCCCTCACATGCTGCTGTATTCTCTGGAGTTCATATGTGCAACAGTCCTGTTGTTTCCCTTGGTGGCATCCAACCCCTCTGGCTCTTCTTCTGCATAGTTTCCTGAGTCCTGAGGGGAGGGTTTATTTGAAGACGTCCCATTTAGGACTGAGTGTTCCAAGGTCTCTCGCTCTCTGTGGGTTGTCTGGTTGTGGGTCTCTGTATTAGTTTCCATATACTGTAGGAAAAAGCTTCTCTGATAATTGAGTGAGACACTGATCTGTAGGTATAACAATGTTACTAAGAGTCATTTTATTGCTTCTTTAATTGTTCCTTTATCAGAACAATAATCAAAATTTTAAATCTTTTAAGCTTTACATTAATTTGAAATTTAAAAAATTATATCCCTTAAAATGACCATCAAAAAAGTTGTATCCCACAGCAGAAAATAAATTATGAATTATTTACAATTCTTTGCATCAGGTCAGGTCCTTCTCATGGCAGTCTTCTTTAAAGAAGCTATGAGCTGGGCGTGGTGGCACTGGGCTGAATCCCAGTGCATGGTAAGTTGCTGCAGGAAGATCAGAAAAGAAACCAGAAAGTTCCAAGGACATAGCAAGTGAAGGCTTACTTTTTCAAGGTCAGTTTGTGTATCTGGTGTGTGTGTGTGTGTGTGTGTGTGTGTGTGTGTGTGTGTGTGGGGTGGGGTAGTTCCCAGAGTGAGCCCTGCAAACTCAGTTTTCAGTAGACCATGTTTTCTGTTCTTTGACTCTTGGAAAACTAAGTTCTTTGTTTTTAGTAGACACAGTACATACCCTATAGTAGTCTGCCACTTCTCTCTTCCTGTGTTTTCTGTTTTATGATCCTGTCTGTCCTTTGTGCTTTGTACTAAAGGAGGTTTTAAAATGAAATCAGAGAAAAATCATTGACTATTTATAACCCTTTGAATTGCTTGACTGGTAGAGATTTCTTGTTTATACTTGTTTTAAAAGTAAGTTTATAAATTAATTTTTTTAACAGTGCTGGAGACTAAACCCATTACACATGTTAGGCACATATTCTACCTAATCTCTAGCCTTCTGAAGGCTTTCTCAAACATTAGAACGTTGTTGTAAACTGGAGCCATCTGGGCAAAATGCCAAACTACAACTTTGTCCTTTAGCTGGTTGCAATATATGATGTCACAATTGGTTAGCTTGCTGAATTTGGAAGGAATGTACATATAAATCCTTTTTAAAAATTCAAAAGTTGTTAAGTCTGAGAGTTTTTAGTCTCTACTAATAATAAAGGGACAAGTTACTGGTGAGAGGTGGGAGGCTGTTTTCAAAGTGAGTGGATTTGTGTTGATTAAGTAGTGAAGATGGCTGTCAGTAATGTTACCCTATTTCTAAAGTTTTGGAAAGAACTAATATTGAATACCTTATCTATGAACATTATGCACATAAAATGTATACAAGGCTTTCCTAGAGAGTGAGGAAAATGTAGTTTAGAAGGCAGTAACCCTAGGTTCCACTGAGCCACATCTTTAAGAAGACAGCTTTTCCTCAGCTCCAGGTTCCTCACATG
Organism: Microtus oregoni; assembly: GCF_018167655.1. NCBI lineage: Eukaryota > Metazoa > Chordata > Mammalia > Rodentia > Cricetidae > Microtus > Microtus oregoni. The sequence goes on from NW_024543077.1 coordinate 20,781,134, forward strand.
AAAAATATAGTAACTATGTCTACTCCTAGTAACAGGTTAGGATTGTGTGGGAAATAAAACTGGGAAGATAAACTACTATCATCTGTTTTTAAATGAACTTAACATATTGTATTTCATGATAGTCTATTCTGTCTGCAAGGCCTAGCCAGATGCATTAAAAACCCTACCTCAGATTCATTCCAGCTTTACCAAACAGTTATAAAGCAGGTTCTATTTTTTTTAAGATTTATTTATTTATTACGTATACAGTGTTCTGCCTATATGCATTCCTGCAGGCCAGAAGAGGGTACCAGATCTCATTACAGATGGCTGTGAGCCACCATGTGGTTGCTGGGAATTGAACTCAGGACCTTTGGAAGAGCAGGCAGTGCTCTTAACCACTGAGCCATCTCTCCAGCCCCATAAAGCAGGTTCTAATAAGTGAATTCTTTAAAAGAATTATTTTTTGAGACACTATATAACCCTGACTGTTCTGGAACTCAGAAATCCACCTGCTTCTGCTCCCTAGTGCTGGGATTAAAGACATGTCCGACCATGCCCAGCTAAAAGTAAGGAAGTTCTGATATTTATAGTTGGAAAGTTTTGAGTTATAAAATCGATGTAGGAAAACTATTTCTAAAACTCTTTGCTATGTTTGAGTCTAGGAGAAATCAAATATGAGGTTGTTTGTTCTGTAAAATTGGTTAGAACTAAGCTACAGTTGATTGATTTTCTTTTAAAAGAAAGTTTAAAAAAACATATAAAATGTTATTTGTGGGAGGAAACAAAAGATCTTTTGAGACAGGATCTCCAGTAGCCTAGACTGGCCTTTCACTCCCTGTGTAGCTGAGAATGACTTTGAAGTTTTGATGTTCCCACTTCTATCTCCTCTTGAGTACTGAGGCCTGGTTTTATGTGATGCCAGAGATAAAACACATGCAAGCACCAATACATGGTGCATGCAAGGCAAATCATCTTAACAAACTGAGCTACATCCCCAGCCCCCAAATCAGCACCTTTATTAGTGTGGTATATGGCTTCATTGCTTCTCTTCCTAGTCTTATGTTGTACTTCCAGTCTGAATTACTTATGGTTTTAAAAATACATTGTTTTTTCCTTTTCCATGGCTTTTCAACACCCTGTTGTCTCTCCTTACAAGACTCTGTATCTCTGCATCTTTATTTTTCTCAGATTTCTTACTGGTCTTTCACTCAACCCCAAGACTATTTTTGGAAAATAAGCAGGTAATAGGGAAGTTACCCTGAAATGCCAGGTCAAGGGTTGGGTTCTGTTGTCTGGTTTCTAGGAAGCCCTGTGGAGTGTTAGAGAGAGAAATGATGAACAGGGCCCCCTCAATTTTAAATTAGCAAGCAATAAAAAAAATTGGGTTATATTTTAAGTAAAAGTGAGAAAGGAGGAAGTTGAATTTGCTAGAATAAATGTTGGGAGGTGGACAGTATTAAGAGGCTAGAAATTTGAAATCAAGTACTCGGCCATTTTAGTGTCCAGCAACATTTTGTACTGCTACAACTTTTTTCTTACAAGATTTTGAAACAAGACAGATTATTAAATTTTTTTGATCTATTCTTCGAGAAGTTTAAACATGCATATAATGTATTTGATCCTATTGACTCGTGGTCCCTTGTACTCTCCGCATTTGTCCAGTAAGAGAAGAACTGTCCCTGTGCATTTGGGTGTAGGGCCATCCAATGAACTATTGCTAAGCTACTAGAGGCCGCATACCTGAAGAAACTTGACTCCTATTCACAGTGGGAGTTGACTCGCAGTCAGCTGCCAATAGCTCTCAGCTAGGGAAGGAGCATCATAAGTGCATCCCCATCAATGCTGGAATTTGCCTCTCTTGATCTTGTACAGGCAGCTGCAGCTATCAATGCCCCAGTCATGTCCAGAAAACACTATTTCACATGAGCCCTTTCCAGCCTCTGTCTCTTTAGTCTTTCCAACCCCCTTATTCCTTGATAGTCTCTGAACCTTGCAGGGAGGGGGAGTGATGTAGATACCACACTTGGGACTAAACATTCTGTGGCTAATTTATTGTCTACAGTTTGACTAGTTGTGATTCCCTATATCAATTGTTGTCTACTGCAGTAAAATAACCTCTCTAATGAGGCAAACTAAATAGTGGTAAGATTGTTTGGTAGTTATTCAGGTCCTGACCACTATTTCCACCACTAAACTAGAACTCAGTGATTAACTTGTAGTTCTGATGGTTTTATTTTCTTTCATTTAAAAGCAATTTTCTTTTTTTTTATTACTTAAAAACATACCAATCCATATTCCCACTCCCTCCCCTCCTCCCAGTTCCCTCCCTCTCCCTCCACAGACTCTCCCCCACCCCTCCAACCCTAAGGGAGTGCCATGCACTGATGAAGGAAGGTCATTGGCTAATAAAGAAACTGCCTTGGCCCATTTGATAGGCCAGCCTTTAGGTGGGTGGAGTAAACAGAACAGAATGCTGGGAGGAAGAGGAAGTGAGCTCAGATGCGAGGCGCTGCTCTCCAGAGCAGACACTACGAAGCTCCGACCCAGGATGGACGTAGGCTGGAATCTTCCCGGTAAGCGCACCTTGGGGTGCTACACACATTAATAGAAATGGGTAATCAAGATGTAAGAATTAGCCAGTAAGAAGCTAGAGCTAATGGGCCAGGCAGTGTTTAAATGAATACAATTTGTGTGTTGTTATTTCGGGGGCATAAGCTAGCCAGGCGGCCAGGAGCCGGGCTGTGGGAAGAGGTCCACAGCTCCCTCACTACAATGCACCCTGCCCTGTGGAAAGTCCAAGGCTCTCCCTACTACTTCTAGGTTGAGCAAGGTTTACATCCAAAGAGAATAGGATCCCATGAAGCCGGTATATGGAGTAGAGACACATCCCAGTGTCACTATCAGTGGCCCCTCAGCCTGCCCCAGCTGTTAACCCTCTTCAGGGGGGCTTGGTTGTTCCCATACTCATTCACTGCCAGTCCAGTTGGAGTTGGTGAGCTACCGTTAGCTCAAGCAAACTGTTTCAGTGGATAACCCCCTCATGGTCTTGAATTTCTTGCTCATACTCTCACTCCCTCCACTCTTCAACTGGATCTTGGGAGTTCAGTCTAGTGCTCCGATGTGGGTCATTGCCTCTGTTCCCCATCTGTTGTTGGACGAAGGTTCTATGGTGATATTTAAGATAATCATCAGTCTAACTACAGGGTAAGGTCAGTTCAGACATCCTCTCCTCTGTTGCTTAGGGTCTCTGCTGGGTTCATTGCTGTGGATTCTTGGGCATTTTTCTAGAGCCAGTTTTCTTGCTAACTCCATAATGGCTCCCTCAATCAAGATACCTCTTTCCTTGCTCAAGTTCTCCTCCATCCCCCCTTTTCCCCGCATCCCTGCCCCCCTGCTCCCAAATTATTGTCTGATTCCAATTTCCAGGTGGGTCTATATATATTTTTCTTTGGGTTTACCTTATTACTTAGTTTGTCTAGGATCCTGAGCTATAGGCTCGTTGCCCTTTGTTTATGACTAGTATCCACTTATGAGTGAGTACATACCATATTCATTTTTTTGGGGGGTCTGAGTTACCTCACTCAGGATGATGTTTTCTAATTCCATCCATTTGCATGCAAAATTCATGTCATTATGTTTTACTGCTGAGTAGTACTCTAATGTGTAGATGTGTCCCACTTTCTTTATCCATTCTTCAGTTGAGAGGCGTCTGGGTTGTTTCCAGGTCCTAGCTATTACAAATAATGCTGCTATGAGCATAGTTGAACAAATGCTCTGGTAGTACGATTGAGCATCTTTTGGATATATTCCCAAGAGTGGAATTGCTGGATCCTGAGGGAGGTTGATTCCCAGTTTTCTGAGGAACTGCCACACGGATTTCCAAAGTGGTTGCACAAGTTTGCATTCCCACCAGCAATGGATGAGTGTTCCCCTTGCTCCACAACCTCTCCAGCATAAGCTATCATTAGTGTTTTTGATCTTAGCCATTCTTACAAATGTAAGATGGTATCTCAAGGTTGTTTTGATTTGCATTTCCCTGATAGCTAAGGACTAAGAACAAGTCCTTAAGTATCTTTTGGCCATTTGAAATTCTTCTGTTGAGAACTCTCTGTTTAGTCAGTTTACCACTTTTTAATTGGGTTACTTAGAATTTTAATGTCTAATTTCTTGAGTTCTTTATATATTTTGAAGATCAGACCTTTGTCTGGTGTGGGGTTGGTGAAGAATTTTTTCCCATTCAGTAGGCTGCCTTTTTGGCTTATTAACTGTGTGCTTTGCTTTATAGAAGCTTCTCAGTTTCAGGAGGTCCATTTGTTGAAGATGCTTTCTTTTTTTCCATTGTATAATTTTTGCTTTCTTGTCAAAAATCAGGTGTTCATAGGTGTGTGAATTAATATTCAAGTCTTCAATTTGATTCCATTGGTCAACGTCTCTGTTTTCATGCCAATACCAAGCTGTTTTCATTAGTGTAGCTCTGTAATAGAGTTTGATGTCAGGGATGGTAATGCCTCCGGCAGTTCCTTTATTATACAGGATTGTTTTAGCTATCATGGGTTTCTTGTTTTTTTATCTGAAGTTGAGTATCCTTCTTTCAAGGTCTGTGAAGAATTGTGCTGGGATTTTGATGGGGATTGCATTGAATCTATAGATTGCCTTTGGTAAGATTGCTATTTTTACTATGTTTATCCTTCCTATCCAAGGGCATGGGAGAGCCTTCCATTTTCTGGAAATTTCTTTCTTCAAAGACATAAAGTTCTAGTCAAATATGTCTTTCACGTCCTTTGTTAGTGTTACACCTAGATATTTTATGTGATTTGTGGCTATTGTGAAAGGTGATGTTTCTCTGATTATCCTCTCAGCTTCTTTATCCTTTGTGTATAGGAGAGCTAATGATTTTTTTGAGTTGATCTTTTATCTTTTATCTTTTATCCTGCCACTTCACTGAAGATATTTATCAGCGTAGGAGTTCTCTGGTAGAATTTTTGGGCTTACTGATATACACTATTATATCATCTGCAAATAATGAAAGTTTAACTTCTTCCTTTCCGATTTGAATTCCCTTGATCTCCTTATTTTGCCTTATTGCTATTGCTAAAACTTCAAGAACTGTATTGAAGAGATATGGAGAGAGCCTTGTCTTGTTCCTGATTTTAGTGGAATAGCTTTGAGTTTCTCTCCATTTAATTTGATGTTAGTTGTCGGCTTGCTATATATTGCTTTTATTATATTTAGATATGATCCTTGTATCCCTAATCTCTCCAAGACCTTTATCATAAAGGGGTTTTGAATTTTGTCAAATGCTTTTTCTGCAGCCAACAAAATGATCATGTGTTTTTTTTTCTTTCAGTTTGTTTATATGACGGATTACATTGATTTTCGTATGTTGAACCAGCCCTGCATCTCTGGGATGAAGCCTACTTTGATCATAATGGGTGATTTTCTTTGATGTGTTCTTGAATTTGGTTTGCCAGAATTTTATTGAGAATTTTTGAATCCATGTTCATGAGTGAGATTGGTCTGTAATTCTCTTTCTTGGTTGAGTCTTTGTGCAATTTTGGTATCAAGGTAACTGTAGCTTCTTCAAAAGAGTTTGGCAGTGTGAAACACATTAAGGAGTATAGGTATTAGCTCTTCTTGGAAGTTCTGGTAGAATTCAGCACTAAAACCATTTGGCCCTGGGCTGTTTTGGTAGGAAGGTTTTTTGATAGGAGCTTCTATCTCCTTGTGGTATATAGGTCTATTTAAGTTGCTTACCTGGTCTTGATTTAATTTTGGTAGGTGGTATCTGTCTAAAAAATTGTTCATTTCTTTTACTTTTTCCAGTTTTGTGGAGTACAGATTTTTGTAGTAGGACCTAATGATTCTCTGAATTTCCTCAGTATCCATTATTATGTCCCCCTTTTCATTTCTGATTTTGTTAATTTGGATGTTCTCTCTCTGTCTTTTGATTAGTTTGGATAAGGGTTTGTCAATCTTGTTGATTTTTCTCCAGGAACCAGCTTTTTGTTTCCTGGATTCTTTGGATTGTTTTCTGTGTTTCTATTTTGTTGATTTCAGCCCTCAACTTGAATATTTTCTGTCTTCCTCTGCTTTTGGGTAAGTCTGCTTTTTTTTTTTTTTTCTAGAGCTTTCAGGAATGCCGTTAGGTCATTGATGTGAGCTTTCTCCATTTTTCTTATGCGGGCACTTAGTACTATGAACCTCTTAGCACTGCTTTCATAGTGTCTCATAGGTTTGGGTATGTTGTGTCTTCATGTTCTTTCTTTCTTTTTTTTTGGTTTTTCAAGACAGGGTTTCTCTGTGGTTTTGAAGCCTGTCCTGGAACTAGCTCTTGTAGACCTGGCTGGTCTCGAACTCACAGAGATCCGCCTGCCTCTGCCTCCCGAGTGCTGGGATTAAAGGCGTGCACCACCACCGCCCGGTGTGTCTTCATTTTCATTGAATTCAAGGAAGATTTTAATTTATTTCTTTTTCGACCCAGGAGTGGTTCACTAGTTGACTGTTCAATTTCCATGAGTTTGTAGGCTTTCTGAAAGTATTGTTGAATTCTAACTTTACTCCATGGTGATTTGATAAGACACAGTGGATTACTTCAATATTTTTTTATATCTGTGGGTGTTTGCTTTGTTACCGAAAATGTGATCAATTTTAGAGAAGTTTCCATGAGATGTTGAGAAGAAAGTATATTCTTTTTTGTTTGGGTGGAATGTTCTATTGATGTCTGTTAAGTCCGTTTGATTCATTACATGTTAGTTCTCTTATTTCTCTGTTTAGTTTCTGTCTGTTTGACCTGTCCATTGTCGAGAGAAGATTGTTGAAATCTCCTACTATTAGTGTGTGGGGTTTGATGTGCAATTTAAGTTTCAGTAATGTTTCATTTACATATGTGGGTGCTCTTGAATTAGAGACATAGATATTCAGGATTGAGACTTCATCTTGTTATGAGTATAAAATGTCCTTCTCCATCTCTTCTGATTGATTTTAGTTTGAAATCAATTTTGTTAGCTATTAGGTTTAGCCACATCTGCTTGTTTCTTAGGTCCGTTTGATTGGAAAACCTTTTCTCAACCCTTTACTCTGAGGTAGTGTCTGTCTTTGAGGTTGAGGTGTGTTTCTTGTAAACAGAATGCTGGATCCTGTTTTCGTATCTATTCTCTTAGCCAGTGTCTTTTTATAGGTGACTTGAGTCCATTGATATTAAGCGATATTAATGACCAGTGGTTGTTAACTCTGGTTATCTTTTGGTAGTAGTGTTTGTGTGTTTCCCTTCTTTGGGTTATGTAGAAGGAGCTGCAGGCAGGCCTGCTTTTTGTCCTGCTTGACTCCTGCTTGACTAGCTTAGCCCCAGAAATAATAACACGGAAACTGTATTCATTTAAACACTGTCTGGCCCATTATTTCTAGCCTCTTTTGGCTAACTCTCACATCTTGATTAACCCATTTCTAATAATCTGTGTTGCACCACGAAGTGGTGGCTTACTGGGAAGATTCTAACCACCATCTGTCTTGGGTAGGAGAAGCATGGCATCTGCCTCACTGCCTTCTTCCTCACAGCATTCTGTTCTGTCTTCCCCGCCTACCTATGTTCTGACCTATCAGGCCAAGCAGTTTTCTTTAATGAAAGCAACAGATAGATAGAAGACCCTCCTATATCAGGGTTATGCTGGTGGGGAGGGGTTATCAGATGGCTGAGTTATTGTGGGTATAGTTAGCTTCTTTGGGTCATGGCTTTCCTTCTAGTACTTTCTGTAAGGCTGGGTTTGTGTATATGTATTGTTTAAATCTGTTTTGTCATTGAATATCTTGTTTTCTCCATCAATGGTGAATGAAAGCTTTGCTGGGTACAGTATTCTGGGCTTGCATCCGTGGTATCTTAGTGTCTGCAGCACATCTATCCAGGACCTCTGGCTTTCATGGTTTCCACTGAGAAGCCAGGTATAATTCTAATAGGTTTTCCTTTATATGTTAATTGACCTTTTTCTTTTACAGCTCTTAGTATTCTTTCTTTGTTCTGTATGTTTTGTGTTTTGATTATTATATGGTGAGGGGATGTTTTTTTTTTTTTTAATCCAGTTTATTTGGTGTTCTCTAAGCTTCTTGTACCTTTTTAGGTTGGGAAAGTTTTCTTCTATAATTTTGTTGAATATTTTTTCTGTGCCTTTGAGCTGGAATTCTTTTTTTACCCCTATTATTCTCAGGTTTGGTCTTTTCATGTTGTCTCAGATTTTCTGAATGCTTTGTGTTAAGAATTTGTTGGATTTAGTGTTTTCTTTGTCCACTGAGTTTATTTCCTCAATAGAATCTTCAGTGCTGGAGATTCTTTCTTCAACTCTTGTATTTTGTTAGTTATACTTGTCTCTGTAGGTCCTGTTCATTTACCCAGATTTTCCATTTCCAGAGTTCCCTTGGTTTATGTTTTCTTTATTACCTCTATTTCAATCTTCAAATCTTGAACTGTTTCCTTCACCTGTTTTATTGCTTTTTCTTGGTTTTCTTCTGTTTCTTTGAGGGATTTATTCATTTCTTCCAGCTTTTTGTTTATCTTCTTCTCTGTTTCTTTAAGGGAGTTTTTCACTTCCTCTTTAAGGGTCTTCATCATTTTCATTAAGTAATGTTTAAAGTCATTTTTTTTTCTATATCTTCTGGGGTAGGATGATCAAGTCTTCCTGTTGTGTGTCCGCTGGGTTCTGGTGGTACCATGTTGGAGGAGTTCTTCTTGGATTGGCGCCTTTCCATTTCTTCCTTCAAGTCTTATGACTCTTATGTTCACCAAGAATTGTCTCCAGGGAGTTAGCAGGGATGGATGCTTTGGGGTGGGGTAGATGGCTGTCTAGCAGACTAGCTCCCTGCTGGTGCTCCTATGTCTACCCAGTATTGGTCTCCATGGAGCTCGCAGGGAACAACGCATTGGGGATGGGGTAGATGGCTGTCTAGCAGATCAGCTTCCTATTGGTGCTCCTATGTCCACCAAGTATTGGTCTGCAAGAAGCCAGCAGGGAAGGACCTGTTGGGGTGGGGTAAATGGCTATTTAGTAGAACAGCTCCCTGCTGGTGCTAGGAATGCCTAAGGCACCTGGGGAGGGGGGCCCTGGCCTTTCTTTCATGTCTAGGTTTTAGGGAGTAGGCGTCTGTGATCCCAGGGCCACTATTGTCTCACCTTCTATGTCCACCAAGTACTAGTCTTTATGGAGCTCGCAGGGAATGACATGTTCTTTTGATGGTTTTAATAGTTTTGTGGTAAATGTATTTAACATCAGCTCATCCAGATGCATTTTGTATTGTTGGCTTCCTTTTGATATCAGCAGATGTCCATTTTAAAGCTTCCTAAATAGAGTGAAATGATAGCTATATTGATGTTTAGATGTATCCAGATCCAAGTAAACATACGACTTTTTGAGAAGGAAGTGTTATTTTTGTAAAGCAACTGGAATACACATGACTCTCTGAGGGTTTATAGTAGAACAGATTATATAGAAAAAAGATAAATAGCTTCATAGAGCAAAGGCGTCTTTAGTTTTATCTCATAAGGCCAACCAGTTCCATTTCTAGCTGTTGCTGAGGCTGGGGAGGAAAAAAAAGCCCAAAGATTTGCAGGAATAACCCTAAACTGGAATAAATAACTCATTTAACAAAAATGTCAACAAAAATTAATGAACTGATTATAACACTGTGGAGCTATCTCAGATTCACACACAGTATTTATTTGACTTTTAGAAGATACAAAAGATTGCTTTTGTAATTACCTCTATGTAAAACACTAGAAAAGATGAATCCGTAATTAGAAGCAACCAATTAGTGGTTACCTAGGGCTATGGTTAGGAATTGTCTGAGGGATGTTAAAAACCTTGTATGTTGTGATTATAGTGTTGTTTGTGAAGTTTGACCTGTTCACCAAAACACAGTTGAAACTCTCATGAAATGGGTACATACCTCAGTTAATGGGGGGGGGGGGGTTGGCATTTTATGTAAAAACTTTGATAGTGTCTAAGAGGAAGGATTTCCATAATTTTCATTTTTAAGTTCATAGTCTACAAGAATCTTAAATTGCAGCAACACCCACTTCCTTTGCACCACTTTCTTTCCTGAGCATGCAGGGACTTACTTAAACACTCTTGTGTTCTATGGTATTTTGTACCTCTTTCCCCTCTAGCACTTTGCAGATTTAACAGTATTTTGTTTCTTACACTTTCTGTGGGACCTTTTGTAAAAAGAGGAGGACCCTCCTCCTTCCCTTGCTCCTCCTGTGTTCTAATAATTTATGTTAACATATACCTAAGTCAGTAGCTTAGAACTCAAAGCAATCTATAAAACAGTCTGATCTTTCTAAAATCTGCATTTATTGTGTGTGTGTGTGTGTGTGTGTGTGTGTGTGCATCTGCGCCATGACATACATATAAAGATCAGAGGATAACTTTCAAGAGTTTGTTCTTTAAAAGAAACAAACAAAAAAAGTCAGGTATTTGGCTAAAGAGTGGTTAAGAGCACTGGCTGCTCCTCCAGAGGACCTGGGTTTGATTTCCAGCATCTACATGGCAACTCCCAATGCCTATAACTCCAGTTCCAGGGCTTCTGTGGGTACCAGGCACACACATGGTACACAAGCATGCATGCAGACAAAACACCCTTATACATGAAATTAGCAATTTAAAAAATTATCTTTTTAATTGCAGAAAGTCAGTTCTTGCCTCCTGCCTTGCTGAGGCAATGTCTGCCTTGTTTCTTTTGTACTCAGTATTCCATGTTAGCTGGCCCACAAGTTTTCAATCTTTTTTTTTCTGCCTTTTCCTCCCATTTTACAGTCAGAGTGCTGGGATTACAGGTATATACCACTACCTCCAGCTTTTTATGTGAGTTCCTGGAATGGAAGTCTGTTCATCACGTTTGGGACAGGGCTTCTCTGTGTAACAGCCCTGACTGGCCAGAATTCACTTTGTAGACCAGACTGGCCTTGGACTCAGATCTACCAGTACTACCTCCCTGCGGGGATTAAAGGTGTTCTCCACCACGCCCAGTTTTACTGGCAGGTTTGTTTACCCACTAAACCAGTAGTTTTCAACCTTCGTAGTGCTGCGACCCTTTAATATAGTTCCTCATGTTGTGGTGACCCCCCAACCATAAAATTATTTTCATTGCTACTTTGTAACTGTAATTTTGCTACTGTTGTGAATAGTAATGTAAATGTAAATATTTGCCAAAGTGGTTGCTACCCACAGGTTGAGAACCACTGCTTTCAACCATGTTACCAGCAACCCCTTCCTGCCCCTGGTCACCACCAAATGTCTTTTAACTCTTGTCTACACCTGACAGTTACTTTAAAATAAAACCACACTGCATTTTTAACATTTGAAATGAGATGGACAGCAGTAGGGCTTCTGTGTGTCAATGCAGGGTACTGCTGGAACTGATCTGACAGCGGTAGTCTCGCCTGTGCTATTGAAGAGGATAAGTGGGTGAGTGGAAAGAGGAGGAAAATAAGAGGTATATAAAAAGTAGAATAATCAGGGTTTAGATGATTAATTTGGCTAAGGAAGAGGAGATTTTTAAAAGAAAATTATCTATATTTGCTGTGAGGACCAAGAGAATATTAAGAGGAAAGGGGAGACAAGTCAGGAGTACTAATAGAAGACTTCATAGGTAAGCAGAGGAAAATGCCTGTGGCTCTTGAAGGGATGTGTGTAATGAGTCTTGTTGGACTTTCTTTGTACTGCCAGCCCCTAAGTAATAACTTGGAGACTTAAGTCATACTGTATGAAGAAGGTAGGAAAGTAATTAAGGAAACTGTGAGAGGAAATAGGTAGTAAGTAATTACAGTCACTTTTTTTGAACTGATAGGACATTTCACCATGAGCCTACTCAGAATTAAAATTGTGTTTTCTTTCATATTTTAAACTCTTTTATATGACTGCTGTTCTTTCAGACTTTAGTTATTAATATTTTAATACTTAGACTTTGTATTTAGATAATTTTGTAAACTTGTTATACTAATATTTAGTTCAACATATGCAGTTCAACATATTTTGTGGGTATTACATATACCCACAGATAAATTTTAGCCTTAAATATTGACTTAGAATTTTCCAAAGTAATAATCAAAAGTGTAACTTAATATTTGTGTTGGCTGGGGGATTGAACACTTGTTGTTAATTGCTCTTTCATATATTTGTTTTGCTTTGTTTGTCGGGACAGAGTTTTTGTGTGTATCCCTGGCTGTCTTGAACTAGCTCTGTAGAGCAGGCTGACCTCAAATTTAGAGTTCAGCCTGCCTCTGCCTCTGGAGTGCTAAGGTTGAAGGCATGCACAACCACTGCCCAGCTCAATTTTGTCTTTTTGAAGTTCCCGGTATGTTAACTAATTCTCAAATATTGCCTTATTGCCTCTGCAGGTTTGATAATGGGCTGCATTAAAAGTAAAGAAAATAAAAGTCCATCCATTAAATATACACCGGAAAACCCTCCAGAGCCTGTAAGCACAAGTGGCAGTCATTATGGAACGGAACACACTACAGTTGCCCCAACCTCTTCCACAAAGGGAACATCTGTCAATTTTAACAGTCTTTCCATGACACCATTTGGAGGGTCATCTGGAGTGACTCCTTTTGGAGGAGCATCTTCCTCATTCTCAGTGGTGCCAAGTCCATACCCTACAGGTTTAACAGGTGAGATTTAAATTGTCAGTTGCAGAAAATATAACCTTGGACTTTACATACTTCAGGTATGGCCACTGTTAGGAAAAATTTCTTATTAGCAGATTTTCAAAAAAGTTGGATGAGCAAATAAAGCCTTTAACAAAAGGCAGTCTGACTGTGTAGCCGCATTACTCTCAATGTTTTTGGGTTTGTCTTCCCTTCCCTTCCCTTCCCTTCCCTTCCCTTCCACGGAGCTGTATCTCCAGCTTTGAAGTTTTAATATATACATGATAGGGTTCTGGGAAGTTTGATCATCAGTGTTGGCAGCAGACAGCCTTATTAGCTAAGTCATCTTGCCGTGCACTGCGGCCCCGGTCTGCGCTCTAGACCCCAGTTCACGAGCTTCGGGAAAGGGGTCTGGAGGTTGAGAATATAGACATAGAGACAGACTGACACGCAGACCTTTTAACACTGGTACCAAAAGCCCCCCTTTAATTAACATCATGTAGGCTTAAATACACGTCAGTCAATGGCCAACAGGTGATAATCCCATCCTCTGATCCTCTAAGCTAGGCACAGCTTCTAGTAACTTCAATTAGAAGGTTCTAGCAGGGTAGAACAGCTGAAAGCCAGTACTCAATTAGTCCCAACATCCAGCTGAAGGCCAGGACTTAATTGGTCCCAACACCATCTTACTGGCCCAGGTACTGATTTTAGGAAGGAAAATTCTGAAGCTCAATGTTCAGATTGTTTTCCTTCAGAGTGACAGTTGATAAGCAACAGATTTAGTACTCTAGTCCAAAACTCCATTTATTACATTGTTACTGCCTTTCAGGGGATGGCAAGAAGTGATAATTGACAATCTTGCTACAGAATCATGTAGTCTTAAAGTGTAGATTTTAAAAAGAATGAAAATAGCTCTTTTGCTCAAAGCCCCACATGAGGATGCTTTTTTCTTAAAATGACAAAGCACAACTGTCTTAAAAAAGGGTGAGTTCCAGGATTTCCTGTTGTGAAAGTTCCATGATGTCAGCAAGGCATGGTGTTACTAATCTTTGGAGTGCCCACCCTAACCTTGGGTGTAAACAGGTGCCAAGGACAAATGGAATGGCTCATGACCTTATTAATAATCAGTGGAGACAAAAAGTAGAAATCTCTTCTACAAGCGTGGCCTGTATAGTATATGCATTTGTCTTCCTCATTCTGCTCATTTCTGGACCAGTAGAAATAGCCAGAGGTCTGTAACACACTAGATCTATTAGCATTTGGACAATGCTAGATATTATTGATCACAGTTCTAATTTCAGCCACCCAGTGACCAGGGTGCTATTTCTGATAGTTAACACAAGCCTTGACATTACTTGGGAAAGGTAGTGATTAAAAACGGCTAGAGTAAATAAATGTTGATACAAAAAGGCATTTCTTTAGTTACTTAAAAAATTTTTTAAAAATCACTATTTTTATTTGTTGCAAATTATGTGCATGCATACAATATATTTTGATTCTTTTCACCTCCCACAATCCTCCCCCCAACTCTTCGCAGATCTGCTTTCAATACTTAAAGCAATTTACTTATTTGAAATATTCCATTTATGGGTGTTCATATAATAACTAAAAAAAGGGGGGGGGGGAGGACCAGAATGTCTTATATAAGATATAGAGAGGTGAGCAATATAAACAAAGCTTCTGTACCTAGTTAAATTTATATTATAATGATTGAATAATAATTAGTTAATAAACAGCTAAAGAGAGTGATTAGTAGTGTTTAAGTATTTGAAGGCAAAAACAAGATGATTGATGAAGGCCCTATAGTTGCCAAAGAAAGCCACCTTGAGAAGAAATCACTTGAACTGATACTTAATTGATAGATATGATCTGTTTGTAGAGCTCAGGAAAGAACAAGCAAAATAACAAAATTAGCAAACACAAAGTTCAAGAAATACAAATGCACTTAGAACTTTTGAAGACCAAAGAACATAAATGGGAGAATTGTACTAGACTAAACAGTTGGACAGGACACTGTAATTGCTTAGGACCATAGACTGTAGGAAAGGGCTTGGGTGTTATTCAAAGCTAGAAAGAAGCTTTGAGATTTAAGTAAGGGAATTTGCTTGTTGGGTTTCCTCTTTAAAAATACTCTAGGGACTGTAGAGATGGATCAGCAGTTTAGAACACTGGATGTTCTTCCAGAGGACCTGGGTTTGGTTCCAAGCATCCATATCAGGCCTCTAGCAACTACCTGTAACTCCAGTTCAACACCGTCCTCTGGCCTCCTCAGACACCTGTACATACATGGCTTACACGCATAAACACATAAATGAAAATAAAACTTGAAAAGTAATTAAAACTGACTCTAGTAGCTGTGTGAAGAATGGGAGATAGTAAAGCAGAGTAGAAGTAAGTTAGGAAGGTAATTTCTGGTGCCAGCTTTCCTAGTGAGAGGTGGCACCACAGTAGAATGAGAAATAGGTAAATTATCAATGTTAGAACTAGAACTAACAGTCCCAACCATATCACACTCCCTTTTGCTTAGAGAGAGAGGAGACTTGAACAAATATAGATTAAAGAAGAAAAATCAAGAGCTTCATTCGTTTATAATAAATTTTGAGTACTTACTAGACAATGAAGTAGAGATACCAAATAAGCAAGTGGATTGATGACTAAAGCTTAGAGTGAGCTGATGCTATGTATGAACGTGTTCCTATACCTTTGTTTTTCTTCTGCTTTGTATTTAGAGGCAGTAAGTTTTATTTTCCATGTTATTTCCATGCATTTTCCATGTCACAGTATTTGCATTTATCACTCATTTGTAGTTTTACTACTACCTACCTTTTCCCTCTCCCATTAAAAAAAAAAGATGGATAAATAATAATGGATGCAGCAAACCAATTGGACTATACTAGATAGAGATGATAAATAATTGAGTTAAGACTATATTGGTCAACCGGATGTGGTGGCACAACGTCTTTAACTCCAGCACTCAGGAGGCAGAGGCAGGCAGATCTCTTATGATTTGGATGCCAGCCTGGTCCATAGAGTGAGGCCTTGTCTCAAAAAGAATATGTTCCTCAGAGGTCTGATCTTGCATGTAGGAGACTAAGGATTTGATCCTCTCACACCCTTTTTGGAAAAGAGTTGGTTAAAAAAAAACCATAAAATTTCAGTAGGAATAAGATCAAGAATTCCATTGTACAACCTTGTAACTACTCTGCTTAGTAACAACAAATTGTATTGAAAATTGGTTAAAGTAGATTTTAAGTTTCTTGCCAAAAAAAGATGAATAATGTGACTTGATTTAACCATTGCATAATTTGCATGTGTTTCAAAATCTTATTATTCTTGATAAATATATACATTTATAAAAATGATATAATAGACTTTTAAAGCTAGAATGCCTTCCTTTAAATATTTAAACACTGCATTGTCATTTTTTATATATATGTTCTGTTATTCTATTTGCACATAATATATCAGATATTAAATGTGTTCATCTTTTAAATATATTAATACATTAATAAATCTGATAACTATTTTTTTGAATTTATACAGTATAATTCATATTGGCCATACACTTAACTTTCAGGACAAATATGATATTTTTAAGTATAAAGTGAGCTTTAAGAAAACCTTAATGATTGCTTTTAATGGATTTAGATGGAAATGCTTTCATGTTAAGGAATTGAAGACAGGTGCATGTAGTTTGTGTGCTTTCCGTCCCAAAGAATTGATATGCAATGTGGCTTCTTTTTCAAACCAGACATGTTGCTTCAGAAGTGAAATTATGTTTATTTCAGAGTTTATAGGATTTTAGAATTTATACAGTTTCACAGGAAGCCTTAGAACTTTTTATTAAAACCCAGCTTCTAAAAAAATACTAGAGGAAGATGGAAACTGAACCTAAGCTTTTACCAGCAATAATTGTTTATTTCTTTCATTGTATTCAGGTATATCATTTACCTTGGTCTTTTTTTCCTGTGCCAGGTGGTGTCACTATATTTGTGGCCTTATATGATTATGAAGCTAGAACTACAGAAGACCTTTCCTTTAAGAAGGGTGAAAGATTTCAAATAATTAACAATACGTAAGTTTTGTGTATATTTTGTAAGAGAGGAGCCTGGTCTCTACATGGACCGCTGATGGAATTGATGATATGGAAATGAGAGTGGTGGGGTATGGATCTTTGTTTCGGGTTAGATGATGCCTTTGATTACATTGGATAATATATTGCTACCAGCAGA
This sequence comes from Microtus oregoni, assembly GCF_018167655.1. Taxonomy (NCBI): domain Eukaryota; kingdom Metazoa; phylum Chordata; class Mammalia; order Rodentia; family Cricetidae; genus Microtus; species Microtus oregoni. The sequence goes on from NW_024543077.1 coordinate 20,797,979, forward strand.
AGTTATTACTTTTACAAATTGTACTTAGGGTTAATCTGTGAACACAGATTTTAGAAGAAAGAATTCTAGGTGTGGTGGCACATACCTGTAATCCCAGCACTAGAGAAGATCTTGAGTATGAAGCTAGCCTAAGTTGCATAGTGAGTTCCAGGTAAACATGGGCTATATGACTTCCTGTCTCCAGAAATGATGCCCTTTATAAAAAGATCTTTAGAAAGTAAAATCTGTATTTATATAAATACCAGATGACTTTACAACCTTATGTGTTGGGGATGGGAGAGGTAGATATAGAACCCCTGTACTCTGAAACTTACCAAATTGTGTTTTTCTTAGTTACTCTTAGACTTTGTCATTTAGCAGTCTGCCATAGAAAATTTGATGCTTGTTATGCTGCAGATTTCCTAATTTCATTAGTAAACATAACAACCACCTTGTAACTTCTCAAAGCATGTACTTATGGTCTTCTGCTTCTTGTCATGTTTCCCTCTGTCCTCATTTTACCATATGTTATCACTTCCTGTTCCAGAACATAAACTGATTGTGTCTCTCTGCCTTAAGATCCTTCAGTAGCTTACGTTAGTTACAAAGATTTAAAAAGAGCAACAACAACAACAATAATCATCATCCATCAAGACTTTGCCCTGTATTTCTATCCTTTCTCATTCTGCTACCCAACAATATAATTGCAATATTTGGAGTACAATAGTTTCTCACCCTCTTCTTGCCTTCATACATACTATTTCTTTTTCTGGAATAACTTTTGGTCTGTTTCTTTTTTTGTGGGGTGGGAAGGGTGCTTGTTTGAGACGGGGATAGAATCCTGAGCCTCAAGCATGCAAATTCTGTGCTATGTCACTAAACTCTACTTGATTACTTGCTTCTTTCCCCTTTCAAGTTAGCTTTCCTCATCCTTTAAAAGGTATTTCCTATATCCTTTTCAGTGGTTCATCTCCTTGTCTTCTTCCTCTCCTGCCTGGCTCAGTTCGCACACCTTACTCTATGAATGTTTCTCTTAGGTGTTTACATGATGTTCTACAAACCTCAGTCATGGCTATCATCATATTGCAAATTACAATTTTTAATTTAGCCTATCATTTTTTTCTTTTGATTTTTCGAGACAGGGTCTCTCTGTGTAGCTTTGGAGCCTGTCCTGGAACTCACTCTGAAGACCAGGCTGGCCTTGAACTCTCAGGGATGCCTGCCTCTGCCTCCTGAGTGCTGAGATTAAAGGTGTGCACCACCATTGCCCGGCTGATTTTTCATTCTTTTAGACCAATGATTTTCAGCTTGGGGCAGAATCACACAGAAGGTATTTAGCAGTGTCTGGAGATATTTTTGTTTGTCACAGTCAGGGAGAGTGTGACAACTGTCATCTTGTACCTGCTAGGGATATTGGTAAAATTATGCTATGTACCTGACAAAAGATTCATCAAATATGAAGTGTCAGAGTGTTAGTACCATTATAATTGCTGTCCCTGCTCCAGAATCAGTTCTTGACCTTACAGACTGCTGTTTGTCTTACACTTAGTGACGCTCAGTGAATGACTCAGGGAATTCTTAGGAAGGTCAAATACAAAGTTTTAATAAGAAAGAATCATCACAGGTTCTAGGCCAACTAGGGCTACATACTATATATATGAGAAAAAGATTTAATGTATTCTAGGGCTCCACTAATCAATGTATTTGTTTGCAAATAGTTAAATTATCAAAAGTTTTCTTAATTTTTTCTTTAGAGATTAAATTCACTTCGAACATTTATAAAAGTTTCAGTTCAGACAATACATGTAATCTTCAGTAGTGAATCTCTCACACACATCTTGTTAGAGATACTTTCATAGGAATTTTGGAAAAGCCAAGGTTAATATATATTCTAAACAATATGCAGCCTCATATTTTGAAATATATTATTTTTGCTGATGTTTGGATATCAGTTTTTGAATAACATTTTAGAACCATACATGTTTGTTTTACTTGAATCAGGTCTTGCTATATGGCCCAGTCTGTTCTGCCCCCACCTCCTGGGTGCTGGATCATAGGCTTATGCCACCACCACTAGAACTTCAGCTTTTTTTTAAAGAAATAGTTTTGCCTATTGTGAGAGAGACAGGCAAAGAAATATTTTTATTTATTGGGAGAGAGACAGACAAAGGAATAGTTGTACTTATTGTGAGAGAAACACACTCCACACACAGTGTGGGTATGTACATGTATCATGGCATGTGTATGGAGGTCAGAAGACAACTTTTAGAAATAGGTTCTCTGTCGTTCTCTCCCCCAGCCCTGTAGGATTGGGGATCACTTAGGTCTTTAGATTTGGCAACAAGTGCCTTTACCCACTAAGCCATTTCACCAGCTCCAGAAATTCAACTTTGATTGTCAAGTTTGCGTATAAGAATAGTAAGACCTTTGATTGTATTTTTAAGGTGACTTTTATAAATGTTAGAATTTTATTTCTTATTAAAATAAAGCATTTGGTATCAAGAACAAAAAAATTAGCATGACATAGGCTAAAATGTAGGTAAACCTTAATATGATATGTGTGTAGGCACATATATGGAGCCTAGAGGACAACTTGGTGTAGTTGATTCTCCCCTTCCTCTTTTACACTGACTCTGGGCATTGAATTTAGGTCATTAGCTTGCGTGGCAAGTGCCTTCACCTGCTGAACTATCTTACCAGCCTAGGGTTTTTATGATAGCAAAATGTTCTAAAATGTATTATTTTGATGACTTTACAATTCTGAATATATTAAAGTCCTTAAATGTTATCTTTTAAATGTGAGAGGTGTATATAGCATACAAATAAAATCTTAAACTTCTAAAATTGTATTTAAAATTTAGTAAATTTCTTTATTCAGCATAGTTTATTAGCCTTAGTTGAAAGAATTCACATGAAAAAAGTAAGTAGAATTCAAATGTACAGTATTTAAGGGTTTTCTGTTATTACTGTTGGTTTAGAGCAACAGTTGTGCTTTTGCGTGGTCTTAATTCCCTTATTCATCTAACCAGCTTTTAAAAATAGTGTTTTTTGAGCTCAGCTCTTTGTGTATTAATCCAAGAAAAACTCCAGATTAAATATGGAAGTGGTTTCTGTTATTTGCATGAGATAAGAATTATACCTTGGGTAAGTGTCTGCATTATAGTGATTGTTGTTTTTTGTGTTGCAGGGAAGGAGACTGGTGGGAAGCAAGATCAATTGCTACCGGAAAGAATGGTTATATTCCTAGCAATTATGTAGCACCTGCAGATTCCATTCAGGCAGAAGAGTATGATGCTACTTCATATTTTATTAATTAATGCACATTCTTCTTAACACAACTTATACACTATTATATTCTAGTCTTAATACAGCTAATGTATCTTATTAATAAGTGCTTTTAAGAATGATTAATATATCTACTCAGACACACAATAAGCAAATCTTTATTAATCATTTTACATTGTATTCTCTTTCCTTTATTTTCCCGTTTATTTTTAAAACTCATATTTTTGCACTCCATAGGCCGGAATGATGCATTTGTGTTGCTTGCTTGTTTTTACTGATACAAATCATCACATCAGTGTTCTTTTTCTACCAGGACTCTTTTTTACTTTGTTTGGTTCTTTGTCTTCAGTATTCTGTGAACTTTCCCACAGTAATAACTGTCATTTTTTTTTGTCACTAAGCTTTATTAAATCAAACCCACGCATATTTGGAGTTTCCTATGATTTTGGTATGATCTGCTTGCAGCATTTTACTGAATACAGGTGATCATATTTGTTTCTAAAGAATTAATTCCCCTCACTGACATATTGTTCTGTTTGTATTTTTGTCTTTCCTTCTCTATTTACTGATTTTCTGGTTGGTAAGGGGAATTTAGAGACATGGTGAGAGTAGTTAGTACATGGAAAAACTGTTTCCATGTTTTGTTTGTTTGTTTTGCTTTTTGATTCTTTGTTTTTTCATTTTTTGAAACAGGGTTTCTCTTTTTAGCCCTGGCTGTCCTGAAACTCGCTTTGTAGACCAGGCTAGACTCACAGAGATCTGTCTGCCTCTGCCTCCTGAATGCTGGGATTAAAGGCATTCACCACTACTGCCTGGGTCACAGTTAATATTTTTATACTTGAGCTAACATTAATACTTTGTTTGCTTATTTCTTTTTCAAGACAGGGTTTCTCTGTGTAGCCCTGACTGTCCTGGAACTCACTCTGAAGGTCAGGCTGCCATCAAACTCACAGAGATCCTCCTGTATCTGCCTGGAATTAGGGGAGTGTGCTACCGCTGCCAGGCTATTGCACTCCATTCTTATTGATACATTTATGTAATTTTTTTGATCCTCATACCTTTTATCTCAAAACATCATTAAATTCTTTTTCAGATGGTATTTTGGGAAAATGGGGAGAAAAGATGCTGAAAGATTACTTCTGAATCCTGGGAATCAGCGAGGTATATTCTTAGTCAGAGAAAGTGAAACCACTAAAGGTATGAATATTTTATTAATATGTGCACAATATGCATTAGGCATAGGTTGAGGAAGCTGGAGTGAACATGTCCCTCTCCCCCCAGGCGCCTATTCCCTCTCGATTCGTGACTGGGATGAGGTAAGGGGTGACAATGTGAAGCATTACAAAATCAGGAAACTTGACAACGGTGGATACTACATCACGACCAGAGCTCCGTTTGATACTTTGCAGAAACTGGTGAAGCACTACACAGGTAGGTGAGCACTTCAGGGGTAGGAATTAATCCCTTACATTCTATTTTGTGAGGACAGTTCTTTATCTTTCTTAAGCTTTAATATGCTCATTTATATTTACACACAGTCAATCACCAATAGATGTTGATGTTCTGGGTTGAATTTTTTTGGAAAAGTATTTATTTAGTGTTCGTGCATGTTAATGTGTGTATGTGCACACTCATGCTATGATGCTATGATACATGGTGTGAAGGTCAGGGAACAACGTAGGGACTCACTTCTCTTTTCATATCCTCTGGGTCCTGGAGATGCAATTTAAGCTGTCAGGGTTGGCCACAAGTACCAGCTGAGCCATCTTGCTGGTGCTGTGCTCTAGTTCCAAAATGAGGAACAAGAGTCACATGTGACCCAGGTAACATAGCAGGACCATGAATTGAGCTATTGGATAGCATGCTCAAATCAGGCTATAATTGGAATCCTTATGCCTTATTGGCAAAGTGTTTGCATTGGAGTTCTAGATCATAATGTATAAATGCTAAGATTGATTGTGATAATAAATTATAGAACATGATAGCAAATATTTATGTATATTAAATAGCTAAAATTAAACTTGTAATATAAAAAAGCTTTCTCAGAGCTAAGATTATAGCTTGGTGGTAAAGTGCTTACTAGCATGTGCCATGTTTCCCTCCCCAGCACTTCAAAAAAGAAAAGGAAAGGAATAGAGTCAAAAGCTCTCAGATATCTTTATTGATTTTATTCTGTAGAAGCTGAATCTTTGAAGGCTTTCTAAAATAAAAACCCTACAAAATCCAGTTTGAACATGCTATTTCTTTCTTTTTGGTGTTTGAAACAGGGTTTCTCTGTGTAGCCTTGGCTGGCCTGGAACTCACTTTGTAGTAAACCAGGCTGGCCTTGAACTCACATAGCTCCACCTGCCTTTGCCTCCTGAATTCTGGGATTAAAGGTGTACATCAACACTGCCCAGCTGAAGGTGTTATTTCTTATCCAAGCAAATGAACCTATAGGAAATATAGACATTTTTGTCTTTTCAAGGACCTTTGAAAAGTATTCTGTTTTGCGGTCTTGTGTCTTTGGAGCCTGTCCTAGAACTAGCTCTTATAGGCCAGGTTAGCCTTGAACTCAAAGAGATCCACCTGCCTCTGCCTCCTGAAGGCTGGGATTAAAGGCATGCGCCACCACTGCCTGGCCACTTGTATATACTTCTTATAGAAAGCTTCTTGTTGTATATGTAGCTTTAGAGTAAAGCTGATTAGAGGTTTTAATTCAATAATTTAAGCTTTTTTAAAAAACCAAATAATAATCCAGGTATGGTGGCATACCCTTTAATCCTAGAAGAAGAGAAATCACTAAGTTCAAGGCCAGCTTGGTCTACATAGTAAGTTCCAAGCTAGTCAGGACCACCTACTAAGATCTTGTCTAAAAAACTAATTAAATAATCAATTATGTGTGTGTATGTATATTTGTGCATATATGTAAATATATACACATATGTATATACACACACTAATTGTCTTAACTTTGAAAGTAATTCATTTACAGTGTACCTTGTTCATTTATCTAGAACATGCTGATGGTTTATGTCACAAGTTAACAACTGTGTGTCCAACTGTGAAACCTCAGACTCAAGGTCTAGCAAAAGATGCTTGGGAAATCCCTCGAGAATCTTTGCGACTGGAGGTTAAACTGGGTCAAGGATGCTTTGGTGAAGTGTGGATGGGTAAGAAACCTGAGCTTTGTTGTTACTTCATTTGGTTATTGTGAAACCATAAATTACAATAGCAAAATATGTATAGTATGTATTTAATTATATGTTGGATAATTGTTATTGTTGATTGAATTTTGGTCTAAAATCCCTTGAAATACAGACTCAGATACAGAATTACAGATACTGAAAGAGTAAAATAAATTGTTTTCCTAGGAACATGGAATGGAACCACAAAGGTAGCAATCAAAACCCTAAAGCCAGGTACAATGATGCCAGAAGCTTTCCTTCAAGAAGCTCAGATAATGAAAAAATTAAGACATGATAAACTTGTTCCATTGTATGCAGTTGTTTCCGAAGAGCCAATTTATATTGTCACCGAGTTTATGGCAAAAGGTATGTAGATATGAGTTGTGTTTTACATGGTTCTATTGCAATTAAACGACTTTATTTCTGTTCTTTCTTAGATTAAAAAAAAAATCATACAATATATTTTGCTCATATTCTTTCCCAGATACCCACTCAGCCCAGTCAGCCACCCAACTTTATATTCTTTCTCTTAAAAAAAAAAGAAAAAAGAAAACACAAAAAATATCCAAAACAAAATTAAAACAAGACCATGGAGTCTGTTTTTTGTTGGCCAGTTATTCCTGGGCATGCAGCCTTTCTTGGGGTATGGTTGATATACCCATTGTCTCTCCGTTGGAAAACAAACAAACAAACAAAAAAGAACAACAACTGAATTTTCCCTTTCCCTGAAGCTGTCAATTGCGAATAGGGTCTTGGTAAGGAGTTGGATTTTGTGCCCACTTGCCCTTCTCTTTGTTGGGAACTTGTCTGGTTTGAACTTGTGTCTTTGGGAGTTCATATGTGCATCAGACCTGCTGTGTCTGGAAAATACTGTTATTGTGGAGTCATCCACCACCTCTGGCTCTCGCATAGATCTCTGAGCCTTGAGGGGAGGGCTTTGATAATAATTAGGGTGTGATCCCATTTAGACCTCAGTGTTTCAGTCTCTTACTCTCTGTATTTTGTCTAGTTGTGATCCATCTACTGCAAGAAGTCTTCTCTCTGGTGAGACTCAGTGATACACTTTTCTGTGTGGGTATAGCAGTATTTTGGTAGGAGTCCTTTTGCTTTGTTCATTTAACACAATAATTGGAGATTTTCTCTGGTGTCTATGATCTACCTCTCAGAGGTATGGGTTCCATCTCATGAAGTGGGCTTTTTAAGTCCAACCAGAAGATGGATGGTTACTCCTGTAACAGTCATGCCCCATTGCACCAGGGAGTATACCTGGCAGGCTGATTGCTAATGTAGCTCACAGAATACACGTTTGTCCTTTAAAATTATGTTTATTTATGTATTTTGCATGCATATATGTATAGGCGTCGTGACATATATGTGAAGGTCAAAGTATAGCTTGACGGAGTGGACCGTTTTCTTCTACCATTCAGGTCTTGGGGATTAAACTCAGGTTACCAGTCTTGGCAGCAGACATCTTTCTTTACCCACTGAGCCCTCTTGCAGGCCCTCTATACATACAGATTTTTGTCATAGTATTTTCTAACTTAAGATTTTTTTTCTGTAGACTTTTAAAAGAGGAAATGTTAGGGTTTTTTTTTTTTTAATGGAATAGTGGTTTTTTTTCTAGTTCTCCCAGAGGACCTTATGAAACTATAAAGAAAAATTAGAGTGCATCTTTTGAAAGTAGATTTAAGTAAAGGAAATGTAATTGCTAGGGCAGTCAAAAAGTAGACAAATTGAATTAAAGTGTTAAACTGTAGAAGGCAAAGATATTGAAGGGAATCATTTTTATCTCATTTTACATAAACACAGTTCTTAACACACTGGACTTGCAGAGGCTGTTCTCCCTTACTGTCAATTGAAATTTCTCATCCTTCCCACCTTATAGGAGCACAGGTGAGCTCTTACTTAACGGTGGCGTGTTAGAGTCGGGCAAAACGAGGCAAGGTTGATGCTCTTCCCTCTTTATATCTATGCTAATGATGCTGTAGAAGAGGAGCCAGTAAGTGATTAAACGATGCTGATTAGTCTGAATCTACCTATTTTTAATTGGATCTATTTTAAAATTTTTTATTTTTGTACTATGTTTTGTTGTTATTTGTTTTTGTTTTTTTGAGACAGGGTTCTCTGTGTAACCCTGGCTGTCAAGGAACTTAGTCTGTAGAACAGGTTGGCCTTGAACTCAGAGACCCACCTGCCTCTACTTCCCAAGTGCTCTAATTAAAAGCATGTACCACCACTGCCTGATTTATTTTTATTTTTTTTGAATCAGACTAATTAAGTTACTATTATGTCACCTTCTCTAGTAGTTCATGTTGGCTGATAATGTAGTTCCTACTAATGGTGATAGAGAAACAAAAATCTCTCTAAAAGGACTAAAACCAATAACCTATTAATTGATAGCTAAAATATACCTAAAGTTCCAAAGTATATGTCTTCTTTGGAAGGCATTTAGGCTGCAAACAACTGCTACCTATGGCATTTGAATGAGTGCATTAAATGAATTAGAAGAGGAAGTGAGAAAAGGAAAAGAAAGAAATTTAAATCAACATATTGGTAGCATGAAAAAAACAAATGGAGGTAAGACTAATGGAGCATCCATATAGTTCAATATAGCAGTCTTTTAAAATGTAGAGAAAATGCTAGAATTCCGTGTTGTTACATAATTTGGTTAAGATTATTTCTAGGTAAGAGATTTCAAATATAAAATAATAAAAGTTTCTGGGTTTAAAATACAATTATTCCTCAGTCATTAATATTTAGTTGCTTAACAGTAAACCTTGTTAGTCCTTTAAAACTTATTGTCTCATGTGCTTTATCAGAAACCTATTGTTGCAAACAGATTTTCTTGTTGTTCTTAATTTCCATATGTGTTTTTTTCCTACTGTTGTGCTGACAACCAAGCCCAGGGTCTTGTACATTCTAAGAATACACTCTGCCACTGAGCTTTGTTGGCCCCAGCCCTGCACATGAGTTTTCATATTATTCTCATCCTTCAGAATTTGTTTCTTCTATTTGTGGGGTCCCACTGTGAACCCCAGCGCAGAATTGAGCCAGCCGCCCGCACGACTGGCCCTGGCCGAGGTGGGGGGGCGTTCACAGCTGATAAGTCGGATCTCCCCCCTTGCTCCCCTTCAGCACTATCTTGGCTGGGAGTATTCTTCACCGGCTTTGCGATGTCACCTTTTTTGAATTTTGCACCTTTTTCTAACTGTCACGCTTTTGGCATAGCTGCAGGTTCTAGGCGCCAACTGCGCCCCAAAAGAAAAAACAAATAAATAAATTAAATAAAAATAAAAAAAATAAACTGTCACTTTTTTTGTGTGCTAACTTGGCCACTCCGGCCTTCTATATGCTCATGCTCGATTCAACCCACATCTGTCTTTACCAGTTCTACCAATTATATTTTCCTGATCTAATGTAGAATCCATGGTCAAGCCCAGCATTCAATTGCCATCTCTCTTTTGTGTCTTTTAATCTGAAATTCTCAGCCTTTCTTATGAAAATGAGTATTTTTGTTGTTTTGTTTTTATAAAAATGTGTCTTGTTTTGGGTTTATCTGATGTTGTATGCTTTTTACTCATAGTAGAGAGAGAATAACCAGACCTCCCTTTTAACCTTCCACTTTGCTGAATTCATCATACTTTACTATGCCCCTAGTGCCATCTTCTGACACCAGGAGCTGTTCATCATACCATCGTGAGCTGCTTGTAATTGTAACTACTCCATGATATTCTCAGTTGGCTGTATACTAGACTCAAACTGACTTTTAAAATATATAGCTGGTTTTTTTTTTTTTTTGTCACAGAATCTTGATCAAAGTGTGTGGGGGCAATGACTAAAGTGGTGATGTTTTCTGTCAGAATGGGAAGTGGTACTTTGTCCCTTTAAAATCTGTAATCAAGAGAAGTTTTAAACTTTCAGTTTGAGGCTCCACTGGAGTCTTTGATACTTCCAAAAGTGTCCAAAATACATAAAAAAAAAAAAACACTGAGAAGTTTTTCTGGTTTGATGATTTGTTTAAGGTATTGAAGACTATTTGTTTCTATTTTAAAGTAATGTTCACATTTTCCCCCCGGATACCTTTCTGTCTCTTACAGGGAGCTTGTTAGATTTCCTTAAAGAAGGAGATGGAAAATATTTGAAACTTCCACAGCTGGTCGATATGGCTGCTCAGGTAGTTGCATATATATGTATCAATTTGAATTAAAAGCATATGTTTAAAATGCAGAAAAATCTTAGCATAATATTAAAATTTGTGCAGTGAAATACTGCAGTTTTAGAAGAAGAGAGAAGGTTAGAGGTAGTTCAGTGTGAGCCCTTAAGTATACTGCAGCTCTTGTGGTTGCCCAATATCATACGACCTTTGACATAGAGCTTCCACGAATACAAAGTCTGTATTTACATTTCAGCAGATAAATTTAAGAAAATTAAGACAGGCTGAGTGATGGTAGCACATGCTTTTAATAGCAGCATTCAGGGCGTAGAGGCAGGTGTTTGAGTTCCAGGATAGCCAAGACTACACAGAGAAACCCTGTCTCAAATAGATAGATAGATAGATAGATAGATAGATAGATAGATAGAGATAGTTAATAAATAAATAATAAATAAATGGAAAAAATTAAGATGGATATGGGTTATTCCAAAATTTAAAACCTGAAAGTATATGCTATTTTTTTGTTTGTCTAAAATAAGTTTATGTGCTTGCTTCTGTAGCTCTTACCTGTTAGTGAAAGTCATTTGATAATGCCAGCAAATTTCAGAGGAGACAGGAATATGCCAGGCTATACATTCAAGGCTCTTAGGCACTTTCTTTTGGAAAAATGGCAAGCCTTTTTAATAAAACAGTTAGATAAATGGCATGGGCTTTGTGAGCTACATACAAACCCTATTGGGCCTCATTAGTTATACAGCCCTTTAAATGTAAAAGCCATTTTCTTTTAACACTTCTCAAGTCATATGAAAACAGGCTGTGGGTACATCTGACTTACAAGCTATAGTTTGTTCATACTTCAGGACCTTAGATTGTGTCTGGTATGGACTGTGCGAGTTTTTGTCCAGAGACTCCAGACTCCATCCTCTTGTGATAGATTTCTTCTGACCATTGACAAGAAGACAATAGGACTTTGTGCTGGTCATGTGACTGGATGTACTCTGGGCATAAAATATTGATCTTCAAAATATGTGTTGATTGATTTTTACTTGCAGTATTTGGGATATAAAGATTAATCATTTTTTAAAACTTAAGTTTTGTTCTATTGTCTTCTGGATTGTGTCTGTTACTGTAATTTTTTTTGAGATACCTAATTCTTCAACAGTCCCTTTAACCAAAAGTATCCTCCCTTTGCATCATATATTTTGCATCTTTTTTTATATTTTGCATCTTATTGTGCTTCCTCTCTTAAGATTGCTGATGGTATGGCGTATATTGAAAGAATGAACTATATTCACCGAGATCTCCGAGCTGCTAATATTCTTGTAGGAGAAAATCTTGTATGCAAAATAGCAGATTTTGGCTTAGCAAGATTAATTGAAGACAATGAGTACACAGCAAGACAAGGTAAAATAACATACATAGATGCTAATACCCTATGCTTGTTTTACTTAACACCCAGGACTTTATGCAATACCAATAATTCTAGTGGATAACGAGGTTCCTGCCTACCTGGGCTGTCAAAGCACATCAGGGTAGGATGTGGATGCAAGAGCCTTTTGTGGGAAACAGGGCACAGCTAGATACTGCCTTTTTGCTCAGCATGTAACATGCATTTTCATGTGGACCTGGCATGAAACCATCGGTAGACTAAGTGCTTCTGTGTGAGCATTTCCCATGTAGCAAAGCTGCTCCATCTATGAAATCTGTTGGCGATCAACAGGATTTGGGGGGATAGGAGTTTAGGAAAATGGCTCAGCTGGTAAAAAACACTTGGAAAGCAAAGCCTGGTGGCCTGTTTGACCCCTGGAACCCATGTCATAAAGTTGGATGTTGTAGTCTGCACCCTTAATCCCAGCACTCCTGTAGGGAGACATGGAACATGAAGGCAGAAGGCTCACTCAGAAGTTAGCAGGCCAGCTAACCAGGAATAGATAATACAGTAGCAAAAATGAGAGCCCCAGTCTTGACAAGGCACTTTTTCAGGTGGTAGTGGCACACACCTTTAATCCCAGCTCTTGGTAGGCAGAGGCAGGTGGGTCTTTGTGAGTTCAAGGCCAGCCTGATCTACAGAGCAAGTTCTAGGACTTGCTCCAAAGCTACAGTGAAACCCTGTTTTGGAAGAAAGAGAGAGAGAGACTTCTAGATTGCTTCAGAGGACTCAGAACCATTGATATTATTCAAACAATTATATACAAGAAATAATACTTTGACTGTTTAATAGCTAATTCCTAAAGAAGAACTTGACGAGATACTTTTGTATTATAAATATAGCAGATAAAATGTCCTTGGTACTTCCTTTAGGATGGCAGCAGTAAATTTTATTTATTCTTTGTGTTTTCATGTGTGTTTGTTTTTGGGAGTACAGACACACACATGACATAGCAAACGCCCAAAGGTCAGAGGATTACTTTGGGTATTACTCTCCCATCTTGAGATTGGGTTCTTGTTTTCCAGGATAAGTACCAGGGTTAGCTGCCTGCAAATGCCCTGACATTTTTCTGTTTCCATTTACCTTTTCACTGTAAAAGCACTGGAGTCATAGACACAAGTTACATGGGTTCTGGAAATCAAAACTCAGATTCATAGGGGCAGCAAGCACTTAACACACTGAGCTATCGCCCTTGTCCCAGATAAATGTTTTCTCATTTTTTTAAAAAACAAACTTGATAAGTTGTTATTTAAACTATTTTCTTAGATTGGAGGTGGTTCCCAATTAAACATTATCTCTTTCTACTCCAAGGAGATATCAACAATGTCTAGAAACATTTTTGGTTTTCTAATTTGAGGGCTACTGTCAGCATCTGATGGGTAGAGGCTAAGATACTGATAATCATGCTGTAACATACAGCGTAATAATCACACATTCACAAAATAATTCCATCCCAGAATAGTTAGCATTGCCAAAGTAGAAAGCCCGTGATTTAGCTACAGTTTAAAAAAAAAAAAAAGATTTATTTTATGTGTGGGGGTCTTTTGCTTGCATGTAGTACCTATGGAGACCAGAAGAGGGTGTCATATCCCCTAGAACTGGAGTGAGAGATGTTAACTGCTGAGTCACCTCACCATCCTTCCACTTCTTTTCTGTCTCTGTCTCTATATATACTTACCTCTAACTAGTCATACATTCTTGTAGTCCTTACTTAGAAAATCCTAACCATTTGTTAAAGGCTAAATTTATCTGCCACTCTTTAATGAAGCCTTGTTATTGTAAAAGTTGAACTGTTTTCATACTTAAGAACTTCTTTAAAACATATATATATATATACATATACATATACACACACGTATATAATCACTTTGAGTATATACAGCACTTAAAATTTTACTAGCATAAATACACAAATTTCATGAAAGTTGTGTTGTTTTTGTATTTATATTAATTAGCAAAATGCTTGTATATTAAAGTCATAGACTAAATATTTTTATAAGTTAACATATATTTTAAACATGATAACCCAAGGGATGGTACAATGGCTCAGCTGACAAATGTGCTAGTTACTCAAACCTGGTGACCTGAGTTTGTTTGATGGAACCCTTAAAGTTAGAAAGATAGATCCACTCCACAGAGTTGTTCTCTGACCTCCATACAAGTGCCAAGGCACATGAGAATGCACACAAACACACAATAAAAAATGTGATAGCACAATAAAAGCTTCTGTAAAGATAGCACAGAAGTACAGAAAAGATTACGAGCCAGTAGCCATTAGTCTTCAACCATAAATGGCTACAGCCTCTGGACATCAAGTGAATTTGAAGTTATATATTTTATAATAGTGTAGTGTCTCGTGTCTCTAAACCTAGCAGTTGGAAATTAGAAGCAGAAGGATCAGAAGTTCATGGTCATTCTCTAATAGATAGCATGTTAGAGACCAACTGACCCTCTCTTAAGAGGCCATACAGAGGGAGAGAGGGATGCACGTATGAAGTTTAGTCTTTGTTCATTACTTATTTTACATATACAGACACACACATGAAGTTTTAGTCTTTGTTCATTACTTATTTTACATATACAGACACACACATGAAGTTTTAGTCTTTGTTCATTTCTTATTTTACATATACAGACACACACATGAAGTTTTAGTCTTTGTTCATTACTTATTTTACATATACAGACACACACAAAACAGCAGCAGATTGAGCAAAAGTTTGTAATCCTAGTTTGTAGGAGGCTGACATAGGATTGTAAGCATTCTTTTCTTTCAAGACAGGGTTTCTCTGTGTATCCCTGACTGTACTGGAACTTGCTTTGTAGATTAGGCTGCTCTTGAACTCAGAGATCACCTGCCTCTGCTTCCTGTCTACTGGGATTAAAGTATGCACTATCATGCCTGCCCGGCCACGATTATGAGAATTTAAGACTAGCCTAAGATAAATACAGCAAGATCAGAATCCCATGTGCTCTTCCTCCATGTTTCCAATGTTATAATCCATGTTTTTGTCTTATTAAACCTTCTACTGCTGTCTTATTGGATCATGTTCTATTCCCACTAGCAATGTTTTATATCATTAAATATAAGAAAAAAACAGATTTAACATAGAAATTTAAAGTCAATGAAATTTTCCACATATTTTCTATGTTTGAAGACTTAAACTTATGACACCAAAAATTGGGATATTGATAGAGATTAGACTTTTGACCTTACATTTACACAAATAGGCTCTTTTAAAACATTTAACATTGCCAACATTATTTTTAGGTGCAAAATTTCCAATCAAATGGACAGCGCCTGAGGCTGCCTTGTATGGTCGGTTTACTATAAAGTCAGATGTGTGGTCATTTGGAATACTACAGACAGAATTGGTAACAAAGGGGAGAGTACCATATCCAGGTAAGCTTCCGTTTTTCTAATTTTTTCGTTATCTCGACATAGACTTTAATGAGGGGTACACTTAGCAAACATGTAAGGGAGAGAGACTATTTCTTCTTTCCTACCCCTTTATTTTGGCACTGGATATGTAGCAATTCATGAAGTCTGGAATCCTTGAGCAAGCACAGGAGGTGTGTCCTACATTCACTTCAGTTTTCTCATCTAAAATGTTTTCCAAAAAAGCCTTTTATATCTGTTCTTTCACATCAGAAGCATATCTTAAATATGCTAGGTTATATCTGCCCCCCCCCCAAGTAATTCTTTTCTAGAAGTGTGATATTCTAGACTCAAAAGATTGTTTTGAGAAGCATTGTACCCTCCTTAGTAATAAGAGGAAAAAACAAACTATTTTACTCTAAAAATTAAGACATTGATACAGGTTTTTGGGAGCCAGAAGAAATTTTAGCCTAATTGAAATTCAGCTATAATTGAATATTATTACTTCAACCTGTTACCTCTCAAACATGCCCACTGAAGTGAAGTATCCTAACAGTTGAAGAGTGTGAAAGCATAGAAAATACAATTTTTGGAAAGAATTGCTATAATGATCTTCTCTTACATGCCATTCCTTAATACTTGCAGATGTAGATCTATGTTGTCACATTCTCTGATTCACATCCTTTCATTATGTGTTGACATTTAACCCATACAAGTTCTCCTCACCTAATGGTCATTCCTTATCACTCTGTCCAGTAAGACTCCACTCCTGTCTTAATTCATGGTCATGTTTATTTTATTTTATTATATTCCTATGATGACATTTTGTTTGTGTTTTAATGAATAATGCTGGCCTAAAGGTCAGAGTGCAGAACTAAGCCAAGCAGTGGTGGCACACACCTTTAATCCCAGGACTCAGGGAGACAGAGGCAGAGGGGTCTCTGTGAGTTCAAGGCCAGCGTTGGCTATACTAGATTGATCCAGTCTCAAAGAGAAATAGAGATAGGTAGTGTTGGCTCACTCCTTTAATCCCAGTACATGGAAGTCACATGCCTTTAATCCCAGTACTAGGGAGGTGGAGACAGGAAGGTATAACATAATTAATAAAAACCCAGAGACAGATATTGGGGTGTTGGACTCTAGACTGAGAAGGAGTTGCCCCCAGAGATCATCTCACACACCACAGCTTACACACCAAAAGCATGAGGATTTTATTAATTTTGTCATGACAGGGTCCCCCAGCATTCGGGAAGCCGAGGGACCTCTAATTGCTGGTACAGCCTACTTTTAAAGGGGCCACAGAAGCAAGGGGGGTTGTTCTTTGACTATTCTGATTGGCTTATTTGAAAGGGCTATTACCAATAATTGACTGGAGAGCTGTTGCCAGATCAGATGAGGTAAGAGGTCATTTTGACCCCGTTTCCCAGGGGACTGAATCAAAACATACGTATATGGGTAATTGTTCAGGAACTAAGTACGTGCGAGTGTAGCTGTTAGGTCCTTGGTTCCCAGGGGAGGAGGGGAAGCACTATGGCACAGAGGCTGAGAGGATTCAGAATTGTCAAAAATGGTTTCAGGATTGTCTTAAAGTCTTACGGGGTTCTGCAAGAAGGTCAGAAAAACAAAACAGCCAGCCATTGGCTCCTACGATTTCTACCTGAAATGGTGATCCTGCCTCCAGGAATCTCAGAATGAGTCTGTGTCTGAGAGCTGTCTTCTCACATTTCTGTTCCTCTCTGTGGCTGTAATTACCACTCAGTTTCTGTGGCAAACTAGTATGGCTCCTGGGATTAAAGGTGTGTGTCACCACTGCCTGATCTGTAAATCTGACCAGTGAAGCTCTTTTACTCTCTGATCTTCAGACAATCTTTATTTATTAAAATACAAATGAAACATTAGTACATATGGCTGGATAGAAAGAGGAATATAAGGCAGGAGGAGATAAGAGCTAAGAGCAGTCTGGAGATACAGTCTTGATAAGTCAGTCAGTCAGAGCATGCAGTATGAGAGAGGACCGCCCTCTTGGTCTGAGAGTTCAGTAGAGGTAAAAGGTAGTCTCTTTAGTAACTGGCTGTTCTGCGTCTCTGATCTCTCACCTTTTACCCCCTAATATCTGACTCTGGGTTCTTAGTAAGAAAAATTAGAATTTTGCTACACACACACCTCTCTCCAACCATCCATAACACTCTTCTTTCTACGTCCCTAGTGCTGGGATTAAAGGCATGTGATCCCAAGTGCTGGTGTCACGTTTGTGTGAGCTGTTTCTTTTTTAGACAGAGTCAATCTCCTGTAGCTCAGGGTGGCCTTGAACTCAGAGAGATCCATCTGCCTGGGATTAAAGGTGTTTGCCACCACTGCCTAGCCTCTGTGACTATTCAGTGGCATTGCTCTGCCACCCTGATCTTCAGGCAAGCTTTATTTGTTAGGCTACAAACAAAATATCACTACAGTAGTATCTGCCCTGGAGTGTGGTTGATACACAAAGTGACACTCCATAGAGAAAACTGGTGTTTCTCTTTGTTTTCAGGTCTTCAGTTGAAAATACCTTATTGATTAGAGGTGGAATGCCCTCTCTACTTTTTCCTTTCAGGGACCCCATCTGTCTTGAACCTGTGAAAATCTTGCATGTTACCTCAGTCTCTGAGTGTGTATGTGCATCAGTCCTATTGTGTCTGGAAGACCCTGTTTCCTTGGAGTCAACTATCTCCTCTAGCTTTTACAATTTTTTTTTCTGTTGAGTATTTTCTTTTTTTTTATTTTCCGTTTTAAATTTTATTTTATATTTCATCCACAGTTCTTCCATTCTCCCCCAGCTCCCTGGTCTTTCTTCTTCCTTTTCCACATCAATTCCTGAACCTTAAGAGGAAGGCTTTAATGAAGGCATCCCATTTAGGACTGAATTTTCTAAAATATCTCAATCTCTGCAAATTATCCAGTTGTGGGACTCTGTTAATTCCAATGCAAGAAGAAATATCTCTTATATGGCCTAAGTGAGATGCTGATCTATGGGTATAGTACTATGTCATTAGATGACTATGTTCCTTTAGCCAAATAATAATAGAAGTTTTCCCCCTAGGCCTATGGCTTTTCTAGTCTTAGTTTCTTGGCCATTTTAATAGTGTCAGGTATGGGTTCCATCTCATAGAGTGTGCCTTAAATCTGCACAGAAAGTGTTTATCCCCATAACATTTGTGATACTGTTGCACCAGTGTGTCTTTCAGGCAGGTTGCAATTGTAGATAGTTTGGTGACATTGATGACCTTTCTCTTCTGGCACATGCAGAGTACCATCCAGCACTTTGAAAGTAGGGGTAAAGCTTCTAGTTAGGCACCAGATTCTCTGTATTCAATGTCATAAGTGTTTTCTTTAGCAATAGGCCCTTACCATCAGGTTGTAGAAGACAACCAATAGCCTTGGCAGTAGTAGCCTGTGATGTTTGGCAGTAGTGTTTCTATGGGACCCCTTTGGCCAACATCAATATTCCTGGCACTAGTGGTTTTACTTGGTAGTATAAATTGTTTAGTTGGGATACTCTCTCCCTAATATTCGGTGACTATTTAGTTTTTGTTTTGAAGACCGCAATTCCATATACCTACAGACACCTGATTTCTGACAAAGAAGCCAAAGTACATACTGGAGAAAAGGCAGCATCTCCAACAAATGACACTGGTCAAACTGAATGACTCCATGTAGAAGAATCCAAATAAATCCATACATATCACCTTGTATAAAACTCCAGATGGATTAAGGATCTCAACAGAATATCAGATATCTTCACTCTGATGGAATAGAAAGTAGGGGGAAGGTTTGAACTCATTGGCGCAGGAAAAGACTTCTAAATAGGGCAGCCATAGCATAACCACTAAGAACAAATAATAAATGGGATCTCATGAATCTGAAAAGCTTGTATACAGCAAGGATACAATATTCCTTTTAATACATATATATATATATATATATATATATATATATATATATATATATATATATATATATTTGTTCTTCTTATACTACGTTCTCTCATGGCTTGAGTACTTTCCATCTGTGTTCTTATTTCTCACTTTAAACCTTAACAATACCTAAAACTGCTTCCTCTCCTCACCACAATTTTGTGTGCCCCTTATCTGACTCCTACTCTGCATCTTTCAATCTTTGTCTACTCTAGCTTTAACAAGATCTTTAATGTTTTGGTACCAACTTTGCCAGATCCTCATCCTCTTCATGAAACCCCTCTTAAATTTTACAGTCAAGCAGTATGAGTACTCCCTTGGGTTTATCTTATCCTTTGTCCTTCTTTTATTACTACTTAATCATAATGCTGGATAAAATCTAGTTCTATCCTTTCTGTATCGGCAAATATAGCCAGAGAGGTGAAAAAACAATTGTATTGAATCATTTTCCTTTGAAGTTTTACTCGTGGTGTACTTTTAGTTTGGCCACAATAGAGAATTTAATATCTACTATCTCACTACAGACAATCACAGAATTAGATAGATACATAATACAGTTGTTTTTATGTTTCACAGCCACCAAGGAAGAATACAGGCTTTTTTTTTTTTTATTGACACCTATGTTAATAATATGTTTCTTCTTAACATTTTCTAAGTGCATGTAGAAGGAGCTACAGGCCGCTTCCCGCCGCCCAGGTCCCGGCCGCCGTCTAGCTTTACCCAAAACAATTACACGGAAACTGTATTCATTTATACACTGCCTGGCCCATTTAGCTCTAGCCTCTTATTCTCACATCTTGATTAACCCATTTCTAACAATCTGTGTAGCACCACGAGGTGGTAGCTTACCGGGAAAGATTCTAGCCTACATCCATCTTAGGTCGAAGAATCATGGCGTCTGACTCACTTTCCTTCTTCCCAGCATTCTGTTCTGTCTACTCCACCCACCTATGTTCTGACCTATCAGGCCAAGCAGTTTCTTTATTAATTAACCAATGAAAGCAACACATATAAAGAAGATACTCCTACATCAAGTGGGAATATTGATGAAGTCCAAATGAAGACATCAATTTTGTTTTGGGGAGTTTTTTGTTTGTTTGTTTATTTTTTTTTTCTGAACAAAGGAGAAAGAAGTACAGGTACTCCCAAAAAGGAAGCTCCTAAAAAAATAACTTCAAAATTCTGCATTAAAAAAAAAATCCCTTTAGGCCCTTTCCAGTAGGTTCTCCTAACCTTCACCTATAGAGGTAAAGGCTATGGTAGGATATTTAACAGAAAACAGGCACTCAGGGTCTGAAAGCTGAGCTGAGCTAAAAGCAAAGAGTGCTAGAGAGTTCCTGCCTAGCCACAATGAACATTCAGGAACATTTTAGGCTTTTTGTTGAGATCCTAAAAGGCAATGTGTCACAACTCTAGAGGTGGTGGATCCAAGGGGAATGGAGCCAGTACTAAAGTCTCATGTCAACTTTATTCAGCACCACAGACAATTTGTACACTGTGGCTTAATAAAGGTCACATGAGTAAAGTTCTCATGAGTTCAAGCTGTATAAAATTTCCATAGAGGCATGGTTTAAATATTTAATTCAATAACAGCAGCAAGTGATAATGAGTTATCTGAAGTAAACTCACTCTTGTGCTACACCTGACAGGAGCAAACCCAGGAGTAGCACAAAAACATATTCCAAGAATAATTTTGTTTTTGAAGAAACTGAGGTCCCAAGACTCTTGGTCTTATTTTGTGTTATCACAAGCACTCAGAATTCTCCTCACATTCCTGGACTGTGTTCTAACAGCAGTGCTCTAGTAGGAAAGGCAAAACTAAAGAAAACCTAAAGCCAAGTCTTGCCAAGTAAGAACTAGGTGATTTGACAGTACATTTACTGTCAAAACAAAAACAACCTAATGTCTTGAAGAAAAAGAAATAATCTATAATGTGTGATTAAGAATGTTAACATAAAGTAGATCTATGTTTTCTGTAAAAGAAAAATAAAGCTGCAATTATTTAGTGCAGTGGTTCCCAGCCTTGCTAATGCAGTGACCCTTTAGTACAGTTCCTCATGTTGTGGTGACCCCCAACTATAAAATTATTTTATTGCTACTTCATAGCTATAATTTTGCTATTGTTGTGAATTGTAATATAAATATATGATATGTAGGATTTCTGATATGTGACCCCTATGAAAGGATCTGAGAATTGCTGATTTCGGGGTGGGGAGATGAGCCATGTCTTAATTATTGTTCTATTACTATGAAGAGACAGCATGACCAAGGCAACTCTTATAAAAGAAGGCACTTAAGTGGGGGCTTACTTAAAGTTTTAGAGGGTTAGTCCATGGTTATCATGACAGGAAGCAGACAGGTCTGGCGCAGGAGCAATAGCTGAGAGCTTTACATCTGAGCATCAGGCCGAGCAACATTAGGTTTGGCTTTTGAAACCTTATAGCCCATTTCCAGTGACATAGTCCCTTCGACAGGGCCACACCTTCTAATCCTTTTCAAACACTCCAATTAACTGGTGACGAGTGTTCCAATATTTTAAGCTATGGAGGTCATTCTCATCCAAACTGCCACAAACCAGGTGTGGTAGTGCATGTTTTAATCCCAGCAGTTGAGAAGCAGAAATAGGTCGATATTTGTGAGTTCCAGGCCAGCAGAGTACACAGTAAGACCATGTCTCCAAAATATAAATAAGTAAATAGATGACTCATTCAGGAATTGAAAATTGCTAGGTCCTAAAGTGAGCCCCAGTCATAAACTAAGTAAAGAACTTCAAATAAGCACTTTGTGTGTGTGTGTGTGTGTGTACGCATAGGTGTAGTATGGTGTGTAGGGTATAAGTGCATGGTATGTTTGTATAGTATGTGCACATGGTGTATATGCATGTGCATACACACACGTGTATTTGTTGTCTAAGTCAGTGCATCCTTTTGTCACCCAAGCTTTCCTTGATCTTACTATTTAAAATAGGTAGGCTGGCCTCAAATTGAAGTGATCTTCCTGTCTCAGCCTCTAAACTGCTGGTCCTATAGGTGTACATGACCAAAGTTAACAATACTTGAAAGAAGTGGTTAGCAAAATAATAAGGAAAACTGTGAAATAATCAAAGCTGGATGTGGCAATGCACACTTGAAGTCCCAGCAATTAGGAGGCTACAGCAGAAGGATTAAAGTTCAAGGCACCTTGGGCTGTTTAAAAAGACCCTATCTCTAATAAGTAAATATCACGTAAGAGCTGTAAAACATGGAAGACAAAATTAGTGGATTCATAGGTTCATTATTAGAAGAATTCTCAGGACAGTGTTTAGATTAAATGCCTGGGGATGTGTGGGGATGGACAGTGTATGAACTAAGTGGAACACAGTGGAAAGGTCTAGTTTCTCTGTACCTGGAGTCCTAGGAAATGGGAGAGTGGAACAGTAATAAGTATTACTAGGAAAGGACTAGCCAGAAAATAGCTTTTCTTTAAAAATAGTTTTTGTTAACTCTGAACTTGAAGCAGGATAAAGGAAATTCGGTGTACTTCAATCAGGTATAGCATTACTAGCATTACCACACTATAAAAATCAAAGCCAAATAGCCACAGGGAGTTGGTATATACTTGCCTTTTCCTCACTGCATACAGAAGCTGGAAACAGGTGAAATATCTTTAGTCTTCCTTCCTTCCCTCCTTCCCTCCCTCCTTATTTATTTGTGTGTGTGTGTATGTGTGCGCGTGTGCGCGCACGCACGCACGCACGCACACCTGTGGAAAGATCAGAGGACAACCTGTAAGAGTTAGCTCTGTCTACAATATAGATTCTGGTGCTCAAACTCAAGTCACCAGATTTGGTAGCAAAGTACCTTTACCTGTTAAGCCACCCTGGCAAAAATTATGCTTTTAAAGTGCTTTGGAAAAAATTTTTAGAAAACACCAGTATTGTCTTACCACATTTATAGTACATCTAAAAATAAATTCAATGGGGCTGGAGTGACCACTCAGTGCCCTTCAAGAGGACCTGGATTCCATTCCCAACACCCACATGGTGACTGACAACTGACCATAACTAATTCCAGGGGAAACAACATCCTACTCTGGATTTTGTGCATATTACATGCATGTAGTAAATGGGCATATATGCAAGCAAAACCACCTGTATGCTTTACATTTTTTTTAAAAAAAATTAAAGAGTAAAGAGGAAAAAATAAATTACATGATAGTAACACAAAGGTCACAGGGTGTAAAATAGTAGTAGGAGATAGTTCTGACCTTCTGTTAATACTTACAGATTATAAAAATACTCCTTTAAAGTAAAAGCCCCAGGAAAGCATATTGCAATTGCAGTAGAATGTGGCTCAGTAGAAGACTCTGGAGTGTAGAATGCTCACTTAACATGCACTTAGCCATGGGTTTGATCCCTAGCACAAAAAACAAAATCCAGTAGAATGTAATGATGAGCAGTGATTTTTTTTAAAACAAACTAAAAAGAGGACAAAAGAATAGATGGGGAAAACAGCAAGTAAATGAGATGATAAACCTAGCAGTGGTGGATACTTTAACCCCAGCACTCAGGAGGCAGAGACAGGTGGTTCTCTTGAGTTTGAGGCCAGCCTGGTCTACACAGTGAGTACTAGGATAGCCAGGACTACACAGAGAAACCAGATCTCAGAAAAAGAGGAGGAGAGGGGGTGTAGAGGAGGAAGAGGAATAGTTAAACCTTTACCCATAATTACATTGTGTGTAAATGCACTAAATATTTCAGTTAATAGATAAAAACCAGATTTTAAAAATATGCATAAACACATACCTCTAATACACTTTGATCACTCCTCATATTTCTTTTGAGGCAAAGTCTTTCATTGGACCTAAGGCTCATATATTTTTTTCCTCTTGGCTAAGCTAGAAATGAGCAGACCCCAGAAATCCTTCTGTTTCTGCCTCACCCCTCATCCCTGCCCTTGGAGCTGGTACAAGTACGCTTTGACTACCCAGTTTATTACATGAATGCTGGAATCCCAATTCTGGATGGTCCTCATGACTTTGTAGTGCTCTTAACCATTGAGCTATCATTCCAGCTCCTATAGTAAGTACTATTTTTAAGAGATTCACTTTAAATATATAAGCTGTAAAAAAAGATTAAAATTTAGAGATTGGAAAGAGATATACGATGCAAAATACCAGCCAAAAGAAAACCTGTGAGCTTCAAGGCAAGAAATACTACAAAAATGAGACAAAGTTCAATGAATATTGATAAAAGAAAGGGTCAGTTGAACAGGGAAACATAAAAGTCCAAATGTTTAACTAACTACATGTCTGTAAATATACAGTGCATAAATAAACATTCAAATAAGCAGGATATAAACAGTTTGTAGATTTTTTTTTCTTTTGGCAGAGGAAGTGCTAGGGATTGGACCTAGGGTCAGGTATGCGCTAAGCCAGCACTCTCCCACTGAGCTACCATTTGAGCCCCCAGATTCCCAAGCTTCAAAAGAGGAAAAGATTATATATTGTCTATCTTTGATTACTGAAGAGGATTAACATATAGCATCAACCAACTACTACTATTTTACCAAAATAATGTCAACAAATATAAGCAATAATGAAATACTTCGTTGACAGAGTGCAAAGCCATTATTATTATCTGTTTTAAGTATGAAGTGTTACAGTCTTTCATCTTCTTATTGAAGAGCAGGCATGAAAGAAATGACTTCCTGCCATACTCCAGAGTTAATGTCTTACTCAGAATCTTAGAAGCGCTTCTGAGGAAGTGATTATTTTTCTGAAGATTGAGGGGAGGTCATTTCTGCCATGCTTTACTTTTAAATTTGTTGCCATAAAACTCTGAATAGTTCTGATTATCAAAAAATTCTGAAGGGTCAAATCTTGAATGAAATTTATTAGGAAAGAGGACTGAAGTATAATTCAGTAGTAGAGCATGTGTTTAGTATACATAAGACCCTGGGTTCAGAGACTGGAGAGATAGCTTAACAGTGGTAAAGAGTACACTACTCTGATAGAGAACTGGAGCTCATATCCAACTTCCACATTATACAAGACACAACTGCCTGTAAGTTCAGCTCCAAGGGTGCCAATGGCCCATATATACTCTGCAAGTTCTTGTTCTTTGCCTCTCTTCTTCTCCCCATCCTTTCCTCTTCTCCTCTTCTCCCATACACATACACACACATACACACACACACACTTACACACACTTAAAAATACAACAGATCTTGTAAAAGTATAAGGCCCTGGGTTCTATCTCCAGTACCCCCACACCCCAAAAGGAGAAGTGATTGGTACTTAAAGTTGGTATTGTAAGTTTAGGCTTATTTAGACTAATTAATGTTAGTCTCTTAACTCCAAAAGCTGTAGGCATATATGATCAATAGCAAAAGGTTTCCAGTTTAAAGACCCTCAGAGAGGACCTTCCCTCAGGAGGAGACCCCTGAGCCAAAGGAACAATCCGAGACCACTGGCTGCAAACTGCAAGAGGTTTTTTATTGAGAGTACACAGGTACCTGCGGGTGTCAGAGTCTCTTTGGAAGACTTGCACGCCCTCAGGCTGGGCAGGGGGTCTTTTATATGGAAATGTGCGGCAGAAGCATGCTGGATACAGGATGAGGTGAGGGTTTCACTTGGGGACAAGCTCCTCGGGGACATGAAGATATGATAATAGCTGAGTTGGCTCTATCTAGGGCACATGTAGTTTTTCCCAGAACTTTTTGTTCCCCTCCTAGGCCTGATGTCTGACCATAGATATCCTGTTTGGCAGCCTAGGAGTACCGACTTTACCTTGAACTTATACTCGTTTGTGTGAAAGCCTTGCAAAATGGCATTACAGAAGCTAAGCTGGGGTCTTTCACAGTTACAGTATGGTTTCATTGAATGTTAAATATTTAGTCATTTTTGCATGTGTCTAACAACTTCTGGCTTTATTTCTGTAGCAGAAAATATATTGGATTTCACTAAAAAGTGATATGTTCTTTGATGAAAACATTGTCTTTCAATTTTTAAGACTTAAGTATTTTGAGGAATCAGTTATTCTTTAGAAGGTCATAAATAAAAATGGAAATAGTTTTTTATCATATTCCATAGGGTTTTTTTTTATCATATTCCATTGTTTTAAAGCAGTCATAGTCAGTGAACAATCTCACTGCTGGTAAGGGTAAGGCTGGCAGTGAAGGTGATAATGGGATGTGGGAAAGAGTCAAGGTTTTGCTGTATTAGTTGTTTTATATGTTGCTAGAATAAAACACCTGAGTTAAGGAAGGAGGGAGGGAGGAAGGAAGGAAGGAAGGGTTTATTTTAGCTCACAGTTGAAGGTACTATCCTATCATAGAGTCATAACTGTAGAAGTGTAACATTGTGTCTAGTCAAGAAGCAAAGAGAGATGAATGCTAGTGTTCAGCTTTCTTCTTTATATTCAGTCCAAGACCCCAGCTCATAGAATGGTACTACCGACAGTTAAGTGGGTCTTCCCACCTCAAATAACCTACCCTAGATAATCCTTCCTAGGTATTTCTAGAGGCTATCTTAATCTAGATAATCCTTGACAGCCATGCTGACATTTTCTCCTAGATGATTATACCATCACAGTCAGTGTCTAGAAGAGAAATTTAGGAAGAGTCCACTTGCTAGCTTGGGACAGTGCACATGGGAAGGAATTTAAAAAAGAATAGAAGAAACTGAATTGTGTAATAAGACAAATCCAAATATGTGATATAGATAAGGAAACTCAGAGTAGTGAAATAGTTATGTGGTTAGTATACACAAAAATAAAGCTAGAATTCTCTCCTAATTTAGTTTCAATTCCTTATTAATTAAAGTTGGGGTTATTAAATGGTAATAGAAAATACCAATCACCCTAAATTCTCAAATTTAGTTGGCACATGAAGATACTGTGTTATAAGTAAAAGTTTAAGTGGAATGAATAATTGGTCATATATTAAAATATAAATTATCTCTGGGCAGTGGTAGCACACTCCTTTAATTCCAGCACTCAGGAGACAGAGACAGGCAGATCTCTGCCAATCTGGTCAACAAGAGCTAGTTCCAGTTACAAAGTTACAGAGAAACCCTGTCTCGGGGGGGAAATATAAATATAAACATTATACACACACACACACACACACACACACACACACACACACACATATAAATGATTATCCATATAATCATTTCTCGGCTTTTCTTTGTATAAATTGATATTTAAATTTTATTCTATTCTCTGTTGAAAATGTCTTTTCACTAGATAAACTTAGTATGTCTTTAGTTATTGGCTAGGACACTTAATCTGTTTTGCTATTTGTAGCTAGGACCATTATTTTTAACGTTTGAATCTTAACATTAGGTATGGTAAACCGTGAAGTACTGGAACAAGTGGAGCGAGGGTACAGGATGCCTTGCCCTCAGGGCTGTCCAGAATCCCTCCATGACTTGATGAATCTTTGTTGGAAGAAGGACCCTGATGAGAGACCAACATTTGAATATATTCAGTCCTTCTTGGAAGATTACTTCACTGCTACAGAGCCACAATACCAACCAGGAGAAAATTTATAATCCAAGTAGCCTGTGTGTGCAGATCTTCCAAAACATAAAGACCTTTGGGAGTTTGTCACGCACGGGAATGAGAAGATACTTTTCACTCTGCATGTTTCTATGGTAAACTGGAATTCCAGATAATGGTTGCACAAAGCAGTTTTTCCCCCTAAGTGTTAAACTCTAAAGTACCAATGATATATCTTATAACTTACTTCATGGTCCAAAGAGCGTCAAGCTAAGATATTGTGACTATGTTGGTGATAGCATGGTAAGAAAGAGCAACAAGACTACTGTTTACTAGTCACTTCCTTTCCTTCCCAAAACTCAGAGAAAACTATTTATTGAAATGGACAAAATTTGAGCTATTATACCATAGTAAAATTTAAAATCAAAAAACTCTATGGGACCAAATAATTCCATTCCAGTCTTTTAAAAAAAATCTCTCGCATTTTTTTTTCAAAAGTTAGGTTTTTGTTTCATTTTGTTTTTCTATTTGACAGTTGCCATGCAGTCTTAACACAGATCTCCTTTTGTGTGGAATGGGCCGAGTCTTCCAGAAGCAAAAAGGAGATTATAAACAACATCAAACACTTGATTTAATGGTAGACCACAGCAATGGAATTTGGAAGCATAATACCCTATGTTCACACTTAGTTCATAGAACTGGAAAGTAGAGACAGCTTTTTTACTTTCGTCATTTTGAATTGTTCATAATGAAAGTACCCAGAATGTGAGCTTGTCATTTGCAAGGTTGTACTGATTGTCTTAAGGCAATGCACAATTGAAATTATATCCAGTTCCAGAGAAAATTCTTAATATTTACATAGCATAAAAATAAAAGCCCAGGGGGCTGGAGAGATGGCTCAGTGGTTAAGAGCATTGCCTGCTCTTCCAAAGGTCCTGAGTTCAATTCCCAGCAACCACATGGTGGCTCACAACCATCTGGAATGAGGTCTGGTGCCCTCTTCTGGCCTGCAGGCATACACACAGACAGAATATTGTATACATAATAAATAAATATTTAAAAAAATAAAATAAAAGCCCAGCATTTAAACAGTCCATTTTAAAAAAATAGATGGAGCACTGTGAAGCATTGTTAAGTGTGCTTTTATGGTGATTGACTCCACACATAAACATCACTAGATCAGGGACTTGAATGCACTTTGCTTGTATTAAGTATAGAATAGGAGAGAGGAAAATGTATTTAAATAAGTATGAGAGAAGAAAATGTGAAAATTTTACAGATACTGGGGTGGGATGGAGTGTTTAATGTTGGCGTTGTGGAGTGACATCATGGCTTTGCTGGCACTCAGAGCTCCTCATTAGCTGTTTCTGAGACTTTAAAAGTTATCAAGTATGACTGTAAAACTAATTTTTCTTAACATATATACTAAATAAGTTTTACGGCCTCAAAATAGTGAAGATAAAGCTTAACACTAATTTCAGTGACGCTATTTTATACAGAACCTTTTTAGAACTCCAATTTTCAAATTTCTGAAACTTCACTTACATTTCCAATATACTTGATGATTATAGTTTCCTTTCATAATATATTCAATTTGAGGAAGAATACATATCCTGAGTAATAATAATTTAAAGAGGGGATTTTTGCCAGTTTAAAGTACAGAAGTAAAACTTTAAAAATGAGTTTTTCTAACTCAAATTATGAAGTATTAATTTGAATTGAGTAGTGCTAATGGTTTAAAGGTCTAGCAAGGAAAAAACTGAGTCTGCTAAATAAATTAAAAGTTGAATATTAATGTTTTTTAAATACTGTGTTTTATAGTTACACTTTAAAGCATTGTATCAAGTTCTTCTATTTTCAGCATATAATTTTAAACTTCTATCATTTTAATCACTAAATTTAAAGTTCTGTGCCATGGTAAATTATGTTCAAATTTAACTTTTTAAATGTGACAAGTGAACTTTATGCAAGTTGGCAAAAAGTTCTGGTACTAAAAGTTCTATTTTTTTTTCCAATTAACCTATTCAGAGAATCTCCTGAGAAGAATGTCGTCCTTATTTGCCCTGATGTCTGCAGTTTGTGTCATGAGTGTTTTAAAGGGCTTCATGTGATCTGTGGTATTGTAGTTTTTCTAAGCAGTCTTCAAAGGGTAAATATGTTTATGTACTAATTCTGGTCAGAAAAATAAGGCAGGAAAAGTTGATGGCATTCTTTAGATTTTAAATGAATTGAATGAGGCAGTTCTTACAATAACACTTGTAAGAATACAACATTAACTTAATGTGTATTCAGTTTAAATTGTTACGTATTTTTAAATTGTCACAAAAAGAAACAGTTTTGTACATTTGGAAGATTTTTTTACCAACAGTTTTCATCTTTATTGTCTAAACTTGGAACTTTAACCCTTACCAAAAAAGAAAAGTTGGCAAAAACAGCCTTCTAGCACAGTTTTTTAAAATAAATAATGATAACCTAAGACTTAATATTTTTATAAAATGTTGTGATATTGTTTTGTGGATAATTGAAATAAAAATCTTTGTTGTATGCATCTATATATCTTTTCAGTTGCTCATTAACTTGATTATTCTGAATTTATTCTTCCATTGGAAAAATGTTGTTAGAAATTGTACATCCCAACCAACTAGAGTTAACATCAGTTCTTTCTTTCTTAAGTTCAGAACACTATTGAATTTATTTCACACGATTAATTTTCTGTGTATAGTAATGACATTTTCTAAAATTGTATCCGCAAATACAGCCACTGTGTCACATAGAGAAACCTGGGTGATTTGAGGGAAGGTATTTCCAACTATGCAGGAGTTAAATAGGATAGACGCTTTGTACAAAAGTCTCTGTGTTCTACAAACCTCTTTTCACAGGTTTAAGGAAAATAAAAATTTAAATGCCTGCTCAAAAGCTTTTGTGATTTTCAGTATTATAATTGTATTAACTATTTTTTACTACTACTTCATATAAAATTGTTGCCCCCTTTCATGATTTCAAAAAAAAAAGAAAGAAAGAAAAAAAAAAGAAAATAAAACCCAAATAGCAATCAGTACAATGCTTCCTTCAATTCATTGTTGATGTTGTTTATTAATAATTCCTTAGAATGTTTTTCCAGCTGGGCATGTTGTACATGCTTCTAATCTCAGCATTTGGGAAACAGAGGAAGGCAAATCTCTTATTTCCAGGCCCAAACTGTATAGGTAGACAGTTCCAGATCAACCAGGGTTACACAGCTTACTTTTTTTTTTCTAGTTTCACAATTGACTTTTAGTGTTATATGTGCTTGATTAACATTTAAATTGTACATTTGTACTTTGCCAAGTATTTCTTTTTATGCTTAGAAAGCATTTTTCTGCCCCAATATTAAAAATTCATGCCACCTATTTTATAGTTTTTGCTTTTTAAAAATATTTTGATTTATTTAGAAAGCTATTGGAATATGAAACATGACTTTATAGTATATTATCTCTTATTTTTCTTTGGGTTCCCAACACAGTGAAAACTCAAATCAGTCTTATGTGGGGGCAAAACTTAACTTGGGTCTCATTGGTGTTGCTATGTATTGGTATTGGAAGATGATTGTCATCTCACTGTGATTCCTCTGTTCTCAGGATGTCATTGCAGAGCTTCTGAAGGCCATTGTATTAGGGTTCTCTCGATAACAAAACTTATAGAATGAATCTCTATATATATCAAGAAGGGATTTATTATAATGATTTTTAAGCTGTGGTCCAGCTATTCCAACAATGACTGACTATGAAAGGAAAGTTCAAAAATAGTAGTTGCTCAGTCCGTGACGCTGGTTATCTCATCTGGTCTTCAGTATACCCTGGAAGCCCAAAGTCATTGGCTCTAATGCCATTGAAGGAATGGACTTGCTCGTGAGGTACAAACAGGCAGCTTCCTTCTTCCATGTCCTTAATTGGCTTCCAGAAGAAAGTGTGACCCAGATTATATCTGGACTGAAGGTATGTCTTTCCACCTCAAGATCCATATTAAATCATATCTCTTCTCAGCTCAAAAGACCTGGGTTAAAGGCATATTTTCCTGCTTCAAAGATCCAGAGTAAATATAGTCAAGTTGACAGTATAGTCACTACTTCCTTTCTTAAATCTGTTCTTCTGAGCCATTGTGCCAATGGTGGTTTTGTTTTTGCACTTTTTCTGTTGTGGTGTGGGAAGCCCTTCTGTATATGTGTTGCTTTTATTGGTTAGTGAAAAAAGAAACTGCCTTGGCCTGTGATAGGGCAGAGTAGAGCTAAGTGGAGAAAACTAAACTGAATGCTGGGTGAAGGCAGAGTCACAGGACACCAGCTGGAACCTTGCAGGTAGGCCACAAGCATCATGGTAAAATAGAAAATAATAGTGATATAAGAGCTAGCTAGCAATACACTTAAGTGATTGGCCAAGCAGTGATTTAAATAATAAGAGTTTCTGAGTGGTTATTTCGAGTCTGGGTATCTGGGAAAAAACAAGCAGCCTTCTTCAACACTTGTTTAAACCACGGCTGCTTAAACTTTCCATTTGTGATCCCATTTTTTGCAAGAAATTTATATAACTGGATAAATAGATAATAAAAATAATACTGATGAAGTCATAAATTTATTTTAAGGTAATTCTTCAGTATATCTTTACCATTTATTACAGTTAAAGGTAAATGTATATACTAGTGAGATGGATGTGTCTTTATTTGGGGTTTTTCCATTTGAATGCAAGGTCTTTTGTTTTTTTTGTTGTTTTTTCCCATTATTATTATTATTATTAAAAATTTCCACCTCCTCCCCCCTCCCAAATCCCTCCACCTCCCCTACCCCTGCACCGCCATCCTCCTCCCTCTCCAGTTCCAAAGAGCAGTCAGGGTTCCCTGCCCTTTGGGAAGTCCAAGGTCCTCCCCCTCCATCCAGGTCTAGGAAGGTGAGCATCCAAAAAGACCAGGCTC
Source organism: Microtus oregoni (assembly GCF_018167655.1). Classification (NCBI taxonomy): domain Eukaryota; kingdom Metazoa; phylum Chordata; class Mammalia; order Rodentia; family Cricetidae; genus Microtus; species Microtus oregoni. The sequence goes on from NW_024543077.1 coordinate 20,830,747, forward strand.
CCACAAAGCCAGTATATGCAGTAGGATCAAAACCCAGTGCCATTGTCCTTGGCTTTTCAGTCAGCTCTCTTTGTCCAACATGTTCAGAGAGTCTGGTTTGATCACATGTTCCATCAGACCCAGTTCAGCTGGACTTGGTAAGGTCCCATTAGATCAGCCCCACCGTCTCAGTGGATGGGTGAACCCTCGCGGTCCTGACTTCCTTGCTCATGTTCTCCCTCCTCCTGCTCCGCATTTGGACCTCTGAAGCTTAGTCCAGTGCTACAATGTGGGTCTTTCTATCTCCATCCATTGCCAGATGAAGATTCTATGGTGATATGCAAGATATTCATCAGTTTGGCTATAGGGTAGGGCTATTTCAGGCTCCCTCTCCTCAGCTGCCCAAGGAACTAGCAGGGGACATCTCCTTGGACTCCTGGGAAACCCTCTAGAGTCAAGTCTCTTGCCAACCCTAAAATGGCTCCCTTAATTGAGACATATACTTCCTTGCTCCTATATCCACCCTTCCTCCATCCCAGCCCTCCCATTCCCCCAAGCTCTTCCCATCCTCCCCTTCTCACTCTTCTCACCCCATGTCCCCTTACCCCCCATCCCCACCCCCAAGTTCCCAATTTTTGCCTGGCAATCTTGTCTCCTTCCAATATCCAGGAGGATAACTGTATTTTCTTTGGGTTCACCTTCTTATTTAGCTTTTCTAGGATCATGAAATAGAGGCTTAATGTCCTTTATTTATGGCTAGAATCACTTATGAGTGAGTACATCCCATGTTCATCTTTATGGGTCTGGGTTCCCTCAGTCAGGATAGTGTTTTCTATTTCCATCATTTGCATGCAAAATTCAAGATGTCATTGTTTTTTTACCACTGAGTAATATTCCAGTGCGTAATTTTTCCACATTTTCTTTATCCATTCTTCCATTGAGGGGCAACTAAGTTGTTTCCAGGTTCTGACTATTACAAATAATGCTTCTATGAACATAGTTGAACAAATGCTTTTGTCATATGATATGGCATCTCTTGGGAATATTCCCAAGAGTGATATTGCTGGATCCTGGGGTAGGTGGATCTGGAATTTCCTGAGAAACTGCCACACTGATTTCCAAAGTGGTTGCACAAGTTTGCATTCCCACCAGCAATGGATGAGGGTACCCCTTCCTCCACAGCCTCTCCAGGAAAGGCTATCATTGGAGTTTTTTATTTTAGCGATTCTGACAGATGTAAGATGATATCTCAAAGTTGTTTTGATTTGCATTTCTCTGATCGCTAAGGAGATTGAGCATGACCTTAAGTGTCTTTTAGCCATTTGAAGTTCTTCTGTTGAGAATTCTCTGTTCAGTTTAGTGCCCCATTTTTTAATTGGGTTAATTAGCCTTTTAAAGTCCAGTTTCCTGAGTTCTCTATATATTTTGGAGATCAGACCTTTGTCTGTTGTGGGGTTGGTGAAGATCTTCTCCCAGTCAGTAGGTTGCCTTTTTGTCTTAGTGACAGTGTCCTTTGCTTTACAGAAGCTTCTCAGTTTCAGTATGTCCCATTTATTCAATGTTGCCCTTAATGTCTGTGCTGCTGGGGAAGATAGGAAGCTATCTTCAGTCCCCATCTGTTGTAGGGTACTTCCCACTTTCTCTTCTATCAGGTTCAGTGTATTCAGATTGATATTGAGGTCTTTAATCCATTTGGACTTGAGTTTTGTACATGGTGATAGATATGGATCTATTTTCATTCTTTTAGAGCTTGGCATCCTGTTCAGCCAGCACCATTGGTTGAAGATGCTTTCTTTCTACCATTGTATACCTTTAGCTCCTTTGTCAAAAATCAGCTGTTCATAGGTTTGTGGGTTAAAATCTGGGTCTTCCATTCCATTGGTCAACAGTTCTGTTTTTGTGCCAATACCAAGCTGTTTTCATTACTGTAGCTCTGTAATAGAGTTTGAAGTCAGGGATGGTAATGCCTCCAGAAGTTCCTTTATTGTATAATGATGGACGTGGGTCTTGTAGTTTATCTGTTGTTCTCATTGGTTAACTAATAAAACTGCTTGGCCCTGATAGGACAGAAAATTAGGTAGGCGTAGTAAACAGAACAGAATGCTGGGAGAAAGAAGCTGAGTCAGTGAGTCAGTGAGTCGCCATGATTCTCCCACCCCAGACAGACACAGGTTAAGATCTTTCCTGGTAAGCCAGCTTGTGGGCTACACAGATTATTATAAATGGGTTAGATCAATATGTAAGAGCTAGCCAGTAAGAGGCTGGAACTAATGGGCCAGGCAGTGTTTAAAAGAATACAGTTTCCATGTAATTATTTTGGGGCATAAGCTAGCCATGCGGGCGGCCGGGTGCCGGGGACGCAGCCCCGCCACTCCTATTACTACAGTATAAGATTGTTTTGGCTATCCTGGGTTTTCTGTTTTTCCATATAAAGTTGATTATTGTTCACTAAAGGTCTGTGAAGAATTTTGTTGAGATTTTGATTGGGATTGCATTGAATGTATAGATTGCTTTTGGTAGAATTGCCATTTTTACTATGTTGATCTTCCCAATCCAAGAGCAAGGGAGATCCTTCCATTTTCTGGTATCCTCTTCAACTTCTTTCTTCAATGCCTTAAAGTTCTTTTCAAATAGATCTTTCACTTCCTTGGTTAGAGTTACCCCAAGATATTTTATGCTACTTGCAGCTGTCATGAAAGGTGATGCTTCTCTGATTTCCCTCTCTGCTTTTTTATCCTTTGTCTATATGAGGGCAACTGATTTTTTGTAGTTGATCTTGTATCCTGCCACATTATTAAAGGTGTTTATCAGCTGTAGGAGTTATTTGGTAGAGTTTTTGGAGTCGCTTATGAACACTATCATATCATCTGCAAATAACAAAAGTTTGACTTCTTCCTTTCCGATTCGAATCCCTTTGATCTCCTTATCCTGTCTTATTGCTATTGCTAGAACATCAAGCACTATATTGAAGTGGTATGGAGAGAGTGGACAGCCTTGTCATGTTCCTGATTTTAGTGGATGGCTTTGAGTTTCTCTCCATTTAATTTAATGTTAGCTGTTGGCTTTCTGGATATTGCTTTTATTATATTTAGGAATGAACCTTGTATCTCCAGTCTCTCCAAGACCTTTTTCATAAAGGGGTGTTGAATTTTGTCAAATGCTCTTTAGCATCTAATGAAATGATCATATTTTTTCCCTTCAGTTTATTTATATGATGGATTACATTGATAGATTTTTGTATGTTGAACCAGCCCTGCCTCTCTGGGATGAAGCCAACTTGATCACAATGTATAATTTTTTGGATGTGTTCTTGGATTCGGTTTGCCAGTATTTTATTGAGAGTTTTTGTATCGATGTTCATTAGTGAGATTGGTCTGCAATTTTCTCTCCTGGTTATGTCTTTGTGTGGTTTTGGTATCAGGGTGACTGTAGCTTCATAAAAGGAGTTTGGCAATGACTCCTCTGTTTCTATTCTGTAAAACACATTAAAAAGTATAGGTATTAGTTCTTCTTGGAAGTTCGGGTAGAATTCTGCATTGAAACCATCTGGTCCAGGGCTTTTTTTGGTAGGGAGGTTTCTCATGACAGATTCCAATTTATCAGGACTTACAGGTCTATTTAAACTGTTCTCCTGGTCTTGATTTAATTTTGGTATATGGTACTTATCTAAAAAGGTGTCCATTTCTTTCACATTTTCCATTTTTGTGGCATACAGGCTTTTGTAGTAAGATCTAATGTTTCTCTGAATTTCCTCTGTGTCTGTGGTTATGTCCCCCTCTTTCATTTCTGATCCTGTTAATTTGCATATTCTTTCTCTGCATTTTGATTAGTTTGGATAGGGGTTTGTCAATCTTCTTGATTTTCTCTTAAGAACCAGCTTTTTGTTTCTTTGATTCTTTGGATTGTTTTCTGTGTTTCCATTTTGTTGACTTCAGCCCTCAGTTTGATTATTTCCAATCTTCTACTTCTCCTGTGTGAATCTGCTTCTTTTATTCTTCTAGAGCTTTCAACTGTGCCCTTACGTCTCTAATGTCTGCTTTCTCCATTTTCTTTATGTGGGCACTTAGTGCTATGAACTTTCCTCTTAGCACTGCCTTCATAGTGTCCCTTAGGTTCGGGTATGATGTGTCTTTATTATCATTGAATTCAATGAAGCCTTTGATTTCTTTATTTCTTCCTTGACCCAGGGGTGGCTCAGTAGTTGACTGTCCAATTTCCATGAGTTTGTAGGCTTTCGGGGGGTTAGAATTGTTGTTAAATTCTAAACTTATTCCATGGTAATCCGATAGTACACAGGTGGTTACTACAATTTCTTTGAATCTTTAGATGTTTGCTTTCCTACCAATTATGTGATCAATTTTTGAGAAGGTTCCATGTGGTGCTTAGAAGAAGGTGTATTCTTTTCTATTTGGGTGCAATGTTCTATAAATGTCTGTTAATTACATTTGGTTCATTACATGTGATAGTTCTCTTATTTCTCTGTTTAGTTTCTGTGTGGTTGACCTGTCAGTTGGTGAGAGCAGAGTGTTGAAATCTCCTACTCTTAGAGTGTGGGGTTTGATGTATGTTTTGAGTTCTAATAATGTTTCTTTTACATAAGTGAGTGCTTTTATATTAGGGGCATAGATACTCAGGATAGAGACTTCCTCCTGCTGAATTGTTCCTGTTATGAGTATAAAGTGTCCATCTCCATCTCTTCTGATTGATTTTAGTTTGAAATCAGTATTGTTAGATATTAGTATAGCCACACCCGCTTGTTTCTTTGCTCCATTTGATTGGAAAACCTTTTCCCATACCTTTCCTCTGAGATAATGTCTGTCTTTCAGTTTGAGGTTTGTTTCTTGTAAACAGCAGAATGTTCTATTATGATTTCATATCCATTCTCTTAACCTGTGCCTTTTTATAGGTGAATTGAGTCCAGTGATAGTAAGTGATATTAGTGACCAGTTGTTGTTAACTCCCGTTATTTTTTGGTGGTAGAATTTGTGTGTTTCCCTTCTTTGAGTTGTGCTGGTAGAGGGTTGTCAGATGCTTGATATGGGTGTTGTTGGCTTCCTTGTTTTGTGATTTCCCTTGTAATATTTTCTGTAAGGCTGGGTTTGTGGCAACATAATGTTTAAATTTGTTTTTATCCTGGAATATCTTTCTTTTTTTTTCATTGATGGTGAATGGAAGCTTTGCTGGGTATAGTAGTTTGTGCTTGCATCCATGTTCTCTTAGTGTCTGTAGCACATCTATCCAAGACCTTCTGGCTTTCATGGTTTCCATTGAGAATTCAGGTGTAATTCTGATAGGTTTTCCTTTATATGTTACTTGATCTTTTTCCTTTGCAGCTCTTAATATCTGTTCTTTATTCAGTATGTTTTGTGTTTTCATAATTACATGGCGCGGGGATGCTTTCTTTTGATCCAGTCTATTTGGTGTTCTGTGTGCTTCTTGTACCTTCTTAGGAATATCCTTTTTTAGGTTGGGAAAGTTTTCTTCTATAATTTTGTTGATTATATTTTCTGGGCCTTTGAGCTGTAATTCTCTCCTTCTTCTACCTCTATTATTCTTAGGTTTGGTCTTTTCAGTGTCCCAGATTTCCTGGATGTTTTGTGTTAAGAATTTCTTGAATTTGTTTTGTTCTGTAATCAGTGAGTTTATTTCCTCTATAGTATCTTCAGTGTCTGAGATTCTTTCTTTTATCTCTTGTATTCTGTTGGCAATACTTGTCTCTGTAGTTCCTGTTCATTTACCCAGAATTTCCATATCCAACCTTCCCTCAGATTGTGTTTTCTTCATTACCTCCATTTCATTTTTTAAGTCTTGAAATGTTTCCCTTACCTCTTTGATTGCTTTTTCTTGTTCTTCTTGGGTATCTTTGAGAGATTTATTCATTTCATCTACCTTTTTGTTTGTGTTCTCCATTTCTTTATGGCAGTTTTTCACCTCCTGTTTAAGGTCCTCAATTATTTTCATTAAGTTCTGTTTAAGGTCAATTTGGAGTAAGGTGTTCAATTCTTCTTGTTTCAGGATCCCTGGATTCTGGTGAGGACATGTTGCTTTTCAGGTTTTTGGAGGAATTCTTGCATTGGCTCCTGCCCATCTCTTCCTTCAAGTGGAGTCAGGAGAGTCTTGGTGTCTTAGTCCAGTCTTTGCTGTGACTGACTCTCTGGGTGGATCTCCTCATTGCAGGAGCAGGGACTGTTCCTTTCCGTCCGGATGGAACTCCTAAGCATTGAGACAGTGATGCCTGGTAGCCCAAGGACACTGCGGACAAAAGGGCAAACATAGGGGCAGGGCAGGGTTGAGTAGAACACAGCAGACCTTGTAGCACAAGCTGAAGGTGCCCACACTCCCTTGTGGGGACATTCAGGTCTGCCTGGCAGGGAGACACTCACCCCTCTGGGTGGATAGCCTTAGTGCAGGAGCAGGAAACTGTTCCTGAGCCAAGAACCTTGCAGACAATAGGGCAGACTTAGGGGAGGTAGGGTCGTGTGTAACAAACCCCTGCATCAGGAGCTGGGGGAGGGGGGCTGTGTTCCTATTGCTTTTATTGTATTTAGGTATGATCCTTGTATCCCTAACCTCTCCAAAACCTTTATCATAAAGGGGTGTTGAATTTTGTCAAATGCTTTTTCCGCATCTAATGAAATGATCATATGGTTTTTTTCTTTCAGTTTATTTATATGGTGGATTACATTGATAGATTTGCGTATGTTGAACCAGCCCTGCATCTCTAGATGAAGCCTATGTGGTCGTAATGGATAATTTTTAAAATGTCTTGGATTCTGTTTGCCAGAATTTTATTGAGAATTTTTGCATCAAAGTTCATTAGTGAGATTGGTCTGTAATTCTCTTTCTTGGTTGGGTCTTTGTGTGGTTTTGGAATCAGGGTGACTGTAACTTCATAAAAAGAGTTTGGCAGCTTCCTGCAGGGGCTATAATCCCTGTCTACTGCTTCTCTCTTCCTACCCCACCCAGCTTGCACCCAGAAACCCCCCCTTCTGCCTCCCTCCCCTCTTCGGCCCTTAACATCACCCAGCTCAGCCTGTTTGGGCGCTGGGACTAAGTCGTGAGTGTAACCGGGCAGGCAGGCGGAAGTCCCTTTTTCTCAATTGTCTGCCTGCAGCAAGCAAGGTAGGCCCTTTGTTTGCGAGCTACCTTCCCAGCAAGGAGATCTGATCTCGGTGCCAGAAGAGACGTCAGTGGGGTGAGTGAGTTCCTGACCCTCGGCAGCAGCCCGGGAAACAGAACACAGACATTCCTCATCCCCCTATAGTTCCTGGTCTTTCTGTAGGGGTTATAATCCCCGGCTACTGCCTCTCTTCCTACCCCACCCAGCTTGCACCCAGAACCCCCCCTTCTGCCTCCTTCCCCTCTTCGGGCCCATAACATCACCTAGCTCAGCCTGTTTGGGCTTTGGGACCAAGTCGTGAGGGCAACCAGGCAGGCGGGAGAGAGTCCCTTTGTCTCAATAGCCTGCCTGCAGCAAACAAGGTAGGCCTTTTGTTTGTGAGCTACCTTCCCAGCAAGGAGACTGGATCTTGGTACCAGAAGATCCATCAGTGGGCACGGAGATCTGATCCTGTAAGAGAAGATCCATAGGGGAGCACTCAGAGGAAGAGATGGACAGGTGCCAATGTAAGAATTCACCCAACAATCTGAAAAACAACATGAAACCACCAGAACCCAGCAAATTTACAGCAGGAGGACAGGAACACTGTTGTTCTTAAAAAGTACTGCAAGATCCCCGGTGGCAGTAGGCAGCAGAAATGCTGTAGGTCCCAAATAGTGGCGGAGGGCCATGTGGTGGCAGGCAGCGGGCTCTGGGAGCAGCCAGTCCCAGGCAGAAATGGCTGCCAGTCCCAGAGCGGCGGCCTGAGCAGTGGTGGCAGGCCAAGTGGCGGCAGACAGCGGGCCCTGGAAGTAGCCAGTCCCAGGCAGAGATGGCTGCTGGTCTCAGAGCAGTGGTGGCGGGCCATGTGGCCGCAGGCAGTGGGCCCCAGGAAGAGATGGCTGCTGGTCCCCGAGCAATGGCTTGTTCCAGGCAGGGAGACACATGGTGGGCGGGCAGAAGACAGAAACATGGATAGACACAACATGCAGGGTGAGGTTGAATGTTTATTCAGGGGGTTATGGAGGAGGAAGGGTGAAGGGGGGGACAGAGAGAGGGAGAGAGAGAGGAGGAGGAGGAGAAAGAGACAAGGGGAAAGAAGAGAAGTGGGGAGAGAGGCAGAAGCAAAGCTGCCTCTCTGGGAGGAAGATGGAAAAGAGGACGAGCTCAGGCCGGAAGCTGAAGATCAGCCTGCCTCAGAGGATGGGGAGGGGAATGGGTGTGGCTTGTCTCTTAAAGGGACCAAAACCATAACACTACCAGGTCTTCCTTATAATAAAAAGCACGCACATCAAGGAAGCAGTAAAGGAAGGGGCCAAGATGGTGGCGGGCAGGTCAGAGGTAATGGGAGTGGCGTGGCTTGTCCCTTAAAATAACAGGAAAGCACAACAAACACCTTAGTCATAAAGTAGAAAAAATTGACTTTATAAAAGTAATAGAGGCCCTTAAACAGGAGGTGAAAAACTCCCTTAAAGAAATGGATGAGATGAATAACAAAAGGTATGAAGAATTGAGTAAATCCGTAAATGATATCCTAGGAAAACAATCAAACAGATAATGGAAACAGTTCAAGACTTGAAAACTGAAATGGAAGCAAGGAAGAAACATAAACTGAGGGCCGGCTGGATATGGAAAATCTAGGTAAACGAATAGAGACTACAGAAACAAGCATAACCAAAAGAATAAAAGAGATATAAGAAAGAATCTCAGATTTTGAAGACATCATAGAGAAAATAAATGCACTGATAAAGAAAACAGGAAACCCAACAAACTCTCATCCCAAAACATTCAGGAAATCTGGGACACAATAAAAAGACCAAAGCTAAGAATAATAGGTGTAGAAAAAGGAGAAGTACAGCTCAAAGGCCCAGAAAATATATTTAATAAAATTATAGGAGAAAACTTTCCCAACTTAAAGAAAGATATTCTTATGAAGGTTCAAGAAGCATGCAGAACACTGAATAGACTGGATAAAAAAAAATCCCCTCACCATATAATAATAAAAATACAAAACATACAGAATAAAGAAAGAATATTAAGAGCTGCAAAGGAAAAAGGTCAAATAACTTATAAAGGTAAACCTATCAGACTTACACCCGACTTCTCTATGGAAACTATGTAAGCCAGAAGGTTCTGGATGGATGTGCTGCAGAAAAGCCCAGGAAAACCAAAACAATCTTATAATTGGAACTCCTGGAGGCATTACCATCCCTGACTTCAAACTCTATTACAGAGCTACAGTAATGAAAACAGCTTGGTATTGGCAGAATAACAGAGAAGTCGACCAATGGAATCGAATAGAAAACCCAGATTTTAACCCTCAATCCTATGAACACCTGATTTTCAATAAAGAAGCTAAAAATATACAATGGAAGAAAGAAAGCATCTTCAACAAATGGTGCTGGCATAAGTGGATGTCATCCTGTAAAAGAATGAAAATAGATCCATATCTATCACCATGCACAAAACTCAAGTCTACATGGATTAAAGACCTCGATATCAGTCTGAACACACGGAACCTGATAGAAGAGAAAGTGTGAAGTACTCTACAACATATGGGCACAGAACTGTTGTAATAGGAGCGGCGGTGCTCTGTCCCTGGCAACCAGCCCCCCGCATGGCTAGTTTATACCCCGAAATAATTACATGGAAACTGTATTCTTTTAAACACTGCTTGGCCCATTAGTTTTAACCTCTTATTGGCTAGCTCTTACATATAGATCTAACCCATTTTTAATAATCTGTATAGCCCACAAGCTCACTTACCAGGAAAGATCTTTACCTGCGTCTGTCTGGAGTGGGATAATCATGGCTACTCACTGACTCAGCTTCTTTCTCCCAGCATTCTTTTCTGTTTACTCCACCCACCTATGTTCTAACCTATCAGTGTATCGGTGCAAATAAATGCAAGGCAGATATTAAAGAATATATACAGCTTTAATGTTTAAATAAACTTACAGAACTGAGGTTCCCGCGTAGCCGTTTCACAGGAGGCAGGAAAAGGGACGAGCCGCCTCCCGTGTGCCCGATTTATCCGTATGCATTTGCCCGAGGCAAACCCGCCCCCTAAAAGGGCTGGCTTAACCGTACATCTCCCCCTTTTGTCTAAATAAGACAGAACTAAACCAAATATAACTATAAACAATAATAACAAATGATAAATATAACAATATTGAGAACAAAAGTTTTGCTAGACATTCCATCTCAAGGAGTCTAAATAATATAGAGAGTAACTACAATTAAATAATCTTCAACTCCATCAAAGATCTGAGAAGGGAATAAATATTACTTAACAAATGAGAGATATCCAAAATGTGCAAGAAATGACAGAGACAACTGACTACCTGGGCAATCACTCAAAGTCTCGTTTGCATTGTTGAGTCAACCAACTTTGGCTAAGGCCTAACATAACTGACATACCATTATCAAATGCAAGGAACTTTCTTAGAATTATCCTACCCTGTCTTGGCAAGATAAGACAATCCTGTTTCATATTTTAGTCAGTAGTTGAGGTATGGGCTTTTCTTAACCCAAAGGCCAGTTCTGCCAAGAAGACAATCTCCCAGTGGAGTGTCTTTGGTGCTCAATGTTCTCTCGGGAGTAGAGTGGTATTGCCAGGAGTAATTGTGTCTCGTTGGCATAGAATTCTAGGTTAGATTAAAGGCCATTTCCTACAGCTCTTCCAAGAGGCTGAAGATTATACTATCTATACTAAATATAATCTCTATGTATCTAAAAGACCTGATTACTCTTTCGGCACATAACATCACCCAGCCCAGCCTGTCTGGGCGCTGGGTCCGAATCCTCGGGGCACCCAAGCGGGCGGGAGTCCATTTGTTTTTATTGCCTGCCTGCACCAAGCAGGGTAGGCGCTTTTTTTGCGACCTGCCCACCAGCACGGAGGCCTGATCTCTTGGCGCCAGGAGAGCCAGCATTGGGGTGAGTTTCTGGACCCGCAGCACCAGCCTGGGAAGGGGAGCTCAGAGGTTCCTTGGCCCCCTATCCTTCTTGGGCTCTCTGCAGGGCCTCCACTCCCTGCATACTGCCTCTTTCTTCCTAGCCCACCCAGCTCCCATTCAGAACCCTCCCCACTTCGCCCCCACTGCCCTCTTTCGGCACATAACATCACCCAGCCCAGACTGTCTGGGCACTAGGTCCGAATCCTCGGGGCACCCAAGCGGGCGGGAGTCCCTTTGTTTCTATTGCCTGCCTGCACCAAGCAGGGTAGGCGCTTTCTTTGTGACCTGCCCAATCAGCACGGAGACCTGATCTCTCAGCGCCAGGAGAGCCAACGTTGGGGAGAGCCAGCATTGGGTAGGTAAGGAGACCTGATCCGGTAAAAGAAGATCCATAAGGGAGAATTTGGAAGAAGAGATGGGCAGACGCCAAGGCAAGAATTCGCCCAACAAGCTGAAAAGCAACATGAAGCCACCAGAAACCAGCGACCTCACAACGGGAGGACATGAACAACTTAATCAAGAAGAAGTAGAAAAGATTGACTTCATGAAAGTGATTGATGCTCTTAAACAGCATGTAAAAAACGCCCTTATAGAAATGGATGAGAAATATAACAGAAAGTTTGAAGAATTGAATAAATCAGTGAATGATACCCTAGAAAACCAAGGAAAAACAATCAAACAGATAATGGAAACAGTTCAAGACTTGAAAACTGAAATGGAAGCAAAGAAGAAAACACAAACACAGGGCCGGCTGGACATGGAAAATTTAAGTAAACAAACAGAGTCTACAGAAACAAACATAACCAACAGAATACAAGAGTTAGAAGAAAGAATCTCAGATTCTGAAGATACCATAGAGAAAATAAACACACTGATCAAAGAAAACAGCAAGTCCAACAAACTCTCATCACAAAATATTCAGGAAATATGGGACACAATAAAAAGACCAAACCTAAGAATAATTGGAGTAGAAGAAGGAGAAGAAGTGCAGCTCAATGGTCCAGAAAATATATTTAATAAAATTATAGAAGAAAACTTTCCCAACCTAAAGAAAGATAAACCGATGAAGGTTCAAGAAGCATACAGAACACCGAATAGGCTGGATCAAAAAAAAAAAAAATCCCCTCACCATATAATTATTAAAACACAAAGCATACAGAATAAGGAAAGAATATTAAGAGCTGCAAAGGAAAAAGGCCAAGTTACTTATAAAGGTAAACCTATAAGACTTACACCTGACTTCTCCATGGAAACCATGAAAGCCAGAAGGTCCTGGATAGATGTACTGCAGAAAGTGAGAGACCATGGATGCAAGCCCAGATTACTATACCCAGCCAAGCTTTCATTCACTATAAATGGAGAAAATAAAATTTTCCAGGAAAAAAACAAATTTAAACAATATGCAGCCACAAATCCAGCCTTTCAGAAAGTAATAGAAGGAAAATCACTAACCAAGGAGTCCAACAATGACCACAATGACTCAGACATCTAGAGACCCTTCACATACACAAAACAAAGAAGGGAAACACACAAACTCTACGACTAAAAAAATGACCGGCGTTAACAACCACTGGTCATTAATATCACTTAATGTCAATGGACTCAACTGACCTATAAAAAGGCACAGACTAAGAGATTGGATACACAAAGTGGATCCAACATTCTGCTGTTTACAAGAAACACACCTCATCCACAAAGACAGGCACCTACTCAGAGTAAAGGGCTGGGAAAAGGCTTATCAAGCAAATGGACCTAAGAAACAAGCAGGTGTGGCCATACTAATTTCTAACAAAGTAGACTTCAAACCTAAATCAATCAGAAGAGATGGAGAGGGGCATTTTATACTCATAACAGGAACAATTCATCAGGATGAAGTCTCAATCCTGAACATCTATGCCCCTAATATAAAAGCACCCATGTACATAAAAGAAACATTCTTAAAACTCAAGGCAGCTATCAAACCACACACACTAATAGGAGGAGACTTCAACACTCCTCTCTCACCAATGGACAGGTCAATCAGACAGAAACCTAACAGAGAAATAAGAGAATGAATGGAGGTAATGAATCAAATGGACTTAACAGACATCTATAGAACATTCCACCCAAATAGGAAAGAATATACCTTCTTCTCTGCAGCTCATGGAACCTTCTCAAAAATCGACCACATAGTCAGTAACAAAGAAAACATCCACAGTTACAAAAAAATATTAGTAACCACCTGTGTCTTATCAGATCACCATGGATTAAAGTTAGAATTCAACAACAATCCTACCCCCAGAAAGCCTACAAATTCATGGAAACTGAACAGTCAACTACTGAACCATACCTGGATTAAGGAAGAAATTAAGAAAGAAATTAAAGTCTTCCTGGAATTCAATGAAAATAAAGAAACAACATACTTAAACTTAAGGGACACTATGAAAGCAGTCCTTAGAGGAAAGTTCATAGCACTAAGTGCTCACTTAAAGAAAACAGAGAAAGCACATATTGGAGACTTAACAGCCCACTTGAAAGCTCTAGAAAAAAAAGAAGCAGACTCACCTAGGAGAAGTAGAAGACTGGAAATAATCAAACTGAGGGCTGAAATCAACAAAATAGAAACACAGAAAACAATACAGAGAATCAATGAAACAAAAAGCTGGTTCCTAGAGAAAATCAACAAGATTGATAAACCCCTATCCAAACTAATCAAATGGCAGAGAGAGAATTTGCAAATTAATAAGATCAGAAATGAAAAGGGAGACATAACCACAGACACAGAGGAAATTCAGAGAATCATTAGATCTTACTACAAAAGCCTATATGCCACAAAACTGGAAAATGTAAAGGAAATGGACACTTTTTTAGATAAATACCATATAACAAAGTTAAACCAGGACCAGGAGAACAATCTAAATAGATCTGTTAGTCGCGAAGAATGAGAAGAGGTTATCAAAAACCTCCCTACCAAAAAAGCCCAGGACCAGATGTCTTCAATGCGGAATTCTTCCAGAACTTCCAAGAAGAACTAATACCTATACTCCTTAATGTATTTCACAATATTGAAACAGAAGAGTCATTGCCAAATTCCTTTTATGAAGCTACAGTTACCCTGATACCAAAACCGCACAAAGACTCAACCAAGAAAGAAAATTATAGACCAATCTCACTCATGAACATCGATGCAAAAATCCTCAACAAAATACTGGCAAACCGTATCCAAGAACACATTAGAAAAATTATCCATTATGATCAAGTAGGCTTCATCCCAGATATGCAGGGCTGGTTCAACTTACGAAAATCTATCAATGTAATCCAGCATATAAATAAACTGAAAGAAAAAAAACCATATGATCCTCTTCTCTGTAAACCCTTTACTTCCAACGATAATCCAAAGACAAAAACATAGGCATCCTCAGGAATATTAACCTTCATCTGGCGATGAAAGGAGACAGAGACAGAGACCCACACGGGAGCACTGGACAGAAATCTCAAGGTCCAAATCAGGAGCAGAAGGAGACGGAGCACGAGCAAGGAACTCAGGACCACGAGGGGTGCACCCACACACTAAGACAATGGGGATGTTCTATTGGGATCTAACCAAGGCCAGCTGGCCTAGGTCTGAAAAAGCATGGGATAAATCCGGACTAGCTGAACATAGCGGACAATGAGGAATACTGAGAATTCAAGAAAAATTGCAGTGGGTTTTTGATCCTACTGCACGTACTGGCTTTGTGGGAGCCTGGGCAGTTGGAATGCTCACCTTACGAGATCTGGATAGAGGTGGGCAGTCCTTGGGCTTCCCACAGGTCAGGGAACCCTGATTGCTCTTCGAGCAGATGAGGGGGGGGGAGGGAAATGGGAAACGGTTGTGGGGACGAGGCAGAAATTCTTAATAAATAAAAAAAAAAAGAAGTGAGAACAGTGTTCCTGTTCTCTGTAGAACGTTTATTTTGAAAGATAATCATGTTCTTTGGAAAGTGTATGAATTTGATGAACTGCTTTTGCGAGAAACGCATATGTGTTTCTCTGAAAAGCGAATCCGTGGTTTGCTATATGTCAAAGTAGTGTTAGAAGTGAGAACAGTGTTCCAGTTGTCTGTAGAACCTTTACTTCCAACGATAATCATGTTCCTTGGAAAACGTATGAATTTGATGAAATGCTTTTGTGAGAACCGTACATGAGTTTCTCCGAAAGGAGAAGCCGTTGTTTGAGATTTGTCAAATTATTGTCAGAAGTGAGAACAGTGTTCCTGTACTCTGTTGAATCTTTTTTTCGAAATATAATCATGTTCTTTGGAAAGTGTATGAATTTCAAGAAATGCTGCTGTGAGAAACGCACATGTGTTTCTCTGAAAAGAGAAGACGTTGTTTGAGATTTGTCAAAGTATTGTCAGAAGTGAGAACAGTGTTGCTGTTCTCTGTAGAAACTTTACTTCGAAAGATAATCATGTTCTTTGGAAAGTGTAAGATTTCATGAAATGCTTTTGTGAGAAACGCACATGAGTTTCTCTGAAAAGAGAAGCCGTTGTTTGCTATATGTCAAAGTAGTGTTAGAAGTGAGTATAGTGTTCCTTTTCACTGTAGAAGGTTTACTGTGAAAGATAATCACGTTCTTTTGAAAGTGTATGAATTTCATGAAATGCTTTTGTGAGATACACACGTGTTTCTCAAATGAGATGTTTTGCTATTCACTGCAGACGCTTTACTTTGAAAGAGAATCATCTTCTTTGAAAGTGTATGGATTACATGAAATGCTTTTTGGAGAAACGCACAAGTGTTTTTCTGAAAGAGGAAGCCGTTGTTTGAGATTTGTCAAAGTATTGTCAGAAGTGAGAATAGTGTTCCTCTTCTCTGTAGAACCTTTTTTTTGAAAGATAATCATGTTCTTTGGAAAGTGTATGAATTTCAAGAAATGCTTCTGTGAGAAAAGCACATGTGTTTCTTTGAAAAGAGAAGCCATTGTTTACTATATGTCAAAGTAGTGTTAGAAATGAGAACAGTGTTCCTGTTCTCTGTAGACCCTTTACTTCCAACGATAATCATGTTCCTTGGAAAATGTATGAGTTTCATGTAATGCTTTTGTGAGAAACGTACATGAGTTTCTCCGAAAGGAGAAGCCGTTGTTTGAGATTTGTCAAAGTATTGTCAGAAGTGAGAACAGTGTTCCTGTTCTCTGTAGAATCTTGATTTCGAAAGATAATCATGTTCTTTGGAAAGTGTATGAATTTCATGAAATGCTTTTGTGAGAAACGTACAGGAGTTAGTCCGAAAGGAGAAGTTGTTGTTTGAGATTTGTCAAAGTATTGTCAGAAGTGAGAACAGTGTTCCTGTTCTCTGTGGAACCTTTAGTTCCAAAGATAAACATGTCCCTTGGAAAATGTATGAATTTGATGAAATGCTTTTGTGAG
Source organism: Microtus oregoni (assembly GCF_018167655.1). Lineage (NCBI taxonomy): Eukaryota > Metazoa > Chordata > Mammalia > Rodentia > Cricetidae > Microtus > Microtus oregoni. The sequence goes on from NW_024543077.1 coordinate 20,847,176, forward strand.
AAACGTACATGAGTTTCTCCGAAAGGAGAAGCCGTTGTTTGAGATTTGTCAAAGTATTGTCAGAAGTGAGAACAGTGTTCCTGTTCTCTGTAAAATCTTTTTTTCGAAATATAATCATGTTCTTTGGAAAGTGTATGAATTTCAAGAAATGCTGCTGTGAGAAACGCACATGTGTTTCTCTGAAAAGAGAAGACGTTGTTTGAGATTTGTCAAAGTATTGTCAGAAGTGAGAACAGTGTTGCTGTTCTCTGTAGAAACTTTACTTCGAAAGATAATCATGTTCTTTGGAAAGTGTAAGATTTCATGAAATGCTTTTGTGAGAAACGCACATGAGTTTCTCTGAAAAGAGAAGCCGTTGTTTGCTATATGTCAAAGTAGTGTTAGAAGTGAGTATAGTGTTCCTTTTCACTGTAGAAGGTTTACTGTGAAAGATAATCACGTTCTTTTGAAAGTGTATGAATTTCATGAAATGCTTTTGTGAGATACACACGTGTTTCTCAAATGAGATGTTTTGCTATTCACTGCAGACGCTTTACTTTGAAAGAGAATCATCTTCTTTGAAAGTGTATGGATTACATGAAATGCTTTTTGGAGAAACGCACAAGTGTTTTTCTGAAAGAGGAAGCCGTTGTTTGAGATTTGTCAAAGTATTGTCAGAAGTGAGAATAGTGTTCCTCTTCTCTGTAGAACCTTTTTTTTGAAAGATAATCATGTTCTTTGGAAAGTGTATGAATTTCAAGAAATGCTTCTGTGAGAAAAGCACATGTGTTTCTTTGAAAAGAGAAGCCATTGTTTACTATATGTCAAAGTAGTGTTAGAAATGAGAACAGTGTTCCTGTTCTCTGTAGACCCTTTACTTCCAACGATAATCATGTTCCTTGGAAAATGTATGAGTTTCATGTAATGCTTTTGTGAGAAACGTACATGAGTTTCTCCGAAAGGAGAAGCCGTTGTTTGAGATTTGTCAAAGTATTGTCAGAAGTGAGAACAGTGTTCCTGTTCTCTGTAGAATCTTGATTTCGAAAGATAATCATGTTCTTTGGAAAGTGTATGAATTTCATGAAATGCTTTTGTGAGAAACGTACAGGAGTTAGTCCGAAAGGAGAAGTTGTTGTTTGAGATTTGTCAAAGTATTGTCAGAAGTGAGAACAGTGTTCCTGTTCTCTGTGGAACCTTTAGTTCCAAAGATAAACATGTCCCTTGGAAAATGTATGAATTTGATGAAATGCTTTTGTGAGAAACGTACATGAGTTTCTCCGAAAGGAGAAGCCGTTGTTTGAGATTTGTCAAAGTATTGTCAGAAGTGAGAACAGTGTTCCTGTTCTCTGTAAAATCTTTTTTTCGAAATATAATCATGTTCTTTGGAAAGTGTATGAATTTCAAGAAATGCTGCTGTGAGAAACGCACATGTGTTTCTCTGAAAAGAGAAGACGTTGTTTGAGATTTGTCAAAGTATTGTCAGAAGTGAGAACAGTGTTGCTGTTCTCTGTAGAAACTTTACTTCGAAAGATAATCATGTTCTTTGGAAAGTGTAAGATTTCATGAAATGCTTTTGTGAGAAACGCACATGAGTTTCTCTGAAAAGAGAAGCCGTTGTTTGCTATATGTCAAAGTAGTGTTAGAAGTGAGTATAGTGTTCCTTTTCACTGTAGAAGGTTTACTGTGAAAGATAATCACGTTCTTTTGAAAGTGTATGAATTTCATGAAATGCTTTTGTGAGATACACACGTGTTTCTCAAATGAGATGTTTTGCTATTCACTGCAGACGCTTTACTTTGAAAGAGAATCATCTTCTTTGAAAGTGTATGGATTACATGAAATGCTTTTTGGAGAAACGCACAAGTGTTTTTCTGAAAGAGGAAGCCGTTGTTTGAGATTTGTCAAAGTATTGTCAGAAGTGAGAATAGTGTTCCTCTTCTCTGTAGAACCTTTTTTTTGAAAGATAATCATGTTCTTTGGAAAGTGTATGAATTTCAAGAAATGCTTCTGTGAGAAAAGCACATGTGTTTCTTTGAAAAGAGAAGCCATTGTTTACTATATGTCAAAGTAGTGTTAGAAATGAGAACAGTGTTCCTGTTCTCTGTAGACCCTTTACTTCCAACGATAATCATGTTCCTTGGAAAATGTATGAGTTTCATGTAATGCTTTTGTGAGAAACGTACATGAGTTTCTCCGAAAGGAGAAGCCGTTTTTTGCTATATGTCAAAGTAGTGTTAGAAGTGAGTACAGTATTCCGTTTCACTGTAGAAGGTTTACTGTGAAAGATAATCACGTTCTTTTGAAAGTGTATCAATTTCATGAAATGCTTTTGTGAGATACACACGTGTTTCTCAAATGAAAAGTTTTGCTATTCAATGCAGACGCTTTATTTTGAAAGAGAATCATCTTCTTTGAAAGTGTATGGATTACATGAAATGCTTTTTGGAGAAACGCACAAGTGTTTTTCTGAAAGAGGAAGCCGTTCTTTGAGATTTGTCAAAGTATTGTCAGAAGTGAGAACAGTGTTCTTGTTCTCTGTAGAATCTTTACTTTGAAAGATAATTATGTTGTATGGAAAGTGTATGAATTTGATGAACTGTTTTTGTGAGAAATGGACATGTGTTTCTCTGAAAAGAGAAGCCGTTGTTTGCTATATGTCAAAGTATTGTTAGAAGTGAGAAGAGTGTTCCTGTTCTCTGTAGAACCTTTACTTCGAAAGATAATGATGTTCTTTGGAAAGTGTATGAATTTGATGAACTGCTTTTGTGAGAAACGCACATGTGTTTCTCTGAAATGCGAATCCGTTGTTTGCTATATGTCAAAGAAGTGTTAGAAGTGAGAACAGTGTTCCTGTTCTCTGTAGAACCTTTATTTCCAACGATATCATGTTCCTTGGAAAATGTATGAATTTCATGAAATGCTTTTGTGAGAAACGTACATGGGTTTCTCCGAAAGGAGAAGCCGTTTTTTGAGATTTGTCAAAGTATTGTCTGAAGTGAGAACAGTGTTCCTGTTCTCTGTAGAATCTTTATGTTGAAACATAATCATGTTCTTTGGAAAGTGTATGAATTTCAAGAAATGCTTTTGTGAGAAACGCACATGTGTTTCTCTGAAAAGAGAAGCCGTTGTCAAAGTAGTGTTAGAAGTGAGAACAGTGTTCCTATTCTCTGTAGAACCTTTACTTCCAAAGATAATCATGGTCTTTGGAAAATGTATGAATTTCAAGAAATGCTTTTGTGAGAAACGTACATGAGTTTCTCCGAAAGGAGAAGCCCTTTTTTGAGATTTGTCAAAGTATTGTCAGAAGTGAGAACAGTGTTCCTGTTCTCTGTAGAATCTTTTTTTCGAAAGATAATCATGTTCTTTGGAAAGTGTATGAATTTCATGAAATGCTTTTGTGAGATACACACGTGTTTCTCAAATGAAAATTTTGCTATTCACTGCAGACGCTTTACTTTGAAAGAGAATCATCTTCTTTGAAAGTGTATGGATTACATGAAATGCTTTTTGGAGAAACGCACAAGTGTTTTTCTGAAAGAGGAGGCCGTTGTTTGAATTTGTCAAAGTATTGTCAGAATGGAGATTAGTGTTCCTGTTCTCTGTAGAATCTTTACTTTGAAAGATAATTATGTTGTTTGGAAAGTGTATGATTTTGATGAACTGTTTTTGTGAGAAACGGACATGTGTTTCTCTGAAAAGAGAAGCCGTTGTTTGCTATATGTCAAAGTATTGTTAGAAGTGAGAACAGTGTTCCTGTTCTCTGTAGAACCTTTACTTCGAAAGATAATGATGTTCTTTGGAAAGTGTATGAATTTGATGAACTGCTTTTGTGAGAAACGCACATGTGTTTCTCTGAAAAGCGATTCCGTTGTTTGCTATATGTCAAATTAGTGTTAAAAGTGAGAACAGTGTTCCTGTTCTCTGTAGAACCTTTACTTCCAACGATAACCATGTTCCTTGGAAAATGTATGAATTTGATGAAATGCTTTTGTGAGAAACGTACATGAGTTTCTCCAAAAGGAGAAGCCGTTGTTTGAGATTTGTCAAAGTATTGTCAGAAGTGAGAACAGTGTTCCTGTTCTCTGTAGAATCTTTATTTCGAAAGATAATCATGTTCTTTGGAAAGTGTATGAATTTGAAGAAATGCTTCTATGAGAAACGCACATGTGTTTCTCTGAAAAGAGAAGACGTTGTTTGCTATATGTCAAAGTATTGTTCGAAGTGAGAACAGTGTTCCTGTTCTCTGTAGAACCTTTACTTCAAAAGATAGTCATGTTCTTTTGAAAGTGTATGAATTTCATGAAATGCTTTTGTGAGAAACGTACAGGAGTTAGTCCGAAAGGAGAAGCCGTTCTTTGAGATTTGTCTAAGTATTGTCAGAAGTGAGAACAGTGTTCCTGTTCTCTGTAGAATCTTTATTTCGAAAGATAATCATGTTTTTGGAAAGTGTATGAATTTCAAGGAATGCTTTTGTGAGAAACGCACATGTGTTACTCTGAAAAGGGAAGACGTTGTTTGCTATATGTCAAAGTATTGTTAGAAGTGAGAACAGTGTTCCTGTTCTCTGTAGAACCTTTACTTCGAAAGATAATGATGTTCTTTGGAAAGTGTATGAATTTGATGAACTGCTTTTATGAGAAACGCACATGTGTTTCTCTGAAAAGCGAATCCGTTGTTTGCTATATGTCAAAGTAGTGTTAGAAGTGAGAACAGTATTCCTGTTTTCTGTAGAACCTTTACTTCCAACGATAATCATGTTCCTTGGAAAATGTATGAATTTCATGAAATGCTTTTGTGAGAAACGTACATGAGTTTCTCCGAAAGGAGAAGCCGTTGTTTGAGATTTGTCAAAGTATTTTCTGAAGTGAGAACAGTGTTCCTGTTCTCTGGAGAATCTTCATTTCGAAAGATAATCATGTTTTTGGAAAGTGTATGAATTTCAAGGAATGCTTCTGTGAGAAACGCACATGAGTTTCTCTGAAAAGAGAAGACGTTGTTTGCTATATGTCAAAGTATTGTTAGTAATGAGAAGTGTTCCTGTTCTCTGTAGAACCTTTACTTCGAAAGATAATCGTATTCTTGGAAAGTGTATGATTTCATGAAATGCTTTTGTGAGAAACGGACATGAGTTTCTCTGAAAAGTGAAGCCGTTGTTTGCTATTTGTCAAAGTTATGTTAGAAGTGAGTACAGTGTTCCTTTTCACTGCAGAAGGTTTACTGTGAAAGATAATCACGTTCTTTTGAAAGTGTATGAATTTCATGAAAGGCTTTTGTGAGATACACACGTGTTTCTCAAATGAAAAGTTTTGCTATTCAATGCAGACGCTTTATTTTGAAAGAGAATCATCTTCTTTGAAAGTGTATGGATTACATGAAATGCTTTTTGGAGAAACGCACAAGTGTTTTTCTGAAAGAGGAAGCCGTTCTTTGAGATTTGTCAAAGTATTGTCAGAAGTGAGAACAGTATTCCTGTTCTCTGTAGAACCTTTACTTCGAAAGATAATGATGTTCTTTGGAAAGTGTATGAATTTGATGAACTGCTTTTGTGAGAAACGCACATGTGTTTCTCTGAAAAGAGAAGCCGTTGTTTGCTATATGTCAAAGTAGAGTTAGAAGTGAGCACAGTGTTCCTGTTCTCTGTGGAACCTTTACATCCAAAGATAATCATGTTCTTTGGACAATGTATGAATTTCATGAAATGCTTTTGTGAGAAACGTATATGAGTTTCTCTGAAAGGAGAAGCCGTTGTTTGAGATTTGTCAAAGTATTGCCAGAAGTGAGAACAGTGTTCCTCTTCTCTGTAGAATCTTTTTTTCTAAAGATAATCATGTTCTTTGGAAACTGTATGAATTTCAAGAAATGCTGCTGTGAGAAACGCACATGTGTTTCTCTGAAAAGAGAAGACGTTGTTTGCTATATGTCAAAGTATTGTTAGAAGTGAGAACAGTGTTCCTGTTCTCTGTAGAAACTTTACTTCGAAAGATAATCATGTTCTTTTGAAAGTGTATAAATTTCATGAAATGCTTTTGTGAGAAACGCACATGTGTTTCTTTGAAAAGAGAAGCCGTTGTTTGCTATATGTCAAAGTAGTGTTAGAGTGAGAACAGTGTTCCTGTTCTCTGTAGACCCTTTAATTCCAACGATAATCATGTTCCTTGGAAAATGTATGAATTTCATGAAATGCTTTTGTGAGAAACATACATGAGTTTCTCCGAAAGGAGAAGCCGTTGTTTGAGATTTGTCAAAGTATTGTCACAGGTGAGAACAGTGTTCCTGTTCTCTGGAGAATCTTCATTTCGAAAGATAATCATGTTTTTTTAAAGTGTATGATTTCATGAAATGCTTTTGTGAGAAACGCACATGAGTTTCTCTGAAAAGAGAAGCCGTTGTGTGCTATATTTCAAATAGTGTTAGAAGTGAGTACAGTGTTCCTTTTCACTGTAGAAGGTTTACTGTGAAAGATAATCACGTTCTTTTGAAAGTGTATGAATTTCATGAAATGCTTTTTGTGAGATACACACGTGTTTCTCAAATGAGATATTTTGCTATTCACTGCAGATGCTTTACTTTGAAAGAGAATCATCTTCTTTGAAAGTGTATGGATTACATGAAATGCTTTTTGGAGAAACGGACATGTGTTTCTCTGAAAAGAGAAGCCGTTGTTTGCTATATGTCAAAGTATTGTTAGAAGTGAGAACAGTGTTCCTGTTCTCTGTAGAACTTTTACTTCGAAAGATAATGATGTTCTTTGGAAAGTGTATGAATTTGATGAACTGCTTTTGTGAGAAACGCACATGTGTTTCTCTGAAAAGCGAATCCGTTGTTTGCTATATGTCAAAGTAGAGTTAGAAGTGAGAACAGTGTTCCTGTTCTCTGTAGAAACTTTACTTCGAAAGATAATCATGTTCTTTTGAAAGTGTATAAATTTCATGAAATGCTTTTGTGAGAAACGCACATGTGTTTCTTTGAAAAGAGAAGCCGTTGTTTGCTATATGTCAAAGTAGTGTTAGAGTGAGAACTGTGTTCCTGTTCTCTGTAGACCCTTTAATTCCAACGATAATCATGTTCCTTGGAAAATGTATGAATTTCATGAAATGCTTTTGTGAGAAACATACATGAGTTTCTCCGAAAGGAGAAGCCGTTGTTTGAGATTTGTCAAAGTATTGTCACAGGTGAGAACAGTGTTCCTGTTCTCTGGAGAATCTTCATTTCGAAAGATAATCATGTTTTTTTAAAGTGTATGATTTCATGAAATGCTTTTGTGAGAAACGCACATGAGTTTCTCTGAAAAGAGAAGCCGTTGTGTGCTATATTTCAAATAGTGTTAGAAGTGAGTACAGTGTTCCTTTTCACTGTAGAAGGTTTACTGTGAAAGATAATCACGTTCTTTTGAAAGTGTATGAATTTCATGAAATGCTTTTTGTGAGATACACACGTGTTTCTCAAATGAGATATTTTGCTATTCACTGCAGATGCTTTACTTTGAAAGAGAATCATCTTCTTTGAAAGTGTATGGATTACATGAAATGCTTTTTGGAGAAACGGACATGTGTTTCTCTGAAAAGAGAAGCCGTTGTTTGCTATATGTCAAAGTATTGTTAGAAGTGAGAACAGTGTTCCTGTTCTCTGTAGAACTTTTACTTCGAAAGATAATGATGTTCTTTGGAAAGTGTATGAATTTGATGAACTGCTTTTGTGAGAAACGCACATGTGTTTCTCTGAAAAGCGAATCCGTTGTTTGCTATATGTCAAAGTAGAGTTAGAAGTGAGAACAGTGTTCCTGTTCTCTGTGGAACCTTTACTTCCAAAGATAATCATGTTCTTTGAACAATGTATGAATTTCATGAAATGCTTTTGTTAGAAACGTACATGAGTTTCTCTGAAAGGAGAAGCCGTTGTATGAGATTTGTCAAAGTATTGCCAGAAGTAAGAACAGTGTTCCTCTTCTCTGTAGAATCTTTTTTTCGAAAGATAATCATGTTCTTTGGAAAGTGTATGAATACCAAGAAATGCTTCTGTGAGAAACGCACATGTGTTTCTCTGAAAAGAGAAGACATTGTTTGCTATATGTCAAAGTATTTTTTCCACACAATAACTGATTTTGGTTAACTGACTGTATGTGGCTTAACATATTAAAGAACAATTTAAAATAAGCTCCCAGTTTTTTCTTCAGGTCCAAAAAATTATGCTAATATGCACAAGCTTTCTCAGATGATTACACACAAAGCCTTACTCCTTTATGAAGCACAAAACATTGTAACACTGAATTAACTTATAGAGTTTTACTACTGTTGAGGGAGCTGTGAGCTGCATTCTTGCCATCCGGCTCCTGCCCGTCTGGCTAGCTTATGCTGCAAAATAACAACACACAAACTGTATTCATATAAACACTGCCTGGCCATTACATCTAGCCTCTTCTGGTTAACTCTCACATCTTGCCTTAACCCATATTTATTAATCTGTGTAGCACCAGTCTTACCGGGAAATATTCAACATGTCTGACCTGGTGACTTGCATCATCGTGTCTGCTCTGGAGAGCAGTGGCATGGCATCTGATCTCTCTTCCCTTCTTTCCAGCATTCTCTTCTGTATACTCTGCCTACCTAATTTTCTGCCTATCATGCCCAAAGCAGTTTCTTTTTTAACCAATGACCTTGTTCTGTCACACTACAGTATGATTTTTTCTCTCAGGTTTTTGAAGAATGTACAAACTAACTTCAAAGATTCTCTACAGGAGTGCTCATATTATGTATTTGGAGATGACTGTAAAAAAAAGATTTACCACAGATTCCACTTACATGTATCTCTAAAGTATGTTTCTTTTTAAGCCTTTTAAGAGCACATGGGTCTGCAAAGGCCTTATCACACTGATTTCGTTCATATGGTTTCTTTCAAGTATGTGTTCTTCTATATATTTTAAGAGAACCATGTTGTGCAAAGGCCTTACCACACCAATAACATTCATAGGATATCCTTCTCTCCAGCATGTTGTCTTTTATGCCAGAGAAGACTATTTTGATATTCAAAGGCCTTACCACACTGATTACATTCATAGGGTTTCTCTCCAATATGTGTTCTTTTATGCAATTAAAAAGCACTGTGTTGAGCAAAGGTCTTACCACACTGACTATATGCATAGGGTTTCTTTCCAGTATGTGTTCTTTTATGCCTTTGAAGAGTACTGTTTTCAGCAAAGGCCTTACTACACTGATTACATTCATAGGGTTTTCCCACAGTATATGTTCTTTTATGTATTTGAAGATTATTGGGTCGAGCAAAGGCCTTACAACACTGATTACATTCATAGGGTTTCTCTCCAGTGTGTGTTATTTTATGCATTTTAAAACTATTGTGATAAGAAAAGACTTCATCACATTGCTTAATTTCACAGCATTTTTCTCCGCTATGTGTTTCTTCATTCCTTTGATGATGAATGTTATAACACAAGGCTTTAGTACAATGAGAATATATTGAAAACTTCTCTGCAGTTTGATTTCTTTCAATCCTGCAAGGATAATTTACACATGTAAAAGCATTACCACATTCAATACACTGATGAACCTCATATCTATATGAATTAATTTCATATTTTTTCCAATTGTAAAAAGGAATCAAATATCAAGGTTTTATAACTTTGTTTAAAATCATGTTTTGTTCTCTCATTTGGAGTCATTTTGCATCAAGAAAAATATTTGTGATGATAAAAATCCATTGTACCATGGTTTATCTTTTGGTCTATAACTGCACCTATATTTCTTCTAGAATATTTTTTACATTTTTGAAGAGAACTGCATACACTGAGTGCTTTACCAACTTTACTGCTTCATAATTCTACTATACTATGAATCATTATACATATGGTAAGTGAACTTAGACATATGGAAGTATTTGCATAGACCTAGCACTCATTTTTTGTAAAGTAATTTTGTATTTATGTATTAGCCATGACGGTAGAAAATAAATTAACTTTATATTTTTGGATAAAATTGAATATGTACACTCTACATGAGAACTACAGTTTTTCTTCTTAATTGTTCTTAAGGAGAGGTATGCTAAATCTTTCCATAACCCTATGCTCATACACTTGTGTATGGAGTTACATATGATATATACACACACATATATATATATATATACATATATATATATATATGAAAGAAAGAATAGTGAATAAAAGATTTCCACAATGAAACCTCAAGGTTTGATTTTCACAGACTTGTGCTATAGATATTAAGGTTTCTCCACAACCACCCCCCCTTGACCCTTGACTCACCTGCTCTCATTAAACTTAGCACAGTCACCAAAAGTATATGCGTAATAAAAGGCTTACCATGGGCTACTGAATTAGTAGAAAGCTTTGTGGCTATACTCATCATCACTGAATATGTATACATTTTCTGTCATGAAACAAATGAACCAGCAGTTCTACAACATAGCTCTTGTGGTGCTATGAATCAAATGGTGATATCTGTTTAGGCATTGGTACCTAGACTTTTTCTTAAATGAAGTCTTTGCACATGCAATTCACATACATGAAATAGAGGTATATGGATTTGTGAGAATTTAATAACCATCAATGCATTTAAAGCTGTGCTTATTTACACTGTTGCTTTTGTTTTAAAGTTCCAGAACACATTACAAACTATTCAAGGGAAATTGTTATGAACTTGCACAAGAAAATTACCTTGCATGTATTCTAGAACATTGACAATGTTCTTCGGTGTTAAGGTCTTCCCAAGTGTATCGTAAAATACAGTATCAGAATATTTATGTTATATTATTTAAAATTGTGCAACAATTAGCTTATTATCTTAAGTGCACCTCAGAACTATGACTGTGTTATTCACCTCATTCTTCTTTCTCTAAAACAAATTACAGAACAAAATCATAAACCAAGGAAAAGTTGTCTCGACATTTTGAAACATGAAGGAAATTCATTTTTACCTACAGTAGTGAGGTTCCTATAGGTCTCCAGCATCACATCTTTGTAGAGATTCTTCTGGGAAGGATTCAGCAAATCCCACTCTTCCTGAGTGAAGTTGATATGCACATCATCATAGGTCACTGCCTTCAAAAATATACCACATGTGTACAATGAAAGCATGACAGTGAAATGCATACTTCTTTGAAAGTATAGTTTTATGATTCTGGTGTTCCCCATTCTTGTTCCATGACATAGACAGTCACTTTAGAAGGAAATTGAAAAGGAGAATCTATTCTGTTATTTCTGTGTCCTTTGTATAGGATACCACTTTATAAGAGCAGTATCTATTCACAGGGAGAGAAAAAGAGAAAAGATCAACAGTACATTGTATGCATGAGAAATTTATATAGAAAATTAATGACTACAGAAAGAAAAAATAGAGGGACAAACATGGTGTATTGATGTATTTTGCCTATAACCACAAAACTCAGAAAACAGAGGTGGGTATATTTGTCTCTGAGATGAATGACTTTCAAGTCTATGCAATCAGGTCCAGAAGTGGTAGAAGTACATATTAAGACCCTGTATCCATTGCAAATGTCAATGAAACAAACAATGCCATAGAAAAACTGAAAAGCTTTTATTGAAGTTTCTACAAAGAATTTTTTTCACTCCTAGTCCGCATTCATCTTCCTGATACCTGAATTACCCTAACATAAACTGCAATATCAATAACATTTTGTAGAAAAAGAACTGCCTATATAAAACAGTTACAGGTGGACAGATGAAAGCACTAGAAATATAAATGTTGGTCATAAATAATCAATACCAAGCTGCAGAGAGCGCAGAGCAATACAGCACTCTTGCTGATCTTCAATTGAGGTGGACAAATTTGCCAGTACTTATGGGGATTACAACTTTCCATTTTTCCAGGGTCAGGATTTCTGTTATATTTTGATCATTCTCATGACCAGATATCTATATAGTAAATATCCATGCAGACTTATAAAACAGTCATATTGATTTAAAAAAATTAAAGCAAGCATAACAAGCAAGAAGATGCTCATACAGCTGATATTTAATGACTCAGCAGTATTAATGTTATCAATCCATGGAATGGCATCCTAGGAATCCGAGTGATACTCTGTCAAATTTAAAATTCAAGATAAGCATGAAGCTCAGCACAGCAGCATATACTTGACATAAAATATACCTGCATTCCAGGGCCATCATCCAATAACATAAAAACAAATAGATCCAGGAATGATGCCTCCCTTTTCTTTCAGGAATTTATAGCCACACAATGACGCAGATAAGCAAACAAAACAATTAAAACAGTAGGTTACCTAACTCCTGAGCACTGAACAACAACTGTTTCTGCTATATGGTGTGTGATTTAGAGATTGAGCATATAATGATGGTAAAAGCATTTCAGTATAAGTAGAAAGTTGGCTGATTAATGTCAAGCACAACACGGTAGATTTGAATGTCAGGAAATTACTAGAGGGTATTGAGACTCATAATATACAATGAAGAATTTTATCTAGAAAGGCTTCTCCTACTAAAGAGCCACAGAAAATTGAAACAGACCACTAAGGAAAGAAATTTGTTCAAATACATGATCATTTCTGGGAGGTTGTTCATTCAGTCAAGTACATTCTGAACCCAGTCACTATTGGCTCATGGTCAACAATGGAAATAATGCATTTAGTCATTGCAATGATTCACATTTAATGATGCTTGAAGAAGGATGCATAAAAGAAACCCAACACCTGTTCAGAATTGAAAAATAGATGTTTATTTACTTAGTGGTAGACTCACAAATCAGAATCCTATGCTTGAACAGAGATCAAAAACCGAATCACAGTCGCTGGGCGATGGTGGTGCACGCCTTTAATCCTAGCAATCGGGAGGCAGAGGCAGGTGGATCTCTGTGAGTTCGAGACCAGCCTGGTCTACAGAGCTAGTTCCAGGACAAGCTCCAAAGCCACAGAGAAACTCTGTCTCGAAAAACCAAAAAAAGGGCTGGAGAGATGGCTCAGTGGTTAAGAGCACTGCCTGCTCTTCCAAAGGTCCTGCGTTCAATCCCCAGCAACCACATGGTGGCTCACAACCACCTGTAATGAGATCTGGTGCCCTCTTCTGGCCTGTATACTTAATAAATAAATAAATCTTTAAAACAACAACAACAACAACAAAACCGAATCACATAGCCAGACAGAAAAGAGGCCAGACTCATGCTCTACATTGGCATATATTGTATATGAAGCCATGCTACCAATGGGTGGGAAACCACCGTCTGTAAGGCTTCCTATAGCACCTCCCCCTTTAGTTTAAAGAAGAGTTCTAAGCCCAATACACAACTATATACAATAAGAACAATATATTCAATAATTATCCTATCCTAACTAGTTTAAGTCTTGTATAATAAATAACTTGGCCAAGTCATGAGAGGAAATTAACTATAACTATCTAGTCTTCAACCCCATCGAAGATCTGAGAAAGGACATAATATTACTTGAGTAAGCAGAAAGTTCAATCAAGCAACTTTCAAAATGTGCAACAAATTACAGAGACAACTGGCTACCTGGGCAATCATCCAAATTCTCATGTGCAACATTGAAGCAACCAACCTTGGCTAAGACCTAGAATAACCGACAGACCATTTTCAGAGGTAGGAAATTTTTCAAAACCATCTTACCCTGTCTTGTCAAGATTTCGCAGATTTACTTATCCATTTTCGGATACCATGTATCTTGTCAGTGGTTGAGACATGACCATGTCTTTGCCCAAAGGTCAGTTTTGACAACAAGAAAACAAGCTTCGAGTGTCTTTGGTACTTAACATTCTCTGGAATAAGATCAATGCTATCAGTAGTAATTGTGTCTTACTTCAACAATACCCTAAGTTATTTAAATTCCATATTTTACAGCTCTTTGAAGATTACCTATCTATGCAAAATATGTTTTTTATGTATCTAAAGGACCTGATTATTCTAACTATATGTATGACAAATATAGATGACTATTGATCTATATTTCTTAATACCTATATAACTCAAAGACTAAGACTTCATATTAGAATATTGTACAATAAACAACTGTGCAACAAATGAGGACAATGGGTTAAAATGTAACCAATGAATAAGTACCTTGATCAGTCATAGAAATGTACATTGCAATTTGATAAATATATTTATCAATATATAAAATGTTTTAAGCAGAGGTAGAAGCATGAATGCACACAACATTCAATATAATTTAACATTATATCAATATACAAAATTCTATATCAATGCAATTGCCGATAAATTATAACTCACAAGTATTCACTCTGTTAGTCACTATTATTATTAGTGTATGTAAGCTCACACTAATCTATTATTTTTTAGTTGAACAGAGTGGAGAAGCAAGGGACACCTCTGCTGGGAAATAACATTATGGGTGTGGAGCAGAAGTAGCAGGTTTTTAAAAATATTTATTTATTATGTATACAATATTCTGTTTGGGTGTCTGCCTGCAGGCCAGAAGAGGGCATCAGACCTCATTACAGATGGTTGTGAGCCACCATGTGGTTGCTGGGAATTGAACTCAGGACCTTTGGAAGAGCAGGCAATGCTCTTAATGGCTGAGCCATCTCTACAGCCCCTCACACTAATCTATTGTTCCATCCAATTTTCCCATTTTTTTCAAAGATATCTCTCAGCCTCTAAAATTTCACCTCCAACCCAAAACCCTATACCAATTATAATCAACCCCTAAATGATGTCCCTAACCCTGAGGACAAACTTTGTTGGGAGAGAGGATATAGTCTTTAAGAAATACTTCCAGCTGTCGTGGGGGTGATATTCTTTCTATGGGATCCTGTGAAAATAAAATGATGGGGCCGCTGCCGCGCTGCTCAGCTCCTCACTTCAAACAATGGTGGCTCTGACCCCGAGCTGTGGCCGTCAGCAGCATGCAGGGTAAGTGCAAAGCACTGAAATTGAATTTTGCCAATCCACCTGTCAAATCAACAGCACGGTTTACTCTCCATCTTAACACTACTGAAGTCCAGAACCCACACATAGAGAGACTGAGAACACACAGCATTTAGTCATCAGGAAAACTGAAGATCTCCCTGGAACAACACTGGGATTTCACTGTAGAGGACTTGAAAGACCTTGGAGAAATTGGACGAGGAGCTTATGGTTCTGTCAACAGAATGATCCACAAACCAAGTGGGCAGATAATGGCAGTTAAAAGAATATGATCAACTATGGATGAAAAAGAACAAAAACAACTTCTCATGGATTTGGATGTAGTAATGCGGAGTAGTGATTGCCCATACATTGTTCAGTTCTATGGTGCACTCTTCAGAGAGGGAAACTGTTGGATCTGTATGGAGCTCATGTCTACCTCGTTCGATAAGTTTTACAAATATGTATATAGTGTGTTAGATGACGTTATTCCGGAGAGATCTTAGGCAAAATCACTTTAGCAACTGTGATAGCACTAAATCACTTAAAAGAAAACTTGAAAATCATTCACAGAGTTATCAAACATTCCAATATTCTTCTGGACCAAAGCAGAAATATTAAGCTCTGTGATTTCGGCATCAGTGGACAACTTGTGGACTCCATTGCCAAGACAAGAGATGGTGGGTATAGACCGTATATGGCACCTAAAAGAATAGACCCAAGTGCATCACGACAAAGGTATGATGTTCGCTCTGATGTCTGGACTTTGGGGATCACATTGTACAAGATGGCCACAGGCCAATTTCCTTAACCAAAGTGGAATAGTGTGTTTGATCAGCTAACACAAGTAGTGAAAGGAGACCCTCCACAACTAAGTAATTCCGAGAAAGGGAATTCTCCCCCAGTTTCATCAACTTTGTCAACTTGTGCCTTACGAAGGATGAACCCAAAAGGCCAAAGTATAAAGAGCTTCTGAATCATCCCTTTATTTTGATGTATGAAGAATGTACTGTTGAGGTCACATGCTATGTTTGTAAAATCCTGGATCAGATGCCAGCTACTCCCAGCTCTCCCATGTATGTCGACTGATACTGCTGCTACATGAAACTTTAGAAAAAAGGGCTGAGAAGAAGCAAGTTGTAAAAAGTTTTCATCCTGTATCACAGTGTTTTTATTGCTCACCCAGACACCATGTGCAATAAGATTGGTGTTCATTACCAATATGTCTGTATACTTCTGTCACCTAGAATGTGCATCCCTGTAATACCTGACTGATCACAGTGTTAGTGCTGGTCAGAGACCTCATCCTGCTCTTTTGTGATGAACATATTCATGACATGTGGAAGTCAGTACGATCAAGTTATTGACTGTGATCAGATCACACTTTAAATTCATTTCTAGACTCAAAACCTGGAGACACAGCTACTGGAATGGTGTTTTGTCAGACTTCCAAAGCCTGGAAGGACACAGTAATGGATGTACTATGTCTGAACATAGAGACTTGGGCTTGAGTGAGAAGAGTTTGCACAGCCAGTGAGACACATTGCCTTCTGGAGCTGGGGGACAAAGGAGGGATTTCCTTTTTTTTTTTTTCACCAAGTGCCATAGATTTCCTGATCTGATATTCTGTTGCTTTAAAGTCACAGTTGATGTTTGGGAATTGATGTGCTCAACCAGATTTCCTGTTCAAAATATCATGTTAAATTAGAACAAATTTGTCTTTATAAAAACCATGTTGCTTTCAGAGAGGTGAACATTAAAACACTGATATGGGAAAAAAATAATGGTTAAGTTCCAAGATTACTGTCTAGTATCATTGCAAATAGTCTCTGAGTATTTGGTAAGGTTTTTATGAGCGTCCTATTAGAAGGTCTGTCCAGAATGTTGTAAAAAAGTGGACCATTTCAGCTAAGCAAGTCAGAACCATCTTGAGCAGCTGGTACACAAAACAGGTCTGATAGTAACACTATCATCATCATGCCATCATATCAACCAGGTTGAGTTGTTGTTGTGAGGCCCCAACTTCTTCCTGGAAATTTCAAAACTTACTTCAGGAAAATTCATTGTTCATTGTGCTAAACTTAAACATTGAGTCTACAGACATATACAGACATATATTTTCAATGGCATGTACAAGACAGACAAAAATAGATATGGAGAAAAGGGAAAATTCTTCTAAATTCTTTTTTCTTTCCATCCCATGCTCCTGACATGAGACAAAAACTCTCTGAATTTTTATTTTAACAACATGCTTATATTTATAGAGAGGGACAGAGCCAATGTCCAACTCCAAAGCCATCTCTATAAATTCATAAATAGACATCCACCTACAAAAGGCACTAAATGAAATGATAGGATAAAAGTGTAGATTACTGAATCTGCTCTAAAAAGAATAAAGGAATATATATATATATATATATGTGTGTGTGTGTGTGTGTGTGTGTGTGTGTGTGTGTATACATATATATATATATGTATGATGAGATAAAAGGGTAGGTCATTAAAATTAATTTTACAAAGTCACCGCTTATTTATACATTTTACATTGATATAGATATGGACGCTTCCTTTTACTCCAAACTTGACATTATTTTTGTTAAAATACTGTCGAGGATTTTCTATTCTTACTCAAGCTATTTTATCTAATGCAACTCAGTTAAACATGTAATGAAAATTTCTAGTCCTTGAAACTTATTATTATAAACCAATTAGGATATAAAGTACTAGATGTTAGTAGTTTGTTATTTATTACAATTGAAATTATACTCAAGTTATGTTTTCAACATTATACAGAATTTTATTAGCTGATTCAAATGAACATATTTTAGAGAAAATGTTTGCTGAAGTAAAGCAAACTTTATCTTCTTGGGGAATACAAATTTCTTCTGAAAATATACAAAAAGGTGATTATATTAATCATTCAGCATATAAAATACTTTTACAAAAATTTGAGCCCTAAGGTAAAAATTAGGAGAGATTATTTGTGGAATCTTAATAATTTTCATAAATTGTTGCGCCGGGCGGTGGTGGCGCACGCCTTTAATCCCAGCACTCGGGAGGCAGAGGCAGGCGGATCTGTGTGAGCTCAAGACCAGCCTGGTCTACAAGAGCTAGTTCCAGGACAGACTCCAAAACAACAGAGAAACCCTGTCTCGAAAAACCAAAAAAAAAAAAAAAATTGTTGCAAGACACTGACCATCTATATCCCACTATTAGAGTAAAAAACTGAAAACAGTAATTTGGACCAAACCATAAAAGGTGACAAGGATTTAAACAGTCAAAGAGAATTATCATCTAAAGCAGAGAAAAAAATTGGTTTAGTGGAAATAAAATTATAGGAGATACACATGGGATTGTTTGGATCTGAAGTTTGATTATGTTTAAGACATTTTCTTGATACAGGGTTTCTCTGAGGCTTTGGAATGTGTACTGGAAGTAGCTCTTGTAGACCAGTCTGGCCTCAAACTCCACCTGCCTCTTCCTCCCAAGTGCCACCACTGCCTGCCCTTCATTCTAGACATTTTACACTCTATGCATTCCCCATAGGAATTTTACTGCAGAGGAAAGATATTATCTTATAATAGATAAATTCAAATGGCCAAAAGACACTTAAGGAAATGTTCAACATCTTTAGCCATCAGGGAAATGCAAATCAAAATGACACTACAATTCCACCTTACACCTGTCAGAATGGCTAATATTAAAAACACCAGTGACTGCTTATGCTGAAGAAGATATGGGAGTAAGGGAAAGACTCTTCCATTGCTGGTGGAAATGCAAATTGTACAATAACTCTGGAAAACAGTATGAAAGTTTCTCAGAAAATTAGGATTCAGCCTACCTTAATATCCAGCAATACAAATGACAATGATGTGAATCCCTTATACATTAATATTGATTGTAGAGTAAAGGACATTCATGCTACAATCCACAGACACAGAGAGAGCTAACAACAAAGGATCAAGGGAGGGATACATCGATCTCCCTGAAAGGGGCACTAGAATAGGTTTTCTGGATTGAAAGGGGGTAGTTGGGAATGGGAAGAGGAGAAAGCAGGAACAGCGTATTCTGCTATTCTCATAGAATTCTACCTCATTCACTTGTTATCAGACTGGCCTATTTCAGGAACTCAAAGCAGCAGGAGCAGACACAGGCAGTCAAACAATAAGAGGAGCTAAGGAGACCCTGCTGGCAATGGGGAGGAAGTACCATAGCAATCGCCTCCCACCTTGGTTGAGGACATTAGGTTAACAGAGCCCACAGAATCAACTAAGCAGGAGTTATTAGTGCTCACAGAGACTCGTGATCCTTTAGGGGCGTGTGCTATATGCTTTGCATATATGTTATCAGTTCATACTATGGTGTTTTGTGGGACTGCTAAGACTGGGTGTATATGTGGTGTGTCCTTTAACTCATTTGACAGCTTTTGAGACCCCTTTCCTCATACTGGTTTTCTATATCCAGGCTTGTTTTGTTTTCTGCATATAATCTTAATTTAACTTGTTGTACCATGTATGTGGGGTGGTTTTCCATGTCTACTTGACAATAACCTAGAGACATCAGGGATTAGGGCGCCTCCGGAAAAAAAAAATGCCTCCACGGAATTCAGAAATGAGTCATTCTCTCAAAGACTGATCAATGGCAGAGGGCTCAGCCCATTGAGCATTGTGACATCCCTGGGCTGGTCCTGGGTTCTATAAGAAGAGAGGCTGTATAAGTCATGTGAGGTAAGAAAGGAAGAAGCATGCCCCCATCACATCTCCATTAATTTTGACTCAAGAATCCTGCCCTCCTTGAGTTCCTTCCCTGGTATGCTTTAATAGTGAACAACAATATGGAAGTATAAGCCAACTAAGCCCTTTTCACCCCATTTTGCTTTTTGGTCATGGTATTTCAACACAACAGCAGAATCCCTAATTAAAACAAGACTATGTTTTGTTGATATGTATGAGATTCTAAAGGTAAACAAAGAAGAGAGATTTTGGGGAAATGTGAGACTGAGATGAATGGTGGAAGGAAGCACTGCAGTCAAGGTAAAAAAAAGAAGAAGAAACAAAAGACTAATGAAAGAGAGGAGTGAGGACAAGTGAGGGAAGAATGGGTCAAGGAAAGATGAAAATTCAGCAGAGTGAATGCCAAATCCTGTGGTTCTCTCTCAGGTACATGGGGCTACATATTGTGTTTGGTTGGTTTTTTTGTTTCTGTTTTCTTTCTTGGGACAGGGTTTCTCATTAGCTTTGGAGCCTTTCTTGGAACTAGCTCTTGTAGACCAGACTGGCCTTGAACTCACAGAAATGCACCACCAATGACTGGTGAGACTTCACTTTCCAAGGGCTTACTTAATTAGCTCTATCCCTACTGAAGCATTAATCTAATTGATATTTAAAATAAAACTCAGACCAGGCAGTTGTGGCACACACCTTTAATTCCAGCACATAGGAGGCAGAGGCAGGGAGATCTCTGTGAGTTCAAGGCCAGCGTGGGCAACAAAATGAGTTCCCGGACAGGAACAAAAGCCACTGAAAAACCTTGTCTCAGAAAAACTAAACTAAACTGAAATAAAATAAAATAAAAACTCAGGCATCAGACAGCAGGGTAAGAACTTGAAAGATCAGAAAATCAATTGATCAGCCACTGTTGACTACTACCTCTTCAATTTCTCCATACAAGAAAAGAGCCCATACCTTCTCTCAAGCCTGCCTTAATAATCCTGACTCCTACCTGGCCAAAGTCCTTTAAACCTCTAGGGTAATCATCAGTCAGGTTGTTGTTAGCTGTGTCCTGACTCCAGGCAAGCTTTATTATGAGAACATGATCAAAATGTCATACCTTTCCCCCTTTCTTACTAAATAAAAAATGAAGAATTTAACTAACACAGTAAAGCTATATACAAAATATACAACAACTATATACAAATATATATAGGAAACAACGAACAATCCATTTGTATTTGGTAAATTTAGAGAAAATACTTTATTATCTGTCCTATCTAGGTAAGTCCAAATGTTGTACCTCAATCATTTTTTATCCCAACCTAAAATAAACTTTTTATATCTCTTAACCTTACATATTTCATGCTAGTTTCTGAGTTGATTCAATTTTGCAACAACAGAGAGAACTACAATTATCTAGTATTTAACTCCATTAGAGACCTGAGAAGGATAAAATACTACCTGAGTAAACAGAAAGTATAGTGTTTATCTATCTCCATGGAGAAATCTCAAGTCCAAATAGATCAAAACATAAAACCAACTACATTGAACTTCATAGAAAAGAAAGTAGAAAGTACACTTGAACACATTGGTACAGGAGACCACTTTCTATATATAACCCCAGCAACATGAACACTAATAGCAATATTTAATAGATGGGACCACCTAAAACTGAGAACTTTCTGAAAAGCAGAGGAAATGTTTAATAAAATGGCAGCCTACAGGATAGAAAAGGTCTTCTTCAACCCCACTTCAAACAGATGGCTGATATCCAAAATATATATAGAGCTCAAGGAACTGGTCATCAGAAGAACAAATAAGCCAATAGAAAAAAAAATGTAGAGACTTAAACAGAGAACTCTCAACAGATGACTATAAATGACTGAAAGACACATAAGGAAATGCTCAACATCCTTAGCCATTAAGAAATGTAAAAAAAAAAAATTCGAGATCCCACCTTACACCTGTAAAAATAGCCAAGATCAAAAACACCAAGGACAGTTTATTTGGAGAGGATGTGGGGTGAAGGGAAAACATCTCCATTGCTGGTGGGCATGCAAACTGGTACAATCACTTTAGAAATCAGAATGGTGATTTCTCAGAAAATTAGGACACAACTTACCTCAAGACCAAGCAATACCACTTTGGGTATAACATAAATGATTCTCAATCATATCACATGATATATTCATAGTGCATGTGTGCAGCTATATCCATATCAGCACTATTTGTATTAGCCTGGTAACAACCTAAACACTCCCTGACCAAAGAATGAATGAGGAAAGTGTGCTGCATTTACACAATGGAGTACCACACAGCAGAAAAAAAAATGACATCTTGAAATCGCAGGCAAATTTATGCATCAAGAACACATCATACTGAATGAGGTAACCCAGACCCAGAAAGACAAATATACAATGTCCTCACTCATAAGTGGCTTTTAGACCTAAAACAAAGAAAACTGGCCTACAATTCTCAAGCCCAGAGAACCAAGATCACAAAGAGAAATCTAAGAGAGACATACATGGATATAATCTACATGGAAAGTAGAAAAAAGACAGAATCTTTTGAACTAATAGTGAGCATGGAGATCATGGGAGAAGGTAGAAGAGGGGAGGAAGGGAGGAGAGCAGAGAAAAATATATACGTCAATGCAAACAATTTTAAAAAACCAGGAAATGAGAAAAACAACTGACTGCTTGGACAGTCACCCAAGATTCCCTTGTACTGTAGGACTTTTAACTTTAGCATATACACGTAGAAGATCTGACCATGTTTCTGTGAAGCAGGAATTTTTAAGGATTGTTCTGCTTTGCCATGGCCATGCTCAGCTTTCATTTTCTTTTGTGTCCTGCCTATCGAACTTGAACAGTATACAGTCAGTAGTTAACTCAAAGGGCAGTTTCTTGCCAGTGCCTAAATCTTGCCAGCAAGAAAGTTAACTACATTTAGTCATTTCTATGATATCCATCATTTCTCTGAAGTAGATTGGTGTTGTCAGGAACAGACATGTCTTGCCATAAAAGCCTTATATAATCGTAACATCTTAAATGCCATATTTTGAATAGAAAATGTTTGCTGACTTATTTAAAATGTATTTTTGGCCAGGGAGTGATGGTCATGTCTTTAATCCCAGTTATGTGTGGCACAAGAAGGTTGATCTCAGTGTGCTCAAGGCCAGGCTGGTCTACAAAGTGATTTCCAGGACAGCCCGAGTAAGGAAAGGAACCCTATCATGAAAAAAAGGGAAATGAAATGTCTTTTTGTTTCACCTTGAAAGACTCCCTAACATGACCATAAGTATGATTATAACATGTAACTATTAATCTGTAATTTTATCAATTTAAATAGCGTGTAATAGTAGTTTTAAGGACCAGAAATTTATTTTACATTGTAAAGTGTCTTTTTGGGCACAAAACAATGCATAAGAGTAGACATGTATTTACAGTATGTTTTATCAAAAATAACCTTGAATTTGCATGAATATACACATATGTTAAATAAGATTCGAAACATCTATAATATAACAAAAATAATCTCAAATATGTATTAATATACAAAAGCCATGCTAATGTAAAATATTTAATAAAAATAGTTGTCTTTATTTAAAGTCAATTTAGTAATAGATTTATACATCTTCCCTTTTTCTTTTCAGAACAAGATAACTGAATATAATCTTCTTTGTTCATATATTTACCATTACCCATAGTAACCTGTTACCACCTCCATCTCAATGATGACATAAATCATGACCTAATGAATGACCAAACTGCTTACCCCAACTCTTGGGAATATGGGAACCATGCTTTTAAAATTATGTTTTATTGTCTGTGGGCAATGGCATCTATAAGGGTCCCTAAAATAAACCTAGGATAATTTCAATTCATGGGAGAATTGCCTGTATTACCTCTTGTCCAGTCTTTGTGTAATGGGAAAGTGGAGGAATAATCTCAAGTTCTGGCTAGTGTAGTGCATGAGGACCATGTTAATCTTGGAATTGTCCTGAATAATTTATAGACAAAAGCTGACCTTTGGGGAGGGTAGTCAGTTTAGTGGCATTACCACACTCTAGGAGGAATCAATGTTGTGGAGTCCTAAGCCCGTCTTTAAGATTTTAATGGTCACTGCTAAGAATGATCGTGGTTTACTATAGAAAACCTTTTAAGTGCCGTATGTAGTAAAGCTCAAAGCAGTTAAAGGAGCATAGTTTATTATTTAAATACATAATTCAAAAACTTAATTTTAAGTTACTTGATAGAGATTTAGACCCAAAATCATGAACAGGAATTAAGAAGAAGCCTTTTCTTTAAATTAGATTTTAGATGTAGTGCAAACTGATCTTATTCATAAATCCTGTAGTCAGATAGTAGGGCTGAAAGCTGAAAGATCAGAGAAGCACAGCATTGAGCCATTAGTTCTTAGTGCTATAAAATTCCCAATCCAATGTGGGAGCCCACATGTGACTCAGTTTCCATCTGGAGTCATTTCAGGCTTATAGATTCTATTTGAGTCCGAGCATGCCTACTGTTCTTCTAGTAACCTTGAGGGCTGTGAATAACATCTGTGCTAGCCAACATAAAAAGCATTTTGCCCAGCTCAAAGAGTCCATTTTTTCAATTAATATTTGGGCTAGTGTAGGCCAGCCAGGGGCACTCCTTGTTAGTGATTAGAAGCTGCTTAGCTGGATCAGATAATGCACAGGTTTGAACTGCCTCCAAGCACAGTGCAGGAAGGTGGGGAGCTGACTGTACTGCTTTTTGATCTGCCTTTTGACTGTGTTTAGTACATATGCTGGCTGAGATATAAACTCTGGCTGCTTTCTATTCACCTTTCATCCTCTAGGTCTAACCTATGATTCTGTCTTCATTTCTCTTAATCTAACTTTTCCTTAGCCTAAGCATTCCCTCCAAGGGAAGCCCTAGATAAATGTTGTTAGACTCACCAAATGGGGTATCCTGTCCCTATAAATTCTCAAAGTGAATGCTGTTTCTACAAAACACTCAATCCTCAGCTCCTCTCTCTTACCACCTTATATTCCTCTCTCTGCCCAGGCATGCCACTTCCTATCTCAACTCCTTAGTGATAGGATTAAAGATATGAGACACCGTGATTAACTCTACAACAAACTAGTGTGATTACTGGGATTAAAGGTGTGTGTCAGTATTGCCCG
The DNA here is from genome assembly GCF_018167655.1 of Microtus oregoni. NCBI lineage: Eukaryota > Metazoa > Chordata > Mammalia > Rodentia > Cricetidae > Microtus > Microtus oregoni. The sequence goes on from NW_024543077.1 coordinate 20,871,919, forward strand.
TGGTGTAAGGGTGGTCATGGCATCTGTTTACTTTGTGATCTTCAGGCAAGCTTTATCGTTAAAATATAAATAAATAAATAAATAAATAAAATACTTAGAAGGAAGCATCTGAGATCAAGAAGAGGAAAGTAAAACTGTTTATCACCAAAGAATATGAAAAAATATTCTGAGTACAAACTGGGGAAGGTCCATCATTTTTACAAACAATGAATGATATAATTAAATTATGGTTCACAAAATCAACAATATGGATGTCACCATTGACAAAACAAGGCACAAACACAAACACAAATCTACACACACACACAAACACACACACACACACACACACACATATTTGATTCTTAAAGAGGACCAAGATTCTAATCAAAATCACTGAATCACTGGCCCTCACACATCCTGTACACTCCTGTTCTTTTCTTTACCAATAATAGAAAATGGGTTCGGTGAGAAGGGCTGTTTCACCAAAATTTACAATATTCACTTGAAGTCTTCTGATGTTTTTACTTTACCGAAAATAGATTTGATTACAGAAAGCATTTCATTTTCTTTATCAAAAGAAAATGATTTTGTTAGGATCACTTACCTTTTGTTTCCTACAATTGGTGATGGAATCCAAGTCTGCATCACAGGTAGGAAATGAAATCTTTTTAAATGGAATTTCAAGAGAACAGATTTTTAAAGAATCAGTGTACAAGTAAATCAACTTGATTTACACTAACTACTTGGAGTTCCAAGCACTTCTGAAAATAAGGTTACTGCTACTTTTTGTGTATGTTTTTGTATTTTTTGTGTGTGATATTCTCTATATGATTGCTAGAAGTGATCAAAGCTTCAGGGAGTCAGGGAGATAGAGGAAGAGAATGAGAAGTTAAAGGAGCTACAAAATGAGGTAGAGAAGCAGATGACTAAGAGTACAACCCCAGGCAATGCTGGCTCAGTGATCACGTCTCTTGAGGAGAAGATGGAGGCTGATGCCAGTTCCATCTATGTTGGTTAAGTGGACTATAGTGCAACAGCAGAAGACCTGGAAGCTCACTTTCATGAATGTGGTTTCATTCAACTGTGTTACTACAGTCTGTGACAAATTCAGTGGCCTTGCCAAAGGGTTTGCATATATAGAATTTTTAGACAAAGAGTCAGTGAGGACTTCCCTGGCTTTAGATGATTCCCTGATTAGAGGGAGACAGATCAAGGTGATTCCCATCAGCACAACAGATGGGTTACCCGTGTGCCCAATACTGTGCCCAAACTACCAATTACAACAGCTCCCAGTCTGGATTTGACAGTGGTTTAAACAGCTGACCCTTGGTTCAAAAGAAGAATTAAAAAAAAAAAGAAAAACATAAGGTGGAAATTTATTTTTTAAAAAAGATACACTGGGCTGGAGAGATGGTTCAGGGGTTAAGAGCATTGCCTGCTCTTCCTAAGGTCCTGAGTTCAATTCCTGGCAACCACATGGTGGCTCACAACCATCTGTAAAGAGGTCTGGTGCCTTCCTCTGGCCTGCAGACATACACACAGACACAATATTGTATACATAATAAATAGATAAATAAATATAAATAAAGATAAATAAAAAAGATATACTGTGGAAGGGGGAGAATCCCATAACTAACTGAGGAGGAACCTGCTCTGGGAAGTAGGGCAGGCCAGGGAGTAAGACAGGGGTGACATATTGTTGTAATAGGAGCGGCGGGGCTGCCGCCCCGGCACCCCGGCCACCTGGCTAGCTTATGCCCCGAAATAACAACACACAAACTGTATTCATTTAAATACTGCTTGGCCCATTTCTATCTAGCCTCTTCTAGGCTAATTCTTACATATTAATTTAGCCCATTTCTAATCATCTGTGTGTAGCACCCCAAGGTGTGCTTACCAGGAAGATTCTATCCTACATCCATCCTGGGTCTGAGCTTCATGCGTCTGCCTCAGAGAGCAGAGCTCTCACGTCAGCCCGGGAGAGGGGAGCATGGCGTCTCTCTGAGCTCACTTCCTCTCCCTCCCAGCATTCTGTTCTGTTTACTCCTCCCACCTATGTTTTAGCCTATATGGGCCAAGCAGTTTCTTTATTGCTTAACCAATGAAACCAACAGATTGATATTTGACACTCCCACATCAACATATTCCCTCTGGAGATTCGATAGGGACACTTCTCAAATGTGCAACCTGCTCCCTGTTTGCCTGCTCCACTTCACTCTCTTTGGACTTGCTCAAGGGTAGGTGGGCACGGATGGTAGGAGGCCTTTTTTTACCTAGAGCTCTGGAAGGCACCAATCTGTTCAGCTTGTTTCCTTTCCTCATCTTCTCTCTGCCTTTTGCAGCCCCTGCCTGCTCCTGATTTGCCAGGTCTAGGTACACGGTACCCTTCTTTCCTCGAAGCTCCTGCCTCTAAAGTTTGTCTGGTACATTTTTTTTTGGTGCCTTTTTGTTTATTTTTCTGTCTTGAGTGTCTTTCTTTGCAGATTTTTGTAGTGGAAAGAACTCATTCACAGTGGATCAATGTAAATTCCACTTACCCCTGGGGAAATACACTACTTTGTTTTGGGAAGTTTTGAGGGGTTGTTTTTTTGTTGTTGTTTATCAGGTGTTCTTGTTTTGTTTTATTTTTTGATTACATTTTTTCCTTTATTTGGAGGGAATGGGAAGAATTGGGAATAAGGAGGTGAGAGCTGCATTTTGTTTATTTTTTTAAACTCAATTACAATGGATGGGTTTTTATAAAATAATGTGTCGTGAGGAAAGTAGTTTATGAAAAAAAGAAAAATGATTTAAAATTTATTTTCTCCTACATGGATTATGGCCCAAGATGTGAATTATGCTCCATCTACCTGCCCAACACAATGTACATCTGAATAATCTCTGCAGATCAGAAACCCTTTGTTCCCTGGAAATAAGCTTCACTGGATCACACCATTGCAGCTAGTGGCTTCACTGGATCACACCATTGCAGCTAGTGGCAGCATCACATTAAAAGCCTTCTCATCATACATTGCTAGAAGATCAATATCATCATTTCCTACCAGTTCCTAAACTATTTGTAATCTTTATAACACAAATCTGAAATTGGAATGCAATATTGAAAATTTCTGGAATCTAGACCTTCAGTTTCCTAATCTCTCTTCCCACTGCACACCAAGAGCAATGTCCATGTGTGTACTCTGGACAATCACCATCATATCCTGAATTTCCAGAGACTCCCCTGGCCCAATAAATTCATATACAGGTTGGCTAAGAGGAAAAGGGACACTGCCAGCATGAACCACATGGACCAACATAACTAAGGTCTGCCTCATGGTCAGTTCAAGTCACAGAAGAAATGACAGCTCAATAGGCCTGAACACCCAACACTCACCACAATATACCTTGTGATCTTCCTTACTACTCCTGTTGCAGAGGCAGAATAGAAACATGGAAAGAACCCACAAACTGCTACTAGTACTCCCCATTGCTATCCCTTCCCAGAATTCCTCACAGGCTAGGGCCACCTAGTCTAGCCTCACAATATTAGCAGCTCCTCTAAAGGAGATTCAGAGATCAAATAACTCAGACAGCACAGTCCTTCCAGTTCTGCCCTCCCTGACCAGCAGACAGTGCCCTAGTTTAGAAAAGTTTGTATTTAGTACACATAATTCGACTCTCCTACACCACATCCTGTTTCTCATCCAAAGCACAGGGTCCTCTGTATGCACATTGCATTGCACACTCACTTTCCAGTGCAGACATCCCATTGCCTCAGAGATGGGAAATCCTGAAGACAAGCACAGGTCACATTCATAAAGTAATCACTGTTCCTGTGTAACTGTGGTTACTTTGTAACTGTTGTTAAAGAAAAACAAACCATGAATTAGAAAACACTCAGGATCATGTTAGGGATTGGAGGGAGCAAACACAATGTGAATATGATGTAGGTTTAATCTCAAAAATTATTTTGAAAAGTTGAAATAGGCTAAAAGCCATGTCCTCTAGAGACTAGGAATTTGTATTAGAGCACATTAAATATTTTTCATGTATTTTCCATAAAGATAAAGATCTGAATCCAGAAAAGCAGGGCCACACATTTTACCCAGACCATCTATTTTGGATGAACTATTGTAATATCGCAAATAGGTTTCAAGATAAGGTCAGTCCCATACCCAGATTGCCATTGTCTGTGGAATGCAAACAATGGTCAATCAGGACAAACATACAGCATCACAATTCCACATAAGTAATCTCAGTTGAAGGAGGGAAGCTCTTTTCTCAGGCCAACCTCTCACTTCCTGCACTGTGTCTCCACCAGCTTCAAAGGTGGTCAATGAGTTCAGTTCTTATACCAATCCCTCTTCATTTCCAAGTCTGCAATAAAAGCCAGAATGATTAGCAGACACTCATTAACTGCTCTATTTTTCTTTCGCACTGAATAGTAAAGGACAAAGCTGGAAGGAGTTGTAGAACAATCTTTCCAGAACTGGGCAGCAGAGGCAGGATTAGGTGTTCAAATTAATTCTCAATTACACAGCATGAGGCAAGCCTAAAGTATAGGAGACATTTCTCTACACAGAAATCATCATAACTTGAAAGAAATGAAATGAAACTATTAATGACTTAGAAATATTGGAGAACAGAAAAAAAGAGATAAGAGCAGCAATACACTTAAAGAAAGTATTTGAAATTGATACCAAAATGTGTTTTTTTTTAAAAAATTATTTATTTATTATGTATACAATATTCTGTCTGTGTATATGCCTGCAGGCCAGAAGAGGGCACCAGACCTCATTACAGATGGTTGTGAGCCACCATGTGGTTGCTGGGAATTGAAAACATGACCTTTGGAAGAGCAGGCAATGCTCTTAACCTCTAGCCATCTCTCCAACTCCCCCAAAAAGTGATTTTTTTTAAAGATTTATTTATTTATTATGTATACAACATTCCTGCAATGTACGTCTGTATGCCAGAAGAGGGCACCAGATCTCATTATAGATGGTTGTGAGCCACGATGTGGTTGCTGGGAATTGAACTCAGGACCTCTGGAAGAGCAATCAGTGCTCTTAACCTCTGAGCCATCTCTCCAGCCCCCCAAAAAGTGATTTTTAAAGACATGATAATAATGCACTTTTAGCTGGGCAGTAGTGGTGCATGCCTTTAATCCAAGCACTCAGGAGGCAGAAGCAGGCAGATCTTTGTGAGTTTGAGGCCAGCCTGGTCTACAAGAGCTTGTTCCAGGACAGGCTCCAAAGCTACAGAGAAATCCCATCTCAAAAACACCAAAAAAAAAAGTGCACTTTTAAGATTAAATAAAATTTTCTGTATTGACTTTAAAAAAGAGTACGCCCTTCCCTAGGAGAGGGGATGTCATTAACCATTAACAAGAGATAGATTGATGGTGCCCTTACATATGTTGACTGCTGAGCTCTGTAACCTGACACATAGAGTTAGGCAATGGCCTGTTTTTCAAATCTCCAAGCCGACATAACTCTGTCAAGCAAGATCAATCATATTTCTTACCAAAAGCAATGTACAGATTGAATACAATGCCCATCAAAATCCCAGCAAAACTCTTCAAAGATTTCAAAAGAACAGTACTCAAGTTCAAATAAAAAAACAAAAAAAAAAACCCAGGAAAGCCAAAACAATCTCATGCAATAAAAGAACTTCTGGAAGCATCACAATCCCTGACTTCAATCTTTACTACACAGGTAGAGCACTGAAAACAGCCTGGTATTGACATAAGAACAGACAGGAGGACCAAAGGACCTGAATAGAAGATGCAGATATCAATCCACATATTTTCAAACTCCTGATATTTGACAGGGAAGCAAAAAATAGTAAATGGAAAAAGAAATCATATGTAACAAGTGGCGCTGGCATAACTAGATATCAACATACAGAAAAATGAAAATAGACCCATATCTATCACCATGTAGAAAATTGAAGTCCAAATGGAACAAAGACCACAACATAAAGCTAACCACACTGAAACTCATAAAAGATAAAGTGGAAAGTACAGTTGAAGGCGTTGGCACAGGGAACCACTTCCTAAATATAAATGCAGCAGCACAGACACTGAGAGAAACAATTAAATGGAACCTCCTGAAACTTAAAAGCTTCTGTAAAGCAAAGGACATCAGTAACAAGGCAAAACAACAGCCTACAGAAAGGGAAAAGATCATCACTAACCCCATATCAGACAGAGATCTGATCTCCAAAATATACAAAGAACTCAAGATATTGGACACCAGAAGATCACATAATCCAATTAAAAACATGGAGTAAAGACCTAAACAGAGAATTCTCAACAGAGAAATCTAAAATACCTGAATGACAATTAAGGAAATATTCAATATCGTTAATCAGAGAAATGCAAATCAAATCTCTGAGATTCCATCTAAAACCTGAAAGAATGGCCAGGATTAAAAACACCAATGACAACTTATGCTGGAGAGGTTGTGGGGAAATGGAAACACCTGTCTCCACTTCTGCATTGCTGGTGGGAATGCAAGCTGATACGGTCCCTTTGGATGTCAGTGTAGCAATTTCTCAGAAAATTAGGAAACAGCCTTTTCAAGACCCAGTAATACCACTTTTGGGTATGTAACCAAAAAAAGTTCAATTGCACCACAAGAACATGTGCTCAACTATTTTCATAGCAGCTTTATTTGTTATAGTCAGAAACTGGAAACAACCTAAATGCCCCTTCATAGAACAATGGATAAGAAAAATGTGATACATTTACACCATGGAGTACTACATAGCAGAAAAAAATAACATCTTGATTTTAACAGGAAAATGGACGGATCTAGAAAACATTATTTTGAGTGAGGTATCCCAGACACAGAAAGATAATTATCACATGGACTCACTCATAGGTGGTTTTTAACCATAAAGCACACAAAGCCAGGCTACAAACCACAATCCCAGATCTTAATACAAAAATGAGGATTCTAAGAGAGACTGACATATATCTAATCTATATGGGAGGTATAAAGGATAAAAAGACAAGATCTCCTGAGCAAATTGGGTACATGGGGACCTTGGGAGAGGGTTAAAGTGTGCAGTGTAGAGGCAGGGAGTGAAGCAAAGAAAATTGTAGAGCTCAATAAATATCAATAAACAAAGATCGATCATATCTGCAGAGGATAGTTGCCTAATTGCAAATTCAATGTTCTTTGACTCAAGATAACCTTTCTAATTTGGATGCCCACAAAATCTGCTCTGTGTTCATTCACATGACATTAATTTACACATGCTGGGCAATTACAAACCACTCCTGCTATCTCAATCAGGCCCTTTTTCATAATGGTGGCTGCAACAGCTGATTGCCTATGCTGTGCCCCCTGCAGTGCACAAAATAATCTATTCTTCCTATTGTGGTCTGAGAAGAGAAGAAATGCTCCATATGCAAATCTTTTTTCTGCGACTGCATTGGGCAGTCAACTACATGGCTCTAATGCATTATTTTATTTTATTTTACTTTAATTTATTGGTTTTGTTTGAGACAGGATATCTCTGTAGCTTTGGTGGCTGTCCAGGAACTAGCTCTTGTAGACTACACAGGATTCAATCTCACAGAGATCTGCCTGCTTCTGCCTCCTGAGTGATTGGATTAAAGTCATGTACCTCCACTGCCCGGCAAATACATAATTTTAAACTGTGAATTGGAGCTGGGTGGTGGTGGCGCACGCCTTTAATCCCAGCACTTGGAAGACAGAGGCAGGCGGATCTCTGTGAGTTCCAGACCAACCTGGTCTACAAGAGCTAGTTCAAGGACAGGCTTCAAAAAAAACCACAGACTCACAGAGATATGAGATGGGGGATCCTGTCAAGACACAAAGAAAATCTATATCTAAATCTCTTATCCTTCTAATGAACTCAGGATTTAAATGTTGAGGGAAATTCCTGCTAGCTCAGAGAGGTTGAATAACAAGTTCCTAATGTGTCCTGGTTGCTTGCATTTATGAAAAGAGGAGTGTCCTTCTACTCAGCCCCCACTTAAAAACTCTCACTAGACTTAGTTTCTCCCTACAGCTTCCTGTCAGATGGTTGCTGATGCAGCCTGTTGACCACAGGTTAATTTTATTTAATCAAAAAATGTAAAACATGTTTGCATGATTAAAAAGGCAGCAAAAAGTGTAGCGCAACTTTACACAGTGAAAATAATTTTCCACAAGAGCAGACCACTGTTGGAGGTCAGACCTCACTCCATATGGTGTGGATGATGTGTAAATAAAGAGTGTACTTTCGTTTCCTGACCTCCCAGACCAGAATAATCACACAAAACTATATTAATTACAACACTATTTTGTAAACAGCTCAGGCATATTGCTATATAGTTCTTACATCTTAAATTAACCCATTTCTGTTATTTTATATTTTACTATGAGGGTCATGGTTTCTTACTTCACATCATGACTCTTGGGTGGCTACATAGCATCTGCATGACTCTGCCTTCTTTCTGCCCCCATTCAATTTAGTTTTCCTAACTAGCTATAGTCTGCCCTGCCGTAAGCCAAAGAAGATCCTTTATTAAACAGCAGTAATAAAGCATATTCCTACCATAATGAAGGGAATCCCAAATCAATGATGCCTAACATTGAGGCTTGTGTGCATGGGGAGTGCACACCTTCAGTGCCTCTGAAGCTCCACCTGCTCATAAGCTCTCAGAAAGGGACCCTAGGGAGGTTGGGCAGCCATCTAGGATGGAAGTGGAGAGCACAATGATAACATGATGGCAGGTAGAGCAAGCCGCCTCAGATGAATCAGGAATACTGAAAGATGCAGTTGTTGCAGTGTAGGGTTGGAGAGGAACCCCAGCTTAATGTTGTTCAGGGTGTTTGGTGTCCTCTGACCAGACAGGTCTGGGTTCTTGTGATTTTTGACAGAACTAACTTCAACCTCTGCCGACATCTCCCAGAGGTCTAAGTTTGCCTAAACTGAAAGAAATTCATCCAGCTCTGTTCATATTCAGGGAGAACAGCATGCTACCATGAATGTCTCTACATAATCATGTTCATATATGTACTAAATAAAGGTATACAAGGTCTGGAATTGAGCCAGACTAGATATTAGAAGAGTAGCATTTTTGTTCCCTGATCTTGGTATAATATTACAAACCAATAGGTAGAACAGAGACAGCAAACTCCATTGGAACAGGTACAGGGGAGTAACTGAAGAGTAAGTGAGCCAGAGCCAGAGACCACCGAAGGTCCGGACATAAATCTGGGATCTTCAAGGGAATAGACCCAAGAAAGGGCAGGATCCCTGTTTGTCTGGGCGTGAGTCTAGGACCTCCAAAAAAATAGTTTTGAGCCAGGACCTCTGTCACTCTGGGAATGAATCTGGGACCTCTGAGGAAGTAAGCAGAACCAGAGATCTCTGCAGGGCCAAGTGTGAGTTGTGGACCTCAGAACGAAAAACGCTGATCCAGGACCTCTGTTGCGCTGGGCATTGGTCTGGGACATCAAAGGGAATAGACAGGAAACTGAAACCTCTGTGGGTCCAAGTGTGAATTTGAGAACATTGAGGGAGTAAGCAGGAGCCAGGCCTTCTGTGGTTCTGGGCGCACCTGAGCCTGGGAACTCTGAAGCAATAGACCGGAGCCAAAGACCTTTGCAAGACCAACTCCAAGCCAGGAACTTCTCCAGGAAGAAATCCAGATCAAGATTTACAGAAACAGGATAAAGCTGGTACCCAGGCAAAGTAGTCCTGAGACAGCAAACTCCAAGGGAGCAGAGCAAAGCCCAGGAGTGTTGAGCTATCTCCAAGAACACAGGAAAAGAACTGGAGGAAAAGGCAAACAAAAAATTGGAAGACATCATCAAATCCCTTAAAGAAATCCAAGGAAAAGCAATCCAACATATGAAAGAAACTATTCAAGACTTGAAAACTGAAATAGAGACAATAAAAAAACACAGTCTGAGGGGATTATAGAAAAAGAAATCATGAGAAAATGATCAGAAACCACAAACACAATCATAAACAACAGTATATAAGACATGGAAAAGAGAATCTCAATTGTCAAGATACAATACAGGAAATAAACTCATCAGTTAAAGAAAGTATTAAATGTATCAAAAGCTTAACCCAAAATATCCAGGAAATATGGGACACCATGAAAAGGCCAAATCAAAGAATAATAGATATAGAAAAAGGAGAAGCTCAACTCAAAAGCACAGAAAATATATTTAACAAAATCATATAAGAAAATTTTCTTAACATAAAGAAATATATACCTATGAAGATAAAAAGAAATTTACAGAACACCAAATAGACTGGATCCACAAAAAGTCCCCTCAACACATAATAATCAAAACACTAAACATACAGAGTAAAGAAAGAATATTAAGAGCTGCAAAGGAAAATGGCCAAGTACCATATAAAGGTAGACCTATCAGAATTATACGTGACCCCTCACTGGAAAAATGAAAGCCAGAAGGTCATGATCAAACATTATGCAGACAATAAGAGACAACAAATGCCAGCCCAGACCACTACACCCATCAAAACTTTCAATTACCATAGAAGGAAAAGACACAACATTCCATGAAAAAACTAGATTTAACCAGTACCTAGCCACAACCTCAGCCCTACACAAAATACTAAAAGGAAAACTCAAACTGAAGAAAATTGGCTTAGCCAACAAAAACACAGACAATTGATGGTCACATAGCAACAAATTCCAAAGAAGGGGGAAATGCACAAGTTAACATCACCAACAATGAATACTAAATTAACAGGAAATAGCAATCACTGGTCATTAATATCCCTTAATGTAAATGGACTCAACTCACCTATAACAGATTGCATATGAATACAGAATCCATCCTTCTTCTGCACGCCCCCCCCCCTCAAAAAAAAAAACCAACATCTCAAACTCAAAGACAGACACTGTCTCAGAGTAAAGGTTAGGAAAAAGGATTCCAATCAAATGGACCTAAGAAACTATCCTAATATCCAACAAAATAGAATTCAAGCTAAAATCAAATGACAAAGAAGGTGATTTCATATTAGTCACAGGAAAAATCCATCAAGAGAAATATCATTACTGAACATCTATGCTCCAAATACGAGGGCACCCTGATATGTAAAACAAACACTTCTAAAGCTTAAAACATACATTAAACTTCACACACTAATAGTTGAAAACTTCAATATTTCCCTCTCACCACTGGCCAGGTCAAACAGAGAAAAAATGAACAGAGAAATAAGAGAACTAACAGATATTATGACTCAAATGGACTTAACATACATCTATATAATATTCCATTCAAAAGAAAAGAAAATACTTTCTTCTCAGCACCTAATGGAACCTACACAAAAGCTGACCACATACTCAGTAACAAATCAAACCTCAACAAATTCAAGAAAATTGGAATACCACAATGTATTTTCTCAGATCATCATGGTTTAAACTAGAAGTAAACAGCAATACTAATTTCAGATAACCAACAAACACAGGAAAATTAAGCAATGTTAACCTGAATCATCAATGGGTCAAGGAAGAAATAAAGGGAGAAATTAAAACTTTCTAAAATTCAATGAAAATGACCACACAACATACCCAAATTTATGGGACACAATGAAAGCAGTGTTAAGAGAAAAGTTCATATAGTAGGAACTAAATGCCTACATAAAAATCTGGAAAATTCCCACACAAGTGAATTAAAAGAAAATTTAAAGTTTTGGAACAAAAAGAAGTAAACTCAGCGAAGAGATCTAGATGGCAAGATATAATCAAATTAAGAGCTAAAATCAACAAAATAGAAACAAAGAAAAAATACAAAGAATCAATGAAACAAATAGTAGGTTCTTCTAGAAAACAAGAAAATAGACAACCCTTTATCCAAATTAACCAAAAGGCAGAGAGAGAATATCCAAATTAACAAAATCAGAAATGAAAAGGGGGACATAGAAACAGACATAGAGAAAATACAGAGAATCATCGGGTCATATTTTGAAAATATGTACTCCACAAAATTGGAAAACTTAAAAGAAATGGACAACTTTCTGGATAAATATCACTTACCAAAATTAAATCAAGACCAGATAAGCAAATTAAAACACACCTATAACTGCTGAATAAATAGACATAGTCAACTAAAGTCTCCTAACCAAAAACAGCCCAGGACCAGAGGGTTTCAGCTCAGAATTCTACAAGTCTTTCAAAGAACTAATACCAATATTCCTCACATTATTTCCACACAATAGAAACAGAAGGAAAATTGCCAAACTCTTTTTATAAGGCTACAATTACACTGAGACTCCAACCACAGAAAGACATTAAAAAGAAAGAGAATTACAGACCAATCTCACTTATGACCATTCAGGCAAAAACAGTAAATAAAATATTGGCATATCAAATCCAAGAGCACATCAGAACAATTATCCAGCATTATCAAGTTGGCTTCATAACAGAGATGCAAGATATGAAAATCTGTCGAAATGATCCACCATATAAACAAACTGAAAAATAAAAAGCCACATGATCATTTCATTAGATGTCAAAAAAGTTTTAGACAAAATACAACATCACTTAATGATAAAGATCTTGGAGAGAAGAGGGATACAAAGAATATGCTTAATATAATAAAGGCAATATACAGCAAGACAACAGCCAACAACACACTATAATGGAGAGAACTCTCAGCAATTCCACAGAAATCAAGAACAAGAAAAGATTGTCCACTCTCTCCATATCTATTCAACATATTTCTTGAGGTCCTAGCCAGAGCATTAAGATATGAATGGGAAATCAAGGGGATACAATTTGGAAAAGAAGAAGTCAAACTCTCACTGTTTGTTGATGACATGATAGTTTACATAAGCAATCCCAAAAATTATACCAAGGAACTTCTACAACTCATAAACACGTTCATTCAGTCATGTAGCAGGATACAAGATCAACTAAAAAATAATCAGTATCCCTCCTATACACAGACAATAAAAGGTCTGGGAAAAAATCAGAGAAATAACACCCTTCAAAATAACCACAAGTAACATAAAATATCTCAGAATAACTCTAACCAAACAAGTGGAAGACTTATATGACAGGAACTTTGAATCCTTGAAGAAAGAAATTGAAGAAGACACCAGAAAGTGGAAAGATCTTCCATACTCTTAGGTAGGCAGAATTAACATAGTAAAAATGGCAACCTTCCCAAAAGCAAAAGCAATCTACATATTCAATGTGATGCCCATCAAAGTCTCAGCAAAATTCTTCACAGACCTCAAAAGAATGCTACTCAACATTATATTGAAAAGCAAATATCCCAGGATAGCCAAAATAATCCTGTACAATAAAAGAACTTCTGGAGGAATCACAATTCCTGACTTCAAACTTTACTACGGAGCTACAGTACTGAAAACTGTCTGGCATTGACATAAGAACAGACAGGCCAATGGAACTGAATTGAAGACCCAGATATTAATCCACACATCTTCAAACACCTGATTTTTGATAAAGAAACAAAAAATCAAATGGAAAAAAAAGAAAGTATATTTAACAAATGGTGCTAGCATAACTGGATATCAACATGTAGAAGAAGGAAAATAGACCTGCATCTATCACCATGCACAAAACTAGAGTCCAAAATGGATCAAAGATCTCAACATAAAGCCAGCCATACTGAACCTTATAGAAGAGAAAGTGGGAAGTACACTTGAAAGCAATGGCACAGGAGACCAGTTCTTAAATATAACCCCAGCAGCACAGACAATGAGAGAAACAATTAATAAACTGGACCTCTTGAAACTGAAAACCTTCTGTAAATCAAAGGACATGTCAATAAGACAAATTAACAGCCTGAAGAATGGGGAAATATCTTCACTAATCCCATATCATACAGAGTTCTGGTCTCCAGAATATACAAAGAACTCAAGAAATTGCTCATCAAAAGAAAAAATAATCCAATTAAAAAACTGAGCACAGAACTAAACAGAGAACTCTCAGTAGAGGAAAGTAAAATGGCTGAAAGACACTTGAGGAAATGTTGAACATCTGTAGTTGTCAGAGAAATGCAAATCAAAACAACTCTGAGATTCGATCTTACCCCAGTAAGAATGGCCAAGATCAAAAACACTGATGACAACTTATGATGGAGAAGTTGTGGGGTAAAGGCAACACGCCTGCATTGCTGGTGGAAATGCAAGATAGTACAGCCCCTTTGGGTGGCAGTATGGTGGTTTCTAAAAAAAAATTAGGAAACAACTTTCCTCAAGAACCAGTAATACATGGGGGCTGGAGAGATGGCTCAGAGGTTAAGAGCATTGCCTGCTCTTTCAAAGGTCCTGAGTTCAATTCCGGGCAACCACATGGTGGCTCACAACCATCTGTAATGAAGTCTGGTGCCCTCTTCTGGCCTGCAGACATACACGCAGACAGTGTATTGAGAACACAAAAAATTTTAAGGTCTTTTCCAACATGAATACATGTTCTGTGACTTGGGGACAGTCTCCTCATATTCTGTAGGTTACATCACATCCATGTGAATAGTGAGGATAATATCCCTAAGAGGGTATTTATGGAAGTATGAATGGGCAGAATCACAGAGAGCCACAGCTGAATGAGAAGTAAAGGTCTTTACTGTAGGATTCTTAAAACGTTTCAATGGCTAATGTTTATAGGAAGCTCTCCAAAAGCAATGTAGCCTATGCACTTCCAAGCTTACCTGAAGTTACATCCACTTCACCTCTTATCCTATCACAGAGAAGTGACCTGAAAACAGCATTTGAGAGCTGGTAGCCTGGATAAGAGGTCCTAAAACTTACACACATACTGGAATTATTTGGAAGACTGTCAAAACACAGTGTGTTTTCCTTCCAGAGTTTCTGGCTTAGGGCAGATGTGTGCTGTTCCTACTCTGATGGCACAGGGATGAATGTCTCTAAAGGTCCTGCTGACTTTGCTCAGCCTCTAAGACATGGCTTGCACTGTTCTCACTATCTGGAGTATTTTTCATTTTTCCCTCACCTGTAGTAGCTGATCTGTCTCTTCTGGTTCTGTTTGTCACACTGTATGCTTTATATCTCAGGAAGGGGGCAGATACTGACCTGTAAAACTGTGAGGAGGCACACCCCCAGAGAGGTACACCACCTATTAGGTGGTTTCTATGGGCTACAGCTTTAGAAGATGTCTTTTTGGTTTACATCTCTACTTCAGAATCAGAAATGGTTTTAGAATTAGACAATGTCTATCCTTCTCTAAATCCAAGCATGATGTTAAAAGAAAAACTCAAAATTCTGTCTCATGTCAACAGCCTTCTGGTATGGGACAGAAAGAAGATCAATTTTAAAGGAACATTTTACTTTCCTTCATACCCATTTTGCCTATATCTTATCTTTCACTGAAAATATGTCTACATGAATAATGTTTATATTTTCAACAATGAACAGCTTCCAAGAAGAAGTCATTGGGGTCCCCCAAAGTCTCTGCCTGGTTGATATGACGGCATGATGCTGATAGCACTATGAGACCGATTTATGGGTACAAGCTGCAGATATGAGGCACCTTCTTACAATGTTCTGGGCAGAATTCCAAATAAGAACTTCAGAAGAACCCTATTGAATACTCAGAAACCATTTGCAATTATCCAAAACAGCAATCTTGAAATTTAACCATCATTTTACCTTCATAATATCTCATAGAAAGAACATCGCCCCCATGACATCTGGAAGCAATTCTAGAAGATGTCATCCTCTCTCCCAACAAAGTTTCTCTTCACAGTCAGGGACAACATTTAAGAGTTGATTATTACTCATCGAAGGTTGGGTGATATTATGTACACCCAGAGATCTCAAAAAGAGTGAAAATGGAATTGGATGATAGGTAGATTACTTACTCACACTAATAATAACAGTTTGTAATAGAAGTAATACTTGTGAACTATTATTTATAGATTTACATTGGTATAGACTTTTGTATATTGACACAAATTTGAATTATATTTATTATATAGAAAGTTTCTATTTTTGTTTAGAATATTTGTAACAACTGTACAAGGTTATTTTGTCAGATTGTATAAATGCATGATTCTATCTGTTTAAAACATATTTTTAATGACACAATTTTATGATATATTTATCATATTGCATTATATAATTCTAACTCTGATCAAGATTTTTATACATTGTTTATATTTTGAGGTCATTGTTCTGCTTTACTGCATAGATGTTTAAAGATTGTTTTATATTCTGATATGAAATCTTATTCTTCAACACTGTGATGAGACTTTGGTTGATTGGTCAATCAGTTGTCTCTGTCATCTACTACACTTTTTGGAAGCTGCTAGACTGCACTACCTGCCTACTCAAGCAATATTATTGCTCTTCTCAGGCCTTTGATGGGGTTGAAGATGACATAATCATACTTACCATCTTCTTATGATCTAGTTAAGCCATTTCTACTACAATATGGACTCCTTAGGATAGAATACTTATCAAACCCTTAGGATGTATTCCTTCCTTAATTATGATTATGCTTATTGTAATTCTAACTTTATTTTGACATCTGCTTCTTGTGTACATAGTTTTGTATAGAGTTTGGAATTTCTTATTAAGTTAAAAGGGTAGGTGCTGTGAGAGTTCCTTCAGTCAATAGCTTTAAGATATCAATCCACTTGGGTATGGTCTCTTACAAGTATAAATGCATCTGTAAAGTGTGTGGTTGCTTTCTTTTTTTGTGTTTTTTTTTTTTGTGGTTGCTTTCTTGAATCCAGCTCTTGATTCTGGATGCTAGCTATATTGTAAATAAGATCCATTGCTCTGTAGGTGCTTATCTGACCTATAAAAGCCCAAGATATTCTTACACTCTAACTTGGTGTTTTCAAAAGTCAAAGATTCAATTAGTACTCACATAGTTAAGGGTCTGTCTCTCTGATTTGTACAGCCTTCAAAATTCATCATTAAAACATGAACTCAGTGTTACATGATGAACTTAGAATGAATGCAGCTATATTAAGTAAAATCAAACACTTCTGTCTCATGTGTTTGTATGTGTGATTATAGGTTTGGGAAGATTGGGAGATATGGTACAAATCTTTAATTTTTTTTTTGGAAAATGTGTGGATTGTTTTTAGTTAAATATCATAAATCAGTCTGCCTTAGCAAGAGGGAGTATTTCATTCAACTACAAAATTAAGCAAAATTCCATATTTCAGCTATTCATTTTATGCTATCACTTTGTATAATTCACCCACTAAAAGCTGCGTATCAAGGATTTTTTGTTTTTTATTCAACTATATATTTATCCACTACTCTCCCTTCATCACCCCTTCCCTTTTCACATGATTCACATGTTCCAAATTTACTAAGATCTTGTCTTTCTCTGTGTCCTATATAAAATAGATTTATGTATGTCTATGTTTGTTTCCTCTTTGTTGTATATGTTCTGGGCATTGTGAATTGTAGGCTGACTGTCCTCTGTTTTATATCTAAAAGCCACTTAGGAGTGAGAACATATGTTTTTCTTTCTGGTTCTGGGTTAAATCACTCTTTTATGATGTATTCTAGATCCATAAATTTGCATATAAATTTCAAGATGTAATTGTTTTTATCCACTGTGTAGTTCTCCATTGTGTAAATATACCACAATTTCTTTGTCCATTCTTCAGTGGAGGGGTTGTTTTCAGGTTCTGGCTCTGACAATGTTGCTGTGAAGACAGTTGAGCATTTGTGCTTGTGGTATGATTGAGCATCCATTGAGTACAAATCCAAAGGGCATGGCGGGGTTTTAAGATAAGTTGTTTCCTAATTTTCTTTCATTCTTTTTTTTAAATTTTTGGTTCTCCAAGACACGGTTTCTCTTTAGCTTTGGAGCCTGTCCTGACACTAGCTTTTGTAGACCAGGTTGGCCTTGAAGTCACAGAGATCTATCTCTGCCTTCCAAGTGCAGGGATTAAAGGCATGCCTCACAACCAGGCAGGTGGCTTTCTAATTTTCTGTGGAATAACCATACTGATAATCAAAGTAGCTGACTCAGTTTGTAACCCCATCAGCAATGGAGGAGTGTTCCCTTAACTCTACATCCTCCACTGCTTAAGTTGTCATCAGTGTTTTGATCTTGCCTATTGTTACAGATATAAGAAGGAATCTCAGATTTGTTTTGATTTTCATTTCTCTAATGACTAAGGAGTTTGGAAATTTCCCTAAGTGCCTCTCAGTCATTTTAGATTCATATGTTAAAACATTTTTATTTAGGTTTGTATTCCATTTTTCCTTGGATTATTTGTTCTTTTGATGACCAATTACTTAAGTTCTTTGTATGTTTTGAAGATCAGTCTTCTGTCCAATGTGGGGTAGGTGAATATCTTTCCCTATACTACAGGCTGCCTTTTTTGTATTGTTGATCATGTCCTTTGTTTTACAGTAACTTTTGCTTCAGGAGATCTCATTTTTTTCAGTGTCTATGATGCCTGGGGTTATAATTTGAAAGTGGTCCTCTTTACCAATGTGTTCAAGTGTACTTCCAATATTCTGTTTTATGTAGTTCAGTGTGTTTGTCTTTATGTTGTAGTCTTTGATCCATTGGGACTTGATTTTGTTCATGATGATAGATGTGGATCTACTTTCATTCTTCCCCACATTGATATCCAGTTATGCCAGCACCATTTGATAAATGTTTTCTCCATTTTATATTTTTTGGTGCTTTGTCAAAAATCAGGTGTAGTAGGTGAGTGGAGTGATGTCTGGGTCTTAGCCAGCATCAGTTCCATTGGTCCTCCTATCTGTTTTTGTGCCAACACCAGGCTCTCTTCAGTACTGCAGCTCTCTTTTCATTTGAAGAAGTCAGGGAATGTGGTGCCTACAGAAATGATTTTGTATATAGGATTGTTTTGACTATCTTGCATTTTTTGGCTTTTGTATATGAATTTGAGTGTTTATATTTTGAGATCTATGAAAAATTTTTCTGATATTTACATAGGAATGGTATTGAGCCTGTAGATTGCTATGTTGATTTCTAATTAACACCTTCCCATTCTCTGGTGTATTCTTCAAAGATTTAATGTTCTTTTCCTACCATCCTTTCACTTCTTTAGTTGGTAATTCCATAATATTTTATGTTTGTGGCTACTGTTAAGGGTGATGTTTCCATCTTTCTTTTTCAGAAAATATTCCTTGTAACCACCTTCTATCTACTTTCCTGATGACCACTCCCAATCTTCTAATAACCATAATTATACCCCCAACTTCTAAGGATACTTTTATTTAAAACATACAAGTAAACATATGGGAGGTTTGAGTCTTCATACCTCTCATATTTCAGTTAATGGTATCCTTTGAGTTTAAAAACATTGTTGAAACTTTTTTGGATTTTATGGTTCTGGTTTGAGAGCCAAACTGTGTTTCTTTCACTGGGCCTTTTTAATGTTTTGGCTGTTTTCAGGGAGATGTTCTTTCATTATCTAGTTCTAGATTCAGAGACAAAGTTCTTTCCTTTGACTCTGGTTTGAAGACCAAAGATGGAATACTCTTCCTGTAACCAATAAGGTTTTATCCATTACTTTCCTTGTTCAAACTAAAATAAATAGAGGTATAATGATGCATAAACAAATTGTTGACATTATCAAACTTTTTTCTACACAGTAACTGATTTGGTTAACTGACTGTAACTGGCTTAACATATGAAAAAACAATTTATAAGAAGCACCTAGCTTTTTCCTCAGGTCCAAAACATTATAATATGCACAAGCTTTCTCAGATGACCACACACAAAGTCTTACTCTTCTGTGAAGTACAAAACATCATGACACTGAATTCATTTATAGAGTTTCACTACAGTATGATTTTTTTCTCATGTTTTTGAAAAATACACAAATACAAATAACTTGAGGGTTTCTCTACAAAAGGGCTCATATTATGTATTTGGAGATGATTGTGAAAACGAAATTACCACATTCCATTCACAGGTATCTCTAGAGTATGTTACATTTTAAGACATTTAAGAGTACAGGGATCTGCAAAGGCCTTATCACACGGATATCATTCCTAGGGTTTCTCACCAGTATGTGTTCTTCTATGCATTTGAAGAGCACCATGTTGTGCAAAGGCCTTACCACACTGATTACATTCATAGGGTTTCTCTCCAGTGTGTGTTCTTTTATGCAAATGAAGATGATTACGTCATGCAAAAGCCTTACCACACTGATTACATTCATAGGGTTTCTTTCCAGTATGTGTTCTTTTATGGCTTTGAAGATTACTGTGACGTCCAAAGGCCTTACCACACTGATTACATTCATAGGGTTTCTCACCAGTGTGTGTTCTTTTATGATTTTGAAGACTAATCTGAGCTGCAAAGGCCTTACCACAATGATTACATTCATAGGGTTTCTCTCCAGTATGTGTTCTTTTATGCAATTGAAGAGCAGAGTTCTGTGCAAAGGCCTTACCACACTCATTACATACATAGGGTTTCTCTCCAGTATGTGTTCTTTTATGGTATTGAAGAGTAAATTTCTGTGCAAAAGCCTTACCACACTCATTACATACATAGGGTTTCTCTCCAGTATGTGTTCTTTTATGGCTTTGAATAGTACTGTGTTGTGCAAAGGCCTTACCACACTGATTACATTTATAGGGTTTCTCTCCAGTATGTGTTCTTTTATGGTATTGAAGAGCAGAATTCTGTGCAAAGGCCTTACCACACTGATTACATTCATAGGGTTTCTCTCCAGTATGTGTTCTTTTATGGTATTGAAGAGCAGAATTCTGTGTAAAGGCCTTACCACACTGATTACATTCATAGGGTTTCTCTCCAGTATGTGTTCTTTTATGGTATTGAAGAGCAGAATTCTGTGCAAAGGCCTTACCACACTGATTACATTCATAGGGTTTCTCTCCAGTATGTATTCTTTCATGATTTTGAAGACTAATCTGAGCTGCAAAGGCCTTACCACAATGATTACATTTATAGGGTTTCTCTCCAGTATGTGTTCTTTTATGGCTTTGAAGATTACTGTGTTGTGCAAAGGCCTTATCACACTGATTACATTTATAGGGTTTCTCTCCAGTATGTGTTCTTTTATGATTTTGAAGACTACGCTGAGCTGCAAAGGCCTTACCACACTGATTACATTCATAGGGTTTCTCTCCAGTATGTGTTCTTTTATACAATTGAGGATGGTTTTGGCGTACAAAGGCCTTACCAGACTGATTACATTCATAGGGTTTTTCTCCAGTTTGTATTCTCTTATGTGTTTGAAAAACAGCACATTGCGCATTGGCTTTACCACACTGATTATCTTCATAGGATGTCTCTCTAGTATATATTCTTTTAATCTTTTGAAGATGACTGTGATCAGCAAAGACCTTACCATGCAGATTACATTCATATGATTTCTCTCCAGTATGTGTTCTTTTATGACTTTGATGAGTTTCATAAAGAAGAAAGTCTTCATCATCTTGACCATACTCATAGGGATTCTCTCCAGTGTGTGTTCTTTTATGCATTTCAAGATGATTGTGATAAGAAAAGACTTCATCACATTGCTTAATTTCACAGCATTTTTCTCCGCTATTTGTTTTTTCATTCCTTAGAAGATGAGTGTTATAAGACAAGACTTTACCACAGTGAGAATATACTGAAAACTTCTCTCCAGTTTGAGTTCTTTCAATCCTGCAAGGATAATTTACACATGTAAAAGTTTTACCACATTCAATGCAGTTGAACCTCATACCAATATGAATTAATTTCATATTTTTTCAAATTGTAAAAAGGAAACAAATGTCAAGCTTTTATAGCTTTGTTTGAAATCATGTTTTGTTCTCTCATTAGGGGTCATTTTACATCTAGAAAAATATTTGTGATGAGAAATTCCATTGTGTCATGGTTTATCTTTTCATCTATAACTATACCTATATTTTTCTAGGATATTTTTTTACATTTTTGAAGAGAACTGCATATACTGAGTGCTTTACCAACTTTACTCCATTAATAAATTTACTATATTGTGAACTATTACATATTTCGTGAGTGAAATAAGACACCCAGAAGTATTTGCATAGACCTAGAACTCATGTTTGTTTCATTTTTTGGTTGTTGTTGTAATATGAGTTTGTTTTTAATGTATTAACCATGATGATAGAAAATAAATTCACTTTGTACTTTTGGATCAAATTAAACACGTACACTCTACATAGGAACTACAGTTTATTTTCTTAATTGTCCTTAAGGAGAGGTATGCTAAATCTTTCCATATTCCTATTCTCATACACTTGTGTCAAGAGTGACATATCATATATATGAAAAAAAGAATAGTGTATAAAAGATTTCCAAAATGAATCTACAAGGTTCTACTTTCACAGATTTGTTGTATAGATATTTAGATTTCTTTACAACAAATGCCCCTTGTCTATTCTGATTTCACTAAACTTAGCAGAGTCACAAAAATTATACGAGTGATACAAGGCTTACCATGGGCTATTGAATTAGTAGAAAGTTTTGCAGCTGTACTCATCATCACTGAAATATGTATACATTTTCTGTCATGAGTAGCAAGAAGCAAATGAAGCAGCAGTTCTACAACATAGCTCTTGTGGTGCTATGAATCAAATGGTGATATCTGTTTAGGCATTGATACCTAGACTTTTTCTTAAATGAAGGCTTTGCAGATGTAATTCACATATAAGAAATTGAGGTATATGGATTTGTGAGAATTTAATAACCATCAATACATTTAAAGCTGTGCTTATTTACACTGTTGCTTTTGTTTTAAAGTTCCAGAACACATTACAAACTATTCAAGGGAAATTGTTATGAACTTGCACAAGAAAATTACCTTGCATGTCTTCTAGAATATTGACAATGCTCTTCGGTGTTAAGGTCTTCCCAAATGTATCCTGAAATACAGTACCAGAATATTTATTATATAATTTAAGAATGTGCAACAATTAGCTTATTATCTTAAGTGCACCTAAGAACTGTGACTGTGTTATTCACCTCATTCTTCTTTCTCTAAAACAAATTACAGAATAAAATCATAAACCAAGGAAAAGTTGTCTCCATATTTTGAAACATGAAAGAAATTCATTTTCACCTATAGTAGTGAGGTTCCTGTAGGTCTCCAGCATCACATCTTTGTAGAGATTCTTCTGGGACGGATTCAGTAAATCCCACTCTTCCTTAGTGAAGTTGATGTGCACATCATCATAGGTCACTGCCTTCAAAAATATTCCATACATGAGTACAATGTAAGTATGACAGTGAAATGCATACTTCTTTGAAAGTATAGTTTTATGATTCTGGTGTTCCCCATTCTTGTTACATGATATAGACAGTCACTTTAGAAGGAAATTGAAAAAAAGAATCAATTCTGTTATTTCTGTGTCCTTTGTATAGGATACCACCTTATAAGAGCAGTATCTATTCACGGGGAAAGAAAAAGAGAAAAGATCAACAGTATGTTGTATGTATGAGAAAATTAATGACAGAAAGGAAAAAAAAAAGATGGACAAACTGGGTGTATTGGTGTATTATGCCTTTACCACAACACTCAGTAAACAGAGGTGGGTATATTTGTCTCTGAGATAAATGCCAGTCAAGATTTAACAGTACTGCTTGTCCATTTTACGATACCATGTATCTTGTCAGAGGTTAAGGCATGAGCATGTCTTTGCCCAAAGTCCAATTTTGACAACAAGAAAACAAGCTTTGAGTGTCTTTGGTACTCAACATTCTCTGGAAAATAGATCAACCCTACCAGTAGTAATTGTGTCTCACTTCAACAGTACACTAGTTTATTTAAATTCCATATTTTACACCTTTTTGAAGTGGTTAAAGATTATCTATCTATGCAAAATATATACTTTATGTGTCTAAAAAACCTGATTATTCTAACTATCATATGACAAACATGACTATTGATCTATAATTCTAATACCAATATAACTTGAAGACTAAGACTTCATATTAGAATATTGTACAATAAACAACTGTACGACAAATGAGGACAATGGGCTGAAAATGTAACCAATGAATAAATATCTTGATCAGGGAAATAAATGTACATTGCAATTTGATAAATATATTTATCAATATATAAAATGTTTTAAGCAGAGGAAGAAGCATGAATGCAAACAATATTCAATATTTAACATTATATCAATATACAAAAATCTATATCAAAGCAATTGTGTATAAATTATAACTCACAATCATTCACTCTATTACTCATTATTATTATTAATGTATGTAAACTCACACTAATCTATTATTACATCCAATTTTCCCTTTTTTTCAAAGAAATCCCTCAGCCCATGAAATTTCCCTTCTAACCCGCAACGCTATACCAATAATAATCAACCCCTAAATGATTTCCCTAACCCTAGGACAAACTTTGTTGGAAGTCTTTTAGAATTACTTCCAGCTGTCATGGGGGCGATGTTCTTTCTATGGGATCCTGTGAAAGTAAAATGATGATTAAGTTCCAAGATTACTGTCTGGTATAATTGCAAATAGTCTCTGAGTATTTTGTAAAGGTTTTCTGAGCGTCCTCTTATAAGTTCTGTCTAGAACGTTGTAAAAAGTGGACCATTTCAGCTAACCAAGTTGGAACCATCTTGAGCAGCTGGTGTGTAAAACAGGTCTGGTAGTAACACTATCATCATGATGCCATCATATCAACCACGTTGAGTTGTTGTTGTGGGGCCCCAACTTCTTCCTGGAAACTTCAAAATTACTGCAGTAAAATTCATTGTTCATTGTGGAAAACTTAAACATTATTTATATAGTCATATACAGACATATATATTCAGTGACATGTACAATAGAGACAAAATTAGAAATGTAGAAAAGTGAAAAATTTTCTAAATTCCTTTTTCTTTCTGTCCCATGCTCCTGACATGAGAGAGAAACTCTGAATTTTTATTTTAATGACATGCTTGGATTTATAGAGGGACAGAGCCAGCGTCCATCTCCAAAACCAGCTCTATATATTCATAAATATACATCCACTTACAAAAGGCACCCAATGAAATGATAGGATAAAAGTGTAGATTAGTGAATCTAAAAAGAATAAAGGGGCATATATGTGTATGATGTAAAAGTGTAGATCATTAAAATTAATTTTAAAAAGTAATTACTTAAGGTCCAAATCAGGAGCAGAAGGAGAGAGAGCACGAGCAAGGAACTCAGGACCGTGAGGGGTGCACCCACACACTTAGACAATGGGGATGCTCTACTGGGAACTCACCAAGACCAGCTGGCCTGGGTCTGGAAAAGCATGGGATAAAACCTGACTCTCTGAACATAGCGGACAATGAGGACTACTGAGAACTCAAGAACAAGGGCAATGGGTTTCTGATCCTACTGTACACACTGACTTTGTGGGAGCCTAGGCAGTTTGGATGCTCAACTTACTAGACCTGGATGGAGGTGGGGGTTCCTTGGACTTCCCACAGGACAGGGAACCCTGATTGCTTTTCGGGCTGAGGGGGGGGACTTAGTTGGGGGAGGGGGAGGGAAATGGGAGGCGGTGGCAGGGAAGAGACAGAAATCTTTTTTTTTTTTTTTTTTTTGGTTTTTCGA
Source organism: Microtus oregoni (assembly GCF_018167655.1). Taxonomy (NCBI): domain Eukaryota; kingdom Metazoa; phylum Chordata; class Mammalia; order Rodentia; family Cricetidae; genus Microtus; species Microtus oregoni. The sequence continues at coordinate 20,897,417 of NW_024543077.1, forward strand.
GACAGGGTTTCTCTGTGGTTTTGGAGCCTGTCCTGGAACTAGCTCTTGTAGACCAGGCTGGTCTCGAACTCACAAAGATCCGCCTGCCTCTGCCTCCCAAGTGCTGGGATTAAAGGCGTGCGCCACCACCGCCCGGCCAGAAATCTTTAATAAATAAATAAATTAAAAAAATTAAAAAAAGAAGGAAAAAAAGTAACTACTTATTTATATATTTTACATTGATATAGATATGTATGCTCCCTTTTGATATAAACTTGACCATTTTATTGAAACATACTGTCTATGATTTTTATATTCTTAAACTATTTTACCTAATTCAACTCACTTAAATGTGTCATGAAAATTTCTAGTCTTTGAAAGTTATTATTATAAACCAATTAGGATATAAAGTACTGCATGCTAGTACTTTGTTATTTATTACAATTGAAATTATGCTCAAGTTAGGTATGTTTTCAACATTATATTGAATTTCATTAACTGATTCAAATGAACATACTTTAGAGAAAATATTTGCTGAAGTAAAGCAAACTTTGTCTTCTTGGGGATTATAAATTAGTTGTGAAAATATACAAAAAAGTGATTATATTAATCATTCATCATATAAAATACTTTTCCAAAAATTTGAGCCAAAAAGTTAAAAATTAGGAGAGATTATTTGGGGAATCTTAATAATTTTCAGAAATTGTTGCAAGACATCTATATCCCACTATGGAAGTAAAAAATTGAAAAAAAGTAATTAGAACCAAACCATAAAAGGTGACAAGGATTTAAATAGTCAAAGAGAATTATCATCTAAAGCAGAGAATAAATGGTTTAGTGGAAATAAAATTATAGGAGACACTTATGGATTGCCTGGATGTGAAGTTTGGTTACATTCAAGATTTTTTTTTGATACAGGTTTCTCTGTAGCTTTGGAATGTGTCCTGGAACTAGCTCTACTAGACCAGGCTGGCCTTGAACTCCACCTACCTCCGCCCCCTAGTGCTGGGATTAGAGGCTTGAGCCACCACCTCCTGGCCTTCATTCTAGACATTTTATGCTCTATGCATTCCTTGTAGGAATTTTACTGCAGAGGAAAGGTATGATCTTATAATCGATATTATAACATATAAACATACTAAAAAACTAAAAAGTTATGTGGAAAAAAACTGAGTTGTTTTTAAAAAGAAAACTGAAACTTCATCTATTAGCAAGAATTTACCAAGGTTAAATTGTAGCATGTTTTACTAATGTTGAAATTGAATCATTAGGGACAGGAAGTGAACATTGGCAAAGAGATTACAGTAATTTCTTGGGAGAAATTAACAACAAATATCCCTTTAGCCATAATATTAATGATCATATAGGGAAGTAACTAATTCTAGGGAAAGGTTCCATCTAGCTTCCCATATTTAATTTTGGGTTTGAGTCTCTATCTGATATCTAGGCATACATAACAAATACTCATCCTTTAGCCTCTTACAGATCTGCTGCATATGACAATTAAAATGATTAAGTTTTTTGCTATGAAATAGGAGCATGCATTACAGTGACCTTTGAAGTCTCCAAAAGAAGTGTGAGTCAAACAAGGAAGGTTTCAACTGCACTATGTAATTGTTTCACCATCTAAACATCAGGTTTGGACTACAAACTGCTCGGGACAGTATCAAAATGGTACACTGAGATGATTGAGACTGCTGGGAACATATGTTTTAATTAAGCAAACAGTTCATTTTGGAGGTTTGAGGAAGAGATAATGGGCAAAAACACAGACAGATTGAATGACGGAATTGAATCAAAGACCCAGATATTAATCCTCACACCTATGAACACCTGATTTTTGACAAATAAGCTAAAATTATACAATGAAAAAAGAAAGCATCTGCAACAAATGCTTATGGCATAACTGGATATCAACATGTAAAGGAATGCAAATAGATGGATATCTATCACCATGCACAATACTCAAGTACAAAGGGGATAAAGACCTTAATATAAATCTGACCACACTGAAACTGATAGGAGAGAAAGTGAAAAGTAGCCTTCCAAGCATGGAACAGAAGACCACTTATAAACATAACACCTGTAACAGAGTCTGAGAGGAACAATTAATTAATGGGACCTTCTGATACTGAGAAGCTTCTGCACAACAAAGGACACAGTCAATAACACAATAAGGCAGCTTATTGGATGGGAAAATAAATTTCCAGTCCCATATAAGATAGAGGACTGATCTCCAAAATATATGAAGAACTCAAGAAATTAAACATCAAAATTTCAAATAATTCAATTAAAAACGGGGTACCAAACTAAACAGAGAATTTTCTATAGAATAATCTCAAATGGCCAAAAGACACTTAAGGAAATGTTCAACATCCTTAGCCATCAGGGAAATGCAAATCAAAATGACTCTGCAATACCACCTTACACCTGTCAGAATGGCTAAGATCAAAAACACCAGTGACTGCTTATGCTGGAAAGGATGTGGGAGTAAGGGGAAGACTCTTCCATTGCTGGTGGAAATGCAAATTGTACAACCACTCTGGAAAACAGTATGGCAGTTTCTCTGAAAATTAGGATTCAACCTACCTCAAGACCCAGCAATACAAATGACAATGGTGTGAACTCCCTTATTCATCAATATTTGTTGTAAAGTAAAGGATATTCATGCTTCAATCCACAGACACAGATAGTTAACAACAAAGTATCAAGGGAGGGATACATCGATCTCCCTGAAAGGGGCACTATAGTAGGTCTTCTGAATTGAATGGGGGTAGTTGGGTATGGGAACAGGAGAAATAAGGATCAGGGTGCTTGGATGTAGGGAGAATGAGGAAAGACTACAAGAATTGGGGAACATTAGGGAGTTGGTATGGTACCTAGTACAGTAAATACTCATTAGATTGTATGAAAATGCCACTAGCAAGGACTTTTAGGAAAAAGGGATGAGAAATCTGTGAAGTCTTCTCTAACAAAGCAAAGTATTCAATGTTGGGACTGGGACACCACCCAGAAACAGTTACATCTACATCTAGTCCTGCTTGCAAGATATGTTGAGTTATTTGTTCCCCAGAAATTGTAGGAGTAAACAGCAAATGACTCGTGAAACTTCAGGCCCATTCCATTAGAGGGAGACAATGCCCATCCTAATTGGATGTCCCAGACCTGAAGCTCACTTCACTAAAGGTCTATGATAGAACCAAACAAGATAGGAAAAAAGTCCATGAAATGATTTCTCATGATATTCTGCTATTCTCATAGAATGGTGCTTCGGCCAATTGTTATCAAACTGGCCTAATCCAGGAACTCAAAGCAGCAGGAGCAGACACAGGCAGTCAAACAATAAGAGGAGCTAAGGAGACCCTGCTGGCAATGGGGAGGAAGTACCATAGCAACCGCCTCCCACCTTGGTTGAGGACACTAGGTTAACACAGCCCACAGAATCAACTAAGCAGGAGTTATTGGTGCTCACAGAGACTCATGATCCTATAGGGGCCTGTGCTAAATGCTTTGCATATATGTTATCAGTTCATACTATGGTGTTTTGTGGGACTCCTAAGACTGGGTGTGTGTATATGTGGGGTATACTTTAATTCATTTGACAGCTTTTGAGACCCCTTTCCTCATACTGGTTTTCTATATCCAGGCTTTTTTTGTTTTCTGCATATAATCTTAATTTAACTTGTTGTACCATGAATATGGGCTGGTTTTCCATGTCTACTTGGCAATGACCTAGAGACATCAGAGATTAGGGTACCTCAGGAAAAAAATGCCTCCACGGAATTCAGAAATGGGGCATTCTCTCAATGACTGATCAATGGCAGAGGGCTCAGCACATTAAGCATTGTGCCATCCCTGGGATGGTCCTGGGTTCTATAAGAAGAGAGGATGAGTAACTCATGTGAGGTAAGAAAGGAAGAAGCACGCCCCCATCACATTTCCATCAAATTTTGACTCAAGGATCCTGCCCTCCTTGAGTTCCTTCCCTGGTATGCTTTAATAGTGAAAAACAATATGGAAGTATAAGCCAACTAAGCCCTTTTCACCTCATTTTGCTCTTTGGTCATGGTGTTTCATCACAACAGCAGAATCCCTAATTAAAACAAGACAACATGTTTTGTTGATATGTATGAGATTCTAAAGGTAAACAAAGAAGAGAGATTTGGGGTAAATGTGAGACTGAGATGAATGGTGGAAGGAAGCACTGGAGTCAAGGTATAAAAAAAAAGAAGAAACAAAAGACTAATGAAAGAGAGGAATGAGGACAAGTGAGGGAAGAATGGGTCAAGAAAAGATGAAAATTCAGCAGAGCAAATGCCAAATCCTGTGGTTCTCTCTCAGGTACATGGGGCTACATGTTTTGTTTGTTTGTTTTTTTTTTGGTTTTTGTTTTGTGCTTTTGATACAGGGTTTCTCATTAGCTTTGGAGCCTTTCTTGGAACTAGCTCTTGTAGACCAGACTGGCCTTGAACTCACAGAAATGCACCATCAGTGACTGGCGAGGCTTCACTTTCCAAGGGCTTACTCAATTAGCTCTGTCCCTACTGAAGCATTAATCTAATTGATATTTAAAATAAAACTCAGACCAGGCAGTTGTGGCACACACCTTTAATTCCAGCACTTGGAAGGCAGAGGCAGGCAGCTCTCTGTGAGTTCAAGGCCAGCCTGGGCTACAAAATGAGTTCCAGGACAGGAACCAAATCCACCGAAAAACCTTGTCTCAGAAAAACTAAACTACTTTCATGATAGCCACAAATAGCATAAAATGTCTTGGGGTAACTCTGACCAAGGAAGTGAAAGATCCATTTGACAAGAACTTTAAGTCTTTGAAGAAAGAAATTGCAGAGGAAAATGGAAGGATCTCCCTTGTTCTTGGATTGGGAGGATCAACATAGTAAAAAAGGCAATTCTACCAAAAGCAATCTATAGATTCAATGCAATCCCCATCAAAATTCTATCAAAATTCTTCATAGATCTGGAGAAGACAATAATCAACTTTATATGGAAAAACAAAAAACCCAGGATAGCCAAAAAATCTTATACAATAAAGGATTGTCTGGAGGCATTGCCATCCCTGACTTCAAACTCTATTACAGAGCTACAATATTGAAAACAGCTTGGTATTGGCATAAAAACAGAGAAGTCGACCAATAAAATTGAATAGAAGACCCTGACTTTAACCCACAAACCTATGAACACCTGATTTTTGATAAAGGAGCTAAAAGTATACAATGGAAAAAAGAGAGCATCATCAACAAATTGTGTTGGCAAAACTGGATGTCAATCTGTAGAAAAATGAAAATAGATCCATATCTATCACCATGCACAAAACTCAAGTCCAAATGGATTAAAAACCTCAATATCAGTCCGAACACACTGAACCTGATAAGAGAAAGTGGGAGGTACTCTACAACACATGGGCACAGGAGACCACTTCCTACGTATAACCCCAGCAGCACAGACATTAATGGCAACATTGAATAAATCGGACCTACTAAAACTGAGAAGCTTCTGTAAAGCAAAGGACACTGTCACTAAGACAAAAAGGCAACCCACTGACTGGGAGAAGATCTTCACCAACCCCACAACAGACAAAGGTCTGATCTCCAAAATATATAAAGAACTCAAGAAATTAGACTGTAAAAGGCTAATCAACCCAATTATAAAATAGGGCACTGAGCTGAACTGAGAATTCTCAACAGAAGAAGTTCAAATGTCCAAAGATACTTAAGGTCATGCTCAACCTCCTTAGGGATCAGGGAAATGCAAATCAAGACAACTTTAAGATACCATCTTACACCTGTCAGAATGGCAAAATCAAAAACACCAATGATAGCCTTTGCTGGAGAGATTGTGGAGAAAGGGGTACACTCATCCATTGCTGGTGGGAATGCAAATTTGTGCAACCACTCTTGAAAGCAGTGTGGTGGTTTCTCAGGAAATTCGGGATCAACCTACCCCTGGACATAGCAATACTACTCTTGGGAATATACCCAAGAGAGGCCCTATCATACAACAAAAGTATATGCTCAACTATGTTCATAGCAGCATTGTTTGTAGTAGCCAGAACCTGGAAACAACCTAGATGCCCTTCAATGGAAGAATGGATGAAGAAAGTATGGAATATATACATATTAGAGTACTACTCAGCAGTAAAAAACAAGGACTTCTTGAATTTTGCATGCAAATGGATGGAAATAGAAAACACTATGCTGAGTGAGGTAAGCCAGACCCAAAAAGAGGAACATGGGATGTATTCACACATATTTGATTTCTAGCCATAAATAAAGGACATTAGCCTATCATTCGTGATCTTAGAGAAGCTAAATAAGAAGGTGAATCCAAATAAAAACATATAGGCATCCTCCTGAATATTAACCTTCATCTGGCGATGAAAGGAGACAGAGACAGAGACCCACATTGAAGACCTGGACAGAAATCTCAAGGTCCAAATCAGGAGCAGAAGGAGACGTAGCACGAGCAAGGAACTCAGAACCGCTAGGGGTGCACACACACAATGAGACAATGGGGATATTCTATCGGGAACTCACCAAGACCAGCTGGCCTGGGTCTGAAAAAGCCTGGGATAAAACCAGACTCGCTGAACATAGCGGACAATGAGGACTACTGAGAACTCAAGAACAATGGCAATGGGTTTTTGATGCTACTGCACATACTAGGAAGTTTGGATGCTCACCGTACTAGACCTGGATGAAGGTGGGTGGTCCTTGGACTTCCCACAGGTCAGGGAACCCTGATTGCTCTTCGGGCTGATGAGGGAGAAGGACTTGAAAGGGGAGGGGGAGGGAAATGGGAGGCGGTGGCGGGGAGGATGCAAAATCTTTAATAAATAAATAAATTTAAAAAATAAAAATAAAAAAAGGAAAAACTAAACTAAACTGAAATAAAATAAAAATTCAGGCATAAGACAGCAGGGTAAGAACTTGAAAGATCAGAAAACCAATTGTTTAGCCACTGGTGACTACTACCTCTTCAATTTCTTCATACAAGAAAAGAGACATATCTTCTCTCAAGCCTGCCTTAATAATCCTGACTCCTACCTGGCCAAAGTCCTTTAAACCTCTAGGGTAATCATCAGTCAGGTTGTTGTTAGCTGAGGCCTGACTCCAAACAAGCTTTATTATGAGAACATGATCAAAATGTCATACCTTTCCCCCTTTCTTACTAAATAAAAAATGAAGAATTTAACTACACCGTAAAGCTATATATAATATATACAACAACTATATACAAATATATATAGGAAACAATGAACAATCCATTTGTATTTGGTAAATTTAGAGAAAATACTTTATTATCTGTCCTATCTAGGTAAGTCCAAATGTTGTACCTCAATCATTTTTTATCCCAACCTAAAATAAACTTTTTATATCTCTTAACCTTACATATTTCATGCTAGTTTCTGAGTTGATTCAATTTTGCAACAACAGAGAGAACTACAATTATCTAGTATTTAACTCCATTAGAGACCTGAGAAGGATATAATACTACCTGACTAAACAGAAAGTATAGCGTTTATCTATCTCCATGCAGAAATCTCAAGTCCAAATAGATCAAAACATAAAACCAACTACATTGAACTTCATAGAAAAGAAAGTGGAAAGTACACTTGAACACATTGGTACAGGAGACCACTTTCTATATATAACCCCAGCAACATGAACACTAATAGCAATATTTAATAGATGGGACCACCTAAAACTGAGAACTTTCTGAAAAGCAGAGGAAATGTTTAATAAAATGGCAGCCTACAGGATAGAAAAGGTCTTCTTCAACCCCACTTCAAACAGATGGCTGATATCCAAAATATATAAAGAGCTCAAGGAACTGGTCATCAGAAGAACAAATAAGCCAATAGAAAAAAAATGTAGAGACTTAAACAGAGAACTCTTAACAGATGACTATAAAATGACTGAAATACACTTAAGGAAATGCTCAACATCCTTAGCCATTAAAGAAATGTAAAAAAAAAAACAAACAAAAACAAAAACCTTCGAGATCCCACCTTACACCTGTAAGATAGCCAAGATCAAAAACACTGAGGACAGTTTATTTGGAGAGGATGTGGGGTGAAGGGAAAACTTCTCCACTGCTGGTGGGCATGCAAACTGGTACAATCACTTTAGAAATCAGAATGGTGATTTCTCAGAAAATTAGGACACAACTTACCTCAAGACCAAGCAATACCACTTTGGGTATAACATAAATGATTCTCAATCATACCACATGATATATTCATAGTGCATGTGTGCAGCTATATCCATATCAGCACTATTTGTATTAGCCTGGTAACAACCTAAACACTCCCTGACCAAAGAATGAATGAGGAAAGTGTGCTGCATTTACACAATGGAGTACCACACAGCAGAAAAAAAAATTGACATCTTGAAATTGCAGGCAAATTAATGCATCAATAACACATCATACTGAGTGAGGTAACCCAGACCCAGAAAGACAAATATACAATGTCCTCACTCATAAGTGGCTTTTAGACCTAAAACAAAGAAAACTGGCCTACAATTCTCAAGCCCAGAGAACCAAGATCACAAAGAGAAATCTAAGAGAGACATACATGGATATAATCTACATGGAAAGTAGAAAAAAGACAGAATCTTTTGAACTAATAGTGAGCATGGAGATCATGGGAGAAGGTAGAAGAGGGGAGGAAGGGAGGAGAGCAGGGAGAAGGAGAAGGGAGGAGACAGGGAAACACCCTGTCTCGAAAAAACCAAAAAAAAAAAAACCTGTAAATTGGTACAGTCATCTAAAACATTTGATGGTGAACCAGGCAGTGTTGATGCACGCCTTTAATCCCAGCACTTGGGAGGCAGAGGCAGGTGGATCTTTGTGAGTTTGAGGCCAGGCTGGTCTACGTGAGCGAGTTACAGAACAGGCTCCAAAGCCACAGAGAAACCCTGTCTCAAAAAACCAAAAAAAAAAAAAAAAAAGAACTTTAATGGTGTAATATAGAGGACACTCAAGGTCACTGTCCAGGAATGCCACAGACAGGGACCAAGGCCACCTAAGTCAACATAACAGAAGTTGTCTCAGAAACAATATTTCTATCCGGATGGAACTGCAGCTCTTCTAGAATTAATATGCCTTTCCACAGAGATCACATAACACAGTTAGGAGTCTCTTTAATGATGTTATGCATTGATCTCTGTCCAATGCTCAAGGGCAGGTAGGTTAGATAGATTTTGCCTGAGGGAACAGAATTCCTTCATTGCTGTATCCCATAGCACAAACTGCTGCTAATGCTGTTTGGGACAGAAGCTTCTTGAGGTGCAGTCAGTGTATTGAATGCAAAACATCAGTGTGGCCCTCCTGCAAGCTGATTCCAGGCCACCACAGCCTCTCAAGAGCACTCTTTTGGCCCTTTGGGTTGGCCTCTGTCCACTGTGACTCAGTGAGGCAGGCTAGAAAGAGTAAAGAAATAAAGGAGCAGGGCAAGGGATAGAAGCTGTTCCCCCTTGGGCTCTAGTTGGTATATTTTCCTCACTAAGAGTCAAGAAATTTTTACACAAGTGATAAAACACGGATTTTCTGCAGAGGCAGTATGCATCATTCTAAGGATATCTCAAAGAGAATGTTCAAAACGATCAAGAACTCATGATGGGTTGTATACCTCCAATCCTTGCATTCAGGAGGGAGAGGCACAAATATCTCAATGAGTTTGAGGCCAGACTGATCTACAAAGAAAGTTTCAGGACAGCCAGAGTGGTTACACAGCGAAACCTTGTGGCCAGGATAAAAATAAATGTATAAAAACCTGGCCCTGGAGAGATGGCTCGGTGGTAAGAGCATTGCCTGCTTTTCCAAAGGTCCTGAGTTCAATTCCCAGCAACCACAGGGTGGCTCACAAGCATCTGTAAAGAGGTCTGGTGCCCTCTTCTGGCATGCATGCTTTGGTTGTTAGCTTGGGGTGTTTGTGTGATTACTAACTGTAGAACTCTTGGTGTCTCTTACTCTTGCCAATTTTTGTGACCTTTTCCTTCCTATTAATTTTCTTTGTCCAGTTTTGATAAGGAATTTTACCTAGTTTTCTTGAACCTTTTTATGAAGGGTTTCTTTGATATCCCATGGAGGCTTTCTATTATATGACAGATGAAAAAGGAGAAATGGACCTGGGGAAATGAGGACTGGGGGAAACTGGAAGGAGTGGAGGAAGTGGAAGCTGCAGTCAACATGTATTGTATGAGAGAAGAATAAATAAAACAGAAGAGATAAAAATGCATTTAGTCTGAGTTCTTTGATCTTCATAATCTGTAATAACCCATATAGTACAAATATCTCAAAAATCGTTTGGATGAAATTCGAGCCAACCATCTTGAAATCTCAAGATGTCTGACACATCTTGAGATTTCAAGTAAAAAATGAAGGATTTCCAACATGCAATGTCATAGGATAAATTCCCATTCAGGAAAAGGAATATAGTTGTGTTTCATCATCAAATTCAAGCAGAAAATCCTTGCTCATGTGCATATCATCCCAGGCAGAAGAACAGGCAGGCAGTCCACCAGTCTATGAAACTAACACACTCACTGCATTCCCAGACACAATCCCCAACCAACTCTACAGTTACCACAACCTACACATTGGGTGGAAAGTCTCTGCTCAAGTACAGCACACACCACACGAAGAACAAGTAGATAAACTGAAGGAAAAGACCACATGCTGGACCAGAGGCCAGGGCAACCATCAACAATTCATATAGACTTCCTCCATTCTTTCAAAAACCCTCAACACTAAACCAAAAACCCACTCTCCTCATCATGTCTGTTATGTAGCTTCCAACTTCGGTGGAGATCCCTGGCTGAAAGGACAAACCACCTGCCAGAATTCCATGTAGGCCACCAGCCCACAGACCTCCCCAAATCTTCTCTACACCCTCAACACTTTCCCCAAGTTCCCCTTCTTTTCCATTTGCAGTCCTAACCTCCTTAGGCTCATCCTCCATGCTATAATAAGGCTACAAATAGCGCAAGAATTTCAGTCCCAAAATTGGTGTAGTGCATGTACTGGCTTTTTGGGAACCTAGTCTGTTTGGATGATACCCTGCTCAGGCTAGATACAGTAGGGAGCATTGTGGAATTCCCCCATGCAGTGTGCCTGTACTTTACCCTCTCTGAAATTTGAATAGTGGGGTGGGAGGGTATGTGGGGCAATTAGTGGAGGAGAGGGAACAGCAACTTTGATTGGTATGTATAAAGGAAGTAGATAGATTGTTTTCTTATTTTAAAAAAATGAAGTACCAAAAGACCTTAAAAAAGAACCCCAGTTCAACCCTATGTCACACAGACTAGATTACCAGAGAACAAACGTAAATCAAGGAAGCAAACACCCATCCAACAAAGACAAACTGAGAGATTGGCACTTAAACCACAATCTCAAGCCCAAATTCTTGGACCAAAGGAAAGAACACAATCAACAACAGACAGAGCAATGTGTCACTCCCAGATTCCAGCAATTCTACTGCACCATACCCTGCAAATCAAAATGACTCTGAAATACCATCTCACACTTGTCAGTATGGCTTAGATCAAAAATGTCAATGATTGCTTAGGCTGGAGAGGATGTTGAGAAAGGGGAACACTCATCCATTGCTAGTGGGAATGCAAACTTGTACAACCACTCTGGAAATTATTGCAGTTTCTCAGAAAATTGGGAATCAACCTACCTCAGAGCAACGAAAACAATTCTTGGGCACATACATAAAAGATGCACAACCAAATAATTCTACATGAATATTTGTTCAACTAGGTTCATAACAGCATTGTTAGTAAAAGCCCAAACTTGTATACAACCTAGATGCTCCTCAACCAAAGAACAGATAAAGAACATGTTATATGTAGTAAAGTTCAAAGGTTAAAAGACCAAAATATGTGCAGTATGTGCAGAATATGTTATGTATATGCAGAATTCAAAAACATAATTTTAACTTGATAGAAACTTAAGCACAAAATAAGATAGGAAGTAAGAAGGCTTATTTTAGAATTAGTATTTATAGCACAAATTCTATTTGGTCTTATTCATAAAACCTGGAGTCAGATACTAGGGTGAAAGCTAAAAGATCAGAGAAGCAGAGCAGCCCGCCACTAGTTCTTAGCTCTATGAAATCCTGAGACCAATGTGGGAGTCCACGTATAACTCAGTTTCTATTTAGAGTCCTTTCTGTCTTAAAGAAGTCATATGTGTTCAAGCTTGCCTGCTCTGCTTTTTCCAGTAACCTTGAGAGCTATGAGTAATGTCTGTGTTAGCCCATAGAAAGAACATTTTGCCCAGTTCAAAGAGCACACTTTTTAAGTTAAGATTTGGGCTGGTGTAGACCAGCAATAGCGAGTAATCCTTAGACATTAGAAGCTGCTTAGCTGAATAAGATAGTGCACCTCTTTGAACTGTATTCCAAGGGTAGTGCAAAAAAATGGTTACCTGACTTAACTGTTCTTTGTTCTGCCTATTGACTGTATCCAGTATATATACTGGCTGAGAAATAAACTCAGGGCTGGGGCTGTTTGGTATTGTTCTCCAGTCCTCTCAGTCTATCCTATGTTTCTGTATTCATTTCTCTTAATCTAAATTTTTTTCAGTCTCAGAATCCACTCACAGGGAATCGCCAGGAAAATTCCAATGAGTGGGCTTCAAGAGTTGGCATCAAATGCTGGGATGTGCAAGGGGGTGGGAGGAACGACAGAAGGACACCGCAGGATGAAGAATTGTACTCAGTAGTCAGTTAAAGGGAGATCTGCAGTGAGTTTTCTCGGGGAGCCATTGCTGTAAACACAAAGGAAAGTAAACAGAGGAGTGTATATAGAAGACAAAAGAGGTTAGCTATGCAGCATGAAAACTGCTGTACAAGTGTAAAATTATTAACTGCTGTGTAAGTGTAAAATAAGGAAAGAAGTAACTTGAATAAGAAGTAACATTTATATAAATGTAAAAAGTAATTATGGGATGAAAAACAGCAAACAGCTGCTTGTACATTGATTTAGGTATATTGTAAAACCCATAGGTGCTAAGGTAGGGCATCAGCAACTTTATATATTTTTGAAATTTAATGAAAGAATTTGTCCTTGGATTTCTGAGCAGGGAATTTTCAATGCAAATATGAGGGGGTATATTGGAGTTAAAATACAGCAATATTATAATGTACATGGTCCAGAGAACAATTCAGTAGGTATTTTCAGCCTCTCAACACTTATTCATGACAGCTTAGATCTTTGTCCTTAAAGTCAGAAATTGCATCCAAAGTGAATTAAAAGTAAAACTAAGTTTCTGTTTCAGTGAAGGAACTGTTTAATGCAAACGCTTTGAAAAGTCAACTGATGATGTCACATCAGATACTGATGATGAGGTAAAATTTAAAAGAGAGGTTCCTGATAATGAGGTGAAATCAAAAAAAGGACTTCTAAGTGTCCTGATTCAGATTTCCTTTATTATCTATGAATGTTGAAGAACAGTCATGTAAATGATCTAAGACAGTTGAAAAACAGTCAGAGACTAAGGGGCTGAGGAATCTGATGGACTCTTTAAATAAAAAACTGGAAGCAGTCTAAATTTCTTCCTGGCAAAAAAAAAAAACTCAAGAAGGATTTCAAAAAGGAGTTCATGGAGTGCTCAAGAAAGAGCACTCCCTCGCCTTCCACCAGAGAAGGGACAGATTTAGATTCTCCTGTGGATTATCTATAAAAGAAAGAAAATTTCTTATAATCTCTATGGTCCAAAGCCTGCAAATTTTTAACAGACTTTGAGTATTAGCCCATTAGGTGGAAGTATTAAGAGAGGATCCAAGAAAAAGTCATTCAAGGATGTAATTTATTTCTGTTATAGAACATCAGGATGTTCAAGGAAGTGTTCTGAGAGTTCACACAACTTTACCTTTTATACAACTTAAAGAATTAAAAAATGCTGGTTCTCAATATAGGCCAAAAACTGTATTTATTCAAACAATTTTGTAGACAATTAGCAGTTGAAGCTTTGCCTCCTGTGGATTGGGAAAAAATGGCTAGAGCTTGTTTGTCTAGAGAAGATTATGTATTGTGGAATCATAATTCCATGAGTATGTCAACTTAGAGCTAATATTAACAAAACACAAAACATGCCTGTCTGGGGATGGAGAGGGCTCAGGGGTTGGGAGCTCTTCCAGAGGACCCAAGTTCAATTTCCAGCACCCAAGGGGCAGCTCAAAACTGTATGAAGATCCAATTGCAGGGGATCAGACACCTTCACACCAATGCACATAAAATACAGTTAAATAAACCAAAAAAATTAACAATGCCTGTTAAGTTTGACATGCAAGCAGGGGAAGATGATTATAAAGATTTAGACAATCAGTTGAAATTTGATGTGGCAGTATATGCTCAACTTAATATTCCATCAAAAAAAAAAGGCCTTGTATAAATTACCTGGCACTGGAAAGAAAACACAAGAATTGTCTAAGATAAAACAAAAACCTGATGAATTGTTTCAAGATTTTGTTTCTCAATTGATGACAACTGTAGGGAGATACTTAAGAGATTCAGAGACTGAACATTACTTGAAAACAGTATATATGCTTTCCAAGAAATAAACTTGGAGCTGTTTGGTACTGGCCTTCAGTCCTATGGCCTTCAGTGGTTTAACCTATGATTGTGTCTTCATTTCTCTTGATCTAAATTTTCCTCAGTCTCAGTGTCCTTTCCCAGGGAACCCTAATTGAATTCTGCTGGACAGACCATATGGGTATTCCACCAAGCTTAAACAAAATTGACTACAGGTTCTGTATGATGTTGCCCTGAGATAAGGAATTTTGTTGCATATGCCTTCTATAAATTAAGAGATTAGCTGGATACATTCTACACTGTAAGGTACATTGCTTGGCTTTCAATGCAGAGCAAGGACCTTCCCTTTAATGGTGTAAAATCCATGAAAATCCCTTTATCACCACTGCACTGTCATCTGAAATTACCTAATGCTTTTCTTTTTTTTCATTCCTTTCTATGTGTTTCTTTTTCACTGTAGACCTAAAGCAGTCAGCAATAACTATTCAACAGAAATAATATTTTTTTTCTAAGAAATCAGACTATTACTTTTTAATTCTGCCTTAACAACCTTCTTGGCACATGGAAATATTAAGAAAGATTTGTGGCCAAAGGATCACAAAAATGATCTGTAGGAAATGTTTTATAAATTCTTCAAGCACCTGTAGTTACTTACCAGATGAATATCACCTAATAGAGCCACAAGGAATGAGGCCAGGCTTGGGCAGGAGGGACTAGAGCTAGATGAGGCTATGAAAGCTGATTGAGAGCAATCAGAATTTTTATATATTTATCAGAATCAGAAGTTATTTGCAATTTCTAGGCTCAATACAGTTGTCGTTCCCTGGATGCCATGAAGATTGTAAGCTATACAGGGAATACAAGTTCATTGTCTCAGACCAGTTGCCCTGTAAAGCTTCCTTGACTACTAAGGGATTATAAAGAGAAACACAAATTAGCCTGAATGCCTCTGTGTGTGAGTCTATCAATCTGCCAGGAACTGGAAGTCACACTGTGCCCCAGTAGCATTGAGTTAACCTGAAAAGCCTGAGACACTGACCTCTCAGGACCGACAGGACAAATCACCTCCTTTTTGCCCACTAAAATCCTATGACCTTGACCTCCACTGCCTGCCAGTACAGTTAACATTCCGGGCTTTGAGGTCCTACAAGAACCGTCAGTTATGCACTGTGTAGAGCTTTCCATGACTTTTGGATTTTTTCTATCTAAGGTTTTGATATCTTCAAAATTCTTCCAAAGTCCATATTTCCAAGTCCATTGCAGCAACAAAATCCCTTTTGAGGTACTATTTTTTGTTGCTACTTTCATCTCTGTTGCTGTGATTAAATTACCTAACCAAAAGAAACTCTGGAAATGAACGGGTTTATTTGGTTGTTATGCCTAAGTCAGAGTCCACCACTGTGGAAGTTTAGTATCAAAACTCAAGTTAATCACTGAAGGCAAAACATGCAGAACCATTGTTGCCTAATTTTCTCTTTTGCCTTGTCACTGTCTTGTGCTCAGCTAGCTCTCTTCATCAGCCCAGGCCCACTTGCTTAGAGACACTGCCAACTCAGTGGAAGATCTCCCAACATCAATCGTCAATCAACACAATGTCTTTCAGACAGAAACCAGACATTCTGATCTGAGCACACGGTTAATTGTTTTGCCCTCAGATGAACCTTGGCTTTGTCATGTTGACAGCTGAGGCTAATAAGCACACAGACACAATAATATATTAGAAGGTTTTAGAGAACCAAAGACAATGTATTAGTCTAGTCAATGAGCTAAACAGCAAAGACTCAGACATGAAGATAGCAACAATTAGAAAGCACAGACATGCCAGAAAATGGAAAGGGGTAAGCATCTAAGATCAATAAAAGAAAACTAAAACTGTTGATCCCAGAAACTGTTATAAATTAACAATTAAGGATCAAATAGCATAACCAATTTTCTGAACACAAATTGGTGAAGGTCTATATTTTTCAAGAAAATGAATGATGTAATAAGTTTACAGTTCAAAAAATCAAAAGTATAGATGGCACCATTATAGAAAAAGACACAAACACAGATCTACAAATATATATTATGGTCCATTAAACAAGAACTACAAGATACTCATCAAAATCAAACTCCTAGAAATCACTGTCATCCTATAGACTCCAGTTGTCTCCTTTACTAATAATAGAAAATGGCTCGGGAGAGAAGGGCTGTTCTAAAAATATCACAGGATTCACTTGAAGTCTTCTGATGTTTTTACTTTGTAGAAAATAGTTTTGATTACTAAAACATTTCATTCTCTTATGATAAAAAATTAATGTGTCTTAGGATAACTTCGATAACATTTTGTTACCTATTATTGGTGATTGAATCTAAATCAGCATCACAGTGAGGAAATGAAAACTTTTTAAAAGGAATTTCAAAAGAACAGATTTTTTTTGAAATATCAGTGTACAAGTAAAGCAACTTGCTATGCTCTGTCTTTATAAGTCCACAAGCACTTTTGGAAAGAAGGTTACTGCTATTTCTTGTGAATGAGAGAGAATGTCTTGCATATATATACAGGTGACATACAAAAAAAAGTGATTGTCAGATCTGCTGGATTGGGAATAGAAGAGATTTATTAACTTCCCAACTTGAGTGTAACTGTATGAACTCAGGTCACCCACAAAAAAGAATATGTTCTGAGACACTTGCCAAGACACATAAAACCTTTTATCCAATAAGTCAAGTCTATCTAAAATCAAGAAAAAAATCATAAGTAAATAAAGAAGAAATGATCCTTAGGAATATGATGCATCAAAATAAAGATTTTAGTAGCAAACATTCAAATATGAAGATAGCAACAACTGGAACACACAGATATGCCAGTAAGTGGAAAGAGGCAGGCATCTAAGATAAAAAAAATGAGTCTATCCATAGAAACTGTACCCCCCCAAAAAAACTTAAGAAACTGATCACATAAGAGACATTCTGAATAAAATTCGTGAAGGTCTACCATTTTATTTTATTTATTTTTTAAAAATATTTATTTATTAAGTATAAAATATTCTGTCTGCATATATGTCTGCAGGCCAGAAGAAGGCACCAGATCTCATTAAAGATGGTTGTGAGCCACCATGTGGTTGCTGGGAATTGAACTCAGGATCTTTGGAAGAGCAGGCAATGCTCTTAACCACTGAGCCATCTCGCCAGCCCCAGGTCTACCATTTTAAAGAAAATGAATAATATAGTTAAATTGAAGTCATACATTACAGAAGAAACAAATTCATATAAAATGACTTCTTTTTTTCCACAAATGCACATCAATCAAGAATGTGTACAAAATTAGTGAAAGAATAATAGGGTTGGAGAGAAACAAAGAACAAAAGTAGTGAAATATTGTCAAGTTTAAATCAAAAGATGAAAGAAAACTTAGGTAAGGAAAAATGTGAACTTGACCAATGTTACCCAGTTGCCTTTGATAATAAGTGAACAGAAATTAAATAATCACAAAATTCACAACTTTCACAAAGTTTTTTCAAAGTGATCCTTAAACTGTTATTTCTGACTCCCCAAGTTACTGATGTCTTCCAAAGAAAAGAAGCCTCATGATATAGATGCTATCTTTCAAATGGAGGAGATTTCTTTCAATGCAGCCCCACTGATAACCAATCCCAAAACAAGCATAAAATTAGTTAAAATTTGTATCCTGCTACATGGAATATGGCAGGAGATGTGGATTGTACCGTATCTATCTCTCTAAAACAATGCACACCTGAGAAGTCTCTGCACATCAGAAATTCCTTTTGTCCCCTGGAACTAAGCTTCACTGTATTGCTTCATTGTGGCTAGTAGCAACATCATGTTAAAAGCCTTCTAAACATGTATTGCTGTAAGAAGTTTGATATCATCATTTTCCTACCAGGTACCAAAATATTTAAAACCTTTATAACAAAACCTGAAATTAGAATTAGATATTCAAAACTTCTGGAATCTAGACATTCAGTTTTCTAATCTCCCTTCCCACCACACAACAAAACAGTGCCCATGTGGATACTCTGGAGAGTGATACAACCTGCATCATATTCTTCATTTCCAGGGCTCCAGAGTCTCCCTTTACCCTGTAAATCTCTACAAAAGGAGGCTCAGAGAACAAGGGCTCCTGCCAACATGAACCACATGGACCAACATGACTACAGTCTGTCTCGTGGTCCATCTAAGTCACAGCAGAAATGACAGTTCAACAGGCCTGCTCTGAACACCTTCCACTCAGCATGAGATAGCTTTTAGTCTTTCTACAACAGAAGCAGAAGAGAAACATGGAAAGAACCCACTAACCTGTCACTAATACTCCTGATTGCTAACCCTTCCCAGAATCCTTAATTGGCTAGGGTTACCTAGCTGGGCCTCACAGTATTCGCAGCTCCTCTATAGGAGGATCAGAGATTAAACAACTCAGACAACACAGTTTTTTCAGTTCTGCCCTCCCAGCCCAGCAGACAGTTCCCTAGTTCATTTTGTATTTTAACACATTATAAAGAGGATGCATCTCCGAGAGCACATCCTCTTCCTCATCCAAAGCACAGGGTCCTCTGTGTGCACATTGCATTGCACACTCACTTCCCAGTGCAGCCATCCCATTGCCTCAGAGATGGGAAATCCTGCAGACAAACACAGGTCACATTCATCAAGTAACTACTGTTACTGTGTAACTGTTGTTAAAGAAAAACAGCAGGAATTAGAAAATAATTGGGGTCATGTTAGGGCTTGGATGGAGCAAAGAGAATGTGAATATGATACAGGTTTAATCTCAAAACTCATTTTGAAAATTTGACACAGACTTTATGGCCATGTGCTCCACAGACTAGGGATTTCTATTAGAGCACATTAAAAATGTCTTACATATTTTCTCTAAATATGAACATATTAATCCAGAAAAGTAACAGTTTTGTTCAGCAGGACCAAAACCTTTTACCCAGATCTTCTATTTTGGATGAACTACTATAAATATACCAATTAGATTTAAAGATATAATCTGTAACTTAGACAGATTCTGGATTGTCATTGTCTGTGCATGGCAAACAATGGTCAATCAGGATAATCACACCGCATCTACAATGGACTGCCTGATTCCACATAGGTAATCTCAACTACTGTTGAAGGAGGAAAGCTCTCACCCTCCATCCATCCTCTCCCTTTCTGCACTGTATCTCCACAGCTTCACAGTCAGTCAATGAGCTCAATCCTTGCACAGGCCCCTCTTCTTCTTAGTCCCCAATAAAATCCAGAAAGATCAGCAGACACTCATTAACTGTTCTATTTTTCTTTCTCCAGGCCAAACCTGGAAGAAGTTGCAGGTTTGTTTTCCCAGCACTGGGCAGCAGAGGCAGGATTAGGTGTTCAAAATGATGCTCAGTCACGTAGCATGAGGCAAGCCTAAACTATAGGAGACATTGTTCTACACAGAAATCAATAATCAACATCACTTGAGACATATGAAATGAAACTAGTAATGACTTAGAACACTGGAGAACAGAAGCAAAATAGATAAGAGCAGCAATACACTTAAATATTTAAAAATGATTCCAATAAGTGATTTCTAAAGTGATAAGAAATACTACACTTTTAAGATTAAATGAAACTTTGCTATATTGACTTTGAAAAAGAGTAGGCCCTTCCCTATGAGAGAGGACATTATTAATAAGAGATAGATTGATGTTGCCCATATGCATATGTTGGCTGCTGAGATCTAAAAGCTGACAAGTAGAGTTACAGTCAATGGCCTGTTTTCCAAATCTCTGAGCAAACACAACTGTGTCAAGCCAGATCATTCATATCTTAATAGGATTGTTTCCTAATTGCAACTTCAATGCTCATTGCCTCATAATAACCTTCCCAAAGTGTTCAACACTCACCATCTGGTCTGTAATCATTAACATGGCATTAATTAAAATAAACCATACTGGGAAATTACAAAATCACTTCCCCTACCACAGTTTGGCCCTTTTTTCATAATGGCGGCACCAATACCTGATTGCCTATGCTGTGTCCCCTGCACGGTACACAATAATCTAGTCCTCCTATTGTGGTCTGAAGACAGAAGGGATGTTCCATATGCAAATCCTTTTCATATGGCTCCATTGGATAGTCAACTACATGACTCAAAAGCATAATTTTAAAGCTGTGAGGTGGCAACATCTATTTATTTAAGAATTTTGAAACTATAATATGGAGGACAGCAAGGTCATTGCCCTGGTCAGGAACAGACCAAGGCCAGCTGAGTCAATATAACAGAAGTGGTCTCAGAAACAATTTTTCTTTTTCTTTCTTTTCTTTTTTTTTTTGGTTTTTCGAGACAGGGTTTCTCTGTGGTTTTGGAGCCTGTCCTGGAACTAGCTCTTGTAGACCAGGCTGGTTTGGAACTCACAGAGGTCCGCCTGCCTCTGCCTCCTGAGTGCTGGGATTAAAGGTGTGCGACACCACCGCCCAGCTCAGAAACAATTTTTCTAACAAGATGGAAATGCAGCTGTTCTAAAACTGATATGCCTTCCTATTGAAAAACCACTTAACTCAGGAAATTAATAAAGAAAAATCTGTTTAATGATGGCATGCATCCATCTCTGGCTAATGCTCAAAGAGGAGCCAGCTAAGACAGATTTTTGAGTTCCACATATGCCGTTATTGCTAAATGTCCTTTAGGTTCAGGCTCCAGGTTACACTTTGAAGAACTGAAATAAAAACAGACAACTTGCCAGACTAGACAGTTAGGCAGATGGGAAAGTTACACATCAAAGATATTCTCAGAATGATTTTTTAAGTACAAGGTTGACCAGAAGTAGCAGGGCATTCTTCAATGACAGGGTCCTGACGTGAAGGTCACAGGGGATGAGTAAGACAGGAGAAGTAAATTGTAAAAAGGATAGGAGCTAGAGTAAGATGGTCTTGGAGAAGATATGTTCTATGCTTTCTAAGCTTCTTAAGTAAAATAGCCTCTTGCCAGGCAGTGCAGGCACACGCCTTTAGTCCCCAGACTCAGGAAGCAGAGCCAAGTAATTTCTGTGAGTTTGAAGCAAGCCTGGTCTAGAGACTGAGTTCTCGAATAGTCTAAACAGTCTAGGATAGTCAGGTCAGTCCTACAGAGAAACTCTGTTGAAAAGAAAACAAAACAAAACAAAAAAATAGAGACAGAAGAAAAGCATATTGTATCTTGTATTCTTCCAGGGGGAAATGGAAGGAAATAGGAAGTCAGTAAAAACAATCACACAAATTTAGGAGGAAGCTAGTCAAACAATTCTACACAAGGAAAACACAGAGTGGCCTTGGGGCAGACAACCATAGCTCAATATGGGGGGAAGATTTAGCTCCCCGACCATTACAGCTCTTTCAAACATATTCCTGGTTTTGAGAAGGAGCTGTGTGGTATTATCAATACATTGGCCCCTTAGGAAATGCTCCCAAGAATGTTCTTTCACCCTGCCTGAGGTTTTAATTGACGAGATGAGATGGGAACCAGTGCTTTGGGGCCCAGACTCAGAACCCAAGCAGGGGAAGAGTTTGACCCCCAGGGACCTGGAGAAAGGGTTTTTATAGGAAGAAACCACAGCCTGAGGATCTGAAAGGAGCAGGGAGGGTGTGACAGGAAGTCACAAGGGGAAAACTCCCTGCCCTCAAGATCACTCAAGGTCATAATCAGCTAGTTCCTAAAATCACAAGGGGAAAACTCCCTGCCCTCAAGATCACTCAAGGTCATAATCAGCTAGTTCCTAAAATCACAAGGGGGAAACTCCCTGTTTCTCAAGATTATTCTCTAGATTACAATCTAACTTTATCTTCAGCTAGTTTTGGAAACACAGTCACTGAACTGGCTAATCCTAGATTTTTTTATTCTTCTCTTCCTGCTTGGATTTTTGGCTATTTTCTTGCTGCTGGGGAGGTCTGGATTTATCCAGTCTTTCAGTTCTTTCTCCCTGTATGAGATCCTAAATGAAAGCCTCGATTGATCACATCAGTTCTTACCACAACCCTATTTTACTTTTCAAATATTTGTCACCTGATGCCATATTGCCCATCTGACAAAACTATGATTTTCTCAAAAAAAAAAAAAAAAAACAGGAACTTTAAGGCACACCAGGCCTTAAGGTTGTTTGTGACCCTGTAATGCCTCCTTGAGTAGCTTGTTAGAGAACTCTTTTGATATGCAGAAGAGCCTAGCAACTGGTTTTAAATCAGTGATGACTTCTTTGTAATGGTTTGGAGGCAAAAATCTTCACAACACTGGTGAACAATGCAACCCAAGCATCCTAATCTCTACCAGTACTGATTAGCATATACTTAAATTTTGGGTGTTTTAGACACACCCGTCCCTCAGCTAAATTCTACTTTGTGAGACTTACCTATTTCCCAAGCATTGGTAAATACTCTATATATCACCAATTCTACTCTTCCACATTACAGCATAGCAGTGGAGTGCTACTCCAAACACGAGAAGGCTTTGATAACCTCCACAAATTTAGAATTAATAATGACTATATGTGAAGGTTAAATGAAAAGGACTGAATGTCAGGAAGAAACTGGAGAAACTAGGCCTCTCTGAGTTTGTTAACCTGTTTCCATGAATGTATCAAGTCTGCAGAAATTGACTAGAAAGATGTTTGTACACACAGCTCCCTGCTCCCAACTCTCTAAACAAACCAAGCACACAAAGCAGATTTATTCAGAGGCCTGCCTACAGGTCTACATTTTAGCAAGGACCGCATGGGGCTTCACAAAACAGAGGTTCTCAGGCAGGTTCCCACCCACATCCAGGGAGAATGCACCACAATGTCTCCCACACCTCACCCTCTGCTCCTCCCGATCTGGAGCCTGCATTCCCTCGCTCACCATATTGTTGCTTCCCAGCTCGCCAAATCTCCGCAGAGCAGCAAATGCACCACATCACAGGAAACTGCTAGCGCCAGCTGCTGTGGAAAGCCTAAGGTGGAGGTGGGTCACAGAAAGACCCCTGCACCACTTCTGACTGACAGGTAAACTGGAGGGTCTGGTTGGTTACTGAGGCCTGAGTGGCACCTCCCAAAAGGCTATTGTGTGCTTAAAGGGACAGCACAAGGGTTTCTGACCATTCTTTTCTGCCCCCCATAAAAGATCTTTTCTAGATCTGCCAAGATAGGCATTTCAATAGCACTTATGCCTGTCTCCAGTAGCAGACACTGTCACAGTCTTGCACTCCATAGGAACTTTGTCTTTTTCCTCCAGAACACAATGTGATTAGCTAGCTTGTACACAATCTTAGGTGGGCGCAGTGATTTCCTGTCCTCATTTAGAAGGCAGCCCAGAATATTAACAACAAAAGAGAGTTTAAAGATCACAAAAAGAAATGTTTGTTGTGTGATTTCATGCCAAGGTCAGATGAACTGAACGTACATTTTACCAGGTTGTCACAGGGATTCCAGATCCAGACAACCGTGAGAAAAAAAGCAGGAATCGGATCTCAAAAAAGATCTTTCTTTCACTAGAAGGCTGGGTGATGGCTGCATGGTTTTTGAGCTTTATTCCTGAAATTCATAACAAATTCTAGAAAAAAATAATAAAGAGAATAGTGTTTGTGGAAATTTGAATACATAGAGAATAATGGAGCCAGGAAGAATGTCTTTATGAGCACTGCTGTTATCCAGCACATTCCTCCATGGACTGGTGAATAAAAACATGCAGCTGCATTATTCAAGATTCTCTACATGAGCAGGACGGGTAGAATGAATCTCACCATTTTAGTAGAAAGTGGGCTTATTAGAAAGTCTCACAAGTGGTAGTCCAGATAGTCTTAAAAATATCTGTCTACCAATGGAAATTGGAAGAATCCAGAAGATTGTTTCACAGCCTTTGGTCTAAGATCAAGTGAAGAACCCAGTAGTTGTTCAGTCCATGAGGCTCAATGACTCAGCTGGTTTTCAGTATACATCAAAATTCCAAAGAAGTTGGCTCTAATGCTGGTAATGGAATGAACTGGATTGCCAGAGCTTGATATCAGATCAAAGAGAGAGCTTCGTTCTTTAATATCTTTTCTATATGTCATCTGCTACCAGAAGGTAAGATCTAGATTAAAAGTGGATCATAGTCTTTGTTTTGTTTTATTTGTTTGCTTTTTCTGTTTCTGTTTTGTTTTCCTTGGTCTTTTTAAGACAAATGTGTCTGTGTAGCCCTTAAACTCATTCTGTAGGTCAGACTGGTCTCAAGCTCAGAAAATTCCACTGTCTCAGCCTCCTGAGTGTAAGTGTTAAAGGTGTGCACTGCCACCAAGTAGCTAAAATTGGAGCATGCTGGGAGGTGATGGTGCATGCATTTAATCCCAGCAGTTGGGTAAAAAGGCAGGCAGATCTCTTAGAGTTCAAGGCCAACTAACTCTACGAGAGTTAGTTCCAAAACAGGGTCCAAAGCTATAGTGAAACCCTGTCTCAAAACCAAAAACCAAAAAAAAAGCATCTCCACCATCCCCACATATTTCTCTCTCTTGCATAGCTATTGACTTATAAGCTTCATATTATATTAATCAGGTGTTTCAGGGAGGCAAATTAACATAGCATTATAGACTTAAACATACAAAGAAAAAGAACACATGTCTTCATCATTGAACAAATATTCCACGTCATATATGCTTGTAACACATCTAAAAATTAGAAGAAGAATTACAGCTCAAAATCACAGAAAATATATTCAACAAAATTATAGAAGAAAACTTTCCCAACCTGAAGAAGGATATTCTTATGAAGGTACAAGAAGCATACAGAACACCAAATACAGTGGATCAAAAAAAAAATATCCCCTCGTCATATAATAATGAAAAAAAAACATACAGAATAAAGAAAGAATATTAAGAGCTGCAAAGGAAAAAGGTCAAGTAACATATAAAGGGAAACCTATCAGAATTACACCTGACTTCTCTATGGAAACCATGAAAGACAGAAGGTCTTGGATAGATGTGCTGCAAACACTAAGAGATTATGGATGCAAGCCCAGACTACTATAGCCAGGAAAGCTTACATTCACCATCAATGGAGAAAACAAGGTATTCAGGACAAAAAAACAGATTTAAACAATATGTAGCCACAAACCCAGCCTTACAGAAAATACTAGAAGGAAGAACACAAACTAAGGAAGCCAACAACACCCATAATAACACAAGCATCTGACAACCCTCCACCAGCACAACTCAAAGAAGGGAAACACACAAACACTACCACCAGAAAAAAATAATGAGAGTTAACAACCACTGGTCATTAATATCACTTAATACCAAGGACTCAATTTACCTATAAAAAGGTACAGGTTAAGAGAATGGATATGAAAGCAGGTTCCAACGTTCTGCTGTTTACAAGAAACACACCTCAAACTCAAAGACAGACACTACCTCAGAGTAAAGGTTTGGGAAAAAGTTTTTCAATAAAATGGACCAAAGAAACAAGTGGGTGTGGCTATAGTAATATCTAACAAAATTGAGTTCAAACTGAAATCAATTTGAAGAGATGGAGATGGACACTTTATACTCCTAACAGGAACAATATATCAGGAGGAAATCTCAATCCTGAATATGTACGCCCCTAATATAAAAGCATCCACATATGTAAAGAAAACATTACTAGAACTCAGAACATACATCAAACCCCACACTCTAATACTGGGAGATTTCAAAACTCCTCTCTTACCAATGGACAGGTCAAGCAGACAGAAACTTAACAGAGAAATAAGAGAAGTAACAGGTGTAATGAACCAAATGGACTTAACAGACATCTATAGAACATTCCACCCAGAGAAGAATATACCTTCTTTTCAGCATCTCATGGAACCTTCTCAAAAATTGATCAGAGCAAACATCCATAGATACAAAAAAAAATTGTAGTAACCACCTGTGTACTATCAGATCATAATTATTTCTTTTGAGACAGGTTCTTGGTATGTAAACTAGCCTGATCTGAAAGGAAAATCCTCCTGTCTCCATATTCAGTGTATTGGGATTATAGGTGGGGAACAATGTGCCCAGATGAAATCTGTCTCATTTGTCAAGCTCTGATATATTATAAAGCCCCCAGCCTTGAGCTGGTGAGATCGCTGAGAGGATAATATCACACTGTCAAAAGGATGATCTGCCTGCATGCATGCCTACAGGAGAGAAGAGGGCACCAGATCACATTTTACGTGGTTGTAAGCTACCATGTGGTTGCTGGGAAATGAACTCACAACCTCTGGAAGAGCAGCCAGTGTTCTTAACCACTTAACCATCTTTCCATCCCTAATAATGCACTTCTAAAATTAAATGAAACTTTTCTATATTGACTTTGAAAAAAGAGTAGACCCTTCCCAGAAAGAGGGGATGTTATTAATAAGAGATAGGTTGATGTTGCCCATGTGCGTATGTTGGCTGCTGAGATCTGAACCTGACACATAGAGTTACAGTCAATGGCCTGTTTCTCAAGTCTCTGAGCTGACATAACTGTGTCAAGCAAGATCAACCATATCTGCATAGGATAGTTGCATAATTGCTAATTCAATGATTTTTGGCTCAAGATAACCTTTCCAATCTGCACAATCACACAATCTGGTCTGTGTTCATTTACTTGACATTAATCAAAACATGCAGGGAAAATACAAAATCATTCCCCCTAACACAATCAGGCAATTTTTCATAATGGTGGCTCCAACAACTGATTGCCAATGCTGTTTCACCTAAAGAGTATACAATAATATATTCCTCCTATTCTGGTTTGAAGGCAGAAAGAATGCTCCATATGAAAATCCTTTTCCTGTGACTGCATTGAATAGTCAACTACATGACTCAAATATATAATGTTAAAACTGTGAGGTGCTCTAATCATTTCAGAATTTTGAAGGTGAAATATAGCGGACACTGAAAACCAACAAAGAGGGATGAAGGCCATATGATTCTACCTAGGAGAAGTTGTCTCAGAAACAACTTTTCTAACAAAAGGGAAATGCAACTGTTCTAGAATTAATATGCCTTTCCATTGGTAAATCACTTCACACATTTAGGAGATTAATACAGAAATATCTCCTTAATGGTGGTATGCATTAATCTCTGACTAATGCTCATAGA
The DNA here is from genome assembly GCF_018167655.1 of Microtus oregoni. NCBI lineage: Eukaryota > Metazoa > Chordata > Mammalia > Rodentia > Cricetidae > Microtus > Microtus oregoni. Next base: position 20,925,020 of record NW_024543077.1, read on the forward strand.
GGAGGCATCTTAGACAGATTTTGCATTCAATATATGCTATTATGCTTAAGTGTCCTTTAGGCTCATGATCCAGATTATATATTGAACAATTGAAATAGAAACAGGCAAATTGCCATTCTGGACATTTAGGCAGATGGCAGAGTTACACAGCAAAGATATTCCCAGAATATTTTCTTAAGTATACCAGTGAGCTGAGAACAGCATGTCATTCTTCACTGACAGGGTTTTAATGGGAAGATCACAGTGGATGAGAAAGACAGGACAAGTAAAAGTTAAAAGGAAACGGTGGGGAGGTATTGTAGAAGATACATCCCACCTCTAGTAAGCTTCTTAAGAAACATAGTATCTTGCTTGGTGTTGCTGGCTCCCACATTTAATCTCAATACTCAGGGTGAAGAACCATGTGGTTGTCAGTGAGTTTAAGGCCAGCCTGTTATACAGAGAGAGTTCCATGATAGTCAGGACTATCCTAGAGAAAACATATCTCAAAAAATGAAACAGATAAAGAAGAAGAAGAAGAAGAAGAAGAAGAAGAAGAGGAGGAGGAGGAGGAGGAGGAGGAGGAAAAGGAAAAGAAAATTAAGAAGAAGAAGAAGAAGAAGAAGAAGAAGGAAAGAAAGAAAGGAAGAAAGAAAATATTACCATTTTGCATACTACTTCCAAGAAAAAAAATGGAAGAATTGTATGAATTATATGAAGTCAGTAGAAACTATCACACAATGAGACAAGTTTAGGAGGAGTCTAGTCCAACAACTCTACACAAGAGGTACACAGGGTATTCCGAAATATTTACTAAGTGCATAGTTGCCTTGAGCTGATAACCATAGCTCCATATAGGGGGAAGAACTGTTTTCTAAAGATCTGAAGCAAATCCTCCACAAAGGCCTTGACACCAGGTCATTACCAGCTCGCCAAAGTATATTCCTAGTTTTACTGAAGGAGCTCAGTTTTATTATCAATACATCAGGTCCTTTCTGAAACTCACAAGGCTTATGTCCCAAATTATACTACGTCTCCCAAGATTATACCTCTTCCCTGCCTGAGGTTCTAAATAAAATTTTTGATTGGTCAGGCCAGTCCTTCACACAACAGTGTTTTACATTTCAAACACATGTCACCTGCTGTCATATTCTCCATCTGGCAGAACTATGTTTTTCTCTAAAAGAAAACTGGAATTTTACGGCTATTCGGCCTTAAGATTGGTTGTGACCCTGTAATGCCTCATTGAGCAGCTTATTAGAGTTCTGTTCTTTAATATGGGGATGGGCAAAGTGACTGGTTTTTTTTTTCCATTTTTTTTTATTGAGAAAAGGAGAAAAAAAACAAGTTTCCACCTCCTCCCAGCCTCCCATTTCCCTCCCCTTCCTCCCACCCTTCTCCCCCTCCTCCCACCCTTCTCCCCCTCCCCCCACTCCTCTCCCCCTCCCTCTCCAGTCCAAAGAGCAGTCAGGGTTCCCTGCCCTGTGGTAAGTCCTAGGTCCTCCCCTCTCCGTCCATTCCTAGGAAGGTGAACATCAAAACTGGCTAGGCTCCCACAAAGCCAGAACATTACGTAGGTTCAAAACCCCGTGCCATGAGACCAGCCTGGTCTACAAGAGCTAGTTCCAGGACAGGCTCCAAAACCACAGAGAAACCCTGTCTCGAAAAAACAAAAACAAACAAACAAAAAAAAAAAAAACAAAAAAAAAAAAACAAAACCCCGTGCCATTGTCCTTGGCTTCTCATCAGCCCTCATTGTTCGCCATGCTCAGAGAGTCCAGTTTTATCCCATGCTTTTTCAGTCACAGTCCAGCTGGCCTTGGTGAGCTCCCAATAGATCAGCTCCACTGTCTCAGTGGGTGGGTGCACCCCTCGTGGTCCCGACTTCTTTGCTCATGTTCTCCCTCCTTCTGCTCCTCATTGGGACCTTGGGAGCTCAGTCCAGTGCTCCAGTGTGGGTCTCTGTCTCTATCTCCATCCATCACCAGATGAAGGTTCTATGATGATATGCAAGATATTCATCATTATTGCTATAGGATAGGGTCATTTCAGGTTCCCTATCCTCAGCTGCCCAAGGAACTAACTGGGGACCTCGGCTTGGGCATCTGGGAGCCACTCTAGGTTCAAGTCTCTTGCCAACTCTAACGTGGCTCCCTTAAATAAGAATTGTGCTTCCGTGCTCACCTATCTAACCTTCCTTTATCACAATCCTCCTTTTTCCCCAAGTTCCCCCCATTCTCCCCTTCTCCCTTTTCTCTCCCCATCTCCCCTTACTCCCATCCCACCCCACCCCCAAGGTCTTAATTTTCTCCCCGGCAATTTTGTCTACTTCCCATAGCCAAGAGGACGACTATATGTTTTTCCTTTGGTTCACCTTCTTACTTAGCTTCTTTGGGATCACCAATTGTAGACTCCGTGACCCTTGTTTATGGCTAGAAAACAATTATGAGTGAGTACATCCCATATTCATCTTTTTGGGTCTGGGTTACCTCACTCAGGATAGTGTTTTCTATTTCCATCCATTTGCATGCAAAATTTGAGAAGTCATTGTTTTTTACCGCAGCGTAGTACTCTAATGTGTAGATATTCCACACTTTCTTCATCCATTCTTCCATTGAAGGGCATCTGGGTTGTTTCCAGGTTCTGGCTATTGCAAATAATACTGCTATGAACATAGTTGAACAAATGTTCTTGTCATTTGATAGGGCATCTCTTGGGTATATTCCCAGGAGTGGTATTGCTGGGTCCAGGGGTAGGTTGATCCCGAATTTCCTGAGAAATCGAAACACCGATTTCTAAAGTGGTTGTACAAGATTGCATTCCCAACAGCAATGGATGAGGGTACCCCTTCCTCCACAGCCTCTCCAGCAAAGGCTATCATTGGAGTTTTTTATTTTAGCCATTCTGACAGGTGTAAGATGATATCTCAAAGTTGTTTTGATTTGCATTTCCCTGATCGCTAAGGAGGTTGAGCATGACCTTAACTGTCTTTTGACCATTTGAACTTCCTCTGCTGAGAATTCTTTATTCAGTTCAGTGCCCCATTTTTTTAATTGGGTTAATTAGCATTTTAAAGTCTAGTTTCCTGAGTTCTCTATATATTATGGAGATCAGACCTTTGTCTGTTGTGGGGTTGGTGAAGATCTTCTCCCAGTCAGTAGGTTGCCTTTGTGTCTTGGTGACAGTGTCCTTTGCTTTACAGAATCTTCTCAGTTTTAGTAGGTCCCATTTATTCAATGTTGCCCTTAAAGTCTGTGCTGTTGGGGTTACACATAGGAAGCGATCTCCTGTGCCCATCTCCTGTAGGGTACTTCCCACTTTCTCTTCTATCAGGTTCAATGTGTTCTGACTGATAGTGAGGTCTTTAATCCATTTGGACTTGAGTTTTGTGCATGGTGATAGATATGGGTCTATTTTCATTCTTCTACAGGTTGACATCCAGTTGTGCCAGCACCATTTGTTGAAGATGCTTTCTTTCTTCCATTGTATACTTTTGGCTCCTTTATCAAAAATGAGGTGTTCATAGGTTTGTGGGTCAAAATTCGGGTCTTCTATACAATTCCATTGGTCGACTTCTCTGTTTTTATGCCAGTACCACACTGGTTTCATCACTGTAGCTCTGTAATAGAGTTTGAAGTCAGGGATGGTAACGCCTCCAGACAATCCTTTATTGTATAGGATTGTTTTGGCTATCCTGGGTTTTTTGTTTTTCCGTATAAAGTTGATTATTGTCCTCTCCAGATCTGTGAAGAATTTTGAAGGGACCTTGATGGGGATTGCATTGAATCTATAAATTGCCTTGGGTAGAATTGCCATTTTTACTATGTTGATCCTCCCAATCCAAGAGCAAGGGAGGTCCATCCATTTTCTGGTATACTCCTCATTTTCTTTCTTCAATGCCTTAATGTTCTTGTCAAATAGATCTTTCACTTCCTTGGTTAGAGTTACCCCAAGATATTTTATGCTGTTTGTGGCTATTGTGAAAGGTGAAGCTTCTCTGATTTCCCTTTCTGCTTCCATATGCTTTGTGTATAAGAGGGTGACTGATTTTTTGGAATTGATCTTGTATCCTGCCACATTACTAAAGGTGTTTATCAGCTGTAAAAGTTCTTTAGTGGAGTTTTGGGGGTTGCTTATGTACACTATCATATCATCTGGAAATAACAAAAGTTTCACTTCTTCCTTTCCAATTTGAATCCCCTTGATCCCCTTATGTTGTCTTATTGCTATTGCTAGAACTTCAAGCACTATATTGAAGAGGTATGGCAAGAGTGGACAGCCTTGTCGTGTTCCTGAGTTTAGTGGGATGGCTTTAAGTTTCTCTCCATTTAATTTGATCATAGCTGTCGGCTTGCTGTACATAGCTTTTATTATATTTAGGTATGACCCTTGTATCCCTAATCTCTCCAATACTTTTATCATTGAGGGATGTTGAATTTTGTCAAAAGCTTTTTCAGCATCTAATGAAATGATCATATGGTTTTTTCTTTCAGTTTATTTATATGCTGGATTACATTGATAGATTTTCGTATGTTGAACCAGCCCTGCATCCATAGGATGAAGCCTACTTGATCATAATGGATAATTTTTCTAATGTGTTCTTGGATACGGTTTGCCAGTATTTTGTTGAGGATTTTTGCATCAATGTTCATGAGTGAGATTGGTCTATAATTTTCTTTCTTGGTTGAGTCTTTGTGCGGTTTTGGTATCAGGGTAACTGTAGCTTCATAAAAGAAATTTGGCAATGCCTCTTCTGTTTCTATATTGTGGAATACATTAAGGAGTATAGGTATTAGTTCTTCTTGGAAGTTCTGGAAGAATTCCGCATTGAAGCCATCTGGTCCTGGGCTTTTTTTGGTAGGGAGGTTTTTGATAACAGCTTCTAATTCTTCGTGACTAACAGGTCTATTTAGGTTGTTCACCTGGTCCTGGTTTAACTTTGGTATATGGTATTTATCTAAAAAAGTGTCCATTTCCTTTACATTTTCCAGTTTTGTGGCATATAGGCTTTTGTAGTAAGATCTAATGATTCTCTGAATTTCCTCTGTGTCTGTGGTTATGTCCCCCTTTTCATTTCCGATCTTGTTAATTTGCGTGTTCTCTCTCTGTCATTTGATTAGTTTGGATAGGGGTTTATCAATCTTGTTGATTTTCTCCAGGAACCAGCTTTTTGTTTCATTGATTCTTTGGATTGTTTTCTGTGTTTCTATTTTGTTGATTTCCGCCCTCAGTTTGATTATTTCCAGTCTTCTACTCCTCCTAGGTGAGTTTGCTTCTTTTTTTTTCTAGAGCTTTCAGGTGGGCTGTTAAGTCTCCAATGTGAGCTTTCTCTATTTTCTTTACGTGGGCACTTAGTGCTATGAACTTTCCTCTTAGGACTGCTTTCATAGTATCCCATAAGTTCGAGTAGGTTGTTTCTTTATTTTCATTGAATTCCAGGAAGACTTTTATTTCTTTATTTCTTCCTTGATCCAGGTGTGGTTCAGTAGTTGACTGTTTAGTTTCCATGAGCTTGTAGGCTTTCTGGGGGTAGGATTGTTGTTGAATTCTAACTTTAATCCATGGTGATCTGAAAAGATGCAGGAGGTTACGAATATTTTTGGCTACCCACTCAGAGCAGTGAGTGCATGCCTACCGGGCAGGCCTCAAGGTGGCCTGTAAGGGAACCCGGGAACCTTCAGCTCAAGCGCCACGGTCTCCTGTGCTCTTCTGGATACCGCCCTGCCTGCTCCATTCATCCTTTTTCCCCAGATCATTGGGCTACCAGTTGGCCCTGTTTAGGTGCTGAGGAGTTCCATCTGGACGGGTGAGTATGTGCTATCAAGGGGCCGATTGTCCCAGAAGAGGGCAAAAACACCCCTCCCCCATTTCCTTCTGCAGGGCTATTTTTCTTACACACAACCCCCCCAATTCTGCGTTTTCTGCAAGGTCCTTTGCTCAGGAACAGTTTTCTGCTCCTACACTAAGGCTACCCACCCAGAGCGGTGAGTGCATGCCTACCGGGCAGGCCTCAAGGTCCCCTCTAAGGGAGCCCGGGCACCTTCAGCTCATGCGCCAGGGTCTCCTGTGCTCTTCTGGATACCGCCCTGCCTGCCCCGTTCTGTTCTTCCTTTTGTCTCCAGATCATTGGGCTTCCAGGCGGCCCTGTTTAGGTGCTGAGGAGTTCCATCTGGATGAGTGAGTGTGTGCTATCAAGGAGCAGATCGTCCCTGAAGAGAGCACAAACCACATCCCCCAGCTCCTTCTGCAGGGCAGTCTTTCTTACACACGAATCCCCCCCCCCACATCTGCATTTTCTGCAAGGTCCTTTGCTCAGGAACAGTTTTCTGCTCCTACACTAAGGCTACCCACCCAGAGCGCTGAGTGCCTACCTACGGGGCAGGCCACATGGACACCCAGAAAGGGAGCCCGGGCACCTTCAGCTTGTGCAGCAGGGTGTCTTGTGTGCTACTCGTCCCCACCCTGCCCCCCCAAGTTCCCCCTTTTGTCCTCGGGTCATTGGACTACCAGGCATCCATTTTTTGGTGCTGAGGAGTTCCATCTGGATGGGAAAGGTTCCTGCTTCTACACTGAAGAGATACACCCAGAGAGTCAGTCTCAGCAAAGACTGGACCAAGACACCAGGCCTCTCCTGGCTCCATTTGAAGGAAGAGATGGGTAGGCACCAATGCAAGAATTCCTCCAACAACCTGAAAGGCAACATGACATCACCAGAATCCAGGGATCCCGAAATAAGAAGAATTGTACACCCTACTCCAGAAGAATTAGAAGAAATCGACTAAAAAGTGAACTATATGAAAATAATAGAAGACCTTAAACAGGAGGTGAAAAACTGCTATAAACAATTAGAGATTACAAACAAAAAGGTAGAGGAAATGAATAACTTGCTCAAAGATACCCAAGAAAACCAAGAGAAACAAGAAAAAGTAATCAAACAGGTAAGGGAAGCGGTTCAAGACTTGAAGAATGAAATGCAAGTAATGAAGAAAACAGAAACCGAGGGAAGGATGGAGATGGAAAATCTGGGTAAACTAACAGGAACTACAGAGACAAGTACTACCAACAGATTACAAGAGATAGAAGAAAGAATGTCAGACACTGAAGATACCATAGAGAAAATAAACACATTGATCAAAGAAAACAGCAAAACCAACAAATTCTCATCACAACACATTGAGGAAATCTGGGACACAATAAAAAGACCAACCCTAAGAATAATTGGGATAGAAGAAGGAGAAGAAGTACAGCTCAACGGTCCAGAAAATATAGTTAATAAAATTATAGAAGAAAACTTTTCCAACCTAAAGAAAGATATTCCTTTGAAGGTTCAAGAAGCATACAGAACACCGAATAGACTGGACCAAAAAAAAAAAAAATCTCCTCGCCATATAATAATCAAAACACACCAGCCTGGTCTACAAGAGCTAGTTCCAGGACAGGCTCCAAAACCACAGAGAAACCCTGTCTCGAAAAAAAAAAAATCAAAACACAAAACATACAGAATAAAGAAAGAATATTAAGAGCTGCAAAGGAAAAAGGTCAAGTTACTTATAAAGGTAAACCTATCAGACTTACACCTGACTTCTCTATGGAAACCATGAAAGCCAGAAAGTCCTGGATAGATGTACTGCAGAAACTAAGAGACCATGGATACAAACCCAGACTACTATACCCAGCCAAACTTTCGTTCACTATAAATGGAGAAAACAAAATTTTCCAGGATAAAAACAAATTTAAACAATATGTAGCCACAAATCCAGCCTTACAGAAAGTAATAGAAGGAAAATCACAAACCAAGGAATCCAACAATGACCACAATAACTCAAACATCTAGAGACCCTTCACAAGCACAACTCAAAGAAGGGAAACACAAACCCTACTACTAAAAAAGTGACCGGAGTTAACAACCACTGGTCATTAATATCACTTAATGTCAATGGACTCAACTAACCTATAAAAAGGCACAGGCAAAGAGATTGGATACAAAAACAGGATCCAACATTCTGCTGTTTACAAGAAACACACCTCAACCACAAAGACAGGCCCCTACTCAGAGTAAAGGTCTGGGAAAAGGCTTATCAAGCAAATGGACCTAAGAAACAAGCAGGTGTGGCCATACTAATTTCTAACAAAGTTGACTTCAAACTTAAATCAATCAGAAAAGATGGAGAGGGACATTTTATACTCATAACAGGAACAATTCATCAGGATGAAGACTCAATCCTGAATATCTATGCCCCTAATATAAAAGCACCCACGTACATAAAAGAAACATTGCTAAAACTCAAGGCAGCCATCAAACCGCACACACTAATAGTAGGAGACTTCAACACTCCTCTCTCACCAATGGACAGGTCAATCAGACAGAAACCTAACAGAGAAATAAGAGAATTAATGGAGGTAATGAATCAAATGGACTTAACAGACATCAATAGAACATTCCACCCAAATAGGAAAGACTATATCTTCTTCTCTGCAGCTCATGGAACCTTCTCAAAAATCGACCACATAGTCGGTAACAAAGCAAACATCCACAGTTACAAAAAATATTCGTAACCGCCTGTGTCTTATCAGATCACCATGGATTAAAGTTAGAATTCAACAACGATCCTACCCCCAGAAAGCCTACAAATTCATGGAAACTGAACAGTCAACTACTGAACCATACCTGGATTAAGGAAGAAATTAAGAAAGAAATTAAAGTCTTCCTGGAATTCAATGAAAATAAAGAAACAACATACTTAAACTTATGGGATACTATGAAAGCAGTCCTAAGAGCAAAGTGACTGGTTTTAAATCAGCGATGGCTACTTTATAATGGTTTGGAGACACTGGACAATCCTGGTAAACAATGTGTACCCAAGCATTCTTATCTCTAACAGCCCTGATTAACATATTCTTATCTTTTGTGTGTTCAGATGCAGTCGATTCTGAGCTCTATTCTACTTTATGACATTTAACTCTTTCCTAAGCATTGGTAAATCCTTTATATCCTTTAAATCCTACAGTTCTACATTATTGTTAAGTTGGGAGTGTCATCCTAGCCCCTGACATTAATCCCAGATCCATGGCCTGGGAGTTGCACTGGCCTGGACTCCAAATCCCAACATGTCAGGTCCTGACCCCTCCCACAGGGTATTTAAGTGGGTTTCCAGGGAGGAACAAGTGGTCCTGGCTTTACATGTGCTCCCCCATTTTGTGTCTCCTCTGCCATGCCCTCAGCCACCCGAGAGAATCGCACTTAATAAACCATGGATATTTTAATTTTATTTCATCTGTTTTAATTGGACTTTGTGTGCCAGCAAAGTGGCTTGTCTTACAATTTTTTCCTAACATGGAGGTACCACCAAGGAGGTTCAGTTTTTCCTGCGGACTCAGGTTCCAGGACAATGCTGGAAATTGCCCTTCCTGTCCATGTACTCCACCAAGCATGTTGGCTTTACTTGGTGAGTTCCCCTTTTGAAACTGCATGAAGGTAGGGATTTGGGATGACTCATTTACTTTTCAGGCTTTTGCTGAAGACTCAGACATGCCAAAAGCCTGGCACACACAGGCGGCAGAGGCAGGCCTCTTGCTGAGATGCAATTTGGGAAGGAGATATCCCTGGCCATTTTCTCATGTACCCCTGTTTCCTGATTCAACGCCATTCCAGTGGATGCACTGCAATGGCCTTGAGTCACAGGCCTGCATTTAAAGTGGGTTTCTTGTGATTCCTAGCCAATTTCAAAATGCTTTTAAGCAGGCATTTACAATTTTTTTTAATTGAGACTATCCAACTTAAAACAATTACGCTCAAAAATCCAAGTTTTTCAAAGTGCACACTCATTCTTACCCTCCCCTTCTGCTTTTCTTTCTCTGTTGATTTGCAACCACGCAACCAAGAGGTTGGCCCCAACCCCATTTCCACGTTTCTATGTCTGCTCATTCACAGAAGATTCTCTTGTCCTATGTTCGGATGCTCAGGTTCTGTGTTTGGCCTTGTCTGTAAACAGTTCTCTCATCCTGTCTTGCAACGGCCTTATGACATTGATTACATTCAACGTGTTTCTGTACAGTATGTGTTCTATGCAATTGAAGATTACTGTGACATGCAAAGTATAACACTGATAACATTCATAGTGATTCCTTCTCTCCGTTATGTTTTCTTTTATAAAATTGAAGACTATTTTGATATATGCAAAGGCCTTTTCACATTGATCACATTCATAGGGTTTCTCTCCAGTATGTGTTCTTTTATAATTTTGAAGAGTACATTGAGCTGCAAAGGCCTTACCACACTGATTACATTCAAAGGGTTTCTCTCCAGTATGTGTTATTTTATGCCTTTGAAGATCACTGTGAAATGCAAAAGCCTTACCACACTGATTACATTCATAGGGTTTCTCTCCAGTATGTGTTCTTTTATGACTTTGATGAGCTTCATAAAGGACAAAGTCTTTATCACCTTGACTATATTCATAGGTTTTATTTCCAGTGTGTTTTCTTTTAAGCACTTGAATATGACTGTGATAAGCAAAGGCTTTACCACACTGCTTAATTTTAGACCATTTTTCTCCAGTATGTGTTTTTTCAATCCTTAGAAGGTCAGTGTCATAAGACAAGGCTTTAACACAGTGAGTATACACTGAAAGTTTCTTCTCACCATTTTGATTTCTTTCTATCCTGCAAGGAAAATTGGCAAATTTAAAAGCTTTACCACATTCAATACACTGTTGAATTTTATATCTATATGACTTAATTCATAACTTGTTCCAATTCTAAAAAGGAATTAGTTTTAGGGTTTCATAACTCTTGTTTAAAATCATGTTTGCTTTTTAATAAGGGGCAGTCTTCATCTAGGACATTAAGCATGATGATAAATTTCTTTTTTTCATGGTTTACATTCTCACATTTACAACAATAATTTTGTATGATTTTATTCACATTTTTGTAGACAACTGAATACTCCTAAGGCTTTTCCAACTATACGGCATTCATAAATTTTACTATACTGTAAATCATATACATTTGCTATGTGAACTAGGACATTCAGAAGTATTTGCATAGACTTAGAATTCATCGGACATTTTTATAATGTTTATATATTAATAATGATGGTAGCAAACCAACAATATTTTATACTTGAATCAAATTCAACAAGTATACTCTTCACGGTAACTAATGCTTATCTTCTTTTTGTTCTTAAGAAGAGGTATGTAAAATCTTTCCATATACCTATGTTCATAAGCTTATATCAAGGGTAGTGTCTGATACACTTAGGAAAGGAAGAATAATGCACATATATGAAATTAAGGTATATGTATTTGTGAGGATTTAATAGCCATCTATGCACTTAAAGCTGTGCTTATTTGCATTGCTGCTTTTATTTAAAAGTTCTAGGAAAAAGGGCAATCTCATCAGAGGCACATTGTTATCAACTTGCACATGAAAATTACCTTGCATGTCTTCTAGAACATGGCCAATGTTCTTCAGTGTTATGGTCTTCCCCAATGTATCCTAAAATACAGGACCAGAATATATGTTATATCATTTAACAATGTGCAAGATTTGGCTTATTTTCTTAAGTGCATCTAAGAACTAAGACTGCTGTATTGACCTCATTCTTCTTTCTAATTCAAATTGCAGAACAACATCCTTAACCAAGGAAAAGTTTTTTTCCATATTTGAAATATGAAGGAAATTAATTTTTACCTATAGAAATGAGGTTCTTGTAGGTCTCCAGCATTACATCTTTATAGAGATTCTTCTGGGAAGAATCAGCAAATCCCACCCTTCCCGGGTGAAGTGGTTATGCCCATCATCATAGGTCACTGCCTTCTAAAATACACCACACATGCGTAAAATGGAAAGCATGACAATGACAAAGTTGGAAATGCATACTTCCTTCAGAGTATAGATATATGATTCTGGGGTTCCTTACTCTTATGCCATGACACAGTCACTTTAGAGGGAAATTGAAAAGCAGAGTCAACTCTGTAATATCTGTACCCTGTGTATGGGATACTTCTTCTTTAGAGCAATGTCTATTGAGAGAAAGAGACAACAAAAAAGATCAAAACTATATAGTATGCATGAGAAAATTGTATGAAGAAATACAGACCACACACAAAACTAATTAATATGGGCACACTTAGGGTATTGCTATATTGTGCCTTTAACTATAACACTCAGAAAACAGAGGTGGGTATATTTGTCTAAGAGTTAAATGCCAGTCAAGTCTATGCAATCAGGTCCAGGACAGATGGAAGTACACATTAAGATACTCTCTCCATTGCAAAATTCAGGGAAACAAAGAAATGGGATATAAAAAACAGAAAGGCTTTTATTGAAGTTCTTCTAAATAATTTTCCATTCACTCCAGTTCTGTATTCATTTTCCTGATATCTGAAGTGTCATAATTTAAAGTATAATTCTAATAACATTTTGTAGAAAGGAACTTCATGTGTAAAGCAATTAAAATAGACAGATGAAAGCACTAGAAATATAAATGTTGGTCATTAATAATCAAAACAGAGCTGGACAGAGGGCAGAGTAATTCAGAGTTTTTGCTGGTCTTGAATGGAGGTGGGCACATTTTCCACTACTTACATGGGGATCACAACTTTCCATTGTTCTATGATCAGGAATTCTGAGATCTTTAGATAACCTTGATGACCAGGTACGCAGGTAATGAATATCCATGCATACATATAAAATAGTCATATTGATATAAAAAATTCAAATCAAGTGTAATAAGCCAGAAGAAGTTCATGCACCTGAAATTAACTAGTGCAGAATGCTCAGGCAGTATTTATGTCATAAATACATGGTATCTTGGGAAACAAAGTGATACCCTCTTTCAAATCTCTGAGCAGAAACAACTGTGTCATGCAAGATCATTCATATCTTCATAATATTGTTTCCTAATTGCAAATTCAATGTTCGTTGGCTCATGATAACCTTCCCAAAGTATTCACCACTCACCATCTCCTCTGTATTCATTAACAGGGGATTAATTAAAATAAAACATACTGGGAAATTACAAAATCACTTCCCCTACCACAGGTTGGCCCTTTTTTTCATAATGGTGGCACCAACACCTGATTGCCTACGCTGTGTCCTGTTACGGGGAGGTCCTCCCACTCCTCCAGCCTATCACCGCTGAGATACCAGCCCATTGGGGCATGGTCTCTCTCCCTTTAAAAAAGCAGCCACTTCTCTCTCCTCTCTCTCTTCACTTCCTGCTCCGCCGGCGACTAGACTCCCTTCCTGGTTGCGCAGAGGGCTGACGGTGATCTGTAAGTTTTTTCCCCTTTAAATAAATACCACCCTATTAATCATAATTCCAAACTGGTGTGGCATTGTTTATGACTTACGCCTTCAGTTGGCACCCAACGTTTGGTTTTAGAACCTCTCCTTTCCCCGCTCGGCTGTCGGCCGCGAGTTCAGCTTGGCGGGAGCCCTCCCTTCCTCAGCCGCTGCCGGCGGCCTTGGCCTCCCCAGGTGGATTTAAACTCCACAGGCCCGCATAGTCTCTGTCACGTGGTTTGCTCTTTTCTGAGTCATTTTTAAATCTCCCTTGCGAGCACAGCTCTTAAGTGGCACGAACCAGAGCAAGCGTTTGCTGAAAGCTGCAACCCCTCAGGGTGACTCTGTCACGTGGAGGCATAAGCGGCTTCCAGGTTGCTCTTCTCTACCCCTAGATTCTGGGTTTCTGGTTCTGTCTCTGGAATTGATTTAATTGCATTTACTTTGTTGAGCAACTTACATTTTCCAGTTTTTAACAAATACTCTGCAGACTCTGAAACAGGACTCTGTTTTCGTCGTGACTTGGCAACAGCGCCACCTGCTGGATAATAGGTAATATGGCAGTTTTCGTTTCCAACGTGAATTTTACTGTTCTGGTTGCCAATACAATGGGTTATATCATGCAAGGTTTATATGACTATGGGGATCACTTAATTTACTGGTTACTAGGCTTCAGTATTCTTTTGAATATTCTATCATTTAGGAAGATCATGGCACTCCTAAGAACCATACAATCTTTACTAGAAACTCATGCAGGTCAGGAGATTCAGGATTCAAAAGAGACAATAATAAAGACAATAATAAAAAGACTTGAAATGATTGAAGAAATGATTGGAGCTGGTGAACAGAGTAATAAGGCACAAGGACAGGATACAATGCCAACACCAGCTATTAGAACTGGCTTACCCAAAGTTTTAGCGGCATACCCTATACTTAATTCTGAAAAAGTATGAACTTCTAAAGGCTCAAAGGGAGTCAGAGAAGCTAGATGGACGCCAATAGCAATGAATGATCTAAAAGAAATTAAGCAAGCTATTGTTAATTTTGGCTTGCACTCTGCATAATTAAAGGAAATGATAAGGACTTGGGCTTCTAATGTTAGAGCTACCCCCCATGATTTCCATCAGTTAGTGTCTGCAGTTTTAGATAATGGACCTTCCTTGATGTTTGGAATTTATTTCAGAGAAGAATCCAAACATATGGAACAGCAAGGAAGAGCAAAAGGTGTCGAGGTTTCCCAAGATCAAATTCTTGGTGCAGGAGAATATGCTGATCCACAGGTCCAAGCTCTTTATGATGATGAAGTACTGTGTCTATGTCACCAAGCAGCTTTAAATGCTTGGAATAGGATACAAGATCCAGCAAAAGGGTTGAATCATATACTAGAATTAGGCAGGGACCGAGAGAACCCTTTATTGACTTTTTGCAAAGATTAATTAAGGCTCTGGACATAGGGGTAACAGACCCAGAAGCTAGATGAATACTTCTTGAATCTCTAGCTTTTGAGAATGCAAACATAGAATGCAAAATGATAATTGGGCCTTTAAAGTCTAGATCAGCACCTATGGATGAATGGATTCAGCATACAATGAATGTTGAGACGTTTAGTTATAATGATGAACCTTGGGTAGGAGAAGCGATTTGCACAGCAATGAGGAGACATCAAACTGCCAGGTGTTTTAATTGTGGTAAATTAGGACATCTGAAAAGGGATTGCAGGCACAGAATTTCTAGGAATATTATCTCCTCTGGGAATGACAAAAATAGGAGACCTAGGCCTTCAGGTATATGTAGGAGATGCGGTAAAAACCGACATTGGTCCAATGAATGCAGGTCAACAACAGACAAATAAGGCAACCCGATACCATCGGGAAACTCCTTGAGGGGCCTCTCGCAGGCCCCCAAGCCAACAGTGGCCCAGTCATTCCCAGTCACAGTGGAGAACATGCCTCAACAAGAAAATTAAAAGCTCCAATATCTGCTGTAAAAAGTAATACTGGTCTAAATGATGAACGACGTGTGGAGGATGAGTCAAAAACCCCAGTAGGACAGAGTAAACGTATATTTTGGCAGACTTCTTTTTTTTAAATATTTATTTATTTATTATGTATACAGCATTCCTTCCATGTATGTCTGCAGGCCAGAAGAGGGCACCAGACCCCATTACAGATGGTTGTGAGCCACCGTGTGGTTGCTAGGAATTGAACTCAGGACCTTTGCAAGAACAGTCAGTGCTCTTAATCTCTGAGCCATCTCTCCAGCCCCTGGCAGACTTCTATTAATGATCAAAGACCAAAGCTAAGAGTCTGTATAAATGGCACTTTTATTGAAGGCTTATTAGACACAGGTGCGGATGTAAGTATCATTACCCCAGAATCTTGGCATCCGAATTGGCCTCTTCAAGAGGTAGATGTTCATTTCCTGGGAATTGGAACCTTATCTCGTGTAAAACAAAGCACAAGATGGGTTGAATGCATAGGGCCTGAAGGGCGAATAGGAAGACTAAGGCCATATATAGCCAATATTGCCATAAATTTATGGGGCCGTGACCTGCTACAGCAATGGAATACCCAGATTAACATTCCTGTAGTTCCAGGAACTCATAATTCTGGGAAGGATATGATGAGGTATTATGGAAAAGGGTCACCAGCCATTCAGGCTGTACAAGAACATACAGCAAATACCAAACCTTTAGAGGTACCAACAGCCCTACCTTTAAAATGGCTAACTGAGAAGCCAATATGGATCAAACAGTGGCCTCTAGCTGAAGATAATCTACAGGCATTGGAACAGCTGGTGCAAGAGTAACTAGATGCTCACCATATTGAAGAATCAACCAGCCCTTGGAATTCTCCTGTGTTTGTTGTAAAAAAGAAATCTGGTAAATGGAGAATGGTAACAGATCTAAGAGCTGTCAACAAAGTAATTCAACCTATGGGCCCACTACAATCTGGAATTCCTTTGCCTTCTCTGTTACCAAAAGGATGGCCTCTTATAGTTATTGATTTGAAAGATTGTTTTTTCACTATACCGTTACAAGAAAAGGATAGAGAAAAATTTGCCTTCACAGTGCCTACTTATAATAATTCTCAGCCTAATAGGAGATATCAATGGACTGTCCTCCCACAGGGAATGCTCAATAGTCCTACACTGTGCCAATATTTTGTAAGTAAGCCATTGGAAATAATTCGTAAACAATTCCCCAAGTCCATCATTTATCATTACATGGATGACATCTTGTTATCTGATTCAAATAAAGACACTTTAGAAAGGATGTTTGAAGAAGTAAAGAAAGTCTTGCCTAGGTGGGGATTACAAATTGCCCCTGAAAAGATTCAAAGAGGAAATTCTATTAATTACCTAGGTTACAGAATAGGGTTAGAGAAAATTAAAACGCAAAAGGCACAAATTAGGAGAGACCGCTTAAAGACTCTTAATGACTTCCAAAGATTGTTAGGAGACATTTCCAGTCTACGACCAGCTGTTGGGATAACACCTGATCTAATAGTTCATTTAAACAAAACCTTAGATGGTGATAAAGATTTGAATAGTCCAAGAAAACTGACAGCTGAAGCAGAAAAGGAACTGACAATGATTGAGGAAAAATTACAGGAGGCACATGTGGATAGGGTGAACCCAAATCTTAGCTCCATCCTAGTCATATTGCCTTCCAGAATTTCTCCTACAGGGATTCTAATGCAGAGGGAGGATATTATTTTAGAGTGGATATTTATACCTAATAAACCAAGTAAAAAATTAAAAACTTATGTGGAAAAAGTCTCTGAATTAATTATAAAAGGTAAGCTGAGACTTCATCAACTAGCAGGTATAGACCCAGCAGAAATTATAGTGCCTTTTACTACTAAAGAAATAAAAAAGTTATGGGAAGACAATGAACCGTGGCAAAGAGCTTGTGCTAAATTTTTGGGAGAAATTAATAGCAACTATCCCAAAAGTGGTAGACTTAACCTCATAAAAAGAACTTCTTGGATTCTTCCTAGAATTGTACGTGATGCTCCAATAACTGGAGCCCGTACGTTCTATACTGATGCAAATAAATCAGGAAAAGCAGGTTACAAGTCAGATGAACTGAGTAAGGTGGAACAAAGCCCTTATAATTCTGTCCAGAAGGCAGAATTATATGCCATTCTTATGGTGCTAAGGGATTTTAAAGAACCTCTCAATATAGTTACAGACTCACAATATGCAGAAAGACTTATCTTGCATATTGAAACCGCTGAATTTATACCAGATGACACAGAGCTGACTTCATTGTTTATCCAGGTACAAGACATAATCAGGAACAGGCTTTGTCCGATGTACATAACACACATCCGGTCCCATACAGGTCTGCCTGGTCCTCTAGCCCAAGGCAACTCTGAGATTGATCAATTATTGATTGGAAGTGTGTTGCAGGCCTCAGAATTTCATAAGAAGCATCATGTCAATAGTAAAGGCCTAAAGAAAGAATTTTCCATTACTTGGCAACAAGCTAAGGACATTATAAAGAGATGTCCTACTTGTTCTTTCTATAATCAAACACCGTTGCCTGCAGGGAGTAACCCAAAGGGTACTAAGAGAAATAAAATCTGGCAGATGGATGCGTTCCACTTTATGGAATTTGGTAAATTAAAATATGTACACCACACCATAGACACGTATTCAGGTTTTCAATGGGCTACTGCCCTGAGCTCAGAAAAGGCTGATTCAGTAATCACACATTTATTGGAAGTTATGGCCATCATGGGTATACCTGCGCAAATAAAGACAGATAATGGTCCAGCATATGTATCTAAGAAAATGAAACACTTTTTTGATTATTATAATATAAAACACATTACAGGTATACCAAATAATCCTACAGGTCATGCAGTAATAGAAAGATCAAATCGTACTATAAAGAATATGCTGAACAAACAGAAAGGGACCGAAAATACCCCCAGAAATAGATTACATAATGCTTTATTAACCTTGAATTTTCTTAACGATAATGAGAAAGGAACGACAGCAGCAGAGAGACATTGGATAATGGAAAAGTCTGCTGAACTAAATCAACCAATTTATTTCAAAGATGTGCTGACCTCTCAATGGAAGCCAGGAGATGTGCTACATTGGGGAAGGGGTTTTGCTCTTGTTTCCACAGGAGAAGAAAAATTGTGGATACCATCAAAATTAATAAAGTTTCAATTTGAAGAGGAGAAACCACTTGGAAAGGAGAAATGACAACTTATCCACAATGATGATATTCATACAGGTGGTAAGAAAAACATATAGAATGGGGGCAGGGTTCTTTTCTTATCTCCACAGGAAAACACTCATCTTTGAAAAATTCAAGGGACCCTGGATATTTGGATACTGACAGATGGAAAAATGCCTGCCCAATATGAAATATCAAGAAAACTGAATGGGTTGTGTAAATAAAATTAAACCATATTTCTAAATTTATAAAGCTGGTTTTGAAGTTGGACTCTGGCTCAGTCCCTCTCCAATTCCAAGCCTGTTAGTAAGAGAAAAACCCAGAGTTTCTGGAGTTTGTCTCATGTCAAGAGCCATGATGTGGGACAGAAAGAAATATGAGTTTAGAAAACATCTTTGCTTTTCTTCATATCTATCATGGCTTTCATTGAATATATCTATCATGTCTTTCATTGAATATATATATGTCTATGATTAATGTTTAAGTTTTTCATAATAAACAATGAGTTTTTCCTGAAGTGACATTTGAAGTTTCCAGGAAGAAGATGGGGCCCCATAACAACAACTCCACCTGGTTGATATGATGTCATGATACTGATAGCGCTACTACAAGACCTGCTTTGGATACCAGCTGCACAAGACAGTTCCAACTTGGTTAGCTGAAATGGTGCACATCTTTTTTTTTTTTTTTTTTTTTTTGATTTTTCGAGACAGGGTTTCTCCGTAGCTTTTGGTTCCTGTCCTGGAACTAGCTCTTGTAGACCAGGCTGGTCTCGAACTCACAGAGATCCGCCTGCCTCTGCCTCCCGAGTGCTGGGATTAAAGGCGTGCGCCACCACCGCCCGGCTAATGGTGCACATCTTATACAACATTTTGGCCAGACCTGCACAAAATACTCAGAGACTATTGGCAATTTTAAAAGACATTGATCTTGATATTTAACCATCATTTTACTTTCACAGGATCCCCCCGAAAGAACGTCGCCCCCATGACAGCTGGAAGTAATTCTAGAGGATGAAGTCCCCTCTCCCAGTAAAGTTTGCCCTTGGGTTTAGGGACATCATTTAGGGGTTGGTTATAATTAGTATACGATTGAGGGTTGGGGGAGGAATTTTATAAGCTCAGGGATCATTTTGAAAAAAAAAAGAGGGATGATGGGATAATATTTTTGTAATTGTGAGTTACTGTTTTTAGACAAATATATTGGTATAGATTCTTGTATATTGACACAAAGTTAAATTATATTGACTATTGTATGCATGCATGTTTCTACCTCTGTTTAAAACATATTTTATGTATTGACATATATTGTATTGATATATATATATATATAGTATATATTTACCATATTGCAGTGTACATTTCTACCTCTGATTAAGATACTTATATAATGTTTGTGTATTGATATATATTTACCTACTGCAATGTATATTTGTACATTGTTTATATTTGGAGGCCATTGTCCTCATTTGTTTCAGAGTTGTTTATTGTCTTAGTCTTTAAGTTAGATAGATATTGAGAATTATATAGACTAATAGTCATCTAAGTTTGTCATTTATAATTAGACTAATCAGGTTCTTTAGGTATATAGAGATTATACTCAGTATAGATAGATAATCTTCAACTTCTTCAAAGAGCTGTAGAAAATGGCCTTTAATCTAACTCAGAGTTTTGCAGTAGTGAGACACAATTGCTCCTGGCAACACCACTCTATTCCCGAGAGAATGTTGAGCACCAAAGACACTCCACCTGGAGCCTTCTTTTTGGCAGAACTGGCCTTGGGGCAAAGAAATGCCCATACCTCAACCACTGACAAAGATACAGAGCGTGCATCAATGGATAAAACAGGGCTGTCATATCCTGCCAAGACAGGGTAAGATAGTTTTGAAAAGTTGCCTGCCTTTGAAAATGGTATGTTAGTTATGATAGACCTTAGCCAATGTTGGTTGCTTCAACGCTGCTAATGTGACTTTGGGTGATTGCCTAGGTAGCTAGTTGTCTCTGTGATTTGTTGCATGTTTTGGAAGTTGTTTTACTTAACTTCCTAATTACCCAGGTAACATTATTTCCCTTCTCAGATCTTCGATGGGGTTGAAGACTATATAAAGGTAGTTACTTTCTCTCATGACTTGGCCAAGTTATTTAGTATACAAGACCTAAGCTAGTTAGAATAGGATATTTGTACTTATTGTATATAATTTCATAGTAGGTTTAGAACTCTCTTATTTAAACAAAAGGGGGAGGTGTTACGGGAGGTCCTCCCACTCCTCCAGCCTATCGCCGCTGAGATACCAGCCCATTGGGGCGTGGTCTCTCTCCCTTTAAAAAAGCGGCCACTTCCCTCTCCTCTCTCTCTTCACTTCCTGCTCCGCTGGCGACTAGACTCCCTTCCTGGTTGCGCAGAGGGCTGACAGTGATCTGTAAGTTTTTTCCCCTTTAAATAAATACCACCCTATTAATCATGATTCCAAACTGGTGTGGCATTGTTTATGACTTACGCCTTCAGTGTCCTCTGCACTGTACACAATAATCTATTCCTCCTATTCTGGTCTGAAGACAGAAGGAATGCTCCATATGCAAATCCTTTACTTGTGGCTCCATTGGATAGTCAACTACATGACTCAAATGCATAATTTTAAAACTATGATGTGGTAACATCTTTTTAATTAAGAATTTTAAAACTATAATATGGAGGACAGTAAGGTAATTGCCCTGGACAGCAACAGACCAAGGCCACCTAAGTCAATATAACAGAAGATGTCTCAGTAACAATTTTTCTAACAAGATGGAAATGAAGCTGTTCTAGAACTGATGTGCCTTTCCATTGAGAAACCACTTCACTCACTTAGGGAATTAATAAAGAAAAATCTGTTTAATGATGGCATGCATCCATCTCTGGCTAATGCTCAAAGAGGAGCCAGCTAAGATAGATTTTGAGCTCCACATATGCTATTATCCTTACATGTCCTTTAGGTTCAGGCTTGGGGTTACAACTTGAACAATTGAAATAAAAACAGACAACTTGCCAGGCTAGACATTTAGGCAGACAGGAGAGTTAGACGTCAAAGTTATTCTCAGAATAATTTCTTAAGTACACGGGTGACCTGAGACAGCAGGGAGTTCTTCACTGACAGGGTTCTGAGGTGAAGTCACAGGGGATGAGAAAGACAGGACAAGTACAATGTAAAAAGGATAGAAGCTATGGTGAGGAGGTCTTGGAGAAGATACGTCCTATGCTTTGTAAGCTTCTTAAGAAAAATAGCCTCTTTCCAGGCAATGGTGGAACAGGCCTTTAATCCCAAGACTAAGGAGGCAAATCCAAATAATCTCTGTGAGTTTGAAGCAAGCATGGTCTACAGCATGAGTTCTAGAATAGTCAGGACAGTCTAGGATAGTCAGGTCAGTCCTACAGAGAAACTCTGTCCCAAAAAACAAGACCAACATAAAAAAGAGAAAAGAAGAAAAGCACCTTATATCTTGTATACTTCCTAGGAGTAAATGGAAAGAAATGGAAGAATTTTATGAAGTCAGTAGAAACTATTACACAATGGGAAAAATTTAGGAGGAGGCTAGTCAAACAATTTTACACATGGGGAACACAGGGTATCTCAAGAACTTTCCTATATGCTGAGTTGGTTAGGAACTGAAAATTATAGCTCCATATGCTGGAAAGAGTTGGTTTCTCGGACCTGAAGAAACTTCTCCACAAAGGACTTATCCCCAGACCATAACCAGCTCTTCCAAACATATTCCTGGTTTTAGATAAAGAGCTCTGTTTTATTATCAGTACATCGGGCCCTTAGGGAATGCTCCCAAGAATGTTCTTTCGCCCTGCCTGAGGTCCTAAATGAAAGCCTTGATTGACCAGGTCAGTCCTTACCAAAACAGTATTTTGCTTTTCAAATATTTGTCACCTGATGTCATTTTGCCCATCTGGCAGAACTATGCTTTTCTTACAAAGAAAGGGGAACTTTAAGGCACACCAGGCCTTAAGGTTAGTTGTGACCCTGTAAGGCCTCCTTGAGCAGCTTGCTAGTAGCCTGTTTTTTGATATGGCAAAGGGCCAAGTGACTGGTTTTAATGGCTTCCTTGTCATGGTTTGGAGCCAAATATCTGAATATTGCGGTTGAAAAATGTGTACATGAGCATTCTAACCTCTAACAGCCCTGGTTAACATATACTTAGGTTTTAAATGTTTTAGATGCAGTAGAATTAGTTCAATTCTACTTTGTTAGCCTATGTATTAAGCATTGGCGTTGGAGTGCTACCCAGCACATGAGAAGCTGTGGATGACCTCCACAAATTTAAAATTAATGATGACTATATGCGAAGGTTAAATGAAAACTACTGAATGTCAAGAAGATACTGGAGAAACTAGGCCTCTCCAAGTTTGCCAATGGTTTTCCATGAATGTATCATGCCTGCAGAAATTGACTAGAAAGACGTTTGTACACACAGCTCCCTGCTCCCAACTCTCCAAACAAATTAAGCCCACAGAGCAGAGTTACTCAGAGGCCTGCCCACAGGTCCATAAATTAGCAAGGACTGCATGGGACTTCACAACATAGGAAAACTGGTGGCAGGTTCTCTCCCAGATCTGGGGAAAATGCACCTCACCATCTGGAGACAGCATTCCCTCGATCACCATGTTGTGGTTCTCCAGCCCACCAAAGCTCTCAGTTCATCATCTCCCTGCAGCAGCAAAGGCACAACAGCACATAAACCACTGGTGCCAGCTCCTCCGGAAACCCTAACAGGGAGGCAGGTCACAGGAAGAGCAATGCACCACTTCTGACTGGCAGGTCAACTGGAGGGCCTGATTGGCTAGTGAGGCCTGAGTGGGATGAACCTTCTCAAAGGGGTATAGCTTGCTTAAAGAGACAGCACAATGGTTCCTGGTCATTCCTTTCTGCTCCCAACAAAAGTCTTTTCTAGATCTGCAAAAATAGGCATTTCAATAACACTTGCCCAAGCCTCCAATAGCAGACACTGCCACAATCCTGCACTCCATAGGAATCTTGCCTTTTTCTTCCAGGACAAGCTAGCTAGCTTGTACAGTGAACTGTGCTAGGTGGGTGTGGTGATTTCCTGTCCCACAGGTAGAAGGCAGCCCAGAATATTAACAACGAAAGAGAATTTTTAGATCACAAAAGGAAATGTTTGTTGCGTGATTTCATGCTGAGGTCAGATGAACTGAAGGTACATTTTACCTCGTTGTCACAGGTATTTCAGACAATCATGAGAAAAAAGTAGGAACCCGATCTTAAACAAGATCTTTCCCCAATCAGAAGGCTGGGTAATGGCTCCATTGCTTTACAAGTTTTATTCCTGAAATTCAGAGAGAATTCCAGGCAAATGAAAAATGTTAAAGAGAGTAGGGTTCATGGAAATTTGAATACATAGAGAATAATGGAGCCAGGAAGAATGTCTTTATGAGCACTGCTGTTAGCCAGCTGTAAGCCATCTTCCTCTGTGGACTGGTGAATAAAATATACAGCTGTGTTACTACATGAACAAGACAGGTAGAATGAACTCACCATTTTAGTAGAAATTGGGCTTATGACAAAGTCTTACAAGCTGTGGTCCAGGTCATCTTAAAAATAGATGTCTACCAATGGAATTTGGAAGAATCCAGTAGATTTCTGCACAGCCTTTTGTCTATAATCAAGTGAAGAATCCAGTAGTTGTTCAATCCATGAGGTTCAATGTTTCACCTGGTTTTCTATATACATCAAAATTCCAAACAAGTCGACTCTAATGCTAATAATGGAATGAACTCGGTAGCCAGAACTTGATACCAGAGCAAAAAGAGAGCTTCTTTCTTCAATATCCTTTCTATTAGGTCAGAGGCAATCATCTAGAAGGTGAGATCTAGGTTAAAGGTGGATTATAGTATTTGTTTGGTTTTTTTGTTTGTTTGTTATTTCTGTTTTTGTTTTGTTTGGTTTGGTGTTTTCAAGATAGGATTTATCTATGTAGACCTGAAACTCATTCTGTAGGCCAGACTGGTCTCAAACTCAAAAAATCCCACTGCCTCAGCCTCTTGAGTGATAATGTTAAAGGTGTGCACTACCACAAAGCAGCTAAAAGTGGAGCTTGCAGGGTGGTGATGGTGTATGCCTTTAAACCCAGGAACTGGATGCAGAGGCAGGTGGACGTCTATGAGTTTGAGTCCAACCTGCTCTACAAGAGCTAGTTCCAAAACAGGGTCCAAAGCTACAGTGAAACCCTGTTGCAAAACACCCAAAAAATGTGGAGCTTACCACCTCAAATGATCCACATGAATGAAGAATTTACCTATTCAAAACCTTTAATTAAATAAAATCCCTCTTAGCTATAATCAATTCTTTGTGTAGACTACTTTAGTAAGTTTTCATGCTTCTTGTCCAGCCCTTTCTGTGCTGGGACTATGCAAGCTTTAAGTTGGTCACTGAACTCAATTTGTACACAATCCAACTTTATTTTTAAGTTTGCATTATAACCCAGAAAAGTAGGAGGGCCCCCTTTACCGGTCTACTTTTTTCTCACTGACCAGTTAAGGTCCAGCCATGAAGCAGTTGCAGGACTTTTCAGCACTTGGAAGCAGAAGCAGGATAGGGTGTGCAATGGAATTCTCAATGGCATTGTGTGTGGCCAGCCTAAGTTACAGAAGACATTGCTTAAAAATAAATAAGTAAACAACAGACTTGATTTAAAAAAATGGAAAGAAACAATGGGGAATAGGAAGAAATAAGAAATTAGAGCAATTATGCATTTAAAGGCAGATCTTTGTGAGTTTGATAACAACCTGCTGTATGGTTTGTGGGCCAGCACAGCCAGATGTACACAGAGAAACCCTGTCTTGAAAAAATCCACCAAGGCCTTGTTGGCAAGAGAAGGGTGATGTACACCTTTAATCCCAACACTCGGCAGGCAGAGACAGATCTCTGTGAGTTGGAGGCCAACCTGGTCTACAAGAGCTAGTTCCAAGCCAGGCTCTAAATCTACCAGAAACCTTGTCTTGAAAAAACCAAAAGAAAAACAAAACAGACAAAAACATAAAACAAAAAGACTTCAAAGTTACAGAAAACGCCTGTCTTGAGTAACTGAAAAAAAAAATAGCAAAACAAACAAGCAATAAGAAATTTTTTTTTTTTTGGTTTTTTGAGACAGTGAATTTCTGCGGCTTTGGAGCCTGTCCTGGAACTAGCTCTTATAGACCAGGCTGGTCTCAAACTCACAGAGATCCGCCTGCCTCTGCCTCCCAAGTGCTGGGATTAAAGGTGTGCGCCACCATTGCCCGGTGAAACAAAAAATCTTTGATTGTGTCCAGGGAAGTTAAAAGTGATCCATCACATCTGGGATGAGCTCAATTCTCGTAAGGGTTTCCAAACAGAAGTAACAATTGTATGTCAGCACAACTTGAGGAGTTTTGAAGCATTCCAGTAAAAGAATGTCCTCACACTAATGCCCATGTGAGCCTGCACATGCATTACTGTCCTCTTTTTTTGAGAAGGAAGAAATCAGGAGTATAAATACGCCTGCCAGTGTGGAATTGGGAAGCAGCATACAGAATTGGCATATGGTTCATATAGGGCTTCTTAGGACCAGGGGGCATCAAAGGAGATTTTGAAGGAGGGAATTTGTTAGATGTTAATCCTCACTCCTGGGAAAGATCAGAGATGGGCTGGATTTCATACTGAAGGATTGGTTACTTTTGTTCAGTTTCTTCCACAGGTCCAAATGATTATGGTAATATTCATAAGCTTTATCAGATTGATTACACACAAAAGTCTTACTCCTGTATGAAGTAAAAAACATTAAAACACTAAATTCACTAATAGAGTTTTATTATAGCATGATTTTTCTCATGGTTTTGAAGAATACATACATTAAATTCATAGAGTTTCTCTGCAGGATGAGTTATTTAATGTATTTACAGATGGTTGTGACAAAGGATTTACCACAGATTCCATTGACAGTTATCTGTCCAGTCTGTGTTCTTTTATGCATTTAAAGATGAATAAGAAGTAAAAAGTCTTCCTTCCACTGATATACATTCATAAAGTTTTCCCACACTGTGTGATCTCTTATAACTTTGAAGAGTACAGTGGTCTTCAAACACCTAACCACACTGACTACATTCATAGGGGTCCTCTCTACTCTGTGACCTTTGTACATTTGAAGATGACTGTGTTTTGCAAAGGCCTTACCAAAATGATTACGATAATAAGGTTTCTCACAAGAATGTGTTTTTTTATGCAATTTAAGAAGACTGAGACTTGTAATGGCCTTACCACATTGATTACATTCATAGTTTTTCTATCTTGTATGTGTTCTATGTAATTGAAGACTCCCATGACGTGCAAAGGCCTTTTTACACTAATAACATTCATAGGGTTTCTTTCTCTCCAGTATGTTTTCTTTTATGCAATTGAAGATGACTGTGACATGCAAAAGCCTTACCACACAAGCTACATTCATAGTGTTTCTCTCCAGTATGTGTTTTTTTATGGAGTTGAAGATTACTCTGAGCTGCAAAGGCCTTACCACACTGATTACATTCATAGGGTTTCTCTCCAGTATGTGTTGTTTTATGCACTTGAACTTGACTATGATGTGCAAAGGCCTTACCACACTGCTTACATTCATAAGGTTTTTCTCTAGTATGTGTTCTTTCATGCTTTTGAAGAGTACTGTTTTCAGCAAAGGCCTTACCACACTGATTACATTCATAGGGTTTTTCTCCAGTATGTTTTCTTTTATGCACTTGAAGAAGACTGTGACATGCAAAGGCCTTGCCACACTGACTACATGCATAGGGTTTCTCTTTAGTATGTGTTCTTTTATGCTTTTGAAGATTTCTCTGAGCTGCAAAGGCCTTACCACACAGATTACATTCATAGGGTTTCTCTCCAGTATGTGTTTTCTTATGCAAATGAAGATGACTGAGTCGCGTAAAGGCCTTACCACACTGATTACATTCATATGGTTTCTCTCCAGTATGTGTTCTTTTATGCCTTTGAAGATGACTGTGCTGGACAAAGGCCTTACCACATTGATTACATCGATAAGGTTTTTCTCCAGTATGTGTTCTTTTATGCACTTGAAGATCACTGTGACGTGCAAAGGTCTTACCACAGTGATTACATTCATAGGGTTTCTCTCCAGTATGTGTTCTTTTATGCAATTGAAGATGACTATGACGTGCAAAGGTCTTACCACAGTGATTACATTCATAGGGTTTCTCTCCAGTATGTGTTCTTTTATGCACTTGAAGATGACTGTGACATGCAAAGGCCTTACCACACTGATTACACTCATAGCGTTTCTCTCCAGTATGTGTTCTTTTATGCCTTTGAAGAGATGCAAAGATGTTACCACACTGATTACATTCATAGCGTTTCTCTCCAGTATGTATTCTTTTAGGCTTTTGAAGTTCAGTTTGAGATGCATAGGCCTTACCACACTGATCGCATTCATAAGGTTTCTCTCCAGTATGTGTGCTGTTATGACTTTGATGAGTTTCATAAAGAACAAAGTCTTTATCACCTTGACTATATTCATAGGGTTTATTTCCAGTGTGTTTTCTTTTAAGCACGTGAATATAACTGTGATAAGAAAAGTCTTCCCTGCACTGCTTAATTTTAGACTGTTTTTCTCCAGTATGTGTTTTTTCATGTCTTAGAAAGTGGGTGTCATCAGAAAAGGCTTGAACACATTGCGTATACTCTGAAAGTTTCTTGTCACCATTTTGGTTTCTTTCAATCCTGCAAGGATAATTGGCACATTTAAAAGCTTTACCACATTCAATACACTGTTGAACCTTATATCTGTATGAATTTATTTTACAACTTGTTCCTATTCTAAATAGAAATTAATTATTAAGCTTTCATAACTCTGTTTACAATCATGTTTGCTTTTTAATTAGGGGACAGTTTGCATCTAGGAAAATAGGTATGATGATAAATTCCTTTTTTTTTTAAGGTTTACCTTCTCACATTTACAAAAATATTTTTATATGATATTATTCATATTTTTGAAGACAACTGAATACACTGAGAGCTTTCCCAACTCTACTGCATTCATAAATTTTACTATACTGTGAATCATATTTCATTTGCTAAGTGAACTAGGACATTCAGAAGGATTTGCACAGACTTAGAATTCATGGGGCGTTTTTATATTAATAATGATTGTAGAAAACCATCAGTATTGTATACTTGAATCAAATTCAACAAGTATACTCTACATGGGAACTACTGCCTATCTTCTTTCTGATTTAAGGAGAAGTATGTTAAATCTTTTCATGTCTCTATGCTCATGAGGTTATATCAAGGGTAGTGTCTGATACACATAGGAAAGGAAGAATAATTCATATACATGAAATTGAGGTATATGGATTTGTGAGGATTTAATAACCATCTATGCACTTAAAGCTGTGCTTATTTACATTGCTGCTTTTATTTAAAAGTTCTAGGAGAAAGTGCAGTCTCATCAGAAGCACATTGTTATCAACTTGCACATGAAAATTACCTTGCATGTCTTCTAGAACATTGCCAATGTTCTTCAGTGTTATGGTCTTCCCCAATGTATCCTAAAATACAGGACCAGAATATATGTTATATCATTTAACAATGTGCAACACTTAGCTTATTACTTAAGTGCACCTAAGAAATATGACTGCTGTATTCACCTCATTCTTCTTTTTAAATCAAATTGCAGAACAACATCCTTAACCATGGAAAAGTTGTTTCCATATTTTGAAACATGAAGCAAATTCATTTTTACCTATAGAAATGAGGTTCTTGTAGGTTTCCAGCATTACATCCTTATAGAGATTCTTCTGGGAAAGATTCAGCAAATCCCACTCTTCCCGGGTGAAGTTGATGTGCACATCATCATAGGTCACTGCCTTCTAAAATACACCACACATGTGTAAAATGGAAAGCACCACAGTAACAAAGATGGAAATTCATACTTCTTTCAGGGTATAGACAGATGATTCTGGTGTTCCTTACTCTTATGCCATGACATAGACAGTCACTATAGAGGGAAATTGAAAAGCAGAGTCAACTCTGTCATAAGAGCAAGGTCTATTGAGAGGAAGAGACAACAGAAAAGATCAGCACTATATAGTATGCATGAGAAAATTGTATGAAGAGTTACAGACCACACAAAAAAAAGTAATATGGACACCCTGGGTATATTGTTCTATTGTGCCTTTAAACACAACACTCAGAAAACAGAGGTGGGTATATTTGTCTCTGAATTGAATGCCAGTCAAGTCTATGCAATCATGTCCAGGACAGGTGGAAGTAAACATTAACACACTGTCTCCATTGTAAAATTCAGGGAAACAAAGAAATGGGATATAAAAAACAGAAAGGCTTTTATTGAAGTTCTTCTAAATAATTTTCCATTCACTCCAGTTCTGTATTCATTTTCCTGATACCGGAAGTGTCATAATTTAAACTATAAGTCTAATAACATTTTGTAGAAAGGAACTTCACGTGTAAAGAAGTTAAAAAGCACAGATGAAAACACTAGAAATATACATGTTGGTCATGAATAATCAACAAAGAGCTGGAGAGAAGGTAGAGTAATTCAGTGTTTTTGCGGGTCTTGAATGGAGGTGGGCACATTTTCCACTACTTACATGGGGATCACAACTTTCCATTGTTCTATGATCAGGAATTCTGAGATCTTTAGATAACCTTGATGACCAGGTACGCAGGTAATGAATATCCATGCAGACATATAAAATAATCATATTGATTAAAAAAATCAAATTAAGCATAACAAACCAGAATAAGTTCATGCACCGGCAATTAACTGACTCAGGCAGTATTAATAATCATAAATACATGGTATCCTGGGAATCAGAGTGATACCCTCTTGCAATTTTTAAAATTCAATATATATGTGAAGCTCAGCACAGCAGCATATACTTGTCATATAAAAAAACCCTATATTCAAGGGCTATAACCCAATAATATAAAAATGTATAGAGCCAGAAATGATGCCCCCCTTTACTTTCAGGAATTTGGAGAGCCACAGTAAGGGCTACTTAGACAAGCAAACAAAGCAATTAAAATAGCATGTTGCCAAACTCCTTAATAGCAACTGTTTCTGCTATATCTCATTTTTACCTATAGAATATAGGTAAGATATAGAATGTAGAGATCAAACCTATAATGATGGCAAAAAAATTTCCATAGAAGTAGGAAGTTGGCTGATTAATGTTAAGCACAAAACAGTAGATACAAGTGTTAGAAAATTAGTTCATGGTATTGAGACTCATTATGTATAATGAGGAATATCATCTAGACAGGCTTCTCCTACTAAATATTCACAGGAAGTTGAAAGAAAGCCACCAAGGAGAGAAACTTGTTCAAATACGTGATCTTTTCTGGGAGGTTGTTCATTCAGTCAAGTTCATTCTGACCCCAGCCACTATTGGTTCATGGTCAACAATGGAAAAATTGCATTTTGTCATTTCTAGGATAGACATGTAATGATCCTCATCTGCAATGGTCCCTACACTGTCCAAATGTGTAATGCCATCTGGCACTCAAGATAATCTGTTCACAGCAACATCTTGTAAAACCTGAAAACACGTTACCTCCTTCTAACATCAATGGTACAAAATCCCATTAACATTCCAAAAGAGAAAAATAAAGACACAGTGAGGGAAGATTCAACCAAGGCAAGACTGAAGTAGAGCAGGACAAACATCAAATCCTGTAGCTCCCTTGTCAGATGGATGGCTTCAGTTTCAAATGACTTAAACGGCCTTGTCCTTGCAACTTCTCCTGCACTTGTCTCTTTGGTAACTTCCCATCACTATAAGTGGCTAGTTCTCCATGGAAGTTGTGTCATACCTTAGGTATTTTAACATCTTTGGGCTCAAAATGGAAACCACTGTGCTGTGAAATCACATTTTTAAATGTGTCATATTTATTTATGCTGTGGAACATTTGTTTTAATGATGCAAAGAATTGCTGCATTGGTTTAGCTCTGTGAAGCTGTGACAGTTTGCCTATCTAAAATAACTGGTTGTTCTAAAACATATTTGAATGACCTGTCACATGACAAGAAAGGACAGGCAGGGCTGCCAGGAAAAGAGAATCAATGGGAGGGAAAATCTGGGAGGAGAAAAGAAAGAAGAGGCAACAGAAAGGAGAAAACAACAGGAGCCTTTAAACCATGGAGTAAGAAATAAAGAGGGGAATACAGAATAAAGATAAAGGACAGGGGGAAATTGTAGAGAACAATTAAGTTAAAAACAACCTGACTTGAAACAAACCATAATCAAGCATTTAAAGAAAAAAAAATAAGCCTCCATGTGTGGAATTTAATTGACAACTGGGTGGCAGGCCCTAAAGGAACAAGAGAGGAAAAGAAACCACACCGCACCCAGCTTCAATCCTCACAGCTTCATGCAATGAACTCTCACTGTCTCCTCACTGGGCTTCTGTCTCTGCCAAACACAGATGCCTGCAATAATGGTAAACTGTAACCATGGGCTAAAAAGCCATGATCTTAAATTTTGATTCTTTCATGTTCCCAAGACCAACACATTGCTGGTGATGCTGAGAAGTAGGGTTTTCTTTAATGCAATGAACACTAATGAGCTTGACCACAGGTGCAGAAGGTTTTGAATGAAGTAGCTTCCTGTGACTATGAATCAATTTGCTCAACCATCCCTAAATTGAAGGTTTCTGTATATGGAGTCTTACCCTTAGGGCACCTTGATAAGCTTCCACTGCACAGCAATGGCTTTTCTGTAATGATAATAAACTCTTTGAAAATTCCTGCCTGTATTAACACATAAATGCCCTTTGAAGCTACATGTTTATTTTCATTTATTTCTGCCCTACCTGGGTACTTTTACTGGACACCTAAAAGAGTCATCAGTGATAACCATTGAACAGCTTCAATATTCCATTAAAGACATTAGCCCATTACATTTTAATTTGGCATTACTAAATTTCTAGAGCATAGGCAGAATAAAAAAAAATTGGAGCTAAAATATCCACAAAAGTCTGGATGGTGGCAACACACACCTTTAACCCCAGGACTGGGGAGGCAGAGGCAGGTGAATCCCTCTGAGTTTGAGGCCAGACTGGTCTACAAGAGCTAGTTCGAGTTGTTCCAGGACAGGTAGGACTGTTACACTGGGAATCCCTGTCTTGGAAAACAAAAAACAAAAAAACAAAACAAAACGAAGAAACAAACAAAAAAAGACAGACAAAAGACTTCAGGTTTGGAATTTTTTTTTTTTGTTTGTTCTTTTTGTTCTTTGAGACAGGGTTTCTCTGTAGCTTTAGAGCCTGTCCTGAAACTAGTTCTTGTAGACAAGGCTGGTCTCGAACTCACAGAGATCCACCTGTCTCTGCCTCCCAAGTGCTGGGATTGAAGGCGTGTGTTACCACTGCCCGGCGTGCTTGGGTTTTTTTAATCAAGTTTATTTTCAAATGAAATCCTATGATCTCAATACCCACTTTCTGCCATTACATTTTCATTTTCCTGGTCTTACTAGAACAGTTAATTATGTTCAAGTTTCTATTTTTTTTTTTTTTTGGTTTTTTGAGACAGGGTTTCTCTGTGGTTTTAGAGCCTATCCTGGAACTAGCTCTGTAGACCAGGCTGGTCTCGAACTCACAGAGATCCGCCTGCCTCTGCCTCCCAAGTGCTGGGATTAAAGGCGTGCGCCACCACCGCCCGGCAAGTTTCTATTTTTTTGTCACATAAAAATCTTGATATCTGCCTCAGTTGGTAGAAAAACCCCTCATGGTCCTGACTTCTTTGCTCATCTTCTCCCTCCTTCTGCCTTTCAACAGGAACTTGGAAGCTCAGTTCATTCCTCTGACGTGGGTCTCTGTCTCTATCTCCATCCATTGTTGGATGAAGATTCCATGGTGATAATCAAGATAATCATCAGCGTGACTGTGGAGCAAGGACTGTTCAGGCACCCTCTCCCCTGCTGTTCAGGCCCTAGCTGGGGACATCCCCATGGACAGCTTTGATCCCCTCTAGAGCCAAGTCTCTTGCCAACTTTAAAATGGATGCTTTAATGTAGCTATCTTCTTCCCTGCTCCTATATCAGCCCTTCCTCCATCTCCACCTTCCACCTCCCACAAGCCAGTCCTTCCCTTCTCCCTTCCCTCTCGGCCCTTTCCCCCAACCTCACTCCCATGCCTGTCCCCTCCCCCATGGTCACAACTTTTGCCCTGCAATCTTGTTTGCTTCCAATTTCCAGTAAGATCTATAAATGTTTTTCTTCAGATTCACCTTGTTATTTGGCTTCTCTAGGCTTGTGAACTATAGGCTTAATGACCATGGTTTATGGCTAGAGTCACAAATGAGTGAGTACATACCATATTCATCTTTTTGCATCTGGGTTATCTCACTCAGGATAGTGTTTTCTATTTCCATCCATTTGCAAGAAAAATTCAAGATGTCCTTGTTTTTTTTTTTTTCCCGCTGAGTCATACTCTAATGCGTATATATTCTATACTTTCTGTTCTACTGTAAGCACACCAATTCTAGTTGGACTGGGTCCAAATGAGCATGTGATCAAACCAGACTCTTTGATTGTGGCTGACAATGGGGGCTGACTGAGAAGCCATTGAAAAAAGCAATGGAACTTATTTTTACCACATGCTCTGGCTTCTTGGGACCCTAGTCTATATGGATGCACAGGTCCCTAGGCCTGGATGTAGGGGGGACGACCTTGGACTTCCCAAAGGGCAGGGTTGCCTGCCCTCTCTCAAGCAGGTTGGAAGAGGGAGGAGAGGGTGTGGAGGAGTTGGAGGGGATAGGGAAGAGGGAAGGAGGTGTAAATAATTAAATGGAAAAATTAAAAAAAAAACTTGATATCTTCCACATTGTGGCAAAAGTCATCATTCCTATATTATACTGACAAACAAAATCAACTTTTGTGTTGTAATTGTTTGTGCTAACCTGCTTTTATGCTATTGTGATTAAATCCTCAAACTGAAAGCATCTCAGGCAGTAAAAGGGATTATTTCATTGATTGTGTCAAATCACACTCAATCATTTTGGAAGTGTAGGAGAAACTGCAAGCTAACAATTGAAGGCAAAACACACTTGCTAAGACTGTTTACAGCCTTTCTCTTTTGCCTAGTCTCTACTTCATGCTCAGAATGCTCCATATCCCAGCACAGGTCCACCTTCTTAGGGGCTTCCTACATCAATCATCAATCAACACCATCTCTCACGGACACAGCAGTTTCTGGCTGTTATGAACAGAGTCAAGCATGTATCCATGTGGTAGGAGGGAAGAGCATGTTTTGGGAATATGCACAAAGTGGGACACCTGGGTTTTGGGGTAGATTGACTCCCAATATTCTGAGGATTGCATATTGATTTCCACAGTGGCTGGACAAGTTTGCACTGCAAGAGCAATGAGTTCCCTTTCACCACATCCTTGGAGCCTTAGCTGTTACTTGTGTTATTAAACTTATTCTTTCTGTCAGGTTTATGATGAAATCTCCCGATGGCTAATGATACTGAACATATTTTTAAATGTGTCTCATCTATTTTAGATTCCTCTACTGAAAATTCTGTTTAGAGGTGTACTGCACCATATTTGAATTATTTGGTTGCTGTCTTGTTGCATGACTATTTTTTATCTTGAGTGAGGCAAACCAGAAGTATATATGCCAACATGGTTTACTCAGTTAAAAGTGGATATTAGTAGTTCAGTAAAGTACAACCATAGTAATCACAGTCAATCACAGTACAAGCCATAGATGCAGAAAGGCTAAGTAACAAGAAAGGCTCTGGGGGACATGCATGGATTTCTTTGTGAAGACAGAATAGAATAGATTTTGTGGGTGCACTGGAGACAGGTGGGGATGGGAACAGGAAAGATCGAGTAAGCAAGGGACAGAGATGAAGAATAGGAAAGAGAGATGACAGGAATAATGGAGCTGTTTGCAGGAGATGTGGAAACAGTATACTGCAAACTTCCAGAACTACAAGAAAGACACTATTGAAGATTGCTACTAGTGAGGAATGCAGAGGCTGAACCAGCCTTGTTCTGTAAATACATACGGCTCCCATTGGTGGGATTGGGTGAGAACTACACTTGTTCTGCTAGCAAGATACACTGGGGGAAAGGTGCCTCAGAGTTTATGAAGGGAACAACCAATGATGGTCTAACTTTTAGTCCAAGCTGTGAGAGGAAGCCAATGTCTGATACTGCAGGATGGCCAGGAACCAGAACTTGATGGCTTCCAGAATTGGGGTAGAACCAAATACAACTAAACAAGAAAAAAGTAATGAACTGAGTCATATCTAAAATCATAGATTGATTCCCAGCACAAATGTCACCAGAGAGAATTCTTCCAGAAGCTGATGATTACACATGCAGAAATCCCTACCCAAACATTACCTTGAGTTTTTGAAATGCTGTGGAAGGAAGGGGTAAAAAATGTCGCATCTGGAGGGGTTGAGGAACCCAGGAAAACCAAAGCTACAGAGTCAACAAGACTCATAGTGTCTCAGACAAAATAAAGTGACAATCATGGAACATGAACAGCTCTGTATCTGCCCTGTGCATGCATGCTTTGGTTGTTAGCTTGGGGTGTTTGTGTGATTACTAACTGTAGAACTCTTGGTGTCTCTTACTCTTGCCAATTTTTGTGACCTTTTCCTTCCTATTAATTTTCTTTGTCCAGTTTTGATAAGGAATTTTACCTAGTTTTCTTGAACCTTTTTATGAAGGGTTTCTTTGATATCCCATGGAGGCTTTCTATTATATGACAGATGAAAAAGGAGAAATGGACCTGGGGAAATGAGGACTGGGGGAAACTGGAAGGAGTGGAGGAAGTGGAAGCTGCAGTCAACATGTGTTGTATGAGAGAATAAATAAAACAGAAGAGATGAAAATGCATTTAGTCTGAGTTCTTTGATCTTCATAATCTTTAATAACCCATATAGCACAAATATCTCAAAAATCGTTTGGATGAAATTCGAGCCAACCTCTTGTCTGACACATCTTGAGATTTCAAGTAAAAAATGAAGGATTTCCAACATGCAATGTCATAGGATAAATTCCCATTCAGGAAAAGGAATATAGTTGTGTTTCATCATCAAATTCAAGCAGAAAATCCTTGCTCATGTGCATATCATCCCAGGCAGAAGAACAGGCAGGCAGTCCACCAGTCTATGAAACTAACACACTCACTGCATTCCCAGACACAATCCCCAACCAACTCTACAGTTACCACAACCTACACATTGGGTGGAAAGTCTCTGCTCAAGTACAGCACACACCACACGAAGAACAAGTAGATAAACTGAAGGAAAAGACCACATGCTGGACCAGAGGCCAGGGCAACCATCAACAATTCATATAGACTTCCTCCATTCTTTCAAAAACCCTCAACACTAAACCAAAAACCCACTCTCCTCATCATGTCTGTTATGTAGCTTCCAACTTCGGTGGAGATCCCTGGCTGAAAGGACAAACCACCTGCCAGAATTCCATGTAGGCCACCAGCCCACAGACCTCCCCAAATCTTCTCTACACCCTCAACACTTTCCCCAAGTTCCCCTTCTTTTCCATTTGCAGTCCTAACCTCCTTAGGCTCATCCTCCATGCTATAATAAGGCTACAAATACCGCAAGAATTTCAGTCCCAAAATTGGTGTAGTGCATGTACCGGCTTTTTGGGAACCTAGTCTGTTTGGATGATACCCTGCTCAGGCTAGATACAGTAGGGAGCGTTGTGGAATTCCCCCATGCAGTGTGCCTGTACCTTACCCTCTCTGAAATTTGAATAGTGGGGTGGGAGGGTATGTGGGGCAATTAGTGGAGGAGAGGGAACAGCAACTTTGATTGGTATGTATAAAGGAAGTAGATAGATTGTTTTCTTATTTTAAAAAAATGAAGTACCAAAAGACCTTAAAAAAAGAACCCCAGTTCAACCCTATGTCACACAGACTAGATTACCAGAGAACAAACGTAAATCAAGGAAGCAAACACCCATCCAACAAAGACAAACTGAGAGATTGGCACTTAAACCACAATCTCAAGCCCAAATTCTTGGACCAAAGGAAAGAACACAATCAACAACAGACAGAGCAATGTGTCACTCCCAGATTCCAGCAATTCTACTGCACCATACCCTGCAAATCAAAATGACTCTGAAATACCATCTCACACTTGTCAGTATGGCTTAGATCAAAAATGTCAATGATTGCTTAGGCTGGAGAGGATGTTGAGAAAGGGGAACACTC
Organism: Microtus oregoni; assembly: GCF_018167655.1. Lineage (NCBI taxonomy): Eukaryota > Metazoa > Chordata > Mammalia > Rodentia > Cricetidae > Microtus > Microtus oregoni. The sequence continues at coordinate 20,962,735 of NW_024543077.1, forward strand.
ATCCATTGCTAGTGGGAATGCAAACTTGTACAACCACTCTGGAAATTATTGCAGTTTCTCAGAAAATTGGGAATCAACCTACCTCAGAGCAACGAAAACAATTCTTGGGCACATACATAAAAGATGCACAACCAAATAATTCTACATGAATATTTGTTCAACTAGGTTCATAACAGCATTGTTAGTAAAAGCCCAAACTTGTATACAACCTAGATGCTCCTCAACCAAAGAACAGATAAAGAACATGTTATATGTAGTAAAGTTCAAAGGTTAAAAGACCAAAATATGTGCAGTATGTGCAGAATATGTTATGTATATGCAGAATTCAAAAACATAATTTTAACTTGATAGAAACTTAAGCACAAAATAAGATAGGAAGTAAGAAGGCTTATTTTAGAATTAGTATTTATAGCACAAATTCTATTTGGTCTTATTCATAAAACCTGGAGTCAGATACTAGGGTGAAAGCTAAAAGATCAGAGAAGCAGAGCAGCCCGCCACTAGTTCTTAGCTCTATGAAATCCTGAGACCAATGTGGGAGTCCACGTATAACTCAGTTTCTATTTAGAGTCCTTTCTGTCTTAAAGAAGTCATATGTGTTCAAGCTTGCCTGCTCTGCTTTTTCCAGTAACCTTGAGAGCTATGAGTAATGTCTGTGTTAGCCCATAGAAAGAACATTTTGCCCAGTTCAAAGAGCACACTTTTTAAGTTAAGATTTGGGCTGGTGTAGACCAGCAATAGCGAGTAATCCTTAGACATTAGAAGCTGCTTAGCTGAATAAGATAATGCACCTCTTTGAACTGTATTCCAAGGGTAGTGCAAAAAAATGGTTACCTGACTTAACTGTTCTTTGTTCTGCCTATTGACTGTATCCAGTATATATACTGGCTGAGAAATAAACTCAGGGCTGGGGCTGTTTGGTATTGTTCTCCAGTCCTCTCAGTCTATCCTATGTTTCTGTATTCATTTCTCTTAATCTAAATTTTTTTCAGTCTCAGAATCCACTCACAGGGAATCGCCAGGAAAATTCCAATGAGTGGGCTTCATGAGTTGGCATCAAATGCTGGGATGTGCAAGGGGGTGGGAGGAACGACAGAAGGACACCGCAGGATGAAGAATTGTACTCAGTAGTCAGTTAAAGGGAGATCTGCAGTGAGTTTTCTCGGGGAGCCATTGCTGTAAACACAAAGGAAAGTAAACAGAGGAGTGTATATAGAAGACAAAAGAGGTTAGCTATGCAGCATGAAAACTGCTGTACAAGTGTAAAATTATTAACTGCTGTGTAAGTGTAAAATAAGGAAAGAAGTAACTTGAATAAGAAGTAACATTTATATAAATGTAAAAAGTAATTATGGGATGAAAAACAGCAAACAGCTGCTTGTACATTGATTTAGGTATATTGTAAAACCCATAGGTGCTAAGGTAGGGCATCAGCAACTTTATATATTTTTGAAATTTAATGAAAGAATTTGTCCTTGGATTTCTGAGCAGGGAATTTTCAATGCAAATATGAGGGGGTATATTGGAGTTAAAATACAGCAATATTATAATGTACATGGTCCAGAGAACAATTCAGTAGGTATTTTCAGCCTCTCAACACTTATTCATGACAGCTTAGATCTTTGTCCTTAAAGTCAGAAATTGCATCCAAAGTGAATTAAAAGTAAAACTAAGTTTCTGTTTCAGTGAAGGAACTGTTTAATGCAAACGCTTTGAAAAGTCAACTGATGATGTCACGTCAGATACTGATGATGAGGTAAAATTTAAAAGAGAGGTTCCTGATAATGAGGTGAAATCAAAAAAAAGGACTTCTAAGTGTCCTGATTCAGATTTCCTTTATTATCTATGAATGTTGAAGAACAGTCATGTAAATGATCTAAGACAGTTGAAAAACAGTCAGAGACTAAGGGGCTGAGGAATCTGATGGACTCTTTAAATAAAAAACTGGAAGCAGTCTAAATTTCTTCCTGGCAAAAAAAAAAAAAAACTCAAGAAGGATTTCAAAAAGGAGTTCATGGAGTGCTCAAGAAAGAGCACTCCCTCGCCTTCCACCAGAGAAGGGACAGATTTAGATTCTCCTGTGGATTATCTATAAAAGAAAGAAAATTTCTTATAATCTCTATGGTCCAAAGCCTGCAAATTTTTAACAGACTTTGAGTATTAGCCCATTAGGTGGAAGTATTAAGAGAGGATCCAAGAAAAAGTCATTCAAGGATGTAATTTATTTCTGTTATAGAACATCAGGATGTTCAAGGAAGTGTTCTGAGAGTTCACACAACTTTACCTTTTATACAACTTAAAGAATTAAAAAATGCTGGTTCTCAATATAGGCCAAAAACTCTATTTATTCAAACAATTTTGTAGACAATTAGCAGTTGAAGCTTTGCCTCCTGTGGATTGGAAAAAAAATGGCTAGAGCTTGTTTGTCTGGAGAAGATTATGTATTGTGGAATCATAATTCCATGAGTATGTCAACTTAGAGCTAATATTAACAAAACACAAAACATGCCTGTCTGGGGATGGAGAGGGCTCAGTGGTTGGGAGCTCTTCCAGAGGACCCAAGTTCAATTTCCAGCACCCAAGGGGCAGCTCAAAACTGTATGAAGATCCAATTGCAGGGGATCAGACACCTTCACACCAATGCACATAAAATAAAGTTAATAAACCAAAAAAATTAACAATGCCTGTTAAGTTTGACATGCGAGCAGGAGAAGATGATTATAAAGATTTAGACAATCAGTTGAAATTTGATGTGGCAGTATATGCTCAACTTAATATTCCATCAAAAAAAGGCCTTGTATAAATTACCTGGCACTGGAAAGAAAACACAAGAATTGTCTAAGATAAAGCAGAAACCTGATGAATTGTTTCAAGATTTTGTTTCTCAATTGATGACAACTGTAGGGAGATACTTAAGAGATTCAGAGACTGAATATTACTTGAAAACAGTATATATGCTGTCCAAGAAATAAACTTGGAGCTGTCTGGTACTGGTCTTCAGTCCTATGGACTTCAGTGGTCTAACCTATGATTGTGTCTTCATTTCTCTTGATCTAAATTTTCCTCAGTCTCAGTGTCCTTTCCCAGGGAACCCTAATTTAATTCTGCTGGACAGACCATATGGGGTATTCTACCAAGCTTAAACAAAATTGATGACAGGTTCTGTATGATGTTGCCCTGAGATAAGGAATTTTGTTGCATATGCCTTCCATAAATTAAGAGATTAGCTGGATACATTCTACACTGTAAGGTACATTGCTTGGCTTTCAATGCAGAGCAAGGACCTTCTCTTTAATGGTGTAAAATCCATGAAAATCCCTTTATCACCACTGCACTGTCATCTGAAATTACCTAATGCTTTTCTTTTTTTTTTCATTCCTTTCTATGTGTTTCTTTTTCACTGTAGACCTAAAGCAGTCAGCAGCAATAACTATTCAACAGAAATAATATTTTTTTTCTAAGAAATCAGACTATTACTTTTTAATTCTGCCTTAACAACCTTCTTGGCACATGGAAATATTAAGAAAGATTTGTGGCCAAAGGATCACAAAAATGATCTGTAGGAAATGTTTAATAAATTCTTCAAGCACCTGTAGTTACTTACCAGATGAATATCACCTAATAGAGCCACAAGGAATGAGGCCAGGCTTGGGCTGGAGGGACCAGAGCTAGATGAGGCTATGAAAGCTGATTGAGAGCAATCAGAATTTTTATATATTTATCAGAATCAGAAGTTATTTGCAATTTCTAGGCTCAATACAGTTGTTGTTCCATGGATGCCATGAAGATTGTAAGCTATACAGGGAATACAAGTTCATTGTCTCAGACCAGTTGCCCTGTAAAGCTTCCTTGACTACTAAGGGATTATAAAGAGAAACACAAATTAGCCTGAATGCCTCTGTGAGTGAGTCCATCAATCTGCCAGGAACTGGAAGTCACACTGTGCCCCAGTAGCCATTGAGTTAACCCGAAAACCCTGAGACACAGACCTCTCAGGACTGACAGGACAAATCACCTCCTTTTTGCCCACTAAAATCCTATGACCTTGACCTCCACTGCCTGCCAGTACAGTTAACACTCCGGGCTTTGAGGTCCTACAAGAACCGTCAGTTATGCACTGTGTAGAGCTTTCCATGACTTTTGGATTTTTTCTATCTAAGGTTTTGATATCTTCAAAATTCTTCCAAAGTCCATATTTCCAAGTCCATTGCAGCAACAAAATCCCTTTTGAGGTACTATTTTTTGTTGCTACTTTCATCTCTGTTGCTGTGATTAAATTACCTAACCAAAAGAAACTCTGGAAATGAACGGGTTTATTTGGTTGTTATGCCTAAGTCAGAGTCCACCACTGTGGAAGTTTAGTATCAAAACTCAAGTTAATCACTGAAGGCAAAACATGCAGAACCATTGTTGCCTAATTTTCTCTTTTGCCTTGTCACTGTCTTGTGCTCAGCTAGCTCTCTTCATCAGCCCAGGCCCACTTGCTTAGAGACACTGCCAACTCAGTGGAAGATCTCCCAACATCAATCGTCAATCAACACAATGTCTTTCAGACAGAAACCAGACATTCTGATCTGAGCACACGGTTAATTGTTTTGCCCTCAGATGAACCTTGGCTTTGTCATGTTGACAGCTGAGGCTAATAAGCACACAGACACAATAATATATTAGAAGGTTTTAGAGAACCAAAGACAATGTATTAGTCTAGTCAATGAGCTAAACAGCAAAGACTCAGACATGAAGATAGCAACAATTAGAAAGCACAGACATGCCAGAAAATGGAAAGGGGTAAGCATCTAAGATCAATAAAAGAAAACTAAAACTGTTGATCCCAGAAACTGTTATAAATTAACAATTAAGGATCAAATAGCATAACCAATTTTCTGAACACAAATTGGTGAAGGTCTATAATTTTCAAGAAAATGAATGATGTAATAAGTTTACAGTTCAAAAAATCAAAAGTATAGATGGCACAATTATAGAAAAAGACAGAAACACAGATCTACAAATATATATTATGGTCCATTAAACAAGAACTACAAGATACTCATCAAAATCAAACTCCTAGAAATCACTGTCATCCTATAGACTCCAGTTGTCTCCTTTACTAATAATAGAAAATGGCTCGGGAGAGAAGGGCTCTTCTAAAAATATCACAGGATTCACTTGAAGTCTTCTGATGTTTTTACTTTATAGAAAATAGTTTTGATTACTAAAACATTTCATTCTCTTATGATAAAAAATTAATGTGTCTTAGGATAACTTCGATAACATTTTGTTACCTATTATTGGTGATTGAATCTAAATCAGCATCACAGTGAGGAAATGAAAACTTTTTAAAAGGAATTTCAAAAGAACAGATTTTTTTTTGAAATATCAGTGTACAAGTAAAGCAACTTGCTATGCTCTGTCTTTATAAGTCCACAAGCACTTTTGGAAAGAAGGTTACTGCTATTTCTTGTGAATGAGAGAGAATGTCTTGCATATATATACAGGTGACATACAAAAAAAAGTGATTGTCAGATCTGCTGGATTGGGAATAGAAGAGATTTATTAACTTCCCAACTTGAGTGTAACTGTATGAACTCAGGTCACCCACAAAAAAGAATATGTGCTGAGCCACTTGCCAAGACACATAAAACCTTTTATCCAATAAGTCAAGTCTATCTAAAATCAAGAAAAAAAATCATAAGTAAATAAAGAAGAAATGATCCTTAGGAATATGATGCATCAAAATAAAGATTTTAGTAGCAAACATTCAAATATGAAGATAGCAACAACTGGAACACACAGATATGCCAGTAAGTGGAAAGAGGCAGGCATCTAAGATAAAAAAAATGAGTCTATCCATAGAAACTGTACCCCCCCAAAAAAAACTTAAGAAACTGATCACATAAGAGACATTCTGAATAAAATTCGTGAAGGTCTACCATTTTATTTTATTTATTTTTTAAAAATATTTATTTATTAAGTATAAAATATTCTGTCTGCATATATGTCTGCAGGCCAGAAGAAGGCACCAGATCTCATTAAAGATGGTTGTGAGCCACCATGTGGTTGCTGGGAATTGAACTCAGGATCTTTGGAAGAGCAGGCAATGCTCTTAACCACTGAGCCATCTCGCCAGCCCCAGGTCTACCATTTTAAAGAAAATGAATAATATAGTTAAATTGAAGTCATACATTACAGAAGAAACAAATTCATATAAAATGACTTCTTTTTTTCCACAAATGCACATCAATCAAGAATGTGTACAAAATTAGTGAAAGAATAATAGGGTTGGAGAGAAACAAAGAACCAAAGTAGTGAAATATTGTCAAGTTTAAATCAAAAGATGAAAGAAAACTTAGGTAAGGAAAAATGTGAACTTGACCAATGTTACCCAGTTGCCTTTGATAATAAGTGAACAGAAATTAAATAATCACAAAATTCACAACTTTCACAAAGTTTTTTCAAAGTGATCCTTAAACTGTTATTTCTGACTCCCCAAGTTACTGATGTCTTCCAAAGAAAAGAAGCCTCATGATATAGATACTATCTTTCAAATGGAGGAGATTTCTTTCAATGCAGTCCCACTGATAACCAATCCCAAAACAAGCATAAAATTAGTTAAAATTTGTATCCTGCTACATGGAATATGGCAGGAGATGTGGATTGTACTGTATCTACCTCTCTAAAACAATGCACACCTGAGAAGTCTCTGCACATCAGAAATTCCTTTTGTCCCCTGGAACTAAGCTTCACTGTATTGCTTCATTGTGGCTAGTAGCAACATCATGTTAAAAGCCTTCTAAACATGTATTGCTGTAAGAAGTTTGATATCATCATTTTCCTACCAGGTACCAAAATATTTAAAACCTTTATAACAAAACCTGAAATTAGAATTAGATATTCAAAACTTCTGGAATCTAGACATTCAGTTTTCTAATCTCCCTTCCCACCACACAACAAAACAGTGCCCATGTGGATACTCTGGAGAGTGATACAACCTGCATCATATTCTTCATTTCCAGGGCTCCAGAGTCTCCCTTTACCCTGTAAATCTCTACAAAAGGAGGCTCAGAGAACAAGGGCTCCTGCCAACATGAACCACATGGACCAACATGACTACAGTCTGTCTCGTGGTCCATCTAAGTCACAGCAGAAATGACAGTTCAACAGGCCTGCTCTGAACACCTTCCACTCAGCATGAGATAGCTTTTAGTCTTTCTACAACAGAAGCAGAAGAAAAACATGGAAAGAACCCACTAACCTGTCACTAATACTCCTGATTGCTAACCCTTCCCAGAATCCTTAATTGGCTAGGGTTACCTAGCTGGGCCTCACAGTATTAGCAGCTCCTCTATAGGAGGATCAGAGATTAAACAACTCAGACAACACAGTTTTTTCAGTTCTGCCCTCCCAGCCCAGCAGACAGTTCCCTAGTTCATTTTGTATTTTAACACATTATAAAGAGGATGTATCTCCGAGAGCACATCCTCTTCCTCATCCAAAGCACAGGGTCCTCTGTGTGCACATTGCATTGCACACTCACTTCCCAGTGCAGCCATCCCATTGCCTCAGAGATGGGAAATCCTGCAGACAAACACAGGTCACATTCATCAAGTAACTACTGTTACTGTGTAACTGTTGTTAAACAAAAAGAGCAGGAATTAGAAAATAATTGGGGTCATGTTAGGGCTTGGATGGAGCAAAGAGAATGTGAATATGATACAGGTTTAATCTCAAAACTCATTTTGAAAATTTGACACAGACTTTATGGCCATGTGCTCCACAGACTAGGGATTTCTATTAGAGCACATTAAAAATGTCTTACATATTTTCTCTAAATATGAACATATTAATCCAGAAAAGTAACAGTTTTGTTCAGCAGGACCAAAACCTTTTACCCAGATCTTCTATTTTGGATGAACTACTATAAATATACCAATTAGATTTAAAGATATAATCTGTAACTTAGACAGATTCTGGATTGTCATTGTCTGTGCATGGCAAACAATGGTCAATCAGGATAATCACACCGCATCTACAATGGACTGCCTGATTCCACATAGGTAATCTCAACTACTGTTGAAGGAGGAAAGCTCTCACCCTCCATCCATCCTCTCCCTTTCTGCACTGTATCTCCACAGCTTCACAGTCAGTCAATGAGCTCAATCCTTGCACAGGCCCCTCTTCTTCTTAGTCCCCAATAAAATCCAGAAAGATCAGCAGACACTCATTAATGTTCTATTTTTCTTTCTCCAGGCCAAACCTGGAAGAAGTTGCAGGTTTGTTTTCCCAGCACTGGGCAGCAGAGGCAGGATTAGGTGTTCAAAATGATGCTCAGTCACGTAGCATGAGGCAAGCCTAAACTATAGGAGACATTGTTCTACACAGAAATCAATAATCAACATCACTTGAGACATATGAAATGAAACTAGTAATGACTTAGAACACTGGAGAACAGAAGCAAAATAGATAAGAGCAGCAATACACTTAAATATTTAAAAATGATTCCAATAAGTGATTTCTAAAGTGATAAGAAATACTACACTTTTAAGATTAAATGAAACTTTGCTATATTGACTTTGAAAAAGAGTAGGCCCTTCCCTATGAGAGAGGACATTATTAATAAGAGATAGATTGATGTTGCCCATATGCATATGTTGGCTGCTGAGATCTAAAAGCTGACAAGTAGAGTTACAGTCAATGGCCTGTTTTCCAAATCTCTGAGCAAACACAACTGTGTCAAGCCAGATCATTCATATCTTAATAGGATTGTTTCCTAATTGCAACTTCAATGCTCATTGCCTCATGATAACCTTCCCAAAGTGTTCAACACTCACCATCTGGTCTGTAATCATTAACATGGCATTAATTAAAATAAACCATACTGGGAAATTACAAAATCACTTCCCCTACCACAGTTTGGCCCTTTTTTCATAATGGCGGCACCAATACCTGATTGCCTATGCTGTGTCCCCTGCACGGTACACAATAATCTAGTCCTCCTATTGTGGTCTGAAGACAGAAGCGATGTTCCATATGCAAATCCTTTTCATATGGCTCCATTGGATAGTCAACTACATGACTCAAAAGCATAATTTTAAAGCTGTGAGGTGGCAACATCTATTTATTTAAGAATTTTGAAACTATAATATGGAGGACAGCAAGGTCATTGCCCTGGTCAGGAACAGACCAAGGCCAGCTGAGTCAATATAACAGAAGTGGTCTCAGAAACAATTTTTCTTTTTCTTTCTTTTTTTTTTTTTTTGGTTTTTCGAGACAGGGTTTCTCTGTGGTTTTGGAGCCTGTCCTGGAACTAGCTCTTGTAGACCAGGCTGGTTTGGAACTCACAGAGATCCGCCTGCCTCTGCCTCCTGAGTGCTGGGATTAAAGGTGTGCGACACCACCGCCCAGCTCAGAAACAATTTTTCTAACAAGATGGAAATGCAGCTGTTCTAAAACTGATATGCCTTCCTATTGAAAAACCACTTAACTAAGGAAATTAATAAAGAAAAATCTGTTTAATGATGGCATGCATCCATCTCTGGCTAATGCTCAAAGAGGAGCCAGCTAAGACAGATTTTGAGTTCCACATATGCCGTTATTGCTAAATGTCCTTTAGGTTCAGGCTCCAGGTTACACTTTGAAGAACTGAAATAAAAACAGACAACTTGCCAGACTAGACAATTAGGCAGATGGGAAAGTTACACATCAAAGATATTCTCAGAAAACCAAAAAAAAAAAAAAAAAAAAAAAAAAAGATATTCTCAGAATGATTTTTTAAGTACAAGGTTGACCAGAAGTAGCAGGGCATTCTTCAATGACAGGGTCCTGACGTGAAGGTCACGGGGGATGAGTAAGACAGGAGAAGTAAATTGTAAAAAGGATAGGAGCTAGAGTAAGATGGTCTTGGAGAAGATATGTCCTATGCTTTCTAAGCTTCTTAAGTAAAATAGCCTCTTGCCAGGCAGTGCAGGCACACGCCTTTAGTCCCCAGACTCAGGAAGCAGAGCCAAGTAATTTCTGTGAGTTTGAAGCAAGCCTGGTCTAGAGACTGAGTTCTCGAATAGTCTAAACAGTCTAGGATAGTCAGGTCAGTCCTACAGAGAAACTCTGTTGAAAAGAAAACAAAACAAAACAAAAAAATAGAGACAGAAGAAAAGCATATTGTATCTTGTATTCTTCCAGGGGGAAATGGAAGGAAATAGGAGAATTATCAGAAGTCAGTAAAAACAATCACACAAATTTAGGAGGAAGCTAGTCAAACAATTCTACACAAGGAAAACACAGAGTGGCCTTGGGGCAGACAACCATAGCTCAATATGGGGGGAAGATTTAGCTCCCCGACCATTACAGCTCTTTCAAACATATTCCTGGTTTTGAGAAGGAGCTGTGTGGTATTATCAATACATTGGCCCCTTAGGAAATGCTCCCAAGAATGTTCTTTCACCCTGCCTGAGGCTTTAATTGACGAGATGAGATGGGAACCAGTGCTTTGGGGCCAAGACTCAGAACCCAAGCAGGGGAAGAGTTTGACCCCCAGGGACCTGGAGAAAGGGTTTTTATAGGAAGAAACCACAGCCTGAGGATCTGAAAGGAGCAGGGAGGGTGTCACAAGGGGAAAACTCCCTGCCCTCAAGATCACTCAAGGTCATAATCAGCTAGTTCCTAAAATCACAAGGGGGAAACTCCCTGTTTCTCAAGATTATTCTCTAGATTACAATCTAACTTTATCTTCAGCTAGTTTTGGAAACACAGTCACTGAACTGGCTAATCCTAGATTTTTTTATTCTTCTCTTCCTGCTTGGATTTTTGGCTATTTTCTTGCTGCTGGGGAGGTCTGGATTTATCCAGTCTTTCAGTTCTTTCTCCCTGTATGAGATCCTAAATGAAAGCCTCGATTGATCACATCAGTTCTTACCACAACCCTATTTTACTTTTCAAATATTTGTCACCTGATGCCATATTGCCCATCTGACAAAATATGATTTTCTCAAAAAAAAAAAAAAAAACAGGAACTTTAAGGCACACCAGGCCTTAAGGTTGTTTGTGACCCTGTAATGCCTCCTTGAGTAGCTTGTTAGAGAACTCTTTTGATATGCAGAAGAGCCTAGCAACTGGTTTTAAATCAGTGATGACTTCTTTGTAATGGTTTGGAGGCAAAAATCTTCACAACACTGGTGAACAATGCAAACCAAGCATCCTAATCTCTACCAGTACTGATTAGCATATACTTAAATTTTGGGTGTTTTAGACACACCCGTCCCTCAGCTAAATTCTACTTTGTGAGACTTACCTATTTCCCAAGCATTGGTAAATACTCTATATATCACCAATTCTACTCTTCCACATTACAGCATAGCAGTGGAGTGCTACCCCAAACACGAGAAGGCTTTGATAACCTCCACAAATTTAGAATTAATAATGACTATATGTGAAGGTTAAATGAAAAGGACTGAATGTCAGGAAGAAACTGGAGAAACTAGGCCTCTCTGAGTTTGTTAACCTGTTTCCATGAATGTATCAAGTCTGCAGAAATTGACTAGAAAGATGTTTGTACACACAGCTCCCTGCTCCCAACTCTCTAAACAAACCAAGCCCACAAAGCAGATTTATTCAGAGGCCTGCGTACAGGTCTACATTTTAGCAAGGACCGCATGGGGCTTCACAAAACAGAGGTTCTCAGGCAGGTTCCCACCCACATCCAGGGAGAATGCACCACAATGTCTCCCACACCTCACCCTCTGCTCCTCCTGATCTGGAGCCTGCATTCCCTCGCTCACCATATTGTTGCTTCCCAGCTCGCCAAATCTCCGCAGAGCAGCAAATGCACCACATCACAGGAAACTGCTAGCGCCAGCTGCTGTGGAAAGCCTAAGGTGGAGGTGGGTCACAGAAAGACCCCTGCACCACTTCTGACTGACAGGTAAACTGGAGGGTCTGGTTGGTTACTGAGGCCTGAGTGGCACCTCCCAAAAGGCTATTGTGTGCTTAAAGGGACAGCACAAGGGTTTCTGACCATTCTTTTCTGCCCCCCATAAAAGATCTTTTCTAGATCTGCCAAGATAGGCATTTCAATAGCACTTATGCCTGTCTCCAGTAGCAGACACTGTCACAGTCTTGCACTCTATAGGAACTTTGTCTTTTTCCTCCAGAACACAATGTGATTAGCTAGCTTGTACACAATCTTAGGTGGGCGCAGTGATTTCCTGTCCTACATTTAGAAGGCAGCCCAGAATATTAACAACAAAAGAGAGTTTAAAGATCACAAAAAGAAATGTTTGTTGTGTGATTTCATGCCAAGGTCAGATGAACTGAACGTACATTTTACCAGGTTGTCACAGGGATTCCAGATCCAGACAACCGTGAGAAAAAAAGCAGGAATCGGATCTCAAAAAAGATCTTTCTTTCACTAGAAGGCTGGGTGATGGCTGCATGGTTTTTGAGCTTTATTCCTGAAATTCATAACAAATTCTAGAAAAAAATAATAAAGAGAATAGTGTTTGTGGAAATTTGAATACATAGAGAATAATGGAGCCAGGAAGAATGTCTTTATGAGCACTGCTGTTATCCAGCACATTCCTCCATGGACTGGTGAATAAAAACATGCAGCTGCATTATTCAAGATTCTCTACATGAGCAGGACGGGTAGAATGAATCTCACCATTTTAGTAGAAAGTGGGCTTATTAGAAAGTCTCACAAGTGGTAGTCCAGATAGTCTTAAAAATATCTGTCTACCAATGGAAATTGGAAGAATCCAGAAGATTGTTTCACAGCCTTTGGTCTAAGATCAAGTGAAGAACCCAGTAGTTGTTCAGTCCATGAGGCTCAATGACTCAGCTGGTTTTCAGTATACATCAAAATTCCAAAGAAGTTGGCTCTAATGCTGGTAATGGAATGAACTGGATTGCCAGAGCTTGATATCAGATCAAAGAGAGAGCTTCGTTCTTTAATATCTTTTCTGTATGTCATCTGCTACCAGAAGGTAAGATCTAGATTAAAAGTGGATCATAGTCTTTGTTTTGTTTTATTTGTTTGCTTTTTCTGTTTCTGTTTTGTTTTCCTTGGTCTTTTTAAGACAAATGTGTCTGTGTAGCCCTTAAACTCATTCTGTAGGTCAGACTGGTCTCAAGCTCAGAAAATTCCACTGCCTCAGCCTCCTGAGTGTAAGTGTTAAAGGTGTGCACTGCCACCAAGTAGCTAAAAGTGGAGCATGCTGGGAGGTGATGGTGCATGCATTTAATCCCAGCAGTTGGGTAAAAAGGCAGGCAGATCTCTTAGAGTTCAAGGCCAACTAACTCTACAAGAGTTAGTTCCAAAACAGGCTCCAAAGCTATAGTGAAACCCTGTCTCAAAACCAAAAACCAAAAAAAAAGCATCTCCACCATCCCCACATATTTCTCTCTCTTGCATAGCTATTGACTTATAAGCTTCATATTATATTAATCAGGTGTTTCAGGGAGGCAAATTAACATAGCATTATAGACTTAAACATACAAAGAAAAAGAACACATGTCTTCATCATTGAACAAATATTCCACATCATAAATGCTTGTAACACATCTAAAAATTAGAAGAAGAATTACAGCTCAAAATCACAGAAAATATATTCGACAAAATTATAGAAGAAAACTTTCCCAACCTGAAGAAGGATATTCTTATGAAGGTACAAGAAGCATACAGAACACCAAATACAGTGGATCAAAAAAAAATATCCCCTCGTCATATAATAATGAAAAAAAACCATACAGAATAAAGAAAGAATATTAAGAGCTGCAAAGGAAAAAGGTCAAGTAACATATAAAGGGAAACCTATCAGAATTACACCTGACTTCTCTATGGAAACCATGAAAGACAGAAGGTCTTGGATAGATGTGCTGCATACACTAAGAGATTATGGATGCAAGCCCAGACTACTATAGCCAGGAAAGCTTACATTCACCATCGATGGAGAAAACAAGGTATTCCAGGACAAAAAACAGATTTAAACAATATGTAGCCACAAACCCAGCCTTACAGAAAATACTAGAAGGAAGAGCACAAACTATGGAAGCCAACAACACCCATAATAACACAAGCATCTGACAACCCTCCACCAGCACAACTCAAAGAAGGGAAACACACAAACACTACCACCAGAAAAAAATAATGAGAGTTAACAACCACTGGTCATTAATATCACTTAATACCAAGGACTCAATTTACCTATAAAAAGGTACAGGTTAAGAGAATGGATATGAAAGCAGGTTCCAACGTTCTGCTGTTTACAAGAAACACACCTCAACCTCAAAGACAGACACTACCTCAGAGTAAAGGTTTGGGAAAAAGTTTTTCAATAAAATGGACCAAAGAAACAAGTGGGTGTGGCTATAGTAATATCTAACAAAATTGAGTTCAAACTGAAATCAATTTGAAGAGATGGAGATGGACACTTTATACTCCTAACAGGAACAATATATCAGGAGGAAATCTCAATCCTGAATATGTACGCCCCTAATATAAAAGCATCCACATATGTAAAGAAAACATTACTAGAACTCAAAGCATACATCAAACCCCACACTCTAATACTGGGAGATTTCAAAACTCCTCTCTTACCAATGGACAGGTCAAGCAGACAGAAACTTAACAGAGAAATAAGAGAAGTAACAGGTGTAATGAACCAAATGGACTTAACAGACATCTATAGAACATTCCACCCAGAGAAGAATATACCTTCTTTTCAGCATCTCATGGAACCTTCTCAAAAATTGATCAGAGCAAACATCCATAGATACAAAAAAAAATTGTAGTAATCACCTGTGTACTATCAGATCATAATTATTTCTTTTGAGACAGGTTCTTGGTATGTAAACTAGCCTGATCTGAAAGGAAAATCCTCCTGTCTCCATATTCAGTGTATTGGGATTATAGGTGGGGAACAATGTGCCCAGATGAAATCTGTCTCATTTGTCAAGCTCTGATATATTATAAAGCCCCCAGCCTTGAGCTGGTGAGATCGCTGAGAGGATAATATCACACTGTCAAAAGGATGATCTGCCTGCATGCATGCCTACAGGAGAGAAGAGGGCACCAGATCACATTTTACGTGGTTGTAAGCTACCATGTGGTTGCTGGGAAATGAACTCACAACCTCTGGAAGAGCAGCCAGTGTTCTTAACCACTTAACCATCTTTCCATCCCTAATAATGCACTTCTAAAATTAAATGAAACTTTTCTATATTGACTTTGAAAAAAGAGTAGACCCTTCCCAGAAAGAGGGGATGTTATTAATAAGAGATAGGTTGATGTTGCCCATGTGCGTATGTTGGCTGCTGAGATCTGAACCTGACACATAGAGTTACAGTCAATGGCCTGTTTCTCAAGTCTCTGAGCTGACATAACTGTGTCAAGCAAGATCAACCATATCTGCATAGGATAGTTGCATAATTGCTAATTCAATGATTTTTGGCTCAAGATAACCTTTCCAATCTGCACAATCACACAATCTGGTCTGTGTTCATTTACTTGACATTAATCAAAACATGCAGGGAAAATACAAAATCATTCCCCCTAACACAATCAGGCAATTTTTCATAATGGTGGCTCCAACAACTGATTGCCAATGCTGTTTCACCTAAAGAGTATACAATAATATATTCCTCCTATTCTGGTTTGAAGGCAGAAAGAATGCTCCATATGAAAATCCTTTTCCTGTGACTGCATTGAATAGTCAACTACATGACTCAAATATATAATGTTAAAACTGTGAGGTGCTCTAATCATTTCAGAATTTTGAAGGTGAAATATAGCGGACACTGAAAACCAACAGAGAGGGATGAAGGCCATATGATTCTACCTAGGAGAAGTTGTCTCAGAAACAACTTTTCTAACAAAAGGGAAATGCAACTGTTCTAGAATTAATATGCCTTTCCATTGGTAAATCACTTCACACATTTAGGAGATTAATACAGAAATATCTCCTTAATGGTGGTATGCATTAATCTCTGACTAATGCTCATAGAGGAGGCATCTTAGACAGATTTTGCATTCAATATATGCTATTATGCTTAAGTGTCCTTTAGGCTCATGATCCAGATTATATATTGAACAATTGAAATAGAAACAGGCAAATTGCCATTCTGGACATTTAGGCAGATGGCAGAGTTACACAGCAAAGATATTCCCAGAATATTTTCTTAAGTATACCAGTGAGCTGAGAACAGCATGTCATTCTTCACTGACAGGGTTTTAATGAGAAGATCACAGTGGATGAGAAAGACAGGGCAAGTAAAAGTTAAAAGGAAATGGTGGGGAGGTATTGTAGAAGATACATCCCACCTCTAGTAAGCTTCTTAAGAAACATAGTATCTTGCTTGGTGTTGCTGGCTCCCACATTTAATCTCAATACTCAGGGTGAAGAACCATGTGGTTGTCAGTGAGTTTAAGGCCAGCCTGTTATACAGAGAGAGTTCCATGATAGTCAGGACTATCCTAGAGAAAACATATCTCAAAAAATGAAACAGATAAAGAAGAAGAAGAAGAAGAAGAAGAAGAAGAAGAAGAAGAAGAAGAAGAAGAAGAAGAAAAAGAAAAACAAGAAGAAGAAAAAAGAAGAAGAAGAAGAAAAACAAGAAGAAGAAAAAAGAAGAAGAAGAAGAAGAAGAAGAAGAAGAAGAAGAAGAGGAGGAGGAGGAGGAGGAGGAAAAGGAAAAGAAAATTAAGAAGAAGAAGAAGAAGAAGAAGAAAAACAAGAAGAAGAAGGAAGAAGAAGAAGAAGAAGAGGAGGAGGAGGAGGAAAAGGAAAAGAAAATTAAGAAGAAGAAGAAGAAGAAGAAGAAGAAGAAGAAGAAGAAGGAAAGAAAGAAAGGAAGAAAGAAAATATTACCATTTTGCATACTACTTCCAAGAAAAAAAAATGGAAGAATTGTATGAATTATATGAAGTCAGTAGAAACTATCACACAATGAGACAAGTTTAGGAGGAGTCTAGTCCAACAACTCTACACAAGAGGTACACAGGGTATTCCGAAATATTTACTAAGTGCATAGTTGCCTTGAGCTGATAACCATAGCTCCATATAGGGGGAAGAACTGTTTTCTAAAGATCTGAAGCAAATCCTCCACAAAGGCCTTGACACCAGGTCATTACCAGCTCTCCAAAGTATATTCCTAGTTTTACTGAAGGAGCTCAGTTTTATTATCAATACATCAGGTCCTTCCTGAAACTCACAAGGCTTATGTCCCAAATTATACTACGTCTCCCAAGATTATACCTCTTCCCTGCCTGAGGTTCTAAATAAAATTTTTGATTGGTCAGGCCAGTCCTTCACACAACAGTGTTTTACATTTCAAACACATGTCACCTGCTGTCATATTCTCCATCTGGCAGAACTATGTTTTTCTCTAAAAGAAAACTGGAATTTTACGGCTATTCGGCCTTAAGATTGGTTGTGACCCTGTAATGCCTCATTGAACAGCTTATTAGAGTTTTGTTCTTTAATATGGGGATGGGCAAAGTGACTGGTTTTTTTTCCATTTTTTTTAATGAGAAAAGGAGAAAAAAAACAAGTTTCCACCTCCTCCCAGCCTCCCACTTCCCTCCCCTTCCTCCCACCCTTCTCCCCCTCCTCCCACCCTTCTCCCCCTCCCCCCACTCCTCTCCCCCTCCCTCTCCAGTCCAAAGAGCAGTCAGGGTTCCCTGCCCTGTGGTAAGTCCTAGGTCCTCCCCTCTCCGTCCATTCCTACGAAGGTGAACATCCAAACTGGCTAGGCTCCCACAAAGCCAGCACATTACATAGGTGCAAAACCCCGTGCCATTGTCCTTGGCTTCTCATCAGCCCTCATTGTTTGCCATGCTCAGAGAGTCCAGTTTTATCCCATGCTTTTTCACTCACTGTCCAGCTGGCCTTGGTGAGCTCCCAATAGATCAGCTCCACTGTCTCAGTGGGTGGGTGCACCCCTCGTGGTCCCGACTTCTTTGCTCATGTTCTCCCTCCTTCTGCTCCTCATTGGGACCTTGGGAGCTCAGTCCAGTGCTCCAGTGTGGGTCTCTGTCTCTATCTCCATCCATCACCAGATGAAGGTTCTATGATGATACGCAAGATATTCGTCATTATTGCTATAGGATAGGGTCATTTCAGGTTCCCTATCCTCAGCTGCCCAAGGAACTAACTGGGGACCTCGGCTTGGGCATCTGGGAGCCACTCTAGGTTCAAGTCTCTTGCCAACTCTAACGTGGCTCCTTTAACTAAGAATTGTGCTTCCGTGCTCACCTATCTAACCTTCCTTTATCACAATCCTCCTTTTTCCCCAAGTTCCCCCCATTCTCCCCTTCTCCCTTTTCTCTCCCTATCTCCCCTTACCCCCATCCCACCCCACCCCCAAGGTCTCAATTTTCTCCCCAGCAATTTTGTCTACTTCCCATAGCCAAGAGGACAACTATATGTTTTTTCTTTGGTTCACCTTCTTACTTAGCTTCTTTGGGATCACCAATTGTAGACTCCGTGACCCTTGTTTATGGGTAGAAAACAAGTATGAGTGAGTACATCCCATATTCATCTTTTTGGGTCTGGGTTACCTCACTCAGGATAGTGTTTTCTATTTCCATCCATTTGCATGCAACATTTGAGAAGTCATTGTTTTTTACCGCAGCGTAGTACTCTAATGTGTAGATATTCCACACTTTCTTCATCCATTCTTCCATTGAAGGGCATCTGGGTTGTTTCCAGGTTCTGGCTATTGCAAATAATACTGCTATGAACATAGTTGAACAAATGCTCTTGTCATATGATAGGGCATCTCTTGGGTATATTCCCAGGAGTGGTATTGCTGGGTCCAGGGGTAGGTTGATCCCGAATTTCCTGAGATATCGAAACACCGATTTCCAAAGTGGTTGTACAAGATTGCATTCCCAACAGCAATGGATGAGTGTACCCCTTCCTCCACAGCCTCTCCAGCAAGGCTATCATTGGAGTTTTTTATTTTAGCCATTCTGACAGGTGTAAGATGATATCTCAAAGTTGTTTTGATTTGCATTTCCCTGATCGCTAAGGAGGTTGAGCATGACCTTAACTGTCTTTTGACCATTTGAACTTCCTCTGCTGAGAATTCTTTATTCAGTTCAGTGCCCCATTTTTTTAATTGGGTTAATTAGCATTTTAAAGTCTAGTTTCCTGAGTTCTCTATATATTATGGAGATCAGACCTTTGTCTGTTGCGGGGTTGGTGAAGATCTTCTCCCAGTCAATAGGTTGCCTTTGTGTCTTGGTGACAGTGTCCTTTGTTTTACAGAATCTTCTCAGTTTTAGTAGGTGCCATTTATTCAATGTTGCCCTTAAAGTCTGTGCTGTTGGGGTTACACATAGGAAGCGATCTCCTGTGTCCATGTGTTGTAGGGTATTTCCCACTTTCTCTTCTATCATTTTCAGTGTGTTCGGGCTGATATTGAGGTCGTTAATCCATTTGGACTTGAGTTTTGTGCACGATGATAGATATGGGTCTATTTTCATTCTTCTACAGGTTGACATCCAGTTGTGCCAGCACCATTTGTTGAAGATGCTTTCTTTCTTCCGTTGTATACTTTTGGCTCCTTTATCAAAAATGAGGTGTTCATAGGTTTGTGGGTCAAAATTCGGGTCTTCTATACAATTCCATTGGTCGACTTCTCTGTTTTTATGCCAGTACCACACTGGTTTCATCACTGTAGCTCTGTAATAGAGTTTGAAGTCAGGGATGGTAATGCCTCCAGACAATCCTTTATTGTATAGGATTGTTTTGGCTATCCTGGGTTTTTTGTTTTTCCATATAAAGTTGATTATTGTCCTCTCCAGATCTGTGAAGAATTTTGAAGGGACCTTGATGGGGATTGCATTGAATCTATAAATTGCCTTTGGTAGTGAAAGACCCCCACAGTATAGACAAACAGCTAAGCAGCAGCAATGCCAGGCTTAAACTTTGGAGCAACACAAATAACATTAGAGCAGGGAAGTTCGACTTGAGAACAAGGACGGAGAAGCCAGGCAAGATATCTGCGGTCAGCCGGTCAGCCATCTGGCCCCAAGCGATAAGGAGCCAAACTAGAAACAGGAAAAATGAAAGACCCTCTGGACACCTCCCCCCCAGAACCCGCAGCTGGCCTGCTCCCATGAGAACATCCTGTTCGCTTAAGACCCTCAGGACCCTCTCAGGACCTGCAGCTAGCCGGCTCTCATGAGAACATCCCGTTTGCTTAGGGAAACAGGATGCCTATAGTCAGCACATGTGCCCAACTTAGAATATCAGCAATTCACAAAAGAAACAATTCCCCCTATGAAAGATCCCAGCTTAGCTGCTGTAACGTCATTTCACAAGGCTTTTGACGAACAAATGTAAGTGCAGAGTGAGGTCAGGGTCCCTGGCTGTAAAGCAGGATATCTGTTCCCATACATCTGTGCTGTAAAAGGAAAGAAAGAACAAAAGGGAAACAGGATATCTGTTCCCATACATCTGTGCTGGGAAAGGAAAAACCACCTGTGCCCCTTGCCCCATTCCAACTGACCACTAACAATGCATTTGCTTCTGTAATCTGCTTCTGCTGCCCTCTTTCCTATAAAAAGACCTTCCCCCAGTCTGCAGGGGCACTTTGTCTTTCGAGAGACTAAGTCGCCCCAGGTACCTGTGTACTGAATAAAGCCTCTTGCTGTTTGCATCCGAAGAGTGATCTCGCTGTTCCTTGGGAGGGTCTCCTTAGCCTGAAAGACTGCCCACCACTGGGGTCTTTCATTTGGAGGTCCCACCGAGATCTGGAGACCCCTGCCCAGGGACCACCGACTCACCACCGGGAGGTAAGCTGGCCAGCACAATTGTCTTCTGTCTTCTGTCTTTTATGTCTGCGCCTGCGACTGTACTGGCTAGCTAACCAGATTTGTATTTGGCGGATCCGTGGAGGAGCTGACGGGCTCGTACTCCTGACCGCAGCCCTGGGAGACGTCCCAGTGGTGTTTGGGGCCCGACTCATGGCCCATTTGTAGTCTATGAGTTGCGCGGAACTGGGACTGTTGGGGGCTTCCCCACTCTCTGAGGGATACGTGACTCTTTTGGGAGACGAGGAGCCCGGGTCCTCAGAGTCTCCATCTGAACTCTTGCTTTCGGTTTTACGCCGAAACCGCGCTGCGCGTTTCTGTGTCTGTCTAAGTTGTATTTTGTTTGTTTGTCTAATCGTTACTGTCACCTCGGTTGAGAGAATGGGCCAATCTGTAACCAACCCTCTAAGCCTGACTTTACAGCACTGGCGTGACGTCCAAGACATTGCAAATAACCAGTCAGTGGACGTCCGGAAGAGACGCTGGGTAACTGTCTGTTCCTCGGAATGGCCCACGTTCAATGTGGGCTGGCCAAGGGGTGGTACTTTTGACATCAATGTTATCTTACAGGTAAAGGCTAAGGTGATGGATCCTGGCCATCACGGGCATCCAGACCAGGTCGCGTATATCGTGGTCTGGGAGGCGATGGCCACCGCCCTGGGTCAAGCCTTTCGTCACCCCGAAACCCCCTATCCTTACCCCCTCTGCACCTACTTTACCCCCTCTACTCCTTCCCACCCCAACGGGACCTCCGCCCCACTCCTCCCTGTACCCAACCCTCACCAAATCCCCGGTGCCCAAGCCCCCTCCTCCAAAAGTCTTGCCCCCAGATGATGACCTACTGATGGACCTCCTCACGGAGGGCCCTCCCCCATATCAGGAGCCAGCTCCACGGCCTCCGAATGAGGCTGACTCAACTGAAAGAAAAGAAGAACAAGCAGCGCCGGCCTCTGCTGGTCCTTCTCCGATGGCCACACGCCTGAGGGGACGAAGGGACCAGCTGCATGCAGCGGATACAACATCCTCACAGGCATTCCCTCTTCGCACGGGAATGAACGGCCAACTGCAGTACTGGCCATTCTCCTCCTCAGACCTCTACAACTGGAAAAATAATAACCCTCCTTTTTCTGAGGACCCCTCTAGGTTGACTGCTCTGATTGAATCTACTTTTATTACCCATCAGCCTACATGGGACGACTGCCAACAGCTGCTGTAGGCCCTGCTGACTTCGGAGGAACGGCAGAGGGTCCTCCTGGAAGCCCGGAAGGAAGTCCGGGGACCTGATGGCCGCTCCACCCAATTGCCTAATGAAATAGATTCTGCCTTTCCCCTTGAACGCCCCTCTTGGGATTTCACCACGGTGGAAGGTAGGAATCACCTAGCCCTCTATCGCCAGTTGCTCATAGCGGGTCTCCACAGGGCGGCTCGACGCCCAACGAATTTGGCTCAGGTAAAGCAGGTTATACAGGGGTCAGAGGAAACTCCCTCTGCGTTCCTTGAGAGGCTCAAAGAGGCTTACCGCAGATATACTCCCTATGACCCTGACGACCCCGGACAGGAGACCAATATCTCCATGTCTTTTATTTGGCAGTCAGCTCCAGATATCAGACGCAAGCTGGAGCGTCTAGAGAACCTCAGGGAAAGCTCACTCAGGGATCTGCTAAAGGAAGCAGAAAAGATTTTCAATAAGAGGGAGACTCAGGAAGAGAGGGAGGACCGCCTCAGGAGAGAAGCAGAGGAACGAGAGGACCGCTTCAGAAAAGAAGCCGAGGAAAGGGAAAAAGAGAGGGACCGCAAGAGACATAAGGAAATGAGTAAACTTTTGGCCACCGTAGTGTCAGGACAAAGACAGGATAGACAGGAGGGAGACAAAAGAAGGCCACCCCTTGACAAGGACCAATGCACCTACTGTAAAGAAAAGGGACATTGGGCAAGGGATTGTCCCAAGAACCCGAGGGGACCCAGGAGACCAAGACCTTCTCAGACCTCCCTCCTAGCTCTGGACGACTAGGGAGATCAGGGCCAGGAGCCTCCCCCTGAGCCCAGGATAACCTTAGATGTTGGGGGGCAACCTGTCACCTTCCTAGTTGATACCGGAGCTCAACATTCGGTGCTAACCAGGGACCCTGGACCCCTGAGTGACAAGTCTGCCTGGGTCCAAGGGGCCACTGGTGGAAAACGATACCGATGGACCACAGATCGCAAGCTTCACCTAGCAACCGGTAAGGTGACTCATTCTTTCCTCCACATGCCTGACTGTCCATATCCGCTCCTAGGAAGGGACTTGCTCACAAAATTAAAAGCCCAAATTTACTTCAAGGAAACCGGAGCACAGGTAGTTGGCCCTCAGGGACAACCCTTACATGTGCTGACTCTCAGCCTAGAAGATGAATATAGGCTGCATGAAAAAGACAGTACAACTGCGGCCCCCACTGAGGCTTATTGGCTGGATCACTTTCCCCAGGCATGGGCAGAAACGGGGAATGGGGCTGGCCAGACAGCAGCCCCCTCTAGTGGTAAGCCTCAAGACAACTGCTACTCCTGTCTCGATTAAACAGTATCCCATGTCTCATGAGGCAAGGGAAGGAATAAGGCCTCACATCAAAAGGCTTCTTGACCAGGGACTATTAGTCCCCTGCCGGTCCCCTTGGAATACCCCCTTGCTGCCCGTGAAAAAGCCAGGGACTGGGGACTATAGAGCTGTGCAGGATCTAAGAGAGGTCAATAAACAGGTGGAAGACATACACCCGACAGTTCCTAACCCCTACAATCTGTTAAGTGGACTATCACCCTCGTATACTTGGTATACCGTCCTGGACCTCAAGGATGCATTCTTCTGCCTGAGACTGCACCCCAGAAGTCAGCCCATATTTGCCTTTGAATGGAAGGATCCTAAACTGGGGATTTCAGGACAGCTGACCTGGACCAGGTTGCCTCAGGGTTTCAAAAATAGCCCCACCCTGTTTGATGAGGCCCTACACCGAGACTTAGCGGATTTCAGGGTGAGGCATCCTGGCCTGATACTGTTACAATATGTTGATGATCTCTTGTTAGCTGCTACTTCGGCTCAGGACTGTATAAAAGGAACTGAGGCATTACTACAAGCCTTGGGGGATCTAGGGTACCGAGCTTCTGCCAAAAAGGCCCAAATATGCCAACGGCAGGTCACCTACCTAGGGTACCAAATCAGAGAAGGACAGAGGTGGCTAACGGAGGCCAGGAAAGACACAGTTATAAAAATCCCTACACCCCGGACACCCCGCCAGCTGAGAGAGTTTCTAGGGACAGCGGGATTCTGCCGGCTCTGGATCCCCGGATTCGCGGAACTGGCAGCCCCTTTGTACCCACTGACTAAGCAGGGGGTGATGTACTCATGGGGATCGGATCAGGACGAGGCTTTTCAGAAAATCAAACGGGCTCTGCTCACAGCCCCAGCCTTAGGCCTCCCTGACCTGACTAAGCCTTTTGATTTGTTTGTCGACGAGAAGCAAGGATATGCAAAAGGGGTCTTGACCCAGAGGCTGGGGCCCTGGCGGCGGCCAATAGCCTACCTATCCAAGAAATTGGACCCCGTGGCCACAGGATGGCCCCCATGCCTCAGAATGGTAGCAGCAGTGGCAGTCCTCACCAAGGACGCTGGCAAACTGACTATGGGCCAACCTTTGACCATCCTGGCCCCACACGCAATTGAGACTTTAATCAGACAACCCCCAGATCGCTGGCTCTCCAATGCCCGCATGACCCATTATCAGGCCATGCTCCTGGACTCGGACCGAATCCATTTCGGACCAGTGGTGGCGCTCAGTCCTGCAACCCTGCTACCACTCCCAGAGGAGGGGGAGACGGACCAACACGACTGTCTCGAGATCCTTGCGGAAATGCACGGGACCAGACCGGACCTGACGGATCAACCCCTCCGGGATGTGGATGTCACCTGGTACACTGACGGCAGCAGCTTTCTGCGGGAAGGTGAGCGAAAGGCGGGTGCAGCGGTAACCACGGAGACCGAGGTGATCTGGGCACAGCCTCTGCCTGCGGGGACTTCTGCGCAGCGAGCAGAGCTTGTCGCCTTGACACAAGCTTTGAGGATGGCAGAAGGTAAGAAGCTCAATGTCTATACTGACAGCCGATATGCTTTTGCCACTGCTCATGTTCATGGGGAAATATACAGAAGAAGAGGGCTATTGACTTCAGAAGGAAAGGAAATTAAAAATAAAACAGAGATCTTAGCCTTGTTAAAAGCTTTATTTCTGCCTCGGAAACTGAGCATTATACATTGCCCAGGACACCAGAAAGGAGACAGCCCTGAGGCTCGAGGAAACCGGCTGGCTGATGAAGCCGCCAAACAGGTGGCCCTGCAGGCTCCGTTAGCCATACTGCCCATGCTCCAAGATAAGAGAGACCCCCTCAAATATGATGAGGAGGATCTAAAGCTCCTGGCAGACATGGGAGCGGAGCAGGACCAGAAAACGGGCGAATGGACATGGAAGGGAAAAACAGTGATGCCGATGGCATACACTTATAAGATGCTTGATTACTTACATAAATTGACCCATCTAAGCCCCCGAAAGATGAAAACTTTGTTAGACCGGCAGGAAACTTTTTGCTATTTACTGGGGCGAGACAGCATCCTCCAAAAAGTTATGGACAAATGTAGAGCATGTGCACAGGTAAATGCAGGAAAAACCAAGGTGGGACAGGGGGTGCGAATCCGCGGACATCGACCAGGAGTACAATGGGAAATTGACTTTACTGAAATAAAACCAGGCATGTATGGATACCGGTACTTATTGGTATTTGTGGACACCTTTTCGGGATGGGTGGAAGCCTTCCCGACCAAGCATGAGACCGCAAAAATTGTGACCAAAAAGCTGCTGGAAGAAATCTTCCCCAGGTATGGCATGCCCCAAGTGCTGGGCACTGATAATGGACCTGCCTTCGTCTCCCAGGTAAGTCAGTTGGTGGCCAAGCTATTGGGGATTGATTGGAAATTACATTGTGCATACAGACCCCAGAGTTCAGGACAGGTAGAAAGAATGAATAGAACTATTAAGGAGACTTTGACCAAATTAACGCTTGCAACTGGCACTAGAGACTGGGTGCTCCTACTACCCCTAGCCCTCTACAGAGCTCGCAATACACCAGGACCCCACGGGCTCACACCTTTTGAAATACTATATGGGGCGCCCCCGCCCTTCATTAATTTCTTTGACTCCAACATTTCAGACTTTGCTAATAGCCCCTCTCTGGAAGCTCATTTACAGGCACTCCAGATCGTGCAGAGAGAGGTCTGGAAGCCACTTGCTGCAGCCTATAAGGAACAATTAGACAGACCAGCGGTACCTCACAGCTACCAGATTGGCGATACAGTTTGGGTCCGCAGACATCAGACTAAGAATCTGGAACCCCGCTGGAAAGGACCCTACACCGTGCTGCTAACCACTCCAACGGCACTGAAAGTTGATGGCATCGCGGCCTGGGTCCACGCCTCCCACGTAAAAGCAGCTCGTACGGAAGGAGATACAGCAGAACCACTATGGAGGGTCCAGCGCTCTCAAAACCCTCTAAAGATAAGACTTACCCGGGGGCCCGATTGACTGGTTTATGGATCTTGTTGGGACTAGGGATGATAGTCCAGGGAGACAGCCCTCACCTGGTACGCTCCCTAAAATGGCAGGTATTGTCCTCGGTCGGAGAAGTTGTCTGGGAAATTCAGGCAAACCATGCGATAGACACCTGGTGGCCCCCACTTACCCCGGATTTCTGCCAGCTTGCAGCAGGATCAGAGATATGGGATATTCCTGATTTGCTACCTACACAGTTAAAGGACCGGGCAGGCAGCCGCTTTTCTCCTGGGGGAAAATTCGGCTGCGGAAGCCCTGAAGGAAGATGCTTCCTGGGGCAATTAGATTTCTATGTCTGTCCCCGGGATGGGCGGGAGCGAGACCAGGTCCGACGCTGTGGAGGATGGGAAAGCTTATTCTGTAATGCCTGGGGATGTGAAACAACCGGGGATGCGTTTTGGAAGCCTAGCTCCTCATGGGACTGGATCACTGTTCATAAGAACTACACCTCCCCTAGGGAGTGTTCCGCAAAGAATACTGGAAAATGTAAAGGCAACCCCACCTGCCTGCCCTTAAACATCACCTTCACCCCCCCCACCCCCGAGGTCGAGCATCAGGGCAGTCTAACTGGATGACAGGGAGGACTTGGGGCCTCCGATGGTACTTCCCAAACAGAATGACTAAGAAGGACCTAGGTGCCATCTTCACTATAAAACTAAAAGTGGAAACGGCCCGCCAGCAGTTGGTCCTAATCTAGTTATTTCTGACCAAAGATCCCCATCACAGCCCGGCCAGGCAGCGCTCCCAGAAGCTCCCCTCAATGTACCAGCCACCCCATCAACTGCTTCTACCCCACTCACAGCCTCCCCGACTCCCTACCAACCCGGGACCGGGGACAGGTTACTTGATTCAGTCCAGGGGACATATCTAGCCTTAAATGTGACAGATCCCAATAAGACCCAGGAATGTTGGCTATGCTTGATTTCCAGACCCCCCTACCTATGTCGTATATAACTCGCCACCCACACAGTGCATCGGTCTTCCCCAGCACAAACTAACCCTGTCGGAGGTATCAGGAAAAGGACTCTGCATGGGAACAGTCCCAAGCTCTCATCAAGCTTTATGCAATACTCGACAGCCCGTCCCATCCGGTTATTATTTAACCGCACCAAGCGGTACCTACTGGGCTTGTAGCACTGGGATCACCCCTTGTCTATCAACAACTGTACTTAACCTGACCTCTGATTACTGTGTTTTAGTTGAATTATGGCCTAAAGTTACATATCATGATCCTGAATATATTTACAGTCATTTTGAAGGGAGACCTCGATTCAAACGAGAACCAGTATCCCTTACTTTAGCCCTGCTGTTAGGAGGACTAACTGCAGGAGGTATAGCAGCAGGGGTAGGAACTGGTGCTTCTGCCCTTGTAGCTACCAGCCAATACAGACAGCTTCAAGCGGCAATGCATACGGACATCAAGGCCTTAGAAGAATCAGTCAGAGCCCTTGAGAAATCCCTAACCTCTCTGTCAGAAGTGGTGCTGCAGAACTGCAGGGGGCTTGATATATTGTTCCTGCAAGAAGGAGGCTTATGCGCTGCCCTGAAAGAGGAATGTTGTTTTTATGCAGACCATACTGGCCTAGTCAGAGACAATATGGCAAAACTGAGGGAAAGACTTAAGCAGAGACAGCAGTTGTTCCAGTCAGAGCAGGGATGGTTTGAAGGCTGGTTCAACAGGTCTCCCTGGTTTACCACCTTGGTTTCCTCCATCATGGGCCCCCTAATCGTTATACTTTTAATCTTGCTTTTTGGGCCTTGTATCCTAAATCGCTTGGTCCAATTCATGAAGGACAGGCTGTCTGTCATCCAGGCTCTGGTCCTGACACAACAGTATCATCAGCTTAGACAGTTTGATCCCGAAGACATGGATACCACAGCTAAATGAATAAAGGGTTTTATTCAGTTGATAGAAAAAGGGGGGGATGAAAGACCCCCACAGTATAGACAAACAGCTAAGCAGCAGCAATGCCAGGCTTAAACTTTGGAGCAACACAAATAACATTAGAGCAGGGAAGTTCGACTTGAGAACAAGGACGGAGAAGCCAGGCAAGATATCTGCGGTCAGCCGGTCAGCCATCTGGCCCCAAGCGATAAGGAGCCAAACTAGAAACAGGAAAAATGAAAGACCCTCTGGACACCTCCCCCCCAGAACCCGCAGCTGGCCTGCTCCCATGAGAACATCCTGTTCGCTTAAGACCCTCAGGACCCTCTCAGGACCTGCAGCTAGCCGGCTCTCATGAGAACATCCCGTTTGCTTAGGGAAACAGGATGCCTATAGTCAGCACATGTGCCCAACTTAGAATATCAGCAATTCACAAAAGAAACAATTCCCCCTATGAAAGATCCCAGCTTAGCTGCTGTAACGTCATTTCACAAGGCTTTTGACGAACAAATGTAAGTGCAGAGTGAGGTCAGGGTCCCTGGCTGTAAAGCAGGATATCTGTTCCCATACATCTGTGCTGTAAAAGGAAAGAAAGAACAAAAGGGAAACAGGATATCTGTTCCCATACATCTGTGCTGGGAAAGGAAAAACCACCTGTGCCCCTTGCCCCATTCCAACTGACCACTAACAATGCATTTGCTTCTGTAATCTGCTTCTGCTGCCCTCTTTCCTATAAAAAGACCTTCCCCCAGTCTGCAGGCGCGCTTTGTCTTTCGAGAGACTAAGTCGCCCCAGGTACCTGTGTACTGAATAAAGCCTCTTGCTGTTTGCATCCGAAGAGTGATCTCGCTGTTCCTTGGGAAGGTCTCCTTAGCCTGAAAGACTGCCCACCACTGGGGTCTTTCAGTAGAATTGCCATTTTTACTATGTTGATCCTCCCAATCCAAGAGCAAGGGAGGTCCTTCCATTTTCTGGTATACTCCTCATTTTCTTTCTTCAATGCCTTAAAGTTCTTGTCAAATAGATCTTCCACTTCCTTGGTTAGAGTTACCCCAAGATATTTTATGCTGTTTGTGGCTATTGTGAAAGGTGAAGCTTCTCTGATTTCCCTCTCTGCTTCCATATGCTTTGTGTATAAGAGGGCGACTGATTTTTTGGAATTGATCTTGTATCCTGCCACATTACTAAAGGTGTTTATCAGCTGTAAAAGTTCTTCAGTGGAGTTTTGGGGGTTGCTTATGTACACTATCATATCATCTGGAAATAACGAAAGTTTCACTTCTTCCTTTCCAATTTGAATCCCCTTGATCCCCTTATGTTGTCTTATTGCTATTGCTAGAACTTCAAGCACTATATTGAAGAGGTATGGCAAGAGTGGACAGCCTTGTCGTGTTCCTGAGTTTAGTGGGATGGCTTTAAGTTTCTCTCCATTTAATTTGATCATAGCTGTCGGCTTGCTGTACATAGCTTTTATTATATTTAGGTATGACCCTTGTATCCCTAATCTCTCCAATACTTTTATCATAGAGGGATGTTGAATTTTGTCAAAAGCTTTTTCAGCATCTAATGAAATGATCATATGGTTTTTTCTTTCAGTTTATTTATATGCTGGATTACATTGATAGATTTTCGTATGTTGAACCAGCCCTGCATCCATAGGATGAAGCCTACTTGATCATAATGGATAATTTTTCTAATGTGTTCTTGGATACGGTTTGCCAGTATTTTGTTGAGGATTTTTGCATCAATGTTCATGACTGAGATTGGTCTATAATTTTCTTTCTTGGTTGAGTCTTTGTGCGGTTTTGGTATCAGGGTAACTGTAGCTTCATAAAAGGAATTTGGCAATGCCACTTCTGTTTCTATATTGTGGAATACATTAAGGAGTATAGGTATTAGTTCTTCTTGGAAGTTCTGGAAGAATTCTGCATTGAAGCCATCTGGTCCTGGGCTTTTTTTGGTAGGGAGGTTTTTGATAACAGCTTCTAATTCTTCGCGACTAACAGGTCTATTTAGGTTGTTCACCTGGTCCTGGTTTAACTTTGGTATATGGTATTTATCTAAAAAAGTGTCCATTTCCTTTACATTTTCCAGTTTTGTGGCATATAGGCTTTTGTAGTAAGATCTAATGATTCTCTGAATTTCCTCTGTGTCTGTGGTTATGTCCCGCTTTTCATTTCCGATCTTGTTAATTTGCGTGTTCTCTCTCTGTCATTTGATTAGTTTGGATAGGGGTTTATCAATCTTGTTGATTTTCTCCAGGAACCAGCTTTTTGTTTCATTGATTCTTTGGATTGTTTTCTGTGTTTCTATTTTGTTGATTTCCGCCCTCAGTTTGATTATTTCCAGTCTTCTACTCCTCCTAGGTGAGTTTGCTTCTTTTTTTTCTAGAGCTTTCAGGTGGGCTGTTAAGTGTCCAATGTGAGCTTTCTCTATTTTCTTTAAGTGGGCACTTTAGTGCTATGAACTTTCCTCTTAGGACTGCTTTCATAGTATCCCATAAGTTCGAGTAGGTTGTTTCTTTATTTTCATTGAATTCCAGGAAGACTTTTATTTCTTTATTTCTTCCTTGATCCAGGTGTGGTTCAGTAGTTGACTGTTTAGTTTCCATGAGCTTGTAGGCTTTCTGGGGGTAGGATTGTTGTTGAATTCTAACTTTAATCCATGGTGATCTGAAAAGATGCAGGAGGTTACGAATATTTTTGGCTACCCACTCAGAGCAGTGAGTGCATGCCTACCGGGCAGGCCTCAAGGTGGCCTGTAAGGGAACCCGGGCACCTTCAGCTCATGCGCCAGGGTCTCCTGTGCTCTTCTGGATACCGCCCTGCCTGCCCCGTTCTGTTCTTCCTTTTGTCTCCAGATCATTGGGCTTCCAGGCGGCCCTGTTTAGGTGCTGAGGAGTTCCATCTGGATGAGTGAGTGTGTGCTATCAAGGAGCAGATTGTCCCTGAAGAGAGCACAAACCACATCCCCCAGCTCCTTCTGCAGGGCAGTCTTTCTTACACACGAATCCCCCCCCCCCACGTCTGCATTTTCTGCAAGGTCCTTTGCTCAGGAACAGTTTTCTGCTCCTACACTAAGGCTACCCACCCAGAGCGCTGAGTGCCTACCTATGGGGCAGGCCTCATGGACCCCCAGAAAGGGAGCCCGGGCACCTTCAGCTTGTGCAGCAGGGTGTCTTGTGTGCTACTCGTCCCCACCCTGCCCCCCCCAAGTTCCCCCTTTTGTCCTCGGGTCATTGGACTACCAGGCATCCATTTTTTGGTGCTGAGGAGTTCCATCTGGATGGGAAAGGTTCCTGCTTCTACACTGAAGAGATACACCCAGAGAGTCAGTCTCAGCAAAGACTGGACCAAGACACCAGGCCTCTCCTGGCTCCATTTGAAGGAAGAGATGGGAAGGCGCCAATGCAAGAATTCCTCCAACAACCTGAAAGGCAACATGACATCACCAGAATCCAGGGATCCCGAAATAAGAAGAATTGTACACCCTACTCCAGAAGAATTAGAAGAAATCGACTCAAAAGTGAACTATATGAAAATAATAGAAGACCTTAAACAGGAGGTGAAAAACTGCTATAAACAATTAGAGATTACAAACAAAAAGGTAGAGGAAATGAATAACTCGCTCAAAGATACCCAAGAAAACCAAGAGAAACAAGAAAAAGTAATCAAACAGGTAAGGGAAGCGGTTCAAGACTTGAAGAATGAAATGAAAGTAATGAAGAAAACACAAACCGAGGGAAGGATGGAGATGGAAAATCTGGGTAAACTAACAGGAACTACAGAGACAAGTACTACCAACAGATTACAAGAGATAGAAGAAAGAATGTCAGACACTGAAGATACCATAGAGAAAATAAACACATTGATCAAAGAAAACAGCAAAACCAACAAATTCTCATCACAACACATTGAGGAAATCAGGGACACAATAAAAAGACCAACCCTAAGAATAATTGGGATAGAAGAAGGAGAAGAAGTACAGCTCAACGGTCCAGAAAATATAGTTAATAAAATTATAGAAGAAAACTTTTCCAACCTAAAGAAAGATATTCCTTTGAAGGTTCAAGAAGCACACAGAACACCGAATAGACTGGACAAAAAAAAAAATCTCCTCGCCATATAATAATCAAAACACACCAGCCTGGTCTACAAGAGCTAGTTCCAGGACAGGCTCCAAAACCACAGAGAAACCCTGTCTCGAAAAAAAAAATCAAAACACAAAACATACAGAATAAAGAAAGAATATTAAGAGCTGCAAAGGAAAAAGGTCAAGTTACTTATAAAGGTAAACCTATCAGACTTACACCTGACTTCTCTATGGAAACCGTGAAAGCCAGAAAGTCCTGGATAGATGTACTGCAGAAACTAAGAGACCATGGATACAAACCCAGACTACTATACCCAGCCAAACTTTCGTTCACTATAAATGGAGAAAACAAAATTTTCCAGGATAAAAACAAATTTAAACAATATGTAGCCACAAATCCAGCCTTACAGAAAGTAATAGAAGGAAAATCACAAACCAAGGAATCCAACAATGACCACAATAACTCAAACATCTAGAGACCCTTCACAAGCACAACTCAAAGAAGGGAAACACAAACCCTACTACTAAAAAAGTGACCGGAGTTAACAACCACTGGTCATTAATATCACTTAATGTCAATGGACTCAACTAACCTATAAAAAGGCACAGGCAAAGAGATTGGATACAAAAACAGGATCCAACATTCTGCTGTTTACAAGAAACACACCTCAACCACAAAGACAGGCCCCTACTCAGAGTAAAGGTCTGGGAAAAGGCTTATCAAGCAAATGGACCTAAGAAACAAGCAGGTGTGGCCATACTAATTTCTAACAAAGTTGACTTCAAACTTAAATCAATCAGAAAAGATGGAGAGGGACATTTTATACTCATAACAGGAACAATTCATCAGGATGAAGACTCAATCCTGAATATCTATGCCCCTAATATAAAAGCACCCACGTACATAAAAGAAACATTGCTAAAACTCAAGGCAGCCATCAAACCGCACACACTAATAGTAGGAGACTTCAACACTCCTCTCTCACCAATGGACAGGTCAATCAGACAGAAACCTAACAGAGAAATAAGAGAATTAATGGAGGTAATGAATCAAATGGACTTAACAGACATCAATAGAACATTCCACCCAAATAGGAAAGACTATATCTTCTTCTCTGCAGCTCATGGAACCTTCTCAAAAATCGACCACATAGTCGGTAACAAAGCAAACATCCACAGTTACAAAAAATATTCGTAACCGCCTGTGTCTTATCAGATCACCATGGATTAAAGTTAGAATTCAACAACGATCCTACCCCCAGAAAGCCTACAAATTCATGGAAACTGAACAGTCAACTACTGAACCATACCTGGATTAAGGAAGAAATTAAGAAAGAAATTAAAGTCTTCCTGGAATTCAATGAAAATAAAGAAACAACATACTTAAACTTATGGGATACTATGAAAGCAGTCCTAAGAGCA
This sequence comes from Microtus oregoni, assembly GCF_018167655.1. Lineage (NCBI taxonomy): Eukaryota > Metazoa > Chordata > Mammalia > Rodentia > Cricetidae > Microtus > Microtus oregoni. The sequence goes on from NW_024543077.1 coordinate 20,996,567, forward strand.
AAGTGACTGGTTTTAAATCAGCGATGGCTACTTTATAATGGTTTGGAGACACTGGACAATCCTGGTAAACAATGTGTACCCAAGCATTCTTATCTCTAACAGCCCTGATTAACATATTCTTATCTTTTGTGTGTTCAGATGCAGTCGATTCTGAGCTCTATTCTACTTTATGACATTTAACTCTTTCCTAAGCATTGGTAAATCCTTTATATCCTTTAAATCCTACAGTTCTACATTATTGTTAAGTTGGGAGTGTCATCCTAGCCCCTGACATTAATCCCAGATCCATGGCCTGGGAGTTGCACTGGCCTGGACTCCAAATCCCAACATGTCAGGTCCTGACCCCTCCCACAGGGTATTTAAGTGGGTTTCCAGGGAGGAACAAGTGGTCCTGGCTTTACATGTGCTCCCCCATTTTGTGTCTCCTCTGCCATGCCCTCAGCCACCCGAGAGCATTGCACTTAATAAACCATGGATATTTTAATTTGATTTCATCTGTTTTAATTGGACTTTGTGTGCCAGCAAAGTGGCTTGTCTTACAATTTTTTCCTAACATGGAGGTACCACCAAGGAGGTTCAGTTTTTCCTGCGGACTCAGGTTCCAGGACAATGCTGGAAATTGCCCTTCCTGTTCATGTACTCCACCAAGCATGTTGGCTTTACTTGGTGAGTTCCCCTTTTGAAACTGCATGAAGGTAGGGATTTGGGATGACTCATTTACTTTTCAGGCTTTTGCTGAAGACTCAGACATGCCAAAAGCCTGGAACACACAGGCGGCAGAGGCAGGCCTCTTGCTGAGATGCAATTTGGGAAGGAGATATCCCTGGCCATTTTCTCATGTACCCCTGTTTCCTGATTCAACGCCATTCCAGTGGATGCACTGCAATGGCCTTGAGTCACAGGCCTGCATTTAAAGTGGGTTTCTTGTGATTCCTAGCCAATTTCAAAATGCTTTTAAGCAGGCATTTACAATTTTTTTTAATTGAGACTATCCAACTTAAAACAATTACGCTCAAAAATCCAAGTTTTTCAAAGTGCACACTCATTCTTACCCTCCCCTTCTGCTTTTCTTTCTCTGTTGATTTGCAACCACGCAACCAAGAGGTTGGCCCCAACCCCATTTCCACGTTTCTATGTCTGCTCATTCACAGAAGATTCTCTTGTCCTATGTTCGGATGCTCAGGTTCTGTGTTTGGCCTTGTCTGTAAACAGTTCTCTCATCCTGTCTTGCAACGGCCTTATGACATTGATTACATTCAACGTGTTTCTGTACAGTATGTGTTCTATGCAATTGAAGATTACTGTGACATGCAAAGTATAACACTGATAACATTCATAGTGATTCCTTCTCTCCGTTATGTTTTCTTTTATAAAATTGAAGACTATTTTGATATATGCAAAGGCCTTTTCACATTGATCACATTCATAGGGTTTCTCTCCAGTATGTGTTCTTTCATGCACTTGAAGATGACTATACTGGTCAAAGGCCTTACCATATTGATTACATTCATAAAGTTTCTCTCCAGTTTGTGTTGTTCTATACCTTTGGAGATAACTGTACTGGGCAAAGGCCTTAGCACATTGGTTACATTCATAGGGTTTCTCTCCAGTATGTGTTCTTTTATAATTTTGAAGAGTACTTTGAGCTGCAAAGGCCTTACCACACTGATTACATTCAAAGGGTTTCTCTCCAGTATGTGTTATTTTATGCCTTTGAAGATCACTGTGAAATGCAAAAGCCTTACCACACTGATTACATTCATAGGGTTTCTCTCCAGTATGTGTTCTTTTATGACTTTGATGAGCTTCATAGAGGACAAAGTCTTTATCACCTTGACTATATTCATAGGTTTTATTTCCAGTGTGTTTTCTTTTAAGCACTTGAATATGACTGTGATAAGCAAAGGCTTTACCACACTGCTTAATTTTAGACCATTTTTCTCCAGTATGTGTTTTTTCAATCCTTAGAAGGTCAGTGTCATAAGACAAGGCTTTAACACAGTGAGTATACACTGAAAGTTTCTTCTCACCATTTTGATTTCTTTCTATCCTGCAAGGAAAATTGGCAAATTTAAAAGCTTTACCACATTCAATACACTGTTGAATTTTATATCTATATGAATTAATTCATAACTTGTTCCAATTCTAAAAAGGAATTAGTTTTAGGGTTTCATAACTCTTGTTTAAAATCATGTTTGCTTTTTAATAAGGGGCAGTCTTCATCTAGGACATTAAGCATGATGATAAATTTCTTTGTTTCATGGTTTACATTCTCACATTTACAACAATAATTTTGTATGATATTATTCACATTTTTGTAGACAACTGAATACTCTGAAGGCTTTTCCAACTATACGGCATTCATAAATTTTACTATACTGTAAATCATATACATTTGCTATGTGAACTAGGACATTCAGAAGTATTTGCATAGACTTAGAATTCATCGGACATTTTTATAATGTTTATATATTAATAATGATGGTAGCAAACCAACAGTATTTTATACTTGAATCAAATTCAACAAGTATACTCTTCACGGTAACTAATGCTTATCTTCTTTTTGTTCTTAAGAAGAGGTATGTAAAATCTTTCCATATACCTATGTTCATAAGCTTATATCAAGGGTAGTGTCTGATACACTTAGGAAAGGAAGAATAATGCACATATATGAAATTAAGGTATATGTATTTGTGAGGATTTAATAGCCATCTATGCACTTAAAGCTGTGCTTATTTGCATTGCTGCTTTTATTTAAAAGTTCTAGGAAAAAGGGCAATCTCATCAGAGGCACATTGTTATCAACTTGCACATGAAAATTACCTTGCATGTCTTCTAGAACACGGCCAATGTTCTTCAGTGTTATGGTCTTCCCCAATGTATCCTAAAATACAGGACCAGAATATATGTTATATCATTTAACAATGTGCAAGATTTGGCTTATTTTCTTAAGTGCATCTAAGAACTAAGACTGCTGTATTGACCTCATTCTTCTTTCTAATTCAAATTGCAGAACAACATCCTTAACCAAGGAAAAGTTTTTTTCCATATTTGAAATATGAAGGAAATTCATTTTTACCTATAGAAATGAGGTTCCTGTAGGTCTCCAGCATTACATCTTTATAGAGATTCTTCTGGGAAGAATCAGCAAATCCCACCCTTCCCGGGTGAAGTGGTTATGCCCATCATCATAGGTCACTGCCTTCTAAAATACACCACACATGCGTAAAATGGAAAGCATGACAATGACAAAGTTGGAAATGCATACTTCCTTCAGAGTACAGATATATGATTCTGGTGTTCCTTACTCTTATGCCATGACACAGTCACTTTAGAGGGAAATTGAAAAGCAGAGTCAACTCTGTAATATCTGTACCCTGTGTATGGGATACTTCTTCTTTAGAGCAATGTCTATTGAGAGAAAGAGATAACAAAAAAGATCAAAACTATATAGTATGCATGAGAAAATTGTATGAAGAAATACCGACCACACACAAAAATAATTAATATGGACACACTTAGGGTATTGCTATATTGTGCCTTTAACTATAACACTCAGAAAACAGAGGTGGGTATATTTGTCTAAGAGTTAAATGCCAGTCAAGTCTATGCTATCAGGTCCAGGACAGATGGAAGTACACATTAAGATACTCTCTCCATTGCAAAATTCAGGGAAACAAAGAAATGGGATATAAAAAACAGAAAGGCTTTTATTGAAGTTCTTCTAAATAATTTTCAATTCACTCCAGTTCTGTATTCATTTTCCTGATATCTGAAGTGTCATAATTTAAACTATAATTCTAATAACATTTTGTAGAAAGGAACTTCATGTGTAAAGCAATTAAAATAGACAGATGAAAGCACTAGAAATATAAATGTTGGTCATTAATAATCAAAACAGAGCTGGACAGAGGGCAGAGTAATTCAGAGTTTTTGCTGGTCTTGAATGGAGGTGGGCACATTTTCCACTACTTACATGGGGATCACAACTTTCCATTGTTCTATGATCAGGAATTCTGAGATCTTTAGATAACCTTGATGACCAGGTACGCAGGTAATGAATATCCATGCATACATATAAAATAGTCATATTTATTTAAAAAATTCAAATCAAGTGTAATAAGCCAGAAGAAGTTCATGCACCTGAAATTAACTAGTGCAGAATGCTCAGGCAGTATTTATGTCATAAATACATGGTATCTCGGGAAACAAAGTGATACCCTCTTTCAAATCTCTGAGCAGAAACAACTATGTCATGCAAGATCATTCATATCTTCATAATATTGTTTCCTAATTGCAAATTCAATGTTCGTTGGCTCATGATAACCTTCCCAAAGTATTCACCACTCACCATCTCCTCTGTATTCATTAACGGGGGTTAATTAAAATAAAACATACTGGGAAATTACAAAATCACTTCCCCTACCACAGGTTGGCCCTTTTTTCATAATGGTGGCACCAACACCTGATTGCCTACGCTGTGTCCTGTTACGGGGAGGTCCTCCCACTCCTCCAGCCTATCGCCGCAGAGATACCAGCCCATTGGGGCATGGTCTCTCTCCCTTTAAAAAAGCAGCCACTTCCCTCTCCTCTCTCTCTTCACTTCCTGCTCCGCCGGCGACTAGACTCCCTTCCTGGTTGCGCAGAGGGCTGACGGTGATCTGTAAGTTTTTTCCCCTTTAAATAAATACCACCCTATTAATCATAATTCCAAACTGGTGTGGCATTGTTTATGACTTACGCCTTCAGTTGGCACCCAACGTTTGGTTTTAGAACCTCTCCTTTCCCCGCTCGGCTGTCGGCCACGAGTTCGGCTTGGCGGAAGCCCTCCCTTCCTCAGCCGCTGCCGGCGGCCTTGGCCTCCCCAGGTGGATTTAAACTCCACAGGCCCGCATAGTCTCTGTCACGTGGTTTGCTCTTTTCTGAGTCGTTTTTAAATCTCCCTTGCGAGCACAGCTCTTAAGTGGCACGAACCAGAGCACGTGTTTGCTGAAAGCTGCAACCCCTCAGGGTGACTCTGTCATGTGGAGGCATAAGCGGCTTCCAGGTTGCTCTTCTCTACCCCTAGATTCTGGGTTTCTGGTTCCGTCTCTGGAATTGATTTAATTACATTTACTTTGTTGAACAACTTACATTTTCCAGTTTTTAACAAATACTCTGCAGACTCTGAAACAGGACTCTGTTTTCGTCGTGACTTGGCAACAGCGCCACCTGCTGGATAATAGGTAATATGGCAGTTTTCGTTTCCAACGTGAATTTTACTGTTCTGGTTGCCAATACAATGGGTTATATCATGCAAGGTTTATATGACTATGGGGATCACTTAATTTACTGGTTACTAGGCTTCAGTATTCTTTTGAATATTCTATCATTTAGGAAGATCATGGCACTCCTAAGAACCATACAATCTTTACTAGAAACTCATGCAGGTCAGGAGATTCAGGATTCAAAAGAGACAATAATAAAGACAATAATAAAAAGACTTGAAATGATTGAAGAAATGATTGGAGCTGGTGAACAGAGTAATAAGGCACAAGGACAGGATACAATGCCAACACCAGCTATTAGAACTGGCTTACCCAAGGTTTTAGCGGCATACCCTATACTTAATTCTGAAAAAGTGTGAACTTCTAAAGGCTCAAAGGGAGTCAGAGAAGCTAGATGGACGCCAATAGCAATGAATGATCTAAAAGAAATTAAGCAAGCTATTGTTAATTTTGGCTTGCACTCTGCATATGTAAAGGAAATGATAAGGACTTGGGCTTCTAATGTTAGAGCTACCCCCCATGATTTCCATCAGTTAGTGTCTGCAGTTTTAGATAATGGACCTTCCTTGATGTTTGGAATTTATTTCAGAGAAGAATCCAAACATATGGAACAGCAAGGAAGAGCAAAAGGTGTCGAGGTTTCCCAAGATCAAATTCTTGGTGCAGGAGAATATGCTGATCCACAGGTCCAAGCTCTTTATGATGATGAAGTACTGTGTCTATGTCACCAAGCAGCTTTAAATGCTTGGAATAGGATACAAGATCCAGCAAAAGGGTTGAATCATATACTAGAATTAGGCAGGGACCGAGAGAACCCTTTATTGACTTTTTGCAAAGATTAATTAAGGCTCTGGACATAGGGGTAACAGACCTAGAAGCTAGATGAATACTTCTTGAATCTCTAGCTTTTGAGAATGCAAACATAGAATGCAAAAAGATAATTGGGCCTTTAAAGTCTAGATCAGCACCTATGGATGAATGGATTCAGCATATGATGAATGTTGAGACGTTTAGTTATAATGATGAACCTTGGGTAGATGAAGCGATTTCCACAGCAATGAGGAGACATCAAACTGCCAGGTGTTTTAGTTGTGGTAAATTAGGACATCTGAAAAGGGATTGCAGGCACAGAATTTCTAGGAATATTATCTCCTCTGGGAATGACAAAAATAGGAGACGTAGGCCTTCTGGTATATGTAGGAGATGCGGTAAAGGCTGACATTGGTCCAATGAATGCAGGTCTACAACAGACAAACAAGGCAACCCGATACCGTCGGGAAACTCCTTGAGGGGCCTCTCGCAGGCCCCCAAGCCAACAGTGGCCCAGTCATTCCCAGTCACAGTGGAGAACATGCCTCAACAAGAAAATTAAAAGCTCCAATTTCTGCTGTAAAAAGTAATACTGGTCTAAATGATGAACGACGTGTGGCGGATGAGTCAAAAACCCCAGTAGGACAGAGTAAACATATATTTTGGCAGACTTCTTTTTTTTAAAATATTTATTTATTTATTATGTATACAGCATTCCTTCCATGTATGTCTGCAGGCCAGAAGAGGGCACCAGACCCCATTACAGATGGTTGTGAGCCACCATGTGGTTGCTAGGAATTGAACTCAGGACCTTTGCAAGAACAGTCAGTGCTCTTAATCTCTGAGCCATCTCTCCAGCCCCTGGCAGACTTCTATTAATGATCAAAGACCAAAGCTAAGAGTCTGTATAAATGGCACTTTTATTGAAGGCTTATTAGACACAGGTGCGGATGTAAGTATCATTACCCCAGAATCTTGGCATCCGAATTGGCCTCTTCAAGAGGTAGATGTTCATTTCCTGGGAATTGGAACCTTATCTCGTGTAAAACAAAGCACAAGATGGGTTGAATGCATAGGGCCTGAAGGGCGAATAGGAAGACTAAGGCCATATATAGCCAATATTGCCATAAATTTATGGGGCCGTGACCTGCTACAGCAATGGAATACCCAGATTAACATTCCTGTAGTTCCAGGAACTCATAATTCTGGGAAGGATATGATGAGGTATTATGGAAAAGGGTCACCAGCCATTCAGGCTGTACAAGAACATACAGCAAATACCAAACCTTTAGAGGTACCAACAGCCCTACCTTTAAAATGGCTAACTGAGAAGCCAATATGGATCAAACAGTGGCCTCTAGCTGAAGATAAACTACAGGCATTGGAACAGCTGGTGCAAGAGCAACTAGATGCTCACCATATTGAAGAATCAACCAGCCCTTGGAATTCTCCTGTGTTTGTTGTAAAAAAGAAATCTGGCAAATGGAGAATGGTAACAGATCTAAGAGCTGTCAACAAAGTAATTCAACCTATGGGCCCACTACAATCTGGAATTCCTTTGCCTTCTCTGTTACCAAAAGGATGGCCTCTTATAGTTATTGATTTGAAAGATTGTTTTTTCACTATACCGTTACAAGAAAAGGATAGAGAAAAATTTGCCTTCACAGTGCCTACTTATAATAATTCTCAGCCTAATAGGAGATATCAATGGACTGTCCTCCCACAGGGAATGCTCAATAGTCCTACACTGTGCCAATATTTTGTAAGTAAGCCATTGGAAATAATTCGTAAACAATTCCCCAAGTCCATCATTTATCATTACATGGATGACATCTTGTTATCTGATTCAAATAAAGATACTTTAGAAAGGATGTTTGAAGAAGTAAAGAAAGTCTTGCCTAGGTGGGGATTACAAATTGCCCCTGAAAAGATTCAAAGAGGAAATTCTATTAATTACCTAGGTTACAGAATAGGGTTAGAGAAAATTAAAACGCAAAAGGCACAAATTAGGAGAGACCGCTTAAAGACTCTTAATGACTTCCAAAGATTGTTAGGAGACATTTCCAGTCTACGACCAGCTGTTGGGATAACACCTGATCTAATAGTTCATTTAAACAAAACCTTAGATGGTGATAAAGATTTGAATAGTCCAAGAAAACTGACAGCTGAAGCAGAAAAGGAACTGACAATGATTGAGGAAAAATTACAGGAGGCACATGTGGATAGGGTGAACCCAAATCTTAGCTCCATCCTAGTCATATTGCCTTCCAGAATTTCTCCTACAGGGATTCTAATGCAGAGGGAAGATATTATTTTAGAGTGGATATTTATACCTAATAAACCAAGTAAAAAATTAAAAACTTATGTGGAAAAAGTCTCTGAATTAATTATAAAAGGTAAGCTGAGACTTCATCAACTAGCAGGTATAGACCCAGCAGAAATTATAGTGCCTTTTACTACTAAAGAAATAAAAAAGTTATGGGAAGACAATGAACCGTGGCAAAGAGCTTGTGCTAAATTTTTGGGAGAAATTAATAGCAACTATCCCAAAAGTGGTAGACTTAACCTCATAAAAAGAACTTCTTGGATTCTTCCTAGAATTGTACGTGATGCTCCAATAACTGGAGCCCGTACGTTCTATACTGATGCAAATAAATCAGGAAAAGCAGGTTACAAGTCAGATGAATTGAGTAAGGTGGAACAAAGCCCTTATAATTCTGTCCAGAAGGCAGAAGTATATGCCATTCTTATGGTGCTAAGGGATTTTAAAGAACCTCTCAATATAGTTACAGATTCACAATATGCAGAAAGAGTTATCTTGCATATTGAAATCGCTGAATTTATACCAGATGACACAGAGTTGACTTCATTGTTTATCCAGGTACAAGACATAATCAGGAACAGGCTTTGTCCGATGTACATAACACACATCCGGTCCCATACAGGTCTGCCTGGTCCTCTAGCCAAAGGCAACTCTGAGATTGATCAATTATTGATTGGAAGTGTGTTGCAGGCCTCAGAATTTCATAAGAAGCATCATGTCAATAGTAAAGGCCTAAAGAAAGAATTTTCCATTACTTGGCAACAAGCTAAGGACATTATAAAGAGATGCCCTACTTGTTCTTTCTATAATCAAACACCGTTGCCTGCAGGGAGTAACCCAAAGGGTACTAAGAGAAATGAAATCTGGCAGAGGGATGTGTTCCACTTTATGGAATTTGGTAAATTAAAATATGTACACCACACCATAGACACGTATTCAGGTTTTCAATGGGCTACTGCCCTGAGCTCAGAAAAGGCTGATTCAGTAATCACACATTTATTGGAAGTTATGGCCATCATGGGTATACCTGCACAAATAAAGACAGATAATGGTCCAGCATATGTATCTAAGAAAATGAAACACTTTTTTGATCATTATAATATAAAACACATTACAGGTATACCAAATAATCCTACAGGTCAGGCAGTAACAGAAAGATCAAATCGTACTATAAAGGATATGCTGAACAAACAGAAAGGGACCGAAAATACCCCCAGAAATAGATTACATAATGCTTTATTAACCTTGAATTTTCTTAGCGATAATGAGAAAGGAACGACAGCAGCAGAGAGACATTGGATAATGGAAAAGTCCGCTGAACTAAATCAACCAATTTATTTCAAAGATGTGCTGACCTCTCAATGGAAGCCAGGAGATGTGCTACATTGGGGAAGGGGTTTTGCTCTTGTTTCCACAGGAGAAGAAAAATTGTGGATACCGTCAAAATTAATAAAGTTTCGATTTGAAGAGGAGAAACCTCTTGGAAAGGAGAAATGACAACTTATCCACAATGATGATGTTCATACAGGTGGTAAGAAAAACATATAGAATGGGGGCAGGGTTCTGTCCTTATCTCCACAGGAAAACACTCATCTTTGAAAAATTCAAGGGACCCTGGATATTTGGATACTGACAGATGGAAAAATACCTGCCCAATATGAAATATCAAGAAAACTGAATGGGTTGTGTAAGTAAAATTAAAGGATATTTCTAAATTTATAAAGCTGGTTTTGAAGTTGGACTCTGGCTCAGTCCCTCTCCAATTCCAAGCCTGTTAGTAAGAGAAAAACCCAGAGTTTCTGGAGTTTCTGTCTCATGTCAAGAGCCATGATATGGGACAGAAAGAAATATGAGTTTAGAAAACATCTTTGCTTTTCTTCATATCTATCATGTCTTTCATTGAATATATCTATCATGTCTTTCATTGAATATATATATATATGTCTATATAATTAATGTTTAAGTTTTTCATAATAAACAATGAGTTTTTCCTGAAGTGACATTTGAAGTTTCCAGGAAGAAGATGGGGCCCCATAACAACAACTCCACCTGGTTGATATGACGTCATGATACTGATAGCACGACTACAAGACCTGCTTTTGATACCAGCTGCACAAGACAGTTCCAACTTGGTTAGCTGAAATGGTGCACATCTTATACAACATTTTGGCCAGACCTGCACAAAATACTCAGAGACTATTGGCAATTTTAAAAGACATTGATCTTGATATTTAACCATCATTTTACTTTCACAGGATCCCCCAGAAAGAACGTCGCCCCCATGACAGCTGGAAGTAATTCTAGAGGACGAAGTCCCCTCTCCCAGTAAAGTTTGCCCTTGGGTTTAGGGACATCATTTAGGGGTTGGTTATAATTAGTATACGATTGAGGGTTGGGGGAGGAATTTTATAAGCTCAGGGATCATTTTGAAAAAAAAAAAAGAGGGATGATGGGATAATAGATTTGTAATTGTGAGTTACTGTTTTTAGACAAATATATTGGTATAGATTCTTGTATATTGACACAAAGTTAAATTATATTGACTATTGTATGCATGCATGTTTCTACCTCTGTTTAAAACATATTTTATGTATTGACATATATTGTATTGATATATATATATATTGTATATATTTACCATATTGCAGTGTACATTTCTACCTCTGATTAAGATACTTATATAATGTTTGTGTATTGATATATATTTACCTACTGCAATGTATATTTGTACCTTGTTTATATTTGGAGGCCATTGTCCTCATTTGTTTCACAGTTGTTTATTGTCTTAGTCTTTAAGTTAGATAGATATTGGGAATTATATAGACTAATAGTCATCTAAGTTTGTCATTTATAATTAGACTAATCAGGTTCTTTAGGTATATAGAGATTATACTCAGTATAGATAGATAATCTTCAACTTCTTCAAAGAGCTGTAGAAAATGGCCTTTAATCTAATTCAGAGTTTTGCAGTAGTGAGACACAATTGCTCCTGGCAACACCACTCTATTCCCGAGAGAATGTTGAGCACCAAAGACACTCCACCTGGAGCCTTCTTTTTGGCAGAACTGGCCTTGGGCAAAGAAATGCCCATACCTCAACCACTGACAAAGATACAGAGCGTGCATCAATGGATAAAACAGGGCTGTCATATCCTGCCAAGACAGGGTAAGATAGTTTTGAAAAGTTGCCTGCCTTTGAAAATGGTATGTTAGTTATGATAGGCCTTAGCCAATGTTGGTTGCTTCAACGCTGCTAATGTGACTTTGGGTGATTGCCTAGGTAGCTAGTTGTCTCTGTGATTTGTTGCATATTTTTTAAGTTGTTTTACTTAACTTCCTAATTACCCAGGTAACATTATTTCCCTTCTCAGATCTTCGATGGGGTTGAAGACTATATAAAGGTAGTTACTTTCTCTCATGACTTGGCCAAGTTATTTAGTATACAAGACCTAAGCTAGTTAGAATAGGATATTTGTACTTATTGTATATAATTTCATAGTAGGTTTAGAACTCTCTTATTTAAACAAAAGGGGGAGGTGTTACGGGAGGTCCTCCCACTCCTCCAGCCTATAGCCGCTGAGATACCAGCCCATTGGGGCGTGGTCTCTCTCCCTTTAAAAAAGCGGCCACTTCCCTCTCCTCTCTCTCTTCACTTCCTGCTCCACTGGCGACTAGACTCCCTTCCTGGTTGCGCAGAGGGCTGACGGTGATCTGTAAGTTTTTTCCCCTTTAAATAAATACCACCCTATTAATCATAATTCCAAACTGGTGTGGCATTGTTTATGACTTACACCTTCAGTGTCCTCTGCACTGTACACAATAATCTATTCCTCCTATTCTGGTCTGAAGACAGAAGGAATGCTCCATATGCAAATCCTTTACTTGTGGCTCCATTGGATAGTCAACTACATGACTCAAATGCATAATTTTAAAACTACGATGTGGTAACATCTTTTTAATTAAGAATTTTAAAACTATAATATGGAGGACAGCAAGGTAATTGCCCTGGACAGCAACAGACCAAGGCCACCTAAGTCAATATAACAGAAGATGTCTCAGTAACAATTTTTCTAACAAGATGGAAATGAAGCTGTTCTAGAACTGATGTGCCTTTCCATTGAGAAACCACTTCACTCACTTAGGGAATTAATAAAGAAAAATCTGTTTAATGATGGCATGCATCCATCTCTGGCTAATGCTCAAAGAGGAGCCAGCTAAGATAGATTTTGAGCTCCACATATGCTATTATCCTTACATGTCCTTTAGGTTCAGGCTTGGGGTTACAACTTGAACAATTGAAATAAAAACAGACAACTTGCCAGGCTAGACATTTAGGCAGACAGGAGAGTTACACGTCAAAGTTATTCTCAGAATAATTTCTTAAGTACACGGGTGACCTGAGACAGCAGGGAATTCTTCACTGACAGGGTTCTGAGGTGAAGTCACAGGGGATGAGAAAGACAGGACAAGTACAATGTAAAAAGGATAGAAGCTATGGTGAGGAGGTCTTGGAGAAGATACGTCTATGCTTTGTAAGCTTCTTAAGAAAAATAGCCTCTTTCCAGGCAATGGTGGCACAGGCCTTTAATCCCAAGACTAAGGAGGCAAACCCAAATAATCTCTATGAGTTTGAAGCAAGCATGGTCTACAGCATGAGTTCTAGAATAGTCAGGACAGTCTAGGATAGTCAGGTCAGTCCTACAGAGAAACTCTGTCCCAAAAAACAAGACCAACATAAAAAAGAGAAAAGAAGAAAAGCACCTTATATCTTGTATACTTCCTAGGAGTAAATGGAAAAAAATGGAAGAATTTTATGAAGTCAGTAGAAACTATTACACAATGGGAAAAATTTAGGAGGAGGCTAGTCAAACAATTTTACACATGGGGAACACAGGGTATCTCAAGAACTTTCCTATATGCTGAGTTGGTTAGGAACTGAAAATTATAGCTCCATATGCTGGAAAGAGTTGGTTTCTCGGACCTGAAGAAACTTCTCCACAAAGGACTTATCCCCAGACCATTACCAGCTCTTCCAAACATATTCCTGGTTTTAGATAAAGAGCTCTGTTTTATTATCAGTACATCGGGCCCTTAGGGAATGCTCCCAAGAATGTTCTTTCACCCTGCCTGAGGTCCTAAATGAAAGCCTTGATTGACCAGGTCAGTCCTTACCAAAACAGTATTTTGCTTTTCAAATATTTGTCACCTGATGTCATTTTGCCCATCTGGCAGAACTATGCTTTTCTTACAAAGAAAGGGGAACTTTAAGGCACACCAGGCCTTAAGGTTAGTTGTGACCCTGTAAGGCCTCCTTGAGCAGCTTGCTAGTAGCCTGTTTTTTGATATGGCAAAGGGCCAAGTGACTGGTTTTAATGGCTTCCTTGTCATGGTTTGGAGCCAAATATCTGAATATTGCGGTTGAAAAATGTGTACATGAGCATTCTAACAGCCCTGGTTAACATATACTTAGGATTTAAATGTTTTAGATGCAGTAGAATTAGTTCAATTCTACTTTGTTAGCCTATGTATTAAGCATTGGCATTGGAGTGCTACCCAGCACATGAGAAGCTGTGGATGACCTCCACAAATTTAAAATTAATGATGACTATATGCGAAGGTTAAATGAAAACTACTGAATGTCAAGAAGATACTGGAGAAACTAGGCCTCTCCAAGTTTGCCAATGGTTTTCCATGAATGTATCATGCCTGCAGAAATTGACTAGAAAGACGTTTGTACACACAGCTCCCTGCTCCCAACTCTCCAAACAAATTAAGCCCACTGAGCAGAGTTATTCAGAGGCCTGCCCACAGGTCCATAAATTAGCAAGGACTGCATGGGACTTCACAACATAGGAAAACTGGTGGCAGGTTCTCTCCCAGATCTGGGGAAAATGCACCTCACCATCTGGAGACAGCATTCCGTCGATCACCATGTTGTGGTTCTCCAGCCCACCAAAGCTCTCAGTTCATCATCTCCCTGCAGCAGCAAAGGCACAACAGCACATAAACCACTGGTGCCAGCTCCTCCGGAAACCCTAACAGGGAGGCAGGTCACAGGAAGAGCAATGCACCACTTCTGACTGGCAGGTCAACTGGAGGGCCTGATTGGCTAGTGAGGCCTGAGTGGGATGAACCTTCCAAAGGAGTATAGCTTGCTTAAAGAGACAGCACAATGGTTCCTGGTCATTCCTTTCTGCTCCCAACAAAAGTCTTTTCTAGATCTGCAAAAATAGGCATTTCAATAACACTTGCCCAAGCCTCCAATAGCAGACACTGCCACAATCCTGCACTCCATAGGAATCTTGCCTTTTTCCTCCAGGACAAGCTAGCTAGCTTGTACAGTGAACTGTGCTAGGTGGGTGTGGTGATTTCCTGTCCCACAGGTAGAAGGCAGCCCAGAATATTAACAACGAAAGAGAATTTTTAGATCACAAAAGGAAATGTTTGTTGCGTGATTTCATGCTGAGGTCAGATGAACTGAAGGTACATTTTACCTCGTTGTCACAGGTATTTCAGACAATCATGAGAAAAAAGTAGGAACCCGATCTTAAACAAGATCTTTCCCCAATCAGAAGGCTGGGTAATGGCTCCATTGCTTTACAAGTTTTATTCCTGAAATTCAGAGAAAATTCCAGGCAAATGAAAAATGTTAAAGAGAGTAGGGTTCATGGAAATTTGAATACATAGAGAATAATGGAGCCAGGAAGAATGTCTTTATGAGCACTGCTGTTAGCCAGCTGTAAGCCATCTTCCTCTGTGGACTGGTGAATAAAATATACAGCTGTGTTACTACATGAACAAGACAGGTAGAATGAACTCACCATTTTAGTAGAAATTGGGCTTATGACAAAGTCTTACAAGCTGTGGTCCAGGTCATCTTAAAAATAGATGTCTACCAATGGAATTTGGAAGAATCCAGTAGATTTCTGCACAGCCTTTTGTCTATAATCAAGTGAAGAATCCAGTAGTTGTTCAATCCATGAGGTTCAAGGTTTCACCTGGTTTTCTATATACATCAAAATTCCAAACAAGTCGACTCTAATGCTAATAATGGAATGAACTCGGTAGCCAGAACTTGATACCAGAGCAAAAAGAGAGCTTCTTTCTTCAATATCCTTTCTATTAGGTCAGAGGCAATCATCTAGAAGGTGAGATCTAGGTTAAAGGTGGATTATAGTATTTGTTTGGTTTTTTGTTTGTTTGTTATTTCTGTTTTTGTTTTGTTTGGTTTGGTGTTTTCAAGATAGGATTTATCTATGTAGACCTGAAACTCATTCTGTAGGCCAGACTGGTCTCAAACTCAAAAAATCCCACTGCCTCAGCCTCTTGAGTGATAATGTTAAAGGTGTGCACTACCACAAAGCAGCTAAAAGTGGAGCTTGCAGGGTGGTGATGGTGTATGCCTTTAAACCCAGGAACTGGATGCAGAGGCAGGTGGATGTCTATCAGTTTGAGTCCAACCTGCTCTACAAGAGCTAGTTCCAAAACAGGGTCCAAAGCTAGTGAAACCCTGTTGCAAAACACCCAAAAAATGTGGAGCTTACCACCTCAAATGATCCACATGAATGAAGAATTTACCTATTCAAAACCTTTAATTAAATAAAATCCCTCTTAGGTATAATCAATTCTTTGTGTAGACTACTTTAGTAAGTTTTCATGCTTCTTGTCCAGCCCTTTCTGTGCTGGGACTATGCAAGCTTTAATTTGGTCACTGAACTCAATTTGTACACAATCCAACTTTATTTTTAAGTTTGAATTATAATCCAGAAAAGTAGGAGGGCCCCCTTTACCGGTCTACTTTTTTCTCACTGACCAGTTAAGGTCCAGCCATGAAGCAATTGCAGGACTTTTCAGCACTTGGTAGCAGAAGCAGGATAGGGTGTGCAATGGAATTCTCAATGGCATTGTGTGTGGCCAGCCTAAGTTACAGAAGACATTGCTTAAAAATAAATAAGTAAACAACAGACTTGATTTAAAAAATGGAAAGATGGACAGAAATCTCAAGGTCCAAATCAGGAGCAGAAGGAGACGGAGCACGAGCAAGGAACTCAGGACCACGAGGGGTGCACCCACACACTAAGACAATGGGGATGTTCTATTGGGATCTCACCAAGGCCAGCTGGCCTAGGTCTGAAAAAGCATGGGATAAATCCGGACTAGCTGAACATAGCGGACAATGAGGAATACTGAGAATTCAAGAACAATTGCAGTGGGTTTTTGATCCTACTGCACGTACTGGCTTTGTGGGAGCCTAGGCAGTTTGAATGCTCACCTTACGAGACCTGGATAGAGGTGGGCAGTCCTTGGGCTTCCCACAGGTCAGGGAACCCTGATTGCTCTTTGAGCAGATGAGGGAGGGGGACTTGATCGGGGGAGGGGGAGGGAAATGGGAAGCGGTTGTGGGGACGAGGCAGAAATCCTTAATAAATAAATAAATTTAAAAAAAATAAAAATAAATAAATAAAAAATGGAAAGAAACAATGGGGAATAGGAAGAAATAAGAAATTAGAGCAATGATGCATTTAAAGGCAGATCTTTGTGAGTTTGATAACAACCTGCTGTATGGTTTGTGGGCCAGCACAGCCAGATGTACACAGAGAAACCCTGTCTTGAAAAAATCCACCAAGGCCTTGTTGGCCAGAGAAGGGTGATGTACACCTTTAATCCCAACACTCGGCAGGCAGAGACAGATCTCTGTGAGTTGGAGGCCAACCTGGTCTACAAGAGCTAGTTCCAGGCCAGGCTCTAAATCTACCAGAAACCTTGTCTTGAAAAAACCAAAAGAAAAACAAAACAGACAAAAACATAAAACAAAAAGACTTCAAAGTTACAGAAAACGCCTGTCTTGAGTAACTGAAAAAAAATAGCAAAACAAACAAGCAATAAGTAAAGAAATTTTTTTTTTTTTTTTTTTTTTGGTTTTTTGAGACAGTGAATTTCTGCGGCTTTGGAGCCTGTCCTGGAACTAGCTCTTATAGACCAGGATGGTCTCAAACTCACAGAGATCCGCCTGCCTCTGCCTCCCAGGTGCTGGGATTAAAGGTGTGCGCCACCATTGCCCGGTGAAACAAAAAATCTTTGATTGTGTCCAGGGAAGTTAAAAGTGATCCATCACATCTGGGATGAGCTCAATTCTCGTAAGGGTTTCCAAACAGAAGTAACAATTGTATGTCAGCACAACTTGAGGAGTTTTGAAGCATTCCAGTAAAAGAATGTCCTCACACTAATGCCCATGTGAGCCTGCACACGCATTACTGTCCTCTTTATTTGAGAAGGAAGAAATCAGGAGTATAAATACGCCTGCCAGTGTGGAATTGGGAAGCAGCATACAGAATTGGCATATGGTTCATATAGGGCTTCTTAGGACCAGGGGGCATCAAAGGAGATTTTGAAGGAGGGAATTTGTTAGATGTTAATCCTCACTCCTGGGAAAGATCAGAGATGGGCTGGATTTCATACTGAAGGATTGGTTACTTTTGTTCAGTTTCTTCCACAGGTCCAAATGATTATGGTAATATTCATAAGCTTTATCAGATTGATTACACACAAAAGTCTTACTCCTGTATGAAGTACAAAACATTAAAACACTAAATTCTCTAATAGAGTTTTATTATAGCATGATTTTTCTCATGGTTTTGAAGAATACATACATTAAATTCATAGAGTTTCTCTGCAGGAAGAGTTATTTAATGTATTTACAGATGGTTGTGACAAAGGATTTACCACAGATTCCATTGACAGTTATCTGTCCAGTCTGTGTTCTTTTATGCATTTGAAGATGAATAAGATGTAAAAAGTCTTCCTTCCACTGATATACATTCATAAAGTTTTCCCACACTGTGTGATCTCTTATAACTTTGAAGAGTACAGTGGTCTTCAAACACCTAACCACACTGACTACATTCATAGGGGTCCTCTCTACTCTGTGACCTTTGTACATTTGAAGATGACTGTGTTTTGCAAAGGCCTTACCAAAATGATTACGATAATAAGGTTTCTCACTAGAATGTGTTTTTTTATGCAATTTAAGAAGACTGAGACTTGTAATGGCCTTACCACATTGATTACATTCATAGTTTTTCTATCTTGTATGTGTTCTATGTAATTGAAGACTCCCATGACGTGCAAAGGCCTTTTTACACTAATAACGTTCATAGGGTTTCTTTCTCTCCAGTATGTTTTCTTTTATGCAATTGAAGATGACTGTGACATGCAAAAGCCTTACCACACAAACTACATTCATAGTGTTTCTCTCCAGTATGTGTTTTTTTATGGAATTGAAGATTACTCTGAGCTGCAAAGGCCTTACCACACTGATTACATTCATAGGGTTTCTCTCCAGTATGTGTTGTTTTATGCACTTGAAGTTGACTATGATGTGCAAAGGCCTTACCACACTGCTTACATTCATAAGGTTTTTCTCCAGTATGTGTTCTTTCATGCTTTTGAAGAGTACTGTTTTCAGCAAAGGCCTTACCACACTGATTACATTCATAGGGTTTTTCTCCAGTATGTTTTCTTTTATGCACTTGAAGAAGACTGTGACATGCAAAGGCCTTGCCACACTGACTACATGCATAGGGTTTCTCTTTAGTATGTGTTCTTTTATGCTTTTGAAGATTTCTCTGAGCTGCAAAGGCCTTACCACACAGATTACATTCATAGGGTTTCTCTCCAGTATGTGTTTTCTTATGCAAATGAAGATGACTGAGTCGTGTAAAGGCCTTACCACACTGATTACATTCATATGGTTTCTCTCCAGTATGTGTTCTTTTATGCCTTTGAAGATGACTGTGCTGGACAAAGGCTTTACCACATTGATTACATCGATAAGGTTTTTCTCCAGTATGTGTTCTTTTATGCTTTTGAAGATCACTGTGACGTGCAAAGGTCTTACCACAGTGATTACATTCATAGGGTTTCTCTCCAGTATGTGTTCTTTTATGCAATTGAAGATGACTATGACGTGCAAAGGTCTTACCACAGTGATTACATTCATAGGGTTTCTCTCCAGTATGTATCCTTTTATGCACTTGAAGATGACTGTGACATGCAAAGGCCTTACCACACTGATTACACTCATAGCGTTTCTCTCCAGTATGTGTTCTTTTATGCCTTTGAAGAGATGCAAAGATGTTACCACACTGATTACATTCATAGCGTTTCTCTCCAGTATGTATTCTTTTAGGCTTTTGAAGTTCAGTTTGAGATGCATAGGCCTTACCACACTGATCGCATTCATAAGGTTTCTCTCCAGTATGTGTGCTGTTATGACTTTGATGAGTTTCATAAAGAACAAAGTCTTTATCACCTTGACTATATTCATAGGGTTTATTTCCAGTGTGTTTTCTTTCAAGCACGTGAATATAACTGTGATAAGCAAAGTCTTCCCCGCACTGCTTAATTTTAGACTGTTTTTCTCCAGTATGTGTTTTTTCATGTCTTAGAAAGTGGGTGTCATCAGAAAAGGCTTGAACACATTGCGTATACTCTGAAAGTTTCTTGTCACCATTTTGGTTTCTTTCAATCCTGCAAGGATAATCGGCACATTTAAAAGCTTTACCACATTCAATACACTGTTGAACCTTATATCTGTATGAATTTATTTTACAACTTGTTCCTATTCTAAATAGAAATTAATTATTAAGCTTTCATAACTTTGTTTACAATCATGTTTGCTTTTTAATTAGGGGACAGTTTGCATCTACGAAAATAGGTATGATGATAAATTCCTTTTTTTTTAGGTTTACCTTTTCACATTTACAAAAATATTTTTATATGATATTATTCATATTTTTGAAGACAACTGAATACACTGAGAGCTTTCCCAACTCTACTGCATTCATAAATTTTACTATACTGTGAATCATATTTCATTTGCTAAGTGAACTAGGACATTCAGAAGGATTTGCACAGACTTAGAATTCATGGGGCGTTTTTATATTAATAATGATTGTAGAAAACCATCAGTATTGTATACTTGAATCAAATTCAACAAGTATACTCTACATGGGAACTACTGCCTATCTTCTTTCTGATTTAAGGAGAAGTATGTTAAATCTTTTCATGTCTCTATGCTCATGAGGTTATATCAAGGGTAGTGTCTGATACACATAGGAAAGGAAGAATAATTCATATATATGAAATTAAGGTATATGTATTTGTGAGGATTTAATAACCATCTACGCACTTAAAGCTGTGCTTATTTACATTGCTGCTTTTATTTAAAAGTTCTAGGAGAAAGTGCAGTCTCATCAGAGGCACATTGTTATCAACTTGCACATGAAAATTACCTTGCATGTCTTCTAGAACATTGCCAATGTTCTTCAGTGTTATGGTCTTCCCCAATGTATCCTAAAATACAGGACCAGAATATATCTTATATCATTTAACAATGTGCAACACTTAGCTTATTACTTAAGTGCACCTAAGAAATATGACTGCTGTATTCACCTCATTCTTCTTTTTAAATCAAATTGCAGAACAACATCCTTAACCATGGAAAAGTTGTTTCCATATTTTGAAACATGAAGCAAATTCATTTTTACCTATAGAAATGAGGTTCTTGTAGGTTTCCAGCATTACATCCTTATAGAGATTCTTCTGGGAAAGATTCAGCAAATCCCACTCTTCCCGGGTGAAGTTGATGTGCACATCATCATAGGTCACTGCCTTCTAAAATACACCACACATGTGTAAAATGGAAAGCACCACAGTGACAAAGATGGAAATTCATACTTCTTTCAGGGTATAGACAGATGATTCTGGTGTTCCTTACTCTTATGCCATGACATAGACAGTCACTATAGAGGGAAATTGAAAAGCAGAGTCAACTCTGTCATAAGAGCAAGGTCTATTGAGAGGAAGAGACAACAGAAAAGATCAGCACTATATAGTATGCATGAGAAAATTGTATGAAGAGTTACAAAACACACACAAAAAAAAGTAATATGGACACCCTGGGTATATTGTTCTATTGTGCCTTTAAACACAACACTCAGAAAACAGAGGTGGGTATATTTGTCTCTGAATTGAATGCCAGTCAAGTCTATGCAATCATGTCCAGGATAGGTGGAAGTAAACATTAAGACACTGTCTCCATTGTAAAATTCAGGGAAACAAAGAAATGGGATATAAAAAACAGAAAGGCTTTTATTGAAGTTCTTCTAAATAATTTTCCATTCACTCAAGTTCTGTATTCATTTTCCCGATACCGGAAGTGTCACAATTTAAACTATAAGTCTAATAATATTTTGTAGAAAGGAACTTCACGTGTAAAGAAGTTAAAATGCACAGATGAAAACACTAGAAATATACATGTTGGTCATGAATAATCAACAAAGAGCTGGAGAGAAGGTAGAGTAATTCAGTGTTTTTGCGGGTCTTGAATGGAGGTGGGCACATTTTCCACTACTTACATGGGGATCACAACTTTCCATTGTTCTATGATCAGGAATTCTGAGATCTTTAGATAACCTTGATGACCAGGTACGCAGGTAATGAATATCCATGCAGACATATAAAATAATCATATTGTTTAAAAAAAATCAAATTAAGCATAACAAACCAGAATAAGTTCATGCACCGGCAATTAACTGACTCAGGCAGTATTAATAAACATAAATACATGGTATCCTGGGAATCAGAGTGATACCCTCTTGCAATTTTTAAAATTCAATATATATGTGAAGCTCAGCACAGCAGCATATACTTGTCATATAAAAAAAACCCCTATATTCAAGGGCTATCACCCAATAATATAAAAATGTATAGAGCCAGAAATGATGCCCCCCTTTACTTTCAGGAATTTGGAGAGCAACAGTAAGGGCTACTTAGACAAGCAAACAAAGCAATTAAAATAGCATGTTGCCAAACTCCTTAATAGCAACTGTTTCTGCTATATCTCATTTTTACCTATAGAATATAGGCAAGATATAGAATGTAGAGATCAAACCTATAATGATGGCAAAAAAATTTCCATAGAAGTAGGAAGTTGGCTGATTAATGTTAAGCACAAAACAGTAGATACAAGTGTTAGGAAATTAGTTCATGGTATTGAGACTCATTATGTATAATGAGGAATATCATCTGGACAGGCTTCTCCTACTAAATATTCACAGGAAGTTGAAAGAAAGCCACCAAGGAGAGAAACTTGTTCAAATACGTGATCTTTTCTGGGAGGTTGTTCATTCAATCAAGTTCATTCTGACCCCAGCCACTATTGGTTCATGGTCAACAATGGAAAAATTGCATTTTGTCATTTCTAGGATAGACATGTAATGATCCTCATCTGCAATGGTCCCTACACTGTCCAAATGTGTAATGCCATCTGGCACTCAAGATAATCTGTTCACAGCAACATCTTGTAAAACCTGAAAACACGTTACCTCCTTCTAACATCAATGGTACAAAATCCCATTAACATTCCAAAAGAGAAAAATAAAGACACAGTAAGGGAAGATTCAACCAAGGCAAGACTGAAGTAGAGCAGGACAAACATCAAATCCTGTAGCTCCCTTGTCAGATGGATGGCTTCAGTTTCAAATGACTTAAACGGCCTTGTCCTTGCAACTTCTCCTGCACTTGTCTCTTTGGTAACTTCCCATCACTATAAGTGGCTAGTTCTCCATGGAAGTTGTGTCATACCTTAGGTATTTTAACATCTTTGGGCTCAAAATGGAAACCACTGTGCTGTGAAATCACATTTTTAAATGTGTCATATTTATTTATGCTGTGGAACATTTGTTTTAATGATGCAAAGAATTGCTGCATTGGTTTAGCTCTGTGAAGCTGTGACAGTTTGCCTATCTAAAATAACTGGTTGTTCTAAAACATATTTGAATGACCTGTCACATGACAAGAAAGGACAGGCAGGGCTGCCAGGAAAAGAGAATCAATGGGAGGGAAAATCTGGGAGGAGAAAAGAAAGAAGAGGCAACAGAAAGGAGAAAACAACAGGAGCCTTTAAACCATGGAGTAAGAAATAAAGAGGGGAATACAGAATAAAGATAAAGGACAGGGGGAAATTGTAGAGAACAATTAAGTTAAAAACAACCTGACTTGAAACAAACCATAATCAAGCATTTAAAGAAAAAAAAATAAGCCTCCATGTGTGGAATTTAATTGACAACTGGGTGGCAGGCCCTAAAGGAACAAGAGAGGAAAAGAAACCACACCGCACCCAGCTTCAATCCTCACAGCTTCATGCAATGAACTCTCACTGTCTCCTCACTGGGCTTCTGTCTCTGCCAAACACAGATGCCTGCAATAATGGTAAACTGTAACCATGGGCTAAAAAGCCATGATCTTAAATTTTGATTCTTTCATGTTCCCAAGACCAACACATTGCTGGTGATGCTGAGAAGTAGGGTTTTCTTTAATGCAATGAACACTAATGAGCTTGACCACAGGTGCAGAAGGTTTTGAATGAAGTAGCTTCCTGTGACTATGAATCAATTTGCTCAACCATCCCTAAATTGAAGGTTTCTGTATATGGAGTCTTACCCTTAGGGCACCTTGATAAGCTTCCACTGCACAGCAATGGCTTTTCTGTAATGATAATAAACTCTTTGAAAATTCCTGCCTGTATTAACACATAAATGCCCTTTGAAGCTACATTTTTATTTTCATTTATTTCTGCCCTACCTGGGTACTTTTACTGGACACCTAAAAGAGTCATCAGTGATAACCATTGAACAGCTTCAATATTCTTTAAAGACATTAGCCTATTGCATTTTAATTTGGTATTACTAAATTTCTAGAGCATAGGCAAAATAAGAAAATGCTTAGAGCTAAAATAATACACTAAAGTCTGGATGGTGGTGACGCACACCTTTAACCCCAGCACTGGGGAGGCAGAGGCAGGTGAATCCCTCTGAGTTTGAGGCCAGCCTGGTCTACAAGAGTTAGTTCCAGGACAGGTAGGATTGTTACACTGGGGAAACCCTCTATTGGAAAACAAATAAAAAGAAAAAAAAATCAGACAAAAACCTAGGCTTTTTTTTTTCCTTTGAGACAGGGTTTCTCTGCAGCTTTGGAGCCTGTCCTGGAACTAGGTCTTGTAGACCAGGCTGGTCTCGAACTCACAGAGATCCACCTGCCTCTGCCTCCCGAGTGCTGGGATTGAAGGCGTATGCCACCACTTCCCTGCGTGCTTTTTTTTTTAAATCAAGTTTATTTTAAACTGAAATCCTATGATCTCAATAACCACTTTCTGCAATTACATTTTCATGGTCTTACAAGAACAGTTAATTATGTTCAAGTTTCTATTTTTTGATATCTGTCTCAGTGGGTAGACCAACCCCTCTTGATTCTGACTTCCTTGCTTGTCTTCTACCTCCTTCTGCCTTTCCACTGGACCTTGGGAGCTCAGTAAATTCCTCTGATGAGGGTCTCTATCTATCTCCATCTGTCACTGGATCAAGATTCTATGGTGATATTCAAGATAATCATCATCATGATAGTGGGGCAAGGACAGTTCAGGTACCCTCTCCCCTGCTGTTCAAGGCCCTATCTGGGGACAGCCCTGTGGACACCTGGGATCCTCTTTAGAGCCAAGTCTCTTGCCAACCCTAAAATGGATGCCTGAATGTAGCTATCTTCTTCCCTGCTCCTATATCTGCCCTTCCTCCATCTCTACCCTCCACCTCCCACAAGCTATTGCCAGTCCTTGCCTTCTCCCTTCCCTCTTCCCTTGTCCTCTTTCCCCCAACCTCACCTCCATGTTTGCCCCCACCCCGATGCTCACAACTTTTGCCCTGCAATCTTGTTTGCTTCTAATTTCCAGTAGGATCTATAAATGTTTTTCTTTGGGATCACCTTGTTATTTGGCTTCTCTAGGCTTGTGAACTATAGGCTTAATGACCATGGTTTATGGCTAGAGTCCACAAATGAGTGAGTACATACCATATTCATCTTTTTGGGTCTGGGTTATCTCATTCAGGATAGTGTTTTCTATTTCCATCCATTTGCAAGCAAAATTCAAGATGTTCTTGTTTTGTACAGCTGAGTAGTACTCTAATGCATATATATTCCACACTTTATGTTCTAATGGGAATACACCAAGTCTAGCTCGACCAGGTCTGAATGAGCATGTGATCAAACTGGACTCTTTGATTGTGGCTGACAATGGGGCTGACTGAGAAGCCATTGAAAAAGGCACTGGGGCTTCATTTTACCACATGTTCTGGCTTTCTGGGACCCTAGTCTACATGAATGCACAGGTTCCTAGGCCTAGATGTAAGGGGGGGTGGCCTTGTACTTCCCAAAAGGCAGGTTTCCCTTCCCTCCCTCAAGCAAGGTGGGAGAGGGAAGACTGTTGCAGGAGCTCCTCCCGCTCCTTCAGCCAATAGCCGCTGAGATACCAGCCCGTTGGGGCGTGGTCTCTCTCCCTTTAAAAAAGCAGTCACTTCCCTTCTTGCTCTCTCTTATATCCTGCTCCACTTCCAGCGACTAGACTCCCTTCCTGATTGTGCAGAGGGCTGTTGTCTGGGACGGTGATCTGTAAGTTTTTTCCCCTTTAAATAAATAACCATTCTATTAATCATAATTCCAAACTGTTGTGGGATTGTTGTGACTTACACCTTTGCCTTCAGAAGACAGGGTGTGGGGGAATTGGAGAGGACTGGGAAGAGGGAAGGTGTAAATGATTGAATGGAAAAAGAAAACAAAACTTGATATCTTCCACATTCTGGCAAAAGTCATCATTCCTATATTCTACTGACAAACAAAATCAACTTTTGTGTTGTAATTGTTTGTGCTGCCTGCTTTTATGCTATTGTGATTAAATCCTCAAACTGAAATCATTTCATTCAGTAAAGGGGATTATTTCATTGATTGTGTCAAATCACATTCAATCATCTTGGAAGTGTAGGAAAAACTGCAAGCTAACAATTGAATGCAAAACACATTTGCAAAGCCTATTTACAGCCTTCCTCTCTTGCCTAGTCTCTACTTCATGCTCAGAATGCTCCATATCCAAGCACAGGTCCACCTTCTTAGGGGCTTCCTACATCAGTCATCAATCAATGCAATCTATCACAGACACAGCAGTTTCTGGCTATTATGAACAGAGTCAAGCATGTATCCATGTGGTAGGAGGGAAGAGCATGTTTTGGGAATATGCACAGAGTGGGACACCTGGGTCTTGGGTAGATTGACTTCCAATATTCTGAGGATTGCATAATGATTTCCACAGTGGCTGGACAAGTTTGCACTGCAAGAGCAATGAGTTCCCTTTCACCACATCCTTGGAGCCTTAGCTGTCACTTGTGTTGTTGAACTTATCCTTTCTGTCAGGTTTATGATGAAATCTCCCAATGGCTAATGATAGTGAACATATTGTTAAATGTGTCTCATCTATTTTAGATTCTTCTATTGAGAATTCTGTTTAGAGGTGTACCCCATTATATTTGAATTATTTGGTTGCTGTCTTGTTGCATAACTGTAGTGAGCCGGACAGGATCGCCATTACAAGATGGCGCCGACATCCTGTCTTGTTGGTTATAAACAACTCCATATTTGGCTATGGCTTTGAGAGCTGCGCGTCCCCGCTTCCCGCATGCGCAGAGGATGAGGATCCTTGAGCCTATCCCGATTCGGTCTGGTGTCAGCTGTTGTTGGCAGCCAATCACAGGGCTACCCGTGTGCCAATTCCCTATTTAAGCGGCTGCCTTAGTGCACCCCGGCCCCTTCGCTTCCTGCTGCCTCTCTCCTTCGCTTCCTGCTGCCTCTCCCGTCTGCTCCCTGTTCCTCGTCTTCCCGCCCCTCATTCCATGCTCCCCAGCAATCAAGGGCACTCCAGTAAAAGCGTGATCTGAGTGGAATCCTGGTGTGGTGGTCATTCTTCATCGCCGGTCGAGAGGTCCGCCACAGCTGGTGCCGAAACCCGGGATCGAACCAGGGCCACACATAACTATTTTTCATCCTGAGTGAGGCAACCCAGAAGCACATAAACCAACATGGTTTATAAGCAGATATGAGCAGGTAAGTAAAGTACAACCATAGTAATCACAGTCAATCACAGTACAAGCCATAGATGCAGGAAGGCTAAGTAACAAGAAAGGCTCTGGGGGACATGCATGGATTTCTTTGTGAAGACAGAATAGAATAGATTTTGTGGGTGCACTGGAGACAGGTGGGGATGGGAACAGGAAAGATCGAGTAAGCAAGGGACAGAGATGAAGAATAGGAAAGAGAGATGACAGGAATAATGGAGCTGTTTGCAGGAGATGTGGAAACAGTATACTGCAAACTTCCAGAACTACAAGAAAGACACTATTGAAGATTGCTACTAGTGAGGAATGCAGAGACTGAACCAGCCTTGTTCTGTAAATACATACGGCTCCCATTGGTGGGATTGGGTGAGAACTACACTTGTTCTGCTAGCAAGATACACTGGGGGAAAGGTGCCTCAGAGTTTATGAAGGGAACAACCAATGATGGTCTAACTTTTAGTCCAAGCTGTGAGAGGAAGCCAATGTCTGATACTGCAGGATGGCCAGGAACCAGAACTTGATGGCTTCCAGAATTGGGGTAGAACCAAATAC
This sequence comes from Microtus oregoni, assembly GCF_018167655.1. NCBI lineage: Eukaryota > Metazoa > Chordata > Mammalia > Rodentia > Cricetidae > Microtus > Microtus oregoni. The sequence continues at coordinate 21,024,513 of NW_024543077.1, forward strand.
AACTAAACAAGAAAAAAGAAATGAAATGAATCACATCTAAAATCATCGATTGATTCCCAGCACAAATGTCACCAGAGAGAATTCTTCCAGAAGCTGATGGTTACACATGCAGAGATCCCTACCTAAACCTTACCTTGAGTTCTTGGAATCCTATGGAAGGAAGGTGTAAAAATTGTAGCATCTGGAGGGGTTGAGGAACCCAGGAAATCCAAAGCTGCAGAATCAACAAGTCTTATAGTGTCTCAGACAAAATGAAGTGACAATCATGGAACATGAACAGCTCTGTATCTACCCTGTGCACGCATGCTTTGGTTGTTAGCTTGGGGTGTTTGTGTGATTACTAACTGTAGAACTCTTGGTGTCTCTTACTCTTGCCAATTTTTGTGACCTTTTCCTTCCTATTAATTTTCTTTGTCCAGTTTTGATAAGGGATTTTACCTAGATTTCTTGAACCTTTTTATGAAGGGTTTCTTTGATATCCCATGGAGGCTTTCTATTATGTGACAGATGAAAAGGGAGCAATCAACCTGGGGGAATGAGGACTGGGGGAAACTGGAAGGAGTGGAGGAAGTGGAAGCTGCAGTCAACATGTATTGTATGAGAGAAGAATAAATAAAACAGAAGAGATAAAAATGCATTTAGTCTGAGTTCTTTGATCTTCATAATCTGTAATAACCCATATAGCATAAATATTCCAAAACTCTTCTTGATTGAATTCCAGCCAACCTCTTGTCTGACACCTCTTGAGATTTCAAGTAAAAAATGAAGGATTTCCAACATGCAATGGCATAGGACAAACTCCCATTCAGAAAAAGGAATATAGTTGAGCTTCATCCCCAAATTCAACCAGAAAATCCTTGCTCATGTGCATATCATCCCAGGCAGAAGAACAGGCAGGCAGTCCACCAGTCTATGAAACTAACACACTCACTGCATTCCCAGACACAATCCCCAACCAACTCTACAGTTACCACAACCTACACATTGGGTGGAAAGTCTCTGCTCAAGTACAGCACACACCACACGAAGAACAAGTAGATAAACTGAAGGAAAAGACCACATGCTGGACCAGAGGCCATGGCAACCATCAAAAATTCACATAGACTTCCTCCATTCTTTCAAAAACCCTCAACACTAAACCAGAAACCCACTCTTCTCATCATGTCTGTATTGTAGCTTCCAAACTGGGTGGAGACCCCTGGCTGAAAGGACAAACCACCTGCCAGAATTCCATGTAGGCCACCAGCCCACACACCTCCCCAAATCTTCCCTACACCCACAACACTTTCCCCAAGTTCCCCTTCTTTTCTGTTTTCAGTCCTAACCTCCTTAGGCTCATAATCCATGCTATAATAGGGCTACACATACTGCAAGAATTTCAGTCCCAAAATTGGTGTAGTGCATGTACTGACAATTTGGGAACCTAGTCTGTTTGGGTGATACCTTGCTCAGGCTAGATACAGTACGGAGGGTTGTAGAATTCCCCCATTCAGTGTGCCTATGCCTTACCCTCTCTGAAATTTGAATAGTGGGTTGGGAGGGTATGTGGAGTCAATAAGTGGAGCAGAGCGAAGAGAAACTTTGATTGGTATGTATAAAGGAAATAGATAGATCGTTTTCTTATTAAAAAAAATAAAGTACCAAAAGACCTTTAAAAAGAACGTCAGTGCCAGGCGGTGGTGGCGCACGCCTTTAATCTCAGCACTCGGGAGGCAGAGGCAGGCGGATCTCTGTGAGTTCCCAGCCTGGTCTACAAGAGCTAGTTCCAGGACAGGCTTCAAAACCACACAGAAACCCTGTCTCAAAAAACCAAAAAAAAAAAAAAAAAAAAAAGAACGTCTGTTCAACCCTATGCCACACAGACTAGATTACCAGAGAACAAACAGAAATCAGGGAAGTAAAAACCCATCCAACAAAGATGGATGAGATTGGCACTTAAACCACAATCTCAAGCCCAAATTCTTGGACCAAAGGAAAGAACACAATCAACAACAGACAGAGCAATGTGTCACTCCCAGATTCCAGCAATTCTACTGCACCATACCCTGCAAATCAAAATGACTCTGAAATACCATCTCACACTTGTCAGTATGGCTTAGATCAAAAATGTCAATGATTGCTTAGGCTGGAGAGGATGTTGAGAAAGGGGAACACTCATCCATTGCTAGTGGGAATGCAAACAACCACCCTGGAAATTATTGCAGTTTCTCAGAAATTTGGGAATCAACCTACCTCAGGGCAAAGGAAACAATTCTTGGGCATATACATAAAAGATGCACAACCAAATAATTCTATATGAATATTTCAGTATAGAACATTTCAGTAGGTATTTTCAGCCTCTCAACACTTATTCATGACAACTTAGATCTTTGTCCTGAAAGAAAGAAATTGCACCCAAAGTGAATTAAAAGTAAAACTAAGTTTCTGTTTCAGTGAAGGAACTGTTTAATGCAAACGCTTCTGAAAAGTCATCTGATGATATCACATCAGATACTGATGATGAGGTAAAATTTAAAAGAGAGGTTCCTGATAATGAGGTGAAATCAAAAAAGGGACTTCTAAGTGTTCTGATTCAGATTTCCTCTATTATCTATTGAAGGCGTAAGTTATAAACAATGCCACACCAGTTTGGAATTATGATTAATAGGGTGGTACTCATTTAAAGGGGAAAACACTTACGGATCACCATCAGCACTCTGCGCAACCAGGAAGGGAGTCTAGTCGCCAGCGGAGCAGGAAGTAAAGACGGAGAGGAGAGGGAAGTGGCAGCTATTTTACAGGGAGAGAGACCACGCCCCAATGGGCTGGAATCTCAGCGGCAATAGGCTGGAGGAGGGAGAGGACCTCCTGTAACAATCTATGAATTTTGAAGAACTGTCTTGTAAATGATCTAAGACAGTTGAAAAACAGAGACTAAGGGGCTGAGGAATCTGATAGACTCTTTAAACAAAAAACTGGAAGCAGCCAGGCGATGGTGGCGCATGCCTTTAATCCCAGCACTCGGGAGGCACAGGCAGGCAGATCTCTGTGAGTTCGAGACCAGCCTGGTCTACAGAGCTAGTTCCAGGATAGGCTCCAAAAGCCACAGAGAAACCCTGTCTCGAAAACCAAAAAAAAAAAAAAAAAAAAAAAAAAAAAAAAAAAAAAAAAAACAAAAAAAAAACCAAAAAAAAAAAAAAAACAAAACTGGAAGCAGTCCAAATTTTTCCTGGCCAAAAAAAAAAAAAAAAACTCATGAAGGATTTCAAAAAGGAGTTCATGGAGTGCTCAAGAAAGAGCATTCCCTCACCTTCTACCAGAGAAGAGACAGATTTAGATTCTCCAGAGGATTATTTATTAAAGAAAGAAAATTTCTTAGAATCTTTATGGTTCAAGGCCTGCAAATTTTTAACAGACTTTGAGTATTAGCCCATTAGGTGGAAGTATTAAGAGAGGATCCAAGAAAGAAGTAATTCAAGGATGTAATATATTTCTGTTATAGAACATCAGGATGCTCAAGGAAATGTTCTGAGAATTCACATGTCTTTACCTTTTACACAACTTAAAGAATTAAAAAATGCTGGTTCTCAATATAGGCCAAAAACTCTATTTATTCAAGCAATTTTCTAGACAATTAGCAGTTGAAGCTTTGCCTCCTGTGGATTGAAAAAATGGCTAGAGCTTGTTTGTCTGGAGAAGATTATGTATTTTGGAATCATAATTCCATGAGTATGTCAACTTAGAGCTAATATTAACAAAGCACAAAACATGCCTGTCTGGGGATGGAGAGGGCTCAGTGGTTGGGAGCTCTTCCAGAGGACCCAAGTTCAATTTCCAGCACCCAAGGGGCAGCTCAAAACTGTATGAAGATCCAATTGCAGGGGATCAGACACCTTCACACCAATGCACATAAAATAAAGTTAAATAAACCAAAAATAAATTAACAATGCCTGTTAAGTTTGACATGCGAGCAGGAGAAGATGATTATAAAGATTTAGATAATCAGTTGAAATTTGATGTGGCAGTATATGCTCAACTTAATATTCCATCAAAAAAAGGCCTTGTATAAATTACCTGGCACTGGAAAGAAAACAGAAGAATTGTCTAAGATAAAACAAAAACCTGATGAATTGTTTCAAGATTTTGTTTCTCAATTGATGACAACTGTAGGGAGATACTTAAGAGATTCAGAGACTGAACATTACTTGAAAACAGTATATATGCTGTCCAAGAAATAAACTCGGAGCTGTTTGGTACTGGTCTTCAGTACTATGAACTTCAGTGGTCTAACCTATGATTGTGTCTTCATTTCTCTTGATCTAAATTTTCCTCAGTCTCAGTGTCCTTTCCCAGGGAACCCTAATTGAATTCTGCTGGATGGACCATATGGGGTATTCTACCAAGCTTAAACAAAATTGACTACAGGTTCTGTATGATGTTGCCCTGAGATAAGGAATTTTGTTGCATATGCCTTCTATAAATTAAGAGATTAGCTGGATACATTCTACACTGTAAGGTACATTGCTTGGCTTTCAATGCAGAACAAGGACCTTCCCTTTAATGGTGTAAAATCCATGAAAATCCCCTTTTCACCACTAGACTGTCATCTGAAATTACCTAATGCTTTTCTTTTTTTTCATTCCTTTCTATGTGTTTCTTTTTCACTGTAGACCTAAAGCAGTCAGCAGCAATAACTATTCAACAGAAATAATATTTTTTTCTAAGAAATCAGTCTATTACTTTTTAATTCTGCCTTAACAACCTACTTGGCACATGGAAATATTAAGAAAGATTTGTGGCCAAAAGATCACAAAAATGATCTCTAGGAAATGTTTTATAAATTCTTCAAGCACCTGTAGTTACTTACCAGATGAATATCATCTAATAGAGCCACAAGGAATGAGGCCAGGCTTGGGCTGGAGGAACCAGAGCTAGATGAGGCTATGAAAGCTTATTGAGAGAAATCAGAATTTTTTTTTAAATTGTATTTTCATTTTTATTTTTTTATTTTTTTAAGAATCTCCACATGAAGTTTATTATCATAAACAGTTGATAATAATAATTTCCAAGGACTAGAGATTTACATTACATTGTTAAATGAGAATACCTTGAACAAGATTAGAAATGTATGTACAGCATGTTTTAACAAAATTAGCCTTATTTTTATATTAAGACACAAAATTTTTATTCAACATGTGAAAGTCCAATCCAATGTAAAATATTTAAAACTAGTAGTTGCTTTTTATTTTATTTTTTAAATTTATTTATTTATTAAGGATTTCTGCCTCCTCCCTGCAACCGCTTCCCATTTCCCTCCCCATCCCAGCAATCAGAATTTTTATATATTTATCAGAATCAGAAGTTATTTGCAATTTCTAGGCTCAATACAGTTGTAGTTCCCTGGATGCCATGAAGATTGTAAGCTATACAGGGAATACAAATTCATTGTCTCAGACCAGTTGCCCTGTAAAGCTTCCAAGCTTCCTTGACTACTAAGGGATTATAGAGAGAAACACAAATTAGCCTGAATGCCTCTGTGAATGAGTCCATCAATCTGCCAGGAACTGGAAGTCACACTGTGCCCCAGTAGCCATTGAGTTAACCTGAAAACCCTGAGACACAGATCTCTCAGGAAAGACAGGACAAATCACCTCCTTTTTGCCCACTAAAATCCTATGACCTTGACCTTCACTGCCTGCCAGTACAGTTAACATTCCGGGCTTTGAGGTCCTACAAGAACAGTCAGTTATGCACTGTGTAGAGCTTTCTGTGACTTTTGGATTTTTTCTATCTAAAGTTTTGATATCTTCAAAATTCTTCCAAAGTCCATATTTCCAAGTCCATTGCAGCAACAAAATCCCTTTTGAGGTACTATTTTTTTGTTGCTACTTTCATCTCTGTTGCTGTGATTAAATTACCTAACCAAAAGAAACTCTGGAAATGAACGGGTTTATTTGGTTGTTATGCCTAAGTCAGAGTCCACCACTGTGGAAGTTTAGTATCAAAACTCAAGTTAATCACTGAAGGCAAAACATGCAGAAACATTGTTGCCTAATTTTCTCTTTTGCCTTGTCACTGTCTTGTGCTCAGCTAGCTCTCTTCATCAGCCCAGGCCCACTTGCTTAGAGACACTGCCAACTCAGTGGAAGATCTCCCAACATCAATCGTCAATCAACACAATGTCTTTCAGACAGAAACCAGACATTCTGATCTGAGCACACGGTTAATTGTTTTGCCCTCAGATGAACCTTGGCTTTGTCATGTTGACAGCTGAGGCTAATAAGCACACAGACACAATAATATATTAGAAGGTTTTAGAGAACCAAAGACAATGTATTAGTCTAGTCAATGAGCTAAACAGCAAAGACTCAAACATGAAGATAGCAACAACTAGAAAGCACAGACATGCCAGGAAATGGAAAGGGGCAAGCATCTAAGATCAACAAGAGAAAACTAAAACTGTTTATCCCAGAAACTGTTATAAATTAACAATTAAGGATCAAATAGCATAACCAATATTCAGAATACAAATTAGTGAAGGTCTATAATTTTCAAGAAAATGAATGATGTAATAAGTTTACAGTTCAAAAAAATCAAAAGTATAGATGGCACCATTATAGAAAAAGACACAAACATAGATCTACAAATATATATTATGGCCCATTAAACAAGAACTACAAGATACTCATCAAAGTCAAACTCCTAGAAATCACTGGCATCCTGTAGGCTCCAGTTGTCTCCTTTACTAATAATAGAAAATGGCTTGGGTGAGAAGGGCTCTTCTAAAAATATCACAGGATTCACTTGAAGACTTCCGATGTTTTTACTTTGTAGAAAATAGTTTTGATTACTAAAACATCTCATTCTATTATAATAAAAAATAATGTGTCTTAGGATTACTTAGATAACATTTTGTTACCCACTATTGGTGATTGAATCTAAGTCTGCATAACAGTGAGGAAATGAAAACTTTTTTTAAAAAGAAATTTCAAAAGAACAGATTTTTGAAGAATCAGGGTACATGTAAAGCAACTTCCTTTGCTCCAAATTTATAAGTCCCAAGCACTTTTGAAAACAAGGTTACTGCTATTTCTTTTGTATGTTTGTGTATGAGAGACAATGTCTTACATATGTATACAGGTGACATACAGAAAAGCAGGTTGTCAGATCTGCTGGATTGGGAATAGTAGAGATTTATTAACCTTCCAGCTTGAATTAACTATCTGAACTCAGGTCATCCACAAAGAGTATGTGCTGAGCCACTTGCCAAGACACATATTGGATAAATTGTTATTTGTCCAATAAGTCAAGTCTATCTAAGATTAATAAAAACAAGAAAACAAATCATAAAGAAATAAAGATATAAAGAAATGATCCATAAGAAAATGATGTATCAAAATTAAGATTTTGTGTATTATGTATTGATCATACCAACATTTTAGTAGCAAAGACTCAAATATGAAGATAGCAACAACTGGAACACACAGAAATGCCAGTAAGTGGAAAGAGGCAGGCATCTAAGATAAAAAAAAAATGAGTCTCTCCACAGTAACTATACCAAAAAACAAAACTTAAGAAACTGATCACATAAGAGACTTTCTGAATAAAACTGGTGAAGGTATACCATTTTAAAGAAAATGAATAATGTAGTTAAATTACAGTCATACATTACAGAAAAAAAAACAGATTTATATAATGTGATTCCTTTATTTTCCACAAATGCTCATCAATCAAGAATTTGTACAAAATTCGTGATAGAATAATAAGGTTGGAGAGCAACAAAAACAAAAGCAGTGAAATATTGTCAAGTTTAAATCAAAAGACAAAAGAAAACTTAGGTATGGAAAAATGTGAACTTGACCAATGTTACCCAGTTACCTTTGATAATAAGTGAACAGAAATTAAATAATCACAAAATTCACAACTTTCACAAAGTTTTTTCAAAGTGATCCTTAAACTGTTATTTCTGACACCACAAGCTACCGATGTCTTTAAAAAAAGAAGCCTCATGATACAGATGCTGTCTTTCAAATGGAGGAGATTTCTTTCAATGGCTCTCCTGTACATCATGCTTTCATCTGGTTTCTGGGAAAGGCAGCCCCACTGATGACCAATCCCAAAACAAACATAAAATGATTTAAAATGGATTCCTGCTACATGGAATATGGCAGGAGATGTGGATTGTGCCGTATCTACCTGTCTAACATGATGCACACCTGAGAAGTCTCTGCACATCAGAAATTCCTTTTGTCTTCTGGAACCAAGCTTCACTGTATTACATCATTATGGCGAGCAGCAACATCATGTTAAAAGCCTTCAAAACATGTATTGCTGTAAGAAGTTTAATATCATCATTTTCCTACCAGGTACCAAAATATTTAAAACCTTTATAACACAAACCTGAAATTAGGATTAGATATTCAAAACTTCTGGAATCTAGACATTCAGTTTTCTAATCTTCCTTCCCACCACACAACAAAACAGTGCCCATGTGGATACTCTGGAGAGTGATACAACCTGCATCATATTCTTCATTTCCAGGGCTCCAGAGTCTCCCTTTACCCTGTAAATCTCTACAAAAGGAGGCTCAGAGAACAAGGGCCCCTGCCAACATGAACCACATGGACCAACATGACTACAGTCTGTCTCATGGTCCATCTAAGTCACAGCAGAAATGACGGTTCAACAGACCTGCTCTGAACACCTTTCATTCAACATGGTATGGCTTTTTGTCTTCCTACAACAGAGGCAGAAGAGAAACATGGAAAGAACCCACTAACCTGCCATTACTACTCCTGAATACTAACCCTTCCCAGAATCCCTAATTGACTATGGTCACCTAGCTGGACCTCAGGATATTAGCATTTCCTCTACAAGATGACTAGAGAGTAAATGACTCAGAAAGCACAGTTTTTTTCAGTTCTACCCTACAAGCCCAGCAGACAGTCCCTAGTTTTCTTTGTATTTAGCACACATTATTCCACTCTCCTAGAGCACATCCTCTTTTTCATCCAAAGCACAGGGTCCTTTGTGTGCACATTCCATTACACACTCCCATTCCAGTGCAGCCATCCCATTGCCTCAGAGATGGGAAATCCTGCAGACAAACACAGGTCACATTCATAAAGTAACTACTGTTACTGTGTAACTGTTGTTACTTTGTAACTGTTGTTAAAGAAAAACAGAGCAGGAATTAGAAAACAATTGGGTTCATGTTAGGGCTTGGAGGGAAAAAAAGAGAATGTGAAAATGATACAGGTTTCATCACAAAAATCATTTTGAAAAGTTGAACCAGACTTTTTGGCCATGTGCTCAAAAGACTAGGGATTTGTATTAGAGCCCATTAGAGATGTCCTATATATTTTCTCTAAAGATGAACATCTTAATCCAGAAAAGTAACAGTTCTGTTCAGCAGGACCAAAACATTTTACCCAGATCTTCTATTTTGGATGAGCTACTATAAATATTGCAATTAGGTTTAATGATAAGTCTGTAACTTACCCAGATTCTTGATTGCCCTGGTTTGTGCATGGCAAGCAATGGTCAATCAGGATAATCATACCACATCTACAATGGACTGTCTGTAGAGTCGCGAGTCTGCAGAGTTCGTGACCACCTAAGACCAGGCTTATGGGTCTTGTGCCATAGAGAAATATGGGCCTACAGACTGCCTGATTCCACATAGGTAATCTCAACTACTGTTGAAGGAGGAAAGCTCTCGCCCTCCATCCATCCTCTCCCTTCTGCACTGTGCCTCCACAGCTTCACAGTCAGTCAATGAGCTCAATCCTTGCACAGGTCCCTCTTCTTAGTCCCCAATAAAATCCAGAAAGGTCAGCAGACACTCATTAACTGTTCTATTTTTCTTTCTCATTGCTAGCCAAGGCCAAACCTGGAAGAAGTTGCAGGTTTGTTTTCCCAGCACTGGGCAGCAGAGGCAGGATTGGGGATTCAAAATGATTCTCAGTTACGTAGCATGAGGCAAGCCTAAACTATAGAAGACATTGCTCTACACAGAAATCAACTGTCAGCATCGTGAGAGAAATGAAATGAAACTATTAATGACTTAGAAACATTGGAGAACAGAAACAAATAGAGATAACAGCAGCAATACACTGAAATTAAATATTTGAAAATGATTCCAATAAGTAATTTTGAAAGTGATAAAAAATTACACTTTTAAGATTAAATAAAAACTTTGCCATATTGACTGTGAAAAAGAGGAGGCCCTTCCCTAAGAGAGAGGACATCATTAATAAGAGATAGATTGATGTTGCTCCTATGCATTTGTTGGCTGCTGAGATATATAATCTGACAAGTAGAGTTACAATAAGTGGCCTGTTTGCCAAAACTCTGAACTGACATAATTGTGCCAAGTAAGATTATTCATATCTTCATAGGATTGTTTCCTAATTGCAAATTCAATGTTCATTGGCTCACAATAACCTTCCCAAAGTGTTCACCACTAACCATCTGCTCTCTATACATTAACATGGCATTAATTAAAATAAACCATACTTGGAAATTACAAAATCACTCCCCCTACCACAGTCCAGTCCTTTTTAATAATGGTGGCACCAACACCTGATTGCCTATGCTGTGTCCCCTGCAGTGTACACAATAATCTATTCCTCCTATTGTGGTCTGAAGACAGAAGGAATGGAATGCAAATCCTTTTCCTGTGACTGCATGGCATAGTCAACTACATGACTCAAATGCATAATTTTAAAACTGGGAGGTGGAACAGTCTTTTTATTTAAGAATTTTGAAAGTGTAATATAGAGAACAGCAAGGTCATTGCCCTGGACAGCAACAGACCAAGGCCACCTAAGTCAATATAACAGAAGTTGTCTCAGAAACAGTTTTTCTAACAAGATGGAAATGCAGCTGTTCTAGAACTGATATGTCTTTCCATTGAGAAACCACTTCACTCACTTAGGGAATTAATAAAGAAAAATCTATTTAATGATGGCATGCATCCATCTCTGGCTAATGCTCAAAGAGGAGCCAGCTAAGATAGATTTTGAGCTCCACATATGCTATTATCCTTACATGTCCTTTAGGTTCAGGCTTGGGGTTACAACTTGAACAATTGAAATAAAAACAGACAACTTGCCAGGCTAGACATTTAGGCAGACAGGAGAGTTAGACGTCAAAGTTATTCTCAGAATAATTTCTTAAGTACACGGGTGACCTGAGACAGCAGGGCATTCTTCACTGACAGGGTTCTGACGTGAAGGTCACAGGGGATGAGAAAGACAGGACAAGTACAATGTAAAAAGGATAGAAGCTATGGTGAGGAGGTCTTGGAGAAGATATGTCCTATGCTTTGTAAGCTTCTTAAGAAGGGTAGCATCTTGCCAGACAATGGTGGCACAGGCCTTTAATTCCAAGACTCAGGAGGCAGAACCAAGTAATCTCTTTAAAGCAAGCCTGGTCTACAGAGATTGTTATAGAACAGTCAAGACAGTCTAGGATAGTCAGGTCAGTCCTACAGAGAAACCCTGTCCCAAAACACAAAAACAAAACAAAAAAGAGAGAAGAAAAGCATCCTGTATCTTGTATACTTCCAGGGAGTAAATGGAAAGAAATGGAAGAATTTTATGAAGTCAGTAGAAACTATTACACAATGGGAAAAATTTAGGAGGAGGCTAGTCAAAACAGTTCTACACAAGGGAACACAGAGTATCTCAAGAACTTTCCTACATGCACAGTTGGCTTTGGGACTGAAAATCATAGCTCCATATGCTAGGAAGAGTTGGTTTCTAAGGACCCAAAGAAACATCTCCACAAAAGGCTTATCACCAGACCATTACCAGCACTTCCAAACATATTCCTCATTTTAAATAAGGAGCTCTGTTTTATTATCAATACATTGGGCCCTTAGGGAAGGCTCCCAAGAATGTTCTTTCTCCCTGCCTGAGGTCCTAAATGAAAGCCTTCAGTGACCAGGTCAGTCCTTACCAAAACAGTATTTTGCTTTTCAAATATTTGTCACCTGATGTCATTTTGCCCATCTGACAGAACTATGCTTTTCTCAAAAAGTAAGGGGAACTTTAAGGTACACCAGGCCTTAAGGTTAGTTATGACCCTCTAATGCCTCCTTGAAGAGCTTGTTAGAGGCCTGATTTTTGACATGGGGAAGGGCCAAGAAGTTTAAATGGCTTCTTTGAAATGGTTTGAAGTCAAATATCTGAACATTCTGGTTGAAAAATGTGTACATGAGCATTCCATCTCTAACAGCTCTGGGTAACACATCCTTAGGTTTTGACTGTTTTACATGCAGTCCTCCCTTAGCTGCGTTTGTTAGCCTATGCATTAAGCCTCGGTAGTGGAGTGCTACAAACACATGAGAAGCCGTGGATGACCTCCACAAAATTAAAATTAATGATGACTATATGCGAAGGTTAAATGAATGTCAGGAAGATACTGGAGAAACTAGGCTTCTCCAAGTTGGCCAACTGGTTTCCATGAATGTATCATGCCTGCAGAAATTGACTAGAAAAACATTTGTACACACAGCTCCCTGCTCCCAACTTCCTAAGCAAATTAAGCCCACAGAGCAGAGTTATTCAGAAGCCTGCGCACAGGTCCATGAATTAGCAAGGACTGCATGGAACTTCACAGCACAGGAAAACTGGCAGCAGGCTCCCACCCAGATCCAGGGAGAATGCACCTTAGTGTCTCCCACACCTCACCCTCTGCTCCTCCCCATTTGGAGACAGCATTCCCTCGCTCACCATGTTGTGGGTCCTCAGCTCCCCATAGCTCTCAGTTCATCATCTCCCTGCAGCAGCAAAGGCACAACAGCACAGAAAATGGCTGGTGCCAGCTCCTCTGGAAAGTCTAACATGGAGGCGGGTTGCAGGAAGAGCACTGGCACCACTTCTGACTGGCAGGTCAACTGGAGGGCCTGATTGGCTAGTGATGATTGAGTGAGATGAACCTTCCCAAACGGCTAGAGTTTGCTTAAAGAGACAGCACAGTGGTTCCTGGCCATTCCTTTCTGCTCCCATCAAGTCTTTTCTAGATCTGCCAAGATAGGTATTTCAATAACACTTGCCCGAGCCTCCAATAAAAGACACTGCCACAATCCTGCACTCCATAGGAATCTTGCCTTTTTCCTGCAGGACACAACGTGGCTAGCTAGCGTGTACAGTGAACTGTGCTAGGTGGGTGTAGTGATTTCCTGTCCCACAGGTAGAAGGCAGCCCAGAATATTAACAACTAAAGAGAATTTTTAGATCACAAAAGGAAATGTTGTGTGATTTCATGCTGAGGTCAGATGAACTGAAGGTACAGTTTACCTGGTTGTCACAGGGATTTCAGACAATCATGAGAAAAAAGCAGGAACCAGATCTTAAGATCTTTCCCCCATCAGAAGTCTGGGCGATGGCTCCATGGCTTTACAAGTTTTATCCTGAAATTCAGAGCAAATTCCAGGCAAATAAAAAATGTTAAAGAGAGTAGTGTTCATGAAAATTTGAATACATAGAGAATAATGGATTCAGGAAGAATGTCTTCATGAACACTGCTACTAGCCAGCACATCTTCCTCCATGGGCTGGTGAATAAAATATACAGCTGTGTTACTACATGAACAAGACAGGTAGAATGAACTCACCATTTTAGTAGAAATTGGGCTTATGACAAAGTCTCACAAGCAGTGGTACAGGTCATCTTAAAATTAGCTGTCTGCCAATGAAAAATAACAGGAACTAGCAATCATTCATTATTTACGTGTCTTAATATCAATAGATTCGATTAACCTATAAAATGGCACAGACTAAGAAAATGGATACAAAAGCAGGATCCATCCTTTTGCTTTATAAAAGAAACACACCTAAACCTCAAAGACAAACATTGCCCAAGAGTAAAGTGTTAGAAAAAGATTTTCTAATCAAATGGACCTAAGCAGCACACATGTATAGGTATCCTAATAGTGAACAAAATAGACTTCAAAGTAAAGGCAATCAGAATAGATGAAGAAGGACACTTGATACCCATAACAGGAACAATCCATCAAGATGAAGGCTCAATCCTGAACATATATGCCCCAAATAGAAGAACACCCACACATGTAAAAGAAGCATCACTATAGCTTAAATTGCTCTACAAGAATAGTAGGAGACTTCAACACTCCACTCTCCCCAGTGGGCAGGTCATCCAAACAGAAACTTAATAGAGAAATGAGAGAACTAACAGATGTCTTGACATAAATGGACTCAACAGACATCTACAGAACATTCCACCCAAACACAAAAGAATATTCTTCTTCTCAGTACCTCACATAACGTTTCTAACGTGGATCACAAACATGTTAACAAAGCAAACCTCGACACACAAAAAATGGAATAACCCTGTGTCTTATCAGATCACCATGTTTTAAAGTTAGGATTTAACAGCACTAATCACAGAAAGCCTAAAAACTCATGGTAATTGAACAGTGCTCTATTAAACCACCCCTAGGTCAAGGAAGAAATAAAGAAAGAAATTAAATACTTTGGAGAATTCAACAAAAATGGTGGGACAGAATACCCAAATCTATGGGACACTATGAAAGCAGTGCTAAGATGAAAGTTCACAGCACTAAGTGCCTACATAAAGAAAGTGGAGAAAACTCACTCCAGTGACTTACCAGCACACCTGAAAGTTCTAGAACAAAAAGAAGCAGACTCACCCAGGAGGAGTAGAAGATAGGAAATAATCAAATTGAGGGCAGAAGTCAATAAAATACCAAAATTAAATCAACACCAGATGAACAATTCAAATCAGCTTATAACCTGCAAGGAAAGAAAAGAAGTCATCAAAAGCCATCCAACCAAAAAAAGCCCATGGAAAGACAGTTTCAGTTCAAAATTCTGTCAGAACCAAGAAGTAATAACTATACTCTTCAAAGGGTTCCACATAATAGAAACAGAAGTAAGATTGTCAAACTCCTTTTATGAAGCTACAGTTACCCTTATACCAAACCACACAAAGATTCAAACAAGGAGAATTCCAGACCCATCTCACTGATGAACATACATGCAAAAATACTCTATAAAATACTAGCAAATCAAGTCCAAGAACACATCAAAAAAATTATCTATCAGCCGGGCAGTGGCGGCGCACGCCTTTAATCCCAGCACTCGGGAGGCAGAGGCAGGCGGATCTCTGTGAGTTCGAGACCAGCCTGGTCTACAGAGCTAGTTCCAGGACAGGCTCCAAAGCCACAGAGAAACCCTGTCTCAAAAAACCAAAAAAAAAAAAAAAAAAAAAAAAGAAATCATCTATCATGTTGAAGTCAGCTTCATCTCAGAGATGCAAGGATGGTTCAACATACAAAAATCTATTCAGGATCCTGCCCACTTTAAGTTCCTACCATGACATCCTTTAATAGTGAACAACAATATGGCAGTATAAGCCAAATTATCTCTTTTCTCCCAATCTTGCATTTTGGTCATCATGTTTCATCACAACAACAGAAACCCTAATTAAGACACCACATTCGGTTGATATGTATGAGAGACCTGCTCTTCTCTAAAGTTAAACAAAGAAGAGAGATTTGGGGGAAGGTTGGGACAGAGAGCAATGGTGGGAGGAAACACTGCAGTCAAGATGAAAGAAGAATAAATAAAAGACAAATGAAAGAGAGGCATGAGGGAAACTGAGGTAAGATTGGGTCAAGGAAAGATGAAAACTTAGCAGGGCAAATGACAAATCTTGTGGCTCTATCTCAGGTATATGGGCTTTATTTCCAAAGGGCTTAGAAAGTTCTATCCATGCTGAAGCATTAATCTAATTAACATTTAACAATAAGAAATCAGGAGTCAGAGAGCAGGGTAAGAAACTGAAATATCAGATAAGCAGTTAACCAGCAAATTGTGACTACCACCTCTTCAATTTCTCAATGTTAGTAAAGTGCTAATATTCTCTTAGGCCTGCCTAAGTCCTCCAAACCTCTATGGTAAATTTTGGTCAGGTAGTGATTAGCTCTGCTGTAATGCTAAGCAAGCTTTATTATCAGAATATAATCAAAATATCATACATTTCCCTATTTGTCTAATTAAAAAATGAAGGTTTTAACTAACACAGTAAAGCCATATACACTAAATACATTAACTATATATAATATATACAGGGAAGAATTATACTAACAATGTCCAATCCATTTGCATTTGGTAAATTTAGAGAAAATGTTTGATCATCTATCCTATCTTAGTAAGCCCAAGGTGTTGTACATAAATTACTTTTTATCCTAACTGGTATTACTGACCTTAAATAATCTTTCTATGTCTTTTAGCCTTGTATACTTTATACATTTTTAGTTCATTTTTTTGAATTTGTTAACATGCATAATTACAATTATAGAGTCTGTAGCTCCATCAGAGAACTCAGAAGGATATAATATTACCTGAGTAAACAGAAAGTATAAAGCAAACAACATTTAAAATAAAAAACAACACCTCCTGTCTATTTAAAATGAATTTTTGCCAGGTTGTACTGGTCAATGCCATTAATCCCAGCACTTTCATAGCAGAAGCAGATATATCTCACTAAGTTAGAGACCAGCCTATCCTGAAAAGTGAGTTCCAGAAAAGCCAGAGCAACACAGAGGAATCTGTCTTAAAAAAAAAAAAAGGAAAAAAATGTCTTTTTGTTTCACCTTGAAAACACAACTAACATGATTATAAAAAGTGAGTGTTAGGCCAATTTATTCCTTTGGACAAGGATATTTTATTTGGATGATGTGTTATTTTTAGATATCTCAGCTGTCTAGTGGTTTTTAGATTCCTTAGTTTTATGTTTTCATACTTTTGTAAAGACAAAACAAAACTCTGCCTTCATCCTAACTTTATGAAGATTTATTGTTGGAAATTATATTTAATCAAAAGGAAAACATCTGTTAATCTTACATATTAGTTAAGATTGAATGGTAATGCCTCTGATGAACTATTGTCTCTTTTACTCAAGAGATCTTTTTGTTTGAAGCTAATCTTTAAGGATTGAAGTGGTCTCTATAACTTTATTCCCCAATTTAATACATATCTTGGTGTTTATTCTGAATGCAATGTATCTTTAAAGCATACAGGTTGACTTAATTTAGCAGGGCTTTTTTATTATCTAATATCTCCCCACAGCTATTATTTCCTTTTTCCTAGCATTTAAAAATTTTAAAGTTAATAATCTATTCTGTAACCTATTTCTGTGGTCTTAATTCCTCCTTTCTGTTAACTGAGCATATATTTTTAAGATGCCTGATGAAGTGTTAATCTAATTAATCTTTTTCAATCCCAAAACAACCTAAAAATGGTTTAAAATCTGCTTCCTGCTACATGGCATAGAGCAGAATATGTGGATTGTGCCCTATCTACCTGTCTAACGCACTGCACACCTGAGAAATCTGTGCACATCCGAAACTCCTTTTGTCCCCTGGAACTAAGCTTCACTGGATCACACCATTGCAGCTAGTGGTAACACCATGTTAAAAGCACTCTACTCTACTATTACTCTACCAGGTCCTAAACAATTTGTAATCTTTATAACACAAACCTGAAATTAGAATGCAATATTCAGAACTTCATAAACTAAACCTTCAGGTTTCTAATCTCTCTTCCCACTGTACAACAAAAGCAGTGCCCATGTGTGTACTCTGGACAGAGATACAACCAGCACCATTTCCTTCCATTCCAGGGCTGCAGTATTTCTATACACAAAGAGGCTCAGAGAACAAGGGCCACTACCAACATGAACCACATGGACCAACATAACTGCAATCTAGCTCATGGTACTTCCAAGTCTCAGCAGAAATGACATTTCAACACACCTGCTCTGAACACCATCCCCCCACCATTACGGGATTGCTTATGGTCTTCCTTACCACCTCCTAGAGCAGAGACAGAAGAGAATCCTGAAAAAAAAACCTCACAAACTGTCTGCCACTAGTACTCTTGATTTCTAACCCTTCCCAGAATCCCTCACTAGCTAGGGCCACCCAGCTGGGCTTCTCAATATTAGCAGCTCCTCTACAGGAGGATCAGAAAGCAAATGACTCAACAGTACAATCCTTCCAGTGCTGCCTTCCCAGCCCAGCAGACAGGGCCCCAGTTTAGACAATTTGTATTTAGTACACATTTTCCCACTCTACTAGAGCACATCCTGTTCCTCATCCAAAGCACAGGGTCCTCTGTGTGCACATTCCATTACATACTCACTTTCCAGTGCAGACATCCCATTGCCTCAGAGATGGGAAACCCTGCAGACAAACAGGTCACATTCATAAAGTAACTACTGTTACTGTGTAACTGTGGTTACTTTGTAACTGTTGTTAAAGAAGAACAGACCAGGAATTAGAAAACAATCCAGGGATCTTAGGGCTTGGAGGCAGCAAGGAGAATGTAAATATGATGTAGTTGTCATCTCAAAACTATTTTGAAAACGTGAGACAGACTTTATGGTCATGTACTCCAGAGACTAGGGATTTGTATTAGAGCACATTAAAAATTTCTCATGTATTTTCTAATGATCAATGTCTTAGTAGAGAAAAGTCCTGTTAAGTAGGGCCACAACATTTTACCCAGATCTTCTATTTTAGATGAACTACTGTAAATATAGCAATTAGGTTTAAAGATAAGGTCACTCCCTTACCCAGTTTCCTTTTTGCATTGGTCTGTGGACTGCAAACAATGGTCAATCAGGACATTCATAAAGCATCTACAGTTGACTACCTGATTCCACATAGCTAATCTCAACTAATTATGAAGGGGAAAAGTTTTCACCCTCAGTCCAGCCTCTCCTTTTCTGCACTGTGTCTCCACCAGCTTCAATAAACTCTTCCTCCTACTGTAGTCTGAGGACAGAAGGAAAGCTCCACATGCAAATCCTTTCCCTACAACTGCAATGCATAGTCAACTACATGACTCACATGCATAATTTTAAAACGGCGAGGTTGCACAGTCATTTTTTGTAGGAATTTTTAAAGTGTAAAATACAGGACAGCAAGGTCATTGCCCTGGACAGAACAGACCAAGGCCACCTGAGTGAACATAAGAGCATTTGTCTCAGAAACTATTTTTCTAACAGGATGGAAATGAAAGAATTAATATAACTTTCATTGAGAAATCACTTCACACACTAATGGTACCAAACTGTAATGCCTCCTTGAAAGGCTTGATAGAGATATGGGGATGAGCCTGGTGTCTGGTTTTAAATCAGCAGTGGATTCTTTGTAATGGTTTGGAGCCAAATATCTGAACAAGCCAGTTGAACAATGTGTACCCTAGCATCCTAAAGTCTAACAGCCCTGATTAGAATACATTTAACTTTTGGGTGATTTAGAGGCAGTCCTCCTTCAGCTAAATTCTGCTTTGGGAGACTGAACTATTTCCAAGGCATTGGCGAATCCTTTGTATCAGCAATTCTCCTCTTCTACGTTGCATTTTAGAAGTGCTGCACTACCCAACAGGTGAGATGCCTTGATACCGTCCACATAGTTAAACTTAAATGGAGATTGTATATAAAGGTTATATGCAAAGTGCTCAATATGTAGAAGATGCTGAAGAAACGAGGCTTCCCTGACTTTGGCGTATTGAAGTTGACAAGATGTTTGTACACAGAGCACCCTGCTCCCAATTCTCTAAGCGGATTAAACCCAAAGCGCAAAGTTATTCAGAGGTCTGTCCCTAGGTCTAGGAATTAACAGGACCGCATGGGACTTCACAGTGCAGAGAATCAGGTGGCAGGTTCCCAGGCGGATCTCGGGAGGACGCACCATACTGTCTTCCGCACTCACCCTCTGCTCCACCTCACCTGGAGACAGCATTTCCCCACTCACCATGTTGTGGTTTCTCGGCTCTCCAAACGTCTCAGTTTATCAACTCCCTGCAGCAGCAACTTCACCGGGGAACACAGAAACTTGACCGGAACACAGAAAACAAACGGCGCCAGCTCCTCTGCAAAATCGAGACTGAATGCGGATGCCCGGAAGAGCCCTGCATAACGTCTGACTGGCAGGTCACCTGGAGGGCCTGATTGGCTAGTGAGGCCTGAGTGACAAGAACACCTCCCACAGGACTGAAGTGTACTTAAAGAGACAGCACAGAGATTTCGGGCCATTCCATCCACCTGAGTCAAAGATCTTTTCTTGATTGGCCGAGATATGCATTTCAATAGCACTTGCCCCTGGCTATAAAAGCTGACACCCTCATAATCTTGCACTCCACAGGAACTTTCCCTTTTACCTCCAGAATACTAAGTGGCCAGTTAGCTTGTACAGTGCACTGTGCTGTGGTAGGTGAGTGCAGGGATTTCCTGTCCCACAGGGGAAAGAATGCCCAGAATATTAACAGCTAAAGAGTTTTAAGGTCACAAAAGGAGATGTTTGTTTTGTGGCTTCATGCTGAGGTCAGATGAACTGAAGGTACATTTTACATGGTTTTCACAGGGATTCACACAACAGAAAAGAGAAAAGCAGGAGCCAGATCTCAAACAAGATGACAGGTCTTTCCCCCATCAGAAGGCTGGATGATGGCTCCATTGCTTTATGGGTTTTATTACTGAAATTTGAAGCAAACTCCAGGAAAATGAATAATAATAAAAAGAGTAGTGTTCATGAAAATGTGAATATGTAGAGAATAATGGAGCTAGAAGGAACTGCAGTATTCAAGATTCTCTACATGAACAGGATTGGTAGAATGAATCTCAACATGTATGTAAAAAGTGGGCTTATTAGAAAGTTTCACAAGCTGTGTTTCAGGTTGTCTAAAAATAGCTACTTATAAATGACAATTAAAGAATTCCATAGATTGCTTCTCAGCCTTTTCCCAAAGATCAAGTAAAGAATCCAGTAGTTGTTCAGCCCATGAGGCTTGATGTCTCAACTGGTTTTAAGTATTCACCAAAATTTCAAAGAAGTAATCTCTAGTACTAGTAAAGGAATGAGCTTGGTAGCCAGAGCAAGGTGACAACAAAGAGACTTTTCTACTTCAATATACTTTCTATGTAACTGCTCCTACCAGAAGGTGAGAAGGTTAAAGTTAGATCATAGTCTTGTTTGATTCAGATTTTCTTGTTTTGGTGATTTCAAGACAGGATTTTTCTGTGTAGGTGTGGAACTCATTCGGTAGGCCAGACTGGTCTCAAACTCAGAAAATCCCAGTGCCTCTTGTTGTGCCCAGACTATGACCACCAGAGAGAGACCACCAGATAGGTTCAGACTGTAATAAGCAAGGTTTAATCAGCATAATACAAACATGTTTGGTACTCATCTCCACCCCCCTTACAGAAAGGTAGAGAGGAGTTGTATCTCCTCTGTGCGGTAAGCTTTTAAAGGCTTAACTACAAAGAGAATCTTTGCTGTTGCCTTAGCATGGGTACAAGGACTTTTGCTCCCTCCCATTCTGTTAAGACAGCTTTCTCCTTGTTCTTAGAGCAAGGCCACTGTCCTTGAGTTAGGCCATCTTTAACAGCCTGTAGCAGGTGGCTGGCTGGGCTGACCTAGGTGACCTTCTGCTTGGAATCTTGCAGGTGGGAGAGGGAAAGGCCACTATCTTCCTGAGAAAACATTCTGTTAGGAAATTTCTTCTCTCCCCTTTGATAATAAGGGGTGAGGGTACCACACCTCTTGCTCCTGAGTCATGGTGTTAAAAGTGTGCATGGCCACCAAGCAGCTAAAGGTGGGTCCTACTATCTCAAACTATCCAGATTAGTGGAAGATTTTCCCATTTCAAACCTTTAAGTAAAATCTCTCTCAGGTATAATTAATTCTTTGTGTACTAATTAATTCCAGAGGTAGTCAGTTTGACTACCAAAAATAGCCATTTCTACAGCCAAGACAAAAGAAATGAGAAAAAATTATTCTTGCAGGAGGCACAAAGTGCACGGGAGTTATTTTTTTCCTCAACAAAGGAAGAATGGGGATTTTCCTTAGGATGTCTGCACACACTCATGTAATGTTCTCCCTTTTCTTAAGCATGCTAAATTAACAAATCCACTAGTGAACATGATTACAATGTAAAAACAGATATTTAGGGACATTCTTACCACGAAGTCTTGCAGGAACATATCTAAATTGGACAAGTTAAGGAAAGAAATGTCTCTGGCATGTTCATATTTTACCATAAGGTCTTACTTGAAAATCAAGTAGATGACATTGTGAAAAGTTGATTGTCAATCTTGATGATCAATCTAAAAGATAACTGTACCAACATCATATATCTCACAGACACAAAATATAGAGAACACAAAACCAGAAAACTTCAAGAAAAAGTCACCTAAAAGCCCTCTATACGGTGCTCCTGGATGAACGGTTATGATGATCTCTGTTACTCTCAGAGCAAAGCTGGTTTTGCTCTGAGCAGGGTGGCAAGACAGAAGGCCACAGCTGCTTCCATGCAAGGTAAAGAGTCCATTTTAACTAGACCTGGCTTGCTGTCTGTCTCGGGCTCAGGATATCACTGTAGAGAATTTCATTCTTTCTTTTTTCTAACCTTAAAAAATCTTCAGTTATATGGTGTTTTCCTTGCATGTGCCTATGCACAGTACCTACAGAGGGCAGGAGAAGGGATGAGATACCTGGGACTTGAATCAGAACAAATGGTGAGCTAGCATGCAGGATCCAGGAATGGAATCAGGGTCCTCTGTGAAAACACCCAGTGATGAGCCATCTATCTAGCCCCTCTTTTCAATTTATAATTAATCTTTAAAAATTGTTAATCAATAGACAATACATCACTTTTTTTTATTTCTTTATTCCATCCCTGCCACAATTCCCTTCCAACTTCATCCTTGTTAAGTGTGGGTAAATATATATGCTGAAATACATAAATATGTTATACCCAAATCTGCAAAGTCTCCAACAAGCCAACAAGGAGATCAAGTCCTATACATAAAAGCAAAGAGCCTTTATTTTATGCAAGTTTGCAAACTCGGTCTCTCTGCATGTCCAGTGTATTGGAATAACTGGAGAGCCCTGAGCTGAGTTAGAGTTTGGTTTTTATAGTAGTAAAGGTGGGGGTGAGTGGTTTCTAAGGTTCAGGACCCCTGATTGGTTGACATTTGCCTAGGGGTGTCCTGGTGAGTGTGTGCTGGCAGATGATCCTATCTAAAGTGGTTGGAATATTAGGCATTTCCTTTGGATGGTCTATTTTTGGTGGTGCTTGGGTAATCTCAGTTTATATTGATATGGATTTTTGTATATTGATAGAAATTTACAGTTGTTTTGTTAGAAAATTATATATATACATATATTTGTTTCTAATCTCAATCAAAGTATTGTACCTATATACCTTATTTAACAATTCAATGCAAATTCGTAGGCCTTGAAAGTTATTATATCAATTAATTAGAATATCATGAAATATAAATTAGTAGTCATTAATTATAATCCATCTCGTAGTTATATTAGGTATATTTTCAAAGTCAAGCTGAGATATATTTTAGATAACCTATGACAATTGGGCATGACTTACCATGGGTATATTTTTCTCTGTAAATGTGACCAAAAAAAGGGAGTAGAAGTTTATGTTCTGTCTTTATTAGTCAGAGCTGGTGCAATCCTGGCTGTTGGTCATCATAGCTCTTGGGAGAATTACATGACAGGAGCATCTAGAACAGTGGCATCTACCTAGTTCTCTATTTCTGAGTTTATTTTTCCTTTGAACCCTGAATAAATTGTTAAATACACTTTTGTGGGTTCTCACTTCAATAGGAAGCATGGTTGTGTGCACGCAGACTTGGTACTAAAGAAAGAGCTGAGAGTGCTACATCCAAATCACTAGGCAGCAGGTAGTGAAAAATGCTTATTTGTCCCTTGACCCAAGAATGAACAAGGAAAGTGGGCTACATTTACACAACTGAGTAATACACAGTAAAATAATGACATCTTGAAATTTGCAGGCAAATGGATGGATCTAGAAAACACTATATTGATTGAGGTAACCCAGACCCAGAAAGAAATATTGTATGTACTCACTCGTAAGTAACATTTAGACACAAAGTGAAGAAAAACCAGCCTAAAATTCACAATTCCAGAGAACCTAGACAACATGAGGACCCTAAAAGAGGCATACATGAATCTAATATACATGGAAAGTAGAAAAAGATAAAGTCATGACATCTGTTAGTTCTCAAACACAGTGGTGTTTGTTTATACAGCTTGTTGCCATGTAATAGAAAAGAACTTTTTCAATCCTGCTATTGACATGATATTTTCATGAATTATGATGTCATCATCACATTTCCAAACAATAATTATTCAGTTTCTACATTTCCTTATGCTAGAGGACCGGACAGACCCATATGGGATCTAATGTGTGCTATATATATAAGACAAAGCCTATTCCTGATTATATCTTGAACATGAAGAAACAATGGAGTCAATTCTGCATCATCTAGTATAAATTCTGTGGTTTCAATATGCAAATTGCTCTTTCTGCATATTGAAAATCAATAACTATGTTGAAAAGTCCTTTAAAATCCCTTAGTACAGAAAATAGAACACTAAGACAAATAACTATTAAAGCGACTAAAGATAATCTAAGATAAACTATAATTTTGCTCTAAACCTACATCATCCAAACCTCTCCAGAATCACAAAAGTACTAATCAATTCATTGTTCTTGCAGAAGATCCAGTATAGTGGCGTTCTTCTGGGAACAACTGTTCACAGTTGTTTAGTCCTGTGCCATTAGGCAGAAATTCACAATGATTGGAAAGGTTACTGAGAAGTTTCTTTATGACATGGGGACTAGAAAGCAGAAAGAAGGAATACAGGAAAGGCCAGGGAAATATATAACTTGCACGGCACATTTCCAGTGACCTACTTCCTCCAACTATACTCTAAAGATCATACTAACCCCAAATGGTGCCATCATCTGGGAAACAAGTCAATAAGCATACGAACTATGGGCTCATTTCATTTTCAAACTCTAACCATGGCAATGAACTCCTAAACACTAAAGCTAGACTTCACAATTGCTAGCCATTCTGTGTCATCGCTTTATCTAACATCTATCCATCTGTTCACACTATTTTCATAACCTGCTTTCTAGGAGATGACAGTAGGGCATGGGGGGATGTTAAAGTCCTTAGTGCAAGAATTAGATACCTGATTTTGGGTTCCCAGCACCCACATAAAATGTCAGGTTCTGGATGCCTATGCCTGTAATACCAGGTCAGGGGAAGAAGCAGATAAGAATATTCCTGGGATGTATTTGATTAGCTAGAGTAGGAGAATTTGAGTGCTCCACTTTGAGATACTGTCTCAAAAAATTAGAAAGACAGATTGATAGGTACATAGATAGGTAGGGAGATAAAGCACTTGGAGTCCAATCTCAAGGCTACATGGAACTATCTGACAAACTAAACCAAAACTAAACAATGCTGACAGAATATCTGTAGTTGAGAGGGCCTGAAAAGACAGGTGAGCTTTTCTTATGAGAAGAAGGAACTCAGTTTGAGCCCAAGAATCCATGCTGAAGAGAAAACGAAAAAAGGTATGGTCACAAGGACTTTTAACACTAGTAATGGGAAAGGGACATGGAGACAAATGAGTACCTGGGGCTTGTTGGTCAGCTAGCCTGGTCTACTTGGAAAGTTACAAAGCAATCAAAGGCCTGATACAAGAGATTCACTTCTGTCTTCCAAATATATACACACACATATATACAATCACATACTTATATTTCCACAAGTATATACACACAGAATGCCCAAACATATACACACAGATGTACAATAGCACATACAAATTCATACAATAGTACATACAATTCATTGCTAGCTTTGATTGTGTCTTTCTATGGTTATTTATGCTGGTTTATATTTGTAACACACACATTCTTGGCTATTGAGTAGGTCTGATGTAAAAAAGATATTAGCTTCATGACAGGTTTTGAATATTTTGCAAAGGAAATCCCATGTACAAGGAACATCTGTGGTGGAGTGATTATTCTGTTGTATACTCTGAAGAATTGTCCCTCAATTTGCTTTAATAAAACAATGACTGGCCAGCAGATAGGCCTGAGACAGAGGGAGCATGTCTAGATTGTGTAATGCTAATAAATGTTCTACTATGTGGAGAATATGTGTTAACTTAAAAATGTCACAGGTAGTTAGTAATAAACCTGATATATTGGTCAAGTATTTTCAATTATTAAAAACCTCGATGTAGTTACTTTGAACTGGTATGTAGGAAAGAAATGACAGTTTAAAAATGGCATTCTGGAAGAGCAGAGGCGTTCTGTAGGGCTGGGTTGAAAGCCTCTGTCTAATAGCATCGCCCTGACCCCCAGTTGGGGGGGGCACCTAGCCAGGGGATAGAGGGTCTTGCTCGGGGGTCAGAGAAGGAGGAGAGTGACCGGTCCTGGGCGGTTCCTGCATACCACGTGGCCACCAGAACTCCAGCCCTAGGGAGTGGGCAGGGCCTCTAGCAGCGCCTTGCTCCCTGCTTTTCCTCTCCTTCAGTGTTGTCTACTAGCTACTTTTCCTGCTCTCTCTCCCAGGAGACGAACGTTTGAGCCTGAGATGGCACCCACCCTGCTCATGGCTGGGTCCCAGATCAGACTTAATGCCAATGCCTTCTCGACATTTCTAACCATGTCTCTAATTTCAAGAAGAAAGGCTGGGACTAAACTCCTAGATGCTAAGTAGCGAGGAAGCATTGTGTGATTTCAGGCCCCTGTGACATTTGAGGATATGGCTATGTACCTCACTCGGGAAGAATGGAGACCTCTGGATCCTACACAAAGAGACCTTTACAAGGACGTGATGCAGGAGAATTACAGAAATGTTGTCTCACTGGACTTTGAGATCAGGAGCGAGAACAAAACAAATCTGAAAGAAGAGCTTAGTGAAGATATGGAGTTTGTGACCATGTCCGAAGAGCTTATTGGGGATGCTGAGAAGAACCCGGAAAGCGAAGAAGTCTTTGAAAGTGGGGACAGGTCTGAAAGACAGTGGGGAGAGCTGACCGCAGAGGAGTGGGTCAGCTACCCTCTCCAGCAGGTCACTGACCTGCTGGCCCACAAAGAAGTTCACACAGGCATCCGCTATCACATGTGTTCTCAGTGTGGGGACCACAAAGAAGTTCACACAGGCATCCGCTATCACATATGTTCTCAGTGTGGGGAGGCCTTCAGTCAGATTTCAGACCTCAATCGACACCAAAAAACGCACATGGGAGACAGACCCTACGAATGCGGCAAGAGCTTCAGCCGCAGCTCCCACCTTATCCAGCATCAGAGAACACACACACACGGGCGAGCGGCCCTAGGACTGCAACAGGTGCGGGAAGAGCTTTGGGAGGAGCTCTCACCTCATTCATCACCAGACAATCCACATCAGGGAGAAGCCCCACAAGTGTAACGAGTGTGGGAAGAGCTTCTGCCGGCTCTGCCACCTCATCCAGCACCAGAGGACCCACAGCGGGGAGAAGCCCTATGAGTGCGAGGAATGCGGGAAAAGCTTCAGCCGGAGCTCGCACCTGGCTCAGCACCAGAGGATGCACAAGAGCGAGAAGCCTTACGAGTGTAAAGAGTGCGAGTGTAAAGAGTGCGGACGGGGCTTCAGCGAGCGCTCCGACCTCATCAAGCACTACCGCGTGCACACGGGGGAGAGGCCCTACAAGTGTGAGGAGTGCGGGAAGAACTTCAGTCAGAACTCTGACCTGGTGCAGCACCACAGGGCCCACACCGGGGAAAAGCCGTACCACTGCAACGAGTGCAGGGAGAACTTCAGCCGCATCTCGCACTTGGTCCAGCACCAGCGGACACACACGGGAGAGAAGCCCTATGAGTGTGTGCAGTGTGGAAAGGGGTTTACACAAAGCTCCAACCTCATCACCCATCAAAGAGTTCACACGGGAGCGAAGCCTTACGAATGTACCGAGTGTGACAAGAGTTTCAGCCGGAGCTCAGCTCGTATTAAACACAAGAGAGTACATACCGACTAAGTCCTGTATTCCTGAGTAAGAAATGACTTGTGGAGGTACAGTTATATTTGATTTGATATCAGTGAGCTTCCTTAAGACTGACTTTCCTTATTGTTGGCCACATTTTCAAACATGGAAGAATACGACCCCTTTGAAATTCCGACCCACAGCGTTGGGGAAGTTTTCCCCTTCTCCAAATAGTTTTTTTCACCGATTTTATTACATGAATCGCTTCATCAGAAGCAGCCCCCATTCCTAGTAACTTGAAAGCGAAGACCAGAGGACAAGATGCTGGTGGATGCTTAGTCCTGGAAATGGAGTAGGTTTTTAAAAAGTTGTTTTTTTCCTCTCGTATCTTTGGCCCCAAAAGACTGTAGTGGGAATGTAGAACTGGACTAGGGTGGCCGCAGCTGCTTTGGCAGAAGGCAGGCGGACTTGTCCTGGGTAGCCACTGTTCACACACCGCAGTGGCCGGGCTCATGCACTTCCCTTCCAAAGGGCTTTTTCCTTGAGTAGCTCATATTGGTACCTTGCCATCTTGCGCACAGGATTCTGCACGCTAAAGGCAGTGACTGAATCATTTCCCTTGTTTCTCACTTGTGTATAGCTTGCACGCTTTTGAAAGCTACACGAAGATACAGCGTGAAAGGAGAAGGGTCCAAGGTTGAGGACCAAGAGCCATTGGATGGTGGTGACCTTAGCAAGAGATACCCATTGATGCTGTCATTAATCAGGTTTATGAATTGTCTTCAGAAATCACTTTAGAGATGGCAGTGTGGAAACTGCCTTTAGGAAAGGACAGGACCGCAGGTGATGATGGAAGGAGTAGGAAGTGGGTTGACTCCTTCAGGGAAGGGAGCACCGAGCCCTTCCCAGGGAGCGACAGTCCTTTCTGTGTCCTTTGCCATCTAACTTTAACAGTTAGGTCACTCGCCCTTGTACTGCTAACTCTAGGGTTTGATAGGGCCACGCCCCAGTCTTTATCATAGCTTGCATAAAGGCACGTGTATGTATAGTGAAGTGTGTATTCTAATAGCAGAGACCGAATTCCTAAGAATCAGCATGTTCTTACGTGATGTAGACCATAAGATAGAACAGTAGGCATACTCCATATGAGAGAATTCCTTTATTTTTCTTGTGTTATGGGAAAGAATTTGAACACTAGTGTGCAGGCATGCACTCTCCTGTAAGGCTTGGTTTTGTACAGAACTAAACTCTTGCTCGTATGTGTCCATCAGTTGTGAGACAATGACTGGACAGTTAGGTCCTTTGCCCTTTCTCAGACTGAGTTATCTTCTCCTGTGAAGAAACCTCTTTGGCCTCATCAGAAGAAATGAATAAACCTAAAGAGGAGTGTCTTTCCCGCCTCCAGGTACAAAGAGTTACAGTGAGAGATGCCTAGTGTCGCCCAGTATCTCAGTTCTCTTTATCTCAGCCCAGGCAGGAATTATGAGTAGCCCGGATATTGGTGCTTACTTTGTCCCGTGGGGATGGAAGGGGATGGGGCCCAGTGCATTTTATGGTGCTTAGTGCAGACTTGCAAATGTTAACATGTTTTTTTTCAAGAAACCTTTTTTTTTTTTGCAGGGGTGGGGATTGGGGGTGGCACATGCCTTTAATCCCAGCACTTGGAAGGCAGAGGCTGGCAGATCTCTGTGAGTTCAAGGCCAGCCTGGTTTACAGGATCGAGTTCCAGGACAGCCAGAGCTACACAGAGAGTCCCTGTCTCGAAAAAAACAAAAAAACTTTTTTGTTGAAGTTCTTTGGGATTTGGCATTTAGTGCTTTCACTACAGAGTCACTGTGAGCGCAGCTGGGTGAAACCTACCATGTCATTCACTAGTGACAGCCTCAAAAGCAACCAAATGAAAAGCACTCTGAGTGGCCCCTCCCATTTGAGTATGAACTTGGGGCAGGCACGTGGTTTCTATTCTGTACGACATCTAGCCTGCCGTGGGTATTCACATTTTAACCGTTAGGTGACTTATGTATTCTTGGTAACTAAACTCAGATATGTTATGTAGCCAATGACTTGGTTGAGTCATTGTAAGTGTCTGCTTGGGAGTAGCTTGTAGAAGACAGCACCTCTGATCCAACTTCATTTTACCCCTTTCCCTACCCCATCCCTATCCCCCCATCACTGCAACGCCACCTCCAGCCTAAAGGTTTTGCTAGTGTGCCATTTGCTGCTTTTGCCTTGTAGATGAAAGGCCAGGGAGGGTCTCTGATTGTCTTCCCATCTCCCCATACCTGTCTGCACCAGCTGAGTGCCCTCCTCCTGCAGTCATCCGCTGCCCACTCCCAGTGCTGAGCTCTGTGGAAGTCATGCCTCTGTCACACTTCACCAATGCTGTTTGCATGCCTGCTGTTTGCAGGCCCCTGGCTGCTCCTGCACATACCCAGACACTCTGTGCCTGTGTTCTGTGGTTGTGCAGAGCGGATCCTGTTGGTATTGGTCAGCTATCCTAGTGTCTTGTCTATGGATATATTATCCTAACAATATTCTATAATTAAAGGTATAATTTTTAAAGTAAAAAAAATAAAAATGGCATTCCAATGTGTGGCCAAAATTTTCAGATAAAATCTGAAATACCTTGGAAAAGGAATCTAAACACAAAACTACATAGACAAATGCAGCTTCTCGGTAACTGCCTTTTCTTTGGTGGGCTATGTTAGAGATCAGTGATCAGAGGCTTGCCTCCTGTTACAGATGGGTTTCTGAATCAGCATTTGCAGAAAACAGGCAGTTCTTTGAAGAGACATCAAGTTTACTCATACGGTGTCTTCTTTCTCTTGCTGACCTGAGAGCCTAGGTTATGAACCTGCTGGTTACACCCCTGTATTTCTGCAAATAAAAAAAAAATCAAAGAATGTGTGGAGCCCTGACTTGATTCTCCAGGATAGACATGCTCAGGTGTTAAGGTCATGTGTTTGTGGCTGAAGCCCACCTTTGGTCTTTTATTCGACATGACTGCATCTTGAATAATTTCTAGACAGCATTACTGGGAATTACCTTCAACACCTTCACAGAAATGTCCTTTCTTAGTCAGTACACTGATCTCCTTTGCTCCTGTGCACTATATCATGTAGAAATTTACCATAAAGTTCTGTGTTCAAAGATATGATTGCTGACTTCTCCTGCGGAATGGTATTTTCCCCATTTTTAATTCTGTGTCAAATTTCTTGATAGTTCAGAATTTTGAGTTATTTAAATGCATGATGATTGATTATGGTCTATAAACAAAAGTCAGGATAAGAGGAAATTTTAAACTTTGAATATAAAAGTGATGTGTTTACTGTCATTAGTAGGTGCCACCAATAAATGATAACAACATGATTGTTCTTTCTGGCCAGTCAAGAATGATCCACAACCTTGTAGAATGAACTCAAGCAAGAGTACACCTGATAAGTCAGTCTTTATGTTCCAATTATGGCAAATTGCTTTGGTTAAATAGCCAACTATCTTATTTATTTATTTATTTATTTATTTATTTTTGATTTTTCGAGACAGGGTTTCACTGTAGCTTTGGAGCCTGTCCTGGAACTAGCTCTGTAAACCAAGCTGGTCTCGAACTCACAGAGATCTGCCTGCCTCTGCCTCCCGAGTGCTGGGATTAAAGGCGTGCGCCACCATCACCCGGCTGCCAACTATCTTTTAAAGAGTTACATTTTCAGCTTGTTTCCTGATTATTTGTTTTGTACTTTTCCCTCAGTTGAGGAACATTTGGGCTCAGGAATTCTTTAAGAACAAAGACAAAAAAAAAAAAAAGAACAAAGACAAAGTTAGTTTCCAATACTATCAGTCCTTTGTTTCTTCTGGGCCAAGGATGAGTTAAGATGAACTTAGATCATCCTTTTATACCTTACTGTTATAAATGACATGTTCATGAGGCTGAAAACAAGGCTCAGCTCTTAGAACATTGGTGACTCATCCAGAGAATCTTTGATACTCAGCACCCACAAGACAACTCAGAACTGTCTGTACCTCCAGTCAGAGGAGAGTAGACACTGTCTTCTGGTCATCACTAGGACCTGAGATACACTTGCTACACTCACTGGTCAAACTCCTACATCTAAATTGAATTTCATTCCTTTTTAAGGTAACAGACACATGAAGAAAGCCTAGTTAAAATATAGAATCAAATACAGATCTGTCTTTTCAGTATTTGCCCACTTTGTACCCTAAAAGGCCAGAAGAATGTACCCTATCTTCAGGACCTCCAATTACAAGGAGTTCTGTTCAATCAGATATGGTGCTATGAGTCAAACTTGGGTACCCAAGAGGAGCAGTACTCCTGAGACAACTCTCCAGGTCCCACATGTGTCATAATTCTTAAGGGAGAGGAGTCACACTGTTCCTTCTGTCTCTCATCACTTGAAGGATAAAGTCCACTCTAGATGGTTGTCAAAGATTCAGTGGATAGAATGTGAATGGAATTTGTATATTGCTTCCTATATTCATTGTTAAGACAGTTCTTTTTATGTGAGGGAATATTTAAAATGTTGGTCGAAATCAGTCTGAATCCGGGCAGATTTCATTAGGACAACTTCCATAATTTGGGAGTCTTTGTCTTTTGTGATCTTTTTGAGATAGGATATGTCCATGTAGCCATTGATGCCAGGTATGTATTATGTGGAACAAGCTGGCCTCAAACTCACTGAGATCGGACCCACCCACACTCCGTGTTCTGTAATTAGAGTCATGCACCTCTATGTTGAGCTGAAATGTTTGTAAAGGACTTATTGAGTAAAAAAAATATAATTAAAGACTTAAAAGGGAACATCATTGTTTTGATAAATAACAATATTTCTTCAAATTGTATAATTTAAATGGCAAAATAATTTCATATGTTCAAAATAATGAGTCATTTTTATTGCATTGTCAATTCCATCCATTTAAAAATGTTTGAAGTGTGTTTTTGAGAATACATCTGTGAAATGCTATGTATGTAGCACAGATAGGAAAACTAACAGGGGTCTATGATCTACTTCCACTTTGTGAGTTTTAGTCTTTAAACCTAGGGAGTCATTTGACTGCAAATACACTCAAAGACACTTCTTTTGGTTTAAAAATTATTTGTGAATGAGATGATGTAGGAGTATGTATAAGTAACTAATGAAGTCAGCAAATATGAAAAATTTGTAAGAGTATTAGGGTAAACAAGATATAGAAGCCAGGTTATCAGACTTAGAGGCAATGAACTTTAATAAATGATGCAATTTTCTGGCATGTAATTTTGGTTCTGAGAAAGTGTAAATACATGTCTTGTTCTCAGAATGAAGAAATTAAAAAATCTGTGCTGGTAAGAATATTTTCACATGCATAGCAGATTGACTATTCAAATTGTCCCATGGTCCTCTATTCTTGTATGAAATTGCATTTACAATTTGAAAAGAAAATAAGACTCTACTGTTGTAATATTTCTTCTAATTGAATTTGAGCACCAATGAGATGACTCAGTGGGAAAGGACTCTTATGGGCAAGACTAGAATCCCAACCTCGATTACATCTTGAACTTTTCAGGAAAATGGATGGAGCTAGAAAATATCATTTTGAGTGAGGTAACCCAGACACAGAAGACAATTATCACATGTACTCAGTCATTAAGTGGGTTTTAATCATAAAGCAAAGAAACCCAGCCTACAAATCACAGCACCAGAGAACTTAGACAACATGAGGAGACATACAAAGTTCTAATATACATGCGAATTAGAAAAAGACAAGAACTCCAGAGTAAATTGGGAGGATGGGACCTTGTGAGAGTATTGAAGGGAAGGGAAGAGGCAGGAGGGGAGCAGCAAAAAATGTAGAGCTCAATAAAGATAAAAAAAATTTAAAAGAAAAGAACATTAAGTTATGGTGTCAGATAAACAGTTGATTGCTGATTATACTATGTTATTACATCTATAAAAGATAAATGAAAATACTTCTTTGAATACACATATGGTATTTAATGTTTCTTCTTATTTATTTTATCAGTCATTTTAATGTGAATATTGTCAAATTCTGTTGAAAAACCACACACACTTGGAGTTCATCATCGAACCTTGGACTTCTATACAGGGGGCAGACATATGAGAACCATGAGTTCAAAATTAACCCTGAATTTTTACTGACATCCAAGCTAGGATTAATAACAAACAAAAGCTGAAGGGAATATCTGAAAAGATAAAAATCAAAACCAGAAACAACCCAAAATATTTACTCAAAAAGTATGTTCCCTCATGGCCTGACACTTCAATAACCAATGGGACACAAGTATGAAGGGTTTACCATTCTACACATTATAGCAGAAAAATACCCATCACTTGGTAAAGGCACAATAAATGATGAACAAAATCCATAGAAGTAATATAAAGACTACAAAATAGGGGCTGGAGAGATGGCTCAGTGGTTGGGAGCATTGCCTGCTCTTCCAGAGGTCCTGAGTTCAATTCCCGGCAACCACATGGTGGCTCACAGACATCTGTAATGAGGTCTGGTGCCCTCTTCTGTCTGCAGACGTACACACAGACAGAATATTGTATGCATAATAAATAAATAAATAAATAAATATTAAAAAAAATAAAAACCAGTAAGTTAAATCTTTGAAACAATACTAATAATAAAACAACAAAGTGGTATTGCCAGTTCTGCTCACACTATTAAAAAAAAAGACT
Organism: Microtus oregoni; assembly: GCF_018167655.1. Taxonomy (NCBI): domain Eukaryota; kingdom Metazoa; phylum Chordata; class Mammalia; order Rodentia; family Cricetidae; genus Microtus; species Microtus oregoni. Next base: position 21,059,060 of record NW_024543077.1, read on the forward strand.
ACAAAATAGAATTCACTAAATGGATTTGCACACATATAGCTCACTTTAGTATATACCTCAAATATTTCAATGTAGAAACCACAATGCAATGATCTCAACCAGTCTTGATTAAACATGGTATGTAATTTACTTCCTTCAAGGCTATGATAAAAATTTTACTTAAAGCTAAAGAAAACTGTGATGTCTAAAGAAATTAACCAATTGTTGTCATGAATTGAACTTTCTTTTTTCTAAGAGTGTGTTCCTATTTCCAGACTTCAAAAAGATATAAATAGACTTAAAATATTTAAGGCACTAGAGTCCTGTCTAGGTGAGAACTAATGTCAGATGTTTGACAGCTTCCAGTAATTTCTTCTGCAATAATATCCAAGGTATTATCTTTATGTGGATACAGAATGCACATTCAAATACACACAAGAGACACACACATACATCACATAACTACAATGAAAACAACTTTTAAGACAGTTTTTCACTCATGAACACTTTTCTCCTGTAAACATTCATTCATTTCTGTTAAAGACGAGCTGAGAGTCATCGTACAGCTTACTTACACAATGAATTGGTTCATGTAAAGAAAAAGCAAACTAAGACTTGAAGTAAAAGAAATTAATTCTTCTAAGAAAGTTTTTCAGGCTGGACAGTGGTGGTGCACATCTTTAATCCCAGCACTCGGGAGGCAGAGGCAGGCGGATCTCTGTGAGTTTGAGACTAGCCTGGTCTACAAGAGCTAGTTCCAGGACAGGAACCAAAACCACAGAGAAACCCTGTCTCGAAAAAAAAAAAAAGAAAGAAAGTTTCCCAGTAGAAATATCTGGTGCTGATCTCCTCCACTCCCAAGGGAATATTTCATAATATATGTCCAATTCCTCTGTCACCTTCTGAACTAAGTAAGTTCCCAAACAGAAGCATCAATTGTATCTTGGCTCAACTCCAGGAGTTTCTGAAACATTCCAGTAGAAGAGGTATTCCCATAAAACTTGAATCAGATTCACTTGAGAAGGAAGAAAACATGAGTATGAATACCTCTGCAAAGTGTGGAAAGGGGCAGCTGCATACTGAATGAGCATATGGCTCAAATAGGACTTCTTAGTAACAGAGAGCAAAGGAGATTTTGATGATGGGAATTTGCTGGATTTCAATCCCTGATCCTGAAAAAGCTCAGGGATGGGCTTCATTTTATGCAAAGGGATTGGTTGCTTTTGTGCTCAGTTGTAGAAGGATAGAGTTTGAAGGATCTGGTTTGTAGAAGGATCTGGTTTGAAGGTCAAATTGTGTTTATTTACTGGCCACTTTTAATGTTATAGCTGTTTTCAGAGAGATTTTGTTTCTTTAACACTTCTAGATTAAGAGACAAGGTTCTTTCTTTTGGCTCTGGTTTCAGGACCAATGTATGTTTCTTTGAATACCCTTTCTCCAACCAATAATGCTTCATAAAATGCTTGTCCATTAGTTTGCTACTTCTAACTAAAATAAAAAGAGGTATCATGGTGCTTGAACAAATTGCTGACACTATAAAATTCTTTTCTACACAATAACTGCTTTTGGTTAAAGAATAATTTACAAGAAGTCCTCAGTTTTTTCCTTAGGTCCAAAGATTATGGCACAAACTTAATCAGATTGATTACACACAAAAGATCTTAGTCCTATATGAAGCACAAAACATTCCAACACTGATTTCACTACAGTATGATTTTTCTTTTTTTTTTTTTTCGAGACAGGGTTTCTCTGTGGCTTTGGAGCCTGTCCTGGAACTAGCTCTGTAGACCAGGCTGGTCTCGAACTCACAGAGATCCGCCTGTCTCTGCCTCCCGAGTGCTGGGACTAAAGGCGTGAGCCACCACCGCTCGGCCAGTATGATTTTTCTTATGTTTTTAATGAACACAGACATTAAACTCAGAGCTTCTCCATAGGATGTCTTATTTTACATATTTGGAGGTGATTGGGGAAAAAAATTCACAACAGTTTCAATTCACATGTATCTCTCCAGTATGTGTTCTTTTATGCTTTTGAAGACTACTGTGTTGAGAAAAAGCCTTACCCCACTGATTACAATCATAGGGTTTCTCTCCAGTATGTGTTCTTTTATGCACTCGAAGATTATCCTGACGTGCAAAGTATTTACCACATTGATGACATTCATAGGGTTTCTCTCCAGTATGAGTTCTTTTATGCTTTGAAGATTAACACTTGATATTTTACCAGAAAGCAAAAAATATCAAGGGGAAAAAAGAAAGCATATTTCACTAGTGGTGCTGGCATAACTGGATATCAGCATGTAGAAAAATGAAAATAGACCCATATTTATCACCATGCACAAAACTCAAGTCCAAATGGATCAAAGACCTCAACATAAAGCCAGGCACACTGAATATTATAGAAGAAAAATTGGGAAGTACACTTGAAGGCATTGGCACAGGGAACCACTTCATAAATATAACCGCAGTAGCACAGACACTGAGAGAAATGATTAAATGGGACCTCCTGAAACTAAAAAGCTTCTGTAAAGCAAAAGACATGATCAACAAGGCAAAACAACAGTCTACAGAATGGGAAAAGATCATCACTAACCCCACATCAGACAGAGGTCTGATCTTCAAAATATACAAAGAGCTCAAGATATTGGACACCAGAAGAACTCATAATCCAATAAAAATTGGAGTACAGACCTAAACAGAGAACTCTCAACAAAGGAATCTAAAATAGCTGAAAGACAATTAAAGAAATGTTCAATATCGTTAATCAGAGAAATGCAAATCAAAACAACTCTGAGATTCCATCTAACACCTGAAAGAATGGATTAGAAACACCAATGAAAACTTATGCTGGAGAGGTTGTGGGGAAATGGAAACACTTCTGCATTGCTGGTGGGAATGCAAGCTGAGACAGTCCCTTTGGATGCCATTATGGCAATATCCCAGAAAATTAGGAAGCAACCTTTCTCAAGACCCAGTAATACCACTTTTGGGTATGTAACCAAACGATGCTCAATCATACCACAAGGACATATGCTCAACTATTTCATAGCAGCTTTGTTTGTCATAGTCAGAACATGGAAACAACCTAAATGCCCCTCCATAGAGGAGTGGATAAGAAAAATGTGATACATTTACACAATGGAGTGCTACACAGCAGAAAAAAATAACGACATCTTGAATTTTGCAGGGAAATAGGTGGATCTAGAAAACATTATTTTGAGTGAGGTAACCCAGACACAGAAAGATAATTATCACATGTACTCACTCATAAGTGGTTTTTAAGCATAAAGCAAAGAAAGCCAGCCTACAAACCACAATCCCAGATATGAGACAAAAATGAGGATGCTAAGAGAGACTTACATACATCTAATCTACATGGGAAGGATAAAGTATAAAAAGACAAGATCTCTTGGGCTGGGGAGGTGGCTCAGCCATTAAAGGCTAGGCTCATAACCATAAAGACAAGATCTCCTGAGTAAATTGGGTACATGGGGACCTTGGGAGAGGGTTGAATGGGGGAGTGGAGAGGCAGGGAGTGAAGCAAAGAAAATTGTAGAGCTCAGTAAATATCAATAAACAAAGATTAATCATATCTGCAGAGGATAGTTGCCTAATTGCAAATTCAGTGTTCCTTGACTCAAGATAACCTTCCTAATCTGGACACCCACACAATCTAGTCTGTGTTCATCCACATGACATTAATTTACACATGCTGGGCTATTACAAACCACTCCTGCTACCACGGTCAGGTCCTTTTTCATAGTGGTGGCTCCAACGGCTTATTGCCCATGCTGTGCCCCCCGCAGTGCACACAATAATCTATTCTTCCTATTGTGGTCTGAGGACAGAAGAAATGCTCCATATGCAAACCCTTTTCCTGGGACTGCACTGGGCAATCAACGACATGGCTCAAATGCATTGTTTTATTTTATTTTATTTTATTGGTTTTGTTTGAGACAGGGTATTCCTGTAGCTTTGGTGCCTGTCCGGGAACTAGCTCTTGTAGACTACACTGGCTTCAGTCTCACAGAGATCTGCCTGCCTCTGCCTCACAAGTGCTTGGATTAAAGGCGTGCGCCACCACCGCCCGGGATATCCATAATTTTAAAACTGTGAATTGGACTGCTGTTTGGACTGGAGAAAGAGGGGGAGAGGAGTGGGGGGAGGGGGAGAAGGGTGGGAGGAGGGGGAGAAGGGTGGGAGGAGGGGGAGGGAAATGGGAGGCTTGGAGGAGGTGGAAACTTTTTTTTCTCCTTTTCTCAATAAAAAAAATGGAAAAAAACTGTGAATTGGTACAGATATTTAAGAATTTTATTTAAACATTTTATTTTTTATTTATTTATTTAACTTTATTATGTTCGTTGGTGTGAAGGTGTCAGATCTCGTGGAACTACATTTTCAGACAGTTGTGAGCTGCCATGTGGGTGCTGGGAATTGAACCCGGGTCCTCTGGAAGAGCAGTCAGTGCTCTTAACCACTGAGCCATCTCACCAGCCCCAACATTTAAGAATTTTGATGGTGAGCTAGGCCTTGTTGGCACAGGCCTTTAATCCCAGCAATCGGGAGACAAAGGCAGGTGAGTTCGAGGCCAGCCTGGTCTAACAGAGCAAGTTACAGGACAGGCTCCAAAGCCACAGAGAAACCCTGTCTCAAAAAAACAAACAAACAAAAAAGAACTTTGATGGTGTAATATAGAGGACACTCAAGGTCACTGTCCAGGAAAGCAACAGACAGGGACCAAGGCCACCTAAGTCAACATAACAGAAGTTGTCACAGAAACAATATTTCTATCCAGATGGAAATGCAGCTCTTCTAGAATTAATATGCCTTCCCACTGAGAAATCACAGCACACACATAAGAAGATTAATAAATAAAAGTCTCTTTAATGATGTTATTGATTGATCTCTGTCCAATGCTCAAGGGGAGCTACATTCAATAGATCTTGCATTCAATATATGCTGTTATGAATAAGTATCCTTTATGATAATGGTCCAGATTATACTCTGAACAATTGAAATAGAAACAGGCAATTGCCAGTATAAATATTTAGGCAAGAATATTCTCAGAATATTTTCTCAAGTATGCCCATGACCTGTTAGAGCAGGTCATCGTTCACTGACAGGGTTCTAAGGTGAAGATCACAAGGGAGAAGAAAGACTGGACTGACAAGGGAAAGATAAAAAAGATAGGGTGGGAAGGTATTACAGATGAAACATTTCGTGCCTAGTAAGCTTCTCAAGAAAAATAGCGTCTTAGCTGGGCAGTGGCGGGGCACGCCTTTAATCCCTGCCCTTTGGTATTTTTCGAGACAGGTTTCTCAGTAGCTTTGGAGCCTGTCCTGGAACTCGGGTAGATCAGGCTGGCCTTGAACTCAAAGAAATCCATCTGCCTCTGCCTCAAGAGTGCTGGAATTAAAGGCATGCACCACGACCACCTTTAAATCAGTGGTGGATTCTTTGAAATGGTTTGGAGTCAAATATCTGGACAATCCTGGTAAGCAATGTATACCCAGCCATTTTAATCTATTACAGCCTTAATTATCATACACTTACATTTTGGGTGTTTTAGACACAGTTCTCTCTCTGCTAAATTCTACTTTGTGAGACTTAATTGTTTTTTAAGCATTGGTCAATCTACCGTATCACCAATTCTATTCTTCAACATTATGGTACTGTAGTGGAAAGCTACACAACACGTGAGATGCCTTTGATAATCTCCACAAATTTAAATATAAATTCAGATTATATTTAAAGCTTAAATGCAAAGTGATCTATATCGAGAAGATACTGGAGAAACGAGGCTTTTCTGAGTTTGGCAACTTGTATTTATGAATGCATGAACCCTGTTGAAGTTGACTAGGAAGGAGTTTTGGAGTTTCCTGCTCCCAATACTCTAAGGAGATGAAGCCACAGAGCAAAGTTATTCAGGGGTCTGCCCCTATGCCCATGAATTAGCAAGGACCATGAGGGACTTCACATACAGGGAATATGACGGCAGGTTCCCACCCAGACCCATGGAGGTAACACCATAGTAGTGTCTTCCGGACTTCGCCCTCTGCTCCTCCCCATCAGGAGACAGCATTACCTCACTCACCATGTTGTGCTTCTCCATTTTGCCAAAGTTCTCAGCTCATCATCTCTCTGCAACAGCAACTGCACCCGAGAACAGGAATCCACTGGCACCAGCTCCCCTTCAAAGCCAAGACTTAAGGTGGCTGCCTGGAAGAGAACTGAACTGCTTCTGACTGGCAGGTCACCTGGAGTGTGTGATTGGCTATTGAGACTTGAATGGCAAGAGAACCTCCCATAAGGCTATAGTGTGCTTAAAGAGACAGAAACTGGTTCCTGTCCAATCCATTCACCCCAGCAGAAAACTTCTCCAGATCTGAGGACATATGCATTTTAATAGCATTTGCCCCTGGCTACAAAAGCGGTCAATGTCATCTTCTTGCACTCCTAGGAACTTGCGCTTTTTCTTCCAGCACACTACGTGACTTGTTGGGTGCACTGTGCTATGTGGTTGGAGTAATTTCCTGTCCCACAGAGGTAAGGATTCCTGGAATTCTAAGAACTAAAGAGAGTTTTAAAATTACAAAAGTAAATATTTGTTCTGTGGCTTCATTGTGAGGTCAGATGAATTGAAGGTACTTTTTACACGGTTTTCACAGGGATTTTACACAACAGGAAGGAGAAAAGCAGGAACCAGGTCTCAAGATGATTGGTCTTTCCCCCATCAGAAAGCTGGGTGATGAATCCTTTGCTTTATGGGTTTTATTCCTTAAATTCGAAGCAAATTTCAGGGAAATGAATAATAATAAAAAGATTATTGTTCATGGAAATATGAATATGTAGAGAATAATGGAGGTAGAAAGAATGTCCTTATGAGCATTATTGTTAGCCAGCACATCTCCCTCCATAGTCATGTGAATAAAATATACAACTGCAGTATTTAAGATTCTCTACATCAACAGGACAGGTAGAATAAATCTCACCATTATGTAAAAAGCGAGCTTATTAGAATGTCTGACAACCTGTTGTCCATGTAACTTAAGAACAGCTGCTAACCAATGGCAATTGAAGAATCCAATAGCTTGCTACTCAGCCTTTTTCTAAGATCATTTGAAGAATCCAGTAGTTGTTTTGCCCACAAGGCTCTGTGACTCAGCTGGTTTTAATTATTCACCAAAATTACAATGCAGTAGACTCTAATGCTAGCACAGGGATGAGTTTGGTAACCAGAGCTAGAGCAGAGGCAAAAAAAAAGACTTTTCTTCTTCTTCAAAATACTTTATATGTGACTTCTGCTACCAGAATGTAAGATACTGATTTAGGTTGGGTCATAGTCTTTGTTTGATTCAGGTTATTTTGGTGATTTCAAAACAGGATTTTTCTGTGTATTTGTAGAATTCATTCTGTAGGCCAGACTGGTCTCAAATGCAGAAAATCCCACTACCTCTGCTCATGAGTGATGGGGTTAAAACTGTGCACAGACACAGGCGGTGAGAAGGCTCACTGGTTAAATGTGCACATACACCAAGCAGCTTAAGGTGGGTCCGATCATCTCAAATTATACAGATTAATGGAGGATTTCTCCATTTCAAAACCTATAAGTAAAATCTCTCTCAGGTATAATCAATTCTTTGTGTATAAGATGATCCCACTGGTAGTCAGTTTTGACTACCAAAAATAGCCATTTCAACAGCTGAGACAGAAGAAATGAGAAAAAAAATTCTTGCCTACAGGAGGCACAAAGAATATGAGAGTTGTTTACAAAACAGTATTGTTCCTCAACAAATAAAGCATGGGGATTTTATGTTGGGAGTCTGAACATGCTCATGCAATGTTCTACCTTTCCTGAAGCATGCTCAGTTAACAAATCCACTTCCATAATCACAATTTAAAAGCAGAGACACATAGGGACATTATCCAACTGAACCAAAAGGCAGAGAAAGAACATACAAATTAACAAAATCATAAATGAAAAGGTGGGCATAGCAACAGACACTGAGGAAATCCAGAGAATCATTTCATCATAGCTCAAACCTGTATTCCATAAAATTGGAAAATGTAAGGTAAATGGACAATTTTCTGAATAGGTACCACATACCAAAATTAAATCAACACCTGGTGAACAATTCAAATACACCTGTATTCTTCAAGTAAATAGAAGCAGACATCAAAAGCCTCCCTTCACCTAAAAAAAAAAGCCAAGGACTGGATAGTTTCAGTAAAGAATTCTACCAGAACTTCAAAGAAGCGGTAACAACTATACTCCTCAAATGGTTACACAAAATAAAAACAGAAGGAATATTTCCATACAATCATTACCATTTTATCATGTTACAGTTACCCTGATACTAATTCCACACAAAGAATCAAAAAGGAGAATTATATGACAATCACCCTCATGATCATTAATGCAAAAATACTCAATAAAATACGGACATACTGAGTCAAAGAACACACCAAAAATTTATTCACCATGATGAAATTAACTTCATTCCAAGGATGCAGAATGGCTTAACATATGAAGCATATGATCTGTCAATGTAATCCATTATATAAATAAATTGAAAGAAAAATGTAATGACATCATTAGATACTGAAAAAGCATTTGACAAAATCAAACACCCCTTTATGATAAAGGTCATGGAGAGATCAGGGATATAGGAAAGATATCTTCAGCTAATAAAAGAAATACACAGAAAGCATAGAGCAAACATCAAATTAAATGGAGAGAAACTCAAAATGATCCCACTAAAATTAGGAACAATTCAAGGCTGTCCTCTCTCACCATACCTAGTAAACATAGTTATTGAAATTCTAGCTAGAGAGAAAAGAAAACATAAGAAGATCATGGGGATCCAAACTGGAAAGGAAGAAGTTAAGCTTTTGCTATTCACAGATGATATGATAGTATACATAAGTGACCCCACAAACTCTATCAGGGAACTCCTACAGCTCATAAATACCTTCAGTAATTTGTCAGGATATAGGATCAGCTCAAAAAATTAGTATAGACAAGCCGGGCGATGGTGGCGCACGCCTTTAATCCCAGCACTTGGGAGGCAGAGGCACGCAGATCTCTGTGAGGTCGAGACCAGCCTGGTCTACAAGAGCTAGTTCCAGGACAGGCTCCAAAACCACAGAGAAACCCTGTCTCGAAAAAAAAACAAAAACAAAAAACAAAAAAAATTAGTATATACAAATAAAAAGAAGCTAAGAAAGAAATCAGAGGATCATCACCATTTACAATAGCCACAAATAATTTAAAATATCTTCAGGTAACAGTAACCAAAGAAGTGAAAGACCTGTTATTTCAAAAGTTTAAGTCTTTAAAGAAAGAAATTGAAGAAAATACCAGAAAATGGAAAGATGCTCTTGGATAGGTAGAATCAACATAATAAAAATGGCAAACCTACCAAACGCAATTAATATATTTAATGCAATCTCCATCAACAACCCAAAACTCTTCTTCCCAGGCCTTGAAAGCACACTACTCAAATTCACAGCAGACAACAAAACACACACAACAGCCAGTCTCGTGGACAGAACAACTTCTGAATTCTTCACTTGATCTTAGACAAAACGTCGAGAAGCAATGTCCTGGATTTTTCCAATTACCATTGGTAGGCAGCTACTTTTAAGTTACCTGGACCACAGCTTGTGAGACATTCTAATAAGCCCATTTCTTACAATCATGGTGAGATTCATTCTACCTGTTCTGCTCATGTAGAGAATCTTGAATACTGCAGTTGTATATTTTATTTACCTGACCATGGAAAGAGATGTGCTGGCTAACAATAGTGCTCATGGAGACATTCTACCTAGGTCCATTATTATCTACATATTCAAATTTTCATGAACACTACACTTTTTTATTATTATTGATTTGCCTGGAATTTGCTTTCAATTTCAGGAATAGAACCCATAAAGCAATGGAGCCATCATCCAGCCATCAGTTGGGGAAAGACTAATCATCTTGTTTAAGATCTGGTTCCTCCTTTTCTCTTTTCTGTTGTGTGGAATCCCTGTGAAAAACCATGTAAAAAGTACCTTCAGTTCATGTGACCTCAGCAGGAAGCCACAGAACAATCATCTTTTGTGACCTTAAAGTTATCTTTAGCTGTTAATATTCTGTGCACCCTTTCCCCTGTAGGACAAGAAATCACTGCATCCACCTAGCACAGCACAGTGCACAGTACAAGCTAGCTAGCCACATTGTCTCCTGGAGGAAAAGGTGTAAAGTTTCTATGGAGTGCAAGATTAGGACTATGTCTCCTTTTGGAGCAAAGGGCAAGTGCTATTGAAATGCAAAGCTTGGCCAATTAGAAAAGATCTTTGACTGGGGTGGAGGGAATGGCCAGGAACCACTGTACTGTGTCTTTAAGCACACTGTAGCCCTGTGGACACTGTTCTTGCCACTATGACCGCACCAGCCAATCAGGCCCTCCAGGTGACCTGCCAGTCAGAAACAGTGCAGGGCTCTTCCAGGCACCCGCCTTCAGACTAGGCTTTGTGGAGGAGCTTGTGCCTGTTGTTTCCTGTGCTGTGGTGAAGTTGCTGCTGCAGGGAGATGATGAACAGAGAGCTTTGGTGATCTGGGGAACCACAACATGGTGAGCTAAAGAATGCTATCTCCAGATGGGGAGGAGCAGAGGGTGAGGTGCAGGAAACAGCATGGTGCATCCTTGTGGGATCGGTGTGGGAACCTGCCGCCATATTCTCTGCCTCGTGAAGTCCCATGTGGTCCTGAAAATTCCTAGACCTAGTGCTGTGGGCTTAATCTGCTTAGAGAATTGGGAGCAGGGTGTTTTGTCTACAAAAGTCTTTTTTCTCAACTTCAGTATGCCATACTCGAGAGGACTAGTTTCTCCAGTATCTTCTCAAAATTGAGCACTTTGCATTTTACTTTACATACAATCTCCATTTGTGTTTAACTATGTGGATGGTCTCAAGGCATCTCACCTGTTGGGTAGTGCTGCACTTCTAAGCTGCCATGTAGAAGAGTTGAATTGCTGTTATAAAGAATTTTCTACTGCCTTGGAAATAGTTCAGTCTCACAAAGTAGAATTAGCTGAGAGAGGACTGCCTCTAAATCACCCAGAAGATAAACGTATTTTATTTTTTTAAAGATTTATTTATTGATTTTATATTCACTGTTCTGTCTGCATGTATGCCTACAGACCAGAAGAGGGCACCAGATCTCATTACAGATGGTTGTGAGCCACCACGTGGTTGCTGGGAATTGAACTCAGGACTTCTGGAGGAGCAGCCAGTGCTCTTAACCACTGAGCCATCTCTCCAGCCTGATAAATGTATTTTTTTTTTTTTTTGGTTTTTCGAGACAGGGTTTCTCTGTGGCTTTGGAGTCTGTCCTGGAACTAGCTCTGTAGACCAGGCTGGTCTCGAACTCACAGAGATCCGCCTGCTTTATTATTATCAGGGCTGTTAGAATTTAGGACGCTCCGGCACACTTTGTTGAACTGGATTGTCTAGATATTTAGTTCCAAACTACTACAGAGAAGCCACCACTGATTTAAAACCAGACATCAGGCACATCCTCATATAAGAAAAAACCTCTAGCAGGCTTTTCAAGGAGGGATTACAGGTTTCTAAACAACCTTAAGGCCTGATGTGGCTCAAGTTCCAGTTTTCTTCTTAAGAAAATCACAGTTCTTCCAGATGGACAATAGGACAGCAGGTGACATATATTTGAAATGCAAAACATTGTTGTGAGAAGGAGTTACCTGATCAATCAAGGGTTTTATTTATTCCCTCAGGCAGGGAGCTGGGAGTTTCTGGGAGATCTAGTAACAGCCTGGGGGCTGCTAATCCTTGTGAGTCACCTGAAGACTTGATGTATTGATAATAAAACAGAGCTCCTTCTCTAAAGCCAGGAATATGCTTTGGAGAGCTGGTAATGGTCTGGTGGCAAGGCCTTCATGGAGGGGTTCCTTTAGGTCCTACCCAACCTTTTCACTATATGGAGCTGTGGTTATCAGTTCCCAGGCCACTGTGCTCTTTGTAAAGTTCTTGAGATAACCTGTGTTCCAACTGAGTAGAATTGTCTGATCTCCTCCCAAATTCATATGATATTGCTTACTGACTTCTTAAAATTCTCCCATTTCCTTCCATTTCCCCTCTGGAAGTATCCAAGATGCTATTCTTCTTTTACTCCATTTATTAAAATTTTTTTGAAACAGTGTTTCTCTTAGGACTTGTCCTACATTACACCTTTAAAATCTTAAATTAAATGATTCTACCACCAGTTTCAAAGTTATAAATTTGAGTTATGAAACTGAATATCCATTGCAGGTAAAGGAAAAGGATTTGCATGTGGACAGTGGTTTCTACCTCAGTCCAGAATAGAAGCAACAGATAGGATAGACTTCACCTTAATTTGCCAGTCTTTCCTTTTCACTTATCTAGTTTTTTATCTCCAGAATTCCTTCAGCTTGCATTCATTTACATGCTTCTATTTCAATTTTCACTTAGTGAAATGATTTATTCATTTCTATAAACTGTTTGCTTGTTTGACTTTCTTTAAGGTGTTTATTATTATTCTCCATGATTTCATTTATCTTTCCCTTGCTTTTTTAAAGAATTCATTCACTTCCTTCTTAAGGACAAGAAACATCTTCATAGTTGATCTAACTTAATTGTACTTTGACTGTGTTTGAATAATGAGAGTGTGCTGTAGTAGGAGAGTTGGAATATGGTAGTGACATATTGTTCTGTCTGTTGTTGATCATGTTATTGTGCTCTTGTCAGGTATCTGGGTCTGAGGTGACTACAGGTCTAGGTGCCAGTATCTCTGTTTGTCTTTGTTGGATGCACATTTGGTTCCCTGGTTTCTATTTGCTCTTTGGTATTATGGTCTGTGTTGCCTATGATAAAAGTAGATTTTTTCCCCCATTTCGGGGTCTGGAAGACTTTCAGCAGGCATGACTTTAGTACTGCCTAAGTATTCAAAGTCATTTAATTGTAGGTGCATGAACTTCTTCTTGCTTGTTATGCTTACTTTACATTTTTAAAATTAATATAACTATTTTATGTATCGGCATGATTATGGACCACATGGTTACCTGGTCCTCAACATGATCAAAGGATCTCAGAATTTGTGAACCTGGAATAATGGATAGTTATGATTCCCAAATAAGTACTGGCAATTCTGTTACATCTATTCAAGACCATCAAAAGCTAGGTACTACTCAGTCATCTCTCTCCCAGCCTGGGTTTATTATTTATGCCCAAGATATATATTGCTAGTGTTTTCATCTGTCCATTTGTAACTGTTTAAACATAAAGCTCTGTTTGTAAAATGTTATTGGTATTACAGTTTAAATAGGGCACTTTGGATGTTTGGAAGATAAATAGAGAAGTGGAGTGAATGCATCCTTCTTTGTAGGAACTTCAGTAAAAACCTCTGAGTTCTTCTATTCTTCTTGCTTGATTCACTGATTTTTGCAATGGAGACAGTATCTTTTGTTTGTTTGTTTTTTTTATTGTTTATTTGATTTTTGAGACAGGGTTTCTCTGTAGCTTTGGAGCCTGTCCTGGAACTAGCTCTCATAGAACAGGCTGGACTCAAACTCACAGAGAACCACCTACCTCTGCCTCCTGATTGTTAAGATTAAAGGCATGCACCACCACTTCCTGGATGATAGCGACTTACTATGTACTTCCTTCCACCTGTACTGGACCTCATTGCATAGACATGTCTGGCATTTAACTCAGAGAAAAATATACCTGCCTCTGCTTTTGAAGTTCTGAGCTTAAAGACATGAGTCAATGCACCCAGTTTGTTCAACTTATTTTTCTATTTGTAGTTAGTTGATCTTCATAAAAAATTTTCATTTGTACTATGAACTGTTGATCTGTTTCCTTGTTTCTCTCTGCTAATAGATATTTTCTCTTGTAAGGTGACATCTCATTCAAAGAGTACAGAAATGATAGAGAAGACGCTCCAATTCAGTTTCCTTCTAAAATGACTGTTAATGTCTTGGAATATGATTAGGGAACTCCAAAATTATATGACTATACTATCAAAGAAGTATACATTTACAATGTTGTCACTATCATGTCACTATCATGTATGACATTTTAGAAGGCAGTGACCTATGATGATGTGCATATCTACTTCACTGAGGAAGAGTGGAATTTGCTGGATCCTTCCCAGAAGAATCTCTACTAAGATGTGATGCTGGAGACCTACAGGAACCTCACTACTATAGGTAAAAATGAATTTCCTTCATGTTTCAAAATAAAGGGACAATTTTTCCTTGGTTAATGATATTCTTCAACAATTTGATTTAGAAAGGAGAAGAAGAATGAGGTGAATAAAGCAGCCATGGTTCTAAGGTTTACTTAAAATAGCTACTTAAATGTTGCACAGTATTCAATATTATAACATACATTTTCTGGTCCTGCATTTTAGGATACATTTGGGAAGAACATAATAGTAAAAAACATTGTCAACATTCTAGAAGACATGAAAGGTAATTTTCTGATGCATGCTGAAAATAATGATCCTCTGATGAAATGATAATCTGTCCTAGAAGATTAAAGGCAACAGTGTGAATAAGCACAGCTTTAAGTGCATTTATGATTATTAACTTCTGAAAAATCCATATAGAATTTCATGTAGTTGAATTACATTTTCAAGGCATTTTTTTAATTAAAAAGACATGAGAAATGGCTAAACAGATATCAGCATTTGAAGCATACAACCATGAGAGCTATTCTGTAGATCCACCAATCCATTTATTTCTTACTACTCATAATACAAAATGTGTACACATTGAAGTAATGATAAGTATATCTGCAAGACTTTCTACTAAACTGAGAACACATAGTAAATCTTGTATTACTCATATACTTCTTATTGCTATATTAAGATTGGTGACAGAAGCAGTAAGAGTTAAGTGGCAGTTGTTGTGAAGAAACTTTAACACCTCTACTGCACATCTATGAGGAACAGAATGTCACACCATGATAATTCAGTGTGGAAATTTTTTGTTTGTGATTCTTCCTTTACCTTGTATACCACAAATTACTCTCAATACAAGCCTATGAGCATGGGAATATGGAAAATCACAGCATATCTCTCTCTAAAAACAATTAGAAGATAGCATTAGTCCCCATGTTAAGTACCCTTTCTCAAATTGATCGAAATATATAAAAAATTAGTTTTCTCACATAACTGTTAATACATAAAAAAGTCACAGTGCAGAGAAGCCACATGAGTTCTAGAATGGTGCAAATACTTCTTATTGTCCTACTTTACTTAGCAAATGTAGTATGATTTACAGTATAGGACAGTATAAGAATACAATAAAGTTGTTCTGAGGTTATTCAGTTATCTTCAAATATGTGAAATATGTCAAATTGAAAAATGTTTCTGTAAAGGGGAAAACTTAAACCACATAATAAAGGAATTTACCATGACAAGTGTCTTAAAAATGCAAAAGAACCCTTAATTACAGAAGAAAGCATGAGTTTAAACAAAGTTATAAAACCTTAATATCTGAATTCTATTTACAATTAGACTAAATTATAAAAATAATACATACAGATATGTAGGTTCATGAGTGTATTGAATGTGGTAAAACTTTTATGTGTTCCAGTTATACTTGCAGGATTAAAAGAAATAATTCTGGAAAGAAATATTCAGTACATCCTCAATGTGATAAAGCCTTGGCATATGATAGTCAGCTTCAGAGGAATAAAAGAAAACATTATAGTGAGAAATCCTATGAATCTAATCAGTGTTGTAAAGCCTTTGCTCATCACAGTTCTTTTCAAATAAACACAAGAACACATACTGAAAAAAAACCCTGTGAATGTAATCACTGTGGTAAGGCCTTTGCATATCAGAGTGATCTTCAAAGGCATAAAAGAACACATACTGGAGAGAAACCCTTGAATGTAATCAGTGTGGTACGCCTTTGCTCAACACACTCATCTTCAAATACATAAAAGAACACATACTGGAGAGAAACCCTATGAATGTAGTCAGTGTGGTAAGGCCTTTGTTCAACACAGTCATCTT
This sequence comes from Microtus oregoni, assembly GCF_018167655.1. NCBI lineage: Eukaryota > Metazoa > Chordata > Mammalia > Rodentia > Cricetidae > Microtus > Microtus oregoni. The sequence continues at coordinate 21,075,092 of NW_024543077.1, forward strand.
AAAGTGCATAAAAGAACACATACTGGAGAGAAACCCTATGAATGTAATCAGTGTGGTAAGACCTTTGCTCACCATAGTGCTCTTCAAAACCATGAAAGAACACATACTGGAGAGAAACCCTATGAATGTAGTCAGTGTGGTAAGGCCTTTGCTCAACACAATGCTCTTCAACGGCATCAAAGAACACATGTGGGTGCAAAAAGGTATGCATGAAATGAGTTTGGAAAAGTCTTTTCATGTCTTATTCATCTTCAAATGCAGAAAAGGACACAGATTGGAAAGAAACTTGTGAATGGATTTGTTTTGCAAATCCTTTGTCACGATAATCTCCAAGTACATGAAACAAATCATCCTGGAGAGAAACTGTAAACTTAAGGATTATAGTCTTCAAAAACATGAGAATAATCATAATGTAGTGAAAAAAATAAACTTAGTGTTGTAAATGTTTTGTACTTTTTCCATGAGTAAAACTTTTTGTGTGTAATCAATCTGGTAAAGTTTTTGGGTACCTGAAGAAGACACTGAGGGTTTCTTATTGCAAATTAATTTTAAGCCATCACATTTACAGTCTATTAACCAACAGTATTTATTCTGTAAAAAAAAATGATTGTGTCAACAATCTGTTCAAGCATTATGATACCAGCTTTTATTTTATTTGCACCAGGAAACTCATGGACAAAACCTAACTTGTGATCTTATGAAGTCTTTTGGGAAGGAGATAGAGCCAGGGTAAGAATCTCAACCTGGTACTGAAATGAGATACAAAGGAAAACCCTTTGCCCCTAATTCCAGAACTAGTGAAAAATACAACATCACCCTGAAAACACAGTCAAACATCAAAACTGGATACTGAAAGAAATCTGCTTTGTCTCTCAAACCAGAGCAAAAAAAAATGCAATCTACCCTTGTCTCTCTGAGCTCAAAACCAACCAACTCCAGAGCACAAAATCCAGCCCATCTCTGAGCTTGTTCAAGCCCAGTCATTTAAATCTGACCAATTCTCACCTTCTAAATCTCCTTAGAGCTGCTCTGCCTCCAAGAAGCCCTATATGAGTCATATGCTCATTCAGTTGGCAGCTGCCTCTTTCCAAACTTGCAGAGGAACTCACACTCTGGATTCTTCCCTCCCAAATAAATCTCTTGACTGAGATTTATATGAACACCTTCTTTCACTGGAATGGATCAGGAAATCCCTAGTGGAGTTGAACAGAGATACAGTTGACATAACTGTTTGGAAACTCACTTAGCCCAGAAGAGCACAGAAGCAATGGACACCTCTTATGGGAGACTCCCTTAGAAGAGTGGAGCAGATCAGAAACTGACATTTCTGCTGGGAAGCTTTCATAGAAGAATGGAGCAGAGCCCAGCTGTAATGACTCTCTCAGAGAGAAAGAGAATTGCTATGTCTAGTGGGGGCAAACTTCTTTTCACAGCTGTTGGTGTTGCCTAACTTTCAGTAGTCAGCGTATCCTTCCTTCCAGAATTTTAAGACTTGCAAAATGAATTTGAACAATAATGTAACCCTTTTAGATTTTATACTCTCTTCAACTGCATGGAATTTGCAATTCAGGAGTAAATATTTATGGATGTGTACTGCCTCCTTTTTGGTTGTGATATAATGTCTCTTTCAACATATAAAAGCATATAATTCAGGCCATGGTTCTAGAGGAAAACAGGATCACCATGAAAGAGCCATGACAAAAAGTGTCAGACATGGCACTAAAGCTGGAACTTAAGAACCCAAAGCTGTAATCTTCCACATGAAGCAGAGTGTTGGAACTGGAACTGGTGTATGAATGTAAATTCTCATAGCCTACTCTCAGTGACATATTTCCTTCAGCAGTGCAGCGTGTCCTAAATCTTCCCAAATGATACCACCAAATTAGAAGGATTTATTTCTCTTACTTCAAGTTTAAATTTGATTTCTCTTTACATGAACCAATACTTCATGAAGAAACACTCTGTAAGTGAGCTGTAATATGCCTGGACTCATCTTTTACATTAATAAATGCTTACAGGAGAAAAATTTCCATGCGTGAAAATTTTTTTAAAAGTTTGCTTTTGTTGTAATGATGTGCATGTGTATGTGTGTGTGTGTGTGAGAGAGAGAATGTTAATGTGCATTCTGTATTCTGAAAACGTTAACACCTTGCATCTTCTTGCAGCAGAAATTACAGGTAGCTCTTAAAAATTTGACCTGAGTCCTTGGAATGAAGATTTCTTAGTCACCTAGACATGATTCTAGTCCTATAAATATTTTAATGTCTATTCATATTACATTGAATTTTGGAAGTAGGAACAAACTCATAAGCAGAAAACAATTTTTATTGACTTTAGCCATCAAAGTTTTCTTCAGCTTGAAGAAAAATTATTTTTCATCATAACTTTGAAAGAAGTAAATTATGTAACATGTTCACTCAAGATTGATGGTGGAAATCATTGCATTTTGGTTTCTATTTTGAAACATTTGAGGTAGGTACTAAAGTGTTCTATATTGTGACAACTTTATTTACTAAAATTTAATTTTTATACATTATATTCCTTCTATGGCTTTTGTTCAGCTTCTATTGTGCCTTTCCCTAGTAATAGGTATTTTTATGATGTAATGTATAAGATGACATCCCCATCATTGAAGTGACCCATTGGTTATTAAAATATTAAAACATGTCTGATAATAATTTTCAAGTAAGGAATTTTCAAGTAAGTGAAAGGGTGGTCAGTTGTTTCTGGTTTTGACTTTCATCTTTTCACAAAATTCCTTGAGGTCCTCATGCTGGCTTGGATGTCAGTAATGATTCAGAGATACATTTGAAGTCATGATGCTTATGTGTCTGCTACCTGAGCACAAGTTCAAGGGTAGATGATGAACTCCCAATGTGTTCTGTTTTCTCAACACAATTTAACAATGTTAATGCTAAAATGACTGAAAAAATGTGATTATAAGAAACATTAAATACCTCATGTGTGTATTCAAAAAATATTTTCATTTATATGATATTGATATAATAAAGTAAAATAATCAGCAATCAGTTGTGTATCTCATACCATAGCTTGATGTTCTGCTGGGATGAATGTTGGGTTTCTTGCCTAGTATACAACAGTTTCTTCCCACAGAACTATATCAGTGATGATCAAATTTGATTTGAAGAAATAGTACATCAGTAAATTATTGTCTTTCAGATTGTAAATGTAAATTCATTCAAGGGTATAAGGACCCAGGATATCTTGAATAATAAATCTTTGCATATGTACTTATTTATACTACCATACATTTCTAATTTGTTCATTCTGAAGGCTAAATATATATTTATAACTCTTTCTTAGAAGATAAATTATATGGCATAGAATTGTCTCATTTAGTAAAGTTCATTGCTGCTAATTCTGAGAACCTGAGTTCTATCTCTGGGTTACCGATAAGACTTCTACAGTTGTTTCCCATATTTTCACTTGGGTGCTTCCATGTGCAAACTTCTATATGAGCTCATTGATGAATAATTTTTAAATACAAAGAAGTGCCATTGAGGTCACTTGCAGCCAAATGGTTCCCTAGGTATCATCACTAGAACTCACTAAGTGGAAGTAGATCATAGACCCCTGTTAGTTTTCCTGTCAGTGCTACATACACATCATGGCACAGGTGTATTCACACAAACACACTTCAAACATTTAAAAATGGATGGAATTAACAATGCAAAGAAAATAACCCATTATTGAGAACATACGAAATGATTTGGCTGTTCATATTATAGAATTTCAAGAAATATTGCTCATCATGAAAACAATGGTGCTCCCTCTAAATCTTATTTCTTTCTCTGATTCAATGATAAGTCCTTTAAAAACACCTATTTCAGCTGGACTTAGAGGTGTATGGCTATAATCATAGCACAAAGGAGTATGTGTGGGGCCACCACAGTAAGTTTGAGGTCAACTTGTTCCCCATCATGAATTCTTGAAATCCCTGGCTATGTGGACTTTTTCTAATCAAATCTGGCTTGAATCAGGTTTATTTTAACCAAGTTTTTTATCTTTTCACATAAGGAGATCTGTTTTATCAATGAAGATAAGAAGCAATATAGAAATTCCATTCACATTCAGTCTATTAGATCCTTTGACAACCATCTAGAGGTGATGTTATCTTTCAAGAGACAGAAGGAAACTGGGACACCTTCACCATCAGCATTATCATGACATATGGGAACTGGAGAGTGGTCTCAGGAGTACTGGTTCTCTTGGGTACCCAAGTGTGATTCCTATCCCACATTTCAGATTGGTCAGAACTCCATGTAATTGTAGGTCCTGAATATGTGGTACATTATTCTGGCTTCTTATGGCACAAGATATGCAAATGCTGAACAGAAAGGTCTGTATGTGATTCTTTATTTATAATAGGTTTTCTTTGTGTGCCTGTTATCTTCAAAAAGAATGAAGTTTAATTTAGACATAGACATAGAGACAGTGTCTAATCACCTCTGACTGGAAGTATATACAGTTGTGGGTGCTGGGTATCAAGGTTGGTCCCCGTGGATGAGTCACCAGTGTTCTAACTGCTGAGTCTCATGAACATGTCAGTACCAGTGTGGTTTGAATGGTTGATCTAAGTTCTTTACCACCGCCTTGATGACCCAGAAGAAATAAAAGAGTGGTAGCATGGAAAACTAACTTAGGCTTTCTTTCTTTTTTTTTGACATTTTTTATTTTATTTTTCATTTTTTTTAATTTTTCCATTCCAAAATTTCCACCTACCCCCTCCCCGTACTTCCTGACCTATCCTCCTCCCTCCCACTCCAGTCCCAGGATACCCCATCTTGTTGGAAGTCCAAGGCCCTCCCCCATCCATCCAGTCCCATGGACGCAAACATCCAAATAGACCAGAACCCCAAAAAGCCAGTTCATCCAGCAGACACAAGTCCCAGTGACATTATCAATGGCTTCTCCGCCAGCCCTCACCATCACTCATGCCCAGAGATTTCAGCCTGACCACAGCCTCGTTCAGTCCCAGTCCAGATGGAATTGGTGAGCTCCCATTAGATCAGGGACATTGTCTCTGTGAGTGGACCAACCCCTCTCTGCCCTGACCTTCTTGCTCATCCTCTGCTTCCCTCAGCCCCTCAACTGGACCCTGGGAGCTCACTCCAGTGCTCCAATGTGGGTCCCTGTCTCCATCCCCAGATGAAGGAACCATGGAAACATGCGAGATACCTGTCAGTGTGACCATGGGACAAGGCAGGGGAGGATGTGGAGAAAGGGGATCACTTGTCCATTGTTGGTGGGAGTGTGGGCATGTGCAGCCACTTTGGAAATTAGTTGGCAGTTTCTCAGGGGATTGGGGGTCAGTCTGCCTCAATACCACTCTTGGGAATGTACCCAGAAGATGCCCAGTCATATTACAGAGGCATTTGTTCAACAATGATCATAGTGGCATTGTTTGTGATAACCAAAACCTGAAAACAACCTAGATTCCCTTTAATGGAAGGAAGGATAAAGAAGGTGTGGAACATATACACATTAGTTTAGTACTTACTCAGTGGTAATAAAAACAATGACATCTTGAATTTTGCATCCAAATGGGTGGAAATAGAAAACATTATCCTGAGTGAGATAACCCAGACCCAAAAGATGAATATGGTATGTACTCACTTATTAGGAGATTCTTGCCATAAACAAAGGACATTAAGCCTATAGTTTGCAAGCCTAGAGAAGCCTAATAACAAGGTGAACCCAAAGAAAACCATAAATAGATCCTCTTGGAAGTTGGAATGAAACAATATTGTCAGGCAAAAGTTGGAAGCATGGTGGTGGGGGTCTGGGAAGGGGAAAGAGAAAGAGAGAAGGGAGAAAGGAAAGACTGGAAGGATCTTTGAGGGAGTGGGGAAGTAGAGATGGAGGAAGGGCAGATATAGGAGCAGGGAAGAAGATATTTGTAGAAGGAGCTTCGGGTTGTGTTCCTGCAGCCTGGCTCCTGGCCACCTGGCTAGCTTATGCCCCGAAATAATAACACAGAAGTTGTATTCTTTTAAACATTGCCTGGCCCATTAGCTCTAGCCTCCTACTGGCTAATTCTCATATCCGTTTTTAACCCATATCTAGTAATCTCTGTAGCACCATGAGGTTTGGCTTACCAGGAAGATTCTAGCCTAAGTCCATCTTGGGCTGGAGCTTCATTGCGTCTGACCTGGAGAGGAGAGGCATGGCATCTGCCTCACTTTCTCCCAGCATTCTGTTCTGTCTACTCCACCTACCTAATTTTCTGACCTATCAGGGCCAAGGCCGTTTCTTTATTAACCAATGACAGTAGAAGGCCCACCTACATCATTTCCCCTTTTTCTGTTTAAGCAAAAAAGAAAGACTTTAACATAGCAAAATTACATATAACAAAGCAGTTACAAAGCAAGAATTAAAGTGACAATAGTTACATCTACTTTATCTTTTATCACAACTAAGGAAAACTATAACTATCTATATATTATTTAACTCCATCAAAGACTCCAGAAGGATATAATATTACCTAAGCAAACAAGAAATAAGCAACTTCCAAACTCTAGAAATGACAGAGACATCTCACTGCCTGGACAGTCGCCCAAAGTTCTTTTGGACCATTGGGGCATCCATCTTTGGCCTTTAGGCCCATAGCATCCAGAGACATTTCCATGAATCAAAATATTTTAAAAGAGTTCAGTCACTAACTTCTGTGTCCTGCAGAATGTCTCACAGACTCTTTCATGAATCAGGAACCCAAAAAACCCATCTCACCTTTAAGCAAGTTCAGCTGTCCTCTCTCTGAGGGTTCTCTATGTCCAGTTCATGCAACAGTCCAGGCAAGAGCATTTTCTTGCCCAAATGGCTGTCAAACTCCATAAGGAGCCTCTTTGATGCCCATCTTCCTCTTGAAGTAAATTGGTGATGCCATTTTCATTGTCATGAAAAGCCCTAAGTTATTAAAACATTAAATATCATATTCTGTAGTCTTTAAAAGAAATGAATAATTTCTATCTAAAATATATCTATGTACATCTAGAAAATCTAACATGACTACAAACTTGACTATTATAGATGACTATCCATTAACAACCTATATAGATTACATTTTCACATGAACTACACAATCACAATACCTCAGTCAAAGGTCACAAATACATATACATATAACAAGATTGACCTAAAATTTAAATCACTAAAGTCAAATCCATACCAATGCAAATTATTCATATCTCTATCATATCTCTCTTTAAATGTAAAATGAATATTGATAAACAATATTTGGGAATATGGGCACTTTATTTCATTCCAAACTGCTTTGTGCTGAATGGGGGCACTGTTAATCAGGTCTTTTAAGGTGTAACCTGTGTGCCAGGTTCATCTCAGTCAGCAGTTGAGTGAAGTAATTTTTTGAGGGTTTTCACAGCAACCTTTCAGGAGGGCATAGTCTATCATACCATATTGGGATAGAAGCAATCCGCAGAGTCTCATCCTCTGTGAAAACAAAAGAAGAATCTTTTTGCCAAAGCATCATATCCTTAGATCCAAATTCTGAAGTCAAGGTATTTTCAAAATATGTATGTTGGATTAGTTCAGCAGGATTCATAAACAAATATCTTTTAGCATCTGTTGCTCCATCCTCAGCATTCAAACAATTCAATGAGAGCATAATAGCATACAGTATTAAGATAATATGTGTATTTTCCATCTTTGTGTGGCTTTATTTTTAACCTCTATTTCATTTATTTTTACTTTTTGAGACAGGTTCTTTGTAAATCTTTGTCCTGGAATAACTCTGTAGACCAGGCTGTCCTTGAACTCTCAGAGATCTGTCTGTCTCTGCCACCCAGGCATTGGGATTAAAGGTGTGTGTTACCACACCTTGAAGTCATAGAGGTCAATCTACTTCTGCCTCCCAGCTGTTGGGATTAAAGGTGTGTACTACCACACCCAAGTACTCTTTTTCTTTTTCTTTTTACTTTAAGAACTTTAACTTTTAGCCGGCATATATTTTTAACACACTGTAAATCATCTAGAGGTTTTCTTTGTCTTTGAAACTCTCTTTACTGTATATCTGTCTTTTTCTGACTACATGAGTTCTTAAGGAGAGGATTAAAGCCGTGGCTTTGCCGCCTAGATTCAGCCCATTCCATAGCATTCCAGCATCATTTCAGAGGTACCGGCTGTAGCCGTGTTTACCGCTACAACTCTATGGCGTTTCAAGGTCCCTGCCAGCAAGCAAGCTGCAGCATTCTGCTCACAGATCACACTCAGTCAGAATGTCTGTCTTACAGAGTCAGAGTCTGTCCTGGCAGCACGGCCCAGGAAGCTGGCATTTTAAAACAACTCAGCTTTTTTTCATGCTATGGCTGAAAACCGAAAAGCATGTATTCAACTTTTCATCAACACCATTTAAGTGTTTCGTGGCAGAACCTTTAAAAGAAGCTGCAGGGTTTTGCAGCTAAGACTGAGTCAGGAAGCCTCTCTTAGATGAGAGTGCTTGCTTGCTTCTAGGAAGCAGAACGGACCCAAGAAATTGCTGCCAGCAAGAAATCATGCTTTACTCTATTCTTTTCCAAGCTTTCTCAGGCTTTCTGTGGATGCAGTTATCCACGTGGGTGCCATTTGTCAAAGGAGCTTCAGGCTGCATTCCTGGTTCTTTATTAACCAATGAAAGTAGAAGGCCCACCTACATCAGATATCTATATTAAGGGAGCCATTTTAGGGTTGCCAAGAGACTTGGCTCTTGAGGGGATCCCCGGTGTCCATGGAGATGTCCCCAGCTAGGTCCTTGGACAGCAGAGGAGAGAGTGTCTGAACTGGCCTTGCCCCACTAACACACGGATGATTATCTCGAATATCACCATAGAATCTTCGTCCGGTGATGGATGGAGATAGAGACAGAGATGCTCATCAGAGCAACGGACTGAGCTCCCAAGGTCCAATTGAAGAGCAGAAGGAGGGAGATGAGCAAGAAAATCTGGACCATGAGGGGTTTGTCCACCACCAAGACAGTGTACCTGTTCTAATGGGAACTCACCAAATCCAGCTGGACTGAAACTGAATGAGTCTGCAATAAAACTGGACTCTCTGTGGCTGACAATGGGTGTTGACTAAGAAGCAATTGATAAAGGCACTGGGACTTGTTCCTACTGCATGTACTGGCTATTTAGGACCCTAGTCTATTTGGATGCAAAGCTTCCTAGTCCTTGGACTTCCCACAGATCAGGGTTCCTTGCTCTCTCTTAAGGAAAGAGAGGGAGGGAGGAGGGGGAGTGGGTAAGCGGGAGGGGAATGGGAGGAGGGGAGGAAGTGTAAATCTTTGAATGGAAAAAAGGTGTCAAACATGTACACATTGGAGTGCTGCTCAGTGGTAAAAAATGGTGACTTCTTGAATTTTGTATGCATGGATGGAAATGGAGGACACTGTCCTGAGTGTGATAACCCAGACCCAGAGAGATGAATATGGTATGTACTCACTCGTTGGTGGATTCTAGCCATAAACAGAGGACATTGCACCTATAGTTCAGGAGCCTGGAGAGGCTGGATAATGAGGTAAACCCAAAGAAAGACAGATATAGATCCTCCTGGAAACTGGAAGCAGACAAGACTGTCAGGCAGGAGGGGAGAAGAGGGGGAAAGAGGGGGAGGATGGGAGAATTGGGGAGAGCTTGGGAGGGTGGAGAAGGAGGAGGGGTGGATATGGGAGCAGGGAAGAAGATATCTTGATTGTGGGATCAGTTTTGGGATTGGCAGGAGACTTGGCTATGGAGAGGATTCCAGGTGTCCATGGGGATGTTCCCAGCTGGGTCCTTCAGCTGTGGAGGAGAGAGAGCCTGGACTGGCTTTCTTCTTAATGAATTTTAGAGCCGAAGTCTCCCCCAAATGAGGGAAAGTACAAAAAGTAATCAGAATATACACTAACAGTAAAGTTTTTAAAAGTTGATTAACCATTTAATCAAAGCAATTGGTTACAGTTGGTGCCTAGAAGTTCACATACCAGGTGTTACCGTGCTGGAATTCATTCCTCTTAAAAAGAGAGAATCATAACTTGCAGGCATGAAGCCTGCCTTGTAGGAATGTTATCATATTCTCTTTCCCAGGTGCCTGAAAAACATTCAGTTGGGAGCTCTAAGCAGTGATGACTCAAGATGACATCCAGGTTGTGAGGACTTCCAGAGACATAAAACTGAAGTCACTATAGGGTTAAGGTGATCAGGCATTGACAAAGTGGTGTGGAATTTGAGTGAACTGATAGGAATGGAGGTTTGTGAAAGCACGAGGATCAAATGCCATAGTGTTGGTGGGTGGGCTATAGAATTAACCAGACTAGCTTTACTATAAAATATTCAGCTTTAATAAGGGGGAAAAGGGGAGCTTACAAAGCCAGAGTTCCAGCAAAGCACAGGAAACCAGAGGAGGCAGGGAGCACACCTGCAAGTTTTAAAAGTAAATATTAGCCTAAGGGGAACACGCCCTACAAACAAGGTGATTGGCTGGGCTTCCTCTTCATCTCCCCCTTTTTTCTAAATAAGACAGAACCAAACCAAATAAAATTATATACAATAGGAACAAATAATAAATATAAAATTACAAATAACAAACAATATTAAGCAAGAAATATGTAACAAAAGTTTTACTAAACATTCTATTTCAAGGAGTCTAAATAATGTAGAGAGTAACTCCAATTATCTAATCTTCAACTCCATCAAAGATCTGAGAAGGGAAGTAATATTATTTAAGCAACCAGGAAGTACAAATGAGAAACTTCCAAAATGTGCAACAAATGACAGAGACAACTGACTACCTGGGCAGTCTCGTTTGCAATGTTGAGTCAACCAACTTTGGCTAAGGCCTAACATAACTGACATACCATTATCAAAGGCAAGGAACTTTTTTAGAACTATCCTATCCTGTCTTGGCAAGATAAGACAATCCTGTTTTATCTATGGATAGTCTGTATCTTTCTCAGTAGTCAAAGTATGGGCTTTTCTTTACACAAAGGCCATTTTGCCCAAGACAAGCTTCCAGTAGAGTGCCTTTGGTGCTCAATGTTCTCTCGGGAGTAGAGCAGTGTTGCCAGGAGTGATTGTATCTGGTTGGCATGGAATTCTAGGATAAACTAAAGGCCAATTTCTACAGCTCTTTGAAGAGGTCGAAGAATATACTATCTATACAAAATATAATCTCTATGTATCTAAAAAACCTGATTATCCTAAATATAAAGATGACAACCATATATGCCTGTTGATTTACAATTCTCGATACCTATCTAACTTGAGGACTAAGAGAATAAACAACTGTGCAATATATGAGGACAATGATCTCCAAATGTAAACAATGTCATTATTCTGTTCTTTATTCTGTTTCTATAAAAACTTCAAAAACCGCATTCTTCCTGGAATAAGGAATGTAGTGAAACCTGTAAATGGGCCATTGATCATTTACATTTTGTTTAGATCAGTTGTCCTCTCCATGGTTGGAGTAGTGTTTCTATATTGACTTGATCATCGACTTGACCTACTGAATACCTGATCTCTTTCTGTACTTGAGTTGTTCTCATGGGTACTTTTGTCACATGTACTGGAAACCAATCACCACAGCTGTTTATTTTATCTTTATCCATTATCCAGCTATTGAATGTTAACTATTTATTGTATGTTTATCTCAATTTTTTATGTGTTGAAAATTTTTCACTCCTACACACAAAAGAAAGAAATGGAAGAGAGGAAGGAATAAAGAAAGAAAGAAAGAAAGAAAGAAAGACAGACAGACAGACAGACAGAATTGGCAAAACTGAAGGCAAACTAGGCAACTGTTGAACAGTGGATAGGTAAGGAGAACTTCTCATGTTGCCCTTTAATGCAGCCCTTAATTATATGACCAGGAAGAAGACACAGCATGATTCAGTTGAAATCCTGTGAGTACTGTATACTGTCTGTTCTCCAAAACTCAGCAGTCAATGTTAGTATACTTAGCAAACAAAATGTGACCTTATTTACACACTGAAGCTATATCTATTTCTTCTTTCTGCATTTCTGTTATGGTTGCTAAGCAGCTTGAAATGTGACTGTGATTTCTCTTCTACTTGTGCCTGTTTTCTACTGTTGTTATTTCAACCACAATGTCCAGAGAAGCTTGAGGAGGAAAGGGCTTGTTTGTCTTACATTTTCCTGTCACATCCCATTATTGAGGAAATCACAGCAGGAACTAAAGCAGAGGAATGCTGCTTAATGGCATGCTCCTTGTGTCTTGCTTAGCCTAGCCAGGGGTTTCAACATGCTCAGTCTGGGTGTTTCCACTTAAATTATTAATTCATAAAATACCCTTACAGGCCAGATCTGATGGAGCCTTTTCTCTGTTGAGATTCACTTTTTCCAGATGTCAGTAAATTATATCATACAAGTGAAAAATGAAATGACATATTATTGGGCAGAACCACACTTCACACCTAGTGTCCCAAGCTGTATTTTGTTCTGGAGGAATCAAAGATGAATCCAACAAAGTCACTGAAGTCAGAAAGCTGAAAATGCAGGAACAAGCCAAGGTAGATAAGTACAGTTCATTTCTGCTGCTGTGAATCACATTGACTGCCTTGTTGAGAATGAGGTTTGATGTCTTCAGTCAGGCATAGGGATTTTCTTGGACAACACTTTGAAACATAAGTATGCTTGAACTTGCAAGCATGATAGAGTACACACTGTTTAAGAATTAGAGGTCTCTAAGTATCTTACAAAGGAGTGACTATCCTCATGAAGGTAGAATGATCCCCTCCAAAGTACCACTGGTGCAGCTACTAAGAAACCTGAAGGTAGAGGAAAGCCAACACTCTCACTTTTGCCTACTGCCTAAGTGATCTGAGCCTATTTACAACATATACTGAGCAACATGATTTTTTTTTCTATTGCTTATGGTAAGGTCAGGGAATTTCTTGGAATCCAAGTCACATAATGTTGGGAGGAACAATGATTGCAATCAGGTGAGAGCTTGGGTCTTAGCAGGATGTCTGTATAATTACAAAGATCACCAAAACAATGATCAATTAGCACAGTCTAATTGACCTTCTTGGATGTTGATCCTGAAACTCAGCATGAAATTCCATAGCAACAGAACTCTTCCAGGGACAGCACTCAGAGAAAATAATATGGCCTTCCTGTTGAACCTTTGGAGCCGGAGCTGTGGGAACTGAGAAGTATGAGCAGAAGACCCTTAAAACTTTGGTTTATGTACTTGGAGATCCCCAAAGTCTTCAGACCATAGGAAGCTTTGGCTAAAGCACAAGTCATGGATTGAAAACTGAGAGGTGCAGTATGGATTGCAGATTGCCCAAGGATTCTGAGTCTCTTCCCATAACACATGAATATGAAGCTGGGAACTCACATCATGCTATGTAAGAAAATAGAATTGGGGCTTGTCCTTTGACCTCCACACATGTGTCAAGGTGCATGTAGAGTGAAATGACCAGTAAAAAAAATCCTATTATGGCCCCAAAATAAGAATTAGTGAAAGAAACCAACCTTGGCCCTGGAACCAGAGAAATCCAACCTTGCCCACTGGAACCAGTGAAAGAAGCCCCTCTAGCTTTGAACAGAGTCAGTAAAAGGAAGGCACCTGACTCTAGACACAGTGCCAGTGAAATAAACTCACCGTGACACTGAAACCATAAGCAGTGAAAAAACACACCCTATCTCTGAGTCCTGATTCAGTGAAATAAACTAACCCTATTCCTGAAACCAGAACCAGTGAAAAAAGTATACCCTAACCCTGAAACCAGAACTAAGCAAACACATCCTGAGCCAAAGAATACACTGGAATTAGAACGAAATAAGCCTCTGACCAACTGAACATAAAACTAAACACTCCCATAGCAGAGAAACCATCAATAACTGAGCATAAAACCAGCTAATCACTGAGTATAAAGTCTATCCAATCTGAGCTTGTCTAAGATCAAGGAGATTGAAACCTGAACACTTCCCTTCCTGAAAATCTTCCTGGAGAAACTCTACCCTTAAGTATCCCTAGAAAAGTTTCTGTGTCTGCTTAGTTCAGAGTTTCCCTTCCACACTCTTGTAGAGTCACTCAAATTTCTGGCTTCCTCTGCTAATGAATCTTGAAATCATTTTAGGTGAAGATTTTCTATTGCTGGCACAGATCAGAATCTCTGCTTGGCAGCTCCTTCAGGGGAACATAGCTGAAGAAATAACATTTTTTTTTTCTATAACCACAGTGGATTGCTACATTTCTTCAGGGAATTCTCTTAGCAGAGAGAAGCAGAAGTAACAACTTGGGCAGTAGCTGAGAGGAAAAGGTGCTTCTGATGTGAGTCTCCATTGGGAGCAAAGTAGTGATCAGCTGTCTCGAAGAGAAGAGCAGGTTTGCCATATTTTTTGGGAGACCATCCTACACTGGATCCCAGCTGCAGTTATAGCCTGACATCCTGACAACAGGACAGCTTTTTCCATACATTTGTAGGTAAACAGGATACTTTCCCTTCACAGTTGTAGGTATAGCCTCACTTCCTAATAAATCAGGATACCTTTCTCCTCACAGCTGTAGGCATACACAGGATATTTCCCTCCACAGCTGTTCATATTTCCTGCCTTTCTTACAAGTCAAGATACCTTTCTTCTTATAGCTGGATGTACCCAGAACACCTTCCCTTACTGCTGTAGGTACAGCATGAGTGGATGAGATGTTAAGATACTTTAGTTCCGTGTCTATAACACTTGTAGGCATATCTGGACTTCCCAACAAGTTAGGATAACTTTTTCTCCAGAGTTATAAGACTTTCAGGGATAACCTGACGTCTTGACAAGTTAGGACACTTTTCTTCTGGAGCTGTAACACTTGAAGTGCACACACACCAGCATTCATACACATACAATCATACTCATGCATATGCATGTTACACACACCCAAACTCACCCAGAGGAAATAGAAATTCTGAGTAGACTTTGTTCTGATTAATTGTCCATTAGCTTGGCACAAGCTAGGGTTATCTCGGTAGAGAAACCTAAATGAGAAAACACCTCCATCAGATAGACTGAAGACAATTCTGTAGGGCATTTTCTTGATTAGTGATGCATATGGAAGGGCCCAGGCCATTGTGGGTGGTTTCATTCTGGGTCTGGTGTCGCTGGGTGCTGTAAGAAATCAGATTGAACAAGCCCTGAGGAGCAAGCCAGTAAGCAGCACTTTACCATGGCCCCTGTGTCAGCTCCTGCCTAGAGAACATGGAATAAGTTGTTTCTTCCCCATGTGCTTTGTTAGCAGGTTGTTTCCTCAAAGCAGTTGGGAGCAAACTATGATGATTTACCGTCAATAAAAAAGTTTGAATTGGCAATAATAAGAAGCAGAAGCCCAGTTACTTTTCTGGTCAATTTATCCAACATTTAAAGCAACAATACCAATTGCTCATAAACTGCTTAATATATTAAAAAGAAAGATGCCAAGGAACAATTAAAGACATCTTTATGAATTCCAAGGAAACAGAAATCTTACACATACCTACTGAGTTCAAAAATTAGGCAGCTGCTTTGGAATAGAGCCTAGTAGCTCTTCAATATATGAACCAGAAAGAAATATATAACAGTATTGGAAAGGAGAAGAGAAGAGTAGTTATCTTTGTGCAGACTGGAAGCAACTGTGAGCATCTCACCACAATTTTAGAGAATTTTCTACAGAGTTTTCATGGGAGAGATAATTTATAAAATAAGATTAGGAGAGAAGCTAATGCAATATTTGATGATTTGCCTTTTCCCCCTCCCACTGATTATGCTATGATAATTTTCTAAAATCCAATATTTCTTTGAAAATGTTTTTTCATATGTGTTGAAAATCACCATTGAATGCCACAGAAATTTATTTAAACATTGTTTTCAAATCGCACATCAAATTTTCATTATTTTTTGTAATATGGATTAACATATTTTATGCTGTAAGTAAAATTTGTACATATTAATCATTGAATTAACCATATCTTTTTTCTATGTCTCTGTGTGTGTGTGTGCATATGTGCATGAGTGCACGCATGTGGATGTGTGAATGTATTTCATGTATTCCAGGCTGAGATCTCAACCTCACTTTGTGCTTGTGGAGTTTCTTTAACTTCTATTCTCTCCATCGCTGTCTCCTAATTATGAGAATTATAGTTATACACCACCATGCTATACATGTGCCCTTCATTTTTTCTTAAACTAGATTCCTAGTGACGGCAGAGAAGGATGAAAAGATCTGACATTTTAAGGTTCTCTGTTCATATCACAATTATTGTATAAGAAGTTTATATTGATTTTTTACCCCCTCCTACTTCTTAGTTAACAATAGGCACATGATCAAGAAAAGCTGATTCACTAAGTGTATAAGGGAAGATGGTATCTTGTAAGAGACTGAATAAAAAGTAGCATAGTCACACTGCTGCCCCTAATCGTACATGCTCAGAAGATATCTACGAGCAGTGGTATCTTCCCCTTGGGACTCTGTGTGTATCAACTACAGTGGGGGAGATTCAGTCCAGCATTGCTACCAATCCCTTGGGGAGATCTCTACTTAGGAGCCACCACTTGGGTAAAATTAAATCCTTGGCTATACAAGAGAAAACCATTTTCATCAAGATTCAAAAAGACATAGAGGGAAAAAGTATGTATAACTAAGATAGATACTACATAGAAAGAGACATTGTGCTTAGGTGTCCTTACAATAGATGCTTAAATATTTGTCAGCTAGCTTAATGGATGTAATTCATAGTTGGGTATAGTGGTATATGCCTTTAATCCCCGAAGTTTGAGGCATCTGTCTCTGGTGGCAGCAACATGGTTTCTCCTCTGACTCTGTCTACTCTTTCTATATATCAATTCATTAACCAATAAAAGCAACTGTATATTGAGGGACTTTCCATACCACAAAGGCAGGCTTACACTGGTCTACATAGTGAGTTGCAGACAAGCAATGGGCTACAAAAGACCTTGTCTTAAAAAAAATAAAATAATGTAATTTATAAAACTTAAAGATTTAGTACAAATTGAAAGTAGAAGTATGTGAATTTAAAAATTACTTATTTATGCCTACACACACACACACACACACACACACACACACACACACACATATATGCATCATATTTATGCAGAGTCCGTGGAGGCCAAAAGAGGGCGGTGGGTCACCTGGATCTATGTTGTGATCGGCTATGTGGGTGTGAATCCTCTGAAGAACAGTAAGTACTCTTAACTGCTGAGTCATCCTTCCAGGTTTTATTCCTCATCGTCAGGTATTTCCTTTGTAAATGAAATTGTAAGGTGTATTAATTATATTTAGAGATGAGTATGGTATGCTAAAATAGTAAAATGCAAGGCATAGACATTCTGGCCCTAATGAAAGAGTTGTTGATTGTTTTGTGGTTAGGTTTTTATACATGTATTTTTACCCTGGCCACAAGGTTTCACTGTGTAACCACTCTGGTGTCCTGAAACTTTCTTTGTAGACCAGTCTGGCCTCAAACTCATTGGGATCTTTGTACCTCTCCCCCCTGAATGCAGGGATTGAAGGCATACAACCCCATCACCCATCTTGAGTTCTTGATCGTTTTGAACATTCTATTTGAGATATTGTTAGAATGATGTATACTGTCTCTGCAGAAAATCCATGTTTTATCACTTGTGTCAAAATTTCCTGACTCTTAGTGAAGAAAATATACCAACTAGACCCCAAGGAGAGCAGCTTCTATCCCTTGCCCTGCTCCTTTATTTCCTTGCTCTTTCTAGCCTGCCTCACTGAGTCCCAGTGGAGAGTGGCCAACACAAAAGGGCAGACAGAGTGCTCTTGAGGGGCTGTGGTAGCCTGAAATCAGCTAGCAGGGGGGCCACACTGATGTTTTGCATTCAACACACTGACTGCACTTCAAGCAGCTTCTGTTCCAAACAGCAATTGCAACTCCACATATACCAGCAGCAGTTTGTGCTATGGGATACAGCAATGAAGGAATTCTGTTCCCTCAGACAGTGGCCTCAGACTCACAGAGATATGAGATAGGGGATCCCAACAAGACACAAAGAAAATCTATATCTAAATCTCTTATCCTTCTATTGAACTCAAGATTTAAATGTTGAGGGAAATTCCTGCTAGCTCAGAGAGGTTGAATAACAAGTTCCTAATGTGTCCTTGCTGTTTGCATTTATGAAAAGAGGAGTGTCCTTCTACTTGGCCCTAACTTAAAAACTCTCTCTACACTTAGTTTCTCCCTACACTTAGCTTCCTGTCAGATGGTTGCTGATGCAGCCTGTTGACCACAGGTTAATTTTATTTAATCAAAAAATGTAAAACATGTTTGTATGATTAAAAGGGCATGAAAAAATTTAGCGCACCTTTACACAGTGAAAATAATTTTCCACAACAGCAGACCACTGTTGGAGGTCAGACCTCACTCCATATGGTGTGGATGATATGTAAATAGTCTGTACTTTTGTTTGCTGACCTCCCAGACCAGAATAATCACACAAAACTATATTAATTACAACACTATTTTGTCAACAGCTCAGGCATATTGCTATATAGTTCTTACATCTTAAATTAACCCATTTCTGTTATTTTATATTTTACTATGAGGGTCATGGTTTCTTACTTCACATCATGACTCTTGGGTGACTACATAGCATCTGCATGACTCTGCCTTCTTTCTGCCTCCATTCAATTTAGTTTTCCTAACTAGCTATAGTCTGCCCTGCCATAAGCCAAAGAAGATTCTTTATTAAACAGTGGTAATAAGGCATATTCTTACCATAATGAAGGGAATCCCAAATCAATGATGCCTACCATTGAGGCTTGTGTGCATGGGGAGTGCACACCCTCAGTGTCTCTGAAGCTCCACCTGCTCATAAGCTCTCAGAAAGGGACCCTAGGGAGGTTGGGCAGCTACCTAGGATAGAGCACAATGATAACATGATGGCAGGTAGAGCAAGCCCCCTCAGATAAATCAGGAATACTGAAAGATGCAGTTGCAGGGTGGGGTTGAAGAGGAACCCCAGCTTAATGTTGTTCAGGGTGTTTGGTGTCCTATGACCAGACAGGTCTGGGTTCTTGTGATTTTTGACAGAACTAACTTCAACCTCTGCCAACATCTCCCAGAGGTCTTAGTTTTTCCTAAACTGTAAGAAATTCATCCAGCTCTGTTCATACTCAGGGAGAACAGCATGCTACCATGAATGTCTCTACATAACCATGTTCATATATGTACTACATAAAGGTATACAAGGTCTGGAATTGAGCCAGACTAGATATTAGAAGAGTAAGATTTTTGTTTTCCTGAACTTGGTATAATATTACAAACCAAGGGGTAGAACAGAGACAGCAAACTCCATTGGAACAGGTACAGGGGAGTAACTAAAGAGTGAGTGAGCCAGAGCCAGAGACCACTGAGGGTCCGGACATAAATCTGGGACCTTCAAGGGAGTAGACCTGAGCCAGACCAGGACCCCTGTTTGTCTGGGTGTGAGTCTAGGACCTCCGAGGAAATAGGTCTGAGCCAGGACCTCTGCCACTCTGAGACTGAATCTGGGACCTCTGAGGGAGTAAGCAGAACCAGAGATCTCTGCAGGGCCAAGTGTGAGTTGTTGACCTCAGAGGGAAAAATGCTGATCCAGGACCTCTGTTGCTCTGGGCATTGGTCTGTGACATCAAAGGGAATAGACAGGAACCTGAAACCTCTGTGTGTCCAAGTTTGAATCTGGGAACTCTGAGGAAATAAGCCTGAGACAGGTCTTCTGCAGTTCTGGGTGCACCTGAGCCTGGGAACTCTGAAGCAATTGACTGGAGCCAAAGACCTTTGCAAGACCAACTCCAAGCCAGGGACTTCTGCAGGAGGGAATCCAGCTCAAGATTTACAGAAACATGTCAAAGCTGGTAACCTAGGCCAAAGTAGTCCTGAGACAGCAAACTCCAAGGAGGCAGAGCAAAGCCCAGGAAAGTTGAGCTATCTCAAAGAACACAGGGTAACCAATGGGGTAACTAGAACTATGGTACTGATAGTACCACAAAACAAAAATCTGAGCTTTGGATTCATGGACACCTAGAAAATTAATCAACAGAGTCTCAGACAGCTGCAACATGCACCTAAGAGTGGAATAAAAGAGTACAAAGGTATAACCACATGAAACACCACAAAAGCAATAAAACACCAGGAAAACCTAAAGAACCTTCAACAGCAAGACTTGAACAACCAAAAAGATGAAGCAGAAGAAAGTGACCTAAAAAATAAATTCAAGAGTTTGAAACTCATAAAGAGGAAATAAGAAATTTCCTCAAAGAATTGGAGGGAAAAGCAAACAAAAAAATTGGAAGACATCACCAAATCCCTTAAGGAAATCCAAGAAAAAAAGCAATCAAACATATGAAAGAATCTATTCAAGACTTGAAAACTGAAATAGAGACAATAAAAAAAAAACACAGTCTGAGGGGATTATAGAAAAAGGAATAATGACAAAATAATCAGGAACCACAAACAGAATCATGAACAACAGAATATAAGACATGGAAGAGAGAATCTCAAGCATTGAAGATACAATACAAGAAATAAACTCATCAGTTAAAGAAAATATTAAATGTAACAAAAGCTTAACCCAAAATATCCAGGAAATATGAGACACATGAAAAGGCCAAATCAAAGAATAATAGATATAGAAAAAGGAGAAGCTCAACGCAAAAGCACATAAAATATATTTAACAAAATCATAGAAGAAAACTTTCTCAACCTAGAAAGAAATATATACCTATGAAGATAAAAGAAGTTTACAGAACACCATATAGACAGGATCCATAAAAAGTCCTCTTCAACACATAATAATCAAAACACTAAACATATAGAGTAAAGAAAGAATATTAAGAGCTGCAAACAAAAATGGCCAAGTACTATATAAAGATAGACCTATCAGAATTATACCTGACTCCTTATTGTAGACAATGAAAGACAGAAGGTCATTATCAAACATTATGCAGACATTAAAAGACCACAAATGCCAGCCCAGACCATTATACCCAACAAAACTTTCAATTACCATAGAAGGAAAAAACAAGACATTCCATGAAAAAACTAGATTTAACTAGTACCTAGCCCCAAATTCAGCCCTACACAAAATACTAAAAGGAAAACTCCAACTGAAGGAAATTGGCTTAATCAACAAAAACATAGACAACTGATGGTCGCATAGCTGCAAATCCCAAAGAAGGGAAAATTGAACAAGTTAACATCACCAACAATGAATACTAAATTAACAGGAGATAGCAATCACTGGTCATTAATATCCCTTAATGTAAATGGACTCAACTCACGTATAAAAAGACACAGGCTAACAGATTGCATATGAATCCAGAATACATCCTTCTTCTGCAAACAAAAAAGCCCACATCTCAACCTCAAAGAATGACGTCTCAGAGTAATGGTTAGGAAAAAGGATTCCAATCACATGAACCTAAGAAACATCGGGTGTAACTATTGTAATATCTTACAAAATAAAATTCAAGCTAAAATCAATCAAAAGAGACAAAGAATATCTTTTCATATTAGTCACAGGAAAAATCCATCAAGAGAAATATCATTGCTGAACATCTATGCCCCAAATGTAAGGGCACCCTGATATGTAAAAGAAACACTTCTAAAGCTTAAAACATACATTAAACTCCACACACTAACAGTGGAAAACCTCAATATTCCCCTCTCACCACTGTCAATCAGACAAAAAATGAACAGAAAAATAAGAGAACTAACAGATATTATGACTCAAATGGATTTACCATACATCTATATAATATTTCATTCAAAAGAAAAGAAAATACTTTCTTCTCAGCACCTAATGGAACTGACACAAAAGCTGACCACATACCCAGTAACAAACCAAACCTCAACAAATACAAAAAAAAAAAATGAATACCACAATGTACTTTCTCAGATCATCATGGTTTAAACTAGAAATAAACAGCAATACTAATTTCAGATAACCTACAAACACAGGGAAATTAAATAATGTTAACCTGAATCATCAATGGGTCAAGGAAGAAATAAAGGGAGAAATTAAAACTTCCTAAAATTCAATGAAAATGACCACACAACATACCCAAATTTATGGGACACAATGAAAGCAGTGTTAACAGGAAAGTTCATAGAACTAAATGCCTACATAAAGAAGCTGGAAAAATCCCACACTAGTGAATTAACAGAAAATTTAAAGTTTTGGAACAAAAAGAAGCAAAGAGATCTAGATGGCAAGATATAATCAAATTAAGAGCTAAAATCAACAAAATAGAAACAAATAAAAAATACAAAGAATCAATAAAACAAAGTGTAGCTTCTCCTAGAAAAAGAAAACTAGACAAACCTTTATCCAAATTAGCCAAAAGGCAGAGAGAGAATATCCAAATTAACAAGATTAGAAATGAAAAGGGGGACATAGCTAGAGACACAGAGGAAATACAGAGAATCATCAGGTCATATTTTGAAAACTTGTACTCCACAAAATTGGAAAACTTAAAGGAAATGGACAACTTTCTGGATAAATATCACTTACCAATATTAAATCAAGACCAGATAAGCAAATTAAACACACCTATAACTGCTGAATAAATAGACACAGTCAACTAAAGTCTCCTAACCAAAAAAAAAGCCCAGGACCAGAGGATTTCAGCTCAGAATTCTACAAGTCTTTCAAAGAACTAATACCAATATTCCTCACATTATTCCACACAATAGAAACAGAAGGAAAATTGCCAAACTCTTTTTATGAGGCTAATATTACACTGATACTCCAACCACAGAAAGACATTATAAAGAAAGAGAATTACAGACCAATCTCACTTGTGACCATTATGCAAAAACACCAAATAAAATACTGGCAAATCAAATCCAAGAACACATCAGAACCATTATCCAGCATTATCAAATTGGGCTTCATACCAGAAATGCAAGGATGGGTTCAACATACGAAAATCTGTCAAAATAATCCACCATATAAACAAACTGAAAAATAAAAACCACATGATCATCTCATTAGATGTCAAAAAATTTTTAGACAAAATACAACATCTCTTAATGATAACGATCTTGGAGAGAACACGACACAAGGAATATGCTAAACATAATAAAGGCAATATACAGCAAGACAACAGCCAACAACACACTATAATGGAGAGAAACTCTCAGCAATTCCACAGAAATCAAGAACAAGAAAAGGTTGTCCACTCTCTCCATATCTATTCAACATATTTCTTGAGGTCCTAGCCAGAGCAATAAGATACTAATGGGAAATCAAGGGGATACAAATTGGAAAAGAAGAAGTCAAACTCTCACTGTTTGTTGATGACATGATAGTTTACATAAGCAATCCCAAAAATGATACCAAGAAACTTCTACAACTCATAAACACTTTCATTCAGTAATGTAGCAGGATACAAGATCAAATAAAAATAAAATAATCAGTATCCCTCCTAAACACAGACAATAAAAGGTCTGAGAAAGAAATCAGAGAAATAACACCCTTCAAAATAACCACAAGTAGCATTAAATATCTCAGAATAACTCTAACAAAACAAGTGGAAGACTTATATGACAGGAACTTTGAATCCTTGAAGAAAGAAATTGAAGAAGACACCAGAAAGTGGAAAGATCTCCCATACTCTTGGGTAGGCAGAATTAACATAGTAAAAATGGCAATCTTACCAAAAGCAATCTACAGATTCAATGCAATGCCCATCAATGTCTCAGCAAAGTTCTTCACAGACCTCAAAAGAATGGTATTCAACATCATATGGAAAAGCAAAAATCCCAGGATAGCCAAAATCATTCTGTACAATAAATGAAATTCTGGAGGAATCACAATCCCTGACTTCAATCTTTACTACAGAGCTAGAGTACTGAAAACTGTCTGGAACTGGCATAAGAACAGACAGGAAGGCCAATGGAACTGAATCGAAGACCCAGATATTAATAAGGAAATAATGCACTCTTTTTTTTTTTTTTTTTTGCTTTTTCGAGACAGGGTTTCTCTGTGGTTTTGGAGCCTGTCCTGGAACTAGCTCTTGTAGATCAGGCTGGTCTCAAACTCACAGAGATCCACCTGCCTCTGCCTCCCAAGTGCTGGGATTAAAGGCATACGCCACTACCCCTGGCTTGAAATGATGCACTCTTAAGTAGTACTTAAACTGGTACTCCCAGTGTCCCACTGAGGACACATTAAGAAAAGAAATACTAATGTCTAGTATCTATTTATTTTCTTGGTACTGGTCACACCAAATAGCACAGGATGACATTAATTTAACCATCAATCTGCTTTAGCCCTACAAATGCTGGTATTATGGTTGTGAATGAAGGAACCTAGCGAAGGCTGAAGTCTTGGGATTAGATCACATTAAAATGCTGGGCACTAGCTCAGACAAGTTCAGGACAGAAGAAAAATGGGGAGTCAGATTTACAGATTTAGTGAGACTTAGACTGTGTCTCTACAGTGGAGGTCCCCATAGTTCTATAATCTGCCTTGCATTGGTATTGGCATTTGATGACACAGACAGAAATTCAAGATCCCTATCTTTGCAGATCACTGCCTGCTTCATGGGTGTGAAGTCCACAATGCAGAGGACTGTAAAGTTCATGTTAGAGATATTTCCCTTTGTGTTCATAGGGTTCCAGTACATGAACATGATGATACTATAGAAAATAGGACCACAGCAAGGTGCTCCAAGCAGGTGGAAAAGCATTTGCAGGGCCGGATGACTAAAAGCACCTTTAAGAAGGTGACTAGGATTGGCATGTTGGAAAGGCAAATGAGGTACTTGAGTAGAGGTATGTATTGGTATAAATGAAGGCAGACAGAAATTGTAATAATATATACAGCTTTAAATGGGAAATAGACTTACAGAACCAGATGTTCCAGTGGAGAACAGGAAAGCAGAAGGGAAGCCGGGGAGTGCGCCCACAATCTTTATAAGTAAAAAGTATCCTCGGGGAATCCCGTGCTACAAGCAAGGTTATTGGCTGGGTCTCCCATACATCTCCCCTTTTAGTCTAAATAAGATAGAGCCAAACCAAATACAACTATATACAATAGGAACAAATAATAAATACACTAAACATTTTATTCCAAGGAGTCTAAAGAATGTAGAGAGTAACTACAATTATCTAATCTTCAACTCCGTCAAAGATCTGAGAAGGGAATTAATATTACTTAACAAACAAGAGATAGCCAAATGTGCAACAAATGACAGAGACAACTGACTACCTGGGCAATCACCCAAAGTCTTGTTTGCAATGTTGAGTCAACCAACTTTGGCTAAGGCCTAACATAACTGACATAACATTATTAAAGGAAAGGAACTTTCTTAGAACTATCCTACCCTGTCTTGGCAAGATAAGACAATCCTGTTTCATCCACTTATGGATATTCTGTATCTTTGTCAGTAGTTGAGGTATGGGTTTTTCTTAACCCAAAGGCCAGTTCTGCCAAGAAGACAAGCTCGCAGTGGAGTGTCTTTGGTGCTCAACATTCTCTCGGGAGTAGAGTGGTGTTGCCAGGAGTGATTGTGTCTCATTGGCGCAGACTCTAGGTTAGATTAAAGGCCATTTTCTACAACTCTTCAAAGAGGCTGAGCATTATATATACTATCTATACTAAATATAATCTCTATGTATCTAAAAGACCTGATTAACCTAAAAATAAATATGACAAACATGTAATTCTCAATACCTTTCTAACTTGAAGACTAAGAGAATAAAAAACTGTGCAATATATGAAGACAATGATCTTCAACTGCAAACAATGTCATTACATATCAAATGTAAATAATGTTATTATATAAATAACATCAGAGGTAGAAATGTACATTGTAATATGGTAAATGTATCAATACAATATAGAAAATGTTATAAACATACTCTTATACAAAAATAGAGGTTGGAACACTCACATTCAATATTTATTCATCAATATACAAGAAACAGTACCAATACAATTTTCTAAAAACAGTAATTCACAAATACCAATCATCCCATAAAAACAGTTAACCCCCCCTTTTTTGAAAATACCCCTAATTCCATAAAATAACTCCCCCACCCCCTCACCCCTAAACAAACCACTAAATAATGTCCCTAACCCTGAGGGCAAACTCTGTTGGGAGAGGGGACATCGTCCTCTAAGATTGCTTCTAGCTGACATGGGGGCAATGTTCTTCTTAGTGACTCCTGTGAAAGCAAATGATGGTAAAATTCCCAAATTAACCTTTGACCTAAGAAAATTGTAACTAGCCTCTGAGCGTTTTGTGAAGTGATGGAGGAAGGTCATTGGCTAATAGAGAAACTGCCTTGGCCCATTTTATTGGTTAGAACATAGGTGGGTGGAGTAAACAGAACAGAATGCTGGGAGGAAGAGGAAGTGAGCTCAGACTCTATAGCTCTGCTCTCTGGAGCAGAGGCCATGCTCCCCTCTCCCGGGCAGACACAAGCCATGAAGCAAGCTGCCAGGTCAGACAGGCTGAATCTTTCAGGGTAAGACTGATGCTACACAGATTATTAGAGATGGGTTGATGGGGATATCAGAATTAGCCAGTAAGGGCTAATTTTAAAAGAATACAGTGTCTGTGTAATTATTTCGGGGCATAAGCTAGCAGGCAGATAGGATGCTGGGGACGCAGCCCCACCGCTATTATTAAAATAGTGAAGGTCCGGCCAGAGTGTTGTCAAAAATGTGCACCATTTGAAATTGTCTCTTGCAGTTGGTACCAAAAAACAGGACTAATTTTGGCTCTAAAAAAATATTCATGACGTCATAATAACCAGAGTGAGTTGATATTGTGGGGCCCCATCTTCATCCTGGAAACTTCAAAGATTACTGTAGGAAAATTTGTTGTTTTTATGGGAAATTTAAACATTAACAACAAAGACATATACTGACATATAAAGAAAGACACAGATATGAGGAGAGGCAAAGAAACTTTGTCAAGTATATAATTATTCTTATTCTGTCCCATTTCATGGCTCCTGACCTGAGACAGAAACTCTGAAATATCTCTTATCAACAGACTTGGGATTGAATAGGGCCTAAGTCATAGTCCAACTCCAAAACCAGCTCTACATATTTATAAAGAAATGTTTGATAAGACATATATAAAAAAATTAATACTGACAGTACATATATAGTTTTATTGCCAAACCTTAGTGGGTCGTAACTAGTTTCCATCCATCAGTAATTAAATATTCAGGGTCCCTTAATTTCTTTGAAGATGAGTAATTTCCTGTGGAGATAAGAAAAGAACCCTACCCCCAACCTATCTGTATTTCTTACCATCAGTATGATCGCCATCCTTGTGAATGAATTGTTATCTTTTCCAAGTGGATTCTCTTCTTCAAACCAAACCTTTATTCATTTTGATGGTATCCACAAATTTTCCTCACCTGTGGAAACAAGAGCCAAACCCCTTCCCCAACGCAGCACATCCCCTGGCTTCCATTGTGAGGTCAGCACATCATTGAAATAAACTGGTTGACTTAGTTCAGTAGACTTTTCCATTATCCAATGTCTTTCTGCAGCCGTTGTTCCATTCTCATTAGCGTTGAGAAAATTCAAGGTTAACAAAGCATTATGTAACCTAATTCTAGGAGTGTTTTCCACACCTTTCTGTTTGTTCAACATATCATTTATAGTTCGATTTGATCTTTCTATGACTGCTTGACCTGTAGGATTATATGGTATACCTGTAACATGCTTGATATTGTAATAATCAAAAAACCGTTTCATTTTCCTAGAGACATAAGCAGGACCATTATCCGTCTTTATTTGTGAAGGTATATCCATGATAGCCATGACTTCTAACAAATGAGTGATTACTGAATCAGCTTTTTCTGAACTTAAAGCAGTTGCCCATTGAAAGCCTGAATAAGTGTCAATGGTGTGATGAACATATTTTAATTTGCCAAATTCTGCTAAGTGGAACACATCCATCTGCACAATTTTATTCCTTTGAGTGCCCTTTGGATTAGCCCGTGCAGGCAGTGACGTTTGGTTATAGAAAGAGAAGTAGGGCATTTCTTTACAATCTCCTTAGCTTGTTGCCATGTAATAGAAAACTCTTTCTTCAAGCCTTTGCTATTAACATGATTTTTTTATGAAATTCAGAGGCTTGTAGCACACTACAATTGATTAATAATTGATCAATTTCTGCATTACCTTGTGCTAGAGGACCTGGCAGATCTGAATGGGATCGGATGTGTGTTATATACATAGGGCAAAGCCTGTTCCTGATCATATCTTGTACCTGGATAAACAATGAGGTTAGTTCTGTATCACCAGGTATAAATTCAGCAGTCTCAATATGTAAAATAACTCTTTCTGTGTATTGTGAATCAGTAACTATATTAATAGGTTCTTTAAAATCCCTTAGCACCATAAGAATGGCATATAATTCTGCCTTCTGGACAGAATCATAAGGACTTTGTTCCACCTTACCCAAGTCTTCTGATTTGTAACCTGCCTTCCCTGATTTATTGGCATCAGTATAAAATGTATGGGCTCTGTTTATTGGAGCATCACGGACGATTAGAGGAAGGATCCAAGAAGTTCTCTTTATGAAGTTAAGCCTCTTGCTTTTGGGATAGTTGTTATTAATGTCTCCCAAAAAATTACCACAAGCTCTTTGCCATGGTTCATTATCTTCCCATAATTTCTTTAGTTCATCATCAGTGAAAGGCACTATTATTTCTGCTGGGTCTATGCCAGCTAGTTGACAAAGTCTCAGCTTGCCTTTTATAATTAATTCAGAGACTTTTTCCACATAAGTTTTCAGTTTCTTACTTGTTTTATTTTTATTGAGAAAAGGAGAAAAAAAAAAACAAGTTTCCGCCTCCTCCTAGCCTCCCATTTCCCTCCCCCTCCTCCCACCCTTCTCCCCTTCCTCCCACCCTTCTCCCCCTCCCCCCACTCCTTTCCCCCTCCCTCTCCAGTCCAAAGAGCCATCAGGGTTTTCTGCCCTGTGGTAAGTCCTAGGTCCTCCCCCCTACGTCCATATCTAGGAAGGTGAACATCCAAACTGGCTATGCTCCCACAAAGCCAGCACATTAAGCAGGATCAAAACCCCATGCCATTGTCCTTTGCGTCTCATCAGCCCTCATTGTTCGCCATGTTCAGAGAGTCCAGTTTTATCCCATGCTTTTTCAGTCACAGTCCAGCTGGCCTTGGTGAGCTCCCAATAGATCAGCTCCACTGTCTCAGTGGGTGGGTGCACCCCTCGTGGTCCTGACTTCTTTGCTCATGTTCTTCCTCCTTCTGCTCCTCATTGGGACCTTGGGAGCTCGGTCCAGTGCTCCAGTGTGGGTCTCTGTCTCTATCTCCATCCATCACCAGATGAAGGTTCTATGATGATATGCAAGATATTCGTCATTATTGCTCTAGGATAGGGTCATTTCAGGTTCCCTATCCTCGCTGCCCCAGGAACTAACTGGTGACCTCGGCATGGGCACCTGGGAGCCCCTCTAGGGTCAGGTGTCTTGCCAACCCTAAAGTGGCTCCCTTAACTAAGAATTGTGGTTCCGTGCTCCCCTGTCCAACCTTCCTTTATCCCAATCCTCCTGTTTCCCCAAGGCCCACCCTCCTTCCCTTCTAACTTTTTTTCCCCATCTCCCCTTACCCACATCTTACTTGGTTTATGTGGTAAAATGATCCATTGCAAGGTAATATCATCTTTCTACATTAAAATTCCTGTAGGATAAATTTTTGATGGTAGTATGACGAGAATACAATTGAGCTCTGGATTCACCCTGTCCACATGTACCTGTTGTAATTTTTCCTCAATCATTGTCAGTTACTTTTCTGCTTCAGCTGTTAATTTTCTGGGACTGTTCAAATCTTTATCACCATCAAAGGTTTTGTTCAAATGAATCATTAGATCAGGTGTTAACCCAATAGCTGGTTGTAGACTGGAAATATCCCCTAACAGTCTTTGAAAGTCATTAAAAGTCCGTAGGTGATCTCTCCTAATTTGTGCCTTTTCTGTCTTAATTTTTGGCAAACCTATTTTGTAACCTAAATAATTAACAGAATCTCCCCTCTGAATCTTTTCAGGAGCAATCTGCAATCCCCATTTAGGTAAAAGTATCTTTATTTCTTCAAACAGTCTGTTCAAGGTATTCATGTTTGAATCGGATAACAAAATGTGGTCCATGTAATGATATACTATCGATTTGGGAAATTTCTTCCGTATCATTTGCAATGGTTGATTTACAGAATATTGGCACAGGGAGGGGCTATTTAACATGCCCTGTGGGAGGATGGCCCCCTGGTATCTCCTCGAAGGTTGGGAATTATTATAAGTAGGTACTGTGATGGCAAACTTGTCTCCATCTTGTTCTTGTAAAGGTATAGTGAACTAACAATCCTTTAAATCAATAGCTATGATAGGCCATCCTTTTGGTAATAAAGAAGGCAAAGGAATTTCAGATTGCAGAGGGCCCATAGGTTAAATAACCTTGTTGTACAGCTGTAGTTAGTCTTTGTAAAAAGTCACTAAAGGGTTCTCTCTGACCCTGTTTAACTCTGACAAATGATTCCATTCTCTGTCCCGGGTCTTGAACCCTGTCCCAAGCCATTAAGGCTTCTGTAGTACATATGGAGAGTGTGTGTTCATCATAATTAGCTTGTTCCTGAGGGTCGGAAAAGAGCCCGTCACCTAGAATTTGATATACGGAAATCTCAATTCCCTATGCTCTTTCCTGCTGTTCTAAAAGTCTAGCCTCTTGCCTGAATAAGCATTTCCAGTTCAATTGCAGTCCACTCTCAAGGACCACAGAGGCTAATTGAAGCCAGTCAAAGGACGTGGCCCTGTTTGCTCCAGCCCATGATTTTAGCATCTCTTTAACAAAGGAGGCATGCATCCCAAAAGTCATAACAGCCTGTTTAATTTCTTTGAGATCATTCATACGTACAGGCTCCCATGTATCTTCCTTGATGACCCTAGGGTTTCTGGAACCAATCACCTTCTCTGTTGTTATTACTGGAAAGGCAGGTAGAGCTGTAGGTAGAGCTTTGTGGGAATTGTCCCAGAGAGATTTACCCACAGATGTAGTTAAAATTTGCCTTTCTACCCTTTGCTCCTCTTCATCAAAATTTAGAAATTCCACAAACTTTTCAATTCTATTCACCATTGCTTTCTGCAATGTCTGAATCTCCTGTCCAGAATTATGTTCCAAAGCCTTCATAGAGGATTCTAAAGTATGAAGTTTGTCCATTAGAGATAACATCTCATCTTTGGACATAATTTTCCTGGCATAAACCGTGCCTTCTTGTATTGACAATCTTTCTGCCAATCTGTCATAAGCTTTATACAAAATCTGATTGTCACATTCAACAGTTTTGATTCTCTCAGTTAATGTTTCAGTTCCTACAGAAAGGGACTGAAGCTTATGATCCAAATCAGCTGTTCCCCCTTCCATAGTAATGAATTTCTCCTTAATATCAGCCTGTACCTTTTCTAAATTTTGCTCAGTTGATCGAGTCATGTTAAACAAAGATCTATTCTCTTCCTGGAGAACTTCAAACTGATTCTTGAGAAGATTGTTGTCATTCTCAATTGTTTTTAAGCATTCAGCCTCTGCCTTAAGAATCCTGGATTCATCTCGTAAAGACTTTATCATATTTCTATCATCAAACCATATAATACCAAGGAAAACTACAAATTCCAGAAAGATCCATAGATGTGGGGTAACAGACACCTCTTGTAAAATCTCCCACATGGTACAATCAAAAAGGCTGTTAAAGTCTTGAATTGTAATGTTTTCAGACATTTTCCATCAAGTCAGTATTTATTTTTATTTATAAAAGAAATTTTACCTGTAACAACCTTTCTTTCCAGTGTTGGCAAAGTGCACCTGAGTCCATATGGCCAAAAAGTCAGAGCCAGTCAGAAAGGAATCCTCAAAACCGAAAGTTAACAGTAAATAGCAAAGGGGAGGGCCAGGAAATTGGGGCAGAGCCAAGGCCGGACTCAGCCACCCGTGGGGAAGGGGGATGCAGAGCAGTCACGTGTGCAGAGTAGTGTTGTGTACTGATCATGCTGTTTTACTGCTAGGTGTTTTGGGGGGCTGAATACAGAGGCACTTGCACCAGTGTTGCTAGATCCGAGCAATTCTGGCGGCAGCTGTATCACGGACTCTCGCACTGGTGCCCAAGTACTAAAAAACAGCAGGGCACCTGGCAGCTGGGCCAGGAGTGTGCTGTGTATTTAGGATGCAGGCAGAGGGCTGTGAGATTTGGGCGTGCAGTTCTCTCAAACTAAAATTCAAGCCTACGGCCTGGGCCACTCATGGGCGGGGGCAAAAAAAAAGCCTGACGTTGGTGCGCCAAGTGTATCGGCATAAATGAAGGCAGACAGAAATTGTAATAATATATACAGCTTTACTTGGGAAATAGACTTAAGAACGAGAGGTTCCAGCTGAGAACAGGAAAGCAGAAGGGAAGACAGGGAGCATGCCCGCAATCTTTATAAGTAAAAAAATATCCTTGGGAAACCCTGCCCTACAAGCAAGGTAATTGGATGGGTCTCCCCTAAAGAGGTAGCAGAAGGATGGCACCCACAAGGACAAAGTCATTACTAACTGATGTGTCATCGCAGGCCAGCTTCAGCACACCCAGGACTTTGCAGGTTAACTTTCTGAATACTTGGTGGCCATACAATGACAGTCTCAAGGCAATGACTGTTTCTGTCAACTACCTGATGACATTGAATACCCAGAAGGCTCTTGGAGGCATTGAGAAAAAGCTGTGGCTCATGTGCACAGGTACCTGAGTTGCTGACAAATTGCAAAGTAGTAATCACAGGCCATGATGACAAGCAGCTGGTACTCTGTGGAGCCTGTGGAAAGTCTCAGATGCATCTGGATGTCACAGCCATCAGAGAGATGGTCTTCTGGGATGAGAGTAGGTGGAACAGCATTAGAGGCACAAAAGTAGATGTGTAGCAGATTTTCTAAGTGGAAATATTACTCAGAAAGTATATATAGGTGTGTGTAGGCAGGGATCCAAGAGGCACACAGTCATAAATGCAGTGTTCCAAGCAGGGTAACCAGGTACATAACTGAGGACAGAGGAAAGAGTAGGTGCTCCAGGGATGAGTAGTCAGAAAATACCTTCAAGATAAATGCAGAGACTTTCGTCCTGATTCTGGCCTACATAATGCAGAGTTATGCCTGCATACACAGTAGAATTGAAGGACAGAGGATGCAGTGTATTGAGAACACAAAAATTTTTAAGGTCTTTTCCAAAATGGATACACGTTCTGTGACTTCGGGACAGTCTCCTCATCTTCTGTAGATTACACTGCATCCATGTGAATAGTGAGAATAATTTCCCTAAGAGGGTATTTATGGAAGTATGAATAGGCAGAATCACAGAGAGCCACAGCTGAATGAGGAATAAAGGTCTTTACTGTAGGACTTCTTAAAACGATTAAATGGCTGTTTATTGGAGCTCTCCAAAAGCAATGTTGACTATGCACTTCCAAACTTATCTGAAGTTATATCCACTTCACCTCTTATCCTATCACAGAGAAGTGATCTACAAACAGCATTTGAGAGCTGGTAGCCTGGAAGACTGTCAAAACACAGTGTGTTTTCCTTCCAGAGTTCCTGGCTTAGGGCAGATGTGTGCTGTTCCTGCTCTGATGGCACAGGAATGAATGTCTCTAAAGGTCCTGCTGACTTTGCTGCAGCCTCTAAGCCATGGCTTACACTGTTCTCAATATATGAAATATTTTTCATTTTTCCCTCACCTGTAGTAGCTGATCTGTCTCTTCTGGTTCTTTTTGCCACACTGAATGCTTTGTATCTCAGGAAGGGAGCAGCTACTAAACTGTATACCTGTGAGGAGGCACACCCCCAGAGAGATAATGTGTTAGGTGCTTTGTATGGGCTACAGCTTTAGAAGATGTCTTTTTGTGTTTACATCTCTACTTCAGAACCAGAAATGGTTTTAGAATTAGACAATGTCTATGCTTCTCTAAATCCAAGCATGAAGTCAAAAGAAAAATTCAAAACTCTGTCTCATGTCAAGAGCCTTCAGATATGGGACAGAAAGAAGATCCATTTTAAAGCAACATTTTACTTTCCTTCATGCCCATTTTGTCTATATCTTTTATTTTCACTGAAAATATGTCTACATGAATAATGCTTACATTTTCAACAAAGAATAGCTTCCAAGAAGAAGACATTAGGGTCCCACAATGTCTCTACCTGGTTTATATGATGGGATGATGCTGATAGCACTATGAGACCGATCTATGGGTACAAGCTGCAGATATCCTGCACCTTCTTACAATGTTCTGGCCAGAATTCCAAATAAGAACTTCAAAAGAACATATTGAATACTCAGAAACCTTTTGGAATTATCCAAAACAGCAATCTTGAAATTTAACCATCATTTTACCTTTATCATATCCCATAGAAAGAACATTGCCCCCATGACATCTGGAAGCAATTCTAGAAGATGCCATTCTCTCTCCCAACAAAGTTTGTCTTCACAGTCAGGGACAACATTTAAGAATTGATTATTATTATTGATTATTAAGGGTTGGGTGAAATTATGTATACCCAGAGATCTCAAAAAGAGGGCAAATGGAATTGGATAATAGGTAGATTACTTACTCACACTAATAACAGTTTGTAATATAAGGAATACTTGTGAACTATTATTTATGGATTTAGATAGGTATAGACTTTTGTATATTGACACAAATTCAAATCATATTTATTATATAGAATGTTTCTATTTTTGTTTAGAATATTTATCACAACTATACAAGGTTATTTTTCTTTTGTCAGATTGTACAAATGCATGATTCTACCTGTTTAAAACATATTTTTATTGATGCAATTTTATGATATATTTATCATATTGCATTATATAACTCTACCTCTGATCAAGATTTTTATACATTATTTACATTTTGAGGTCATTGTCCTGCTTTACTGCATAGTTGTTTAAAGACTGTTTTATATTCTGCTATGAAGTCTTATTCTTCAATGCTGTGATGAGACTTTGGTTGACTGGTCAGTCAGTTGTCTCTGTCATCTACTACCCTTTTTGGAAGCTGCTAGACCTGTCTACTCAAGAAATATTATCGCTCTTCTCAGGAATTGATGGGGTTGAAGATGAGATAATCATACTGACCATCCTCTTGTGATCTAGTTAAGCCATTTCTACTACAACATGGACTCCTTAGGATAAAATTCTTATCAAACCATTAGGATGTATTCCTTCCTTACTATTGATTATGCTTATTGTAATTCTAACTTTACTTTTGACATCTGTTTCTTGTGTACATAGTTTTGTATAGGGTTTGGAGTTTCTTATTAAGTTAAATGGGTAGGTGCAGTTAGAGCTCCTTCAGTCAATAGCTTTAAAATATCAATCCACTTGGGCATGGTCTCTTACATTATAAATGAATCTGCAAAGTGTGTGGTTGCTTTCTTGAATCCAGCTCTTGATTCTGGATGCTAGCTATATTGTATATAAGATCCATTGCTCTGTAGGCACTCATCTGACCTATAAAAGCCCAAGATATTCTTACACACTAACTTGGTGTTTTCAAAAGTCAAAGATTCAGTTAGTACTCAAATAGTTCAGGGTTTGTCACACTGGCTTGTACAGCCTTCAAAATTCATCATTAAAACATGAACTCATTGTTACATGATGAACTTAGAATGATGCAGCTATACTAAGTAAAATCAAGCATTTCTGTCTCATGTGTTTTTTTTTTATGTGCGATTATAGGTTTCGGAAGATTGGGAGATATGGTACAAATCTTTAATTGTCTTTTGGAAAATATGTGGATTGTTTTTAATTAAATATCATAAATCAGTCTGCTTTAGGAAAAGGAAGTATTTCATTCAGCTACAAAGCTCCATATTTCAGCTATTCATTTTATACTATCACTTTGTATGTATAATTCACCCACAAACGGCTGTGAATCAAGGATTTTTTAATTGTTTTTTATTCAACTATATATTTAGCCACTACTCAACCTTCATCCCACCTCCTCTTCTCCCATGATTCACATGTTCCTAATTGACTAAGATCTTGTCTTTCTCTATGTCCTATATAGAATAGATTTATGTAAGTCTCTGTTTCCTCTTGGTTGTATATGTTCTGGGCATTGTGATTTTTAGGCTGACTATCCTCTCATTTATGTCTAAAATCACTTAGGAGTGAGTACATATATTTTTCTTTCTGGTTCTGGGTTAACTCACTCTTTTATGATGTTTTCTAGATCCATAACTTTGCACATAATTTTCAAGATGTAATTGTTTTTATCCACTGTGTAGTACTCCATTGTGTAAATATACCACATTTTTTGTTCATTCTTTAATGGAGGGGTTGTTTTCAGGTTCTGGATCTGACAAATAATGTTGCTGTGAACACAGTTGAGCATTTGTCCTTGAGCATCCATTGAGTACATATTCAAACGGCATGGCTGGGGTTTAAGGTAAGTTGTTTCTTAATTTTCTTTCATTCTTTTTTTTTTTTTAATTTTTGCTTTTCCAAGAAACAGTTTCTCTTTAACTTTGGAGCCTGTCCTGGAACTAGCTCTTGTAGACCAGGTAGGCCTTGAAGTCACAGATATCTACCTCTGCCTCCCAAGTGCAGGGATTAAAGCCATGCCTCACAACCAGCCAGGTGGCTTTCTATTTTTCTACGGAATAACCATACTGATATCCAAAGTAGCTGACTCAGTTTGTAACCCCATCAGCAATGGAGGAGTGTTCCCTTAACTCTACATCCTCTCCAGCTTAAGTTGTCATCAGTGTTTTGATCTTGCCTATTGTTACAGATGTAAGAGGGAATCTCAGATTTGTTTTGATATTCATTTCTCTAAAGAATAAGGAGTTTGGAAATTTCCTTAAGTGTCTCTCAGTCATTTTAGATTCATATGTTAAAAGTTTTTTTATTTAGGTCTGTACTCCATTTTTATTGGAGTACTCCATTTTTTATTTGATGACCAATTAATTATTTAAGTTCTTTGTATGTTTTGAAGATCAGTCTTCTGTCCAATGTGGGATAGGTGAATATCTTTTCCCATATTACAGGCTGCCTTTTTTGTATTGTTAATCATGTCCTTTGTTACAAAAACATTTGCTTCAGAAGATCTCATTTATTATTTTTCTCAGTGTCTGTGATGCCTGGGGTTATAATTTGAAAGTGGTCCTCTTTACCAATGTGTTCAAGTGTACTTCCAACATTCTGTTTTATGTAATTCAGTGTGTTTGTCTTCATGTTGTAGTCTTTGATCCATTGGGACTTGAGTTTTGTTCATGATGATAGATGTGGATCTACTTTCATTCTTCCAAACATTGATATTCAGTGATGCCAGCACCATTAGTTAAATATGTTTTATCCATTTTATATTTTTTGGTGCTTTGTCAAAAATCAGGTGTAGTAGGTGAGTGGAGTGATGTCTGGGTCTTAGCCAGCATCTGTTCCATTAGTCCTCCTATCTGTTTTTGTGCCTACACCAGGCTCTCTTCAGTACTGCAGCTCTGCAGTCATCTGAAGTCAGGGAATATGATGCCTCCAGAAATTATTTTTTATGTAGAATTGTTTTGGCTATGCTGCATTTTTTTTGCTTTTCTATATGAAGTTGAGTGTTTTTATTTTGAGATCTCTGAAGAATTTTTCTGTTATTTACAGGGTTCTGCAAAGGCCTTATCACACTGATATCATTCATATGGTTCTTTTATGGCTTTGAAGATTACTGTGTGTGCAAAGGCTTTACCACACTGATTACATTCATAGGGTTTCTCTCCAGTATGTGTTCTTTTATGCCTTTGAAGATCACTGTAACATACA
The DNA here is from genome assembly GCF_018167655.1 of Microtus oregoni. Classification (NCBI taxonomy): domain Eukaryota; kingdom Metazoa; phylum Chordata; class Mammalia; order Rodentia; family Cricetidae; genus Microtus; species Microtus oregoni. The sequence continues at coordinate 21,112,924 of NW_024543077.1, forward strand.
AAGGTCTTATCACACTGATAACATTCATAGTGTTTCTCTCCAGTATTTGTCCTTCTATGCATTTGAAGAACACCATGTTGAGCAAAGGCCTTACCACACTGATTACATTCATAGGGTTTCTCTCCAGTATGTGTTCTTTTATGCAGTTGAAGATGACTGTTTTGTGCAAAGCCCTTATCACATTAATTACATTCATAGTGTTTCTCTCCAGTATGTGTTCTTTTATGCCTTTGAAGATTACTGTGACGTGCAAAGGCCTTACCACACTGATTACATTCATAGGATTTCTCTCCAGTATGTGTTCTTTTATGCCTTTGAAGATCACTGTGACATACAGAGGTCTTATCACACTTATTACATTCATAGTGTTTCTCTCCAGTATGTGTTCTTTTATGCCTTTGAAGATGAATGAGCTGTGCAAAGGCCTTACCACACTGATTACATTCATAGGGTTTCTCTCCAGTATGTGTTCTTTTATGCACTTGAAGGTTACTGTGTTGTGCAAAGGCCTTACCACACTGATTACATTCATAGGGTTTCTCTCCAGTATGTGTTCTTTTATGCACTTGAAGGTTACTGTGTTGTGCAAAGGCCTTACCACACCAATTACATTCATAGGGATTCTCTCCAGCATGTGTTCTTTTATGCAATTGAAGATGATTATGACGTGTAAAGGCCTTACCACACTGATTACATTCATAGGGTTTTTCTCCAGTTCGTATTCTTTTATGTGTTTGAAAAACAATACATTGAGCAATGGCTTTACCACATTGATTATATTCATAGGGTGTCTCTCTAGTATATATTCTTTTAATCTTTTGAAGATGACTGTGATCAGCAAAGACCTTACCATGTAGATTACATTCATATGATTTCTCTCCAGTATGTGTTCGTTTATGACTTTGATGAGTTTCATAAAGGAAGTCTTTATCATCGTGACCATATTCATAAAGTTTCTCTCCAGTGTGTGTTCTTTTATGCATTTCAAGATGATTGTGATAAGAAAAGACTTCATCACATTGCTTAATTTCACAGCATTTTTCTCCGCTATGTGTTTTTTCATTCCTTAGAAGATGAGTGTTATAAGACAAGACTTTACCACAGTGAGAATATACTGAAAACTTCTCTCCAGTTTGATTTCTTTCAATCCTGCAAGGATAATTTACACATGTAAAAGCTTTACCACATTCAATTTAGTTGAACCTCATACCTATATGAATTAATTTCATATTTTTTCAAATTATAAAAAGGAATCAAATATCAAGGTTTTATAGATTTGTTTAAAATCATGTTTTGTTCTCTCATTAGGTGTCATTTACATCTAGAAAAATATTTGTGATGATAAATTCCATTGTGCCATGGTTTATCTTTTCATCTATAACTATACCTATATTTTTATAGGATATTTTTTTACATTTTTTAAAGGAACTGCATATACTGAGTGCTCTACCAACTTTACTCAATTCATAATTTTACTATATTGTGAGTCATTATACATTTGGGAAGTGAACTAAGACACCCAGAAGTATTTGCATAGAGCTAGAACTCATGTTTGTTTGTTTGTTTTTGTTGTAATGTGAGTTTGTATTTATTAACCATGGTGATAGAAAATAAATTAACTTTGTATTTTTCGATCAAATTAAACATGTACACTCTACATAAGAACTACAGTTTATCTTCTTAATTGTTCTGAAGGAGAGGTATGCTAAATTTTTCCATATTCATTTGCTCATACACTTGTATCAAGAGTGACATATCATATATATATATATATTTCATATATATATATGAAAAAAGAATAGTGTATAAAAGATTTCCAAAATGAATCCACAAGGTTCGAATTTCACAGACTTGTGGTATAGATATTAAGGTTTCTCCACAACAACTGCCCATTGACCATTGACGAATCTGATTTCACTAAACTTAGCACAGTCACAAAAAGTATATGAGTGATACAAGGCTTACCATGGGCTATTGAATTAGTAGAAAGTTTTGCAGCTATACTCAACATCACTGAAATATGTCTACATTTTCTGTCATGAATTGCAAGAAGCAAATGAAGCAGCAGTTCTACAACATAGCTCTCATGGTGCTATGAATCAAATGGTGATATCTGTTTAGGCATAGCTACCTAGACTTTTTCTTAAATGAAGGTTTTGCAGATGCAATTCACATGCATGAAATTGAGGTATATGTGATGTGGGTGTGTCATATATCAATCTGTTGAGTTCACTGGTTAAGTAATAAACAAACTGCTTGGGCTCATAGCTTAGAATTTAGGTGGGTGGAGTAAACAGAACCGAATGCTGGGAGGAAGAGGAAGTGAGGTAAGACGCCTCAGACAGAGACGCCATGCCCGCTCCCAGCCAGACACATGCGATGGAGCTCTGACCCAGGATGAACGTAGGCTAGAATCTTCCTTGTAAGACCGGTGCTCACTAAGACCGGTGCTCACAGATTTTTAGAGATGGGTTGATCAGGATATCAGAATTAGCCAGTAAGAGCTAGAGCTAAAGGGCCAAGCAGTGTTTAAATGAATACAGTTTGTGTGTTGTTATTTCGGAACATAAGCTAGCCAGGTGGCCGGAGTGCCGGGGACGCAGCCCCGCTGCCCCTATTACACATATATGGATTTGTGAGAACTTAATAGCCATCAATACATTTAAAGCTGTGCTTATTAACACTGTTGCTTTTGTTTTAAAGTTCCAGAACACATTACAAACAATTCAAGGGAAATTGTTATGAACTTGCCCAAGAAAATTACCTTGCATGTCTTCTAGAACATTGACAATGCTCTTCGGTGTTAAGGCCTTCCCAAATGTATCCTAAAATACAGTACCAGAATATATGTTATATTATTTAAGAATGTGCAACAATTAGCTTATTATCTTAAGTGCACCTAAGAACTGTGACTGTGTTATTCACCTGATTCTTCTTTCTCTAAAAAAATTACAGAACAAAATCATAAACCAAGGAAAAGTTGTCTCCATCTTTTGAAACATGAAAGAAATTCATTTTCACCTATAATAGTTAGGTTCCTGTAGGTCTCCAGCATCACATCTTTGTAGAGATTCTTCTGGGAAGGATTCAGTAAATCCCACTCTTCCTTAGTGAAGTTGATGTGCACATCATCATAGGTCACTTCCTTCAAAAATATACCATACATGAGTACAATGTAAGTATGACAGTGAAATGCATACTTCTTTGAAAGTATAGTTTTATGATTCTGGTTTTCCCCATTCTAGTTCCATGACATAGACAGTCACTTTAGATGGAAATTGAAAAGGAGAATCAATTCTGTTATTTCTATGTCATTTGTATAGGATACCACCTTATAAGAGTGGTATCTATTCACAGGGAGAGAAAAAGAGAAAAGATCAACAGGACGTTGTATGTATGAGAAATTTAATGACTACAGAAAGGAAAAAAAAGATGGACAAACTGGGCATATTGGTGTATTTTGCCTTTACCACAACACTCCGAAAACAGAGGTGGGTATATTTGTCTCTGAGATAAATGCCAGTCAAGATTTAACAGTACTGCTTGTCCATTTTCGGTACCATGTATCTTGTCAGAGGTTAAGGCATGAGCATGTCTTTGCCCAAAGGCCAGTTTTGACAATAAGAAAACAAGGTCCAAGTGTCTTTTGTGGTCAACATTCTCTGGAAAATAGATTGATGCTACCAGTAGTAATTGTGTCTTACTTCAACAGTGCCCTAGGTTATTTAAATTCCATATTTTACAGCTCTTTGAAGTGGTTGAAGATTACCTATCTATGCAAAATGTATTCTTTATGTGTCTAAAAAACCTGATTATTCTAACTATAAGTATGGCAAACATAAATGACTATTGATCTATAATTCTAATACCTATATAACTTAAAGACTAAGACTTCATATTAGAATATTGTACAATAAACAACAATGGGCTCAAAATGTAACCAATGAATAAGTGTCTTAATCAGTGGAAGAAATGTACATTGCAATTTCATAAGTATATTTATCAACATGTAAAATGTTTTAAGCAAAGGAAGAAGCATGAATGCATACAATATTCAATATTTAACTTTATGTCAATATACAAAAATCTATATCAAAGCAATTGCCTATAAATTATAACTCTCAAGCATTCATTCTATTACTCACTATTACTATTAATGTATGTATACTCACACTATCCAATTCCATCCAATTTTCCCTTTATTTTTCTTTTTTTTTTTTTTTTTTTTTTGGTTTTTCGAGACAGGGTTTCTCTGTGGCTTTGGAGCCTGTCCTGGAACTAGCTCTTGTAGACCAGGCTGGTCTCGAACTCACAGAGATCCACCTGCCTCTGCCTCCCGAGTGCTGGGATTAAAGGTGTGCGCCACCATCGCCCGGCTTCCCTTTATTTTTCAAACAAATCCCTGAGCCCATAAAATTTCCCGTCCAACCCACAACCCTAGACCAATTATAATCAACCCCTAAATGATGTCCCTACCCCTAGGACAAACTTTGTTGGGAGAGAGGATGTAGTCTTTTAGAATTACTTCCAGCTGTCATGGGGGCGATATCCTTTCTATGGGATCCTGTGAAAGTAAAATGATTGGTAAGTTCCAAGATTACAGTCTGGTATGATTTCAAATAGTCTCTGAGTATTTTGTGAAGTTTTTCTGAGCTTCCTCTTATAAGGTCTGTCCAGAACATTGTAAAAAGTGGACCATTTCAGCTAACCAAGTTGGAACCATCTTGAGCAGCTGGTATGCAAAACACGTCTGGTAGTAGCACTATCATCATCATGCCATCCTATCAACCAGGTTGAGTTGTTGTTGTGGGGCCCCAACTTCTTCCTGGAAACTTCAAAATTACTTCAGGCAAATTCATTGTTCATTGTGGAAAACTTAAACATTATTTATATAGTCATATACAGACATATATATTCAATGACATGTACAATTGAGACAAAAATAGAAATGGAGAAAAGTGAAAATTGTTTCTAAATTCTTTTTTTCTTTCTGTCCCATGCTCCTGACATGAGAGAGAAACTCTGAATTTTTATTTTAATGGTATGCTTGGATTTATACAGATACAGAGCCAGTGTCCATATCCAAAACCAGCTCTATATATTCATAAATATACATCCACTTACAAATGGAACCCAATGAAATGATAGGATAAAAGTGTAGATTACTGAATCTAAAAAGAATAAAGGGGCATATATGTGTATGATGTAAAAGTGTAGATCATTAACATTAATTTTAAAAAGTAACTACTTATTTATATAAAGTACTGCATGTTAGTACTTTGTTATTAATTACAATTGAAATTATACTCAAGTTAGGTATGTTTTCAACATTATATGGAATTTCATTAGCTGATTCAAACGTAAATACTTTAGAGAAAATGGTTGGTGAAGTAAAACAAACTCTGTCTCCTTGGGGATTACTTCTGAAAATATACAAAAAGGTGATTCTATTAATTATTCAGCATATAAAATACTTTTATAAAAAATTGAGCCCAAAAGTTAAAAATTAGGAAAGTTTTCTTGTGGAATCTAAATAATTTTCAGAAATTCTTACAAGATATTGACCATCTATATCCCACTATTGGAGTAAAAAATTGAAAACAGTAATTAGAACCAAACCATACAAGGTGACAAGGATTTAAATAGTCAAAGAGAATTATCATCTAAAGCAGAGAAAGACATGGTTTAGTGGAAATAAAATTATAGGAGGCACTTATGTACTGTTTGGATGTGAAGTTTGATTACATTCAAGACTTTTTTTGATACAGGTTTCTCTGTAGCTTTTGAATGTGTCCTGGAACTAGCTCTACTAGACCAGGCTGGCCTTGAACTACACCTGCCTCTTCACCCAAGAGCTGGGATTAAAGGCTTGAGCCACCACCTCCTGGCCTTCATTCTAGACATGTTATGCTCTATGTATTCCCTATAGGAATTTTACTGCAGAGGAAAGATATTATCTTGTAATCTATATTTTAAACATATAATCATACTAATGAACTAAAAAGTTATGTGGAAAAAAAGTCTGAGTTGTTTTTAAAAAGAAAACTGAAACTTCATCTATTAGCAAGAATTTACCAAGGTTAAATTGTAGCATGTTTTACTAATGTTGAAATTGAATAATTATGGACAGGAAGTGAACATTGGCAAAGAGTTTACAGTAATTTCTGGGAGAAATTAACAACAAATATCCCTTTAGCCATAATATTAATGATCATATAGAGAAGTAACTAATTCTAGGGAATGGTTTCATCTAGCTTCCTGTATTTAATTTTGGGTTTGAGTCTCTATCTGAAATCTAGGCATACATAACAAATACTCATCTTTAACCTCTTACAGATCTGCTGCATATGACAATTAAAATGATTAAGTTTTTTTGCAATGAAATATGAGCATGCATTACAGTGACTCCGATGTCTCCAGAAGAAGTGTGAGTCACACAAGGAAGATTTCAACTGCACTATGTAATTGTTTCACCATCTAAACATCAGGTTTGGACTACAAACTGCTCGGGACAATATCAAAATGGTACACTGAGATGATTGAGACTGCTGGGAACATATGTTTTAATTAAGCAAACAGTTCATTTTGGAGGTTTGAGGAAGAGATGATGGACAAAAACACAAACAGGTTGAATGACAGAATTGAATCAAAGACCCAGATATTAATCCTCACACCTATGAACACCTGATTTTTGACAAAGAAGCTAAAATTATACAATGAAAAACGAAAGCATCTGCAACACCATGGTTATGCCGTAACTGGATATCAATGTGTAAAGGAGTACAAATAGATCGATATCTATCACCATGCACAGTACTCAAGTCCAAAGGGGATAAAGGCCTTAATATAACTTGGACCACACTGAAACTGATAAGAAAGTGAAAAGTAGCCTTCCAAGCATGGAACAGAAGACCACTTCCTAAATATAACACCTGTACCACAGAGTCTGAGAGGAACAATTAATAAATGGGACCTTCTGAAACTGAGAAGCTTCTGCAAAGCAAAGAACACAGTCAATAACACAATAAGGCAGATTATTGAATGGGAAAAATTTCCAATCCCATGCAAGATAGAGGACTGAAAAATAATTAAAACAAAAGATAGAGGACTGATCTCCAAAATATATAAAGAACTCAAGAAATTAAACATCAAAATTTCAAATAATTCAATTAAAAATGGGGTACAGAACTAAACAGAGAATTTTCTATAGAATAATATCAAATGGCCAAAGGACACTTAAGGAAATGTTCAACATCCTTAGCCATCAGGGAAATGCAAATCAAAATGACTCTGCAATACCACCTTACACCTGTCAGAATGGCTAAGATCAAAAACACCAATGATTGCTTATGCTGGAGAGGATGTGGGAGTAAGGGAAGACTCTTCCATTGCTGGTGGAAATGCAAATTGTACAACCACTCTGGAAAGCAGTATGGCAGTTTCTCTGAAAATTAGGATTCAACGTAACTCAAGACCCAGCAATACAAATGGTGTGAACTCCCTTTTACATTAATATTGGTTGTAAAGTAAAGGATTATTCATGCTACAATCCACAGACACAGAGTTAGTTAACAACAAAGGATCAAGGGAGGGATACATCAATCTCCCCGAAAGGGGCACTAGAATAGGTCTTCTGAATTGAATGGTGGTAATTGGGTATGTTAACAGGAGAAATCAGGATCAGGGTGCTTGGATGTAGGGAGAATGAGGAAAGACTACAGAAATTGTGGAACTAGCTCTTGTAGACCAGACTGGCCTTGAACTCACAGAAATGCACCACGAATGACTGGTGAGGCTTCACTTTTCAAGGGCTTACTTAATTAGCTCTATCCCTACTGAAGCAGTAATCTAATTGATACTTAAAATAAAAATTCAGACCATGCAGCTGTGGCACGTGCCTTTAATTCCAGCAATTGGGAGGCAGATGCAGGCAGATCTCTGTGAGTTCAAGGCCAGCGTGGGCTACAAAATGAGTTCCCGGACAGGATCTAAAGCCACCGAAAAACCCTGTCTCAGAAAACCTAAACTAAACTGAAATAATATAAAATAAAAACTCAGGCATCAGACAGCAGGGTAAGAACTTGAAAGATCAGAAAACCAATTGATCAGCCACCTGGAGACTACTACTCTTCAATTTCTCCATGCAAGAAAAGGGCCCATATCTTCTCACAAGCCTGCCTTAATAATCCTGATTCCTACCTACCTGGCCAAAGTCCTTCAAACCTCTAGGGTAATTCTCAGTCAGGTTGTTGTTAGCTGTGTCCTGACTCCAAGCAAGCTTTATTATGAGAACATGAACAAAATGTCATACCTTTTCCCTTTTCTTACTAAATAAAAAATGAAGAATTTAACTAACACAGTAAAGCTATATACAAAATATACAACAACTATATACAAATATATATAGGAAACAATGAACAATCCATTTGTATTTGGTAAATTTAGAGAAAATTGTTCATTATCTATCCTTCTAGGTAAGTCCAAAGTGTTGTACCTAAATCACTTTTTATCCCAACCTAAAATAAACTTTTTATATCTCTTAACCTTACATATTTCTTGCTAGTTTCTGAGTTGTTTCAATTTGGTAACAACAGAGAGTACCATAATTATCTAGTATTAACTCCATTAGAGACCTGAGAAAAATATAATACTACCTGAGTAAACAGAAAGTATAGTGTTTATCTAACTCCATGCAGAAATCTCAAGTCCAATTAGATCAAAACATGAAACCAACCACATCGAACTTCATAGAAAAGAAAGTGGAAAGAACACTTGAACACATTGGTACAGGAGACCACTTTCTATATATAACCCCAGCAACACGAACATTAATAGCAATACTTAATAGATGGTACCACCTAAAACTGAGAGCTTTCTGAAAAGCAGAGGAAATATTTAATAAAATGGCAGCCTACAGGATAGAAAAAGGTTTTCTTCAACCACACTTCAAACAGACAGCTGATATCCAAAATATATAAAGAGCTGAAGGAACTGGTCATCAGAAGAACAAATAAGCCAATGGAAAAAAATTGTACAGACTTAAACAGAGAACTCTTAACAGATGACTATAAAATGACTGAAAGACACTTAAGGAAATGCTCAACATTAAAGAAATCTAAAACAACTCTGAGATCCCACCTTACACCTGTAAGAATAGCCAAAATCAAAAACACTGAGGACAGTTTACGCTGGAGAGGATCTGGGGTGAAGGGAAAACTTCTTCATTGCTGGTGGGCATGCAAACAGGTACAATCACTTTAGAAATCAGAATGGTGATTTCTCAGAAAATTAGGACACAGCCTACCTCAAGACCAAGCAATACCACTTTAGGTATAACATAAATGATTCTCAATCATACTGCAAGGGCATGTGTTTAGCGATATTCTTAGCAGCACTATTTGTATTAGCCTGGTAACAACCTAAACACTCCCTGACCAAAGAATGGATGAGGAAAATATGCTGCATTTACACAATGGAGTACCACACAGCAGAAAAAATAATGACATCTTGAAATTGCAGGCAAATTTATGAATCAACACATCATACTGAGTGAGGTAACCCAGAAAGACAAATATACAATGTCCTCACTCATAAGTGGCTTTTAGATCTAAAGCAAAGAAAACAAGCCTACAATTTTCAACCCCAGAGAACCTAGATAACAAAGAGGAATCTAAATGAAATACACATGGATCTAATCTACATGAAAAGTAGAAAAAGACAGAAACTTCTGAACTAATTGCAAGCATGGAGATCATTGGAGAAGGTAGAAGAGTGGAAGAAGGGAAGAGAGCAGAGAAAAATATATACCTCAATAAAAAACAATTTTAAAAAACCAAGAAATGACAAAAACAACTGACAGCCCGGATAGGCACCCAAGATTCCACTGTACTGTTGGACTTTTAACTTTAGCCTATACACCTAGAAGATCTGATCAAGTTTCTGTGAAGCAGGAATTTTGAAGGATTGTCCTGATTTGCCATGGCAATGCTCAGCTGTCACTTTCTTTCATGTCCTGCCTATCTAATTAGACAGTATACTGTCAGTAGTCAACTCAAAGGGCAGTTTCTTGCCAGTGCCTAAGTCTTGCCAGCAAGAAAGTTAATTACATTTAGTCATCTCTATGATAGCCATCATTTCTCTGAAGTAGATTGGTGTTGTCAGGAACAGACATGCCTTGCCATAAAAGCCTTATATAATCAAAACATCTAAAATGCCATATTTTGAATAGGAAATGTTTGATGACTTATTTAAAATGTATTTTTGGCCAGGGAGTGATGGTGCATGTCTTTAATCCCAGTACTTGTGTGCAAAAGCAGGTTGATCTTAGTGTGTTCAAGGCCAGGCTGGTCTACAAAGTGATTTCCAGGACAGCCAGAGTAATACAAAGGACCCCTATCATGAAAAAAATGAAATGTCTTTTTGTTTCAACTTGAAAGCCTACCTAACATGACTGTAAGTATGATTATAATATGTAAGTATTAACTTGTAATTTTATTAATTTAAATAGCTTGTAATAGTAATTTTCAGGACTAGAGATTTATTTTACATCGTAAAGTGACTTGTTGGGCAGAAAACCTTACATAAGAGTAAAAATGTATGTACAGTATGTTTTATCAAAACTAACCTTAAATTTCCATGAATATACAAAAATATGTTAAATAAGATTAGAAACATTGACAATATAACAAAAATAATCTCAAATATGTATTAATATACAAAAATCCATACTAATGTAAAATATTTAATAAAAATAGTTTTTTATTTAAACGCAGATTAGTAATCGATCATTTATCCTATATTTTCTATATCTTCCCTTTTTCTTTTCAAAACAAGATAACTAAATATTATCTCCTTTGTTTATATATTTACCATTACCCACATTAACCTGTTACCACCTCCATCTCAATGATGACATAAATCATGAACTAATGAATGACCTAACTGCTTAGCACAACTCTTGGGAATATGGGAACCATGCTTTTAAAATTATTTTTTGTTGTCTGTGGGCAATGGCATCTATACCATTACCCACATTAACCTGTTACCACCTCCATCTCAATGATGACATAAATCATGAACTAATGAATGACCTAACTGCTTAGCACAACTCTTGGGAATATGGGAACCATGCTTTTAAAATTATTTTTTGTTGTCTGTGGGCAATGGCATCTATAAGAGTCCCTGAAATAAACCTAGGATAATTTCGATTCATGGGAGAATTGCCCGTATTATCTCTTGCCCAGTCTTTGTGTAATGGGAAAGTGGAGGAATTATCTCAAGTTCTGGCTAGTGTAGTGCATGAGCACCGTCTTAGATAGTAATCTTGGAATTGTCCTGAATAATTTATAGCCTAAAGCTGACCTTTGGGGAGGGTAGTCAGTTTAGTGGCATTACCACACTCTAGGAGGAATCAATGTTGTGGGGCCCTACGCCCGTCTTTAAGATTTTAATGCTCACTGCTAAGAATGATCGTGGTTTACTGTAGAAAACCTTTAAATGCTGTATGTAGTAAAGCTCAAAGCAGTTAAAGGAGCATAGTTTATTATTTAAATACAGAATTCAAAAAATTAATTTTAAGTTATTGATAGAGATTTAGACCCAAAATCATGAACAGGAATTAAGAAGAAGCCTTTTATTTAAATTAGATTTTAGATGTAGCGCTTAAAGCTGAAAGATCAGAGAAGCACAGCATCCAAGCACTAGTTCTTAGCTCTATAAAATTCCCAGTCCAATGTGGGAGCCCACGTGTGACTCAGTTTCCATCTGGAGTCATTTCAGACTTAAAGATTCGAGTCTGAGCATGCCTGCTGTTCTTCTAGTAACATCGGTGTTAGCCAACAGAAAAAGCATTTTGCCCAGCTCAAAGAGTCCATTTTTCTATTAGGATTTGGGCTAGTGTAGGCCAGCCATGGGCACTCCTAGTTAGTGATTAGAAGCTGCTTAGCTGGATCAGATAATGCACAGGTTTGAGCTGCCTCCAAGCACAGTGCAGGGAGGTGGGGAGCTGACTGTACTGCTTTTTGATCTACCTTTTGACTGTGTTTAGTACATATGCTGGCTGAGAAATAAACTCAGGCTGCTTTCTATTGACCTTTCATCCTCTCAGTCTAATCTATGATTCTGTCTTCATTTCTCTTAATCTAACTTTTCCTTAGCCTCAGCATTCCCTCCAAGGGAAGCCCTAGATAAATGTTTTTAGACTCACCAAATGGGGTATCCTGTCCCTATAAAGTGTTCAGAGTGAAGGCTGTTAGTACAAAACACCCAATCCTCAGCTCCTCTCTTGTTATGGGGAGCTGTGAGGTATGTTCCTGCTGCCCCAGTTCCTGTCTGCCTGGCTAGCTAGCTTATGCCCCAAAATAACGACACACAAACTGTATTCTTTTAAACACTGCCTGGTCCATTATATCTAGCTTCTTCTAGGCTAATTCTCAGATATTAATCTGCATACCACCACTAGGTGTGCTTACCAGGAAAGATTCAGCATGTCTGACCTGGCGGCTGGCTGCATTGAGTCTGGCTCAGAGAGGGGAAGCCTCAGCATTCCCTCCAAGGGAAGCCCTAGATAAATGTTGTTAAGACTCACCAAATGGGGTATCCCGTCTCTATAAATCCTCAAAGTGAATGCTATTTCTACAAAACACTCAATCCTAAACTCCTCTCCTGTACCACCTTATATTCCTCTCTCTGCCCAGGCATGCCACTTCCTATCTGCAACTCCTTAGTGATAGGATTAAAGATATGAGACACCAGCATTGACTCTACAACAAACTAGTGTGACTACTGGGATTAAAGGTGTGTGTCAGTATTGCCTGGGGTGTAAGGCGGGCCATGGCATCTGTTTTACTTTATGATCTTCAGGCAAGCTTTATTGTTAAAATATAAATGAAAAAATAAAATTAAATAATTAGAAGCAAGCATCTGAGATCAAGAAGAGAAAAGTAAAACTGTTTATCACCAAAGAGTATAAAAGATATTCTGAATATAAACTGGGGAAGGTTCATCATTTTCACAAACAATGAATGATATAATTAAATATGGTTGACAAAATCAACAATATGGATGATACCATTGACAAAACAAAGCACAAACACAAACACAAATCTACACACACAGACAAACACACACACACACACACACACACATATATATATATATATATTTGATTCTTAAAGAAGAACAAGGTTCTAATCAAAATCACTGAATCACTGGCCATCCCGCATCCTGTACACTCCTGTTCTCTCCATTACCAATAATAGAAAATGGGTTCGGTGAGAAGGGCTGTTTCACAAAATTTACAATATTCACTTTAAGTTTTCTGATGTTTTTACTTTACAGAAAATAGATTTGATTACTGAAAGCATCTCATTTCTTTTAATAAAGAAAATTATGTCTGTTAGGATCACTTACCATGTTGTTTCCTACAATTGGTGATGGAATCCAAGTCTGCATTACAGTGAGGAAATGAAATCTTTTTAAATGAAATTTCAAGAGAACAGATTTTTAAAGAATCAGTGTACATGTAAATCAACTTGATTTACTCTAACTACTTGGAGTTCCAACCACTTCTGAAATTAAGGTTACTGCTATTTTTTGTGTATGTTTGTATATATTTTTGTGTATGATACTCTCTATATGATTGCTAGAAGTGATCAAAGCTTCAGGGAGTCAGGGAGATAGAGGAAGAGAATGAGAAGTTAAAGGAGCTACAAAATGAGGTAGAGAAGCAGATAAATAAGAGTACAACCACAGGCAATGCTGGCTCAGTGATCACATCTCTTGAGGAGAAGACGGAGGCTGATGCCAGTTCCATCTTTGTTGGCAATGTGGACTATGGTGTAACAGCAGAAGAGCTGGAAGCTCACTTTCATGGATGTGGTTTCATTCAACTGTGTTATTATAGTCTGTGGGAAATTCAGTGGCCTTGCCAAAGGGTTGGCCTATGTAGAATTCTTAGACAAAGAGTCAGTGAGGACTTCCCTGGCTTTAGATAATTCCCTGATTAGAGGGAGACAGATCAAGGTGATTCTCATCAGCACAACAGACAGGATACCCGTGTGCCCAATACCGGGCCTGAACTACCAATTACAACAGCTCCCAGTCTGGATTCTACAGTGGATTAAACAGCTGGCCCTTGGATCAAAAAAAAAAAAAAGAATAAAAAAAAAAGAAAAACAGAAGGTGGAAATTTATTTTTTAAAAAAGATATACTGTGGAAGGAGGAGAATCCTATAACTAACTGAGGAGGGACCTGCTCTGGGCAGTAGGGCAGGTCCAGGGAGTAAGGCAGGGGTGACACATTCCCTCTGGAGGTTTGATATGGACACTTCTCAAATGTGCAACCTGCTCCCTATTTTCCTGCTCCACTTCACTCTCTTTGGGCCTGCTCAAGTGTAGGTGGGCACGGATGGTAGGAGGCCTTTTTTTTTTAATCTAGAGCTCTGGAAAAGTACCAATCTGTTCAGCTTGTTTCCTTCCCTCATCTTCTCTCTGCCTTTTGCAGTCCCTGCCTTCTCCTGATTTCCCAGGTCTAGGCACACCCTACCGTTCTTTCCTCGGGGCTCCTGCCTCTCCAGATTGTCTGGTGAATTTTTTTTGGTTCCTTTTTGTTTATTTTTCTGTCTTGAATGTCTTTCTTTGCAGATTTTTGTAGCAGAAAGAACTCACTCCCAGTGGATTCAGTGTAAATTCCACTTATCCCTGGGGAAACACACTACTTCGTTTTGGGAAGTTTTGCACTGTTGTTTGTTATTGTTGTCTATCACGTTGTTTTGTTTTATTTTTTGTTTGCATTTTTCCCTTTTATTTGGGGGTAATGGGAAGAATTGTGAATAAGGAGGTGGGAGCTGCATTTTGTTTATCTTTTAAACTCAATCACAAGGGATGTGTTTTTTTAAAATAATGTGTCATGAGGAAAGTTGTTTATGAAAAAAGGAAAAAGATTTAAAATTTATTTTCTCCTACATGGATTATGGCCCAAGATGTGAATTATGCTCTATCTACCTGCCCAACACAAGGCACATCTGAGAAATGTCTGCAGATGAGAAACTCCTTTGTCCCCTCGAACTAAGCTTCACAGGATCACACCATTGCAGCTAGTGGCAGGATCACATTAAAAGCATTCTAATCATGCATTGCTAGAAGATCAATATCATCATTTCCTACCAGTTCCTAAACTACTTGTAATCTTTATAACACAAATCTGAAATTGGAATGCAATATTGAGAAGTTCGGGAATCTAGACCTTCAGTTTTCTAATCTCTCTTCCCACTACACATCAAGAGCAGTGTCCATGTGTGCACTCTGGACAATCACCATCATATCCTGAATTTCCAGAGACTCCCCTACCTCAATAAATTCATATACAGGGAGGCTCAGAGGACAAGGAACACTGCTAACATGAACCACATGGACCAACATAACTATAGTCTGCCTCATGATCAGTCCAAATCACAGCAGAAATGACAGTTCAACAGACCCAACACTCACCATGGTATAGCTTGTGATCTTCCTTACTACTTCTTACAGCAGAGGCAGAATAGAATCATGGAAAGAACCCACAAACTGTCTGCTACTAGTACTCCCCATTGTTAACCCTTCCCAGAATTCCTCACATACTAGGGCCACCTAGCTGGGCCTCACAATATTAGCAGCTCCTCTATCAGAGGATCAGAGATCAAATGACTCAGACAGCACAGTCCTTCCAGTTCTGCCCTCCCAGCCCAGCATACAGTGCCCTAGTTTAGAGAGTTTGTATTTATTTTTTTTAAAATATTTATTTATTATGTATACAATATTCTTTCTGCGTATATGCCTGAAGGCCAGAAGAGGGCACCAGACCTCATTACAGATGGTTGTAAGCCACCATGTGGTTGTTAGGAATTGAACTCAGGACCTTTGGAAGAGCAGGCAATGCTCTTAACTGTTGAGACATCTCTCCCACCACGAAAGTTTGTATTTAGTACACATTATTTGATGCTCCTACAACACATCCTGTTTCTCATCCAAAGCACAGGGTCCTTTGTGTGCACATTGTAATGCACACTCACTTTCCAGTGTAGCCATTCCATTGCCTCAGAGATGGAAAATCCTGAAGAGAAACACAGGTCACATTCATAAAGGAATCACTGTTCCTGTGTAACTGTGGTCACTTTGTAACTGTTGTTAAAGAAAAACAGAACAGGAATTAGAAAAAAAATCAGGATCATGTTAGGGCTTGGATGGAGCAAAGAAAATGTGAATATGATGCAGTTTTAATCTCAAAAATTATTTTGAAAAGTTGAAATAGGCCACGTGCTCAAGAGACTAGGGATTTGTATTAGAGCACAATAAATATTTGTCATGTATTTTCCCTAAAGATGAAGATCTTAATCCAGAAAAGTAACAGTCCTGTTAAGCAGGGACACATTTTACCCAGATCACCTATTTTGGATGAACTATTGTAATATCGTAATTAGGTTTCAAGATAAGGTCAGTCCCACACCCAGATTGCCATTGTCTGTGGACTGCAAACAATGGTCAATCAGGATAATAATACAGCATCACAACATTACAACTGATCAATCAGGGCTACCTGAATCCATGTAAGTAATCTCAGTTGAAGGAAGAAAGCTCTTACCTGTAGGCCAACCTCTTACTTCCTGCACTGTGTCTCCACCAGCTTCAAAGTTGGTCATTGAGCTCAAAACTTTTTTTTTTTTTTTGGTTTTTTGAGACAGGGTTTCTCTGCGGCTTTGGAGCCTGTCCTGGAACTAGATCTATAGACCAGTTTGGTCTCGAACTCACAGAGATCAGCCTGCCTCTGCCTCCCGAGTGCTGGGATTAAAGGCGTGCGCCACCATCGGCAGGCCTTGAGTTCAATTCGTATACCAATCCCTCTTCATTTCTAAGGCCCCAATAAAAGCCAGAATGATTAGCAGACACTCATTAACTGCTCTATTTTTCTTTCTCACTGACTAGTGAAGGACAAACCTGGAAGGAGTTGCAGGACTATCTTCCCAGAACAGGCAACAGAGGCAGGATTAGGTGTTTAAAATAATTCTCAATTACATAGCATGAGGCAAGCCTAAAGCATAGGAGACATTGCTCTACTTAGAAATCAACATAACTTGAAAGAAATGAAATGAAACTATCAATGATTTAGAAATATTGGGGAACAGAAACAGATAGAGATAAGAGCAGCAATACACTTAAAGTTTTGAAACTGATACCAAAAAGTGATTTTTAAAGTGATGATAATAATGCACTTTTAGCTGGGCAGTGGTGGTACACGCTTTTAATCCCAGCAATTGTAAGCAGAAGCAGGCGGATCTTTGTGAGTTTGAGGCCAGCCTTGTCTACAAGAGCTAGTTCCAGGACAGGCTCCAAAACCACAGAGAAACCCTGTCTCGAAAAACAAAAAAAAAAAAGAAAGAAAGAAGAAAACAATGCCCATTAAAATTCCAGCAAAATTCTTCAAAGACTTCAAAAGAACAGCACTCAAATTCATATAAAAAGCAAAAAACCCAGGATAGCCAAAACAATCCTAAAAACTAAACGAACTTCTGGAAGCATCACAATCCATGACTTCAAGCTTTACTACAGAGCTGAAAACAGCCTCGTATTGTCATAAAAACAGACAGGAAGGGGCTGGAGAGATGGCTCAAGGGTTAAGAGAATTGTCTGCTCTTCCAAATGACCTGATTTCAATTCCAAGCAACCACATGGTGGCTCACAACCATCTGAAATGAGATCTGATGCCCTCTTCTGGCCTGCAGGCATACACACAAGATAGAATATTGTATACATAATAAATAAATAAATATTTTTAAAAAAAAGAACAGACAGGAGTACCAATGGAGCTGAATAGGTCTGATCTCCAAAATAACAAAGAACTCAAGATATTGGACACGAGAAGAACTCATAATCCAATAAAAAAAAATGGAGTAAAGACCTAAACAGAGAACTCTCAACAGAGGAATCTAAAATAGCTAAAAGACACTTAAGGAAATGTTCAATATCATTAATCAGAGAAATGCAAATCAAAACAGCACTGAATGGCCAGGATTACAAACACCCACGAAAACTTACAGTAGTGGAAAGCTACACAACATGTGAGATGCCTTTGATAACCTCCACAAATTTAAATATAAATTCAGATTATACTTAAAGCTTAAATGCAAAGTGCTCGATATTGAGAAGATACTGGAGAATCTAGGCTTCACTGAGTTTGGCAACTTGTTTCCATGAATGCAAGAACACTCTTGAAGTTGACTAGGAAAGTGTTTTTACACACAACTTCCTTCTCCCAATACTCTAAGGAGCAAATCCACAGAGCAAAGTTATTCAGAGGCCTGCCCCTAGGTTCAAGAGTTAGCAGGGACCATGAGGAACTTCACATACAGGGAATATGGCGACAGGTTCCCACCCAGAACCATGGAGATAATGCCATAGTGTTTTCCACACCTCACCCTCTGCTCCTCCACATCAGGAGAGAGCATTTCCTCACTCACCATGTTGTGCTTCTCCATTTTGCCAAAGTTCTCAGCGCATTGTCTCCCTGCAACAACTGCAACTGAGAACAGGAATCCACTGGAGCCAGCTCCTCTTCAAAGCCAAGACTAAAGATGGCTGCCTGGAAGAGACATGCACTGCTTCTGACTGGCAGGTCACCTGGAGGGCATGATTGGCTAGTGAGTCCTGAGTGACAAGAGCACCTCCCATAGGGATACAGTGTGCTTAAAGAGACAGAATACTGGTTCACCCTAATAGAGAACTTCTCCAGATCAGAGAATACATACATTTTACTAGCTCTTACCCCTGGCTACGAAAGCAATAAATGTCATCCTTTTTGCACTTCTAGGAACTACCTTTTTTTTCTTTCAGCACACTACCTGACTGTATGGTGCACTGTGCTAGGTGGGTGGAGTAATTTCTCTCCCACAGAGGTAAGGATGCCTAGAATACTAACAATTAAGGAGAGTTTTAAAGTTACAAAATGAAATATTTGTTCTGTGACTTCATTCTGATGTCAGATGAATGGAAGGTACTTTTTACATGGTTTTTACATAACAATAAAGAGAAAAGCAGGAACCAGATCTCAATCAAGATGATTAGTCTTTCCCCCATCAGAAAGCTGGATAATGGCTCCATTGCTTTATGGGTTTTATTCCTTAAATTAGAAGCAAACTCCAGGCAAATGAATAATAATAAAAAGAGTAGTGTTCATGGAAATTTGAAAATGTAGAGAATAATGGAGCTAGAAAGAATGAGCACTATTGTTAGCCAGCACATCTCACTCCATAGTCAGGTGAATAAAATATACAACTGCAGTATTTAAGATTCTCTACATGAACAGGATTTGTAGAATGAATCTCACCATGTATGTAAAAAGTAGGCTTATTAAAATGTCTCACAAGCTATTGTCCAGGTAACTTAAGAATAGCTGCCTACCAATGGCAATTGAAGAATCCAATAGCTTGCTTCTCAGCCTTTTGTCTAAGGTCAGGTGAAGATTCTAGTAGTTGTTCTGCCCCCAAGGCTCTGTGACTCAGCTGGTTTTAAGTATTCATCAAAATTACAATGCAGTAGGCTCTAATGCTAGTAAAGGAATGAGCTTGGTAGCCAGAGCTAGAGCACGGAGGCAAAACAGAGACTTTTCTTCTTCTTCAAAATATTTATATGTGACTGCTGCTACCAGAATGTAAGATGCTGAATAAGTTGGGCCATAGTCTTTGTTGGATTCAGTTGTTGTTTTTTTGTTTTTTTTTTTTTTTGTGATTTCAAGACAGGATTTTTCTGTGTAGTTGTAGAACTCATTCTGTAGGCCAGAATGGTCTCAAATGCAGAAAATCCCACTACCTCTGCTCAAGAGTGATGGTGATAGGACTGTGCACAGACATGGGTGGGAGAGATGGCTCACTGGTTAATTGTGCACAAACACCAAGCAGTTTAAGGTGGGTCTTATCATCTCAAATTATACAGATTAATGGAGGATTTTACCATTTCAAAAACTTTAGTATAATCTCTCTCAGGTATAATCAATTCTTTTTGTGTATCAGATAATCCCAGAGGTAGTCAGTTTTAACTACCAAAAATAGCCAGACATTTCAACAGCCAAGACAGAAGAAATGATAAAAAAAATCTTGCCTACAGCAGGCACAAAGAGTGTGGGAGTTGTTTTCAAAACAGTATTGTTCCTCAACAAATGAAGCATGGAGATTTTATGTAGGGAGTCTGAACATGCTCATGCACCAGCTCCCTTTCCTTAAGTATGCTCAGTTAACAAGTCCACTTCTAACCATAATCACAATGTAAAAGCAGAGATATTTAGGGACATTCTTAAATCAAAATTACGTAGGAACAAATGTAAATTAGACAAATGATGGAAAGAAATGTCTCTGGCATGTTCATACTGTACCATAAGGTCTTGCTTGAAATTCAAGTAGATGACACTGTGAAAAGTCGACTATCAATCTTGATGCTTATTCTAAAAGATAACTTTACCAACACCATAATTTTCACAAACACAAAAATAGAGAACATAAAATGAGAAAATATCAAGGAAAAGTCACCTAACAGCCCTCTATACAGTGCTTCTGGAGGAACAGTTATAATGATCTCTATTAATCTCAGAGAAAGCTGCTTTTGCTCTGAGCAGGCTGACTATGCAGAAGGCCACAGCTGCTACATAGTCTACAAACAAAAAAAAATTACACAACCCAGGAAAACAAGAAACCTGAATAACATCCAAAAAAGGAGCACCAGAGAATAGGAACAATATTACCTCTTAAATTCATTACAAATATCTGCCACTGCTGCCCATAAAAGCATTTGCAAAAATAAATATACTCAAATATGCAAGCACATACAATTAATTCAATTCACTGGGAAAAACTGAACATTTGACAGTGGGTCAATGAAATTACTTGGCACAAGTGAGAAATGTTAAGTCTGGAACTTAGCCTCTAGGCTCTGACATTCATCCCAGCAAGCCCTGGATGAGGAGTTGCATTAGCCTGGACAACAAATCCCAGCATGCCAGGTACAAGCCCCCAGGGAGGGGTCAGGACCTCTCCAACAGTGTATTTAGGTATGATCCTAGAGGAGAAACACGTAGTCCCAGTATGCATGGGCTCCTCCCTCTCGCCCACCTCCTGTCTCCCAACATGGGATAGGTCATCAGAGGGCTCTGTACTTAATAAAATGATGGGCATTTTGATTTGGTTTCATTTTACCTAATTGGACTTCTATGGGCTAGGATTTTTTCTTAACAAGAAGGAAACACAGATCACACAAAAAATACTCTTAGGAGTTTATTAGAGGGGATGTGCACAGGCCTGGGAAGTCAGTGTGCAGAGAGGGAGGAAGATGGCTCATTCAGCTTTTACAAGCTGTCTGGTGTATGCACACAGGGGTTGATGTGGCTACATCATATGCAGATGATGGGGCTCATGCAAGTAGGGAAGGACTTAGCTGAGTAATATGTGGATCAGGCAGGAGGGAGCCTTTAACATCCCTGGGTGCCTGAGGGCTTGTCTGTCCCTACATGACCCCTAGAACCTAGGAGTATCAACTATATGTGGCTTAAATCATTATAGTCACCACCTTATCAGGTGATGTGAAATGCCCATCATGAGCTGGGTATTTCTGGATCTATCAAGTTATAAAGTAGGACATATACAGCTGCAACATGTTATCAAATGGAAGTGGTATATTACAGATCAGGACCAAGGAGGTCCTGAAGACACAAGGAAGATACATGAAGAGATGGCCAACTTCCAATGGTTTCTACTCCTGTTACTATGCATTCTGTTGTCAATAATACACCTATAGTCTATTCCCTATGATTGGTTGAATGAGAAAGAGATGACTAGGCCCTGGCTGATGGTTGAACACATCATGCAGGAACCACCCAGAACTAGACAGCTGCAGGATTACAATCCCTGTCTGGGACAACCCTGAAAGATGCTTGTGAAAGGAAATGTTCACAGTGGGCAGAAATTGAAACAATACATATTTCAATGTGGTTTATTTGGAAGGAGAAATGGTCTAATCGACAACTAGCAATGAAATAATTGATGGACTTTATCCAGTGGTTTGACTGGATGCTGAGGGGTTAGTAAGGAGCATGATTAGAAAATTGGTGAGAGAAGACATCTGAGGAAGAAGAATGTGAATAATCTCTGTGAAAGGGAAAGGAGTATAAAGACCTTTGTATTCCTTGTAAATGCTGATCAAAAGGTTCATTCAGCTAAGGAGGAGTTCAAAACTCATTGAGACAGAATGACTCTTCCATGTACAATCAGCCTCTTTTCCCAGTTATTCATGTCAGTGTCCAATGGGCCCATGACCTAAGTGGCCACATTGCCAAAATGGGAGATAGGCATGGGTCCAAGAACATGGACTTGAACTCATCATGGCTGACTTAGCTACAGTTTTGCTGAGTTGCCATATTACGCATTAGCACAGACCAAAACTTAGCCCCATGTATGACACCATTACTAGAGTGACCAACCACCAACCTACTGGCAGGTTGACTACACTGGAAAACTTCCTCTGTGAAAAGGACATTTGGGCTTCAAGTGCTCTTAAACCAACAGGCTAAAGAAAAAATAAGAACTTTAGGCAGGTTGATATATCCAGATTAGCATGGGGAAATTGGATTGTCTCATCACAATAGAGATAAGCAGGATAATATGTCCAGAATGCAGGAGATCTTTCAGGGCATCTCCTTGTGATACCAGGACTTGCCATTAAGACAAATGAGAAACAAAAGCAGTGTAATCAAAGAAGTATGACAAACGTCACATGTCCATCAGGAATGAAGGCGTGGGTCATTTCTCTAGGAAAAGACCCAAGACCTTGTGAAGTGTTTGCAGATGTTGGGAGAAATACAGAATGGGCAGCAGAGTATGGCAGCTCTAAATACCATCTAAAGTCACGTGACTATTGCAGCAATGAGAACTTTAACTGATATGAGTGCTTCTGTTGTATTTTGTTGATAATGCATTTGTACAGTTATTTCTATGTCCTTTAAATTCTATTATCATATGTTGCAACATCAATTAAGAGAATATTTCTGGTTATCAGAACTTTGAGATACTAGAATGAGACCTTGCCAATATTCTAAATATAAAATCATTTGTATTTGACATAATTATGTTATGTTTACTCATAATTAAAACCAGGTTATTGATTTTCATTTGGAAATTAATAAGGTGATATGATTGTATGTCATGTTGACAATGAATTGATTATGACAGTTGTTCTTGGTTTTCAACTTTATTATATCAGGAATGAACTACAATTCAAAACTGGAGGGCACAGTTGTGATCTGTACCTTAAGGGAGGAGGACAACCAGCCAATGATCGAAATAGTAAGGATGGATGATACTCAACTTCAATCTAGAACGTGAAGCTAGAAGGCACAACTTCAATTTGTGTCACACCTTCTGCTGGAAGGACAATGGAAGAAGAAAGATGGGGTATTATTTCTCTCTACCAGGGAGCCTTGATTGCCAGCCTCAGTAATCCCAGAGTGCTTAGAATCGGACGTTTATAGCAGGCAAGGATCTGAGCATAAAAGTTAAACTGTAAGACTTTAAGACAATCCTGAAGCCATTTTTGACAATTCTGAATCCTCTCAGCCTCTGTTCCATAGTGCTTCCCCCCCCTCCCCTGGGAACCAAGGACCTAACAGCTACACTTGCAGCTACTCAGTTCCTGAACAATTACCCATATACGTATGTTTTGGTTCTGTCACCTGGGAAACAAGGTCAAATGACCTCTTACCTCATCTGATCTGGCAACAGCTATCCAGTCAATTATTGGTAATAGCCCTTTCAAATAACCCAGTCAGAATAGTCAAAGAACAACCCCCTTGCTTCTGTGGCCCCTTTAAAAGTAGACTGTACCAGTTATTCGAGGTCCCTTGGCTTCCTGAATGCTGGGGGACCCTGTCATGACAGAATTAATAAAATCCTCATGCTTTTGCATCGGCTGTGGTATGTGAGGTGGTCTCGGGGGTGACTCCTTCTTGGTGTTTGGATGCTAGAGTCCAACATTTGGTTCCCTGACCGGGAATCGAGTCACTCCCAGACACACTCTGGACCCAGTTGGAAGTATAAAGAAACGAGCTCATTTTTATGTCTGTTTGTGTATTGTGTTTCTGTTTCTTTGTAATTGTGAATCAGTAACTTGAGAATTGTACTTGCGCAGGGTCTGTATTGAAACGGGGCTAAGGGAGGAGGCAGACGTGTCCTGAGATCCCTTGCCCTAGCCCTGAAAGACGTTTCATGGGCATTTATGGGAGGGAGGGGTGACCAGGTCGCCCTAATCTCCAGGGGAGATGTGATCCTCCATCTGTATTTTTGGATCTGCTACCATGCGGCTTCTGATTTTTTGTTCTTGTGTATTTTCAGTTCTACACCAGAGTGGTGGTGAGAGCACCAGCTTCTGGTTTTGAGTTTATGTCTGTTTCTTTGTATTTTTATTTTTGTATGTCAGTTTGTTTTTGTTAAAATCCACCTGCAGGAATTCAGAACCTGGCACCGGCCTCCTGGCCATCATCAGTTCCCGATTCCAAAAGCGGTGGCTGCCCCTCCTCAAGCCTTTTGTCTCCCCTCTTTCCTGTACAGGAATAAAAGAAACCCAGAATCCAGGCACCTCCGGTTCTTCCTGATATCCAGCCAAGCATGACAGGCTTCTCCCTCCTCCTCCCCCAGAGGAAGCACTTCTTTCCTGAGGAGCCCTGCTGGTCGGGCCCTAGCCCTGAAAACTTAGGTACTCAGTGTCCACACTGGGACAGGGGAAGGATGAGAGTGACTTCCCAAACATTTCCCCTTCACTCAGTAGCAGGCCAATTGCAATACTGCCTTTTTCTGCCTCA
Organism: Microtus oregoni; assembly: GCF_018167655.1. Classification (NCBI taxonomy): domain Eukaryota; kingdom Metazoa; phylum Chordata; class Mammalia; order Rodentia; family Cricetidae; genus Microtus; species Microtus oregoni. The sequence goes on from NW_024543077.1 coordinate 21,137,792, forward strand.
AATCTTTACTTATAACCCTTCCTTTTCTTGGGACCCTCAGGCCGTGACTAGGCTTATAGAATCTGTTCAGGTTATTCATCAGCCCACTTGGGATGATTGCCAGCAGCTCTTACAGGTGCTCCTAACCACAGAGGAAAAACAGTGAGTTCTCTTTAAAGCTCAAAAGAATGTCCCAAAGCCAGGCGATGGTGGCGCACGCCTTTAATCCCAGCACTCGGGAGGCAGAGGCAGGCAGATCTCTGAGTTTGAGACCAGCCTGGTCTACAGAGCTAGTTCCAGTACAGGCTCCAAAGCCACAGGGAAACCCTGTCTCGAAAAGCAAAAAAAACAAAAAAGAATGTCCCAGAAGTTGACAGCAGGCCAACCCAATCACCGGACAAGATAGAGGATGGAACTTCAATACTCCAGCTGGTAGGGAGCAGCTCCATCTTTATTGCCAGAGTCCAATTGGTGGGTCTAAATAAAGGGGGGGGGGGTTGCAAAGCACCCCACTAATTTGCTAATTTGGCTAAGGTAAGAGCAATAGTACAAAGGTCTGATAGTATTCCTACAGGATTTTTAGAAAGACTATTGGAGGGGTACAGGATGTAAACCCATTCTGATCCCATGGCAGCAGATCGCCAAGCCAAAATAGTGATGTCTTTTATAGGCCAGTCAGCATCAGATATTCGTAGCAAGTTGCAGAGAATGGAGGGACTGCAGAGATGCTCCCTCCAGGACTTAGCAAAAAGAAAAAAAAAATAGACAGATAGGAAGGCAACAGCTGCAGACTGCGCACCTCAGACAGAGCAGACCCTGAGTGGCCAAGTGCGGACTTCAGTGAGGAGGAATGGCCCTACAGGACTTTGGGCTCGAGACACTTCCCAAAGCAGCTGCTGAGCAGAAGCGGGTCAGAGAATGGTGCAGCGCCTAGCACAGCCGGCTACTGAAGAGATGCTCTGCCCATCTGAGAGGCCAACACAGCAGCCACAGTGATAGTACTGAAATTCCCCCCCCCCCCCCTTGCTTACGCTGTGAACCCAGGTGTTCGATTCTGGGGTGTATAAAGCACTCAACTATGGACACAAGGACCGCTGATTATTCCTGAGTGTCACGCTTTTATTAAAAAAAGACCTGTTGGAGACTTTGACTCCCCTACTGTTCTCCAGGGCTGTAAAGAATAGCAGGCTGCTCTCTGCCTTTGCCGTGCCCACCTCGCTGAGGAAGGCTTTGCAGCCACTGCCAGCTGAATCCTCCTCCCAGCTGCCTGGGTCACAGCCCAAGCCTGGGAACTCAACTTATAGCCACCTGCCCCAGCAGGCAGCGACTGATTGAAGGGAGGAGGGGCCCAGGAGGTGCTGGAGCCCAATTCCAAACAGCCTTCCTCAGCTGCTTGCAAGTTTCCCTGATATCCAGCCAATATCCAGCCTAGCGCTCTGGCATTGCAGACAGAGAACAACTGCCTCCAGCTCCCAGACCGCAACTGTGGAAAGCTTGGGGTTCAGCAATGCCCAAGCAGAGCCGGTTTTGGTGGCACATGCTGGTAAGATTTGTTGAAGAAGGCAGGACAGCAATGATAAATGACCTGAGCAGCCTACTTAAAGGGACATCGGCCAGATGGTAGAGAAGCTTAAAGAAGAAATCTTCCCGAGGTTTGGCCTGCCCAAGGTAATAGGAATTGATGGTAAAACTGCCTTGTTGCCCAGAAAAGTCAAGGCATAGGTAAGACTGGGAAAAATTACATTGTATGTACAGACCCCAGAGTTCAGGGCAGGTAAAAAGGATAAATAAAGACCCTTACCAAATTAGCCTTTGGAATCTGGCACTAGAGACTGGGTACAGCTCCTTCCCCTAGCACTGTTTGGTGTATGAAACACCCCGTCTCAGCTTGGACTAACCCCCATGAGATCCAATATGGGGGACCCCCCTCTTAGTTTCCTAAGGCCCCTCATGACCCATTTTCTCACAAACCGGATCTGCAGGTTTGGTTGAAGGCTCTCCAGATCTCCAAGGCCAGGCATAGACCCCTGGCCACCCTGACACATAAAAATCTCACATTTGTTCCAGAATTGACGCCTGGGGTATATCCGGAGGGACATGAGGAAAGCTGCAGCACCCCACAGCCAGAACAGCAGCTGCCTGCTCATACCTGCAATCCACGCCTCCTCAAGCCCTTGCTTTGATACTCCTGCCCTCACCCCTGATTTCTGTTAACTAGTAGCAGGGCTAGCCTCCTGGGATATCCGAGATACATATCCCCCACCGCTGCCCCTGGAGGCTGGCAAAAGATTTTCCCCTGGAGGAAATATTTGGACATGGGGGTTCAGACATCTCCCCCACTTGTCTCCCAGGGGCGAGCAGCGGGACTGTCTCCATGGGTGTCAGGAAGGACTTGGGGCATGAGATGGTATTTAAAACCAATTACAATCTGACCAGAGCCTGTTGCTGCTGGCTGGACTAGACCCTCCTTAAAGGGGCCCTAGCTATCCCTGCTGCTGCCTGCTGGACTAAGCTACTCTCCCTGCTTCTCTGCCGGCACCTCCCAACACCAGCCCGGGCACCCGGAAATCTCACACCTGTTCCAGGTTGGCGATTCTGTGTACGTTCTGAGACACCGATCCCAGAACCTTGAACCTAGCTGGAAGGGACCCTACACCTACTGCCCTCAAAGTGGACGGTATTGCAGCCTGGATCCATGTGTCTCATGTCAAGTCTGCATCTCCACAGGACGACCCAGGATCATCCAAATGAAAGTTTCAGTGTACCCAAAATCCTCTCAAGGAGGCCTGATTCTGCCAGGCTTGCTGATTTTTGCCCTGACTTTTACCTCAGGACTTAACCTGGACCCTGACTAACTTTGATACTGGGCGAGCCTTAAGTTCATCCCCTAAATACCTGGTTCCCCCAGCTAACTTTTGACCTGCTGGGCAATTACAAACCACTCCTGCTACCACAGTCAGGCCCTTTCTCATATTGGTGGCTCCACCAGCTGATTGCCTATGCTGTGCCTCCTGCAGTGCACACAATAATCTATTCTTCCTATTGAGGTCTGAGGACAGAAGAAATGCTCCATTTGCAAATCCTTTTCCGGCGACTGCATTGGCAGTCAACTACATGGCTCAAATGCATTATTTTATTTTATTTTATTTTAATGTATTGGTTTTGTTTGAGACAGGGTATCTCTGTAGCTTTGGTGCCTGTCCAGGATATAGCTCTTGTAGACTACACTGTCTTTAATCTCACAAAGATCTGCCTGCCTCTGCCTCACAAGTGCTTAGATTAAAGGCATGCACCACCACTGCCCGACAAATACATAATTTTAAAACTGTGAATTGGTACAGTCATTTAAGAATTTTGGTGGTGAGCCAGGCGGTGGTGACACACACCTTTAATTCCAGAAACTGGGAGACAAAGGCAGGTGGATCTCTGTGAGTTTGAGGCCAGCCTGGTCTACCAGAGTGACTTACAGGACAGGCTCCAAAGCCACCAAGAAACCCTGTCTCAAAAAACAAACAAACAAACAAACAAAAAGAACTTTGTTGGTGTAATATAGAAGACACTCAAGGTCACTTTCCAGGAAAGCAATAGACAGGGACCAAGGCCACCTGAGTCAACATAACAGAAGAAATATTGTCTCAGAAACAATATTTCTATCCAGATGGAAATGCAGCTCTTCTAGAATTAATATGCCTTCTCACTGAGAAATCACAGCACACACAAAGAAAATTAATAAAGAAAAGTCTCTTTAATGATGTTATTCATTTATCTCGGTCCAATGCTCAAGGGGAGCTAGGTTAGATAGAGTTTGCATTCAATATATTCTGTTATCTATAAGTATCCTTTATGATAATGGTCCAGATTATACTCTGAACAATTGAAATAGAAACAGGCAATTGCCAATCTAAATATTTAGGCAAAAATATTATCAGACTATTTTCTCGATATGCCCATGAACTGTTAGAGCAGGTCATTCTTCATTGACAGAGTTCTAAGGTGATGATCACAAGGGAGGAGAAAGACTGGACTGACAAGGGAAAGATAAAAAAGATAGGGTGGGAAGGTGTTACAGAAGATACAACCAATGACTAGTAAGCTACTGAAGAAAAATAGCATCTTAGCTGGGCAGTGGTGGGACACGCCTTTAATTCCTGCGCGAGTCAGGTTTCTCAGTAGCTTCGGAGCCTGTCCTGGAACTTTTGTAGATCAGGTTGTCCTTGAACTCAAAGAAATCCACCTGCCTCTGCCTCAAGAGTGCTGGAATTAAAGGCATGCACCACCACCACCTTGAAATCAGTGGTGGCTTCTTTGAAATGGTTTGGAGTCAAATATCTGGACAATCCTGGTAAACAACGTATACCCAGGCATTCTAATCTCTTCCAGCCTTAATTATCATATACTGACATTTTGAGTGTTTTAGAGGCAGTTCTCCCTCTGATAAATTCTACTTTGTGGGACTTAATTATTTTTTAAGCATTGGTCAATCTATTGTATCACCAGTTCTACTCTTCAACATTATGTATGATACAGTAGTGGAAAGCTACACAACACGTGAGAAGCCTTTGATAACCTCCACAAATTTAAATATAAATTCAGGTTATATTTAAAGCTTAAATGCAAAGTGATCTATATCGAGAAGATACTGGAGAAACGAGGCATCTCTGAGTTTGGCAACTTGTATCCATGAATGCAGGAACCCTGTTGAAGTTGACTAGGATAGACTTTGGGAGCTTCCTGCTCCCAATACTCTAAGGAGATGAAGCCACAAAGTAAAGTTATTCAGAGGCCTGCCCCTAGGCCCAAGAATTAGCAGGGACCATGAGGGACTTCACATTACAGGTAATATGGCGACAGGTTCCCACCCAGACCTATGGAGAAAACACTATAGTGTTTTCCGCACCTTGCCCTCTGCTCCTCCCCATCAAGAGATAGCATTCCCTCACTCACCATGTTGTGCTTCTCCATTTTGCCAAAGTTCTCAGCTCATCATCTCCCTGCAACAGCAACTGCACCCGAGAACAGGAATCCACTGGTGACAGCTCCTCTTCAAATCCAAGACTGAAGGTGGCTGCCCGGAAGAGACCTGAACTGCTTCTGACTGGCAGGTCACCTGGAGGGCATGATTGGCTAGTGAGTCTTGAGTGGCAAGAGCACCTCCCATTTGTATATAGTGTGTTTAAAGAGACAGAATACTGGTTCCTGTCCAATCCATTCACCCCAACAGAGAACTTCTCCAGATCTGAGAACATATGCATTTTAATAGCACTTGCCCCTGGCTACAAAAGCGATCAATGTCATCTTCTTGCACTCCTAGGAACTTTCCCTTTTTCTTCCAGCACACTGCATGACTTGTCTGGTGCACTGTGCTAGGTGGTTGGAGTAATTTCCTGTAGCACAGAGGTAAGGATTCCTGGAATTCTAAGAACTAAGGAGAGTTTTAAAATTACAAAAGTAAGCACTGAAGAGATGGCTCAGTGGTTAAGAGCATTGCCTGTTCTTCCAGAGGTCCTGAGTTCAATTCCCGGCAACCACATGGTGGCTCACAACCATCTGTAAGGAGGTCTGGTGCCCTCTTCTGGCCTGCAGACATATACACAGACAGAATATTGTATGCATAATAAATAAATAAATAAATAAGTAAATAAATAAATATTAAAAAATTATCTTTAAAAAAATCACAAAAGTAAATATTTGTTCTGTGGCTTCAATCTGATATCAGATGAACTGAAGGTACTTTTTACATGGTTTTCACAGGGATTTTCTACAACAGCAAACAGCAAAGGAGGAACAAGATCTCAATCAAGATGATTGGTCTTTCCCCCATCAGAAAGCTGGATGATGAATCCATTGCTTTATAGGTTTTATTCCTTAAATTAGAAGCAAACTCCAGGCAAATGAATAATAATAAAGAGCGTAGTGTTCATGGAAATTTGAATATGTAGAGAATAATAGAGCTAGAAAGAATGTCCTCATGAGCATTATTGTTAGCCAGCAAATCTCCCTCCATAGTCAGGTGAGTAAAATATACAACTGCAGTATTCAAGATTCTCTACATCAACAGGACAGGTAGAATAAATCTCACCATTATGTAAAAAACAAGCTTATTAGAATGTCTGACAAGCTGTTGTCCAGCTGACTTAAGAACAGCTGCTTACCAATTGCAATTGAAGAATCCAATAGCTTGCTTCTCAGCCTTTTGTCTAAGGTCAAGTGAAGAATCAAGTAGTTGTTCTGCCCCCAAGGCTCTGTTTTAAGTATTCACCAAAATTACAATGAAGTAGGCTCTAATGCTAGTAAAGGAATGAGCTTGGTAGCCAGAGCTAGAGCACAGAGGCAAAACAGAGACTTTTCTTCTTTTTCAAAATACTTTATATGTGACTGCTGCTACCAGAATGTAAGATGCTGATTAAAGTTGGATCATAGTCTTGGTTTGATTCAGGCTTTTGTTTTTTTGTTTTTTGTTTTTTTTTTTTTGTGATTTCAAGACAGTATTTTCTGTGTAGCTGTAGAACTCATTCTATAGGCCAGACTGGTCTCAAACCAGAAAATCCCACTACCTCTGCTCATGATGTTAAAATTGTGCAAACATAGGCTGGAGAGACGGCTCACTGGTTAAGTGTGCACAGACACCAAGCAGTTTAAGGTGGGTCCTATAATCTCAAATTATACAGATTAATGGAGGATTCCCATTTCAAAAACCTTTAAGTAAAACCTCTCTCAGGTATAATCAATTCTTTGTGTATAAGATGATCCCAGAGGTAGTCAGTTTTGACTACCAAAAATATCCATTTCAACAGCCAAGACAGAAGAAATGAGAAAAAAGTTCTTGCCTGCAGAAGGCACAAAGAGCTTGGAAGTTGTTTTCAAAACAATGTTTTTCCTCAACAAATGAAGCATGGGAATTTTATGTAGGGAGTTTGAACATGCTCATGCAATGTTCTCCCTTTTCTTAAGCATGCTCAGTTAACAAATCCACTTCTAAATATAATCACAGTGTAAAAGCAGAGAAATTTAAAGACATTCTTACCTCAAAATCATGTAGGAAAAAATGTAAATTAGACAAATGATTGAAAAAATTACTTCTGGCATGTTCATATTGTACCATAAGTTCTTGGTTGAAAATCAAGCAGATGACAAAGTGAAATGTTGATAATCAATCTTGATGCTTATTCTAAAAGATAACTTTACCAACACCATAATTTTTACAAACACAAAAGATAGAGAACACAAAACCAGAAAACTTCAAGGAAAAGTCACATAACAGCCCTATGTACAATGCTTCTGGAGGAACATATATGATGATGATCTCTTTTAATCTTAGAGTAAGCTGTTTTGCTCCGAGCAGGCTGACTAGGCAGAAGGCCACAGCTGCTACATTGTCTATAAAGAAAACAGTCACACAACCCAGGAAAACAAAAAACCTGAATAACATACAAGAAAAGGAGCACTTATTACCTCTTAAGTTCATTCCAAGTGTCTGCCACTGCTGCCCATAAAAGCATTTGTAAAAATAAATATAGTCAAATATGCAAGCTCATGGCATTAATTCAATTCACTGGGAAAAACTGAACATTTGACGGTGGGTCACGGAAATTACTTGGCACAAGTGAGAAATGTTAAGTCTGGAGCTTATTCTCCAGCCCCTGGCATCCATTCCGGCCCCCTGGCTTGGGAGTTGCATTAGTCTGGACTCCAAATCCCAGCATGCCAGGTACAGACCCCCCCCCCCCTCAGGAAGCAGTGAGACCCACTCCCATAGTGTATTTAGGTGGGATTCTAGAGGAGAAACACGTGGTTCTGGGTTTGCATGGGCTCCCTGCTGTCCTGTCTCCCCCACATGTGCTCAGCCACCAGAGAGTGCTGTATGGGCATTTTGATTTGGTTTGATTTCTTCTAATTGGACTTCTTTGTGCTGGCAGAACCGCACCTTCTAAGGATTTTTTTCTTACCACGAAGGAACACAGAACAGACAACAAACACTCTTAGGAGTTTATTAGAGGGGGCAGGCACAGGCTTGTGAAGTCAGTGTGCAGAGAGAGGGAGGAAGATGGCTCACCCAGCTTTTAAAAACTGCCTAGTGCATGCACACAGGGGCTGACATGGCTACGTCATATGCAGATGATGGTGCTAATGCAAGTGGGCAAGGGCTTAGCTGAGTCCTGTGTGGATTATGCAGGAGGGCGCCTTTAACATCCCTGATTGGCGGAAAACTTGAACCTAGAACTATCAACCATATGTGGCTGAAATCATTACAGTCACCACATTACCAAGTGATGTGAAATGCCCATCATGAGCTGGGTATTTCTGGATCTATCAAGTTATGAAGTAGGACATGTACAGCCACAATGTGTTATCAAATGAAGGTGGTATATTAGAGATCAGGACCTAGTAGGTTCTGAAGACACAAGGAAGATACATGAAGTAATGGCCAACTTCCAACGGTTTCTACTCCTGTTACTATGTCTTCTGCTGTCAAGAATACACCTATAGTCTATTCCCTATTACTGGTTGAATGAGGAAGAGATGAGTTGGCCCTGGCTGATGGTTCTATACATCATGCACGAACCACCCAGAGTTAGGCAGCTGCAGGATAACAGGAGAAATGGTCTAATCTACAAATATCAATGCACTGATTGATGAACTTTATCCAGTGGTTTGACTGGATGCTGAGGGATTAGTAAAAAGCATGATTAGAAAATTGGTGAGAGGAGACATATGAGAAAGGAGAATGTGAATAATCTCTGTAAATGGGAAAGGGGGATAAAGATCCTTGTATTCCATATAAATGCTGATCCCAAGGTAAATTCTGCTGAGGAGGAGTTCGATACTCAAGTACACAGGATGACTTTTCTTAATAGAAATACTACAGGAAGACCTTACCAGCCTAACACAGAAGAAGGAGAAAAAAATAATTTTAAACGTAACTTTAAGAAGATGATGGACAGATTTAAAGAGGAAATAAATAATTCAGTTAAACAAATGGAGGAAAAGGCAAAGAAAAAAATTGGAAGAAATCAACAAATCTCTTAAAGAAACTTAAAGAAATAATCAAACACATGGATCAAAGAATTGAAACTCTTCAAGACTTGAAAACTGAAATAAAGGCAATAAAGAAAACACCAAAAGGGGAATTCTAGAAATGGAAAATCCATTTAAATAAATAGGAACAACAGATGCACACATAACTTACAAAATAGAAGGGATGGAAGGGAGAATATCAGCAGTTGAAGGTACAGAAAAAGAAATATATTCATTGGTCAAAGAAAATTTTAAATTCAACAAATTTTTATTACAAAATATCCAGGAAATCTGGGACATCATGAAAAATTCAAACCTAGCACTTGGTTTTGGAGGAACACACCTTTAATCCCAGCACTTGAGATGCAGAGACAGGTGGATCTTTGTGAGTTTGAGGCCATCTTGGTCTACAGAGCTAGTTCTAGGACAGGCTCCAGAGCTACAGAGAAACCCTGTCTCGAAAAACCAAAAAAAAAAAAATCAAATCTAAGAATAACAAGGATAGAAGAAGGAAAAGTTCTCCAGCTTAAAGACACAGAATACATATTCAGCAAAATTGTTGAAGAAAACTTCCCAACCTAGAGAAGTATATCACTATGAAGGTAGAAGAAGCTTACAGAACACCAAATAGACTGAAACAAAATCAAGTCCCTTCACCATATAATAATCAAAATGCAGAGCATACAGAATAAAGAGAGAATATTGAGACCTGCAAAAGGAATGGCCAAGCAATATATAAAGGCAGACCTATTAGAGTTAAACCTTAATTCTTAATTGAAATCATGAAAGCCAGAAGGTTCTGGACAAATGTGCTGTAGACAGTAAGAGACCATGGATGGAAGACAGACAATTAGCCCCAGCAAATCTTTAAATGACCATCGATGGAGAAAACATAATATTCCATAACAAACCCAGAGTTAAACAATAATTATCCACAAATACTCCCATTAAGAAAGAAATAGAAGAAAAACTCCAACTCAAGAAAGCTAATTGTACCCACAAAAACACAAGCACAGATAACCCCTTCTCAGCAAACTTCAGAGAAAGGAAACACAGGTACTACCACCAAAAATAATAAGAATTATCAATCACTGGTTATTAATATCTCCAAATATCATGGGACTCAAGTCACCTATAAAAAGACACACACAGGCTAAGAGAATAGATATGAAAGCAGAATGTATCCTCCTGCTGTATATAAGAAGTATACCTCAACCTCAAGGACAGACATTGCCTCAGAGTAAAGGGTTGTGAAAGGATTTTCAATAAAATGAATCTAAGAAACAAGCAGGTATAGCTATCCTAATATCTAACAAAATAGACTTCAAACTAAAATCAATCAGAAGACATGGGGAAGTACACTTCATAGTCAACACAGGAAAAAAATCCATCAAGACTAAATCTCAATCCTGAACATCTATGCCCCCAAAACAAGAGAACACATATATGTAAAAGAAACTGTGCTAAAACTTAAATCGCAGTCAAACCATACAAACTAATAGTAAAACTAATAGTAGGAGACTTCAAAACCCCTCTCTCCCCAGTGGAAAGGTCAACCACACAAAAACTTAACAGAGAAATAAGATAACTAACAGATATCATGACTCAAATGGACTTAACAGACACCTATAGAACATTCCTCGCAAACACAAAAGAATACACACCTCGCTGGGCTGTGGTGGCGCACTCCTTTAATCCCAGCACTTGGGAGGCAGAGGCAGGCAGATCTCTGTGAGTTCGAGACCATCGAGACCAGCCTGGTCTACAAGAGCTAGTTCCAGGACAGGCTCTAAAACCACAGAGAAACCATGTCTCGAAAAACCAAAAAAAAAAAAAAAAAATACACACCTCATGGACCTTCTCTAAAATTGACCCCATACATGATGATAAAGCAAACCTCAACAGACACAAACAATTGTAGTAACCACCTGTGTCTTATCAGATCACCATGTTTTAAAGGTAGAATTTAACAACACTAATCACAGAAAGTCTAAAAAACCTTGGAAAGTGAATAGTCCTCAGCTGAATCAACAATGTGTCAAAGAAGGAAGAAGGAAACAAATTAAAGACTTTCTAGAATACAATGAGCATGAAGGCACAACACACCCAAACCTATGAGACTCTATGAAAGCAGTGCTATGAAGAAAGGTCATAGCACTAAGTGCCTACATAAAGAAAGTGAGGTAATCTCACACTAGTGAGTTAACAGCACACTGGAAAGCTCCAGAACAAAAGAAGCAGACTCACCCTGGATGAGTAGATGACAGGAAAAAATCAAATTTAGGGGTGAAGTCAGTAAAATAGATAGGAAAATATTATAAAGAATCAATGTAACAAAGAGCTGTTATTTCAAAAAAAAATCAAGAAGATAGACAAACCCTTATCCAACTTAACCAAAAGGCAGAGAGAGAACATCCAAATTAACAAAATCATAAATGAAAAGGTGGGCATAGCAACAACACTGAGAAAATCCAGAGAATTATTTCATCATACCTCAAATCCTGTATTCCACAAAATTGGAAAATGTAAGGTAAACGGACAATTTTCTGAATAGGTACCACATACCAAAATTAAATCAAGACCTGGTGAACAATTTAAATACACCTATAACCTTCAGGTAAATAGAAATAGACATCAAAAGCCTCCCTTCACCTAAAAATAAAAGGCCAATGACTGGATGGTTTCAGTGAAGAATTCTACCAGAACTTCAAAAAAGAGGTAACAACTATACTCCTCAAATGGTTATACAAAATAAAAACAGAAGGAATATTTCCATACAAACATTTCCATTTCATAATGTTACAGTTACCCTGATACTAAGTCCACACAAATTATCAAAAAGGAGAATTACAAACCAATCTCCCTCATGATCATTAATGAAAAAGTACTCAATAAAATACTGACAAACTGAATCAAAGAACACACCAAAATTTATTCATCATTATGAAACTAGCTTCATTCCAGGAATGCAGAATGGTTTAACATAAGAAGCATATGGTCTGTCAATGTAAACCACCATAAAAATAAATTGAAAGAAAAAATATAATCACCTCATTAGATTCTGAAAAAGCATGAGACAAAATCCAACACCCATTCATGATAAAGGTCTTGGAGAGATCAGGGATACAAGGAAGGTATCTTAACATAATAAAAGAAATATACAGAAAGCATAGAGCAAACATCAAGTTAAATGGAAAGAAACTCAAAATGAACCCACTAATATTAGGAACAATTCAAGGCTGTCCTCTCTCACCATACCTAGTAAACATATGTCTTGAAATTCTAGCTAGAGAAAAAAGAAAACAAAAGAAGATCATGGGGATCCAAACTGGTAGGAAGAAGTTAAGCTTTTGCTATTCACAGATGATATGATATTATGCATAAGTCACTGCACAAACTCTATCAGGGAACCACTACCGCTCATAAATACCTTCAGTAATTTGTCAGGATCCAAGATCAGCTCAAAAAAATCAGTAGCCCTCCTATATACAAATAAGAAAGAAACTAAGAAAGAAATCAGAGGAGCATTACCATGTACAATAGCCACAAATAATTTAAAATATTTTCAGGTAACACTAACCAAGAAGTGAAAGATCTGTTATTTCAAAACTTAAAGTCTTTAAAGAAAGAAATTGAAGAAAATACAAGAAAATGGAAAGATGCTCTTGGATAGGTAGAATCAACATAATAAAAATGGCAACTCTACCAAAAGCAATTAATATATTTAATGCAATCTCCATCAACATCCCAAAACTATTCTTCAGGGACCTTGAAAGCACACTACTCAAATTCATAGCAGAAAACAAAACACACAGAATAGCCAGTCTCGTGGACTGAACAACTACAGAATTCTTCACTTGGTTTTAGACAAAACGTTGAGAAGCGATGTCCTGGATTTTTCAAATTACCATTGATAGGCAGCTATTTTTAAGTTACCTGGACCACAGCTTGTGAGACATTCTAATAAGCCCACTTCTTACAATCATGGTGAGATTCAATCTACCTGTCCTGTTCATGTAGAGAATCTTGAATACTGCAGTTGTATATTTTATTTACCTGACCAAAGTGGGAGATGTATTAGCTAACAATAGTGTTCATGAAGACATTCTTCATTATTATCTATGTATTCAAATTTTTATGAACACTACACTTTTTTATTATTATTCATTTGCCTGGAATTTGCTTTGAATTTCAGGAATAGAACCCATAAAGTAATGGAGCCATCATCTAGCCATCAGTTGGGGAAAGACCAATCATCTTGTTTAAGATCTGGTTCCTCCTTTTCTCTTTTCTGTTGTGTGAAATCGCTGTGAAAACCATAAAAAGTACCTTCAGTTCATGTGACTGCAGTAGGAGCTGCAGGGCTGCATATCGCCACCCAGCTCCCACTACCGGCTAGCTTATGCTCTGAAATAACAACACACAAATTGTATTCTTTTAAACACTGCCTGGCCCATTAGTTTCAGCCTCTTAACCCATTTCTAATAATCTATGTAGCACCAAAAGTTGCGCTTACCACGAAAGATTCAGCATGTGGGACCTTTTGGCTGGCTGCACCGCTGTCTGCCTCAGAGAGCAGAGCTATCGCATCTGCCCGGGAGAGAGGAGCATGGCATCTCTGAGCTTACTTCCTCTTCCTCCTAGCATACTGTTCTGTTCACTCCACCCACCTATGTTCTAACCAATAAAATGGGCCAAGGCAGTTTCTTTATTTTTTAACCAATGACCTTCCTCCATCATTTCCCCTTTTTCTGTTTAAACAAAAAAAGGAAGGCCTCAACTTTAACACAGCAAAATTACATATAAAAAAAACAGTTATCAAGTAAAAATTACAATATTTATATCTATTTTATCTTTATCATTACTAAGGAAAACGATAACTATAACTAACTATTCTTCAACTCCATCAAAGACTCCAGAAAGATACAATATTACCTAAGCAAAAAAGAAATAAGCAACTTTCAAACTCTAGAAATGACAGAGACATCTCGCTGCCTGGGCAGTCACTCAAAGTTCCTCTGTACTGTTGGGGCATCCATCTTCAGCCTACAGGCCCTTAGTTTCCCGAAGACATTTCCATGAAGCAGGAAATTTCAAAGGCAGTCACTATCTGCTTGTCCTGCAGAATGTCTTGCAGACTCTTTCATGAATCAGGAACCCCGAAAGATCATCTCAACTTAAGGCAAGTTCAGTAGTCCTCTCTCTGCAGGTTCTCTGTGTCCAGTTTATGCAATAGTCCAGGCAAGAGCAGTTTTCTTGCCCAAATGGCTATCAAACTCCATAAGGATCCTCTTCGATGCCCATCTTCTTCTTTAAGTAGATTGGTGCTGTCAGGAGCAGAGTATCTCATTGTCATGAAAACTCCTAAGTTATTAAAACATTAAATGTCCTATTCTGTAATCTTTGAAAGATATGAAGAATGTCTATCTAAAATTTATCTATGTACATCTAGAAAATCTAACTAACATGACTACAAACTTGACTATTATGATTATCTTTTAACAATCTTTATTTCTAATTATACATTACATTTTTAAATGAACTACACAATCACAGTACCTTGATCAAGATCAGAAACAAATATACATATAACAAAATTGGCGTTAAATTTAAATCACTAAAACAAAATTCATATCAATGTAAATTATTCATATCTCTATCATATCCCCCTTTAAATGTAAAAGAATGTTTATAAACCATATTTGGGAACATGGGCGCAGTTTTTTCTCTCCAAACTGCTTCCTGCTGAATGGGGGCATCGTTAATGAGGTCTTTCATGGTATAACCTGTGTGCTAGTTTCATCACAGTTGGTAATTGAGCGAAGCAATTTTCTAAAGATGTTTACAGCAACCCTTCAGGAGGGCGTGGTCCATCATACCATATTCAGATAGGAGAAATCCACAGACTCTCACCTTCTGTGGAAACAAAATAAGAAACTCCTTTCCAAAGCATCATGTCCTTAGATCCAAATTTCAAAGTCAAGGCATTTTCAAAATATCTATGTTGGATTAGTTCAGCAGCATTTATAAACAAATATCTTTTAACAGCTGTTGCTCCTTCCTCAGCATTCAAACAATTCAAAGAGAGCATAATAACATACAGTGTCAAAATTCTCTGTGTATTTTCCATCTTTGTGCACTTTATTTTAACCTCTATTTTGTTTATTTTTACTTTTATTTATTTTTTTATTTTTTTTTATTTTATTTTTTTTTTTTTTTGCTTTTTGAGAGAGGTTCTCTGTATCTTTGACCTGGAATAACTCTGTAGACCAGGCTGTCCATGAACTCTCAGAGATCTGCCTGTCTCTGCCTTGCAGGCATTGGGATTAAAGGTGTGCCCTACTACACCTTGAGCTCACAGAGATCTGTTTGTCTCCACCTTCTAGGCACTGGAATTAAAGGCGTGTGCTACCAAGGCCTCTGTGACCTTGAAGTCACAGAGGTCAATCTCCCTCTGCCCTGCCTCCCAAGTGTTGGGATTAAAGGTGTGTACTACCACACCCAACAACTCTCTTTTTTGTGTGTTTTTTACTTTAAGAACTTCAACTTTTAGCCTGCACATATTTTTAACACACTGTAAATCATTTAAAAATTTTCTTTGTCTTTGAATCTCTCTTTACTCTATCTCTCTCTCTCTGTTTTTCTGACCACATGAGTCTTTAATTTACCAAGCAATATCAGTAGGACTAAAGCCGTGGCTTTGCTGGCTAGATGTAGCCCATTCCTTAGCTTTCTGCCATTCCAACCTTGTGGCTGAGGTACGGGCCAGAGCCACATTCAGTGCCACAAGTCTACAGTGTTTCAAGGTCCTTGCCATCAAACAAACTGCAACAGACAACACTCAAGTCCTCTCTTTGTAGCTGTCCCTCCTGCCTCAAACAGGCAGAGTTTGCCCTGGCAGGACGGCCCAGAAAGCCGGCATTTTAAAACAATAGGTTTTTTTCCTGCTACTGCTGAAAACAAACAAGCATTCAGTCAGCTTTTATCAACACCATTTAAATGTTTCGTGGCAGGACCTCTTAAGAGCTGCAGGGTTTTGCAGCTGAAGCTAAGTCAGGAAGCCTCTCTTAGATGAGAGTGCTTCCTTGCTTCTAGCAAGCAGAGCAGACCCGAGAAATCGCTGCTACCAAGAAAACATGCTTTACTCTTTCCCAAGCTTTCTCAGGCTTTCAGTGGATACAGTTGTCCCCACGTCTGGGTGCCATTCTGTAGTATGTGCTGCGGGCCTGCCTTTCATCCTGCCCAGCACCCATATGGCTAGCTTTACACTAGAAATAACAACACACAAACTGTATTCTTTTAAAGACTGCTTGGCCCATTAGCTCTAGCCATTACAGGCTAATTCTCATATCCCAATCAACCCACCTCTAATAAACTGTGTAGCACCGGTCTTACCGGGAAAGATTCAGCATGTATGACCTGGTGGCTGCCTGCATCGCTGTCTGCCTCAGAGAGTTGAGCTATGATGTCTGCCCTGGAGAGTGGAGCTTGGCATCTCTGAGCTCACTTCCTCTTCCTCCCAGCATACTGTTCTGTTTACTCCACCCACCTATGTTCTAACCAATAAAATGGGCCAAGGCAGTTTCTTTATTTTTTAACCAATGACCTTCCTCCATCATGTGACCTCAGCATGAAACCACAGAACAATCATCGTTTGTGACATTAAAGTTATCTTTAGCTGTTAATATTCTGTGTACCCTTCCCCCTGGAGGACAAGAAATCACTGCATCCACCTAGCACAGCACAGTGCACAGTACAAGCTAGCTAGCCACATTGTGTCCAGGAGGAAAAAGGGAAAGTTCCTAGGGAGTGCAAGATTGTGAGTGTCTCCTTTTGGAGCAAGGAGCAAGTGCTATTGAAATGCAAAGCTTGGCCAATTAGAAAAGACCATTGACTGGGGTGTAAGGAATGGCCAGGAACCAGTGTGCTGTGTCTTTAAGCACACTATAGCCCTGTGGACACTGTTCTTGCCACTGAGACTGCACCAGCTAATCAGGCCCTCCAGGTGACCTGCCAATCAGAAACAGTGCAGGGCTCTTCCAGGCATGTGCCTGCAGACTAGGCTTTTTGGAGGAGCTTGTGCCACTTTTTTCCTGTGCTGTGGTGAAGTTGCTGATGCAGGGAGATGATGAACTGAGAGCTTTGGTGATCTGGGGAACAACAACATGGTGGGCTAGGGAATGCTGTCTCCAGATGGGGAGGAGCAGAGGGTGAGTTGCAGGAGACAGCCTGGTGCATCCTTGCGGGATCTGTGTGGGAACCTGCCGCCATATTCCCTGCCTCTTCCAACCGCCATATTCCCTGCCTCGGGAAGTCCCATGTGGTCCTGTTAATTCCTAGACCTAGCGCTGTGGGCTTAATCTGTTTAGAGAATTGGGAGCAGGGTGCTGTGTGTACAAACATCTTTCTTCTCAACTTCAATATGTCATACTCAGAGAGGCCTAGTTTCTCCAGTATCTTCTCAAAATTGAGCACTTTGCATTTAACCTTACATGCAATCTCCATTTGTGCTTAACTTGTGGATGGTATCAAGGCATCTCACCTGTTGGGTAGCACTGCACTTCTAAGCTGCCATGTAGAAGAGTTGAATTGCTAATATAAAGGATTTTCCAATGCCTTGGAAATAGTTCAGTCTCACAAAGTAGAATTAGCTGAGGGAGGACTGCCTTTAAATCACCCAAAAAATAAATGTATTTTAATCAGTTAGAGATTAGGATGCTAGGGCACACTTTGTTCAACTGGATTGTCGAGATATTTAGCTCTAAACTGTTACAGAGAAGCCACCACTGATTTCAAACCAGACACCAGGTACATCCCCATATTAAAAAAAAAAAAAACCCTCTAGCAAGCTTTTCAAGGAGGCATTACAGGTTCCTAAACAATCTTAAGGCCTGATGTGGCTCAAAGTTCCAGTTTTCTTCTTAAGAAAAGCACAGTTCTTCCAGATGGGCAATAGGACACCAGGTGACCTATATTTGAAATGCAAAACATTGTTGTGAGAAGGAGTTACCTAATCAATCAAGGGTATTATTTATTCCCTCAGACAGGGAGCTGGGTGTTCCTAGGAGATCTAGTAACAGCCTGGGGGCTAAGCCTTGTGAGTTTCCCTAAGGACCTGATGTATTGATAATAAAACAGAGCTCCTTCCCTAAAACCAGGAATATGCTTTGGAGAGCTGGTAATGGTCAGGTTCCAAGGCCTTTGTGGAGGGGTTCCTTTAGGTCCAAAAAAACCCAACTCTTTCACCATGTAGAGCTATGGTTATCAGTCCTCAGGCCACTGTGCCCTTAGTAAAGTTCTTGAGATAACCTGTGTTCCAATTGAGTAGAATTGTCTGACTAACCACCTCCCAAATGCATATGATATTGTTTACTGACTTCTTATAATTCTCCCATTTCCTTCCACTTCCCCTCTGGAAGTATCCAAGATTCTATTCTTTTACTCCTTTTTAAATTTTTTTTTAAAACAGTGTTTCTCTGTAGGACTGTCCTGACTATCCAGGAATTCACTGGGTAGACCAGGCTGTCCTTGAACTCATAGAGGTCCCTTGGCTCATCAGGATACCTGCCATCAATGCCCAACAAGTTGCTGTTTTTCTCGGAAAGCTTACTAGGCATCTGCAAGTCCTCCCCACCCTAAATTTTTAACTTTTCATGTTTTACATTTCCTATCTTTGTTATCTCTTCTCACCTTCAACACAGGACCCTGTCAATGAAGCATGATCTGCTGATTCAGGTAACCAGTGTACATAAAAAATTATCCTAGCTGGGCGATGGTGCCGCACGCCTTTAATCCCAGCACTCGGGAGGCAGAGGCAGGTGGATCTCTGTGAGTTCTAGACCAGCCTGGTCTGCAGAACTAGTGCCAGGACAGGCTCCAAAACCACAGAGAAACCCTGTCTCGAAAAACCAAAAAAAAAAAAAAAAAAAAAGAAAGAAATTATCCTGGAAATATCTTTGCCCTGTAACTCTCCTATCTGCCTAAATGTTTAGCCTGGCAAGGTGCTTGTTTCTATTTTAATTGTTCAAAGTGTAAAAGAAGCTTAAGGACAACAGCAAATGTGGAATCTGTCTAGCTGGCTCCTGTTTGACCAGTAGCCAGAAATTGATGTATACCATCATTAAAGAGGTTTTTATTTATTAATCCCCTAAGTGCATGAAGTGATTTCTCAATAGAAATGTTTATTAATTCTAGAACAGCTGCATTTCCATCCTGTTAGAAAAATAGTTTCTGAGACAAATTCTTATGTTGACTCAGGTGTCCTACACTTTAAAATTCCCCTAAAAATTGACTGTAAAACTTATCACTTTTAGAATTATTCATTTAAGTCATGTAGTTTACTCTCCAATGCAGTCACAGTAAAGGATGTGCATATGGAACATTCCTTCTGTCTTTAGACCAGAACAGGATGAATAGTTTATTGTGTACACTGCAGTGGAAAAAGTAGAGGCAATCAACTATTGAAGCTGCCATTATGAAAAAGGGTCTGGGGGCTGGAGAGATG
The DNA here is from genome assembly GCF_018167655.1 of Microtus oregoni. Classification (NCBI taxonomy): domain Eukaryota; kingdom Metazoa; phylum Chordata; class Mammalia; order Rodentia; family Cricetidae; genus Microtus; species Microtus oregoni. The sequence goes on from NW_024543077.1 coordinate 21,157,290, forward strand.
GCTTAGAGGTTAAGAGCATTGCCTGCTCTTCCAAAGGTCCTGAGTTCAATTCCCAGCAACCACATGGTGGCTCACAACCATCTGGAATGAGGTCTGGTGCCCTCTTCTGGCCTGCAGGCTTAGACACAGACAGAATATTGTATACATAATAAATAAATAAATATTTTTTTAAAAAAGAAAAGAAAAGAAAAAGGGTCTGATTGTGGTAGGTTCAGTGAATTTGTAATTTCCCAGCATGTGTTATTAAGTTAATGCCATGTGAATGAATGCAGATCGTTTGTGTGGGAAGGTTATCTTGAGCCAATGAACATTGAATTTGCAATTAGGCCACTATACTCTGCAGATGTGGTTGATCTTGCTTGACACAATTATGTCAACTCAGAGATTTGAGAAACAGGCCATTGACTATCTCTTATTAATGACATCCCCTCTCTTATAGAAGGGCCTACTCTTTCAAAGTCAATATATGCTGTGAGCCGATTTGAATAGCTGCCATTACAAGATGGCATTTGGCCCCAGCCTCGCTTGATATATAACTCCATATTAGGGTTGCAGTTCTTCCACCGGAAAACAGGGTGAGTTGTTGTGATCTAGCTGCCCACACTTCCCCTCACCAGCAGGGGAACATCCTGGTCTGTAATTGACAAGGATGTTCCCCTGCTTTCTTTCCTGCCAGTGGGTCTCCAAAAAAGTAGTTAAAGTATCAAAGTATCAAAAGTTGTAGGCAGACTCCCTATATAAGCAGCTATAGTTCAGAGCTCCGAGCCCCTTGCTTTCTGCTCTCCCTACAACCAAGAGGCTCCAATAAAGCGTGATTTGAGAAGAACCCTCGTCTGGTGGCTGTTCCTTCCTGCTGGTCAGGGAGCTCGCCGCAAATATAGAAGGTTTTATTTAATCTTAAAAGTGCAGTATTTTTGTCATTTAAAAAATCACTTATTGGTGTCATTTTCAAATATTTTCTTTTTTTTGTTTGTTTTTTTTTTTTTAAGTAAACTCTTTAATTGAGCATGTATGTCTTTTGTTAATCTGTAGGGTGAGAATTACCCTCCTTACTCCCAGTACCAGGTACAATCTCTTCTTGGTCAGGTTGTCGGTGAGGGGTTAGGGTAAGTAAGAACAGGCCCATGGCCTCCTCAGGGCAGGGAGCTCAGACCGTGATTGTATTTGCACTGCTTCAGGGCCTCGCTGAAGCCCTCGCACAGGGTAGGTCACTCTGAGTGGTGGAGCAATCCAGGAACTGCTTGATCTCATAGGAGCAGGGCCCCATCTGTAGGGGGTAAGAGGCAGGACTGGCAGGGGCCTGCTGGACTGCAGGCTGAGCAGGCTCCGAGCTTCCCCCACTGAAGGCACTGGTCAGGGCATTTCCCATGACATGCCCTACAGCCGATCCCACAGCTACGCCAGCAGCGGTGGATGCCATCTGAGCCATAAGGCCCGGCTGGACCGAAGCGGCAGGTGCCAGGGTGGCCGCTGAGGGCGGTGGGTGCGTAGGAAGGTGGGCTGGGCAGCTGGCCGGCCTGGCAGCTGTGCTGCGACTTCCCCGAGGCATGACAGTGGTAGGACCAAGGAGGAGCAGAGAAATAAGCGTGGACCGAAGCAACCGCTCAGTGCAGGAACTAACGCAGGTGAAACCCAGATATTTTCTTTAAGTGTATTGCTTCTCTTGTCTCTGTTTTTGTTTTCCAACATTTCAAAGTTATTAATAGTTGCATTTTATTTCTTTCAAGTGATGTTGATTATTGATTTCTGTGTAGAGCAGTGTGCCCTATAGTTTAGGCTTGCCTCATGCTGTGTAATTGAGAATCATTTTGAACTCCTAATCAATCTTTCCTCTGCTGCCTAGTGCTGGGAAAACAGTCCTGTAACTCCTTACAGGTTTGACCTTGATTTGTCAATGAGAAAGAAAAATAGAGTAGTTAATGAGTGTCGGCTGATCTTTCTGGCTTTTATTGGGGACTTAGAAGCAGAGGGACCTGTGCAAAAGTTGAGCTCATTGACCAACTTGAAGCTGGTCAGAAAGACCACACACAGGGCAGAAACAAAAAGATTGGACTGAGGGTGAGAGCTTTCCTTCTTCAATAGAAGTTGAGATTAGCTATGTGGAATCAGGGAGTCAATTGTAGATGCCCTATGATTGACCTGATTGACCATTGTTTGCAGTCCACAGACCAGAGCAGTCAAGAATCTTGGAAAGGGACTGACCATATCTTTAAACCTAATTGCTCTATTTACAGAAGTTCATCTAAAATAGAAGATCTAGGTAAAATGTTGTGGCCCTGCTTAAAAGGACTGTTACTTTTCTGCATTAAGACATTCATCTTTAGAGAAAATATATGAGAAATATTTAATGTGCATGAATATAAATCCCTAGTCTCTGGAGCACATGACCATAAAGTGTGTTTCAAGTTTTCAAAATAATTTTTGAAATGAAAACTATGTCATATTTACATTCTCTTTGCTGCCTTCAAGTCCTAATATGCCTGGATTGTTTTCTAATTCATGGTCTGTTATTTCGACAACAGTTACAAAGTAACCACAGTTACACAGTAACAGTAATTACTTTATGAATGTGACTTTTTTTCCCAAAATTTCACATTTCTCACACAAGTTGATGGCTGTACTGGAAAGTAAGTGTGTAATGGAATGTAACCCAAAGGACGCTGCACTTTGGATGAGGAACAGGATGTGTGTGCTCTAGGAGAGTGGAATGATGTGTGCTAAATACAAAGTTTTTAAACTGGGGCTCTGTCTGCTGGGCAGGGAGGGCAGAACTGGAAAGGCTGTGCTGTCTTAGTCATTTGATCTCTGATCCTCCAGTAGAGGAGCTGCTAATATTGTGAGTCCCAGCTAGGAGGCCCTAGCCAATGAGGGAATTCTGGAAAGCATTGGCAATCAAGAGTACTAGTGGCAAATAGTTTGTGGGTTATTTCCATGACTCTCCTCTGCCTCTGTAGTAGGTACCTTTAAGGAAGACCACAAGCTATCCCATGCTGAGAGGGAGTGGTGAATAGAGCAGGTCTGTTGAACTGTTATTTCTGCTGTGACTTGGAAGAATCATGAGCCAGACTGTAGTTATGTTGGTCCACGTGGTTCATGCTGGCAGTGGCCCTTGTTCTCTGAGCCTCCTTGTGTGTAGATTTAGTGGAGAAGGGGAGACTCTGCAGCCCTGGAACGGAAGGATATGATGCTGGTTGTATCTATGTCCAGAGTATACGCACTGCTTTTGTTGTGCAGTGGGAAGAGAGATTAGAAAACTGAAGTTCTAATTTCTAGACTACTGAATATCTGAATATTGCTTTCCAATTTCAGGTTTCTGTTCTAAAGATTACAAATTGTTTAGGAACTGGTAGAGCAATACTTGAGTAGAATTCTGTTAATGTGATTCTGCCACTTGCCACAATGGTGTGATCCAGTGAAGCTTACCAGGGGACAAAAGGAGTTTCTGATGTGCAGAGATTTCTCAGGTGTGCATTATGTTAGCCAGCTAGATATGGCACAATCCACCAATTCTGCCATAATGCCTGTAGCAGGAAGCAGATTTTAAATCAGTTTTTAGGGTGTTTTGGGATTGGACATCGGTAGGACTGTGTTTACCTTCAACCAGAAGATAGCACAAGGATCTGGAGAGCTGTGGTAAGAGATCTTCTCTATTCACAAAGAGAACATCTATATCATGTGGCTGCATCTCAGAAGACAGATCAGTAACTGGGGGTCAGAAACAACAGTTTAAAGGTTACTTTGAGATATCTTTGTGAAAGTTGTACATTTTATGTTTATTTAATTTTTGTACACATATAACCAAAGATAACTGGGTAGTATTGACCAAGATCACACTTTTCTTTGCCTAAGTTTACTTTGGTTTTTGATTAAAAATTGACTACATATTCCTGCTTTTGTTCACAGCTCTTTCTCTTTAACACCTTTATTCTTTCATAAACATTGTACACATTCTTGATTGATGGATCTTTGTGTAAAATGCAGAAAGCATAGTATGTGAATTGGTATATGCTTTTTCTTTGTAATCTACAACTGAAATCTAATTTATTATTCACTTTCTTGAAAATGATGGACCTTCCCCAATTTTATTCAAAAAATTTCTTACATCATCAGTTCCTTAAGTTTGAGGTTTGGGGGATGTTTCTGTGCAGATTATTTTTTTCATCTTAGATGCCTACCTCTTTCCATTTCCTGGCATATCTGTGTGTTCCAGTTGTTGCTATCTTCACATTTGAGTCTTTGCTACTTAAACATTGATGTGATTAACACACAATCCCAATGAGCATTCTGAGCGTTTCCACTGTGAATGTTACTTTGTGATTAGCTTTCCTCTTATAAATTTTTGGACAAAGTTATTGAGTTGTATTCATTTAATGCTGCAAAATTATCTTACATATCATCTTAATTCTAATGCCTCATATTCCCAAAAATCATTTCTTTACTTCTTTATTTGTGTCTTGTTTTTCTTGTTTGTATTAATGTGAGAAAGACTTGGATAATTTGATAAAATTTATTATGTGTCTTGGCAGGTGGGTCAGCACATATTTTTTCCCTGTGGATGACCTAAGTTTAAACCTACATTCAAGTTTGCAGGTTAACAAATCTCTACTATTCCCAATCCAAGAGATCTGACAATCATTTTTTGCATATCACAGGCATTTTGTCTCATGCACAAACATATTCAAAAAATAGGAATAACCTTGCTTTCAAATTTTTTTTGTGATTTATAAAGCAGTCAGAGTAAAGCAAGTTATTTCACATATACAGTGATTCTTTAAAAATCTGTTCTCTTGAAATTTCATTTAAAACGTTTATAGTTCCTCACTCTGATACAGACTTAGAGGCAATCACCAATTGTAGGAAATGAAATCGTGTCTAAGTGATCCTAACAGACATCATTTTCTTTATCATAAGAGAATGAGATCCTTTTAGTAATCAAAACTATTTCCAAAAAGCAAAAATATCAGAAGGCATCCAGTGAATCTTGTGAATTTTGGTGGAAGAGCTGATCTTACCCAACCCTTTTTTTTGTTATTTTACCATTACCATAAGAGGAGAGAACAGAAGAGGAGAGAACTGGAGTGTACAGGATGAATGATGGCCAGTGATTTTTCTGGAGTTCGATTTTGACTAGAATCTTGTAGTTCTTGTTTAAGGGACCATAACATGTATTCATAGATCTGTCTTTGTTGTTTTGGCATTGGTGCCATCTATGTTGATTTTATGGACAATAATCTAATTATATCATTAAAATTTCAAAAAATGACAGACCTTCATCAATTTGTATTCAGAATATTTCCTCTGCTATCAGTTCCTTAAGTTTTTGTTTTGAATAGTTTCTGTGGAGTGACAGTTTTAGTTTTCTCTTCTTGATATTAGATCCTTATCTCCTTCCATTTTCTGGAATATCTGTGTTTTCCATTTGTTGTTATCTTCATGTTTAGGTCATTGCTGGTTAAGTGATTGACAGGAATAATACATTATGTTTTTGGTTATTTAAAACATTTTCATATAATATTGGCTATGTGTGATAATTAGCCTCAGCTGTCAACAAGACAAAGCCTTGGGTCATCTGAGGAATTATCAATTGAGTATCAGTCATCAGAGATCAGAATGTCTGATTTCTGCCTGAAAGTGATTATGTTGATTGATGATTGATGTTGGAAGAAGACTCTTTCACTGAGTTGGCAATGTCTCTAAGCAAGTGGACCTGGGCTGATTAAGGGGGCTAGGACAAAACAGTTACAAAGCACAAGAGAAAACCAGGAAACAATGGTTCCACATGTTTTGCCTCCAGTGACTAACTTGAGTTTCCATCCTAATATCCCCACAGTGGTGGACTCTGACTTAGGGGGTAACAAACAAATAAACCTATCCATTACCAGAGTTGCTTTAGGTTAGATAATTTAATTACAGGAACAAAGAAGAAAGTTGGAATAAAAATCGTACCATAAAAGTGGTTTTGTTGCTGCAATGGACTTGGGAATATTGACTGTGGAAGAATTGTCAAGCTAACAGGACTTTAGATGGCAAAAGTCATAGAAAACTCTACACAGCTTAGCTGACTGTCGTTGTAGGACCTGAAAGACAGGAGCGTTGAGGGTAGTGGCAGGCAGTGGAGGTCAAGGTTATAGGATTTTAGTGGGCAAAGAACTCTGCAGGGAACAAAGGAGTTGGATTGGACCATCTACTGTGAGAGACATGTGTCTTAGTTATTTCACATTAATATCCATGGCTCCCGGGGCATACTGCCTTTCAGTTGCTGACATGGTGATGCACTCCCTCTAGCAGTGAGTCATTCAGGCTAATCTGTGTTTCTCTAAGTGTTCCCTTAGTGGTCAAGGAAGTATGGAAGTTCAACAGGATGCTTGGTCTGGGACAATAATCTTGTATTCCCTGTATAGCTTGTAGTCTTCATGATGTCATGGCAACTACACTGTATTGGTCTTGGAAATTTTTATTAACTTCTATTTCTGCTAAATGTATAAAATGTCTGACTGCTCTCAATAAACAGTCATAGCTTTATCTTGTTGTGGACTCTCCAGTCTAAGCCCGGCTTCATCACTTTTGGCTCTATTATGTGATGTTGGCCTGGTAAGTAAATGCAGAATCTTTTTTTTTTTCTTTTTCTTTTTTTTAAAGATTTATTTATTTATTATGAATACAGTGTTCTGTCTGCACACATGCCTGCAGGCCAGAAGAGGGCACAGGATCTCATTACAGATGGTTGTGAGCCACCATGCAGTTGCTGGGACCTCCGGAAGAGCAGTTGGTGCTCTTAACCTCTGAGCCATCTCTCCAGCCATAAACGCAGATTCTTAAAATATTTCATAACAACATTTAATTAGAGATTATTTGTGTGATATTTTGGCCCCCAAACCTATCTGAATTATTCCGTGTCCCAAGAATAAAAGTACTAGGAAGTTTCAGATGGTAGTCCAGTGGTGAAAAAGAGACAGGGATTTTCAAGGATTTTAGCACCATTAAAGGAAGGCCCTTGCTGTGCATTTAAAGTTTAGGATGGTAACCTGAGACTCTATCCAGCTATGCCCTTAATTTATAGATGGAATATAGAAAGTATTTCCTTGTCTCATGTTGGAGGGAGGCCACTTGGCCGCTTGTTTCCCAGCTGCCCAGATCCCAAAAATAACCACACAAAAACTGTATCAATTAAATCACTACTTGGCCCATTAATCTTAACTTCTTTTTGACTAACTCTTACATATTAATTTTACCCATCTCCATTAATCTGTGTATCACCACAAGTTCGTGGCCTAATGGCAAATTTCAGCACATCTATCTCTCATGGGGGATCTATGGCATATCCTGACTCCACTCTTCTTTCTCCCCTCATTCAGTCCAGTTCTTCCTGCCTGCCTAAGTTCTGCCCTATCAGCAGGCCAAGGCAGTTTCTTTATTCATTAATGGTAATCACAGCATTCAGAGGGCACTCCCACATCAGTCTCAGAAGCAGCATCATACAGAGCCTACAGCAAATTTAGTCCAAGCTAAAGGTAATCTCAGGATTACCTATGATTTACTGATTCTGGAAACAAGAAAGATGCAAAATGTAAAGGTCATGGATTCTTCTTCTGTGGTCTGTTCATCACAATTGTAGCCGTGTATGATTGGAGATTCAAAGCCCTAGTGAAGAGACTGTGGGAGTTCATTGCATTAAGTGTTGAAGATGAAGCTAGGTTACATTTGAGACAACAGGATGTTGTAATTTCCAAGCTATGAGACAGCTGGCATGGAGGTCTGCATATGAGGGATGGAAGTTGCAATGGAGTAAGATATATGAGAAGTTGCAGGGGTTGTGTAATAATTTGATCTTTATTTGATAATCAGCTTTATAGTCAGAGATCAAACCTAGCCATTAGCTGAACAAAATATCATAGAGGTTTTGAGAACTGTGAATTGGTAAGAGACAGGAAGTAGACAGGTGGGGCCGGGAGATCTTTCTCTCTTTACATGGAGGAGGTCGGAGTCACTGGTGGTGCTCTGCTGCTTCTCTGATCTCTCAGGTTCATACCCCCATATCTGACTCCGGAGTTTTATTGATAAAGATTAATTAGATTAACACTTCATCAGGCATCTTAAAATACATGCTCAGTTAATGAAAGGGGGTAATTTAGGCCCACAGAGATAAGTTCCAGAATAGATTATTAACTTTAAAAGTTAGTGTATACTGTAAACCAACTTAGACATCGAGTCTCATGGACTGAACAACTACTGAATTCTTCACTTGATCATAGACAAAAGGTTGAGAGGCAATATACTGGATTTTTCTAATTTTCATTGGTAAGCAGCTATTGTTAGACAACCTGGACCGGAGCCTGTGACACATTCTAATAGCGCACTTTCATCTTAAATGGTGAGATTCACTCTACCAGTCTGGTTCCTGTAGAGAATTTTGAATAATGCAGCTGCATATTTTTATGCATCAGTCCATGGATGAAGAGGTGCTGGCTAACAACAGTGCTGATAAAATAATGCTTCCTGGCTTCATTATTCTCTGCATATTCAAATTTCCATATTGCTCTGAATTTCAGGAGTAAAACTAATAAAACAGAGGAGCTGTCATCCAGCCATCAGAAGGGAGAAAGATCTTGTTTAAGATCAGGTTTTTGCTTTTCTCTCATGCTTGTTTCAAATTACTGAAAACCAGGTAAAATACCTTCAGTTCATCCAATCTCAGTGTGAAGTCCCAGCAAAAACATCTCCTTTTTTGACCTGAAAATTCTCTTTGTTTGTTAATATTCTGGGCTTTCTTCTAACTGTTCTACAGGGAATTACCCCACCTATCTAGCACAGTCCACTGTACAAGCTAGCTAGCCATGTTGTGTTCAGGAGGAAAAAGGAAAAGTTCTAATGGAGTGCATGATTATGACAGTGTCTGATTTAGAGCCAGGGGCAAGTGCTATTGAAATGCATATTTTGGGAGATCTAGAAAAGATCTTTGGGGGCGAAAGGAATGGCCAAGAACCACCATGCTGTGTTTTTAAGCACAGTATAGCCTTATGGGAGGTGTACTTGTCACTCAGTCCTAACTACCAATTGTGCCTTCCTGGTGCCCTGCCAGTCAGAAGTGGTACAGGGCTCTTCTAGGCACGTGTCTTCAAACTTGGCTTTGAAGAGGAGCTGGCACCACCGGTTTGCTGTGTTGTGGTGCAGTAGCTGCTGCATGGAGATGATGAGCTGAGAGCTTTTTTGAGCTGATGAACCACAGCATGGTGAGCAAGGGAATGCTGTCTCCAGATGGGGAGGAGCAGAGGGTGAGGTGTGGGAGACACTATGGTACATCCTCCCTGGATCTGTGGAAACCTGCTGTCATATTATCTGTATTATCAATTTCCACATGGTCCCTCCTAACTCATGGAACTAGGGGCAATCCTCTGAATAACTGCTCTGTAGCTAAATCTGCTTAGAGAATTGGGAGCAGGAAGCTGTGTGTACAAACATATTTATTGTCAACTTCAACATGCTTGATGCATTCATGGAAATAAGTTCCCTAACTGGAAAGGCCTAGTTTTTCCAGCATCATCTTGATATTGAGCACTTTGCATTCAACCTTTACACATAAGCTCCATTTAAATTTACATTTGTGGTGGTTATCAAAGACATCTTGTGTTGGGAGGCACTCCACTATTCTATTATAATGTAAAAGAGCAGAATTGGTGATATAGAGGATTTACCAATGCTCAGGAAACAGTCAAGCCTCACAAAGTAGAATTTAGCTGAGGGAGGACTGCTGCTAAATCATGCAGAAGCTAATAATATGCTAATCAGGGTTGGTGGAGACTCTGAAACTTTGGTACCCATTGTTCAACAGAATTGTTAAGATATTTGTCTCCAAACCATTACAAAGAAGCCATCACTCATTTAAATAAGTCACTGGCCCATCCCAATACCAAAGAACAGGCCTTTAACAAGCTGCTCAAGAGGCATTGCAGGGTCCCAACCAAACTTAAAGCTGGTGAGCCATAAAGTTCCTGTTTTCTTTTTGAAAAAGGCATACTTAGGCCAGATAGGCAACGTGACACCCGGTGACATATATTTGAAATGTAAAACACTGTTGTGTGAGCACTGGCCTGATCAATCAAAGCTTTCATTTAAGCCCTCAGGCAGGGAGAATAGATATTCTTAGGAGACCTACTAACAGTCTGGGACCTAAGCCTTGAGAGATTCCTGATTTATTGATAATAAAACATAATTCCTTCTCTAAAACCAGGGACATGCTTTGAAGCTGGTAATGGTCTGGTGCCAAGCAAGTTCTTTGTGGAGGGGTTCTTCAGATCTTTGGCACCCAACTCTTGAGAACCATAAGAAGCTATGGCTCACAGTCCCAAGGCTACTCTACACTTCCTGAAGTTCTTTGAGATACCCATGTTCCCCTTTGTAGAATTGTTTGACCAACCTCATCATAAATTTGTCACATTGTTTGATAGTTTCTACTGACTTCTTTTAATTTCCCCATTTCCATTCATTTCCTCCATAGAAGTATACAACATACAAGATGCTTCTCTTCTTCTCTTTTATTTATTTATTTATTTATTATTTTTGCTTTGTTTTGCTTTTCATGACATGGTTTCTGTGTAGGACTGACTTGACTCTCCTAGACTGTCCTGACTGTTCTAGAACTCACTCTGTACACCATGCTTGACTCAACCTCTCAGAGATTACTTGGCTTTGCCTCTTAAGTCTTGGGATTAAAAGCATGTGCCGCCATTGCTTGGCAAGTTGTTGTTTTCTTAGGAAGCATACAAAGCATAGGGTATATCTTCTCCAAGACCTCCCCACCCTAGCTTTTATCTTTTTTACATTTTACATTTCCTATCTTTCTCATCCCCTCTTACCATCACCTCAGAATTCTGTCAGTGAAGAATGATAAGTTGTTTCAGGTCATTCTTTTTTTTTTTCACTTTTTTTGAGACAGGGTTTCTCTGTGGTTTTGGAGCCTGTCCGGGAAAGGTAATTCTTATACTTAAGAAATTATTCTGAGAATCTCTTCGCTGTGAAACTTTCCCATCTGCTTAAATGTATAGCCTGACAAGTTGTCTCTTACTATTTTAATTGTTCAAAGACTTTTTTATAGAGTTTTGGAATCATTTATATACATTATCATATCATCAGCAAATAACCAAAATTTGACTTCTTCCTTTCCAATTTAAATCTCCTTGATCTCCTTTTGTTGTCTTATTGCTTTTTCTAAGACTTCAAGAACTATGTTGAAGAGATATTGAAAGAGCAGACAGCCTTCTCATGCCTGATTTTAGTGGAATCACTTTGAGTTTCTCTCCATTTAATTTTGTTAGCTGTTGACTTGCTGCATATTGCTTTTATTATATTTAGATATGATCCTTGTATCCCTAATCTCTCCAAGACCTTTATCATGAAGGGGTGCTGAATTTTGTCAAATGGTTTTTCCACATCTAATGAAATGATCATATGTTTTTTTTTATTTCACTTTATTTATATGATGGATTTTTATATGTTGAACCAGCCCTGCATCTCTGGGATGAAGCCTACTTGGTCATGATGGATGATTTTTTTTTATGTGTTCTTAGATTCGGTTTGCCAGAATTTTATTGAGAATTTTGCATCAATGTTCATGAGTGAGATTGGTCTGTAATTCTCTGTCTTAGTTGAGTCTTTGTTCGGTTTTGGTATCAGGTTAACTGTAGCTTCATAAAAGAGTTTGGCAGTGAGTCTTCTGTTCCTATTATGTGGAACACTTTGAGGAGTATAGGTAATAGTTCTTCTTGGAAGTTCTGGTAGAATTCTGCACTAAAACCATCCGGCCATGGACATTTTTTGGTTGGGAGGTTTTTGATGACAGCTTCTATCTCCTTGTGGTTTTTAGGTCAATTTAAATTGCTCAACTGGTCTTGACTTAATTTTAGTAGTTAGTATCTATCTAAAAAATTGTCTATTTCTTTTACATTTTCCAATTTTGTGGAGTACATGTTTTTGTAGTATGACCTAATGATTCTCTGAATTTTCTCAGTGTCCATTGTTATGTCCCCTTTTTATTTATGCTTTTGTTAATTTGGATGTTCTCTCTCTGCCTTTTGATTAGTTTGGATAAGGATTTGTCAATCTTGTTGATTTTGTCAAAGAACAAGCTCGTTGTTTTATTAATTTTTGTATAGTTTTCTATCTTTCTATTTTGTTGATTTCAGCCCTCATTTCTTTTTTATTTCCAGTCTTCTTCTCCTCCTGCATGAGTCTGCTTCTTGTGTTTCTAGAGCTTTCAGGCATGCTGTTAGGTCACTGATGTGAGATTTCACCATATTCTTTATGTGGCCAGTTAGTACTATTAAATTTCCTCTTAGCACTGCTTTCATAGTGTCCCATTGATTTGGATATGCTTTGCCTTCATTTTCCTTGAATTCAGGAAAGGTTTTAATTTCTTTTTTAATTTCTTCCTTGATCCAGGGGTGGATCAGTAGTTGACTGTTCAGTTTCCATGCATTTGTAGGGTTTCTGGGAGTAGTATTGTTGTTGAATTCTAACTTTACTCCGTGGTGATCTAATAAGAACCAGTGGATTACTCCAGTTCCTTTGTATCCGTGGGTGTTTGAATCATTACCGAGAATGTGATAAATTTTAGAGATGGGCCATGAGGTGCTGAGAAAAAGGTATATTCTTTTTTTGTTTGTGTGCAATGTTGTATAAATGTCTGTTAAGTCTATTCGATATATTACATATATTAGTTCTCTTATTTCTCTGTTAAGTTTTTGTCTGGTTGATCTGTCCATTATTGAGAGAGGAGTGTTGAAATCTTCTACTATTAGTGTGTGGGATTTGATGTGTGATTTAAGTTTTAGTAATATTTCTTTTACCTATGTGGGTGCTCTTGCATTAGGAGCATAGATATTCAGGATTGAGACTTCATCTTGATGAATTGCTCCTGTAATGAGTATAAAATGTCCTTCACGCCGGGCGATGGTGGCGCACGCCTTTAATCCCAGCACTCGGGAGGCAGAGGTAGGCGGATCTCTGTGAGTTCGAGACCAGCCTGGTCTACAGAGCTAGTTCCAGGACAGGCTCCAAAGCCACAGAGAAACCCTGTCTCGAAAAACCAAAAAAAAAAAAAAAATGTCCTTCACCATCTCTTCTGATGGATATTAGCTTGAAATCAATTTTGTTAGATATTATGTAAGCCACTCCCACTTATTTCTTAGGTCTATTTGATTGGAAAACCTTTTCCTAACCCTTTATTCTAAGGTAGTTTCTGTCTTTGAGGTTGAGGTATGCTTCTAAAAGAGCAGAATGCTGGATCCTGTTCTTGTACCCATTCTTTTAGCCTGAGTCCTTTTATAGGTGGATTGAGACCACTGATATTAAGTGATATTAATGACTAGTGGTTGTTAGCTCCTGTTATCTTTTGGTAGTAGTGTTAGTATGTTTCTCTTCTTTGGGTTATGCTGGGGTGGATTATCAGAAGTCTGTGTTATTGTGGGTGTAGTTAGCATCATTGGTTGAGGTTTTCTTTCTAGTACTCTCTGTAAGGCTGGGTTTGTGGATATATATTGTTTAAACTTGATTTTGTCATTGAATACCTTGTTTTCTCCTTCAATGGAGAATTAATGCTTTACTGAATATAGTAGTCTGGGCTTGCATCCATGGTCTCTTAGTTTCTGCAGCACATATATCCAGCACCTTCTGGCTTTCATGGTTTCCAATTAGAAGTCAGGTGTAATTCTTATAGTTTTACCTGTATATGTTACTTTACCTTTTTCCTTTGCAGCTCTTAATATTATTTCTTTGTTCTGTATGGTTTGTGCTTTGATTATTATATGGTAAGTGGGTTTTTTTTAATCCAGTCTGTTTAGTGTTCTGTAAGCTTCTTGCACTTTCATAGTGATATCTTTCTTTAGGTTGGGAACATTTTCGCCTATAAATATTTGAATATAATTTCTGTGCCTTTGACCTGGAGTTCGTCTCACTCTTCTTTTTTTTTTAATTGAGAAAAAGAGAAAAAAAAAAACAAGTTTCCACCTCCTCCCAGCCTCCCATTCCCTCCCCCTCCTCCCACCCTTCTCCCCCTCCCCCCACTCCTTTCCCTCTCCAGTCCAAAGAGTCTTCAGGGTTTTCTGCCCTGTGGTAAGTCCTAGGTCCTCCCCCCTCCGTCCATATCCAGGAAGGTGAACATCCAAACTGGTTATGCTCCCACAAAGCCAGCACATTAAGCAGGATCAAAACCCCACGCCATTGTCCTTTGCGTCTCATCAACCCTCATTGTTCGCCATGTTCAGAGAGTCCAGTTTTATCCCATGCTTTTTCAGTCACAGTCCAGCTGGCCTTGGTGAGCTCCCAATAGATCAGCCCCACTGTCTCAGTGGGTGGGTGCACCCCTCGTGGTCCCGACTTCTTTGCTCATGTTCTCCCTCCTTCTGCTCCTCATTGGGACCTTGGGAGCTCAGTCCAGTGCTCCAGTGTGGGTCTCTGTCTCTATCTCCATCCATCACCAGATGAAGGTTCTATGATGATATGCAAGATATTCGTCAGTATTGCTCTAGGATAGGGTCACTTCAGGTTCCCTATCCTCAGCTGCCCCAGGAACTAAATGGGGACCTTGGCTTGGGCACCTGGGAGCCACTCTAGGGTCAGGTCTCTTGCCAACCCTAAAGTGGCTCCCTTAACTAAGAATTGTGGTTCCGTGCTCCCCTGTCCAAACTTCCTTTATCCCAATCCTCCTGTTTCCCCAAAGACCCCCCTCCTTCCCTTCTAACTTTTCTATCCCCATCTCCCCTTACCCCCATCCCACCCCACCCCCAAGATCTCAATTTTCTCCCCGGCAATTTTGTCTACTTCCCTTAGCCAAGAGGATAACTATATGTTTTTCCTTGGGTTCCCCTTCTTACTTAGCTTCTTTAGATTCACCTATTGTAGACTCCGTGACCCTAGAAACCAATTATGAGTGAGTACATTCCATGTTCATCTTTTTGGGTCTGGGATACCTCACTCAGGATAGTGTTTTCTATTTCCATAAAACTCGAGAAGTCATTGTTTTTTACCGCTGAGTAGTACTCTAATGTGTATATATTCCATACTTTCTTCATCCATTCTTCCATTGAAGGGCATCTAGGTTGTTTCCAGGTTCTGGCTATTACAAATAATACTGCTATGAACATAGTTGAACAAATGCTTTTGTCATATGATAGGGCATCTCTTGGGTATATTCCCAAGAGTGGTATTGCTGGGTCCAGGGGTCGGTTGATCCCGAATTTCCTGAGAAACCGAAACACTGACTTCCACAGTGGTTGCACAAGATTGCATTCCCACCAGCAATGGATGAGGGTACCCCTTCCTCCACAGCCTCTCCAGCAAAGGCTATCCTTGGTGTTTTTGACTTTAGCCATTCTGACAGGTATAAGATGATATCTCAAAGTTGTTTTGATTTGCAATTCCCTGATTGATAAGGAAGTTGAGCACGACCTTAAGTGTCTTTGGCCATTTGAACTTCTTCTGTTGAGAATTCTCTGTTCAGATCAGTGCCCCATTTTTTAATTCGGTTAATTAGCCTTTTTAAGTCTAGTTTCTTGAGTTCTCTATATATTTTGGAGATCAGACCTTTGTCAGTTGCGGGGTTGGTAAAGATCTTCTCCCAGTCAGTGGGTTGCCTTTGTGTCTTAGTGACAGTGTCCTTTGCTTTACAGAAGCTTCTCAGTTTTAGTAGGTCCCATTTATTCAATGTTGCCCTTAAAGTCTGTGCTTCTGGGGTTATACATAGGAAGCGATCTCCTGTGCCCATCTGTTGTAGGGTATTTCCCACTTTCTCTTCTATCATTTTCAGTGTGTTCGGGCTGATATTGAGGTCGTTAATCCATTTGGACTTGAGTTTTGTGCACGGTGATAGATATGGGTCTATTTTCATTCTTCTACAGGTTGACATCCAGTTGTGCCAGCACCATTTGTTGAAGATGCTTTCTTTCTTCCGTTGTATACTTTTAGCTCCTTTATCAAAAATGAGGTGTTCATAGGTTTGTGGGTTAAAATCCGGGTCTTCTATACGATTCCATTGGTCAACTTCTCTGTTTTTATGCCAGTACCACACTGTTTTCATTACTGTAGCTCTGTAATAGAGTTTGAAGTCAGGGATGGTAATGCCTCCAGAAGATCCTTTATTGTATAGGGTTGTTGTGTGTGGTACACACCTTTAATCCCAACACTTGGTAGGCAGAGGGAGATAGACCTCTGTGACTTCAAGGTGTGGTAGCACACGCCTTTAATCCCAATGCCTGGGAGGCAGAGACAGGCAGATCTCTGAGAGTTCAATGACAGCCTGGTCTACAGAGTTACTTCAGGTCAAAGATACAGAGAACCTGTCTCAAAAAGCAAAAAGTTAAAAGTAAAAATAAACAAAATAGAGGTTAAAACAAAGCGTACAAAGATGGAAAATACACAGAGACTTTTGATACTGTATGCTATTATGCTCTCTTTGAATTGTTTAAATGCTGAGGAAGGAGAAACAGATGCTAAAAGATATTTATTTATAAATACTGCTGAACTAATCCAACATAGATATTATGAATTTGGATCTAAGGATATGATACTTTGGAAAGGAGTTTCTTATTTTGTTTTCACAGAGGATGAGACGCTGTTCATTTCTTCTATTCCGATTTGGTATGATGGACCACGCCCTCCTGAAGGGTTGCAGTGAACATCTTCAGAAAATTGCTTCGCTCAACTGCCAACTGAGATGAAACTAGCACACAGGTTATACCATGAAAGACCTAATTAACGACGCCCCCATTCAGCAGGAAGCAGTTTGGAGAGAAAAAACTGCGCCCATGTTCCCAAATATGGTTTATAAACATTCTTTTACATTTAAAGGGGGATATGATATAGATATGAATAATTTGCATTAGTATAGATTTTGCTTTATTGATAGAGATTTAAGGTCAATTTTGTTATATGTATAAGTGTTTCTGATTTTGATTAAGGTATTGTGATTGTGTAGTTCATTTAAATATGTACTGCATAATTAAGAAATAGGTTGTTAATGGATAATCATTGATAATAGTAAAGCTTGTAGTCATGTTAATTAGATTTTCTAGATATATAGAGATATATTTTAGATAGACATTCTTCATGTCTTTCAAAGATTACAGAATAGGACATTTAATGTTTTAATAACTGAGGACTTTTCATGACAATGAGACACTCTGCTCCTGGCAGCACCAATCTACTTCAAGAGGAAGATGGGCATCAAAGAGGCACCTTATGGAGTTTGATAGCCATTTGGGCAAGAAACTGCTCTTGCCTGGACTATTGCATAAACTGGACACAGAGAACCCGCAGAGAGAGGACTACTGAACTTGCCTAAGGTGAGAGGATCTTTCGGGGTTCCTGATTCATTTTGAAAGAGTCTGTGAGACATTCTGCAGGACACAACAGATAGTGACTGAACTGACTTTGAATTTTCCTGCTTTATGGAAATGTCTGCTGGATACCATGGGCCTGAAGGCTGAAGATGGATGCCCCAACGGTACAAAAGAACTTTGGGTGACTGTCCAGGCAGCGAGGTGTCTTTGTCATTTCTAGAGTTTGAAGTTTCTTAGTTCTTGTTTACTTAGGTAATATTATATCTTTCTGGAGTCTTTGATGGAGTTAAGAATAGTTATAGTTTTCCTTAGTTATGATAAAGATTATTGTAACTTTTACTTGATAACTGTTTTGTTATATGTAATTTTGCTATGTTAAAGCCTTTTTTTTTGTTTAAACCGAAAAAGGGGAAATGATGGAGGAAGGTCATTGGCTAATAAAGGCATTGCCCTGGCCCATTTTATTGGTTAGAAGTTAGGTGGGAGGAGTAAACAGAGCAGAACGCTGGGAGGAAGAGGAAGTGAGCTCAGAGACTCCACAGCTCTCTCGGGAGCAGACGCCTCAGAGAGAGACGCCATGCTCCTGGCTCCTGGGCAGACGCACGCTATGAAGCTCCGACCCAGGATGGACTAGGCTAGAATCTTCCCGGTAAGACCAGTTCTCACAGATTATTAGAGATGGGTTGATCGGGATAACAGGATTAGCCAGTAAGGGCTAGGGCTAAAGGGCCAAGCAGTGATTAAAAGAATACAGTGTCTGTAATTATTTTGGGCATAAGCTAGCCGGGCAGGCGGCCGGGGGTGCTGAGAACGCAGCCCTGCCGCCCCTATTACTACATAGGATTGTTTTGGCTATCCTGGGTTTTTTGTTTTTCCATATAAAGTTGATTATTGTCCTCTCCAGATCTGTGAAGAATTTTGATGGGACCTTGATGGGGATTGCATTGAATCTATAAATTGCCTTTGGTAGAATTGCCATTTTTACTATGTTGATCCTCCCAATCCAAGAGCAAGGGAGGTCCATCCATTTTTTGATATCCTCTTCAATTTCTTTCTTCAATGCCTTAAAGTTCTTGTCAAATAGATCTTTTACTTCCTTGGTTAGAGTTACCCCAAGATATTTTATGCTGTTTGTGGCTATCGTGAATGGTGAAGCTTCTCTGATTTCCCTCTCTGCTTCCATATCCTTTGTGTATAAGAGGGTGACTGATTTTTTGGAGTTGATCTTGTATCCTGCCACATTACGAAAGCTGTTTATCAGCTGTAAAAGTTCTTTGGTGGAGTTTTGGGGGTTGCTTATGTACACTATCATATTATCTGCAAATAACAAAAGTTTAACTTCTTCCTTTCCAATTCGAATCCCCTTGATCCCATTATGTTGTCTTATTGCTATTGCTAGAACTTCAAGCACTTTATTGAAGAGGTTTGGCGAGAGTGGACAGCCTTGTCGTGTTCCTGAGTTAAGCAGGATGGCTTTGAGTTTCTCTCCGTTTAATTTGATGTTAGCTGTCGGCTTGCTGTATATAGCTTTTATTATATTTAGGTATGACCCTTGTATCCCTAATCTCTCCAAGACTTTTAACATAAATGGATGTTGAATTTTGTCAAATGATTTTTCAGCATCTAATGAAATGATCATATGGTTTTTTTTCTTTCAGTTTATTTATATGCTGGATTACATTGATAGATTTTCATATGTTGAACCAGCCCTGCATCTCAAGAATGAAGCCTACTTGATCATAATGGATAATTTTTCGGATGTGTTCTTGGATTCGGTTTGGGAGGGGTGCCTTTTTACTTTTAAAGATGTCTTTAAATGTCCCTTGGAACCTTTCTTCCTAATATTATGAGAGATTGGGATTGTTTCTTTAATTGTTGGGTAAATTGACTAGAAAAGTCACTGGGCTTCTCCTTTTTCTATTGCCAATATACCCTTTTTATTGAGGATAAGTTATCTTGGTTTGCTTCCCACTGCTGCGAAACGACATATCCACAAAGTTCATGGGGAGGAAAGAATTTATTCAAAGTCTTAGAAGCAGGAGAAGATGCAGAGGCCATGGGGGTGCTGCTTACTGGGTTGCTCCTCAGGGCTTTTTCAATCTGATCTCTTAGAACCCAGGGATCCCAGAGCAGCAATGGAAGCACTCACAATGGCCTGGGCCCTTGTGAGTCATTATTCAAGAAAATGCCCTACGGAATTGTCTACAGTTCATCTGATGCTGTTTTTTTCTCAGTTAGGCTCCCCTTAGCAGATAATTCTAGCTTGAGTCAAGTGGATGGACAAACAATCAGAACAAAATTCTACTCAGAATTTCTATATTCTCTGGGTGAGTTTGAGTGTGTACAAAATGCTTGCAAGAATGTGCATGAGTGTGATTTGTGTATGTGTAAATGCTGATGTGTGTGCATTGCAACTGTTACAGCTCCAGAGGCAAAGGTATTGTGACTTGTAAGGAAGTCAGGCTATACTTCAAAGTGTTACAACTCTGGCTGGAGTATCCTCACTTTTGGGGGAGTTCAGACATACCTACAAATGTTATAGCTATGGAGGTAAAGGTGTCTTAACTTCTCAGGAAGTCAGGCTATACCTATAGTTTTGAAGATAATGTAACCTTGTTACATAGAGTCACAAGAAAAAAAGTATCCTGAATTAATGGGGTGTCAGGCTATACCTGAATCTGGGGTCCTGTATGCGATGGTCAATCACAAATTAAGGCAAGCCTGCTTTTCTCTGAGAGAGAGCCATTAGAGCTTATTTCTTCTCTGCTTCTAAGGGAGATTCACAGCAGAAATATCCTTTTAATCTCAACTACTGCCCAAGTTGTTATTACTTCTGCTTCCCTCTGCTAATGACAAACCCTGCAGAAAACGACCAATCTGCTGCTTATGAAAATAAGTTATTACTTTGAATTTGCTACCCTGTTGGAGTTTCCAAGAATAGACTTTGACCTGTGTGAGCAAAATTTCTTGACCCAAAATTCTTTCAAGATGCATTACAGAAGGAGGAATCCAGGAAAGTGGCTGACTCAGGAAGAGTGGAGAAGGACAGTTCCCAAATGAACATGAGCAGGGGCTTTTCTAGGGCTTCTGAGGAATGGAGTTTTCCAGGGAGAAGATTTTCAGGGAGGGAATTGGTCAAGTTTCAATCCCCTTGAGCTTAGATAACCTCAGATTGGTTAGATTTAATAATTGGGAATTAGTTGGTTTTATACTCAACTGTTGGTTGGTTTTCCTGCACAGGGATTGTTTAGTTTTATGTTCAGTTGGTCAGAGGCCAATTTGGTTTTGGTTCCAGGACCAAAGTGTATCCTTTGGCTCCGGTTTTATGTCAGGTTGTGTTCCTTTTGTTTTGCTTTCAGGGTTAGGGTGTGTTTCGTTCTCTGAATCAGCTCTCCTCTCCCCTTCTACCTTCTCTCATGATCTGTGTGCTCTCAGTTTACACATGAGATTTTGTCTTTTGCTACATACCACAGAGATTAGATCCATGAATAACTCTATTAGGGTCTTCTTTGTTGTCTACATTCCCTGGAATTGTGCATTGTAGGCTGGTTGTCCATTGCATTATATCTAAAAGTTATTTAGGAATGATTACATTGTTTGTTTTTCTTGGTCTGGGTTAACTCATTTTATAAAATGTTTTATAGATCCTGCCATTTGCCTGGAAATTTCAAGAG
Source organism: Microtus oregoni (assembly GCF_018167655.1). Taxonomy (NCBI): domain Eukaryota; kingdom Metazoa; phylum Chordata; class Mammalia; order Rodentia; family Cricetidae; genus Microtus; species Microtus oregoni. Next base: position 21,178,294 of record NW_024543077.1, read on the forward strand.
GTCATTATTTTTTTCCACTGTGTACTACTCCATTGTATAAATGTACAACAATTTCTTTATCCATTCTTCAGTTGAGGGGATGTTTTCAGGTTCTGGTTATGACAAATATTGTTTCTGTAGATACAGATGAGCACTTGCCCTTGTGGTATGATCGAGCATCCTTTGGGTATATATAAAAAAGCATTATTTCCAGGTATTGACGTTGGTTGTTTCTTATTTTTTCTTTTCCTTTCCCCCCTTTTTTTTGTTTTTGATTTTTCAAGACAGAGGTTCTGTCACTTTGGAGCCTGTTCTGAAACTATCTCTTGTATACCAAGCTGGTGTCAAAATTACAAAGATCCACCTGTCTTTGCCTAAAATGTGCTAGGATTAAATACATGCACCACCACCTCCCAGTTTGCTGCCTAATTCTCTGAGAAATCACCATATTGATATCTAAAGCAGCAGTACCAGTTTGTACTCCTATCAGAAATAGAGGAGTGTTTCCTTTACCCACAACCTCTCCAGCTTAAATTATCATCAGTGTTTTGATATTGCCTATACTTACAGATGTAAGATGGAATCTCAGAACTGTTTTGATTTGCATTTCTCTAATGACTAAAAATGTTGGGCATTTCCCTAAGTGTCTCTTAGTCATTTTAGATTCATTTGTTGAGAGTTCCCTCTTTAGGTCTGTAGCCCAGTTGTTATTGGATTTTTTGATGACCAATTTCTTGAGTTGTTTATAAGTTTGGAGATCAATTCTCCATCCAATGTGCAGTTGGTGAAGATCTTTACCAATTCTACAGCTGCCATTTTTTCTTGATGACAGTGTTCTTTGCTATAAAGCAGCTTCTCAGTTTCATGAGGTCCCATTTATCAATTGTTTCTCTCAGCGTCTGTCCTACTGGGCTTATATTTAGGAAGTGGTCTCCTGTGCAAAGCATTCAAATGTTTCTCTCAGTGTCTGTCCTACTGGGCTTATATTTAGGAAGTGGTCTCTTGTGCAAAGCATTCAAATGTACTTCCTACTTTGTATTCTTTGTATGTTTTTTTTTCTATCTGTCTTCCTGACAACCTTTCTCATAATTATGTCCACAACTACTAAGGGAACTGTTAAGTACAAGTGAACTCATGTGAGTTTTGTCTCTTCATGCCTTACATATTTGACTTTATGGTATCCATTAGTCTCAAATACACTTTTGAACATTGTACACTTTCATCTTCTACAAGATGTTACAGTTATTACTTTATGTTCCTTATTCTGCAAAATTGGGAATGGTGTATTCCATTTACTTTCTGATTTTAAGAACAAAAGTCTTTTTCTTCTAAAGATTTACAATCTGATCATGGTTTTCAAAAGAATAATATTATGGTCTTATTGATTTATTATTTTTCTGTGTTATATTGTTTGTTTCTGCTCCTATCTTCTACCTTGCTATTGTAGAACAGGGCAAGGCAGGTTAGGCCAGGAACAGAGGTGATTTTTTTTTTGGCCCTGCATTGCTTTTACACAAGAAGAAATTAAAAATACCTCAGGAATTCCCTATCTCTAGATTTTAGATCACCTCAGTTCCATCTCTGTATCCTGACAACAACATGACTTGAGTTCCTAGGTCCACCTTTTTGTGTCATAGAATGAGATTCGGGTTCCTTCATCTCTGATCCATCCTGCAACACTCAGTGCTCACACCCTTACCAGTGCTTTAGCCAAATCTTCTTATGGTCCGCTGAGCTTGGGGAACTCTACATAAATCAAAGTTTTAAGGTTTATCTGCCCATACTCCTCAGCTCCCACAGTTCCAAACCCAGAGAATTAATTAGAATTCTAAGTCATTTTCCTTGGGTTCTCACCATGGAAGAGTTATGGTCCTATGGCAATTCATGCTGAGTTCCTGGGACAATTTCCAAGAAGGTCAGTTGACTGTGAAATTGAACATTGCTTTCTGTGTTTATCATAATCTTACAAATGTCCTGTTAAGAAGCAAACTTTCACCTGTTTGCCATCATTGTTTCTCATAAAAATAGGGTGGCGAATGTGACTAAATTCCAGGGAATATCCTGATCGTATCATAAATAAATAAAACATGTTGCTCAGTATAGACTGTACAATAGGATTCAGAGTCCTTAAGTAGGAGGCAGATGTGTGTTGGCTTTCCTTTACCTTTTAGTTTCTCTGCAGCTGCACCTGTGATAATTGGAGATGACCAGTCTACCTTCTTTGGGACAGACATACCTTTGTAGGATACTCAGATATCAATGATTCTTGAACACTAAGTGTGTACTCTTTCATACTAACAAGTTCAAATGTACTGATATTTCAAAGTGTTGTCCAACAAAGTGAGTGTTCCTGATCAAAAGAAATCAAACCATATCCTCAGCTAGGGCAGTCACTGTGATTCACAGCAGCACAAATCATCTGGTGTTCTCTTCTCCATGTTTGGCTTGATATAGGATTTTAAGCTGACTTCAGTGAATGTTAGATTGATCTTTCATTTCTCCAAAACAGAAAACAGTTTGGAGCACTATGTATGAAGTGTGCTTCTGCCCAATAATGTGCCATTTACTTTTTCACCTCTGTGATATAATTTACTGACATCTGGAAATAGAGAATTTCAACATAGAAAAGTCTCCAGTAGATCTGACTCATAAGGGACATTTTATGATTAATGATTTAAGTGGGAGCACACAGACCTCTGTGAATGATGACACTTTTGGGCAGGCAAAGCAAGACACTAAGTAACATTTCTCTACTTTAGTTCCTGCTGGGATTTCCTCAAGGATGGACTGTGATAGGGAAATTGAAGTCAAATAAGGCCTTTCCTACTCAAGCTGTGCTGAACATTGTGGCTGTATCATTATAATAGAAAACAAACTGGCACAAGTAGAAGTGAGATCAGACTCACATTTCAAGCAAAATGGCAGCCATAACAGAAATACAGAAAGAAGAAATATGAATAATGTCAATGTTGCAGTTACATTTTGTTTCCTAAGTGTACTAACTTTGATTACGAAGCTTTGGAGTAAAGAGGGCACACAGTACTTAAAGGATCTCAACTGAATCAAGCTGTCTCCTTAATGGTCATGTAGTTAAGAGCTGCAATATTGGAGAACATAAGAAGTTTCTCCTTGCCTATCCACTTTTCAACAGTTACATATTTTCTTTTAGTTTCCCTTTGCTTTCTTTCTTCCTCATTCTTTCATTTCTTTCTCTTTTGTGTATGCATGAAACTTTTCAAATATAAAATAAAAACCTTAAGATAAATCTACAATAAATAGCTGTGTTATTCATTTACAGATTCTGTGACTAAGATACCCTTGAGAACAACTCAAGGACAGAAAGTGACCAGTGGTTCATTAGGGCCAGTCATTGATCATGTCAATGCAGAAACACAACCCCACCATGAAAAAGATAAGAGATGGTTCATTCTAGAGAAAAATATGATCAGTTTCCCAGGTACAGGTTCACCACCTTCCCTTCTGCAAAAATGTAAGTTTTATGAAGTTTTGTAGGAACAGAATAAAGGACATACATTAAGATACTTTTAAAATACTTTGGTGAAATTGTGGTTATGAGTCATGTGTGTTAGATTATACTTTGGAGACCTCTGTTCTAGGCCATTGGATTGGTAGAAATAAGGGTTTGTAAACTAGTACATTCCAAAGATTTCTATTTACAATTAAAGGATGTTAAGTAAGACATAATGGTGGGTAGAGAATATCATGGTTTGTTTAAGTAAGAATTTCTAAATTGGTTTATATATTTGAATACTTAGTTCTACCAAGCATTGGCAGTAAATGGGAGGCAATAGGTGTGATGTTGTTAGAGTGGGTGTAGCCTTCTTAGAGGAAGTACGTCACTAGTAGTTGGCTTTGAGTTTTAAGAGCCCCACCCAGGAGGAGGGTCTCTATTTTCCTGCTGGCTGCATATCTGGACATAGAAATTTCAACTTCTTCTGTAGCACCCTAGCTACATGCATGCTTCCATTTTTCCCACCATGACAATAATAGACTAAACATCTGAAACTGTAAACAACTCACAATTAAATGTTCTTTTATAAAATTTTATAAAAGAGTTCCCATGGATCTTGTGTCTCTACACAAAATAGAACACAAAGACAAATGGATATTAAAGGTGCTAAAGATAATCAAATAATCAAATGCAAAACATAATCAACTGTAAAGTAGAATTATGCTCTGATCCTATATCATTCGAACTGCTCCACAGTCACTTAAGTGCTAATCAATTAATTAGTCTTGTGGAAGGCCCAGTAGAGGTCTAGATATCTACTCGGTACAACTGTTCACAGTTGCTTAGTCCTGTGCCCTTGGGCAAAAATCACTGTGGCTGAATCAGGTGGTTGAGGAATTTCCTTATGACATGGGGACCAGAAAGCAGAAGGAATACAGAATAGACAAGGGAAATGTATAACTTTCAAGTCATATCTCCAGTGATCTATTCCTGCACCTAGACTAAAACGATCCCACAATCCCCAAATGGTGCCACCATCTGGGAAACCAGTTATTAAGCAAATAATCTATGAAGAAATTTCATGTTCAAAATGTAACAATGGCAAAACATTCCTAAATTCCACATTTAGACTTCATAATTGATAGGCATTTAGTATTTGTCTTCTCATATATCAATCTGTTTATCTAGTATCTAACCATCTGTTCACATTGTTTATATACCATGATTTTTAGGAAATATCTGTGGAGCTTTGGGTGTTAAAGAACTGTGTGTAAGAATTGGGTGTTTGATTTTGTATCCCTGTACCCATATAAAATGTCAAGTTGTGGATGGCTATGCCTGTGATCCCAGCTAAGGTAAGATGTAGAAAAGAAGATCCCTGGGATTTGTTGATTAGCTAGAGTAGGAGAATCAGAGAACTCCAGTGTTAGATCCTGTCTCAAAATGGGATATAGATAAAGAGAGAGACAGAGAAAGAGAGATGGAGATAGAGAAAGAGACAGATTGAGGAAGCCCCTTCATATCAACTTCTGGACTTCACATACACCTATTACACAGTACTTGGGGGCCCAGTCTCAAGGCTGCATGGAATTGTATCAAAAACTAAACCAAAACCAAACAGTGAGGACAAAATCCTGGAATTGAGTGGGGCTGAGAAGACAGGTGAGCTTGTCTTGTGAGCTTAAGGAACTCAATTGGAGGCCCAGAAATCATGCTGAAGAGCAAAAAAAGGATAGTCACAAGGACCTTTTACACAGTACTGTGACATGGAGAATAATGGGTATCTAGGGCTTGTTTGGCAGCTAGCCTAGTCTACTTGGAAAGTTATAAAGCAATCACAGACCCCATCTCAAAAAAAAATAACAAATAAGTTTGGGAAAATCAGAGAAATAACACCAGAGTTTCTCCTCTGTCTTCCACACATACACATGCATACACAATTGCACACATACATACATCTCCACAAATATGTATACACACTCATGCACAAATATACACACAAAGTATATACACTGGCACATACATATACATACAAATCATTACTAACTTTGCTTGTGTAGCTTTCCAAATGCTTATTTATGCTAGTTTATATTTGTAATATGAACATTCCCAGCTATTGGGTAGGTTTTACATAAAAATGAAGTCATAGTTTCATGAGTAGCCAGATTTTGAATATTTGGTAAGCCAAATCCCATTTCCTAGTAATTTTATTGTATACTCTAAAGATTTGTCACTCAAATTGGTTGAATAAAACATTGACTGGCCAGAAGCTGGGCATGAAGCAGAGGGAGGAAGACATGAATGTGCCATGCTGATAAATGTTCTACCAGTGGAAGATACTAAATGGGGAATATGGGTTAACTAAAATGTAAGAGCAGGTTAGTAATAACTATGACCTTTTGGGTAAGCATTTTCAATTCTTAAAATCTTAAAAGCCTCTGTGTGGTAATTTTGAGCTGACAGTTAAAGAAAAAATGTCTCTTCACAAATGGCATTCCAATGTGTAGCCAGATTTCCACATAAAATCTGAAATAACTTGGAAAAAATTCTGAACGCCCAAAAACATAGTCAAATGCAGCATCTTTGTAATGCCTTTTCTTTGGCGGGCTATGTTTTCTAGCAGTGACCAGAGGCTTGCCTCCTTCAACCAAGGGCTTTATGACATTAGCAACAAATCAATCAAGCAGCTCTCTTAAGAGAACCTAGGGGAGAGGGGGAGAGAAAAGTGAGAAGGGGAGGATGTGGGGAACTTGGGGAAACGGGATGATTGGGATATAGGAGGGTTGGATAGGGGAGCAGGGAAGCACATATCTTAGTTAAGGGGGCCATCTTAGGGTTGGCAAGAGTCTTGAACCTAGAGTGGCTCCCAGGTGCCCCGGGCGATGTCCCCAGTTAGTTCCTTGGGCAGCTGAGAATAGGGAACCTGAAATGACCCGATCCTATAGCCATACTGATGAATATCTTGCATATCACCATAGAACCTTCATCTGGCGATGGATGGAAATAGAGACAGAGACCCACACTGGAGCACCGGACTGAGCTCCCAAGGTCCCAATGAGGAGCAGAAGGAGGAGGAACATGAGCAAGGAAGTCAGGACCATGAGGGGTACACCCACCCACTGAGACAGTGGGGCTGATCTATTGGGAGCTCACCAAGGCCAGCTGGTCTGTGACTGAAAAAGCAAGGGATAAAACCGGACTCTCTGAACATGGCAGACAATGAGGTCTGATGAGAAGCTAAGGACAATGGCACGGGGTTTTGTTCCTACTTCATGTTCTGGCTTTGTGGGAGCCTAACCAGTTTGGATGTTCACCTTCCTAGACCTGGATGGAGGGGGGGAGGACCTTGGATTTTCCACAGGGCAGGGAACCATGACTGCTCTTCGGACTGGAGAGGGAGGAGAAGAAAAGTGGGGGGAGGGGGAGAGGGGCGGGAAGAGGGGGAGGGAAATGGGAGGCTGGGAGGAGGCAGAAATTTTTTTTTCAATAATAAAATAAAGAGAGCCTTTTCTTTGGTGGGCTATGTTTTCTAGCAGTGACCAGAGGCTTGCCTCCTTCAACCAAGGACTTCATGACTCAACATTAGCAACAAATAAGCTGCTCTCTTAAGAGAACCTAAGTTTACTGTTTGTGTGTCTTCTTTCTCTATCTGACCCTAGAGCACAGGTCAGACACCTTCTGGCTGCTTTCCCTATATTTCTGTAAATCAAAGAATGTGTGGAGCCTTGATTTGATTATCTAGGACAGACACCCACAGGTGTCAAGGTCATGCATTTGTTTGTGGCTACAGCCTACCTGTGGTCTGTTATTCAACATGGCTGCCTCTTGAATAGTTTCTGGGAAGCATTACTGGGAATTACCTCCTACTTTTTCCCAGAAATGTCCTTTCTTAGTCAGTACACTGATACTTGGTTACCATGTACTATATCCTATAGAAATTTACCATGAAGTTATGGGGCCAAATATGATTACTGACTTATACTGTGGAATATCTTTTTCCCATTTTTAATTGTTTCAAATTTATTGAAAGTTCAAAATGATGAATTAGTTAAATGCATGATGGTTAATTGTGGTCTATAAAGAAAAGTAGGCATAAGAGAAATTTATGATGTGTAAGCATACAAAAGTGATTTTATTTATTTATTTTTAGTTTTACTGTGGCCACTAGGTGGTGCCAACAATAAATGAAAACTATGTGGTTGTTCTTGCTGACCAATCAAGAACCACCCACAGCCTTTGGGGTACATGAATGAACAAGTGCATATATCCAAGAACGTGTGCACATGAAAGAAATGATTTCACTAATCCTAAAATGTAACATAAAATGTAGTTTTGCTTATAAAGACATTAAGGAATTTGAAGCACTCTGGTAAACAAGGGATTGAAGAAAGACAGCAAGAACTTGCAAAGGCTTGCAAGTCAGCTGGTAGTCTGAAATGACTGCATAAGAAAGCTTCAAGTGGAGTACCGCAAAAGTTTTAAATGCAGGTGGAAATGCAATCAGCTGAAACATGTTTGTTTATTAAACATGGGGAATGTTATATCTCTGTACAATTCAGCAATGTAAAAGTTAAATTATACAGAAAACAAACCCAGGCCATTTTCTTGTGTTCTCTTCCACTAGTTTGAACTGTGGAATATTACAGAGGTCCATGTTCATTTAATTCCAAAAGAATGCTCTTGTTTCTCTTTAAGGAGAAATACCTTTTGAGTAATTATTTAATAACATGAAAATATAAGTAATGTTATAATGTTTTGCTATGCTAATTATGTATTAATCATATATTAAGAGATATATTAAAATATTAATTCTTTAAGCAGTATGCAAAGCAAAAATGAAAGTGTAACTTTCTAAGGTTGGTTATTTCAACAAAAGAAAACACTCAATTGTCTAAGATTATCACATTTTTGTCAAAATACAATTTATTGTCATAATTTAAATTCATACAAAACAAGGCAACCTATTTCTTCACTTTAATTTTACTTTTTGTGTAGTATGACTCATTGAAAAAGTTCTCACACTAACCAAATAAAGCATTTTTCTGCATTTTATGCCATAGTAGCACATTTGCATCTAATCTCCATAATAATCCTTGCTTTAAAAAGCTTGATATTTTTCCTCTCCACATACCAACTAAATGAACATTAGTAAAACCATTTACCAGTGATTGCCTCAACTAGATTCATTCTTTGTCTTTCATTTTACATTGCTACCTTAGTTAGATTCTCATTTTTTATTGCTGAAGCTCTCACTTCCACGTGATTTATGAGAGCACAATAGTGATTAGAAACAAATGAGAGAAATAGGTGGGTTGACATACCCTAAGCTGTAATTACATTTTTTTTATGATGGACACAGTACTGACTGTGACAGTCCTTTATGAGTTCATGAGCTTTTGACCATTGTTATCATCCTCATTCATTTGTTAGCACACTGGCCTCATGAGACACAAAACTTTTTCTCTATAAGTGAACATTTAGGTTGATTTTATATTTAGAACACCATGAATATAGCTGCCATAAGCATGAGAATCCAATACTTCTAAATTCTTTTTTTTTCTAAATTCTAATTCCATTAATATGGAAAATATACTGAGGAGATTGCTGGGATTTATAGTAATTTATGTCATTTTATGAGTACTACTCTGTATATAATGAAGACACATCAACACATGGATATAAAGAGAATGTCTGGGCATGACACTTTACTGTGTCCCCTATGGTAATGGTGCTGGCCCATGGGAGTATTATGTCCAAATGAACCTGAATTCATACACTAAATATGTGTAATTTTACATCAACTATAACAATGCAGCATGCTGTTACTTAATTTTAGTTGACCTACTGCTATCAGAGTTTATTTCCCATGATACTACACAATCTCATGTCATATTTAGATTCATTATTAAATCCTGGAACACGCATTATTTTCACTGTTTGTCTTCTCATTTAAATCATACTAAGAGTTGGATCTTTTAGGTGAAAATAACAATGTATTCTTTGTCACTATACCATTCTATACTGCAGTCTTCAATGTCTCTGTCCATTATTTTCCAAATGAACACTCAAGAATATTTAGAGTCCTGGGTACATGGCCTAGGTCAACACATGAATGAACAGAAGCACAGTCTACCATATGGTCCATCAAACTCCCAGAAGATCTGACAGCACAGCAAACCTGCTCATCCTATTCAGAAGGCAATGTACCACCACTTCTCATGGCATGACTTATGGTCTCCTTCACTTTTGCCCAGAGCATCATAAGAGAAGAAATCAAGAAAAATTCAAAAATCTACCTCCCAATGTTGCCCTGTAGAATCACCCAGCTGGGCCTCGGGATAATAGCAGCCCCCCTACTAGATGAGCAGAGATTAAAGATTAGATTGTATAGGCCTTCGCAGCTATGACCTTCCACCCTAGGGAAAGACTCTCATCAATAAAATATGTATTTTAGTAGGAACTCTTCCAGTCTCTCAGTGCACTTCCTGTTCCTCCTCCAAGATACAGTTTTCCTTGTGTGCATTTTTCATTACAGACTTGATGTCCTTTGAAGACAGGTAGAGGTATCACAACTTATAAATTCTGCTGCCAAACAAAGGTCACATTAACTGCTGTTAAAGCAAAAAGAAGCCATGAATTTGAAAACAATGAAGAGTCTATGGAAAGGCTTAGAAGAAGAATAAAGAAGGAAATTAAGGAATTGTTATCCTCAAAAATTATTTTAAAAAGTTGAAATAGACTTTATGGCCATATAGTCCAGAGTCAAAACATTTATAATAGAGCACACCAAGTTTCAGTCATTTTCTCTCAGAATGTTCATCTTAAACCTGTAAAATACCAGTTCTTTTAGGCACTGCCATACCATTTTATCCAGTTATATTTTGTTCAAACTAGTGTATTATCTGTAATTGGGTTCCATATTAAGTTCCCTTCTTAATCCAGATTCTAGATTTCCTGGTCTGTGGATGTGAGAAGTGACCAGTCAGGACATTTATCAATTACTCCATGATATTTCATGTTTATTCCAACAAATAAAGCTTCTCTGGAGATAAGAAGTGGGGGGTAACCACTAGTGAACCAGAGGTTTAGGCAGTAAGTGGCTCATGCCTTTAATTCCAGCATTTGGGAGATGAGGACAAGAATTTAAGATGGGTGGGGACGGGATCTCTTCCCTCATTAGATCCAAAAGTTTAGAGATCTAAAAAGTGAATGTGGCTGTTGGATTGCTTCTCTGTTCTGACAGCTTTTCCCCAATATCTGACTCAGGAATTTTATTAATAATACTAATTAGGATCATGCTTCAATCAAACAAGTTAACTGCATAATTTTAATGTAGCTGCTTGGTTTCATCTGTGTTCTGTCAGTTTTACCCCAATATCTGAATCTGGAAATTTATTAATAATACTAATTATGATCACACTTCAATCAATGTAACTACATATTTCTAATATGCACTACTTTCAAAACAGGGGAGTTTTTATGCTCCTTCATGTCTATGCCCTTTTAAACTGGGACAACATATGCTTTAAATTTGACCATTGAACTCAATTCTTACACGGGATCTACTGGTCTATTATTTCTTCTCACTGCCCAGCTAAGGCCTAGCCTTGAAGCAGTAGCAAGATTTTTTTTCTGGCACTGGGCAGAAGAAGCAGGATTATGAGTTCAATGGAATTATTAACTACATAGTGTAAGGCAAGCCTAATCTACAGAAGACATTGCTCGAAACAGAAATAAACAATCAACATACTTGAGAAAAGAAGAAAGAAATTCTTATTGACCTGGAAACAATGGGAAACAGAAATAGGGTAAGGATGAATTTAAAAGAATTGAAATTTAAAAATTGAAACTCATAATTGCTTTAAAAAAAACAAACAGCTGGTTCTTTGAAAAAAATCAACAAATTGACAAGCCCCTGTCCAAACTAATAAAAAGGCAGACAGAGAACAAACAAATTAACAAAATCAAAAATGAAAAAAGGAACATAACAACAGACACTGAGGAAATTCAGAGAATATTAGGACATACTACAAAAGCCTGTATGCCACAAAGTTGGAAAATGTAAAAGAAATGGACCCTTTAAAGATAAGTACTATATACCAAAATTAAATGAAGACCAGGTGAACAATTTAAATAGACCTATAAGTTGTAAGGAAATAGATGTCATAAAAAACCTCCCTACCCAAAAAAAAGCCCAGAACCACGTGGTTTTAATGCAGAATTTTACCAGAATTTCCAAGAAGAGCTGATACCTATACTTCTTAATATGTTTCATATAATAGAAACAGAAGAGTAATTGCCAAACTCTTTTTATGAAACTACAGTTACCCTGATACCAAAACCACACAGAGACTCAACCAAGAAAGAGAATTACAGACCAATCTCACTCATGAACATCGATGCAAAAATTATCAATAAAATACTGGCAAACTGAATCCAAGAACACATCAAAATAATTATCCATTATGATCAAGTAGGCTTTATCCCAGTTATGCAGGGCTGGATCAACACAAAAATATCTATCAATGTAATCCATCATATAAATAAACTGAAAGAAAAAAACCATACGATCATTTCATTAGATCCTGAAAAATTATTTGATAAAATAAAAAACCCCTTTATGATAAATGTCTTAGAGCGGATAGGGATACAACGAACATACCAAAATATAATAAAAGCAATACACAGCAAGCCGACCGCTAAATTCAAATTAAATGGAGAGAAACTCAAAGCCATTCCATTAAAATCAGGAACAAGACAAGGCTGGCCACTCTCTCAATATCTCTTCAATGTAATGTTTGAAGATCTAGCAATAGCAATAAGATAACATAAGGACATCAATGGGATTCAAATTGGAAAAAAAGAAGTCAAATTTTCATTATTTGCAGATGATATGATAGTGTACATCAATGACCCAAAAACTCTACCAAAGAACTAATACAGCTGATGAACACCTTCAATGATTTGGAAGGATACGAGATCAACTCCAGAAAATCAGTAGCCCTCCTATACACAAAGGATAGAGAAGCAGAGAGGGAAATCAGAAAAACTTCACCTTTCACAATAGCCACAAATAGCATTAAATATCTTGGGGTAACACTAACCAAGGAAGTGAAAGATCTATTTGACAAGAAGGTTAAGGCTTTGAAAAAAGAAATTGAAGAGGCCATCAGAAAATGGAAGGATCTTCCATGCTCTTAAATTGGAAGAATCAACATAATAAAAATGGCAATTTTAACAAAAGCACTCTATAGATTCAATGCAATCCCCATCAAAATCCCAACAAAATTCTTCACAGACCTTGAGAGAAAAATAATCAACTTTATATAGAAATACAAAAAACCCAGGATAGACAAAACAATCCTGCACAATAAAGGTCCTTCTGGAGGCATTACCATCCCTGACTTCAAAATCTATCACAGAGCTACAGTAAAGAAAACAGCTTGGTATTGGCATAGGAACAGAGATGTTGAACAATGGAGTCAAATCAAAGACCTGGATATTTACCCACAAACCTATGAACACCTGATTTTTGACAAAGGAGCTAAAAGTATACAATGGAAGAAAGAAATCACCTTTAACAAATGGTACAGGCATAACTGGATTTCAACCTGTAGAATAATGAAAATAGATTCATATCTATCACCATGTAGAAATCTCAAGTCCAAATGGATTAAAGACATAAATATAAACCTTACCACACTGAAACTCATAGAAGAGAAAGTGGGACGTAGACTGCAACACATGGGCACAGGAGACCACTTCCTATGTAAAACCCCAATAGCACAGACAACAAGAGCAATGATGAATAAATAGGACTTCCTGAAACTGAGAAGCTTCTGTAAAGCAAAGGACACTGTCATTAAATCAAAAAGGAATCTTGATGAATGGGAGAAGATCTTCACCAACCCCACATCAGACAAAGGTCTGATCTCCAAAATATATAAAGAACTCAAGAAACTAGACTTTAAAATTCTAAATAACCCAATTAAAAAATGGAGTACTGAACAGACACAGAATTTTCAACAAAAGAAGCTCAAATGATCAAAAGATACTTAAGGTCATATTCAACTTCTTTGGCAATCAGGAAAATGCAAATCAAAACAACTTTGAGATACCATCTTACAACTGTCAGAAAGGCTAAAATCAAAATCACCAATGATAGCCTATGCTGGAGAGGATGTGGAGTAAGCGGAACACTCATCCATTGCTGCTAAGAATGCAAACTTGTGAAACCACTTCGGAAATAAGTGTGGCAGTTTCTTAGGAAATTGTGAGTCAACCTACCTCAGGATCCAGCAATACTACTCTTGGAAATATACCCAAGCATACTACAAAAACATTTGTTCAACTATGTTCATAGCAGCATTATTTGTATTAGCCAGAACCTGGAAACAACCTAGATGCCCCTCAATGGAAGAATGGATGAAGACAGTGTGGAACATATACACATTAGAGTACTACTCAGTGGTAAAAAAAAAATAACACCTTGAATTCTGCATGCAAATGGATGGAAATAGAAAATACTATCCCGCCGGGCGATGGTGGCGCACGCCTTTAATCCCAGCACTCGGGAGGCAGAGGCAGGCCGATCTCTGTGAATTCGAGACCAGCCTGGTCTACATAGCTAGTTCCAGAACAGGCTCCAAAGCCACAGAGAAACCCTGTCTCAAAAAAAACCAAAAAAAAAATACTATCCCGAGTGAGATAACCCAGACCCAAAAGGATGAATATGGTATGTACTCACTCATTAGTAGACTCTAGCCATCAACAAAGGACATTGAGCCTATAGTTTACAAGCTTAGAGAAGCAAAATAATAACTTGAACCCAAAGAAAATCATACGTAGATCCTCCTGGAAATCGGAAGCAGACAAAATTGCCAGGCAAAAGTTGGGAGCATGGGGGTGGGGGTGAGGGTGGGATGGGGGAAAGGAAGAGTGGGAGAGAGAAGGGAGAAGGGAAGGTTTGAGGAGAGCTTGGTGGAGTGGGAGGGTTGAGATGAAGGAAGGGTGGATATAGGGGCAGGGAAGAAGATATCCTCATTAAGAGAGCCATTTTAGCCTCTTTCGGGACTTGGCTCCAAGATGACCAAAAAAAGGAGAAACAACGGTCGTGCCAAAAAGGGCCGCAGCCATGTGCAGCCAGTTCGCTGCACTAACTGAGCCCGCTGTGTGCCCAAGGACAAGGCCATTAAGAAGTTCATCATTCAGAACATCGTAGAGGTGGCTGCCATCAGGGACATGTCTGAAGCAAGTGTCTTCGATGCCTATGTGCTCCCCAAACTCTATGTCAAGCTGCATTATTGTGTGAGCTGTGCTATTCATAGCAAGGTAGTCAGGAATCGATCCCGGGAAGCTCGGAAGGACCGAACACCTTTGATGTTGGTACCAGAGTTGCTATAAATGACTGCTAATTTAGGGGTTAAATATTTTGTTAGTGGAGATACAACCAATCCACTAAATTATGATAAGACTTTCTGACTGGATAATAGGTAAATATAGTTGGGCTATATTCAAAATTATTTTATTACCAAAACTATATCATTTGTTTTACTGGAAAAAGGAAAATGGTTTGTTTTTACTGCTGGATCATGTTTTGTGTAGTAAAGAAGAAATTCTTTGGTCAAATTGTAATCTTTGTATATCAATGTTAAGATTTCCTTATTTGTATTATAGTAAATCAATGGTTTTGAGAAAAAAAGAAATGAACAATTTTCTGAATAGGTATCACATACCATAATTAAATCAAGATCAGGTGAATAATTTAAATCAACCTACAACCTGCAAGGAAAGGGAAGTCATTCCAACCAAAAAAAAAAAAAGCCCAGGGCCAGAGAGTGTCAGGGCAGAATTCCATCAGAACTAAGACCCAATAACAATACTCCTCAAAGGGTTCCACATAATAGAAAGAGAAGGAACATTGCCAAACCCCTTTAATGATGGTACAGTTACACCTCTACTAAAACCATGCAAAGATTCAACCAAAAAAGAAAATTACAGACCCATCTCCCTGATGAGCATAGATGCAAAAATACTCAATAAAATACTAGCTAAAATCTAAGAACACATCAAAAAATCATCTACCATGATGAAGTCAGATTCATCTCAGAGATGCAAGAATGGTTCAACATACAAAAATTTATTAAGAATCCTGCCCTCTTTAAGTTCCTTTCCTGACATCCTTTAGTAGTGAACGACAATATGGCAATATAAGCCAAATTAACCATTTTCTCCCATTAGTACTCTTGATTGCTAAGACTTCCCAGAATCCCTCATTGGCTAGGGCCACCCAGCTGGGACTCACAATATTAACAGCTTCTCTACTGGAGGATCAGAGACCAAATGACTCAGACAGCACAATCCATCCAGTTCTTCCCTCCCAGCCCAGCAGACAGGGCCCCAGTTTAAAAACTTTGTATTTAGTACACATTATTCTACTCCCCTAGATCACATCCTATCCCACATCCAAAGTACAGGGTCCTTTGTGTGCACATTCCATTGTACACTTACTTCCCAGTGCAGCCATCCCATTGGCTCAGAGATGGGAAATCCTGAAGACAAACACAGGTCACATTCATAAAGTAACTATTGTTATTGTGCATCTGTGGTTACTTTGTAACTGTTGTTAAAGAAAAACACACCATAAATTAGAAAACAATCCAGGCATATTTGGGTTTGGAGGCAACAAGTAGAATGTAAATATAATGTGGATTTCATCTCTAAAATTATTTTGAAAACTTGAAATAGACTTTATGGCCATGTGCTCCAGAGACTAGGGATTTGTGTTAGAGCACATTAAATATTTCTCATGTATTTTCTCTAAAGATGAACAACTTAATGCAGAAAGGTAACAGTCCTGTTAAGCAGGGCCACAACATTTCCCCCAGATTTTGTATTTTAGATGAGCTACTTTAAATATAGCAATTAGGTTTAAAGATAAGGTCAGTTTCTTTCCCAGATTCTTGATTGCCTTGATCTGTGGACTGCAAACAATGGTCAATCTGGACATTCATGAAACATCTACAATTGACTACCTGATTCCACAATGCTAATTTCAACTACTGTTGAAGGAGGAAAGCTTTCGCCCTCAGTACAACTTCTCCCTTTCTGAACTGTGTCTCCACCAGCTTCATGTTGGTCAATGACCTCAACTCTTGCACAGGTCTCTCTTCTTCTAAGTCCCCAATAAAGGCCAGAAAGATCAGCAGACACTCAGTAACTACTCTACATTTCTTCTTCATTGACAAGTCAATGCCAAACCTGTAAGAAGTTGCAGGACTGTTTTCCCAGCACTGGGCAGCAGAGGCAGGATTAGGTGTTCAAAATGATTCTCAATTATATAGTATGAGGCAAGCCTAAACTATAAGAGACAAAGAAATCAATAGTTAACATCACTTGAGAGAAATAAAATGCAACTATTAATGACTTGAAACATTGGAGGACAGAAACAGAGACAAGAGGAGCAATACACTTAAAAAAATATCTGAAAATTACACCAATAAGATTTTAAAATGATAAAAATATTGCACTCTTGAGATTAAATAAAACTTTCTATATTGACTTTGAAACAGAGTTGGCCTTTCTATAGGAGAGGGAATGTCACTAATAAGAGATAGATTAATGGTTTCTATATACATATGTTGGCTACTGAGATCTGTAACCTGACACATAAAGTTAGTCAATGGCCTGTTTCTCAAATCTCTGAGCTGACATGACTGTGTCAAGCAAGATCAACCATGTCTGCATAGAATTGTTGCCTAATTGCCTTTCCTGGAACTAGCTCCTGTAGACCAGGCTGGCCTTGAACTTACAGCCAGCCTTTGCCTCCCTAGTGCTGGGATTAAAGGCCTATGCCAACTCTGCTCAGCCAGGAACATTTTCATAATGGTGACTCCAATCCTAGGGTAGGGAAGTCTTGCAGATGCCTAGTAAACTTCCTAGGAAAAACTGCATCTTGCTGGGCATTGATGGCACACACCCTTGCTGCGCCAAGTGATCTCTTTGAGTTCAAGGACAGCCTGATTTACCCAGTGAGTTCCAGAATAGTCAGGACACTCCTAGAGACAAACCTTGTCTCAAAAAATTTTTTAAAAGGAGAATAGCATCTTGTATAATTCCAAGGGAGAAATGAAAGATATTAGAGAATTATAAGTACAAATTATCACATGAATTTAGGAGGAGACTACTCAAACAAATCTATACAATGAGAACACAGGGTATCTCAAGAACTTTACTATGAGCAGAGTGGCCATGGGACTGATAACTAAATCTCCATATGGTGGGAAGAGTTGGGTTCTTAGAATCTGAAGCAACCCCTCCACAAAGGCCTTGTCACCAGACCATTACCAGCTCCCCTAAGCATATTTCTGGTTTTAGAGAAGGAGCTTTGTTTTATTATCAGTAGATCAGATCCCTAGGGAAACTCAAAAGGCTTAGGCACCAATCTATTACTAGGTCTCCCAAGATTGTTCTTCCTTCCTCAAGAGGGCATAAAAAAAAAGCCTTGATTGATCAGGTAACTCCTCCAGACAACAATGTTTTGCATTTCAATTATATGTCACCTGGTGTCATATTGCCCATTTGAAAGAACTGTGCTTTTCTCAAATAGAAAACTGGAACTTTATACCACATCCTCTGTTCCTCCCCATCTGGAGACAACATTCCCTTGCTCACAATGTTGCTGTTTCCCAGCTGGTCAAAGCTCTCAGTTCTTCAACTCCCAGCAGCAACAATTACACTGCAGCATAAAAAACCACCGAAGGCAGCTCCTCTGCAAAGCTGAGTCTGAACATGTCTGCCCAGAAGAGGCCTGCATGACTTAAAGGGCCTGATTAGCTAATTCGGTCTGAATGAAAAAAAAAACACTGTCCACAGGGCTATAGTGTGCTTAAAGACACAGCACAGTGGTTCCTGGCCATTGCTCCCACCCCAGTCAAACATCTTTTCTAGAAGGGCCAAGATATGTATTTCATAACACTTATCCCTGGCTTCCAAAAGTAGACACTGTCATAATCTTGCACTCCATAGGAACTTTCCCTTTTTCTTCCAGGACACAATGTGGCTAGCTAGCTTGTACAGTGTACTGTGCTGTGCTAGGTGGGTGCAGTGATTTCCTGTCCCACGGTGGAAAGAATGCTCAGAATATTATTAACAGCTAAAGAGAATTTTAAGGTAATAAATGGAGAAGTTTGTGCTGTGGCTTCATGCTGAGATCAGATGAACTGAAGGTACTTTTTATGGTGTTGGTAAAGTTATCTTTTAGAATAAGAATCAAAATTGATAATTGACTTTTCACAGTGTCATCCACTTGAATTTCAACTAAAACCTTATGGTACAGTATGAACATGCCAGAGGCATTTCTTTCCATCATTTGTTTAATTTACAATTGTTCCTACATGATTTTGAGGAAAGAATGTCACTAAATGTCTTTGCTTTTACATTGTGATTATCATTAAAGTGGATTTGTTAATTGAGCATGCTTAAGGAAAGGGAGAACATTGCATGAGCATGTTCAGACTCCCTACGTAAAATCTCCATGCTTCATTCGTTGAGGAAAAACAATTTTGAAAACAACTTTATAAACATTCTTTATGCCTCCTACAGGCAAGAATTTTTTCTCATTTCATCTGTCTTGGCTGTTGAAATGTCTGGCTATTTTTGGCAGTTAAAATTGACTACACAAAGAATTGATTATACCTGAGGAGATTTTACTTAAAGGTTTGAAATGGGAAAATATTCCTTTAATGTGTATAGTTTGAGATGATAGGATCCACATTAAGCTGCTTGGTGTTTGTGCACACTTAACCAGTGAGCTATCTCTCTCACTCATGTCTGTGTGCAGTTTTAACACCATCACTCATGAGCAGTGGGATTTTCTAAATTTGAGACCAGTCTGGCCTACAGAATGAGTTCTACAACTACACAGAAAAATCCTGTCTTGAAATCACCAAAAAAATAAAAACGAACCTGAATCCAACAAAGACTATGACCCAACTTTAATCAGCATCTCCCATTCTGGTAGCAGCAGTCACATATAAAGTATTTTGAAGAAGAAGAAAAGTCTCTGTTTTGCCTCCGTGCTCTAGCTCTGGCTACCAAGCTCATTCCTTTACTAGCATTAGAGCCTACTGCATTGTAATTTTGATGAATACTTAAAACCAGCTGAGTCACAGAGCCTTGGGGGCAGAACAACTACTAGAATCTTCACCTGACCTTAGACAAAAGGCTGAGAAGCAAGCTATTGGATTCTTCAATTGCCATTGGTAGGCAGTTTTTCTTAAGTTACCTGGACAATAGCTTGTGAGACATTTTAATAAGCCTACTTTTTACATACATGGTGAGATTCATTCTACAAATCCTGTTCATGTAGAGAATCTTAAATACTGCAGTTGTATATTTTATTCACCTGACTATGGAGTGAGATGTGCTGGCTAACAATAGTGCTCATTCTTTCTAGCTCCATTATTCTCTACATATTCAAATTTCCATGAACACTATTCTTTTTATTATTATTCATTTACCTGGAATTTGCTTCAAATTTAAGGAACAAAACCCTAAAGCAATGAGCCATTATCCACCTTTCTGATGGGGGAAAGACTGATCATCTTGATTGAGATCTGTTTCCTGCTTTTCTCTTTCCTGTTGTATAAAATCCCTGTGAAAACCATATAAAAAGTACCTTCAGTTCATCTGACCTCAGAAATGAAGCCACAGAACAAATATTTCATTTAGTAACTTTAAAACTCTCTTTAATTGTTAGTATTCTAGGCATCCTTACCCCATGGGACAGGAAAATGCTTGATCACCTAGCACAGTGCACCCTACAAGTCATATAGTGTGCTGGAAGAAAAAGGGAAAGTTCCTAGGCATGCAAGAAGATGACATTGATTGCTTTTGTAGCCAGGGGCAAGTGCTATTGAAATGTATATATTCTCAGATCTGGAGAAGTTCTCTATTAGGGGCAATGGATTGCACAGGAATCAGTATTCTGTGTCTTTAAGCACACTGTATCCCTATGGGAGGTGCTCTTGTCACTCAGGACTCAGTAGCCAATCATGCACTCCAGGTGACCTGCCAGTCAGAAGCAGTGCAGGTCTCTTCCTGGGAAGCCATCTTCAGTCTTGGCTTTGAAGTGGAGCTGGCGCCAGAGAATTCCTGTTCTCCGGTGCAGTTGCTGTTGCAGGGAGACGATGCACTGAGAATTTTTGCAAAATGGAGAAGCCCAACATGGTAAGTGAGGAAATGCTGTCTCCTGATGGGGAGGAGCAGAGGGTGAGGTGCAGAAAACACTATGGTGTTACCTCCATGGGTCTGGGTGGGAACCTGCCATCATTCTCCCTGTATGTGAAGTCCCTCATGGTCCCTGCTATCTCCTGAACCTAGGAGCAGGCCTCTGAATAACTTTGTTCTGTGGCTTCATCTCCTTAGAGTATTGGGAGCAGGAAGTTGTGTGTAAAAACACTTTCCTAGTCAACTTCAACAGTGTTCTTGCACTCATGGAAACAAGTTGCCAAACTCAGAGAAGCCTAGATTCTCCAATATCTTCTCGGTATCGAGCACTTTGCATTTAAGCTTTAAATATGATCTGAATTGAGATTTAAATTTGTAGAGGTTATCAAAGGCATCTCATGTGTTGTGTAGCTTTCCACTACTGTACCATAATGTTGAAGAGTAGAATTGGTGATACAATAGATTGACCAATGCTTAAAAAATAATTAGTCTCACAAAGTAGAATTTAGCAGAGGGAGAACTTCATGTAAAACACCCAGACTTTAAATATATGCTAATCAGAACTGGAAGAGATTAGAATGCCCTGGTACACATTGTTTACCAGGATTGTGCAGATATTTGACTCCAAACCATTTCAAAGAAGCCATCACTGATTTAAAAATAAAAACTCACTGCCAGGTAGTAGTGGTGCGTGCCTTTAATTCCCACACTCTGGAGGCAGAATCTGATGGATTTCTTTGAGTTCAAGGCAAACCTGATCTACAAGAGTTCCAGGACAGGCTCCAAAGCTACTGAGAAACACCTCGAAAAATCCCCGAGTACAGGGATTAAAGGCGTGCTGCACCACTGCCCGCCTAAGATGTTATTCTTAAGAAGCTTACTAGACTTGCCTGGATCTTCTGCAACACCTCCTCACCTTATCTTTTTTATCTTTTACTTGTCCAGTCCAGTCTTTCTTTTCCCTTGTGATCGTCACCTTAGAACCCTGTCTGTAACTGGTAACTGGCATACTTAAGAGAATATTCTGAGAATACTTTTGCCTAAATATTTAGACTGGCAAGTTTCCTGTTTCTATTTCAATTGTTCAAAGTTTAATCTGGACCATTATCATAAGGGATGCTTATGGATAACAGCATATATTGAATGCAAAATCTGTCTATCCTAGCTCCCCTTGAGCATTGGACAGAGATCAATGCATAACATCATTTAAGAAACTTTTCTTTATTAATCTTCTAAGTGTGTATTGTGATTTCTCTGTAGAAAGGCATATTAATTGTAGAAGAGCTGCATTTCTGTCCGGATAAAAATATTGTTTCTGAGACAACTTCTGTTATTTTGACTCAGATGGCTTTGGTCCCTGTCTGTTGCTTTCCTGGACAATCTTGAGTGTCCTCTATATTACACCCTCAAAGTTCTTAAGTGACTGTACCCATTCACAGTTTTAAAATTATGTATTTGCCTGGCAGTGATGGTGCACTCGGGAGGCAGAAGCATGCAGGTCTCTGTGAGTTTGAATCCAGTGTAGTCTACAAGAACTAGTTCCTGGACAGGCACCAAAGCTCAGAGATACCATGTCTCAAACAAAACCAATAAAATAAAATAAAAATGCATTTGAGCCATGTAGTTGACTGTCCAACACAGTCACAGGAAAAGGATTTGCACATGGAGCATTTCTTCTGTCCTCAGACCACAAGAGGAAGAATAGATTATTGTGTGCACTGCAGGGGGCACAGCATAGGCAATCAGCTGTTGCAGCCACCACTATGAGAAAGGGCCTGATTGTGGTAGCAGGAGAGGTTTGTAATTGCCCAGCATGTGTAAATTAATGTTGTGTGATTGTGTGGGTGTCCAGATTAGGAAGGTTATCTTGAGTCAAGTAACATTTAATTTGCAATTAGGCAACTATCCTCTGCAGATATGATCGATCTTTGTTTATTGATATTTACTGAGCTCTACAATTTCTTTGCTTCATTCCCCGCCTCTCCACTCCCGCTTCAACACTCTCCCAAGGTCCCCATGCACCCAATTTACTCAGGAAATCTTGTCTCTTTATCCTTTATTCTTCCCATGTAGATTAGATGTTTGTCAGTCTCTCTTAGCATCCTCATTTTTGTCTAAGATCTGGGATTGTGGTTTGTAGGCTGGCTTTCTTTGCTTTATGCTTAAAAACCACCTATAAGTTAGTACATGTGATAATTGTCTTTCTGTGTCTGGGTTACCTCACTCAAAATAATGTTTTCTAGATCCATCAATTTTCCTGCAAAATTCAAGATGTTGTTATTTTTTTTCTGCTGTGTAGAACTCCATAGTGTAAATGTACCACACTTTTCTTATTCATTCTTCTATGGAGGAGCATTTAGGTTGTTTCCACATTCTGGCTATGACAAACAAAGCTGCTATGAACATAGTTGAGCACATGTCCTCGAGGCACGATTAAGCATCTTTTGATTATATACCCAAAAGTGGTATTACTGGGTCTTGAGAAAGGTCATTTCCTAATTTTCTGAGAAATTGCCACACTGACATCCAAAGGGACTGTATCAGCTTGCATTCCCACAAGCAATGCAGAAGTGTTTCTATTTCCCCAAAAGCTCTCCAGCATAAGTTGTCATCAGTGTTTTTAATCCTGGACATTCTTTCAGGTGTTAGATGGAATGTCAGAGATGTTTTGATTTGCATTTCTCTGATTAATGATATTGAACATTTCCTTAATTGTCTTTCAGCTATTTTAGATTGCTCTGTTGAGAGTTCTCTGTTTAGGTCTGTACTCTATTTTTTATTGGATTATGAGTTCTTCTGGTGTCCAATATCTTAAGTTCTTTGTATATTTTGAAGATCGGACCTCTGTCTGATGTGGGATTTTGATCTTTTCCCATTCTGTAGGCTGTCATTTTGCCTTGTTAACCTGTCCTTTGCTTTACAGAAGCTTTTTAGTTTCAGGATGTCCCATTTAATTTTTCTTTTAGTGTCTGTGCTACTGCGGTTATGTTTAGGAATTGGTTCCCTGTGCCAATGCATTCAAGTGTACTTCCCAATTTTTCTTCTGTAATTTTCAGTGTGGCTGGCTTTATGTTGAGGTCTTTGATCCATTTGGACTTGAGTTTTGTGCATGCTGATAGATATGGGTCTATTTTAATTTTTCTACATGTTGATATCCAGTTATGCCAGCGCCACTAGTTAAATGTGTTTTCTTTTTTCCATTTGATATTTTTTCGTTCCTTCTCAAATATCAGGTGTTTAAAGATATGTGAGTTGATATCTGGGTCTTCTATTTAGCTCAATTGGTCCTCCTGTCTGTTCTAATGACAATACCAGGCTGTTTTCAGTAATGTATCTCTGTAGTAAAGATTGAAGACAGGGATTGTGATGCTTCCAGAAGTTCTTTTATTGTATAGGATTGTTTGGCTATCCTGAGTTTTTTGTTTTTCAAATGAATTTGAGTGCTGTTCTTTTGAAATCTTTGAAGAATTTTGCTGGGATTTTGATGGGCATTGTATTCAATCTGTAGATTGCTTTTGGTAAGAAATATGATCGATCTTGCTTGACAGAGTTATGTCGGCTCAGAGATTTGAAAAACAGTCCATGGACTAACTCTATGTATTCGGTTACAAATCTCTGCGTGAACATATGTATATTTGTACCATCAATCTACCTCTTGTTAATGACATTCTTTCTCCTAGGGAATGGCCTACTCCTTTTTAAAATCAATATAGAAAATTTTATTTAATCTTAAAAGTGCATTTTTTTTGGTGTGTTGAGACAAGGCTTCTCTGTAGCTTTGGAGCCTGCCCTGGAACAAGCTCTTGTAGACCAGGCTGGCCTCAAACTCACAAAGATCCACTTTCTTCTGCCTCCTGAGTGCTGGGAATAAAGGCCTGAGCCACTACTGCACAGTTAAAAGTGCATTATTATCATCACTTTAAAAATCACTTTTTGGTTTCAGTTTCAAATACTTTCTTTAAGTAAATTGCTGCTGTTATCTCTATTTGTTTCTGTTTTCCAAGGTTTCTAAGTCATTGATAGTTTCATTTCATTTCTTTCAAGTTATGTTGATTTCTATGTAGAGCAATGTCTCCTATACTTTAGGCTTGCCTCATGCTACATAATTGAGAATTATTTTACACACCTAATCCTGCCTCTGTTGCCAGTTCTGGGAAGACAGTCCTGCAACTCCTTCCAGGTTTGTCCTTCTCTAGTCAGTGAGAAAGAAAAATAGAGCAGTTAATGAGTGTCTGCTAATCATTCTGGCTTTTATTGGGGACTTAGAAATGAAGAGGGATTGGTATAAGAATTGAACTTATTGACCAACTTTGAAGCTGGTGGAGACACAGTGCAGGAATTGAGAGGTTGGCCTGAGGGTAAGAGCTTTCCTCCTTCAACTGAGATTACTTATGTGGAATCAGGAGGTCAATTGTGATGCTGTATGATTATCCTGATTGACCATTGTTTGCAGTCCACAGACAATGGTAATCTAGGTATGGCACTTACCTTATCTTGAAATCTAGTTGTGATATTTACAATAGTTCATCAAAAACAGATAATCTGGGTAAAATGTTGTGGCCCTGCTTAACAGGACTGTTACTTTTCTGGAATAAGGTGTTCATCTTTAGGGAAAATACATGAGAAATATTTATTGTGCTCTAATAAAAATCCTTAGTCTCTCGAGCACATGGCCATAAAGTCTATTTCAAGTTTTCAAAATAATTTTTGAGCTTAAAACTGCATCATATTCTCATTGTCTTTGCTCCCTCCGAGCCATAACATGATCCTGATTGTTTTCTAATTCATGGTCTGTTTTTGTTTAACAACAGTTACAAAGTAACCACAGTTACACAGGAACAGTGATTCCTTTATGAATGTGACCTGTGTTTGTCTTCAGGATTTTCCTTCTCTGAGGCAATGGGATGGCTGCACTGGAAAGTGAGTGTGCAATGCAATGTGCACACAGAGGACCCTGTACTTTGGATGTGGAACAGGATGTGCTCTAGGGTAGTGGAATAATGTATACTAAATACAATCTTTTTAAACAGGGGCCCTGTCTGCTGGGCTGGGAGGGCAGAACTGGAAGGACTGTGCAGTCTGAGTCATTTAATCTCTGATCCTCCTATAGAGGAACTGCTAATATTGTGAGCCCTAGCCAATGTGGAATTACGGGAAGAGTTAGCAATTGGGAATACAAGTAGCAGACAGTTTGTGGGTTCTTTCCATGATTCTATTCTGCCTCTGCAGTAGGTGTAGGCAGGAAGATCACAAGCTATATCGTGGTGAGCGTTGGGTGAAGCTTTGATCACTTCTAGCAATCATATAGAGAGTATCATACACAAAAATATATACAAACATACACAAAAAATAGCAGTAACCTTAATTTCAGAAGTGGTTGGAACTCCAAGTAGTTAGAGTAAATCAAGTTGATTTACATGTAAACTGATTCTTTAAAAATCTGTTCTCTTGAAATTCCATTTAAAAAGATTTCATTTCCTCACTGTGATGCAGACTTGGATTCCATCACCAATTGTAGGAAACATGGTAAGTGATCCTAACAGACATAATTTTCTTTATCACAAGAGAATGAGATGCTTTCAGTAATCAAATCTATTTTCTGTAAAGGAAAAACATCAGAAGACTTCAAGTGAATATTGTAAATTTTGGTGAAAGAGCCCTTCTCACCGAACCCATTTTCTATTATTGGTAAAGGAGAGAACAGGAGTGTACAGCATGTGTGATGGCCAGTGATTCAGTGAATTAGATTAGAACCTTGTTGTTCTTCTTTAAGAAACAATTATATATATATATATGTGTGTGTGTGTGTATGTGTGTGTGTGTGTGTTTGTGCATGTGTGTGTATGTAGATTTGTGTTTGTGCCTTGTTTTGTCAATGGTGTCATCCATATTGTTGATTTTGTGAACCATAATTTAATTATATCATTCATTGTTTGTGAAAACGATGGACCTTCCCCAGTTTGTACTCAGAATATTTTTTATATTTTTTGGTGATAAACAGTTTTACTTTTCTCTTCTTGATCTCAGATGCTTGCTTCTAAGTATTTTATTTTATTTTTTCATTTATATTTTAATAATAAACCTTGCCTGAAGATCATAAAGTAAAACAGATGCCATGGCCCGCCTTACACCCCAGGCAATACTGACACACACCTTTAATCCCAGTAGTCACACTAGTTTGTTGTAGAGTCAATGCTGGTGTCTCATATCTTTAATCCTATCACTAAGGAGTTGCAGATAGGAAGTGGCATGCTTGGGAAGAGAGAGGAATATAAGGTGGTAATGAGAGAAGAGCTGAGGATTGAGTGTTTTGTAGAAACAGCATTCACTTTGAGGATTTATAGAGACAGGATACCCCATTTGGTGAGTCTTAACAACATTTATCTAGGGCTTCCCTTGGAGGGAATGCTGAGGCTAAGGAAAAGTTAGATTAAGAGAAATGAAGACAGAAACATAGGTTAGACTGAAAGGATGAAAGGTCAATAGAAAACAGCCTGAGTTTATTTCTCAGCCAGCATATGTACTAAACACAGTCAAAATGCAGATCAAAAAGCAGTACAGTCAGCTCCCCACCTTCCTGCACTGTGCTTGGAGGCAGCTCAAACCTGTGCATTATCTGATTCAGCTAAGCAGCTTCTAATCATTAACTAGGGGTGCCCCTGGCTGGCCTCCACTAGCCCAAATATTAATAGAAAAAAAATGGACTCTTATAGCTGGGCAAAATGCTTTTTCTGTTGGCTAACGCAGATGTTATTCACAGCCCTCAAGGTTACTAGAACAGCAGGTATGCTTGGACTCAAATAGAATCTTTAAGTCTGAAATGACTCCAGATGGAAACTGAGTCACATGTGGGCTCCCACATTGGACTGGGAACTTTATAGAGCTAAGATCTAGTGGATGGATGCTGTGCTTCATTGATCTTTCAGCTTCCCGCCCTACTAACTGATTACAGGATTTATGAACAACATCAGTTTGCACTACATCTAAAATCTAATTTAAATAAAAGGCTTCTTTTTAATTCCTGTTCATGATTTTGGGTCTAAATCTCTATCAAGTAACTTAAAAGTAAGTTTTTCGATTCTGTATATAAATAAAAAACTATGCTCCTTTAACCTCTTTGAGCTTTACTACATATAGCACTTAAAAGGTTTTCTACAGTAAACCACGATCATTCTTAGCAGTGACCATTAAAATCTTAATGATTTTACATTGATTCCTCCTAGAGTGTGGTAATGCCACTAAACTGACTACCCTCCTCCAAAGGTCAGCTTTGGGCTATAAATTATTCAGGATGATTCCAAGATTACTATCTAATATGGTCCTCATGCACTACACTAGACAGAACTTGAGATAATTCCTATACTTTCCCATTACACAAAGACTGGACAAGAAATAATACAGGTAATTCTCCCATAAATTGAAATTTTCTTAGGTTTATTTCAGGGACCCTTATAGATGCCGTTGCTCACAGACATCAAAATATAATTTCAAAAGCATGGTTCCCATATTCCTAAGAGTTGGGGTTTGGTCATTCATTAGGTCATGAATTATGCCATCATTGAGGTGGAGGAGGTAACAAGTTACTATGGGTAATGGTAAAATATATAAACAAAGGAGAAAATATTTAGTTATCTTGTTCTGAAAAGAAACAGGGAAGATATAGAAATCATAGGATAAATGATAGATTACTAATTTGACCTTAAATAAAAAACTATTTTTATTACATATTTTATATTAGTATGGATTTTTTGTATTAATACATATTTGAGATTATTTTTGTTATATTGTAGATGTTTCTAATCTTATTTAACATATTTTTGTATATTCATGGAAATTTAAGGTTATTTTTGATAAAAGATACTGTACATACATATCTACTCTTATGTAAGGTTTTCTGCCGAACTTTATGATATAAAATAAATCTCTAGTCCTGAAAATTACTATTACAAGCTATTTAAATTAATAAAATTACAAGTTAATGTTACATGTTATAATCATACTTATAGTCCTGTTAGGTAGGCTTTCAAGGTGAAGCCAAAAGATATTTCATTTTCATTTTTTTCATGATAGGATTCCTTTGAATTACTCTGGTTGTTCTGGAAATCACTTTGTAGAACATACTGGCCTTGAGCACACTGAGATCAACCTGCTTTTGCCACACAAATACTGGGATTAAAGACATGCCCCATCACTCTCTGGCCAAAAATACATTTTCAATAAGTCATCAAATATTTCCTATTCAAAATATGGCACTTAAGATGTTATGATTATATAAGGCATTTCTGTTCCTGACAACACCAATCTACTTCAGAGAAATTATGGATATCATAGAAATGACTAAATGTAGTTAACTTTCTTGCTGTCAAGACTTAGGCACTGGCAAGAAACTGCCCTTTGAGTTGACTACTGACAGTATACTGTCTAAATTAGATAGGCAGGACATGAAAGAAAGTGACAGCTGAGCATTGCCATGGCAAAGAAGGACAATCCTTCAAAATTCCTGCTTCACAGAAACTTGGTCAGATTTTCTAGGTGTATAGGCTAAAGTTAAAATTCCAACAGTAGAGTGGAATCTTGGGTGACTGTCCAGGCAGTCAGTAGTTTATGTCATTTCTTGGATTTTTAAAATTGTTTTCATTGAGGTATATATTTTTCTCTGCTCTCCTCCCTTCCTGATTTCTAAAGTGATTGTGCCAGTTTGCATGCCCACCAGCAATGGAGAAGTTTTCCCATCACCCTACATCCTCTCCAGCATAAACTATCTTCAGTGTTTTTGATCTTGGCTATTCTTACAGGTGTAAGGTGGGATCTCAGAGTTGTTTTTACATTTCTTAATGGCTAAGGATGTTGAGCATTTCCTTAAGTGTCTTTCAGTCATTTTATAGTCATCTCTTGAGAGTTCTGTGTTTAATTCTGTACAATTATTTTTCTATTGGCTTATTTGTTCTTCTGATGACCAGTTACTTGAGCTCTTTATATATTTTGGATATCATCCCTCTGTTTGATGTGGGGTTGAAGAAGACCTTTTCCATCCTGTAGGCTGCCGTTTTATTGAACATTTCCTCTGCTTTTCAGAAAGTTCTCAGTTTTAGGTGGTCCCATCTATTAAATATTGCTATTAGTGTTCGTGCTGCTGGGGTTATATTTAAAAAGTGGTCTCCTGTACCAATGTGTTCAAGTGTATTTCCCACTTTCACTTCTATGAAGTTCAATGTGGTTGGTTTTCTCTTTTGATCTATTTGGACTTGAGATTTCTGCATGGAGATAAATAAACACTATATTTTCTGTTTACTCAGGGAGTACTATAACCTTCACAGGTCTCTAAAGGACTTAAATACTAGATAATTGTAGTTTTCTCTGTTACCAAATTGAAACAACTCAGAAACTAGAATGAAATATGTAAGGTTAAGAGATATAAAAAGTTTATTTTAGGGTGGGATAAATAATGATTTAGGTACAACACTTTGGACTTACCTAGATAGGATATATAATATAGTATTTTCTCTGAATGTCACGCCCACCTTGACCATCAAGGAAGACACAACACCCGAACTCTTCTTGCAGGCAGTTTTATTCAGGACTTTCTTACAGAATCGTGATCTCTCTCTCTTTCTCTCTCTCTCTCTCACCCCGGGCAAACCTCTCCTAGCCCTTAAAAAGGCACAAGCTGCCAACCCTGGATTGCCACATGGGCAGTGCCCATAGGTCCACACATATGCAAGCAGCTGACAATAATTGTGTGATAATAGCATGAGTCAGGCCTTAGCCATATTAGAAGTTGATTATCACAGAGAGCACTCACTTTCGGGATCACGGAGGGCAGAAGCCAGCACCATCAGGTGCGGCTCCACACAGCTCTCTACATCTAAATTTACCAAATACAAATGAATTGGTCACTGTTTCCTATATATATTTGTACATAGTTGTTGTATATTTTGTATATAGCTTTACTGTGTTGGTTGAATCCTTCACTTTTTATTTAGTAAGAAAGGGGAAATTATGACATTTTGATGATGTTCTCATAATACAGTTTGCTTGGAGTCAGGACAGAGCTAACAACAACCTCACTGTAAATTACCCTAGAAGTTTGGATGTTGTTGACCAGGTAGGAATCAGGATTATTAAGGCAGGCTTGAGAGAAGATATGGGCTCTTTTCTTGCATGGATAAATTGAAGAGGTAGTAGTCACCAGTGGCTGATCAATTGATTTTCTGATCTTTCAAGTTCTTACCCTGCTATCTGACTCCTGAGTTTTATTTCATTTTAGTTTGGTTTAGTTTGGTTTAGTTTTTCTGAGACAGAGTTTATCTGTAGCTTTGGAGCCTGTCCTAGAACTCATTTTGTAGACCAGGCTGGTCTTGTACACACAGAGATCTGCCTGCGTCTGCCTCTTGAGTGCTGGAATTAAAGGTGTGTGCCACAACTGCCTGGTCAAGGCAGTTTTAATTTTAAATATCAATTAGATTACTGCTTCAGTAGGGATAGAACTAATTAAGTAAGCCCTTGGAAAGTGAAGCCTCACCAGTCACTGGTGGTGCATTTCTGTGAGTTCAAGGCCAGTCTGGTCTACAAGAGCTAGTTCCAAGAAAGGCTCCAAAGCTACAGAGAAACCCTGTCTCAAGAAACACAAAACAAAAACACAAAACCAGCCAAACAAAATATGTAGCCCCATGTACCTGAGAGAGAACCACGGGGTTTGGCATTTACTCTGCTGAATTTTCATCTTTCCTTGACACAATCTTCCCTCATTTGTCCTCATTCCTCTCTTTCATTAGTCTTTTGTTTCTTCTTCTTTTTTACCTTGACTGCAGTGCTTCCTTCCACCATTCATCTCAGTCTCATATTTCCCCCAAATCTCTCTTCATTGTTTACCTTTAGAGTCTCTGTGAGCACCAATAACTCCTGCTTAGTTGATTCTGTGGGTTGTGTTAACCTAGTGTCCTCAACCAAGGTGGGAGGCAGTTGCTATGGTACTTCCTCCCCATTGCCAGCAGGGTCTTCTTATCTCCTCTTATTGTTTGACTGCCTGTGTCTGCTCCTGCTGCTTTGAGTTCCTGGATTAGGCCAGTTTGGTAACTATTGTCTGAGGCACCATTCTATAAGAATAACAGAATATTATGAGAAATCATTTCTTGGACTTTTTTCCTATCTTGTTTGGTTCTATCACAGACCTGTAGTGAAGTGAGCTTCAGGTCTTGGACATCCAATTAGGATGGGCATTGTCTCCTTCTAATGGAATGGGCCTGAAGTTTCACGAGTTATTTGTTGTTTACTCCTACAAGTTATGGGGAACAAATAACTCAACACATGTTACAATCAGGACTAGATGTAGATGTGACTGTTGCTGGGTTGGTGTTTCAGTCCCAACATTGAATACTTTGCCTGGTTAGAAAAGACTCCACAGGCTTTTTATCCCTCTTTCCTAAAAGTCCTTGCTAGTGGCATTTTTATACAACCTAATGAGTATTTACTCTACTAGGTACCATACCAACTCCTAAATGTTCCCCAATTCCTGTAGTCTTTCCTTATTCTCCCTACATCCAACCACCCTGATCCTGATTTCTCCTGTTTCCATACCCAACTACCGCCATTCAATTCAGAAGACCTATTCTAGTGCCCCTTTCAGGGAGATTGATGTATCCCTCCCTTGATCCTTTGTTGTTAACTAACTCTGTGTCTGTGGATTATAGCATGAATATCCTCTACTTTAAAACCAATATTAATGTATAAAGGAGTTTACACTATTGTCATTTGTATTGTTGGGTCTTGAGTTACGTTGAATCCTAATTTTCAGAGAAACTGACATACTGTTTTCCAGAGTGGTTGTACAATTTGCATTTCCACCAGCAATGGAAGAGTCTTCCCCTTACTCCCACATCCTCTCCAGCATAAGCAGTTATTGGTGTTTTTGATCTTAGCCATTCTGACAGGTGTAAGGTGGTATTGCAGAGTCATTTTGATTTGCATTTCCCTGATGGCTAAGGATGTTGAACATTTCCTTAAGTGTCTTTTGGCCATTTGAGAATATTCTATAGAAAATTCTCTGTTTAGTTCTGTACCCCATTTTTAATTGAATTATTTGAAATTTTGATGTTTAATTTCTTGAGTTCTTTATATATTTTGGAGATCAGTCTTCTATCTTATATGGGATTGGAAATTTATTTTCCCATCCAATAAGCAGCCTTATTGTGTTATTGACTGTGTCCTTTGCTTTGCAGAAGTTTCTCAGTTTCAGAAGGTCCAATTTATTTATTTTTCCTCTCAGACTCTGCGTTTCAGGTGTTATATTTAGGAAGTGGTCTTCTGTTCCATGCTTGTTAAGCTACTTTTCACTTTCTCTTCATATTTATCATTGTGAGCCTAGCCTTTAACGGCTGAGCCTTCTCTCCAGCCCTCACTTTCTCTCTTTTCAGTTGCAGTGTGATCAGATTTATATTAAGGTCTTTATCCCCTTTGGACTTGAGCATGGTGATAGATATGGATCTATTTGCATTCCTTACATGTTGATATCAGGTTATGCCATAACCATTTGTTGCAGATGCTTTCTTTTTTCATTGTATAATTTTAGCTTATTTGTCAAAAATCAGGTGTTCATAGGTGTGAGGATTAATATCTGGGTCTTTGATTCAATTCTGTCATTCAATCTGTCTGTGTTTTTGCCCATCATCTCTTCCTCAAACCTCCAAAATGAACTGTTTGCTTAATTAAAACATATGTTCCCAGGTGTCTCAAATATCTCAGTGTACCATTTTGATACTGTCCCGAGCAGTGTGTAGTCCAAACCTGGTGTTTAGATGGTGAAACAATTACATAGTGCAGTTGAAATCTTCCTTGTGTGACTCACACTTCTTTTGGAGACTTCAGAGTCACTGTAATGCATGCTCATATTTCATTGCAAAAAAACTTAATCATTTTAATTGTCATATGCAGCAGATCTGTAAGAGGTTAAAGATGAGTATTTGTTATGTATGCGTAGATATCAGAGAGAGACTCAAACCCAAAATTAAATACAGGAAGCTAGATGAAACCTTTCCCTAGAAATAGTTATTTCCCTATATGATCACTAATATTATGGCTAAAGAGATATTTGTTGTTAATTTCTCCCAAGAAATTACTGTAAGCTCTTTGCCAATGTTCACTTCCTGTCCATAATGATTCAATTTCAACATTAGTAAAACATGCTAAATTTTTTTTATTGAGAAAAGGAGGAAAAAAAAACAAGTTTCCACCTCCTCCCAGCCTCCCATTTCCCTCCCCCTCCTCCCACCCTTTTCCCCCTCCCCCCACTCCTTTCCCCCTCCCTCTCCAGTCCAAAGAGCAGTCAGGGTTTTCTGCCCTGTGGTAAGTCCTAGGTCCTCCCCCCTCCGTCCATATCCAGGAAGGTGAACATCCAAACCGGCTATGCTCCCACAAAGCCAGCACATTTAGCAGGATCAAAACCCCGTGCCATTGTCCTTTGCATCTCATCAGCCCTCATTGTTCGCCATGTTCAGAGAGTCCAGTTTTATCCCATGCTTTTTCAGTCACAGTCCAGCTGGCCTTGGTGAGCTCCCAATAGATCAGCTCCACTGTCTCAGTGGGTGGGTGCACCCCTTGTGGTCCCAACTTCTTTGCTCATGTTCTCCCTCCTTCTGCTCCTCATTGGGACCTTGGGAGCTCAGTCCAGTGCTCCAGAGCAATAATGACGAATATCTTGCATATCATCATAGAATCTTCATCTGGTGATGGATGGAGATAGAGACAGAGACCCACACTGGAGCACTGGACTAAACATGCTAAAATTTAACCTTGGTAAATTCTTGCTAATAGACGAAGTTTCAGTTTTCTTTTTAAAAACAACTCAGTTTCTTTTTCCACATAACTTTTTAGTCTTTCAGTATGTTTATATGTTTAAAATATTGATTATAAGATAATATCTTTCCTCTGCAGTAAAATACCTATAGGGAATGCATAGAGCATAAAATGTCTAGAATGACGGCCAGGAGGTGGTGGCTCAAGCCTTTAATCCCAGCACTTGGGAGGCAGAGGCAGGTGGAGGTCAAGGCCAGTCTGGACTAGAAGAGGTACTTCCAGGACACATTCCAAAGCTACATAGAAACCTGTATCAAAAAAAAAAAGTCTTGAATGTAACCAAACTCCAGATCCAAACTATCCATAAGTACCTTTTATAATTTTATTTCTACTAAACCATTTTTTTCTGCTTTAGATGATAATTCTCTTTGACTTGTCCCCTTTTATGGTTTGGTTCTAATTACTATTTTCAATTTTTTACTCCAATAATGGGATATAGATGGTCAATGTCTTGCAACAATTTCTGAAATTTATTAAGATTCCACATATAACCTCTCCTAATTTTTAACTTTTGGGCTCAAATTTTTATAACACTATTTTATATGCTGAATAATTAATACAATCACCTTTTTGTATATTTTCAGAAGTAATTCCCAAGGAGACAAAGTTTGCTTTACTTCACCAACCATTTTCTCTAAAGTATTTACATTTGAATCAGCTAATGACATTCCATATAATGTTGAAAACATACCTAACTTGAGTATAATTTCCATTGTAATAAATAACAAAGTACTAACATCCAGTACTTTATATCCTAATTGGTTTATAATAATAACTTTCAAGGACTAGAAATTTTCATTACATGTTTAAGTGAGTTAAATTAGATAAAATGGTTTGAGTAAGAATATAAAAATCATAGACAGTATGTTTTGATAAAAATGTCAAGTTTATATCAAAAGGGAGCATCCATATCTATATCAATATAAAATATATAAATAAGTAGTTGCCTTTTTAAATTAATTTTAATGATCTATACTTTTACATCATACACATATATGCCCCTTTATTTTTTTTTTTGATTCAGTAATGTACACTTTTATCCTATCATTTCATTGGGTGCCTTTTGTAAGTGGATGTATATTTATGAATATATAGAGCTGGTTTTGGAGAAAGACACTGGCTCTGTCCCTCTATAAATCCAAGCATGTCATTAAAATAAAAATTCAGAGTTTCTCTCTCAATGTCAGGATCATGGGACAGAAAGAAGAATTTAGAAAAATTTTCACTTTTCTACATTTCTACTTTCAAGTCTATTGTACATGTCATTGAATATATATGTCTGTATATGACTATAAATAATGTTTCAGTTTTCCACAATGCACAATGAATTTTCCTGCAGTAATTTCTGAAGTTTCAGGAAGAAGTTGGGGCCCCACAACAACAACTCAACCTGGTTGATACAATGGCATGATGATGATAGTGCTACTACCAGACGTGTTTCGCATACCAGCTGCTCAAGATGGTTCCAACTTGGTTAGCTGAAATGGTCCACTTTTTACAATGTTCTGGACAGACCTTATAAGAAGAAGATCAGAAAAACTTTACATAATACTCAGAGACTATTTGCAGTTATACCAGACCGTAATCTTGGAACTTAACCATCATTTTAGTTTCGCAGGATCCCATAGAAAGAACATCGCCCCCATGACAGCTGGAAGTAATTCTAAAAGACTACATCCCCTCTCCCAACAAAGTTTGTCCTAGGGTTAGGGACATCATTTAGGGGTTGATTATAATTGGTATAGGGTTGTGGGTTGGAAGGGAAATTTTATGGGCTCAGGGATTTCTTTGAAATAAAAGGGAAAATTGGATGGAATAAGATAGTGTGAATTTACATACAATAATAATAAGTAAGTAATAGAGTGAATTCTTGTGAGTTATAATTTATAGGCAATTGCTTTGATATAGATTTTTGTATGTTGATATAATGTTAAATATTGAATATTATATGCATTCATGCTTCTACCAATGCTTAAAACATTTTATATATTAATAAATATATTTATCAAATTGCAATGTACATTTCTTCCACTGATCAAGATACCTATTCATTGGTTACATTTTGAGCCCATTGTCCTCATTTGTTGTACAATTGTTTATTGTACAATATTCTAATATGAAGTCTTAGTCTTTAAGTTATATAGGTATTAGAATTATAGATCAATAGTCATCAATGTTTGTCTTACTTATAGTTAGAATAATCAGGTTTTTCACACACATGAAGAATAAATGTTGAATAGATAGGTAAATCAGCCACTTCAAACAGCTGTAAAATCTGGATTTTACATAACCTAGGGTACTGTTGAAGTGAGACACAATTACTACTGGTAGCATTGTCTATTTCCAGGGAATGTTAAGCACCGGAGACACTCAAAGCTTGTTTTCTTGTTGTCAAAACTAGCCTTTGGGCAAAGACATGCTCATGCCTCAACCTCTGACAAAATACATGGTATCCAAAAATGGATAAGCAGTTCTGTTAAATCTTGACTGGCATTCATCTCAGAAACAAATATACCTACCTCTGTTTGCTGAGCATTGTGGTAAAGGCAAAATACACCAATAAGCCCAGTTTGCCCATCTTTTTTTTCCTTTCTGTAGGCATTAATTTTCTCATGCATACAACATACTGTTGATCTTTTCTCTTTTTCTTTCCCCATGAATAGATACTGCTCATATAAGGAGGTATCCTATACAAATGACACAGAAATAACAGAATTGATTCTCCTTTTCAATTTCCTTCTAAAGTGACTGTCTATGTCATGGAACAAGAATGGGGAACACCAGAATCGTAAAACTATACTGTCAAAGAAGTATGCATTTTACTGTCATACTTACACTGTACTCATATATGGTATATTTTTGAAGGAAGTGACCTATGATGATGTGCACATCAACTTCACTAAGGAAGAGTGGGATTTACTGAATCCTTCCCAGAAGAATCTCTACAAAGATGTGATGCTGGAGACCTACTGGAACCTAACTACTATAGGTGAAAATGAATTTCTTTCATGTTTCAAAATATGGAGACAACTTTTCCTTGGTTTATAATTTTGCTCTGTAATTTGTTTTAGAGAAAGAATAATGGGGTGAATAACACAGTCACAGTTTTTAGGTGCACTTAAGATAATAAGCTAATTGTTGCACATTCTTAAATAATATAACTTCTATTCTGGTACTGTATTTTAGGATACTTTTGGGAAGACCTTAACACCAAAGAGCATTGTAAATGTTCTAGAAGACATGCAAGGTAATTTTCTTGGGCAAGTTCATAACAATTTCCCTTAAATAGTTTGTAATGTGTTCTGGAACTTTAAAACAAAAGCAAAAGTGTAAATAAGCACAGCTTTAAATATATTGATGGTTATTAAGTTCTCACAAATCCATATACCTCAATTTCTTGTATATGAATTGCATCTGCAAAGCCTTCATTTAAGAAAAAGTCTAGGTAGCAATGCCTAAACAGATATCACCATTTGATTCATAGCATCATGAGAGCTATGTTGTAGAACTGCTGCTTCATTTGCTTCTTGCTATTCATGACAGAAAATGTATACATATTTCAATGATGATGAGTATAGCTGCAAAACTTTCTACTAATTCAATAGCCCATGGTAAGCCTTGTATCACTCATATACTTTTTGTGACTGTGCTAAGTTTAGTGAAATCAGATTAGTCAAGGGGCAAGGGGCAGTGATGTGGAAAAACCTTAATATCTATACCTCAAGTCTCTGAAAGTTGAACCTTGTGGATTCATTTTGGAAATCTTTTATACACTATTCTTTTTTTCATATATATATATATATATATACATATGATTTTTTCATATATATATATATGATATGTCACTCTTGACACAAGTGTATGAGCAAAGGAATATGGAATAGGAATATGGAAATATTTAGCATACCTCTCCTTAAGAACAATTAAGAAGATAAACTGTAGTTCCTATGTAGAGTATACATGTTTAATTTGATCCACAAATACAAAGTTAATTTATTTTCTATCATCATGGTTAATACATAAATACAAACTCACATTACAAC
Source organism: Microtus oregoni (assembly GCF_018167655.1). NCBI lineage: Eukaryota > Metazoa > Chordata > Mammalia > Rodentia > Cricetidae > Microtus > Microtus oregoni. Next base: position 21,216,868 of record NW_024543077.1, read on the forward strand.
AAAAACAAACAAACAAACATGAGTTCTAGGTCTATGCAAATACTTCTGGGTGTCTTAGTTCACTTACCAAATGTATAATGATTCACAATATAGTAAAATTATGAATGGAGTAATGTTTGTAAATGTTGTAATAAGAGTGGCGGGCTACGTTCCTGGCACCCGGCCACCCGCATGGCTAGCATTATCCGAAATAATTACACGGAAATTGTTTTCTTTTAAACACTGTCTGACCCATTAGTTCCAGCCTCTTATTTGCTAACTCATACATATTGATCTAACCCATTTCTAATATTCTGTGTAGCACCTTGGGCTGGTGGCTTACCAGGGAGGATCTTAACCTGTGTTTGTGTCTGATGGGAGAATCATGGCGACTCACTGACTCGGCTTCTTTCTCTCAGCATTCTGTTTTCTTTACTCCACCCACCTAAGGGTTGGCCTATCAAATGGGCCTAGGCAGTTTCTTTATTAATTAACCAATGAAAGCAACAGATAAGATACAAGACCCACCTCCATCATTTCCCCTTTTTCTGTTTAAACAAAAAAGAAAGGCTTTAACTTTAACATAGTACAATTACATATAGCAAAACAGTTATCAAGCAAGAATTACAGTTACAATATTTATATCTATTTTATCTTTTATCATAACTAAGGAAAACTATAACTATTTATTTATTCTTCAACTCCATCAAGACTCCAGAGTGATATAATATTACCTAAGTAAACAAGAAATCCAAAACTCTAGAAATGACAGAGACATCTTGCTCCCTGTACAGTCACCCAAAGTTCTTTTGTTTCGTTGGGGCATCCGTCTTCGGCCTTCAGACCCATAGTGTTCAGCAGACATTTCCATGAAGCAGGAAATTTCAAAGACAGTTCAGTCACTTTCTGCTGTGTCCTGCAGAATGTCTTGCAGACTCTTTCATGAATCAGGAACCCTGAAAGAACATCTTGCCTTTAGGCAAGTTCAGCTGTCCTTTCTCTGCGGGTTCTTTGTGTCCAGTTTATGCAACAGTCCAGGCAAGAGCAGTTTCTTGCCCAAATGGCTATCAAACTCCATAAGGAGCCTCTTCGATGCCCATCTTCCTCTTGAAGTAGCTTGATGCTGCCAGGAGCAGACGTGTCTCATTGTCATGAAAAGCCCTAAGGGATTAAAACATTTAAATGCCATATTCTTATTCTGCAGTCTTTAAAAGATATAAAGAATACCTATCTAACTGAAATATATCTCTATATATAACCTGAATATCTAACTAACATGACTACAAGCTTGACTAATATTTATGATTATCCATCAACAACCTGTATTTCCTAATTATACATTACATTTTAAAAATGAACTACACAATCACAATACCTTAATCAAGATACTGAAATACATATACGTATAACAAAATTGACCTTAAAATCCACACCAATGCAAATTATTCATACCTATATCATATCCCCCTTTAAATGTAAAAGAACATTTATAAACAATATTTGGGAACATGGGCACAGTTTTTTTCTCTCCAAACTGCTTCCTGCTGAATGGGGGTGCTGTTATTCAGGTCTTTTATGGGATAACCTGTCTGCTAGGTTCATCTCAGTCGGCAGTTGAGTGAAGTAATTTTCTGAAGGTGTTCACAGCAACCTCTCAGGAGGGCATGATCATACCATATTGGGATAGACACAATCCACAGGGTCTCATCCTCTGTGAAAACAAAAGAAGAAACTCCTTTCCAAAGCATCATATCCTTAAACCAAAATTCTGAAGTCATAATACCCTTATGAAATCCATTCTGGTTCAGCTTGGTAGCCCATGTAATAAAATGTCTCTCTGTACTTAGCTCCTGTACAGTCAAAAATTTTAAAGAAAGCACAATAATACAAAGAATCCAGACTCACTGTGAATTTTCCATTTTTATGTGTCTTATTTTTACTCTATCAGTTTACTTTATTCTGTCTCTTTAAAGACTTTACCCTTTTTTTAAAGACATTAACTTTATTCTTTATATTCTTTTTCTTCTCTCTCCCAAGCCTACGTACATTCATCCAACACTGTGACTCATTTAGTGGTCTTTTATGTCTGAATCTGTTTTATTGTGAATCTGTAATTTTTTTTACTATCCAGGAGCATTTCTTAAAATGTTAAGCAGTTCTTAAAAACTTAAGTTGCACCATGTACAGGTAATATGGTACCACCTGAGTCCTGCCTAGTCTAAACCTTAACCATGCTATTATTATGGTAATTACGGTAGTTCCTGCTGAGACCAGCATAGTTCAGCATGGTTGAGCTGAGCCTCTCCTGCCTCAGAGCCATTTGGTGCCCCTGAGCCACTCACAGTTCCAGGCACATGGCAGTCCACATCGCCATCAAGCGAGGTGTACCACTTTACTCCAAATGCTCCATTCAAAAGCTCTGTCTCCAGCAGGAGCCAGACAGATATGGTGATGGCGGCACAGCCCAGAAAGGCGGCATTTTAAAACAGCCAGTTTTTTCCTGCTGCTGAGTCAGGAAAACTTCTTTGTGGCAAGCCACCCACAAAAAGCCAAAGCTGTATTAAACTCTCTCCCTTTTCTAAAGACCTCTCAGGTTTTTAAGTGGATGTAGTCCATCACGTTAGAGAGCCACTCTGTCATAATATGAGTGGGTGGGTGCCAGGAACGTAGCCCGCCGCTCTTATTACAACAGGTAAAGCACTCAGTATATGCAGTTCTCTTCAAAAATGTAAAAAATACCCTAGAAAAATATAGGTAGTGTTATAGATGAAAAGATAAACCATGACACAATGGAATTTATCATCACAAAAATTTTTTCTAGATGTAAAATGACCCCCAATGAGAGAACAAAACATGATTTTAAACAAAGCTATAAAACCTTGATATTAGATTCCTTTTTACAATTTGAAAAAATATGAAGTTAATTCATATAGGTATAAGGTTCAACTGCATTGAATGTGGTAAAGCTTTTACATGTGTAAATTTTGCTTGCAGGATTGAAAGAAATCAAACTGGAGAAAAGTTTTCAGTATATTCTCACTGTGGTAAAGTCTTGTCTTATAACACTCATCTTCTAAGGAATGAAAAAACACATAGCGGAGAAAAATGCTGTGAAATTAAGCAATGTGATGAAGTCTTTTCTTGTCACAATCATCGTGAAATGCATAAGAGAACACACAGTGGAGAGAAACCCTATGAATATGTTCAAGATAATAAAGACTTTCTGTATGTAACTCATCAAAGTCATAAACGAAAACATACTGGAGAGAAAACATATGAATGTAATCTGCATGGTAAGGTCTTTGCTGATCAGAGCCATCTTCAAAAGATTAAAAGAATATATACTAGAGAGACACCCTATGAATATAATCAGTGTGGTAAAGACATTACTCAATGTACTGTTTTTCAAACACATAAAAGAATACAAACTGGAGAAAAACCATATGAATATAATCAGTGTGGTAAGGCCTTTGCACGTCATATTCATCTTCAATTGCGTAGAAGAACACGAACTGGAGAGAAAACATTTGAATATAATCGGTGTGGTAAGGCCTTTGCACACTACAGTAATCTTCAAAGCCATAAAAGAACACATACTGGAGAGAAACGCTATGAATGTAACCAGTGTGGTAAGGCCTTTGCATGGCACAGTGGTCTTCAAAGACATAAAAGAACACATACTGGAGAGAAACCTTATGATTGTAATCAGTGTGGTAAGGCCTTTACACGACATAATCATCTTCAAATGCATAAAAGAACACATACTGGAGAGAAACCCTATGATTGTAATCAGTGTGGTAAGGCCTTTGCACGTCTCAGTCATCTTCAAAGGCATAAAAGAACACATACTGGAGAGAAACCCTATGAATGTAATCAGTGTGGTAAGGCCTTTGCACGACACAGTAATCTTCAAGTGCATAAAAGAACACATACTGGAGAGAAACCCTATGAATGTAATCAGTGTGGTAAGGCCTTTTCTCAAAACAGTGTTCTTCAAACACATAAAAGAACACATACTGGAGAGAAACCCTATGAATGTAATCAGTGTGGTAAGGCCTTTACACGACATAATAATCTTCAAATGCATAAAAGAACACATACTGGAGAGAAACCCTATGATTGTAATCAGTGTGGTAAAGCCTTTGCAAGTCTCAGTCATCTTCAACTGCATAAAAGAACACATACTGGAGAGAAACCCTATGAATGTAATCACTGTAATAAGGCCTATGCATGTCACAGTCATCTTCAAAGGCATAAAAGAACACATACTGGAGAGAAACCTCATGAATGTAATCAGTGTGGTAAGGCCTTTGCACACCACAGTAATTTTCAAAGCCATAAAAGAACACATACTTGAGAGGAACCCTATGAATATACCCAGTGTGGTAAGGCCTTTGCCCTTCTCAGTCATCTTCAAAGGCATAAAAGAGCACATACTGGATAGAAACTCTATGAATGTAATCAGTGTGTTAAGGCCTTTGCTCAACATGGTGCTCTCAAATGTATAGAAGGACATATACTGGAGAGAAACCCTATGAATGATATCAGTGTGATAAGGCCTTTGCAGACGCCTGTACTCTTCAAAAGCTTAAAATGTAACATACTCTAGAGATACCTGTGAATGGAATGTGGTAAATTCTTTTTCACAATTATCTCCAAATACATAATATGAGCCCTTCTGTAGAGAAACCCTGAAGATAATTTGGATACTTTTCAAAAATATGAGAAAAAAATCATACTGTAGTGAAACTATAAATGAATTCAGTGTCATAATGTTTTGTGTTTTATATAAGAGTAAGACTTAGTGTGTAGTCATCTGAGAAAGCTTGTGCATATTATCATAATCTTTTGGACCTGATGAAAAAGCTGGGTGCTTCTTTTAAATTGTTCTTTTAGATGTCAAGCCACTTACAGTCAGTTAACAAAAATCAGTTATTGTGTAGAAAAAAGTTTGAAAATGTCAACAATTTGTTCATGCATCATTATAACTCTCTTTATTTTAGTTTGAACCAGCAAAGTAATGGATAAATCCTTTTCAGTTACAGGAAGGGTATTCCAACTTTGGTCTTCAAACCACAGCCAAAGGAAAGAACTTTGTCTCTGAATCCAGAACTAGATAATGAAACAACATCTCCCTGAAAACAGCCAAAACATTAAAAGGCCCAGTGAAAGAAACACAACTTGGCTCTCAAACCAGAACCATAAAATCCTAAAAGTTTCAACAATGTTTTTAAGCTCAAAGGATATCATTAACTGAAATATGAGAGGCATCAAGAGTCAAATCACTCATACGCTTACTTGTAGGTTTTGTATAAAAGTATCCTTAGAAGTTGGGAATATAATTATAGTTATCAGAAGATTGGGAGTGGTCATCAGGAAGGTAGATAGAAGGTGGTTACAAGGAATATTTTCTGAAAAGGAAAGATGGTTTGAAGTAATAAATGATGGAAACATCACTCTTAACAGTAGCCACAAATAATATAAAATATTATGGAATTACCAACTAAAGAAGTGAAAGGACTGTTGGAAAAGAACATTAAATCTTTGAAGAAGACACCAGAAAATGGGAAGATGTCCTTTGCCCTTGTTAGGTAGAAATCACCATAGCAATCTACAGGCTCACTACCATTCCCATGTAAATATCAGAAAAATTCTTCACAGATCTCAAAATAAAAACACCCAACTTCATATATAAAAGCCAAAAAAATGCGGGATAACCAAAACAATCCTACATAAAAAATAATTTCTGCAGGCATCACATTCCCTGACTTCTTTAGATGACTGCAGAGCTGCAGTACTGAAGAGAGCCTGGTGTTGGCACAAAAACAGATAGGAGGACTAATGGAACTGATTTTAAGACCCAGACATCACTCCACTCACCTACTACACCTGATTTTTGACAAAACACCAAAAAATATAAAATGGAGAAAACATTTAACAAATGGTGATGGCACCACTGAATATCAATGTGGGGAAGAATGAAAGTAGATCCACATCTATCATCATGAACAAAACTCAAGTCCCAATGGATCAAAGACTACAACATAAAGACAAACACACTGAACTACATAAAACAGAATGTTGGTTAATCCCAGCACTCGGGAGGCAGAGGCAGGCGGATCTCTGTGAGTTCAAGGCCAGCCTGGTCTACAAGAGCTAGTGCCAGGACAGGCTCCAAAGCTACAGAGAAACCCTGTCTCGAAAAACAAAAAAAAAAAAAAAAAAACAGAATGTTGGAAGTACACTTGAACACATTGGTAAAGAGGACCACTTTCAAATTATAACCCCAGGCATCACAGACACTGAGAAAAATTATAAATGAGTTTTCCTGAAGCAAAAGTTTCTGTAAAACAAAGGACATGATCAACAATACAAAAAAAGGCAGCCTGTAGTATGGGAAAAGATATTCATCTAAACCACATTGGATAGAAGACTGATCTTTAGAACATACAAAGAACTTAAATAATTGATCATCAAATAAAAAATGGAGTACTCCAATAAAAATGGAGTACAGACCTAAAAAAAAATCTTTTAACATATGAATCTAAAATGACTGAGAGACACTTAAGGAAATTTCCAAACTCCTTAGTCATTAGAGAAATGAAAATCTAAACAAATTTGAGATTCCCTCTTACATCTGTAACAATAGGCATGATCAAAACACTGATGACAACTTAAGCTGGAGAGGATGTGGAGTTAAGGGAACACTCCTGCATTTTTGATGGGGTTACAAACTGAGTCAGCTACTTTGGATATCAGTATGGTTATTCCGTAAATTAGAAAGTCACCTGCCGGGTTGTGAGGCATGGCTTTAATCCCTGCACATTGGGAGCCAGAGATAGATCTCTGTGACTTCAAGGCCAACCAGGTCTACAAGAGCTAGTTCCAGGACAGGCTCCAAAGCTCAAGAGAAACCGTGTCTTAGAAAACCAAAAATTAAAAAAAAATGAAAGAAAATTAGGAAACAACTTATCATAAAACCCAGTCATGCCCTTTGGATATGTACTCAATGGATGCTTAATCATACCACAAGGACAAATGCTCAACTGTGTTCACAGCAATATTGTCAGAGCCAGAACCTGAAAACAACCCCTCCTCAGAAGAATGGAAAAAGAAATTGTGGTATACTTACACAGTAGAGTACTACAGAGTGGATAAAAACAATTACATCTTGAAATTTATGTGCAAATTTATGGACCTAGAAAACATCATAAAAGAGTGAGTTAACCCAGAACCAGAAAGAAAAAATATATGTACTCACTCCTAAGTGGCTTTTCAATATAAAACAGGGGACAGTCAGCCTACAATTCACAATGCCCAGAACATATACAACAAAGAGGAAACAAACAGAGACATACATAAATCTATTCTATATAGGACATAGAGAAAGACAAGATCTTAGTAAATTTGGAACATGTGAATCATGGGACAATGGGATGGGGGAGGAAGGGTGAATAGTGGATAAATATAGTTGAATAAAAAACAATTAAAAAATCCTTGATTCACAGCCGTTTGTGGGTGAATTAAACAAAGTGATAGTATAAAATGAATAGCTGAAATATGGAACTTTTCTTAGTTTTGTAGCCGAATGAAATACTTCCTCTTGCTAAGGCAGACTGATTTATGATATTTAATTAAAAACAATCCACACATTTTCCAAAAGAAAATTAAAGATTTATACCATATCTCCCAATCTTCCCAAACCAATAATCACACATGAAACATTTGAGACGGAAGTGCTTGATTTTACCTAATGTAGCTGCATTCATTCTAAGTTCATCATGTAACACTGAGTTCATGTTTTAATGATGAATTTTGAAGGCTGTACAAGTCAGAGTGACAGACCCTGAACTATGTGAGTACTAATTGAATCTTTGACTTCTGAAAACACCAAGTTAGAGTGTAAGAATACCTTGGGCTTTTATAGGTCAGATGAGCACCTACAGAGCAATGGATCTCATATACAATATAGCTAGCATCCAGAATCAAGAACTGGATTCAAGAGAGCAACTATACCCTTTATAGATTCATTCATACTGTAAGAGACCATGCCCAAGTGCATTGATATTTTAAAGCTGTTGACTGAAGGAGCTCTCACAGCACCTACCCATTTAACTTAATACGAAATTCCAAACCCTATACAAAACTCTGTACACAAGATGTCAAAATTAAAGTTAGAATTACAATAAGCATAATCAATATTAAGGAAGGAATACATCCTAATGGTTTGATAAGCATTTTATCCTAAGGAGTCCATGTTGTAGTAGAAATGGCTTAACTAGATCATAAGAGGATGGTAAGTATGATTATCTCATCTTCAACCCCATCAAAGACCTGAGAAGAGCAATAATATTACTTGAGTAGGCAGGTAGTGCAGTCTAGCACCTTCCAAAAAGTGTAGTAGTTGACAGACAACTGACTGACCAATCAACCAAAGTCTCATCACAGTGTTGAAGAATAAGACTTCATATCAGAATATAAAACAATCTTTAAAGAACTATGCAGTAAAGCAGGACAATGACTTCAAAATGTAAACAATGTATAAAAATCTTGATCAGAGGTAGAGTAATATAATGCAATATGATAAATATATCATAAAATTGCATCAATAAAAATATGTTTTAAACAGGTAGAATCATACATTTATAGAATCTGACATAATAAGCTTATATAGTTGTTACAAATATTCTAAACAAAAATCAAAACAGTCTATATAATAAATATAATTCGAATTTGTGTCAATATACAAAAGTATACCAATGTAAATCCATAAAAAATATTTCACAAGCATTCCTTCTATTACAAACTTATTAGTAGGAGTAAGTAATCTACCTATTATCCAATTCCATTTTCGCTCATTTTGAGATCTCTGGGTGTACATCATTTCACCCAATCCTATGACCCACCCAGCAGGTCCTAAGTTACTCCAGGGTCTTGAAGAGGCACTATCTGAAAGACTTGGGAGGAAAGAGAAACGGATGCCAAGCAGTATTTTGTCAAGGAATCCGTTTATTGAAGCAAGTTTCATGCCTTAAATACTCCTCAGAAAGGTACTCGGGCAGGGGGAACTCAGGAAAGGGGGAAGGGAAGGAGGGGCTTGGTAGCTAGGCAACTAAGTGGGGCAGTTTGAGAGCTAAGCAGGGCAGTTGCAAGGTCAGTGGCTAGAACACCTGCTGTTAGTGATAGCAGCAAGCCCTGAAGACACTTTGTGGTACTTTCCAGAGCTTGAGTCTCCACGATCAGCACATAATGATTTGGCTAACTTTAAGTTTTCTGTCTCAAGATTTTTACTTCAATGCCCTGTGAGAAAGGAGAAGCCTGAAATGGCTCCTGACAATCCTATATTAGTAATAATCAACTCGTAAATGTTGTTCCTGACTGTGACGACAAACTTTGTTGGGAGAGAGAATGGCATCTTCTAGAATTGCTTCCAGGGACGATGTTATTTCTATGGGATATTATAAACGCAAAATGATGGTTAAATTTCAAGATGGCTGTTTTGGATAATTGCAAATGGTTTCTGAGTATTTGATAGGGTTTTTCTGAATTTCTTATTTGGAATTCTGGCCAGAACATTGTAAGAAGGTGCACCATATCTGCAGCTTGTACCCATAAATCAGTCTCGTAGTGCTATCAGCATCATGCCGTCATATCAACCAGGTAGAGACATTGTGGGGCCCCAATGTCTTCTTCTTGGAAGCTGTTCTTTGATGAAAATGTAAGCATTATTCATGTAGACATATATTCATTGAAAGATAAGATAAAGACAAAATGGGCATGAAGGAAAGTAAAATATTCCTTCAAAATTGATCTTCTTTCTGTTCCATACCAGAAGACTGTTGACATGAGACAGAGTTTTGAATTTTTCTTTTAACATCATGCTTGGATTTAGAGAAGGATAGACATTGTCTAATTCTAAAACCATTTCTGATTCTTAAGTAGAGATGGAAACACAAAAGGACATCTTATAAAGCTGTAGCCCATACAAAGCACCTAACAGATTATCTCTCTGGGGGTGTGCCTCCTCACAGGTTTACAGGTCAGTATCTGCCCCCTTCCTGAGATATAAAGCATACAGTGTGACAAACTGAACCAGAAGAGACAGATCAGCTACTACAGGTGAGGAAAAAATGAAAATATTCCAGATAGTGAGAACAGTGTAAGCCATGGCTTAGAGGCTGCAGCAAAGTCAGCAGGACCTTTAGAGACATTCATTCCTATGCCATCAAAGCAGCAACAGCACACATCTAAGCCAGAAACTCTGGAAGGAACACACACTGTGTTTTGACAGTCCTCCAAATAATTCCAGTATGTGTGTAAGTTTTAGGACCTCTTATCCAGGCTACCAGCTCTCAAATGCTGTTTTCAGGTCACTTCTCTGTGATAGGATAAGAGGTGAAGTGGATGTAACTTCAGGTAAGTTTGGAAGTGCATAGTCTACATTGCTTTTGGAGAGCTTCCAATAAACATTAGCCATTGAAACGTTTTAAGAATCCTACAGTAAAGACCTTTATTTCTCATTCAGCTTTGGCTCTCTGTGATTCTGCCTATTCATACTTCCATAAATACCCTCTTAGGGATGTTATCCTCACTAGTCACATGGATGCGATGTAACCTACAGAAGATGAGGAGACTGTCTTCAAGTCACAGAATGTGTATCCATGTTGGAAAAGACCTTAAAATTTTTTGTGTTCTCAATACACTGCATGCTCTCTCCTTCCACTCTACTGTGTATCCAGGCATAACTCTGCATTATGTAGACCAGAAGCAGGACAAAAGTCTCTGCATTTATCTTGAAGGAATTTTCTGACTACTCATCCCTGGAAGATCTATTTTTTCCTCTGTGCTCAGTTATGAACCTGGTGACCCTGCTCCGAACACTGCCTTCATGACTGTGTGTATGTTTGATCCCTGCCTACACACACCATATACAATTTCTGAGTAATATTTCCATTTAGACAATCTGCTACACATCTACTTTTGTGCCTCTGATGCTGTTCCACCTACTGTCATCCCAGAAGACCATCTCTCTGATGGCTGTGACATCCAGATGCATCTGAGACTTTCCACAGGCTCCACAGAATGCCTGCTGCTTGTCATCACAGCCTGTGATTACTACCTTGCTATTTGTCAGCAACTCAGGTACCTGTGCACATGAGCCACAGCTTTTTCTCAATGCCTCCAAGAGCCGTCTGGGTATTCTATGTCATCAGGTAGTTGACAGAAACAGTCATTGCCATGAGACTGTCATTGTATGGCCACCAAGTATTTAGAAAGTTCACCTGCAAGGTCCTGGGTGTGCTGAAGCTGGCCTGTGGTGACATATCAGTTAAAAATGACTTTGTCCTTGTGGATGCCATCCTTCTGTTACGTCTACTCAAGTACCTCATTAGCCTTTCTGACATGCCAATCCTGGTCACCTTCCTAAAGGTGCTCTCAGCCAGCAGGCCCTGCAAATGCTTTTCCACCTGCTTGGAGCACCTTGCTGTGGTCCTATTTTTCTACAGTATCATCATGTTTCATGTACATGAAACCTATGAACACAAATGGTTATATCTCTAACATGGTCTTTACAGTCCTCTTCATTGTGGACTTCACACCCATCAAGCAGGAAGTGATCTGCAAAGATAGGGATCTTGACTTTCTGTTTGTGTCATCAAATGCCAATACCAATGCAGAGCAGATTATAGAACTATGGGGACCTCCACTGTAGAGACACAGTCTGTCTCACTAAGTCTGTCAGTCTGACTCCCCAGTTTTCTCCTGTCCTGAACTTGTCTGAGCTAGTGTCCAGCATTTTAATGTGATCTAATCTCAAGACTTCAGCCTTCGCTAGGTTCCTTCATTCACAACTATAATACCAGCATGTGTGGGGCTAAAGCAGATTGATGGTTAAATTAATGTCATCCTGTGCTACATAGTGTGACCAGTACCAAGAAAATAAATAGATACTAGACATTAGTATTTCCTTCTTAATGTGTCCTCAGTGGGCACTGGGAGTACCATTTTAAGTACTACTTAAGAGTGCATCATTTCCTGACTGACAGTCACAAATGGCTTCTCACTGCTCTCAAAAAGATGTTCATCAGCAGGACCTCACAGCTGCCTGCCTGACTGCCTGCCTAGTTCCTATCCTTCTCCCAGACTTTCAGTCACAATTGACAAATGTGAGTTTCGATCTTCCCTAAACTCCCTACCCCACAAACTCTTGTGTTCTTCTTGTGAGGCAGTTATTATCAGCACTCATTCAAGAACACTTGAACTTTCTTTCCCTTTAGGCTCAAAACTGTTTTCTCCTCTCATTATCTCCCTCCTGTATCTTTGGTTTCTAATATTGTTTATGGCCAGATGGCATTTTTAGGAATGTATTTTTTATTGATTTTTATTGAATTCAACATTTCTCTCTATTCTCCTCCCTGCCTCTTCCCTACCCCCTTTAGCCTTCCCACAAGGTCCACAATGGGACCTTGATCTAAATTTGGTCAAGAGATTCTGTCTTTCTCTACTTCTCCTGTAGATTAGATCTGTGTAAGTCTCTTTTAGTGTCCTCATTTTTGGGTAATTTCTTTGGGATTGTGGTGTGTAGGCTAGTTTTCTTGGGTTTATGTTTAAAAACTACCTGTGTGAAGGCGTAAGTCACAAACAATGCCACACCAATTTGGGGTTATGATTATTAGGGTGGTATTTATTTAAAGGGGAAAAAACTTACAGATCACTGTCCCAGGCAACAGCCCTCTTCGCAACCAGGAAAGGAGTCTAGTCGCAGGCGGAGCAGGAAGTGAAGAGAGAGAGAAGAGGGAAGTGGCCGCTTTTTTAAAGGGAGAGAAACCACGCCCCAGTGGGCTGGTACCTCAGCGGTGATAGGCTGGAGGAGTGGGAGGACCTCCCGCAACACCTCCCCCTTTTGTTTAAATAAGAGAGTTCTAAACCTACTATGAAATTATATACAATAAGTACAAATATCCTATTCTAACTAGCTTAGGTCTTGTATACTAAATAACTTGGCCAAGTCATGAGAGAAAGTAACTACATTTATATAGTCTTCAACCCCATCGAAGATCTGAGAAGGGAAATAATGTTACCTGGGTAATTAGGAAGTTCAGTAAAACAACTTCCAAAACATGCAACAAATTACAGAGACAACTAGCTACCTGGGCAATCACCCAAAGTCACATTAGCAGCGTTAAAGCAACCAACTTTGGCTAAGGCCTAACATAACTGACATACCATTTTCTAAGGCAAGCAACTTTTCAAAACTATCTTACCCTGTCTTGGCAGGATATGACAGTCCTGTTTTATCCATTGATGCATGCTCTGTATCTTTGTCAGTTGTTGAGGTATGGGCATTTCTTTGCCCAAACGCCAGTTCTGCCAAAAAGAAAGGCTCCAGGTGGAGTGTCTTTGGTGCTCAACATTCTCTCGGGAATAGAGTGGTGTTGCCAGGAGCAATTGTGTCTCACTACCACAAAACTCTGAGTTAGATTAAAGGCCATTTTCTACAGCTCTTTGAAGAAGTTGAAGATTATCTATCTATACTGAGTATAATCTCTATATATCTAAAGAACCTGATTAGTCTATTATAAATGACAAACTTAGATGACTATTAGTCTATATAATTCTCAATATCTATCTAACTTAAAGACTAAGACAATAAACGACTGTGAAACAAATGAGGACAATGACCTCCAAATATAAACAATGTACAAATAAACATTGCAGTAGGTAAATATATATCAATACACAATCATTATATAAGTATCTTAATCAGAGGTAGAAATGTACACTGCAATATGGTAAATATATACAATACATATATATATATATCAATACAATATATGTCAATACATAAAAAAATGTTTTAAACAGAGGTAGAAACATGCATGCGTACAATAGTCAATATAATTTAACTTTGTATCAATATACAAGAATCTATAGCAATGTATTTGTCTAAAAACAGTAACTCACAATTACAAATCTATTATCCCATCATCCCTCTTTTTTTTCTTTCAAAATGATCCCTGAGCGTATAAAATTCCTCCCCCAACCCTCAATCGTATACTAATTATAATCAACCCCTAAATGATGTCCCTAAACCCAAGGGCAAGTTTTATTGGGAAAGGGGACGTCGTCCTCTAGAATTACTTCCAGCTGTCATGGGGGCGACGTTCTTTCTGGGGGATCCTGAGAAAGTGAAATGATGGTTAAATTTCAAGATCAATGTCTTTTAAAATTGCCAATAGTCTCTGAGTATTTTGTGCAGGTCTGGCCAAAATGTTGTATAAGATGTGCACCATTTCAGCTAACCAAGTTGGAACTGTCTTGTGCAGCTGGTACCCAAAGCAGGTCTTGTAGTAGCGCTATCAGTATCATGACGTCATATCAACCAGGTGGAGTTGCTGTTATGGGGCCCCATCTTCTTCCTGGAAACTTCAAATGTCACTTCAGGAAAAACTCATTGTTCATTATGAAAAACTTAAACATTAATCATATAGACATATATAGACATATATATATATATTCAATGAAAGACATGATAGATATATTCAATGAAAAGTATGATAGATATGAAGAAAAGCAAAGATGTTTTCTAAACTCATATTTCTTTCTGTCCCATATCATGGCTCTTGACATGAGACAGAAACTCCAGAAACTCTGGGTTTTTCTCTTACTAACAGGCTTGGAATTGGAGAGGGACTGAGCCAGAGTCCAACTTCAAAACCAGCTTTATAAATTTAGAAATATGGTTTAATATTACTTACACAATCCATTCAGTTGTCTTGATATTTCCTATTGGGCAGGTATTTTTCCATCTGTCAGTATCCAAACATCCAGGGTCCCTTGAATTTCTCAAAGATGAGTGTTTTCCTGTGGAGATAAGAACAGAACCCTGCCCCCATTCTATGTTTTTCTTACCACCTGTATGAATATCATCATTGTGGATGAGTTGTCATTTCTCCTTTCCAAGAGGTTTCTCCTCTTCAAATCGAAACTTTATTAATTTTGATGGTATCCACAATTTTTCTTCTCCTGTGGAAACAAGAGCAAAACCCCTTCCCCAACGTAGCACATCTCCTGGCTTCCACTGAGAGGTCAGCACATCTTTGAAATAAATCGGTTGATTTAGTTCAGCAGACTTTTCCATTATCCAATGTCTTTCTGCTGCTGTCGTTCCTTTCTCATTAGCGTTAAGAAAATTCAAGGTTAATAAAGCATTATGTAATCTATTTCTGGGGGTATTTTCAGTCCCTTTCTGTTTGTTCAGCATATCCTTTATAGTACGATTTGATCTTTCTATAACTGCCTGACCTGTAGGATTATTTGGTATACCTGTAATGTGTTTTATATTATAATAATCAAAAAAGCGTTTCATTTTCTTAGATACATATGCTGGACCATTATCTGTCTTTATTTGCGCAGGTATACCCATGATGGCCATAACTTCCAATAAATGTGTGATTACTGAATCAGCCTTTTCTGAGCTCAGGGCTGTAGCCCATTGAAAACCTGAATACGTGTCTATGGTGTGGTGTACATATTTTAATTTACCAAATTCCATAAAGTGGAACACATCCATCTGCCAGATTTCATTTCTCTTAGTACCCTTTGGGTTACTCCCTGCAGGCAACGGTGTTTGATTATAGAAAGAACAAGTAGGGCATCTCTTTATAATGTCCTTAGCTTGTTGCCAAGTAATGGAAAATTCTTTCTTTAGGCCTTTACTATTGACATGATGCTTCTTATGAAATTCCGAGGCCTGCAACACACTTCCAATCAATAATTGATCAATCTCAGCATTGCCTTGGGCTAGAGGACCAGGCAGACCTGTATGGGACCGGATGTGTGTTATGTACATCGGACAAAGCCTGTTCCTGATTATGTCTTGTACCTGGATAAACAGTGAAGTCAACTCTGTGTCATCTGGTATAAATTCAGCGGTTTCAATATGCAAGATAACTCTTTCTGCATATTGTGAATCTGTAACTATATTAAGAGGTTCTTTAAAATCCCTTAGCACCATAAGAATGGCATATAATTCTGCCTTCTGGACAGAATTATAAGGGCTTTGTTCCACCTTACTCAATTCATCTGACTTGTAACCTGCTTTCCCTGATTTATTTGCATCAGTATAGAACGTACGGGCTCCAGTTATTGGAGCATCACGTACAATTCTAGGAAGAATCCAAGAAGTTCTTTTTATGAGATTAAGTCTATCACTTTTGGGATAGTTGCTATTAATTTCTCCCAAAAAGTTAGCAGAAGCTCTTTGCCACGGTTCATTGTCTTCCCATAACTTTTTTATTTCTTCAGTAGTAAAAGGCACTATAATTTCTGCTGGGTCTATACCTGCTAGTTGACGAAGTCTCAGCTTACCTTTTATAATTAATTCAGAGACCTTTTCCACATAAGTTTTTAATTTTTTACTTGGTTTATTAGGTATAAATATCCACTCTAAAATAATATCTTCCCTCTGCATTAGAATCCCTGTAGGAGAAATTCTGGAAGGCAATATGACTAGGATGCAGCTAAGATTTGGGTTCACCCTATCCACATGTGCCTCCTGTAATTTTTCCTCAATCATTGTCAGTTCCTTTTCTGCTTCAGCTGTCAGTTCTCTTGGACTATTCAAATCTTTATCACCATCTAAGGTTTTGTTTAAATGAACTATTAGATCAGGTGTTATCCCAACAGCTGGTCGTAGACTGGAAATGCCTCCTAACAATCTTTGGAAGTCATTAAGAGTCTTTAACCGGTCTCTCCTAATTTGTGCCTTTTGCGTTTTAATTTTCTCTAACCCTATTCTGTAACCTAGGTAATTAATAGAATTTCCTCTTTGAATCTTTTCAGGGGCAATTTGTAATCCCCACCTAGGCAAGACTTTCTTTACTTCTTCAAACATCCTTTCTAAAGTATCTTTATTTGAATCAGATAATAAGATGTCATCCATGTAATGATAAATGATGGACTTGGGGAATTGTTTACGAATTATTTCCAATGGCTTACTTACAAAATATTGGCACAGTGTAGGACTATTGAGCATACCCTGTGGGAGGACAGTCCACTGATATCTCCTATTAGGCTGAGAATTATTATAAGTAGGCACTGTGAAGGCAAATTTTTCTCCATCCTTTTCTTGTAACGGTATAGTGAAAAAAACAATCTTTCAAATCAATAACTATAAGAGGCCATCCTTTTGGTAACAGAGAAGGCAAAGGAATTCCAGATTGTAGTGGGCCCATAGGTTGAATTACTTTGTTGACAGCTCTTAGATCTGTCACCATTCTCCATTTACCAGATTTCTTTTTTACAACAAACACAGGAGAATTCCAAGGGCTGGTTGATTCTTCAATATGGTGAGCATCTAGTTGCTCTTGCACCAGCTGTTCCAATGCCTGTAGTTTATCTTCAGCTAGAGGCCATTGTTTGGTCCATATTGGCTTCTCAGTTAGCCATTTTAAAGGTAGGGCCGTTGGTACCTCTAAAGGTTTGGTATTTGCTGTATGTTCTTGTACAGCCTGAATGGCTGGTGACCTTTTTCCATAATACCTCATCATATCCTTCCCAGAATTATGAGTTCCTGGAAATACAGGAATGTTAATCTGGGTATTCCATTGCTGTAGCAGGTCACGGCCCCATAAATTTATGGCAATATTGGCTATATATGGCCTTAGTCTTCCTATTTGCCCTTCGGGCCCTATGCATTCAACCCATCTTGTGCTTTGTTTTACACGAGATAGGGTTCCAATTCCCAGGAACTGAACATCTACCTCTTGAAGAGGCCAATTCGGATGCCAAGATTCTGGGGTAATGATACTTACATCCGCACCTGTGTCTAATAAGCCTTCAATAAAAGTGCCATTTATACAGACTCTTAGCTTTGGTCTTTGATCATTAATAGAAGTCTGCCAAAATATACGTTTACTCTGTCCTATTGGGTTTTTTGACTCATCCTCCACACGTAATTCTTCATTTAGACCAGTATTACTTTTTACAGCAGAAATTGGAGCTTTTAATTTTCTTGGTGAGGCACGTTCTCCACTGTGACTGGGAATGACTGGGCCACTGTTGGCTTGGGGGCCTGCGAGAGGCCCCCCAAGGAGTTTCCCGATGATATCGGATTGCCCCGTCTGTCTGTTGTTGACCTACATTCGTTGGACCAATGCCTGCCTTTACCGCATCTCCTACATATACCTGAAGGCCGAGGTCTCCTATTTTTGTCATTCCCAGAAGAGATATTATTCCTAGAAATTCTTTGCCTGCAATTCCTTTGCAAATGTCCTAATTTACCACAATTAAAACACCTGGCAGTTTGATGTCTCCTCATTGCTTTGGAAATCGCTTCTCCTACCCAAGATTCATCATTATAGCTAAACGTCTCAACATTCATCGTATGCTGAATCCATTCATCCATAGGTGCTGATCTAGACTTTAAAGGCCCAATTATCTTTTTGCATTCTATGTTTGCATTCTCAAAAGCTAGAGATTCAAGAAGTATTCGTCTAGCTTCTGGGTCTGTTACCCCTATGTCCAGAGCCTTAATTAATCTTTGCAAAAAGTCAATAAAGGGTTCTCTCTGTCCCTGCCTAATTCTGGTATATGATTCAACTCTTTTTGCTGGATCTTGTATCCTATTCCAAGCATTTAAAGCTGCTTGGTGACATAGACACAGTACTTCATTGTCATAAAGAGCTTGGACCTGTGGATCAGCATATTCTCCTGCACCAAGAATTTGATCTTGGGAAACCTCAATACCTTTTGCTCTTCCTTGCTGTTCCATATGTTTGGATTCTTCTCTGAAATAAATTCCGAACATCAAGGAAGGTCCATTATCTAAAACTGCAGACACTAACTGATGGAAATCATGGGGAGTAGCTCTAGCATTAGAAGCCCAAGTCCTTATCATTTCCTTTACATATGCATTGTGCAAGCCAAAATTAACAACAGCTTGCTTAATTTCTTTCAGATCATTCATTGCTATTGGCGTCCATCTAGCATCTCTGACTCCCTTTGAGCCTTTAGAAGTTGATGCTTTTTCAGAATTAAGTATAGGGTATGTCGCTAGAACCCTGGGTAAGCCAGTTCTAATAGCTGGTGGAGGCCTTGTATCCTGTCCTTGTGCCTCCTTACTCTGTTCACCAGCTGCAATAATTTCCCCAATCTTTTCAAATCTTTTTATCATTGTCTCTCTTAAATCCTGAATCTCCTGACCTGTATATATTTCCAGTGATTTCACTGAGGTATCAATTTTTTGGTCCCCATTCTGCACCTGTGATTCCAAAGCTTTAATTTTTTCCTTCAAAGATAACATGTCCTCCTTAAACTTTTCTTGTATATCATGTAGATTCCCATCTTGGAGGTACATTCTGTCTGTTACCTTATCAAAACTTTGTGATAAAGTCTGAACGTCAAATTCAACAGCCTGAACCCTTTCAGGTAACTTTCTAATACCCTTGGATATGGAATCAATTTTGTCTGTCATAGTATCCACTTGTTCAGATAACCTCTGATTTTCAATAATTTTAATCCTGTCAATTAGTTGTTCATTATTAGTTCGTAAAGATTCTATCATTCTTAGGAGTGCCATATTCTTCTGTTCATTATTAGTACGTAAAGATTCAATCGTTCTTAGTAGTGCCATATTCTTCCTTAATGATAGAATATGGAAAAGAAAACTGAAGGCTAGTAACAAGCAAATTAAGGTATCCCCATAATCATATAAACCTTGTATGATGTAATTCATTGTATTAGTAAATATAAATTTACTAATCCATTGTATTAGTGAAAACAAAGCAGTAAAATTTGCGTTAGAAACAAAAACTGCAATATTACCTATTATCCAGCAGGTGGCGCTGTTGCAGAGTCGCGGTGAAAACATGGTCCTGTTTCAGTGCCTTAGTAGATGTTAAAAACTGGAAAATGCAAGTTTCTCAACAAAGTAAATGTAATTAAATCAATTCCTGAGACGGAACCAGAAACCCAGAATCCAGGGGTAGAGAAGAGCAATCTGGAAGCCGCTTATGCCTCCACGTGACAGAGTCACCCTGAGGGGTTGCAGCTTTCAGCAACCACGTACTCTGGTTCGTGCCACTTAAGAGCTGTACTTGCAAGGGAGATTTAAAAATGACTCAGAAAAGAGCAAACCACGCGGCCAGAGAATACGCGGGACTGTGGAGTTTAAATCCACGTGGGGAGTCCAAGGCCGCTGGCGGCTGAGGAAGGGGAGGGCTCCCGCCAAGCCGAACTAGAGCCCGCCAAGCCTGCAGCCGCCAAGCCGAACTTGGGGCCGCCAAGCCGAACTCGCTGCTGCCAGTGGGGAAAGGAGAGGTTCTAAAACCAAACGTTGGGTGCCAAAATGAAGGCGTAAGTCACAAACAATGCCACACCAATTCGGGGTTATGATTATTAGGGTGGTATTTATTTAAAGGGGAAAAAACTTACAGATCACTGTCCCAGGCAACAGCCCTCTTCGCAACCAGGAAAGGAGTCTAGTCGCAGGCGGAGCAGGAAGTGAAGAGAGAGAGAAGAGGGAAGTGGCCGCTTTTTTAAAGGGAGAGAAACCACGCCCCAGTGGGCTGGTACCTCAGCGGTGATAGGCTGGAGGAGTGGGAGGACCTCCCGCAACACCTGTGAGTGAATCCCTGTGATAATTGTCTTTCTGTGTCTGGGTTACCTCACACGAAATAATGTTTTCCAGCTCTATCCATTTTCCTCCAAAATTTAAGCTGTCATTATTATTTTTCTGCTGTGTAGTACTCCATTATGTAAATGTACCACATTTTCCTTATCTATTCATTGGTCAAGGGGCATGTAGGTTCTTTCCATGTTCTGGCTATGACCAACAATGCTGCTATGAACATAGTTGAGCACTTGTCCTTGTGCATGTTTGAGGATCCCTTGGTTATATAGCCAAAAGTGGTATTACTGGGTCTTGAGGAAGGTTGTTTCCTAATTTTTTGAGAAACCACCGTACTGACATCCAAAGGGGCTGTACTATCTTGCATTCCCACCAGCAGTGCAGGAGTGTTGCCTTTACCCCACAACTTCTCCAGCATAAGTTGTCATCAGTGTTTTTGATCTTGGCCATTCTTACTGGTGTAAGATGGAATCTCAGAGTTGTTTTGATTTGCATTTCTCTGACAACTAAGGATGTTGACCATTTCCTTAAGTGTCTTTCAGTCATTTTACATTCCTCTACTGAGAGTTCTCTGTTTAGTTCTGTGCTCAGTTTTTTATTGGATCATTTGTTCTTTTGATGAGCAATTTCTTGAGTTCTTTGTATATTCTGGAGACTGTATGATGTGGGATTAGTGAAGATATTTTCCCATTCTGCAGGCTGTCATTTTGTCTTATTAACCATGTTCTTTGATTTACAGAAGATTTTCAGTTTCAAGAGGTCCAATTTATTAATTGTTTCTCTCATTGTCTGTGCTGCTGGGGTTATATTTAAAAACTGGTCTCCTGTGCCATTGCTTTCAAGTGTACTTCCCACTCTCTTTTCTATGAGGTTCAGTATGGCTAGCTTTATGTTGAGGTCTTGGATCCATTTTGGACTCGAGTTTTGTGCATGGTGATAGATATGGTCTATTTTCCTTCTTCTACATGTTGATATCCAGTTATGTTAGCACCATTTCTTAAATATGCTTTCTTTTTTCCATTTGATATTTTTTGTTTCTTTGTCAAAAATCAGGTGTTTGAATATGTGTGGATTAATATCTGGGTCTTCAATTCAGTTCCATTGGTCTTCCTGTCTGTTCTTATGCCAGTGCCAGACAGTTTTCAGTACTGTAGCTCCTTAGTAAAGTTTGAAGTCAGGGATTGTGATTCCTCCAGAAGTTCTTTTATTGTACAGGATTATTTTGGCTGTCCTGGGATTTTTGCTTTTCTATATGATGTTGAGTACCATTCTTTTGAGGTCTGTGAAGAATTTTGCTGAGACTTTGATGAGCATCTCATTGAATCTGTAGATTGCTCTTAGTAAAGTTGCCATTTCTACTACGTTAATTCTGCCTACCCAAGAGTATAGGAGATCTTTCCACTTTCTGGTGTCTTCTTCAATTGCTTTCATCAAGGATTCAAAGTTCCTGTCATACAAGTCTTCCACTTGTTTGGTTAGAGTTATTCTGAGATATTTTATGCTACTTGTGGTTATTTTGAAGGGTGTTATTCCTCTGATTTCTTCCCCAGACATTTTATTGTCTGTGTATAGGAGGGATACTGATTATTTTTTTTAGTTGATCTTGTTTCCTGCTACATTACTGAATGAAAGTCTTTATGAGTTGTAGAAGTTCCTTGGCATAATTTTTGGGATTGCTTATGTAAACTATCATGTCATCAACAAACAGTGAGAGTTTGACTTTTTCTTTTCTAAATTGTATTCCATTGATTTCCCATTTGTATCTTATTGTTCTGGCTAGGACCTTAAGAAATACGATGAATAGATATGGAGAGAGTGGACAATCTTTTCTCGTTCTGTGGAATCACTGAGAGTTTCTCTCCATTATAGTGTGTTGTTGGCTGTTGTCTTGCTGTATATTGCCTTTATTATGTTTAGCATATTCCTTGTGTCCCTGTTCTCTCCAAGATTGTTATCATTAAGAGATGTTGTATTTTGTCTAAACCTTTTTTTGACATCTAATGAGATGATCATGTGGTTTTTATTTTTCAGTTTTTTTATATGGTGGATTATTTTGACAGATTTTCATATGTTGAACCATCCTTGCATCTCTGTTATGAAGCCAACATGATAATGCTGCCTAATGGTTCTCATGTGTTCTTGGATTTGGTTTGCCAGTATTTTATTTGGTGTTTTTGCATCAATGTTCACTAGTGAGATTGGTCTGTAATTCTCTTTCTTTATAATGTCTTTCTGTAGTTGGAGTATCAGTGTAATTGTAGCCTCATAAAAAGAGTTTGGCAATTTTCCTTACTTTTCTATTGTGTGGAATAATGTGAGGAATATTGGTATTAGTTCTTTGAAAGACTTGTAGAATTCTAAGCTGAAACCCTCTGGTCCTGGGTTTTTTTTTGTTGGGAGACTTTATTTGACTATATCTATTTATTCAGCAATTATAGGTGTGTTTAATTTGCTTATCTGGTCTTGATTTAATTTTGGTAAGTGATATGTATCCAGAAAGTTGCCCATTTTCTTTAAGTTTTCCAATTTTGTGGAGTACAAGTTTTCAAAATATGACCTGGTGATTCTCTGTATTTCCTCTGTGTCTGCAGCTATGTCCCCCTTTCATTTCTGTTTTTGTTAATTAGATATTCTCTCTCTACCTTTTGTTAATTTGGATAAAGGTTTGTCTATTTTGTTGTTTTCTTGAAGAACCTACTCTTTATTTCATTGATTCTTTGTTATTTTTTCTTTGTTTCAATTTTGTTGATTTCAGCTCTTAATTTGATTATGTCCTGCCATCTAGATCTCTTAGGTGAGTTTGCTTCTTTTTGTTCCAAAAGTTTAAATTTTCTGTTAATTCACTAGTGTGGGATTTTTCCAGCTTCTTTATGTAGGCATTTAATTCTATGAACTTTCCTGTTAACACTGCTTTCATTGTGTCCCATAAATTTGGGTATGTTGTGTGGTCATTTTCATTGAATTTTAGGAAGTTTTAATTTCCCTGACTCATTGATGATTCAGGTTAACATTGCTTAATTTCCCTGTGTTTGTAGGTTATCTGAAATTAGTATTGCTGTTTACTTCTAGTTTAAACCATGATAGTATGAGAAAGTACATTGTAGTATTCCAATTTTTTTTTTGTATTTGTTGAGGTTCGGTTTGAGTATGTGGTCAGTTTTTCTATAAGTTCCATCAGGTGCTGAGAAGAAAGTATTTTCTTTTGTTTTGA
Organism: Microtus oregoni; assembly: GCF_018167655.1. Classification (NCBI taxonomy): domain Eukaryota; kingdom Metazoa; phylum Chordata; class Mammalia; order Rodentia; family Cricetidae; genus Microtus; species Microtus oregoni. Next base: position 21,240,690 of record NW_024543077.1, read on the forward strand.
ATGGAATATTATGTAGATGTATGTTAAGTCCATTTGGGTCATAATATCTGTTAGTTCTCTTATGTCTCTGTTCATTTTTTGTCTGATTGACCAGGCCAGTGATGAGAGGGGAATATTGAAGTTTTCCACTATTAGTGTGTGGAGTTTAATGTATGTTTTAAGCTTTAGAAGTGTTTCTTTTATATATCAGGGTGCCCTTGCATTTGGGGCATAGATGTTCAGTAATGAGATTTCTCTTGATGGATTTTTCCTGTGACTAGTATGAAATGACCTTCTTTGTCTCTTTTGATTGATTTTAGCTTGAATTCTATTTTGTTAGATATTAGGATAGCTACACCTGATGTTTCTTATTTCCATTTGATTGGAATCCTTTTTCCTAACCTTTACTCTGAGACAGTGTCTGTCTTTGAGGTTGAGATGTGGTTGTTTTTTGTATGCAGAAGAAAAATGGATTGTGTATTCACATGCAATCTGTTAGCCTGTGTCTTTTTATAGGTGAGTTGAGTCCATTTACATTAAGGGATATTAATGACCAGTGATTGCTATCTCCTGTTAACTTTAGTATTCATTGTTGGTGATGTTAACTTGTGCATTTTCCCCTTCTTTGGAATTTGCTACTATGTGACCATCAATTGTCTATGTTTTTGTTGGTTAAGCCAATTTTCTTCAGTTGGAGTTTTCCTTTTAGTATTTTTTGTAGGGCTGAGTTTGTAGCTAGGTACTGGTTAAATCTAGTTTTTTCATGGAATGTCTTGTTTTTTTCCTTCTATGGTAATTGAAAGTTTTATTAGGTATAGTAGTCTGGGCTGGCATTTGTGGTCTCTTAATGTCTGTATAATGTTTGATCATGACCTTCTGGCTTTCACTGTCTCCAATGAGGAGTCAGGTATAATTCTGATAGGTCTACCATTATATGGTACTTGGCCATTTTCCGTTGCAGCTCTTAATATTCCTTCTTGACTCTATATGTTAATGTTTTGATTATTATGTGTTGAAGGGACTTTTTATGGATCCAGTCTATTTGGTGTTCTGTAAACTTCTTTTATCTTCATAGGTATATATTTCTTTAAGTTGAGAAAGTTTTCTTCTATGATTTTTGTTAAATATATTTTGTGTGTTTTTGAGTTGAGCTTCTTTTTCTATTTTTATTATTCTTTGATTTGGCCTTTTCATGGTGTCTCATATTTCCTGGATATTTTGGGTTAAGCTTTTGATACATTTAATATTTTATTTAACTGATGAGTTTTTTTCCTGTATTATATCTTCAGTGCTTGAGCTTCTCTCTTCCATGTCTTATATACTGTTATTCATGATTGTGTTTGTGGTTCCTGATCATTTTCTCATTATTTCTTTTTCTATAATCCCCTCAGTCTGTGTTTTTTTTTATTGTCTCTATTTTAGTTTTCAAGTCTTGAATAGTTTCTTTCATATGGTTGATTGCTTTTTCTTGGATTCCTTTAAGGGATTTGATGATGTCTTCCAATTTTTTTTTTGCCTTTCCCTCCAATTCTTTGGGGGAATTTCTCATTTCCTCTTTATGAGTTACAAACTCTTGAATTTATTTTTTAGGTCACTTTCTTCTGCTTCATCTATATTTTGTTGTTCAAGTCTTGCTGTTGAAGGTTCTTTAGGTTTTCCTGGTGTTTTATTGCTCTTTGTGGTGTTGCATATGGTTTTACCTTTTGTACTTTTATTCCACTCTTAGGTGCATGTTGCAGCTGTCTGAGATTCTATTGATTAATATTCTAGGTGTCCATGAATCCAAAGCTCAGATGATTGTTTTGTGGTACTATCAGTACTATAGTTCTAGTTACCCCATTGGTTATCCTGTGTTCCTAGAGATAGCTCAACATTCCTGGGCTTTGCTCTGCTCACTTGGAGTTTGCTGTCTCAGGACTACTTTGGCCTAGGTTACCAGCTTTGACCTGTTTCTGTAAATTTTGGTCTGGATTTCCTCCTGCAGAAGTCCCTGGCTTGGAGTTGGTGTTGCAAATATCTTTGCCTTTGGTCTATTGCTTCAGAATTCCCAGGCTCTAGTGCGCCCAGAACAGTAGAAGACCTGGCTCAGTCTTACTCCCTCAGAGTTCTCAGATTCACACTTGGACCTGCAGAGGTTTCAGTTTCCTGTCTATTCCCTTTGATGTCCCTGAGCAAGGCCCTGAGCAACAGAGGTCCTGGATCAGCATTTTTCCCTCTAAGGTCCATGACTGACACTTGGCTCTGCAGAGATCTCTGGTTCTGCTTAATCCCTCAGAGGTCCCAGATTCAGTCTCAGAGTGGCAGAGGTCCTGGCTCAGAACCATTTCCTTGGAGGTCCTAGACTCACACCAAGACAAACAGGGGTCCTGGTCTGGCTTAGGTCTACTCCCTTGAAGGTCCCAGATTTATGTCCGGACCCTCAGTGGGCTCTGGCCCTGGTTCACTCACTCTTCAGTTACTCCCCTGTACCTGTTCCAATGGAGTTTGCTGTCTCTGTTCTACCCATTGGTTTGTAATATTATACCAAGATCAGGGAACAATAATCCTACTTTTCTAATATCTAGTCCGGCTCAATTCCAGTCCTTTTATACCTTTATGTAGTACATATATGAACATGATTATGTAGACACATTCATGGCAGCATGGTGTTCTCCCCGAGTATGAACAGAGCTGGATGAATTTCTTACAGTTTAGGCAAGACTTAGACCTCCGGGAGATGTCGCCAGAGGTTGAAGTTAGGTCTGTCAAAAATCACAAGAATCCAGACCTGTCTGGTCAGAGGACACCAAACACCCTGAACAACATTAAGCTGGGGTTCCTCTTCAACCCCACCCAACAACTGCATCTTTCAGTATTCCTGATTCATCTGAGGGGGCTTGTTCTACCTGCCATCATGTTATCATTGTGCTCTATCCTAGGTAGCTGCCCAACCTCCCTAGGGTCCCTTTCTGAGACCTTATGAGCAGTTGGAGCTTCAGAGACACTGAGGGTCTGCACTCCCCATGCACACAAGCCTCAATGGTAGGCATCATTGATTTGGGATTCCCTTCTGTATGGTAAGAACATGCTTTATTACCACTGTTTAATAAAGAATCTTTTTTGGCTTATGGCAGGGCAGACTATAGCTAGTTTGGAAAGCTAAATTGAATGGGGGCAGAAAGAAGGCAGAGTCATGCAGATGCTATGTAGCCACCCAAGAGTCATGATGTGAAGTAAGAAACCATGACCCTCATAGTAAAATATAAAATAACAGAAATGGGTTAATTTAAGATGTAAGAACTATATAGCAATATGCCTGTGCTGTTGACAAAGTAGTGTTGTAACTAATATAGTTTTGTGTGATTATTCAAGCCTGGGAGGTCAGGAAACAAAAGTACAGTCTCTATTTACACATCATCCACACCATATGGAGTGAGGTCTGACCTCCAACAGTGGTCTGCTGTTGTGGAAAATTATTTTCACTGTGTAAAGGTGCACTACATTTTTGCTGCCTTTTTAATTATGCAAACATGTTTTACATTTTTTTCTTTTTTTATTGAGAAAAGGAAAAAAACTATCCATCTCCTCCCAGCCTCCCACTTCCCTCCCACTCCTCCCAACCTTCTCCCCCTCCCCCAAACTCCTCCCCCCTTCCTCTCCAGTCCATAGAGCAGTCAGGGTTCCCTGTCCTGTGGAAAGTCCAAGGTCCGCCCCCCTCCGTCCATGTCCAGGAAGGTGAACAACCAAACTGGCTAGGGTCCCACAAAGCAAGAACATGAAGTAGGGTCAAAACCTGGTGCCATTGTCCTTGGCTTCTCATCATCCCTCATTGTTCGCCATGTTCAGAGAGTCCAGTTTTATCCCATGTTTTTTCAGTCACAGTTGAGCTGGCCTTGGTGAGCTCACAATAGATTAGCCCCATTGTCTCAGTGGATGGGTACACCCCTCGTGGTCCTGACTTCCTTGCTCATGTTCTCCCTCCTTCCACTCCTCATTGGGACCTTGGGAGGTCAGTCCAGTGCTCCAGTGTGGGTCTCTGTCTCTATCTCCATCCATCACCAGATGAAGGTTCTATGGTGGTATGCATGATATTCGTCAGTATTGCTATAGGATAGGGTCATTTCAGGTTCCCTATCCTCAGCTGCCCAAGGGACTAACTGGGGACATCACCATGGGCTCCTGGGATCCACTCTAGGGTCAAGTCTCTTGCCAACCCTAAGGTGTCTCCCTTAACTAAGAATTGTGGTTCCGTGCTCCCTTGTCCAACCTTCCTTTTTCCCAATCCTCCTGTTTCCCCAAGTTCCCCCCCTCCTTCCCTTCTCACTTTTCTCTCCCCATCTCCCCTTACCCCCATCTCACCCCACCCCCAAGAACGCAATTTTCTCCCCGGCAATTTTGTCTACTTCCCATAGCCAAGAGGATAACTATATGTTTTTCTTTGGGTTCACCTTCTTATTTAGCTTCTTTAGGTTCAACAATTGTAGTCTCTGTGACCCTTATTTATGGCTAGAAACCAATTATGAGTGAGTACATCCCATGTTCATCTTTTTGGGTCTGGGATACCTCACTCAGGATAGTGCTTTCTATTTCCATCCATTTGCATGCAAAATTCGAGAAGTCATTGTTGTTTACCGCAGCGTAGTACTCTAATGTGTATATATTCCATACTTTCTTCATCCATTCTTCCATTGAAGGGCATCTAGGTTGTTTCCAGGTTCTGGCTATTACATATAATACTGATATGACCATAGTTGAACAAATGTTTTTGTCATATGATAGGGCATCTCTTGGGTATATTCCCAAGAGTGGTATTGCTGGGTCCAGGGGTAGGTTGATCCCGAATTTCCTGAGAAACCGAAACACTGACTTCCACAGTGGTTGCACAAGATTGCATTCCCACCAGCAATAGTGGTCCCATGTCCAATAGTGGTCTGCTGTTGTAGAAAATTATTTTCACTGTGTAAAGGTGCACTACACTTTTTGCTGCCTTTTTAATGATGCAAGCATGTTTTACATTTTATGATTAAATAAAATTAACCTGTGGTTAACAGGCAACATCAGCAACCATCTGACAGGAAGCTGTAGGGAGAAACTAAGTCTAGTGAGAGTTTTTAAGTGGGGACCGTGTAGAAAGACACTCCATTTTTCATAAATGCCAACAACAAGGACACATTAGGAACTTCTTATTCAACCTTTCTGAGCCAGCAGGAATTTGCCTCAACATTTAAATCCTGAGTTCAATAGAAGGATAAGAGATTTAGATATAGATTTACTTAGTGTCTTGTTGGGATCCCCTATCTCATATCTCTGTGAGTCTGAGGCCAGTGTCTGAGGGAACAAAATTCCTTCCTCACTGTATCCCATAGCATAAACTGCTGCTGATTAAGTGTGGAGTTGCAATTGCTGTTTGGGACAGAAGCTGCTTGAGGTACAGTCAGTGTATTGAATGCAAAACATCTGTGTGGCCCTCCTGCTAGCTGACTCCAGGCCACCACAGCCCCTCAAAAGCACTCTGTCTGCCCTTTTGTGTTGGCCTCTGTCCACTGGGACTCAGTGAGGCAGGCTAGAAAGAGCAAGGAAATAAAGGAGCAGGGCAAGGGATAGAAGCTGCTCTCCTTGGGGTCTAGTTGGTATATTTTCCTCACTAAGAGTCAAGAAAATTTGACACAAGTGATAAAACACGGATTTTCTGCAGAGGCAGTATGTATCATTCTAAAGATATCTCAAAGAGAATGTTCAAAATGATCAAGAACTCAAGATGGGCAATGGGGTTGTATGCCTCCAATCCCTGTATTCAGGAGGGAGAGGCACAAAGATCTCAATGAGATTGAGACCAGACTGGTCTACAAAGAAAGATTCAGGACAGCCAGAGTGGTTACACAGAGAAACCTTGTTGCCAGAATAAAAATAAATGTATAAAAACCTAACTACAAAACAATCAACAACTCTCTTTAATTAGGGCCAGAATGTCTATGTCTTGCATTTTACTGTGTTAGCATACCATAATCATCTCTAAATCTAATTAATACACCTTACAATTTCATTTAAAAAGGAAATACCTGACGATGAGGAATAAAACCTGGAAGGATGACTCAGCAGTTAAGAGCACTTACTGTTCTGCAGAGGATTCACACCCACATAGCAGATCACAACATAGATCCAGGTGACCCACTGCCCTCTTTGGCCTCCACAGACTCTGCAGAAATATGATGTGCATATATATACACACACACACACACACACATATATATATATGTGTGTGTGTGTGTGTGTGTGTGTGTAGGCATAAATAAGTAATTTTTAAATTTGTATACTTCTGCTTTCAATTTGTACTAAATCTTTAAGTTTTATAAATTACATTACATTATTTTTTTATTTTTTAAGACAAGGACTTTTGTAGCCCATTGCTTGTCTGGAACTCACTATGTAGACAAGTGTCAGCCTGCCTTTGTGGTATGGGAAGTCCCTCAATATACAGTTGCTTTTATTAGTTAATGAATTGATATATAGAAAGAGTAGACAGAGTCAGAGGAGAAACCATGTAGCTGCCACCAGAGACAGATGCCTCAAACTTCGGGGATTAAAGGCATATACCACTATACCCAACTATGAATTACATCCATTGAGCTATCTGACAAATATTTAAGCATCTATTGTAAGGACACCTAAGCACAGTATCTCTCTCTATGTTGTATCTATCTTAGTTATACATACTTTTTCCCTCTATGTCTTTTTGAATTTTGGTGAAAATGGTTTTCTCTTGTATAGCCAAGGATTTAATTTTACCCAAGTGGTGGTTCCTAAGTAGAGATCTCCCCAAGGGATTGGTAGCAATGCTGGACTGAATCTCCCCCACTGTAGTTGATACACACAGAGTCCCAAGGGGAAGATACCACTGCTCATAGATATCTTCTGAGCATGCACAATTAGGGGCAGCAGTGTGGCTATGCTACTTTTTATTCAGTCTCTTACAAGATACCATCTTCCCTTACACACTTAGTGAATCGGCTTTTCTGGATCATGTGCTTATTGTTAACTAAGAAGTGGAAGGGGGGCACAGCAGAGACTCGTCTCGACCCTTCCGTCGTCCGTCTTGGGTATCGTTGCAGGATTCGGAGTACGCCCGAGGACCTCAGGAACCATGCCGAAGCCACACAGCGAAGCAGGGACTGCCTTCATTCAAACCCAGCAGCTGCATGCGGCCATGGCTGACACCTTCTTGGAACATATGTGCCGCCTGGACATTGACTCCGCACCCATCACGGCCCGCAACACTGGCATCATTTGTACCATTGGTCCTGCTTCCCGGTCTGTGGAGATGCTGAAGGAGATGATCAAGTCGGGAATGAATGTGGCTCGTCTCAATTTCTCTCATGGAACTCATGAGTACCATGCGGAAACTATCAAGAACGTGCGTGCAGCCACAGAAAGCTTCGCCTCTGATCCCATTCTATACCGGCCTGTTGCCGTGGCTCTGGACACAAAGGGGACTGAGATCATCAAAGGGAGCGGCACTGCAGAAGTGGAGCTGAAGAAGGGAGCTACCCTGAAGATCACCCTGGACAATGCCTACATGGAAAAGTGTGACGAGAACACCCTGTGGCTGGACTATAAGAACATCTGTAAGGTGGTGGAAGTGGGCAGCAAGATCTACGTAGACGATGGGCTCATTTCACTGCAGGTGAAGGAGAAAGGCGCTGACTTCCTGATAACAGAGGTGGAGAATGGTGGTTCCTTGGGCAGCAAGAAGGGGGTGAACCTCCCCGGAGCCGCTGTGGACCTCCCTGCTGTGTCAGAAAAGGACATCCAGGACCTGAAGTTTGGGGTGGAGCAGGATGTAGACATGGTGTTTGCGTCTTTCATCCGCAAGGCAGCTGATGTGCACGAGGTTAGGAAGGTCCTGGGAGAGAAGGGCAAGAACATCAAGATCATCAGCAAAATCGAGAACCACGAAGGCGTCCGCAGGTTTGATGAGATTTTGGAGGCCAGTGATGGGATCATGGTGGCTCGTGGCGATTTGGGCATTGAGATTCCTGCAGAGAAGGTCTTCCTGGCTCAGAAGGTGATGATTGGATGATGCAACCGAGCTGGGAAGCCAGTCATCTGCGCCACACAGATGCTGGAGAGCATGATCAAGAAGCCCCGCCCCACCCGTGCTGAGGGCAGTGATGTGGCCAATGCAGTCCTAGATGGAGCAGACTGCATCATGCTGTCTGGAGAGACCGCCAAAGGGGACTACCCTCTGGAAGCCGTTCGCATGCAGCACCTGATTGCCCGTGAGGCAGAGGCTGCCATCTACCACCTGCAGTTATTCGAGGAACTCCGCCGTCTGGCGCCTATCACCAGCGACCCCACAGAAGCTGCTGCCGTGGGTGCTGTGGAGGCCTCTTTCAAGTGGTGCAGTGGGGCCATTATCGTGCTCACCAAGTCTGGCAGGAGTGCTCACCAGGTGGCCAGGTACCGCCCGCGTGCGCCCATCATTGCTGTGACGCGCAATCCCCAGACAGCTCGCCAGGCCCATTTGTACCGAGGCATCTTCCCTGTGCTGTGTAAGGATGCAGTGCAGGACGCCTGGGCTGAGGATGTAGACCTCCGTGTGAATTTGGCCATGAATGTTGGCAAGGCCCGAGGCTTCTTCAAGAAGGGAGATGTGGTCATTGTGCTGACTGGGTGGTGCCCTGGCTCTGGCTTCACCAACACCATGCGTGTAGTGCCTGTGCCTTGATGGCCCTCTGGAGCCCCTCTTCTAGCCCCTGTCCCATCCCCTCCCCCATCCCATCCATTAGGCCAGTAACGCTTGTAGTGCTCACTCTGGGCCAGAGTGTGGCGCTGGTGGGCTGGGACACCCCGGAAAATTACTGTTGCTGAAACATGGAATAGAGCCCAGCTGTCTGTCTATCATATGGCCCTACCCAAACCAGGGGTGACAGAGGAATGCAGAATTGGAAACCCTCTGGCTTTATCACAAAGGGGCAGCAACATCTCTTGTGTACTTTGCTCCTGTAGAAAGTTGTCCAGAGAACTCCCAGCCCTGGCCTGGAGTCAGGAGACAGCAAGAGTAGGGGCTTAGGGCGTGGGGCCCAGGTTCCTGTGTAGATAATAACCTCTGGCCCCCAGGCCGGACTTGCTTCCCCAACAGCTTTGGCCTCCCCCACTGCTCGTTGTGCACTTCTCAGCTGTCACTGCGGTCACACCCTGCACTCTCCACCTCCGTTCTACTGTGCAGCATCTCCAGGCCTGTTGCTATAGTGCCCACCTGAGTGTCAATAAACAGCAGCTGAAGCAAAAAAAAAAAAAAAAAAAAGAAGTGGAAGGGGTAATAAATCAATATAAACTTCTTAAACAGTAATTGCGAAATGAACAGACGACCTTAAATGTCAGATCTTTTCATCCTTCTCTGCCATCACTAGGAATCTAGTTTAGGAAAAAATGAAGGGCACATGTATAGCATCGTGGTGCATAACTATAATTCTCATACTTAGGAGACAGAGATGAAGAGATTAGAAGTTAAAGAAACTCCACAAGCACAAAGTAAGGTTGAGATCAGCCTGGAATACATGAAATACATTCACACATGCACACATCCACATGCGTGCATGCATGCACATATGCACACACACACAGAGAGACATAGAAAAAAGATATCGTTAATTCAATGATTAATATGTACAAATTTTACTTACAGCACAATATATGTTAATCCACATTACAAAAAATAATGAAAATTTGATGTGCAATTTGAAAACAATGTTTAAATAAATTTCTGTGGCATTCAATGGTGGTTTTCAACAGATATGAAAAAACATTTTAAAAGAAATATTGGATTATAGAAAATTATCATAGCTTAATCAGTGGGAGGGCAAAAGGGCAAATCATCAAATATTGCATTAGCTTCTGTCCTAATCTTATTTTATAAATTATCTCTCCCATGAAAAGTTGTAATGGCGTAAATGAATGCAGACAGATTGTAAAAATATATACAGCTTTAATGGGGAAATAGACTTACAGAACCACAGGTTCCCGCGGAGAACAGGAAAGCAGAGGGGGCGGCTGGGAGCATGCAGGCAATCTTTATAAGTAAAAAATATCCTTGGGGGACCCTGCCCCCAAGTAAAGTGATTGGCTAAGTCTCCCCTACAAAAAGTCTGTAGAAAATTCTGGAAAATTGTGGTGAGATGCTCACAGTTGCTTCCACTCTGCACAAAGATAACTACTCTTCTCTTCTCCTTTTCAATACTGTTAGATATTTCTCTCTGGTTCATGTATTGAAGAGCTACTAGGCTCCATTTCAAAGCAGCTGCCTAATTTTCGAACTCAGTAGCTGTGTGTAAGATTTTTGGTTCCTTGAAATTCTTAAAGATGTCTTTAAAGGTTCCTTCGCATCTTTCTTTTTAATATTTTGAGCAGTTTATGAGCAATTGGTATTGTTTCTTTAAATGCTGGGTAAATTGACCAGAAAAGTAACTGGGCTTCTGCTTTTTATTATTGCCAATTCAACCTTTTTATTGAGGATAAGTTTATTGAGGATAGTTTGCTCCCAACTGCTTTGAGGAAACAACATGCCAACAAAGCACATGGGGAAGAAACAACTTATTCCATGTTCTCGAAGCAGGAACTGACGTAGGTCCCATGGTAGGGTGCTGCTTACTGGCTTGCTCCTCAGGGCTTGTTCAATCTGATTTCTTACAGCACCCAGGGACACCAGACCCAGAATGAAACCACCCACAATGGCCTGGGCCCTTCCATATGCATCATTAATCAAGAAAATGCCCTACAGAATTGTCTTCAGTCTAGCTGATGGAGGTGCTTTCTCAATTAGTTTTCTCTACGAAGACAACTCTAGCTTGTGCCAAGCTAATGGACAATTAATCAGAACAAAGTCTACTCAGAATTTCTATTTCTTCTGGGTGGGTGAGTTTGGGTGTGTGTAACATGCATGCATACATGCATATGCATGGGTGTGATTAAATGTGTATGAATGCTGGTGTGTGTGCACTTCAAGTGTTACAGCTCCAGAAGAAAAGTGTCCTAACTTGTCAGGACGTCAGGTTATCCCTGAAAGTGTTATAACTTTGGAGAAAAAGTTATCCTAACTTGTTGGGAAGTCCAGATATGCCTACAAGTGTTATAGACATGGAACTAAAGTATCTTAACATCTCATCCACTCATGCTGTACCTACAGCAGTAAGGGAAGGTGTTCTGGGTACATCCAGCTATAAGAAGAAAGGTATCTTGACTTGTAAGAAAGGCAGGAAATATGAACAGCTGTGGAGGGAAATATCCTGTGTATGCCTACAGCTGTGAGGAGAAAGGTATCCTGATTTATTAGGAAGTGAGGCTATACCTACAACTGTGAAGGGAAAGTATCCTGTTTACCTACAAATGTATGGAAAAAGCTGTCCTGTTGTCAGGATGTCAGGCTATAACTGCAGCTGGGATCCAGTGTAGGATGGTCTCCCAAAAAATATGGCAAACCTGCTCTTCTCTTCGAGACAGCTGATCACTACTTTGCTCCCAATGGAGACTCACATCAGAAGCACCTTTTCCTCTCAGCTACTGCCCAAGTTGTTACTTCTGCCTCACTCTGCTAAGAGAATTCCCTGAAGAAATGTAGCAATCCACTGTGGGTATAGAAAAAAAGTTATTTCTTCAGCTATGTTCCCCTGAAGGAGCTGCCAAGCAGAGATTCTGATCTGTGCCAGCAATAGAAAATCTTCACCTAAAATGATTTCAAGATTCATTAGCAGAGGAAGCCAGAAATTTGAGTGACTCTACAAGAGTGTGGAAGGGAAACTCTGAACTAAGCAGACACAGAAACTTTTCTAGGGATACTTAAGGGTAGAGTTTCTCCAGGAAGATTTTCAGGAAGGGAAGTGTTCAGGTTTCAATCTCCTTGATCTTAGACAAGCTCAGATTGGATAGACTTTATACTCAGTGATTAGCTGGTTTTATGCTCAGTTATTGATGGTTTCTCTGCTATGGGAGTGTTTAGTTTTATGTTCAGTTGGTCAGAGTCTTATTTTGTTCTAATTCCAGTGTATTCTTTGGCTCAGGATGTGTTTGCTTAGTTCTGGTTTCAGGGTTAGGGTATACTTTTTTCACTGGTTCTGGTTTCAGGAATAGGGTTAGTTTATTTCACTGAATCAGGACTCAGAGATAGGGTGTGTTTTTTCACTGGTTATGGTTTCAGTGTCACGGTGAGTTTATTTCACTGGCACTGTGTCTAGAGTCGGGGTGCCTTCCTTTTATTGACTCTGTTCAAAGCTAGAATGGGCTTCTTTCACTGGTTCTAGTGGGCAAGGTTGGATTTCTCTGGTTCCAGGGCCAAGGTTGGTTTCTTTTACTAATTCTTATTTTGGGGCCATAATAGGATTTTTTTTACTGGTCATTTCACTCTACATGCACCTTGACACATGTGTGGAGGTCAAAGGACAAGCTTAGATGTGGATCTTTAGCTTCCTCCTGGTTTGAGATGTGGCCTCTTAGCTGTGTTCCTCTGTTACTTATCCCAAACATCCTGGCTGACTACCTCTCAGGATCCTCCCGTGTCCATTCCCTAACTCCCTGGGCAGACACAAATTTGGGGTTATAGACATGAGAAGTACAGTCAGTTTTTTTGTTTGGGTTTTGATAACTCACTGTTATGGACACTATATTTATTTGACAAGTGCTTTGACCCATCAAGCCATGTCCACAGACCTTTTCCCCTTTTCCTTCTTGGAGTGAGAACTGAAGCTGAGTTCTCATCATTACTAGGTAAGAACATTCCTATTGATCTATATGTCAAGCCTTATTTTCCACTTTTGGTTGGATAAAGGCTCTAACTGATTCATTCAAGATTGCCTTATACTCACTCTGTATTCTGGGAAGGTGTTTAAGTTAGAATTCTCCTGCCTCCCAGATTAGCAGATATTGCAGATTTGTGCTGAGGCCTAAGTTTGAGAAATTTTTTATTGCTTTAATAATTTTTATAGAAAATGTTCCATTTGTCTGAGTTGCCTAAATTTTTAGACTATACCTTAAATACATAGCAGCATGTTTTAATCTTATATAATGTGATGTATAAAATATATACACTATACAAATACGTTGTAAAATGTTAAATTAAACTACTTATAAAACACATTCCTTCACATATTTGGGGTAATAGATCATTATAACTACTATTTTTACACTTTTCTTTTTTTAAATAATTTATTTTATGCATAAGGGTATTTTGCTTACAAGTAATTACCAAGTACAAGCCTGGTAACTTTGCTGGCCAAAAGAGAGCAGTGAGTTCCCCAAGACCAGTATTACAAACAGTGGTGAGTTTCCATGTGGGTGCTAGGAATTGAACCTGGATCACCTGCTAGAGCAGCCAGTGCTCTGAACTGTGGAGCCATTCCTCTAACCCTACATTTACCCATGAATTGTGGCATCTTTCTCTTTCAAAATATATTACTTATAGCCACCTTCCATCCACCTTTCTCATCACCTTTCCCAAGCTTTGAGTAACCATAATGATACCCCCAACTTCTAAGGGAACTCTTTAAACACAATATGCAAGTGAAGTTAGCCAGGCGGTGGTGGCGCATGCCTTTAATCCCAGCACTTGGGAGGCAGAGGCAGGTGGATCTCTGTGAGTTCGAGACCAGCCTGGTCTATAAGAGCTAGTTCCAAAACAGGCTCCAAAACCACAGAGAAACCCTGGTAGTTTCACACAAGTGAATTCAGGTGAGATTTGTCTCTTTATGCATGTCATATTTTATTGTATAAATTTGGGAGTGTTGTCTCCCATATCTTTTCTGGTTCTAGTAATGAGTCTTGTTTTCTAAAGATTTACAATATGATTACTCTTTTCAAAAGAATCATATTATGACTTTATTGGTTTTCATCATTATTTTTCTGTATTCTATCATTAGATTGTCTCTAATCTTTTTCCTTGCTGCTGGTAAAGACAGGAACAGAAGTTGTATAGTTGACTTCTCCTTGCTTTTACCATCAAGAAATTTAAAATACCTCATGAATTCACTAGGTTTTAGATCCCCCAAGCCCCAATTCTATTTTCTTACATAGCATGATGTGAGTTCCCAGCTTCATATTCATGTGTTATGGGAAGAGACTCAGAATCCTTGGGCAATCTGCAATCCATACTGTACCTCTCAGTTTTCAATCCATGACTTGTGCTTTAGCCAAGGCTTCCTGTGGTCTGAGGCCTTTGGGGATCTCTAAGTACATAAACCAAAGTTTTAAGGGTCTTCTGCTCATACTTCTCAGTTCCCACAGCTCCAGCTCCAAAGGTTCAACAGGAAGGCCATATTATTTTCTCTGAGTACTGTCTCTGGAAGAGTTCTGTTGCTATGGAATTTCATGCTGAGTTCCAGGATCAACATCCAAGAAGGTCAATTAGACTGTGCTAATTGGTCATTGTTTTGATGATCTTTGTAATTATACAGACATCCTGCTAAGACCCAAGCTCTCACCTGATTGCAATCATTGTTCCTCCCAACATTATGTGACTTGGATTCCAAGAAATTCCCTGACCTTACCATAAGCAATAGAAAAAAAAATCATGTTGCTCAGTATAGGTTGTAGAATAGGCTTCAGATCACTTAGGCAGTAGGCAAAATTGAGAGTGTTGGCTTTTCTCTACCTTAAGGTTTCTTAGTAGCTGCACCAGTGGTACTTTGGAGGGGATCAGTCTACCTTCATGAGGATAGTCACTCCTTTGTAAGATACTTAGTGACCTCTGATTCTTAAACAGTGTGTACTCTATCATGCTTGCAAGTTCAAACATACTTATGTTTCAAAGTGTTTTCCAAGAAAATCCCTATGCCTGACCGAAGACATCAAACCTTATTCTCAACAAGGCAGTCAATGTGATTCACAGCAGCAGAAATGAACTGTATTTATCCACCTTGACTTGTTCCTGCATTTTCAGCTTTCTGACTTCAGTGACTTTGTTGGATTCATCTTTGATTCCTCCAGAACAAAATACAGCTTGGGACACTAGGTGTGAGGGGTGGTTCTGCCCAATAATATGTCATTTCATTTTTCACTTGTGTGATATAATTTACTGACATCTGGAAAAAGTGAATCTCAACAGAGAAAAGGCTCCATCAGATCTGGCCTGTAAGGGTATTTTATGAATTAATAATTTAAGTGGAAGCACCCAGACCACTGAGCATGTTGAAACCCCTGGCTAGGCTAAGCAAGACACAAGGAGCATGCCATTAAGCAGCATTCCTCTGCTTTAGTTCCTGCTGTGATTTCCTCAATAATGGGATGTGACAGGAAAATGTAAGACAAACAAGCCCTTTCCTCCTCAAGCTGCTCTGGACATTGTGGTTGAAATAACAACAGTAGAAAACAGGCACAAGTAGAAGAGAAATCACAGTCACATTTCAAGCTGCTTAGCAACCATAACAGAAATGCAGAAAGAAGAAATAGATATAACTTCAGTGTGTAAATAAGGTCACATTTTGTTTGCTAAGTATACTAACATTGACTGCTGAGTTTTGGAGAACAGACAGTATACAGTACTCACAGGATTTCAACTGAATCATGCTGTGTCTTCTTCCTGGTCATATAATTAAGGGCTGCATTAAAGGGCAACATGAGAAGTTCTCCTTACCTACCCACTGTTCAACAGTTGCCTAGTTTGCCTTCAGTTTTGCCAATTCTGTCTGTCTGTCTGTCTGTCTGTCTGTCTGTCTTTCTTTATTCCTTCCTCTCTTTCATTTCTTTCTTTTGTGTGTAGGTGTGAAAAATTTTCAACACATAAAAAATTGAGATAAACATACAATAAATAGTTAACATTCAATAGCTGGATAATGGATAAAGATAAAATAAACAGCTGTGGTGATTGGTTTCCAGTACATGTGACAAAAGTACCCATGAGAACAACTCAAGTACAGAAAGAGATCAGGTATTCAGTAGGTCAAGTCGATGATCAAGTCAATATAGAAACACTACTCCAACCATGGAAAGGACAACTGATGGTTTACATTTCTAAACAAAATGGAAATGATCAATGGCCCAGTTACAGGTTTCACTACATTCCTTCTTCCAGGAAGAATGCGGTTTTTGAAGTTTTTATAGAAACAGAATAAAGAACAGAATAATGACATTGTTTACATTTGGAGATCATTGTCCTCATATATTGCACAGTTGTTTATTATCTTAGTCCTCAAGTTAGATAGGTATTGAGAATTATAAATCAACAGGCATATATGTTTGGCATCTTTATATTTAGGATAATCAGCTTTTATAGATACATAGAGATTATATTTAGTATAGATAGTATATTCTTCGACCTCTTCAAAGAGCTGTAGAAAATGGCCTTTAATTTAACCTAGAATTCCATGCCAACCAGATACAATCACTCCTGGCAACACCGCTCTACTCCCGAGAGAACATTGAGCACCAGACACACTACTGGAAGCTTGTCTTCTTGGGCAAAATGGACTTTGGGTAAAGAAAAGCCCATACTTTGACTAATGAGAAAGATACAGACTATCCATAGATAAAACAGGATTGTCTTATCTTGCCAAGACAGGGTAGGATAGTTCTAAAAAGTTCCTTGCCTTTGATAATGGTATGTCAGTTATGTTAGGCCTTAGCCAAAGTTGGTTGACTCAACATTGCAAACGAGACTGCCCAGGTAGTCAGTTGTCTCTGTCATTTATTGCACATTTTGGAAGTTTCTCGTTTGTACTTCCTGGTTGCTTAAGTAATATTACTTCCCTTCTCAGATCTTTGATGGAGTTGAAGATTAGATAATTGGAGTTACTCTCTACATTATTTAGACTCCTTGAAAGAGAATGTTTAGTAAAACTTTTGTTACATATTTCTTGCTTAATATTGTTTGTTATTTGTAATTATATATTTATTATTTGTTCCTATTGTATATAATTTTATTTGGTTTGGTTCTGTCTTATTTAGAAAAAAGGGGGAGATGAAGAGGAAGCCCAGCCAATCACCTTGTTTGTAGGACGTGTTCCCCTTAGGCTAATATTTACTTTTAAAACTTGCAGGTGTGCTCCCTGCCTCCTCTGGTTTCCTGTGCTTTGCTGGAACTCTGGCTTTGTAAGCTTCCCTTTTCCCCCTTATTAAAGCTGAATATTTTATCGTAAAGCTAGTCTGGTTAACTCTATAGCCCACCCACCAACACTATGGCATTTGATCCTCGTACTTTCACAAACCTCCGTTCCTATCAGTTCACTCAAATTCCACACCACTTTGTCAATGCCTGATCACCTTAACCCTATACTGACTTCAGTTTTATGTCTCTGGAAGTCCTCACAACCTGGATGTCATCTTGAGTCATCACTGCTTAGAGCTCCCAACTGAATGTTTTTCAGGCACCTGGGAAAGAGAATATGATAACATTCCTACAAGGCAGGCTTCATGCCTGCAAGTTATGATTCTCTCTTTTCAAGAGGAATGAACTCCAGCACGGTAACACCTGGTATGTGAGCTTCTAGGCACCAACTGTAACCAATTGCTTTGATTAAATGGTTAATCAACTTTTAAAAACTTTACTGTTAGTGTGTATTCTGATTACTTTTTGCACTTTCCCTCATTTGGGGGAGACTTGGGCTCTGAAATTCTTTAAGAAGAAAGCCAGTCCAGGCTCTCTCTCCTCCACAGCCGAAGGACCCAGCTGGGAACATCCCCATGAACACCTGGAATCCTCTCCATAGCCAAGTCTCCTGCCAATCCCAAAACTGATCCCAAAATCAAGATATCTTCTTCCCTGCTCCCATATCCACCCCTCCTCCCTGTCCACCCTCCCAAGCTCTCCCCAATTCTCCCATCCTCCCCCTCTCTCCCTCTCTTCTCCCCTCCCCACCCCCATGCTCCCAACCCCTGCCTGACAGTCTTGTCTGCTTCCAATTTCCAGGAGGATCTATATCTGTCTTTCTTTGGGTTTACCTCATTATCCAGCCTCTCCAGGCTCCTGAACTATAGGTGCAATGTCCTCTGTTTATGGCTAGAATCCACCAATGAGTGAGTACATACCATATTCATCTCTCTGGGTCTGGGTTATCACACTCAGGACAGTGTCCTCCATTTCCATCCATGCATACAAAATTCAAGAAGCCACCATTTTTTACCACCGAGCAGCACTCCAATGTGTACATGTTTGACACCTTTTTTCCATTCAAAGATTTACACTTCCTCCCCTCCTCCCATTCCCCTCCCGCTTACCCACTCCCCCTCCTCCCTCCCTCTCTTTCCTTAAGAGAGAGCAAGGAAGCCTGATCTGTGGGAAGTCCAAGGACTAGGAAGCTTTGCATCCAAATAGACTAGGGTCCTAAATAGCCAGTACATGCAGTAGGAACAAGTCCCAGTGCCTTTATCAATTGCTTCTTTAGTCAACACCCATTGTCAGCCACAGAGAGTCCAGTTTTATTGCAGACTCATTCAGTTTCAGTCCAGCTGGATTTGGTGAGTTCCCATTAGAACAGGCACACTGTCTTGGTGGTGGACAAACCCCTCACGGTCCAGATTTTCTTGCTCATCTCCCTCCTTCTGCTCTTCAATTGGACCTTGGGAGCTCAGTCCGTTGCTCTGATGAGCATCTCTGTCTCTATCTCCATCCATCACCGGGCGAAGATTCTATGGTGATATTCGAGATAATCATCCGTGTGTTAGTGGGGCAAGGCCAGTTCAGACACTCTCTCCTCTGCTGTCCAAGGACCTAGCTGGGGACATCTCCATGGACACCGGGGATCCCCTCAAGTGCCAAGTCTCTTGGCAACCCTAAAATGGCTCCCTTAATATAGATATCTGATGTAGGTGGGCCTTCTACTTTCATTGGTTAATAAAGAACCAGGAATGCAGCCTGAAGCTCCTTTGACAAATGGCACCCACGTGGATAACTGCATCCACAGAAAGCCTGAGAAAGCTTGGAAAAGAATAGAGTAAAGCATGTTTTCTTGCTGGCAGCAATTTCTTGGGTCCGTTCTGCTTCCTAGAAGCAAGCAAGCACTCTCATCTAAGAGAGGCTTCCTGACTCAGTCTTAGCTGCAAAACCCTGCAGCTTCTTTAAAAGGTTCTGCCACGAAACACTTAAATGGTGTTGATGAAAAGTTGAATACATGCTTTTCGGTTTTCAGCCATAGCATGAAAAAAAGCTGAGTTGTTTTAAAATGCCAGCTTCCTGGGCCGTGCTGCCAGGACAGACTCTGACTCTGTAAGACAGACATTCTGACTGAGTGTGATCTGTGAGCAGAATGCTGCAGCTTGCTTACTGACAGGGACATTGAAATGCCATAGAGTTGTAGCAGTAAACACGGCTACAGCCGGTACCTCTGAAATGATGCTGGAATACTAAGGAATGGGCTGAATCTAGGCGGCAAAGCCATGGCTTTAATCCTCTCCTTAAGGACTCATGTAGTCAGAAAAAGACAGATATACAGTAAAGAGAGATTCAAAGACAAAGAAAACCTCTAGATGATTTACAGTGTGTTAAAAATATATGCCGGCTAAAAGTTAAAGTTCTTAAAGTAAAAAGAAAAAGAGTACTTGGGTGTGGTAGTACACACCTTTAATCCCAACACTTGTGAGGCAGAAGTAGATTGACCTCTATGACTTCAAGGTGTGGTAACACACACCTTTAATCCCAATGCCTGGGAGGCAGAGACAGACAGATCTCTGAGAGTTCAAGGACAGCCTGGTCTACAGAGTTATTCCAGGACAAAGATTTACAAAGAACCTGTCTCAAAAAGTAAAAATAAATGAAATAGAGGTTAAAAATAAAGCCACACAAAGATGGAAAATACACATATTATCTTAATACTGTATGCTATTATGCTCTCATTGAATTGTTTGAATGCTGAAAATGGAGCAACAGATGCTAAAAGATATTTGTTTATGAATCCTGCTGAACTAATCCAACATACATATTTTGAAAATACCTTGACTTCAGAATTTGGATCTAAGGATATGATGCTTTGGAAAAAAAGATTCTTCTTTTGTTTTCACAGAGAATGAGACCCTGCAGATTGCTTCTATCCCAATATGGTATGATAGACCACGCCCTCCTGAAAGGTTGCTGTGGAAACCCTCAAAAAATTACTTCAGTCAACTGCTGACTGAGATGAACCTGGCACACAGGTTACACCTTAAAAGACCTGATTAACAGTGCCCCCATTCAGCACAAAGCAGTTTGGAATGAAATAAAGTGCCCATATTCCCAAATATTGTTTATCAATATTCATTTTACATTTAAAGAGAGATATGATAGAGATATGAATAATTTGCATTGGTATGGATTTGACTTATTGATTTAAATTTTAGGTCAATCTTGTTATATGTATATGTATTTGTGACCTTTGACTGAGGTATTGTGATTGTGTAGTTCATGTGAAAATGTAATCTATATAGGTTGTTAATGGATAGTCATCTATAATAGTCAAGTTTGTAGTCATGTTAGATTTTCTAGATGTACATAGATATATTTTAGATAGAAATTCTTCATATCTTTTAAAGACTACAGAATATGACATTTAATGTTTTAATAACTTAGGGCTTTTCATGACAATGAAAATGGCAGCACCAATTTACTTCAAGAGGAAGATGGGCATCAAAGAGGCTCCTTATGGAGTTTGACAGCCATTTGGGCAAGAAAATGCTCTTGCCTGGACTGTTGCATGAACTGGACACAGAGAACCCTCAGAGGGAGGACAGCTGAACTTGCTTAAAGGTGAGATGGTTTTTTGGGGTTCCTGATTCATGAAAGAGTCTGTGAGACATTCTGCAGGACACAGAAGTTAGTGACTGAACTCTCTTTAAAATATTTTGATTCATGGAAATGTCTCTGGATACTATGGGCCTAAAAGCCAAAGATGGATGCCCCAATGGTCCAAAAGAACTTTGGGTGACTGTCTAGGCAGTGAGATGTCTCTGTCATTTCTAGAGTTTGGAAGTTGCTTATTTCTTGTTTGCTTAGGTAATATTATATCCTTCTGGAGTCTTTGATGAAGTTAAATAATATATAGATAGTTATAGTTTTCCTTAGTTGTGATAAAAGATAAAGTAGATGTAAATATTGTCACTTTAATTCTTGCTTTGTAACTGCTTTGTTATATGTAATTTTGCTATGTTAAAGTTAAAGTCTTACTTTTTTGTTTAAACAGAAAAAGGGGAAATGATGTAGGTGGGCCTTCTACTTTCATTGGTTAATAAAGAAACGGCCTTGGCCCTGATAGGTCAGAAAATTAGGTAGGTGGAGTAGACAGAACAGAATGCTGGGAGAAAGTGAGGCAGATGCCATGCCTCTCCTCTCCAGGTCAGATGCAACGAAGCTCCAGCCCAAGATAGACTTAGGCTAGAATCTTCCTGGTAAGCCAAACCTCATGGTGCTACAGAGATTACTAGATATGGGTTAAAACATAATATGAGAATTAGCTAGTAGGAGGCTAGAGCTAATGGGCCAGGCAATGTTCACAAGAATACAATTTCTGTATTATTTTTTCAGGGCATAAGCTAGCCAGGTGGCCAGGCTGCAGGAATGCAACCTGAAGCTCCTTCTACAAATATCTTCTTCCCTGCTCCTATATCTGCCCTTCCTCCATCTCTACTTCCCCACTCCCCCAAAGATCTTTCCAGTCTTTCCTTTCTCCCTTCTCTCTTTCTCTTTCCCCTTCCCAGAACCCCACCACCATGCTTCCAACTTTTGCCTGACAATATTGTTTCATTCCAATTTCCAAGAGGATCTATCTATCTATGGTTTTCTTTGGGTTCACCTTGTTATTAGGCTTCTCTAGGCTTGCAAACTATAGGCTTAATGTCCTTTGTTTATGGCAAGAATCTCCTAATAAGTGAGTACATACCATATTCATCTTTTTGGGTCTAGGTTATTTCACTCAGGATAATGTTTTCTATTTCCATCCATTTGCATGCAAAATTCAAGATGTCATTTTTTTTTACCACTGAGTAAGTACTACACTAATGTGTATATGTTCCACACCTTCTTTATCCTTCCTTCCATTAAAGGGAATCTAGGTTGTTTTCAGGTTTTGGTTATCACAAACAATGCCACTATGATCATTGTTGAACAAATGCCTCTGTAATATGACTGGGCATCTCCTGGGTACATTCCCAAGAGTGGTATTGAGGCAGACTGACCCCCAATCCCCTGAGAAACTGCCAAAGTGGCTGCACATGCCTTCACTCCCACCAACAATGGACAAGTGCTCCCCTTTCTCCACATCCTCCCCTGCCTTGTCCCATGGTCACACTGACAGGTATCTCGCATGTTTCCATGGTTCCTTCATCTGGGGATGGAGACAGGGACCCACATTGGAGCACTGGAGTGAGCTCCCAGGGTCCAGTTGAGGGGCTGAGGGAAGCAGAGGATGAGCAAGAAGGTCAGGGCAGAGAGGGGTTGGTCCACTCACAGAGACAATGTCCCTGATCTAATGGGAGCTCACCAATTCCATCTGGACTGGGACTGAACGAGGCTGTGGTCAGGCTGGAATCTCTGGGCATGACTGATGGTGAGGGCTGGCGGAGAAGACATTGATAATGTCACTGGGGCTTGTGTTTGCTGGATGAACTGGCTTTTTGGGATTCTGGTCTATTTGGATGCTTGCGTCCTTGGGACTGGATGGATGGGGGAGGGCCTTGGACTTCCAACATGATGGGGTATCCTGGGACTGGACAGGGAGGGAGGAAGATAGGTCAGGAAGTACGGGGAGGGGGTAGGTGGAAATTTTGGAATGGAAAAATTAAAAAAAATGAAAAATAAAATAAAAAATATCAAACAGAAAAAAAATAAAGCCATGCTACCACTCTTTTATTTCTTCTGGGTCATCAAGGCTGTGGTAAAGAACTTAGATCAACCATTCATACCACACTGGTACTGACATGTTCATGAGACTCAGCAGTTAGAACACTGGTGACTTATCCACGGGGACCAACATTGATACCCAGCACCCACAAGTGTGTGTACTTCCAGTCAGAGGTGATTAGACACTGTCTCCATGTCTACGTCTAAAGTAAACTTCATTCTTTTTGAAGATAACAGGCACACAGAGAAAACCTATTATAAATAAAGAATCACATACAGACCTTTCTGTTCAGCATTTGCATATCTTGTGCCATAAGAAACCAGAATAATGTACCACATATTCAGAACCTACAATTACATGGAGTTCTGACCAATCTGAAGTGTGGGCTAGGAATCACACTTGGGTACCAAGTACTCCTGAGACCAGTACTCCTGAGACCACTCTCCAGTTCCCATATGTCATAATGCTGAAGGAGAAGGTGTCCCAGTTTCCTTCTGTCTCTTGTCTCTTGAAAGATAACATCACCTCTAGATGGTTGTCAAAGGATCTAATAGACTGAATGTGAATGGAATTTCTATATTGCTTCTTATCTTCATTGTTAAAACAGATCTCTTTATGTGAATAAAGATAAAAAACTTGGTTAAAATAAACCTGAGTCAAGCCAGATTTGATTAGGAAAAGTCCACATAGCCAGGAATTTCAAGAGTTCATGATGGGGAACAAGTTGACCTCAAACTTACTGAGATGGGCCCCACACATACTCCTGTGTGCTATGATTATAGCCATACACCTCTAAGTCCAGCTGAAATAAGTGTTTTGAAAGCACTTATCATTGAATCAGAGAAAGAAATAAAATAAGATTTAGAGGGAGCACCATTGTTTTCATGACAAGCAATATTTCTTGAAATTCTATAATATGAACAGTCAAATAATTTCATATGTTCTCAATAATGGGTTATTTTCATTGCATTGTTAATTCCATCCATTTTAAAATGTTTGAAGTGTGACTGTGTGAATACACCTGTAATACACCTGTGCCATGATGTGTATGTAGCACTGACAGGAAAACTAACAGGGGTCTATGATCTACTTCCATTTTGTGAGTTCTAGTGATGATACCTAAGGAACAATTTGGCTGCAAGTGACCTCAATGGCACTTCTTTGTATTTAAAAATTGTTCACAAATGAGCTCATATAGAAGTGTGCACATGGAAGCACCCAAGTGAAAATATGGGAAACAACTGTAGAAGTCTTATCGGTAACCCAGAGATAGAACTCAGGTTCTCAGAATTAGCAGCAATGAACTTTACTAAATGAGACAATTCTCTGCCATATAATTTATTTTTTAAGAAAATGTTATAAATATATATTTAGCCTTCATAATGAACAAATTAGAAATGTATGGTAGTATAAATAAGTACATATGCAAAGATTTATTATTCAAGATATCCTGGGTCCTTATACCCTTGAATGAATTTACATTTACAATCTGAAAGACAATAATTAACTGATGTACTATTTCTTCAAATCAAATTTGATCATCACTGATATAGTTCTGTGGGAAGAAACTGTTGAATACTAGGCAAGAAACCCAATATTGATCCCAGCAGAACATCAAGCTATGGTATGAGATACACAACTGATTGCTGATTATTTTGCTTTATTATATCAATATAATATAAATGAAAATATTTTTTGAATACACACATGAGGTATTTAATGTTTCTTATAATCACATTTTTCAGTCATTTTAACATTAACATTGTTAAATTGTGTTGAGAAAACAGAACACATTGGGAGTTCATCATCTACCCTTGAACTTGTGCTCAGGTGGCAGACACAAAAGCATCATGACTTCAAATGTATCTCTGAATCATTACTGACATCCAAGCCAGCATGAATTATAAGCAAAAAGACCTCAAGGAATTTTGTGAAAAGATGAAAGTCAAAACCAGAAACAACAACTGACCACCCTTTCACTTACTTGAAAATTCCTTACTTGAAAATTATGATCAGACATGTTTTAATATTTTAATAACCAATGGGTCACTTCAATGATGGGGATGTCATCTTATACATTACATCATAAAAATACCTATTACTAGGGAAAGGCACAATAGAAGCTGAACAAAAGCCATAGAAGGAATATAAAGTATAAAAAATAAATTTTAGTAATTAAAGTTGTCACAATATAGAACACTTTAGTACCTACCTCAAATGTTTCAAAATAGAAACCAAAATGCAATGATTTCCACCATTAATCTTGAGAGAACATGTTACGTAATTTACTTCTTTCAAAGTTATGATGAAAAATAATTTTTCTTCAAGCTGAAGACAACGTTGATGGCTAAAGTCAATAAAAATTGTTTTCTGCTTATGAGTTTGTTCCTACTTCCAAAATTCAATGTAATATAAATAGACATTAAAATATTTATAGGACTAGAGTCATGTCTAGGTGACTAAGAAATCTTCATTCCAAGGACTCAGGTCAAATTTTTAAGAGCTACCAGTAATTTCTGCTACAAGAAGATGCAAGGTGTTAACGTTTTCAGAATACAGAATGCACATTAACATTCTATCTCTCTCACACACACATACACATGCACGTCATTACAATAAAAGCAAATTTTTTAAAAAAAATTTTCACACGTGGAAATTTTTCTCCTGTAAGCATTTATTAATGTAAAAGATGAGTCCAGGCATATTACAGCTTACTTACAGAGTTTTTCTTCATGAAGTATTGGTTCATGTAAAGAGAAATCAAATTAAAACTTGAAGTAAGAGAAATAAATCCTTCTAAGTTGGTGGTATCATTTGGGAAGATTTAGGACATGCTGCACTGCTGAAGGAAATATGTCACTGAGAGTAGGCTATGAGAATTTACATTCATACGCCAGTTCCAGTTCCAACACTCTGCTTCATGTGGAAGATTACGGCTTTGAGTTCTTAAGTTCCAGCTTTAGTGCCATGTCTGACACTTTTTATCATGGCTCTTTCATGGTGATCCTATTATCCTCTAGAACCATGACCTGAAGAAGATGCTTTTATATGTTGAAAGACATTATATAACAACTGAAAAGGAGGCAGTACACATCCATAAATATTTACACCTGAATTACATATTCCATGCAGTTGAAGAGAGTATAAAATCTAAAAGGGTTACATTATTGTTCAAATTCATTTTGCAAGTCTTAAAATTATGGAAGGAAGGATACGCTGACTACTGAAAGTTAGGCAACACCAACAGCTGTGAAAAGAAGTTTGCCCCCACTAGACATAGCAATTCTCTTTCTCTCTGAGAGAAAGTCATTACAGCTGGGCTCTGCTCCATTCTTCCATGAAAGCTTCCCAGCAGAAATGTCTGTTGCTGATCTGCTCCACTCTCCTAAGGGAGTCTCCCATAAGAGGTGTCCATTGCTTCTGTGCTCTTCTAGGCTAAGTGAGTTTCCAAACAGTTATGTCAACTGTATCTCAGTTCAACTCCACTAGAGATTTCCTGATCCATTCCAGTGAAAGAAGGTGTTCATATAAATCTCAGTCAAGAGAT
This sequence comes from Microtus oregoni, assembly GCF_018167655.1. NCBI lineage: Eukaryota > Metazoa > Chordata > Mammalia > Rodentia > Cricetidae > Microtus > Microtus oregoni. Next base: position 21,266,979 of record NW_024543077.1, read on the forward strand.
TTATTTAGGAGGGAAGAATCCAGAGTGTGAGTTCCTCTGCAAGTCTGGAAAGAGGCAGCTGCCAACTGAATGAGCATATGACTCATATAGGGCTTCTTGGAGGCAGAGCAGCTCTAAGGAGATTTAGAAGGTGAGAACTGGTGAGATTTAAATGCCTGGGCTTGAACAAGCTCAGAGATGGGCTGGATTTTGTGCTCTGGAGTTGGTTGGTTTTGAGCTCAGAGAGACAAGTGTAGATTGCATTTTTTTTGCTTTGGTTTGAGAGCCAAAGCAGATTTCTTTCAGTATCCAGATTTGATGTTTGACTGTGTTTTCAGGGTGATGTTGTATCTTTCACTAGTTCTGGAATTAGGAGCAAAGGGTTTTCCTTTGTATCTCATTTCACTACCAGGTTGCGATTCTTATCTTGGCTCTATCTCCTTCCCAAAAGACTTCATAAAATCACAAATTAGGTTTTGTCCATGAGTTTCCTGGTGCAAATAAAATAAAAGCTGGTATCATAATGCTTGAACAGATTGTTGACACTATCATTTTTTAAAGAATAAATACTGTTGGATAATAGACTGTAAATGTGATGGCTTAAAATTAATTTGCAATAAGAAACCCTCAGTGTCTTCTTCAGGTACCCAAAAACTTTATCAGATTGATTACACACAAAAAGTTTTACTCCTGTAACAAGTACAAAACATTTACCACACTAAGTTTATTTTTTTCACTACATTATGATTATTCTCATGTTTTTGAAGACTATAATCCTTAAGTTTACAGTTTCTCTCCAGGATAGTTTGATTCATGTATTTGGAGATTATTGTGACAACAGATTTGCGAAACAAATCCATTCACAAGTTTCTTTCCAATCTGTGTGCTTTTCTGCATTTGAAGATGAATAAGACATGAAAAGACTTTTCCAAACTCATTTCATGCATACCTTTTTGCACCCATGTGTGTTCTTTGATGCCTTTGAAGAGCATTGTTTTGAGCAAAGACCTTATCACACTGATTACATTCATAGGGTTTCTCTCCAGTATGTGTTCTTTCATGTATTTGAAGAGCATTGTGTTGAGCAAAGTTCTTACCACAGTGATTACATTCATAGGGTTTCTCTCCAGTATGTATTCTCTTATGCAATTGAAGAGTATGGGCCTGTCCAAATGCCTTACCACACTGATTACATTCATAGGGGTTCTCTCCAGTGTGTGTTTGCTTATGCAATTGAAGATGATTGTGTTGTGCAAAGGCTTTACCAAACTGATTACAATCATAGGGTTTCTCTCCAGTATGAGTTCTTTCATGTGTTTGAAGATGACTGTGTTGAGCAAAGGCCTTACCACACTGATTACTTTCATAGGGTTTCTCTCCAGTATGTATTCTTTTATGCAATAGAAGAGTACGGGGCTGTCCAAATGCCTTACCACACTGATTACATTCATAGGGTTTCTCACTAGTATGTGTTCTTTTATGGTATTGAAGAGTATTTTGTTGAGCAAAGGCCTTACTACACTGATTACATTCATAAGGTTTCTCTCCAGTATGTGTTCTTTTATGCACTTTAAGATGACTGTGTTGAGCAAAGGCCTTACCACACTGACTACATTCATAGGGTTTCTAGGTAGTATGTGTTTTTTTATGCAATTGAAGAGAATGAAGCTGTCCAAAGGCCATACCACACTGATTACATTCATAGGATTTCTCTCCAGTATGTGTTCTTTTATGCTTGTGAAGAGCACTGTGTTGAGCAAAGGCCTTACCACACTGACTACATGCATAGGGTTTCTCTCCAGTATGTGTTCTTTCATGTATTTGAAGAGCTCTGTGTTGAGCAAATATCTTACCACACTGATTACATTTATAGGGTTTCTCGCCAGTATGTATTCTTTTATGCAATTGAAGAGTATGGGGCCATCCAAATGCCTTACCACACTGATTACATTCATAGGGTTTCTCTCCAGTGTGTGTTCTTTTATGTGATTGAAGATGATCGTGTCGTGCAAAGGCTTTACCACACTGATTACATTCATAGGGTTTCTCTCCAGTATGTGTTCTTTCATGGTTTTGAAGAGTATTTTGTTGAGCAAAGGCCTTACTACACTGATTACATTCATAAGGTTTCTCTCCAGTATGTGTTCTTTTATGGGTTTGAAGAGTACTGTGTTGTGCAAAGGCCTTACCACACTGAATACATTCATAGGGTTTCTCTCCAGTATGTGTTCTTTCATGTATTTGAAGATGACTGTGTTGAGCAAAGACCTTACCACACTGAATACATTCATAGGGTTTCTCTCCAGTGTGTGTTCTTTTATGCGATTGAAGATGACCGTGTCGTGCAAAAGCTTTACCACACTGATTACATGCATAGGATTTCTCTCCAGTATGTGTTCTTTCATGTATTTGAAGATGACTGTGTTGAGCAAAGGCCTTACCACACTGATTACATTCATAGGGTTTCTCTCCAGTATGTGTTCTTCTATGCAATTGAAGATGATTAAGTCGTGCAAAGGCCTTACCACACTGATTACATTCATAGGGTTTCTCTCCAGTATGTGTTCTTTTATGGTTTTGAAGAGTATTTTGTTGAGCAAAGGCCTTACCACACTGACTACATTTATATGGTTTCTCTCCAGTGTGTGTTCTTTTATGATATTGAAGATGATCGTGTCGTGCAAAGGCCTTACCACACTGAATACATTCATAGGGTTTCTCTCCAGTATGGGTTCTTTCATGTATTTGAAGATGACTGTGTTGAGCAAAGACCTTACCACACAGAATACATTCATAGGGTTTCTCTCCAGTGTGTGTTCTTTTATGCGATTGAAGATGACCGTGTCGTGCAAAGGCTTTACCACACTGATTACATGCATAGGGTTTCTCTCCAGTATGTGTTCTTTCATGGTTTTGAAGAGCATTTTGTTGAGCAAAGGCCTTACTACACTGATTACATTCATAAGGTTTCTCTCCAGTATGTGTTCTTTTATGCTCTTTAAGATGACTGTGTTGAACAAAGGCCTTACCACACTGACTACATTCATGTGGTTTCTCTCCAGTGTGTGTTCTTTTATGTGATTGAAGATGATCATGTCGTGCAAAGGCCTTACCACACTGATTACATTCATAGGGTTTCTCTCCAGTATGTGTTCTTTTATGCCTTTGAAGATCACTCTGATATGCAAAGGCCTTACCACAGTGATTACATTCACAGGGTTTTTTTTCAGTATGTGTTCTTGTGTTCATTTGAAAAGAACTGTGATGAACAAAGGCTATACAACACTGATTAGATGCATAGGATTTCTCACTATAATATTTTCTTTCATTCCTCTGAAGCTGAGTATCATATGCCAAGGCTTTATCACATTGAGGATGTACTGAATATTTCTTTCCAGAATTATTTCTTTTAATCCTGCAAGTATAATTGGAACACATAAAAGTTTTACCACATTCAATACACTCATGAACCTACATATCTGTATGTATTATTTTTATAATTTAGTCTAATAGTAAACAGAATTCAGATATTAATGTTTTATAACTTTGTTTAAACTCATGCTTTCTTCTGTAATTAAGGGTTCTTTTGCATTTTTTAAGACACTTGTCATGGTAAATTCCTTTATTATGTGGTTTAAATTTTCACCTTTACAGAAACATTTTTCAATTTGACATATTTCACATATTTGAAGACAACTGAATAACCTCAGAACAACTTTATTGCATTCTTAAACTGTCCTATACTGTAAATCATACTACATTTGCTAAGTAAACTAGGACAATAAGAAGTATTTGCACAATTCTAGAACTCATGTGGCTTCTCTGCACTGTGACTTTTTTTATGTATTAACAGTTATGTGAGAAAACCAATTTTTTATATAGTTCAATCAATTTGAGAAAGGGTACTTAACATGGGGACTAATGCTTATCTTCTAATTGTTTTTAGAGAGAGATATGCTGTGATTTTCCATATTCCCATGCGCATAGGCTTGTATTGAGAGTAATTTGTGGTATACAAGGTAAAGGAAGAATCACAAACAAAAAATTTCCACACTGAATTATCACGGTGTGACATTCTGTTCCTCATAGATGTGCAGTAGAAGTTTCTTCACAACAACTGCCACTTAACTCTAACTGCTTCTGTCACCAATCTTAATATAGTAATAAGAAGTATATGAGTAATACAAGATTTACTATGTGCTCTCGATTTATTAGAAAGTCTTGCAGATATACTTATCATCACTCCAATGTATACACATTTTGTATTATGAGTAGTAAGAAATAAATGGATTGGTGGATCTACAGAATAGCTCTCATGGTTGTATGCTTCAAATGCTGATATCTGTTTAGCCATTTCTCATGATTTCTTAATTAAAAAAAATGCCTTGAAAATGTAATTCAACTACATGAAATTCTATATGGATTTTTCAGAAGTTAATAATCATAAATGCACTTAAAGCTGTGCTTATTCACACTGTTGCTTTTATTTAAATCTTCTAGGACACATTATCATTTTATTAGAGGATCATTATTTTCAGCATGCATAAGAAAATTACCTTTCATGTCTTCTAGAATGTTGACAATGTTCTTTACTATTATGTTCTTCCCAAATGTATCCTAAAATGCAGTACCAGAAAATGTATGTTATAATATTGAATACTATGCATCATTTAAGTAACTATTTTAACTAAACCTTAGAACCATTTTGATTTATTTACCTCATTCTTATTCTCCTTTCTAAATCAAATTATTTTTTTCTCATTTTTTTTTTGTTTTTTTCGAGACAGGTTTTCTCTGTAGCTTTTGGTGCCTGTCCTGGAACAAGCTCTTGTAGACCAGGCTGGCCTCGAACTCAGAGATCTGCCTGCCTCTGCCTCCCGAGTGCTGGGATAAAAGGCGTGTGCCACCACTGCCCGGTTTAAATCAAATTATTGAAGAACATCATTAACCAAGAAAAAGCTGTCCCTTTATTTTGAAACAAGAAGGAAATTAATTTTTACCTATAGTAGTGAGGTTCCTGTAGGTCTCCAGCATCACATCTTTGTAGAGATTCTTCTGGGAAGGATCCAGCAAATTCCACTCTTCCCAAGTGAAGTTGATATGCACATCATCATAGGTCACTGCCTTCTAAAATATGCCATACATGATAGTGACATGATAGTGACACCATTGTAAATGTATACTTCTTTGATAGTATAGTCATAAAATTCTGGTATTCCCTAGTCATATTCTAAGACATAGACACTCACTTTAGAAGGAAAGTGTATAGGAGAGTCATCTCTGTCATTTCTTTACTCTTTGAATGAGATATCACCTTACATGTGAAATATCTATTAGCAAAGAGAAACAAGAAAACATATCAACAGTATATAGTACACATGAGAAAATTTTATGAAGATTAACTAACTACAAATAGAAAAATAAGTTGGACAACCTGGTTGTATTGACTCATGCCTTTAAGCTCAGAACTTCAAAAGCAGAGGCGGGTATATTTTTCCCTGAGTTAAATGCCAGACAAGTCTATGCAATAAGGTCCAGGAAGGTGAAAGTACATAGTAAAACCCTGTCTTCCAGGAAGTGGTGGTGCATGCCTTTAATCCTACCAATCAGGAGGCAGAGGCAGGTTGGTCTCTGTGAGTTTGAGGACAGCCTGTACTTTGAGAGATAGTTCCAGGACAGGCTCCCAAGCTACAGAGAAACCCTGACTCAAAAATCAAATAAACAATAAACAAAAAACAAACAAACAAAAAGACACTGTCTACATTGCAAATATCAGTGAATCAAGCAAGAAAAATAGAGGAACTCAGAGGTTTTTACTGGAGTTCCTACAAAGAAATATACATTCACTCCACTTCTCTATTTATCTTCCAAACATCCGAAGTGCCCTAATTTAAATTGTAATGCCAATAACATTTTACAAACAGAGCTTTATGTTTAAACAGTTACAAATGGACAGATGAAAACATTAGCAATATAAAACTTGGGCATAAGTAATAAACACAGCTGGGAGAGGGATGACTGAGTAGTACCTAGCTTTTGATGGTCTTGAATAGATGTGGCAGAATTGCCAGTACTTATTTGGGAATCATAACTATCCATTATTCCAAGTTCACAAATTCTGTGATCCTTTGATCATGTTGAGGACCAGGTACTCATGTGGTCCATAGTCATGCCGATACATCAAGTTGTTATATTAATTTTAAAAATGTAAAGTAAGCATAACAAGCAGGAAGAAGTTCAAGCACCTACAATTCAATGACTCTGAATTCTTAGGCAGTACTAATGTCACACCTACTGAAAGACTTCCAGACCCCAAAATGGGGAAAAAAGCTACTTCTATCATAGCCAACACAGACCAGAATACCAAAGAGCAGATAGAAACCAAGGAATAAACGTGCATCCAACAAAGACAAACAGAGATACTGGCACCTAGACCTGCAGTCACCTCAGACCCAGACACCTGACAAGAGCACAATAACATGATCAACAACAGACAGAACAATATGTCACTACCATATTCCAACTCTCCTACTACAGCACACCCTGAATATTCAAACCCAGTCAAAGTACAATTAAGTTAGATCAACTATGTAGATGTTTTATGTCCTTAAGAAAGAAGTGAATGAATTTTTTAAAAAAGCAAAGGAAGAGGTGCTTTGTTTATGAGCTACCCATCTAGCACTGAGATCTGATCTGGGCACCAGGAGAGCCATCACCAGGGTGAATGAGTTTCACCTGCAGCAGCAGCCCTAGACATGGAACTCAGACATTCCTCATCCCCCTATACTTCCTGGACTTCCTGCAGGGGCTATACTCCCCAGATACTGCCTCTCTCTTTCTATCCCACCCAGCTTGCATCCAGAACCCCCCTTCTGCCTCCCTCCCCTCTTCAGGCACATTACATCACCCAGCTCAGCCTGTTTGGGCTCTGGGTCCAAATCGTGAGGGCAACCAGGCAGACAGGAGTTCCTTTGTCTCAAGAGCCTGCCTGCACCAAGAAAGGTAGGCGCTTTGTTTACGAGCTACCCAACCAGCATGGAGATCTGATCTAGGCACCAGAAGAGCCATCACTGGAGAGTGCCATCACTGGGAAGGTACATCAGTGGGCAAGGAGACCTGGTCCTGTAAAAGAAATTCCATAGGGGAGCATTTGGAGGAAGAGATGGGCAGGTGCCAATGCAAGAATTCACCCAACAATCTGAAAAACAACATGAAACCACCAGAACCCAGTGACCTCAAAACAGGAGGACATGAACACCTTAATCAAGAAAAAGTAGAAAAAATTGACTTTATGAAAGTGATTGACACCCTTAAACAGCATGTAAAAAATGCCCTTATAGAAATGGATGAGAAGTATAACAGAAAGTTTGAAGAATTGAATAAATCAGTGAATGATACCCTAGGAAACCAAGGAAAAACAATCAAACAGATAATGGAAACAGTTCAAGACTTGAAAACTGAAATGGAGGGAAGGAAGAAAACACACACAGAGGGCCGGATGGACATGGAAAATTTAAGTAAACAAACAGAGACTACAGAAACAAACATAGCCAACAGAATACAAGGGATAAAAGAAAGAATCTTAGCTTCTGAAGATATCATAGAGAAAATAAATGCTCTGATCAAAGAAAACAGCAAGTCCAACAAACTCGCATCACAAAACATTCAGGAAATCTGGGACACAATAAAAAGATCAAACCTAAGAATAATAGGAGTAGAAGAAGGAGAAGAGTCACAGCTCAAAGGCCCAGAAAATATTTTTAATAAAATTATAGAAGAAAACTTTCCCAACCTAAGGAAAGATATACCTATGAAGGTTCAGGAAGCAAACAGAACACTGAATAGGCTGGATCAAAAAAAATCCCCTCACCATATAATAATCAAAACACAAAGCAAACAGAATAAAGAAAGAATATTAAGGGCTGCTAAGGAAAAAGGCCAAGTTACTTATAAAGGTAAACCTATCAGACTTACACCTGTCTTCTCCATGGAAACCATGAAAGCCAGAAGGTCCTGGATAGATGTACTGCAAAAACTGAGAGACCATGGATGCAAGACCAGACTATTATATCCAGCCAAGCTTCCGTTCACTATAAATGGAGAAAACAAATTTTCCAGGATAAAAACAAATTTAAACAATATTTATCCACAAATCCAGCATTACAGAAAGTAATAGAAGGAAAATCACTAACCAAGGAGTCCAACAATGACCACAATAACTCAGACATCTAGAGACCCTTCACCAGCAAAACTCAAAGAAGGAAAACACACAAACCCTACTACTAAAAAAGTGGCCGGAGTTAACAACCACTAGTCATTAATATCACTTAATGTCAATGGACTCAAATCACCTATAAAAAGGCACAGGAGAAGAGATTGGATACGAAAACAGGATCCAACATTCTGTTGTTTACAAGAAACACACCTCAACCACAAAGACAGGCACCTACTCAGAGTAAAGGGCTGGGAAAAGGCTTATCAAGCAAATGGACCTAAGAAACAAGCAGGTGTGGCCATACTAATTTCTAACAAAGTTAACTTCAAACTTAAATCAATCAGAAGAGTCATTGCCAAATTCCTTTTATGAAGCTACAGTTACTCTGATACCAAAACCACACAAGGACTCAACCAAGAAAGAGAATTACAGCCAATCTCACTCATGAACATCAACGCAAAAATCCTCAATAAAATACTGGCAAACCAAATCCAAGAATACATTAGAAAAATTATCCATTATGATCAAGTAGGCTTCTTCCCAGAGATGCAGGGCTAGTTCAACATATGGAAATCTATCAATTTTTTTTTTTTGATTTTGCGAGACAGGGTTTCTCCGTAGCTTTTGGTTCCTGTCCTGGAACTAGCTCTTGTAGACCAGGCTGGCCTCGAACTCATAGAGATCCGCTTGCCTCTGCCTCCCGAGTGCTGGGATTAAAGGCATGTGCCACCCCCGCCCGGCATGTAATCCATCATATAAATAAACTGAAAGAAAAAACCATATGATCATTTCATTAGATGCTGAAAAAGCATTTGACAAAATTCAACATCCCTTTATAATAAAAGTCTTTGAGAGATTAGGGATATAAAGGTCAAACCTAAATATAATAAAAGCTATTTACAGCAAGCCAACAGCTAACATCAAATTAAACAGAGAGAAACTCAAAGCCATCCCACCAAAATCAGGAACAGGACAAAGATGTCCACTCTCTCCATACCTCATCAATATAGAGCTTGCAGTTTTAGCAATAGCAATAAGACATCATAATGGGATCAAGGGGATTCGAATTGGAAATGAAGAAGTTAAACTTTCATTATTTACAGATGATATGATAGTGTACTTAAGCGACCCCAAAAACTCCACCAAAGAACTCCTACAGCTGATAAACACCTTTAGTAATGTGGCAGGATACAAGATCAACTCCAAAAAATCAGCCGCCCTCCTATACACAAAGGATAAAAAAGCAGAGAGAGAAATCAGAGAAGCATCACCTTTCAAGATAGCCACGAACAGCATAAAATATCTTGGGGTAACTCGAACCAAGGAAGTGAAAGATCTATTTGCCAAGAACTTTAAGGCATTGAAGAAAGAAATTGAAGAGGATACCAGAAAATGGAAGGATCTCCCTTGCTCTTGGATTGGGAGGATCAACATAGTAAAAATGGCAATTCTTCCAAAGGCAATTTATTGATTCAATGCAATCCCCATCAAGGTCCCATCAAAATTCTTTACAGATCTTGAGAGGACAATAATCAATTTTATATGGAAAAAAAACGGGATAGCCAAAATAATGTTATACAATAAAGCAACTTCTAGAGGCAGTACCATCCCTGACTTTAAACTCTATTACAGAGCTACAGTAATGAAAACAGTGTGGTAGCAGCATAAAAACAGAGAAGTTGACCAATGGAATCGTATAAAAGATCCAGATTTTAACCCACAAACAGAGAAGTTGACCAATGGAATCGTATAGAAGATCCAGATTTTAACCCACAAACCCACCTCATTTTCGATAAAGGAGCTAAAAGTATACAATGGAAGAAGGAAAGCATCTTCAACAAATGGTGCTGGCAAAACTAGATGTCAATCTGCAGAAGAATGAAAATAGAACCATATCTATCACCATGAACAAAACTCAAGTCCAAATGGATCAAAGACTTCAATATCAATCTGAACACACTGAACCTGATAAAAGAGAAAGTGGAAAGTACCCTACCTCATATGGACACAGGATATCACTTCCTATGTATAACCCCAGAAGCACAGACATTACGGTAACATTATATAAATGAAACTGAGTACATTCTGTAAAGCAAAGGACACTGTCACTAAGATCAAAAGACAACCTACTGACTGGGAGAAGATCTTCACCAACCCTGCAACAGACAAACATCTGATCTCCAAAATATATAAAGAAATCAAGAAACTAGACTTTAAAATGCTAATTAACTCAATTAATAAATGGGGCATTGAACTGTATAGAGAATTCTCAACAGAAGAAGTTCAAATGGCCAAAAGACACTTAAGGTCATGCTCAACCTCCGTAGCAATCAGGGAAATGCAAATCAAAACAACATTGAGATATCATCTTACACCTGTCAGACTGGCTAAAATAAAAAACACCAATGATAGCCTTTGCTGGAGAGGTTGTGGCGAAAGGGGTACACTCATCCATTGCTGGTGGGAATGCAATCTTGTGCAACCACTTCAGAAATCAGTGTTTCAGTTTCTCAGGAAATTCGGAATCAACCTACCCCAGGACCCAGCAATACCACTCTTGGGAATATACCTAAGAGATGCCCTCTCATATGACAAAAGCATTTGTTCAACTATGTTCATAGCAGCATTATTTGTAATAGCCAGAACCTGGAAACAACCTAGATGTCCTTCAATGGGAGAATGGATGAAGAAAGTATGGAATATATACACATTAAAGTACTACTCAGTGGTAAAAAACAATGACTTCTCGAATTATGCATGCAAATGGATGGAAATAGATAACACTATCCTGAGTGAGGTAACCCAGAACCAAAAAGATGAACATGGAATGTACTCACTCATAATTGGGTTCTAGCCATAAATAAAGGTCATTGAGTCTATAACTTGTGATCCTAAAGAAGCTAAATAAGAAGGTGAAGCCAAAGAAAAACATATAGTTATCCTCTTGGATATGGGAAGTAGACAAGATTGTCGGACAAAAAATTGAGATCTTGGGGGTGGGGTGGGATGGGGGTAAGGGGAGATGGGGAGAGAAAAGTGAGAAGGGGAGGATGGGGGGAACTTGGGGAAACGGGGTGATTGGGATAAAGGAAGGGTGGATAGGGGAGCAGGGAAGCATATATCTTAACTAAAGGAGCCATCTTAGGGTTGGCAAGAGACTTGAACCTAGAGGGGCTCCCAGGTGCCCAGCGCAATGTCCCCAGTTAGTTACTTGGGCAGCTGAGAATAGGGAACCTGAAATGGCCTTATCCTTAGCCATTCTGATGAATATCTTGCATATCACCATAGAACCTTCATCTGGCGATGGATGGAGATAGAGACAGAGACCCACATTGGAGCACCAGAACGAGCTTCCAAGGTCCCAATGAGGAGCAGAAGGGGGGAGAACATGAACAAGGGAATCAGGACCATGAGGGGTGCACCCATCCACTGAGACAGTGGGGCTGATCTATTGGGAGCTCACGAAGGCCAGCTGGACTATGACTGAAAAAGCATGGGATAAAACCGGACTCTCTGAACATGGCAGATGATGAGGACTGATGAGAAGCCAAGGACATTGGCACTAGGTTTTGATCCTATGTCATGTTCTTGCTTTGTGGGAGCCTAGCCAGTTTGGATGCTCTGCTTCCTAGACCTGGATGGAGGGTTGAGGACCTTGGATTTTCCATAGGGCAGGGAACCCTGACTGATCTTCAGACTGGAGAGGGAGGGGGAGAGGAGTGGGAGGGAAATGGGAGGCAGGGAGGAGGCCGAAATTTTTTTTCAATAAAAAATAAATTAAAAAAAAGAACAATTAGTAAACCATAATTTCAGTTCCCCCAATCAAACTGTAGTGATCTCAACACTGGCTTTGTATTGTTGCATGTTTTTTAAGTAGTAGCACATTCTTTGTTATGTTTTTATTTGTTGTTGTTGATTTTATTTATTCATTTATTTTTGTTTTTTTCGAGATGAGGTTTCTCTGTACCTTTGTTGTCCATCCTGGAACTAGCTCTTATAGACCAGGCTGGTCTCAAACTCACAGAGATCCACCTGCCTTTGCCTCCTGAATGCTGTGTTTAAAGGCCTGCACCACCACCGCCCGGCTGAGTTATGTTTTTTTTTAGAAGTATCATATTCTTTGAGTTTCATCCCACATCATTTCAATAGATAATGTTTACAATAAATATTATTATGAATTTCAGTTTATATGATGTAAGATCAGAGAAGTTACCTAAAATAATAGGCAATGTTATAGTGAAACTACAAGTTAAAAAACAATAAACTCAATAGATTGGAAATAAGTGATATAATAACCACCTTTGCTTTATACAATCAAAGAAACTGAATATCCCACATTAGCTGCTCGAACAGATCAGTGGCAATGCTGGGTGTGCTCTCTGGTCTTCTAGTTGGCACCTGTCTAGTACATCCCCTTCAAGTTACTTCTAAATCTCAGGTTTATTTAAAATTAGCTCTCATTTATTATATTTAAGTTAACCTTATATTGTGTGTGTCTATTGGTTATAGAAAGAGAAGACATAAAAAGAAGGATACTAGTCAGAACTAAATGTGATGATAACACCCGTTCCATTCATAGTTTGTGAGATATGTATAGTTCATTAACCTTACAAAAAAGGTTTAATGATATAGCAATTAATATTTGACAAAAATGAAATTATATATCCTATAGGAAAATACATCAGATATCTTGCAAATTTTGTTTAAGACAAAGATACACGTGTTGCGGTAGCTCATTTTGCTCCTTCAGCCAATAGCCGATGAGATACCAGACCATTGGAGCGTGGTCTCTCTCCCTTTTTTTTTTTTTTGATTTTAAGAGACAGGGTTTCTCTGTAGCTTTTGGTTCCTGTCCTGGAACTAGCTCTTCTAGACCAGGCTGGCCTCGAACTCACAGAGATCCACCTGCTTCTACCTCCAGAGTGATGAGATTAAAGTTGTGCACCACCACCGCCTGGCTCTCTCTCTGTTAGGAGCCAATTTCCTCCTAAAATCATTGCAGGAACCATCACCCTGGAGAGTCTGCAGAGAACCCCACACCCTTAATTGTGTTAGGAATAGTTCTATTGACAGAGCCTACCCCACACCCAAATTGGCTGTTAATGAGAGCTATCTGTTAGCGGAACCCACCCCACATTCCAAACTATCTAGGGATCTAGGTGTGTCAACTCGCGACTTCCTGGCCTACAGTGACCTGACCGAAGACAACCTCCTGCCTACGTGACCAACTCGGACCATGTGACCAACGTGAACCACGCGGCAAGAGCCCAGGCCCCTGTGCCCACCCCCCAACTCTTTACCCTATAAAAGTTGTACCCCGTCTCTAATAAACGGAGGCTTTGACAAGAATTCTCGCTTAGCCTCATTCCTCTTTCCTAGCCCATGTCTTCCAGGTGGTGCCTCTCCGGGACCCTGGAATAACAGATTGCAGGGTGGGTTACAACCCCTAGACTGAGTAGCCCACCCAAAGGCAATCGACATCTCTCCCTTTCAAAAAGCTGCCACTTCCCTCAGCTCACTCTCTGGCTTCCGGCTCTGCTTTTGGCAACTGGGCTCCCTTCCTGATTACACAGAGGGCTGTTGTCTGGGACGGTGATCTGTAAGTTTTCCCCCCTTAAATAAATATCCATTCTATTAATCATAAAAAAAGCAAAGGGAAAGATAAATGAAATTTTGGAGAATAATAATAAACCCCTTAAAGAAAGTCAAACAAGCAAACAGTTGACAGAAATGAATAACTCAGTTCAAGAAGTGAAAATTGAAATAGAAGGATGTAAAAAACCACAAGCTGAAGGAATTCTGGAGATAAAAAACTAGATAAATGAAAAGAAAAAACTGGCAAATTAAGGTGAAGTTTATCCTATCTTTGTGAGTCTAAACTTTTATATATAATTTACACACACCATAACTAAGGAAAACGTTGGGGGCTGGAGAGATGGCTCAGAGGTTAAGAGCATTGCCTGCTCTTCCAAAGGTTCTGAGTTCAATTCCCAGCAACCACATGGTAGCTCACAACCATCTGTAATGGGGTCTGGTGCCCTCTGCTGGCCTGTAGGCATACACACATAATAAATAAATATTAAAAAAAAAAGAAAGAAAAACGTTAACGATATAATTGTTTTCAACTCAATCAAAAAACCCAGGGCATAACATTAGCCTGGAAGGTCTGTGGCAGCAAAAGCAGAGCCTATTTTCCAAAGTAACAAATTTTGAAGTCAAGATAACTTTAAAGTATGTGTGGGGTTACCATAGCAGCCCCAAATCAAATGTCTCTCTCTGCAGTCCAAAAATTCAAAGAAAGCACAAAGTATAACCCAGACTCTGTGTGTATTTTCTATCTTTTCAAGGTCCATTAATTGTTTTACTTACTTTTTTCTTTAAGAACCTTAGTGTAAATTCCTTAAAAACTATTTTGAATCCATGACTCGGTCTATATTTATCTTCTCTGTCTTAAGCCCATGGACATTTATCAAATAAACTATCACACCCACTCAGAGGCCTTTTTATCTGAATGTTTTTACTGTGTATCTGTAATCCTTTTCTGATGAGGAGTGTTTTTGTAATTGGAAGCTGCATTTGACTTCCATTTTTGTGCTTTTACAACCCCTCATTTTTAACTTTCTTAGGGTTTATGTGGATTTAGTTGCCAAACATTTGGTGTCCTAATGTAAATGGGGACTACACTTTCATCTTCTGGCTGCCTAGACCCAAATAATCACACATAAACTATATAATTATATCAGCATTTTAAAAATGCCTCAGGCATATTCTTAGTTAGATTTTACATGTTCAATTCATCCATTTCTATTCATCTATGTATCACCATGCAATGTTTTGGGATATTTCACCTTCAGTGAATACATGGCATCTCTTTGATCTTCCCAAATAGTGCACCTACCAGTCTGGTCTGTCTCTATAAAAAAAAAACAAGTAACAAATGCTGGAAAGTAATGAAATTGGTCTCCAGCTACAATCAGGTTTTTTTTTTCATAATTGGGACTCCAGCAGTCCTATTTTCCTGTGCAGTGCACACTCAAAACTGTTGCTTCTATTCTGGACTGAGGTAGAAACCACTCTCCACATGCAAATCCTTTTCCGTTACCTGCAATGGATATTCAGTTTCATAACTCAAATTTATAACTTTGAAACTGTGGTAGAATCATTTAAGATTTTAAAGGTGTAAAGTAGGACAAGGTCATTACTAAGGAGAGGAGAAGACAGGGACCAAATCCTTTTATGTCAAGATAAGATAGATAGTGTTAAAAAATTTTCTGAAATACTAGAAGTACAGCAGTTCAAGAATTAATATGACTTCCTAGGGAGAAATCACTCCACATGTTTGCCAGATTAATAAACAAAAAATCATTTAATAATATTCACATACATCTCTGACTAATGCTCAAAGAGGACCCAGGCTGGAATAAATTTTTGCATTTCACATATTTTCTTATCCTTATGTCTTTTAGGTTCAGGCTCCACACTCTGAACAATTTAAATAGGGGTGGAAGGCTACAAGTCTACCCACCTGGACAGATGGAATACTTACACAGTAAAGTCTTCCCAGCATTATTTCTTACATAAACCAGTGACCTTAAACAGTAAGACCATCTTCATCGACAAGATCATGAGATGTCAGACTTTTCTTCCATTTTTACAAGCTTTTCATTAGCCTCTTAAATGAGTTGATGGCCTGATTTTGGTACATTTCTGTCCAGAATTACAACATGGAGATTCCGGGGGATGTGAAGGATAGGAAAAGTATAAGGCAGAAAAGATAAAAACAGGTTAGGGAAGTCTTGCACAAGCTATGTCTCATGTCAAGTAAATTTCCCAAGAAGAATAAATTTGGGAGACGCACAGAGGCAGAGCGGCGGGGCGGCCAGACGCACAGAGGCAGAGCGGCGGGGCGGCCAGACGCACAGAGGCAGAGCGGCGGGGTGGCCAGACGCACAGAGGCAGAGTGGCGCCACAGCTAGACACACAGAGGTGGAGCGGCGCGGCAGCCAGACCATTCAGGAAGAGGCTTTGGGGGACCGGCGTGGCGGCAGACGCAAGCAGTGGGGACAGGCGTGCGATAAGCAGAGCAGATCGCCCTACTACAATTAAATCAAAGAGGTAGGCCTTTGGTTGGCCAGGTCACTGGCACACGGGGAGCCTGGTCCTGTCCTGAAGACCCTTCAGAGGGGTGAGAGGGTTCTTGTTCTGCAGCAGGAACCAGGAAACAGAGCGAGGGCATTTTGTAAGTGGAGCCCTTGGCCAGCAGGGAAACCTGATCCGTTTTTTTAAAAGACCCATTAGATAGGATCAATAGGAGGAGATGGGCAGGCGCCAAGGCAAGAATTCACCCAATAATCTGAAAAACAACATGAAAACACCAGAAACCAATGATCTTACAACAGAAGTATTTGAACAACCTAACACAGAAGAAGTGGAAAAAATTGACTTTATGAAGACAATAGAGTCCCTTAAACAACATGTAAAAAATGCCCTTATAGAAATGGATGAGAAGTATAACAAAACGTTTGAAGAAATGAGTAAATACGTACATGATACCTGGGAAACCAAGAAAAAACGATCAAACAGGCAATGGAAACAGTTCAAGAATTGAAAACTGAAATGAAGGCAAGGAAGAAAATACAAACTGAGGACCAGCTGGATATGGAAAATCTAGGTCAACAAGCAGAGGCTACAGAAACAAGCATAATCAATAGAATACAAGAGCTAGAAGAAAGAATCTCAGATGCTGAGGACACCATAGAGAAAATAAACGAACAGATCAAAGAAAACAGCAAAGACAACAAATTCTCAACACAAAACATTCAGGAAATATGGGACACAATAAAAAAAAAACGTAAGAATAATAGGAATAGAAGAAGGAGAAGAGTCACAGCTCAAAGGCCCAGAAAATATTTTCAACAAACTTATGGAAGAAAACTTTCCCAACTTAAAGAAAGATATTCACTTAAATATTCAAGAAGCATACAGAACACCAAACAGACTGGATCAAAGAAAAACATCTCCTTGCCGGGCGGTGGTGGCGCACGCCTTTAATCCCAGCACTTGGGAGGCAGAGGCAGGCGGATCTCTGCGAGTTCAAGACCAGCCTGGTCTACAAGAGCTAGTTCCAGGACAGGCTCCAAAGCTACAGAGAAACCCTGTCTTTAAAAAACCAAAAAAAGAAAAACATCTCCTTGCCAATAATAATCAAAACACAAAATATACAGGTTAAAGAAAGAATATTAAGAGCTGCAAAGGAAAAAGGGCAAGTAACTTATAAAGGTAAACCTATCAGACTTACACCTGACTTCTCTATGGAAACCATGAAAGCCAGAGGTCCTGGATAGATGTACTGCAGAAGCTAAGAGACCATGGATGCAAACCCAAACTACTATACCCAGCCAAGCTATCATTCATTATCAATGGAGAAAACAAGACATTCCAGGATAAGAACAAATTTAAACAATACGTAGCCACAAATCCAGCCCTACAGAAAGTAATAGAAGGAAAATCGCAACCCAAGGAATCCAACACTGCCAACACTGCCTACAATAACTCAGGCATCTAGTGACCCTTCACCAGCACATCTCAAAGAAGGGAGACACACAATCTCTACTACCAAAAGCAATAAGAATAACCAGAGTAAACAACCACTGGTCATTAATATCACTTAATATTAATGGGCTCAATTCACCTATAAAAAGGCACAGGCTAAAAGATTGGATACGAAAACAGGATCCAACATTCTGCTGTTTGCAAGAAACACATCTCAACCACAAAGACAGGAACCTATTCAGAGTAAAAGGTTGGGAAAAGGTGTTTCAAGCAAATGGTCCTAAGAAAAGAGCAGGTGTGGCCATACTAATTTCTAACAAAACTGACTTCAAACTAAAATCAATCAGAAGAGACCGAGAAGGTCACTTTATACTCATAACAGGAACAATTCATCAGGATGACGTCTCAATCCTGAATATCTATGCCCCCAATATAAAGCACCTACTTATGTAAAAGAAATATTACTAGAACTCAAGGCAAACATCAAACCACACACACTAGTAGTAGGAGACTTCAACACACCTCTCTCTCCAAGGGACAGGTCAATCAGACAGAAACCTAATAGAGAATTAAGAGAATTATTGGAGGTAATGAAGCAGATGGACTTAACAGACATCTATAGAACATTCCACCCAAATAGGAAAGAATATACCTTCTTCTCTGCAGCTCATGGAACCTTCTCAAAAATTGACCACATACTCGGAAACAAAGGAAACCTCCACAGATACAAAAAAAAATCAGTGTCCACCTGTGTCTTATCAGATCACCACGGATTAAAGTTAGAAGGCAACAACCATGCTACCCCCAAAAAACCAACAAACTCATGGAAACTGAACAGTCAACTACTGAACCACACCTGGGTCAAGGAAGAAATCAAGAAAGAAATTAAAGTCTTCCTTGAATTTAATGAAAATAAAGGAAACATATTCAAACCTATGGGACAAAATGAAAGCAGTGCTAAGAGGAAAGTTCATAGCACTAAGTGCCCACTTAAAGAAAATGGAGAGTGCATACATTGGGGACTTAACAACAAACCTGAAAGCTCTAGAAAAAAAAGAAGCAGACGCACCCAGGAGTAGTAGAAGACTCGAAATAATAAAACTGAGGGCTGAAATCAATAAAATAGAAACACAGAAAACAGTCCAAAGAATCAATGAAACAAAAAGCTGGTTCTTGGAGAAAAATCAACAAGATTGACAAACCCCTATCCAAACTAATTAAACGACAGAGAGAGAACACGCAAATAAGATCAGAAATGAAAAGGGGGACATAACCACAGACACAGAGGAAATTCAGAGAATCATTAGATCTTACTACAAAAGCCTGTATGCCACAAAACTGGAAAATAAAAAAGAAATGGACATTTTTTTAAATAAGTACGAAAGCTAAACCAAGACCAGGTGAATGATAAACAGACCGGTTTACTCGCGAAGAATTAGAAGCGGTTATCAAAAATCTCCCTTTGAAAAAAAGCCCAGGACCAGATGGTTTCAATGCAGAATTCTACCAGAACTTCCAAGAAGAACTAATACCTATACTCCTTAATGTATTTCACAATATAGAAACAGAAGAGTCATTGCCAAATTCCTTTTATGAAGCTACAGTTACCCTGATACCAAAACCACACAAAGACCCAACAAAGAAAGAGAATTACAGATCTATCTCACTCATGAACATCGACGCAAAAACTCTCAATAAAATACTGGCAAACCAAATCCAGGAACACATAAGAAAAATTATCCATTAAGATCAAGTAGGCTTCATCCCAGAGATGCAGGGCTGATTCAACATACGCAAACTATCAATGTAATCCACCATATAAATAAACTGAAGGAAAAAAACCATATGATCATTTCATTAGATGCTGAAAAGGCATTCGACAAAATTCAACACCCCTTTATGATAAAGGTCTTGGAGAGAATAGGGATACAAAGGTCCTACCTAAATATAATAAAAACTATTTACAGCAAGCTGACAGCTAACATTAAATTAAACGGAGAAAAAGTCAAAGCCATTCCACTAAAATTAGGAACACGACAAGGATGTCCACTCTCTCCATACCTCTTCAATATAGTGCTTGAAGTTCTAGCAATAGCAATAAGACAACATAAGGAGATCAAGGGGATTCGTATTGGAAAGGAAGAAGTTAAGCTTTCATTATTTGCAGATGATATGATAGTATACATAAGCAACCCCAAAAATTCTACCAAAGAACTCCTACAGCTGATAAACACCTTTAGTAATGTGGCAGGATACAAGATCAACTCAAAAAAATCAGTTGCCTTCCTATACACTAAGGATAAGGACGCAGAGAGGGAAATCAGAGAAGCATCACCATTCACGGTAGCCACAAATAGCATAAAGTATCTTGGGGTAACTCTGACCAAGGAAGTGAAAGATCTATTTGACAAGAACTATAAGTCTTTGAAGAAAGAAATTGAAGAAGACACCAGAAAATGGAAGGACCTCCCTTGCTCTTGGATTGGGAGGATCAACATAGTAAAAATGGCAATTCTACCAAAAGCAATCTATAGATTCAATGCAATCCCCATCAAAATCCCACCAAAATTCTTCACAGATCTGGAGAAGACAATAATCAACTTTATATGGAAAAACAAAAAACCCAGGATAGCCACAACAATCTTATACAATAAAGGATTGTCTGGAGGCATTATCATCCCTGACTTCAAACTCTATTACAGAGCCACAGTATTGAAAACAGCTTGGTATTGGCATAAAAACAGAGAAGTCGACCAATGGAATCGAATAGAAGACCCTGACTTTAACCCACAAACCTATGAACACCTGATTTTTGATAAAGGTGCTAAAAGTATACAATGGAAAAAAGAGAGCATCTTCAACAAATTGTGCTGGCAAAACTGTATGTCAATCTGTAGAAGAATGAAAATAGATCCATGTCTATTACCATGTACAAAATTCCAGTCCAAATGGATTAAAGACCTCAATATCAGTCCGAACACACTGAACCTGATAGAAGAGAAAGTGGGAAGTACTCTACAGCACATGGGCACAGGAGATCGCTTCCTATGTATAACCCCAGCAGCACAGACACTAAGGGCATCATTGAATAAATGGGACCTCCTGAGACTGAGAAGCTTCTGTAAAGCAAAGGACACTGTCACTAAGACAAAAAGGCAACCCACTTACTGGGAGAAGATTTTCACCAACCCCGCAACTGACAAAGGTCTGATCTCCAAAATATATAAAGAAATCAAGAAACTGGACCGTAAAAGGCTAATCAACCCAATTATAAAATGGGGAATTGAGCTGAACAGAGAATTCTCAACAGAAGAAGTTCAAATGGCCAAAAGACACTTAAGGTCATGCTCAACTTCCTTAGCGATCAGGGAAATGCAAATCAAGACAACTTTAAGATACCATCTTACACCTGTCAGAATGGCTAAAATAAAAAACACCAATGATAGCCTTTGCTGGAGAGGTTGTGGAGAAAGGGGTACACTCACCCATTGCTGGTGGGAATGCAAACTGTGCAACCACTCTGGAAAGCAGTGTTTCGGTTTCTCAGGAAATTCAGGATCAACCTACCCCTGGACCCAGCAATACCACTCTTGGGAATATACCCAAAAGAGGCCCTATCATACAACAAAAGTATATGCTCAACTATGTTCATGGCAGCATTGTTTGTAATAGCCAGAACCTGGAAACAACCTAGATGCCCTTCAACGGAAGAATGGATGAAGAAAGTATGGAATATATACATATTAGAGTATTACTCAGCAGTAAAAACAAGGACTTCTTGAATTTTGCATACAAATGGATGGAAATAGAAAACACTATCCTGAGTGAGGTAAGCCAGACCCAAAAAGAGGAACATGGGATGTACTCACTCATATTTGGTTTCTAGCCATAAATAAAGGACATTGGGCTTATAATTCATGTTCCTAGAGAAGCTAAATAAGAAGGTGAATCCAAAGACAAACACATAGGCATCCTCATGAATATTAACCTTCATCAGGCGATGAAAGGAGACAGAGACAGAGACCCACATGGGAGCACCGGACAGAAATCTCAAGGTCCAAATCAGGAGCAGAAGGAGACGGAGCATGAGCAAGGAACTCAGGACCACAAGGGGTGCACCCACACACTGGGACAATGGGGATGTTCTATCGGGAACTCACCAAGGCCAGCTGGCCTAGGTCTGAAAAAGCATGGGATAAAACCGGACTTGCTGAACATAGTGGACAATGAGGTCTACTGAGAACTCAAGAACAATGGCAATGGGTTTTTGATCCTACTGCACGTACTGGCTTTGGGGGAGCCTAGGCAGTTTGGATGCTGACCTTACGAGACCTGAATAGAGGTGGGCTTCCCACAGGTCAGGGAACCGTGATTGCTCTTCGAGTAGATGAGGTAGGGGGACTTGATCGGGGGAGGGGGAGGGAAATGGGAAGCAGTTGCGGGGAGGAGGCAGAAATCCTTAATAAATAAATAAATTTTAAAAAAACTAAACAATTTAATTGCATTTATGCCTACGTGTAATCAATTACACTTTCTAATAAAGTTATTAAACTAGAAAAATAAAAAAAGAATAAATTTGGGCTAGAGAGATGGCTCAGCAGTTAACAGTATTGACTGCTCTTTGAGAGGACCTGGGTTCAATTCCCAGTACCCACGTGACAGCTCCTAAATATCTGTAAATCCAGTTTCACAAGATCTGATCCCTACACACCAACACATATAAAATAAAATAGAATAACTCATAAAATATCCAGTATTTATACTGGCTGAGAAATAACTTGGGGCTCTTTCATATTGACTTTCAGTCGGCTCAGTCTGTTTTATGTTTATGTCTTCATTTCTCTTAATCTAACATTTCCTCAGCCTCAGCATCCCTTCCCAGAGAACTCCCAGCTGAATTCTGTTGGACAGACCATATGGGGTATCCAACTATGCATGAACAAAATTTACTGCAGTTTCTGTATGATGCTGCTTTTGATACAAGGAATTACTTTGCATAATCTGTCCATAAATTAAGAGCTTAGCTGGATAGAGCCTTACACATTAGGGCACCTTGTTAAGATTAAAATGTAAAGCAAGGGCCTTCTCCTTAGCTGTGTAAAATTCTTGAAAATCCCTCTTGCTTTCACTACTGGACAGCCATCTAAAACAACCTAGTGCTTTTTTTCCTCATCAAAAACCTAGATTTTTTTCATTCTTTTTATGTGTTTCTTTTTCACAGTAGATTTGAAGGAGTCAGCAGTAATAACCATACAGCAGAAATAATATTTTGTCTAAGATATCAGTCCATTAATTTTTAATTCTGCCTTTGTCACTTTCTTGGGACATGGAAAGATTAAGAAAGACTGGGGGCCAAAGTGTCACACAACTGATCTCCAGCAAACTTTTTATGAAGTCTTCTAAGTTCCTTTACTTACTTACCAGGCCAAAATAAATCAATAGGGCCACAAGGAATAAAGTCAAGCTTGGGATGGAGGGACCAGAACAAGATGAGGTTATGAGAGCAATCATAATTATTATATCTTTATGAGAAACAGAAAATAATGGCAATTTCCAGGATCAATACAGTGTAGTTGCCAGGATATCATGAACTGCAAGCTATACAGGGAATAAAGAATTGTGGTCTCAGATCAAGTGTACTGTTGAACTTCCATACTTCCTTGACCACTAAGGGATTACTCAGAGAAACACAGATTAGTCTGAATGACTCACTGCTCCAGAGAGTGCATCCCTATGTCAGCAACTTAAAAAAGCACACTGTGCCCCAGGAGCCATGGACTTTAATGTGACATAACCAAGACACACATCTCTCAGGGTAGATGGGCCAATCCAACTCCTTTGTTCCCTGCAGAGTCTTTGCCCACTAAAATCCTATAACCTTGAACTCTAGTGCCTGCCAACACTCCCATCTTTCAGGTCCTACAACGACAGTCAGTTAAGCTGTGTAGAGTTTTCTATGACTTTTGCCATCTAAAGTCCTGTTAGCTTTAAAATTCTTCCACAGTCAATATTCCCAAGTCCATTGCAGCAACAAAACCATTTTTCTGGTACCATTTTTATTTCAACTTGCTTCTTTGTTCCTGTGATTAAATTATCTAACCTAAAGCAACTCTAGTAATGGACAGGTTGATTTGTTACCCCTAAGTCAGAATCCACCATTGTGGGAGCTTAGGATAGGAACTCAAGTTAATCACTGGAGGCAAAACATTTGGAACCATTGTTTCTTGGTTTTCTCTTGTGCTTTGTCACTGTTTTGTGCTCAGCTAGCCCCCTTATTCAGCCCAGGCCCACTTGCTTAGAGACATTGCCAACTCAGTGGAAGAGTCTTCTTCAAACATCAATCATCAATCAATATAATCACTTTCAGACAGAAATCAGACATTCTGATCTAAGCACACACTCAATTGATAATTCCTCAGATGACCCTAGGCTTTGTCTTGTTGACAGCTGAGGCTAATTATCACACAGAGACAATATTGTATGAGAATGTTTTAAAGAACAAAAAATATAATGTATTATTCCTGTCAATCACTTAAGCAGCACGTACCCATGAAGGTAACAACAAATGGAAAACACAGATTGCCAGAAAATGGAAAGAGATAAGGATCTAAGATCAAGAAGAGAAAACTAAAACTTTCAATCCAAAGAAACTATTCAAAACAAAAACATGATAGCAGAAGAAATATTCTGAATACAAATTGATGAAGGTTCATTATTTTTGAAATTTTAATGATATAAATAGATTATGGTTCATAAAATCAACAAAAATGTCACCAGTGCCAAAACAAGACTCAAAGACAGACCTATGAATATACATTATGGTCCCTTAAAAAGAACTATAAGATTCTAGTCAAAATCGAACTTCAGAAAATCACTGGCCATCATTCATCCTGTACACTCCAGTTCTCTTCTTTAACAATAATAAAAAAAAGGGTTTTGTAAGAAGGGCTATTCCACCAAAATTCAAAAGATTCACTTGACGCCTTCTGATATTTTTGCTTTGTGGAAAGAATTTTCATGACTAAAAGGACCTCATTTTCTTATGATAAAGAAAATGATGTTTGTTAGGATCACTTACACAACATTTCATTTCGTACAATTGGTGATTGCCTCTAAGTCTGTATCAGAGTGAGGAAATATAAGCTTTTTAAATGAAATTTTAAGAGAACAGATTTTTAAAGAATCACTGTACATGTGAAGTAACTTGCTTTATTCAGACTGCTTTCTAAATCGCAAAGAATTTTGAAAACAAGGTTATTCCAACAATTTATAAGAGGAAAGCTAATTACAAAGTAACATTCACAGTGGAAACACTCAGAATGCTCATTGGGATTATGTGTTAATCACATCAACATTTAAGTAGCAAAGACTCAAATATGAAGATAGCAACAACTGGAACATATGCCAGGAAATGGAAAGATGCTGGCATCTAAGATGAAAAAAAAAATTCCGCACGGAAACATCCCCCAAACCTCAAACTTAAGGAACTGATGAAGTAAGAAATTTTCTGAATAAAATTGGTGAAGGTCCATCATTTTCAAGAAAGTGAATAATAAATTAGATTTCAGTTGTAGATTACAAAAAAATCATATACAGATTCACATGATATGGTTTCTGCATTTTTCACAAAGATCCATCAATCAAGAATGTGTACAATATTTGTGAAAGAATAAAGTGTTAAAGAGAAAGAACCGTGAACAAAAGCAGAAATATGTAGTCAATTTTAAATCAAAAGATCAAAGTAAACTTAGGCAAGGAAAAGTGTGATCTTGGTCAATGCTACCCAGCGATCTTTGGTTATATGTGTACAGAAATTAAATAAACATAAACTGTTCAACTTTCACAAAGATATCTCAAAGTGACCCTTAAATTGTTGTTTCTGACCACAGATCTGTCTTCTGAGATGCAGCCACATGATATAGATGCTCTCTTTGCAAATAGAGAGGATCTCTTGTTACAGCTCTCCAGATCCTTGTGCTATCTTCTGGTTGAAGGTAAACACAGTCCCACTAATGTCCAATCACAAAACAACCTAAAAAATGATTTAAAATCTGCTTCCTGCTACATGAATTATGACGGAATTGGTAGATTGTGCCCTATCTACCTGGCTAACACAACGCACACCTGAGAAATCTCTGCACATAAGAAACTCCTTAGCCGGGCGGTGGTGGCGCACGCCTTTAATCCCTGCACTCGGGAGGCAGAGGCAGGCGGATCTCTGTGAGTTTGAGACCAGCCTGGTCTAGAAGAGCTAGTTCCAGGACAGGCTCCAAAACCACAGAGAAACCCTGTCTCGAAAAACCAAAAAAAAAAAAAAAGAAACTCCTTTTGTCCCCTGGTAAGCTTCACTGGATCACACCATTGTGGCAAGTGGCAGAATCACATTAACAGAATTCTACTCAAGTATTGCTCTACCAGTTCCTAAACAATTTGTAATCTTTAGAACAGAAACCTGAAATTGGAAAGCAATATTCAGATATTCAATAGTCTAGAAATTAGAACTTCACTTTTCTAATCTCTCTTCTCACTGCACAACAAAAGCAGTGCCCATGTGTATACTCTGGACATAGATACAACCAGCATCATATCTTTCCATTCCAGGGCTGCAGAGTCTCCCCTTCCCCACTAAATCTACACACAGGGAGGCTCAGAGAACAAGGGCCACTGTCAGCATGAACCACATGAACCAACATAACCACAGTCTGGCTCATGATCCTTCCAAATCACAGCAGAAATAACAGTTCAACAGACCTGCTCTATACACCACCCCCACTCAGCAAGGGATAGCTTGTGGTCTTCCTTAAAGGTACCTCCTACAGAGGCAGAGGAGAGTCATGGAAATAACCCACAAACTATCTGCCACTAGTACTCTTGATTGTCAGTGCTTCCCAGAATTCCCTCATTGCCTAGGACCTCCCAGCTAAGACTCAAAATATTAGCAGGTTTTCTACTGGAGGATCAGAGATCAAATGACTCAGACAGCACAGCCCTTCCAGTTCTGCCCTCCCAGCCCAGCAGACAGGGCCCCAGTTTAAAAACTTTCTATTTGCCGGGCAGTGGTGGCTCACGCCTTTAATTGTAGCACTTAGGAGGCAGAGGCAGGTGGATCTCTTTGAGTTCGAGACATGCCTGGTCTACAAGATCTAGTTCCAGGACAGGCTCCAAAACCACAGAGAAACCCAGTCTTGAAAAACCAAAAACAAAAAAAAAAACAAACTTTGTATTTAGCACACATTATTCCACTCTCCTAGAGCACACACATCCTGTTCCTCATCCAAAGTGCAGGGCCCATTGTGTGCACATTCCATTACACACTTACTTTCCAGTGCAGCCATCACCTTGTCTGAGAGATGCGAAATTTTGGAGAAAATCATGTCAGATTCATAAAGTACACAGTACTCTTACTGTGTAACTGTGGTTACTTTGTAACTGTTGTCAAAATGACAGACCATGAATTAGAAAACAATTCAGGCATATTAGGACTTGAAGGCAGCAAAGAGAATGTAAATATGACATAGTTTTCATCTCAAAAATTATTTCGAAAACTTGAAACACACTTTCTGCCCATGTGCTCCAGAGACTAGGGAATTCATGCACATTAAATATTTCTCATATATTTTACTAAAGATGTATGTCCTAATGCAGAAAAGTAACAGTCCTTTTAAGCAGGGCCACAACATTTTAACTACATCTTCTATTTTAGATGAACTTCTGTAAATAGAGCAATTAGATTTAAAGATATGGTCAGTCCTTTTCCAAGATTCTTGACTGCTCTGGTCTATGGACTGCAAACAATGGTCAATCAGGACAGTCATAGAGCATCTACAATTGACTCCCTCATTCCACATAGCTAATCTCAACTTCTATTGAAGGAGGAAAGCTCTCACCCTCAGTCCAACCTTATTTTTTTCTTTCAACACAGGGTTTCTCTGTGGTTTTGGAGCCTGTCATGGAACTAGCTCTTCTAGACCAGGCTGGTCTCGAACTCACAGAGATCCGCCTGCCTCTGCCTCCTGAGTGCTGGGATTAAAGGCGTGCGCCACCACCACCCGGCCAACTTTTTTGTTTCTGCCCTGTGTCTCCACCAGCTTCAAGTTGGTCAATGAGCTCAACTTTTGCACAGGTCTCTCTGCTTCTAAGTCCCCAACAAAAGCCAGAAAGATCAGCAGACACTCATTAACTACTCTATTTTTCTTTCTCACTTACAAATCAAGGTCAAACCTGTAAGGAGTTACAGAACTGTTTTCCCAGCACTGGCAGCAGAGGAAAGATTGATTAGGAGTTCAAAATGATCCTCAATTACACAGCATGAGGCAAGCCTAAGCTATAGGGCACATTGCTTTACACAGAAATCAATAATCAACATCACTTGAAAGAAATAAAATGCAAATATTAGTGACTTTGAAATGTTGGAGAACTGCCTGGTGGTGGTGGCAAGCCTTTAATCCCAGCACTCAGGAGGCAGAGGCAGGCAGATCTCTGTGAGTTCGAGGTCCACCTGGTCTACAAAGGGAGTTTCAGGACAGGCTCCAAAAGCTACAGAAAAACCCTGTCTCGAAAAAGCAAAAAAAAAAAAAAAGTTGGAGAACAAAAACAGAGACAAGAGCAACAATACACTTAAAGAGAATAACTGAAAATGACACCAATAAGTGATTTTTTAAATGACAAATATACTGCCCTTTTAAGATTAAATAAAACTTTCTACATTGACTTTGACAGAGTAGGACCTTCAATAAGAGAGGGGATGTCATTAATGAAAGATAGATTGATGGTGCCCATATACATATGTTGGCTGCTGAGATCAGTAACCTGACACATAAGAGTTAGTCAATGGGGGGGCTGGAAATATGGCTCAGTGGTTAAGAGCACTGATTGTTCTTCCACAGGTCCTGAGTTCAATTCCCAGCAACCACATGGTGGCTCACAACCACCTGTAATAAAATCTGGTGCCAACGTCTGGCCTGCAGAGACACATGCAGACAGAACATTGTAAACATAATAAATAAATTGAAAAAAAAAGAGTTAGTCAATGGCCTGTTTCTCAGATCTCTGAGTTGACATAACTGTGTCAAGCAAGATCAACCACATCTGCACAGGATAGTGGCCTAATTGCAAATTCAATGTTCATTGGCTCAAGATGACCTTCCCAATCTGTACACCCCCACAAATGATATGCATTCAATCACATGGGATTAAATTAATAACACATGCTGGGAAATTACAAATTCACTGAACCTACCACAATCAGACCCTTTTTCATAATGGTGGCTTCAATAGTTGATTGCCTCTACTGTTTCCCCTGCAGTGTACACAATAAACTATTCATCCTATTCTGGTCTGAAGACAGAAGGTATGCTCCATATGCACATCCTTTACAGTGACTGCATTGCATGGTCAACTACATGACTCAAATGTGTAAGTCTAAATCTGTGGGTGGGCAATGGTGGCGCATGCCTTTAATCCCA
Organism: Microtus oregoni; assembly: GCF_018167655.1. Classification (NCBI taxonomy): domain Eukaryota; kingdom Metazoa; phylum Chordata; class Mammalia; order Rodentia; family Cricetidae; genus Microtus; species Microtus oregoni. The sequence goes on from NW_024543077.1 coordinate 21,296,190, forward strand.
GCACTCGGGAGGCAGAGGAAGGCGGATATCTGTGAGTCCGAGACCAGCCTGGTCTACAGAGTTAGTTCCAGGACAGGCTCCAAAGCCATAGAGAAACCCATTCTCGAAAAAACAAAAGAAAAAAAAAACCTGTGAGGTTTTACGGTCATTTTTTATAGGAATTTTGAGAGTGTAGTATACCAAGGACACCTGAGTCAAAATAAGAATTTGTCTCAGAAACTATTTTTCTAACAGGATGGAAATGCAGCTGTTCTAGAATTAATACACCTTTCCATTGAGAAATCACATCATACACTTAGGAGATTAATAAAGAAAGACCTCTTTAATGATGGTATACATCAATCTCTGGCTAATGCTCAAAGAAGAATCAGCTAGACAGATTTCACATTTGCTGTTGTCCTTAAGCCTCCTTTAGGATTAGGCTCTAGGTTACACTTTCAATAACTGAAATAGAAACAGACAACTTGCCAGGCTAGACATTTAGTCAGATAGGAGAGTTACAGAGCAAATACATTTCCAGCATAATTTCTTATGTACACTGGTGACCTGAATCAGCAGATCATGCTTCAGTAAAAGGGTCCTGAGTTGAAGGTCACAGGGGATGATAAGTTAGGAAAAGTAAAATGTGAAAAGTTAAAAATTTAGGGTGGGGAGGTCTTGCAGATGCCTAGTAAGCTTCCTGAGAAAAACAGCAACTTGCTGGGCATTGATGGAACATACCCTTGATGAGCCAAGGGAGATCTATGAGTTCAAGTACAGCCTGGTCTACCCAGTAAGTTCCATGATAGTCAGGACAGTCCTACAGAGAAAGACTGTTTCAAAATATTATTAAAAAGGAGTAAAAGAAGAATAGCAACTTGGATCCTTCCAGAGTGGAAATGGAAGGAAATGGGAGAATTATAAGAAGTCAGTAAACAATATCATGTGAATTTGGGAGGAGGTTCGTCAGACATTTCTACTCAATTGGAACACAGGTTATCTCAAGAACTTTACTAAAGAGCACAGTGGCCTGGGGATTGATAACCATAGCTCCATATGGTGAAAGGCTTGGGTTCTTGGTCCTAAAGGAACCCCTCCACAAAGGCCTTGGCACCAGATCATTACCAGCTCTCCAAAGAATATTCCTTAGAGAAGGAGCTCTGTTTTATTATCAATACATCAGGTCTTTAGGGAAACTCACAAGACTTAGCCCCCAGGCTGTTACTAGATCTTCTAGGAATGTCCCTGATCTCTGCCAGAGGGAATAAATAAAACCCTTGATTGATCAGGTAACTCCTTAGCAAAACAATGTTTGGCATTTCAAATATATGTCACCTGGTGTCCTATTGCCCATCTGGAAGAACTGTGCTTTTCATAAGAAGAAAACTGGAACTTTGAGCCACATCAAGCCTTAAGGTTGTTTAGGAACCTGTAATGCCTCCTTGAAAAGCTTGCTTGAGGGTTTTTTTTTATATGAGCATGTGCGTGGTGTCTGGTTTTAAATCAGTGGTGGCTTCTCTGTAGCAGTTTGGAGCTAAATATCTGGACAATCCAGTTGAACAAAGTGTGCCCTAGCATCCTAATCTCTAACAGCCCTGATTAAAATACATTTATCTTCTGGGTGATTTAGAGGCAGTCCTCCCCCAGCTAATTCTACTTTGTGAGACTGATCTATTTCCAAGGCATTGGAAAATTCTTTATATCAGCAATTCAACTCTTCTATGTTGCAGCTTAGAAGTGCAGCGCTACCCAACAGGTGAGCTGCCTTGATACCATTCAGAAGTTAAACACAAATCAAGATTTATGGAAGTACTCAATTTTGAGAAGACACTGGAGAAACTAGACCTCTCTGAGTAAGGCAAGTTAAAGTTGAGAAGAAAGATGTTTGTATACATAGCACCCTGCTCCCAATTCTCTAAGCAGATTAAGCACACAGCAATAGGTCTAGGAATTAACAGGACCACAAGGGACTTCACGAGGCAGGGAATATGGCGGCAGGTTCCCACACAGATCACGCAAGGATGCACCATGCTGTTTGCCGCACCTCACCCTCTGCTCCTCCCCATCTGGAGACAGCATTCCCTAGCTCACCATGTTGTGGTTCCCCAGATCGCAAAAGCTCTCAGACCGTCATCTCCCTGCAGCAGCAACTTCAGCACAGCACA